>NC_090449.1:933703879-934953879 GCF_031143425.1 Pleurodeles waltl
AAACAAATAAGGGAAAGACAAGAATAGTGAATAGTGGTGGTTTCCAGTAGGTAGGTAGTTATAGTTAGAACGTAGGGCCTGACTTAGAGTTTGGCGGAGGGGTTACTTAATCACAAATGTGATGGATATCCGGTCTGCCGTATTACGATCTCATAGGATATTATAGGATCGTAATATGGCAGAAGGGATATCTGTCACGTTTGTGACCCTGGCCCTTAGTTTCCATAGGAAAATAGGTTTTTGGTTTGCCGCTCACTTCAGCTGCTGTTTTGAAAGTTTCGGGATGATTTGTCAAGTAGGGGCCAAAAAAAATGTTGCCTCAAATTTGGGGAGGATCCGCGAATCCACATTAAAAAAAAATGTTTTAAAAAACTACTGTGATCTGATCAAGATATTATTCGCAGAAGCTGTCTTTGGTCTTCCTTTAAGGCGTTAAGTTTACAGACCAGGAATGGCGCTGCAAGTGCTCCTACGACAAAAAGGATTAAAAAGTGAACTTTTAGAAAGGCACACCACATGTGACGTTTGACCCCCAAGAGATTGCACTGAAGTGACATTTTGTGACACGTTTTGACAATGTTCATTGCAAATCTAAATACAACTATAGCGAAAGAGCCGATGAAAGAGATATGTATAGCATAACATAAGCTTGGAGCTACAACACTAGCACTACAAAATACTGGCAGGAAGACTTTACTAATTCATAATTCTTAATATCTGAAGATTCATATTCTAGAGACAAGTACAATGCAAAGTTGATGCACTCTTTTGTACAAATTTTCTCCACTCTATAAATCGCTTGTCACTACGATGAGTTGGAAGTTTGTGGTATGCTAAATCAGCAAAAAATGAAAAAAATAATGCAGCTTTTTCCTTAGACAGCGAACACTGTTTAAATGTCCATGGAATCTCCTCCAGAAGCAAAGCAAACCCTCTACGTCAACCAGAAAGTCTTAGGGTCGGTTGTAAATAAATAAATAAATAAAACAAATATTAATTCAAGTAAATAAGAGAGAGCTACAGACCTTTTTATTAGGTTGAGCGAGCAAGCGCTTCTGACCTATTGTAAGTACCGTGGGCTTTTAACCACGCTTGTGTCACACCCATCACCTTCATTGGTTCCGGGACCTGACTTTCAAAAATCCCTTGATGATGTTGGTAAATGCTTTACGTTTGTCCCGCCATGAGGCTGGTTTGTTACCGCTGTTACATGGGTAAGTGTACGATCAGCCATAAACTTTAGTGTGGGTGCACTATTTATTCTTTTATCTCTCCCCTTTGAGTCACACTCCTCACGCTTCATGGCACTTTCAAGTTTCATCCCACCAAACCTGCGCAAAAACAATCAGAGGTTTAGTGTCAGGCTGTTGAACAGATGGTGTTCATCTTGCTTTCAGCCATCATTAACCCCTTCCCTGCCAAGGACGTAATAGCTACATCTGTGGCTGCAGCTCTGAGGCTCCACGGAGGTAACCATTACGTCCTGGGCCTGGCCCTCAGAGGAAGTGATAGTGCTCCCCCGAGGGCTGCACCCCGCTCCGCCAGGTCAGGGTTGGAAGGGAAATCGTTTCCCCTTCCACCCACCACCCCCCCACCACCCAATGACGTCAGCGCGTGATTGCACGCTGACATCATCAGAGGGTGCCAGTCGCGCTGGAAGCCATTTGCTTCCAGGAACACGGAGGTGAGTTTTTCCTCCGGGTGGAGGGGGATTGCAAAAAAGAGGCATCGGGGGAAAGAAAAGGGTTTTCCTTTCCCTCTATGTCTATTTCAGCAGGTATGCCCACTAGACAACAGGGAATTTGTTTATGTGTGTGTGTGTGTGTTTTTACAGTGTGGGGGAGCGACCCCTTGGGCAAGGGTTGCTCCCCATGGGAGGCCAATATTTTTATTGCCGTTTCTGTCCCCCTTGGAGGCAGATCGGCCTTTTATTTATAGGCCGATCTGCCCCAAGGGGGGCAGAAGCCACTGGAAACCAGGGATTGTTTTTGTGTCTGTTGTTTTGTGTTGGGGGGTGGGCCCTAGGGCAAGGGTCGCCTCCAAGGGACAAAAAGTACTATTGGGTCGTTTTTTTAGGCCCATCTGCCCCCAGGGGGGTCAGAATCCACCTAGCGCCAGGGATCATATGTGTGTGTGTGTGTTTGTGCTTTGTGTGTGGGGGTGGCCCCTTGGGCAGGGGTCGCCCCCCAAAGGGGGCAATATATTCTATGCCATTTCTACCCCGCTTGGGGGCAGAGTGGCCTATTTTGTTTTAGGCCAATCTGCCCCCAGAGCACTAAACACCAGGGAAAATATAAATGTTTGGTGGCGGGGTGTTTGTCAACTGGCGAAGTATTTGCATTTGTGATTATAACAGTTTATTTCTCCTTTTTGTTCTAGTTCAAAGCTTTTGCTTCCTTTGCTGTGGCTTGTTGCGGTTTTGGCAGTGGTTGCCCTGCAGTTTGCGTAGTTGCATGTTTTAGGTAAGTAAATAAATGTACTCCAAAGGACTATTGTTGCCATGCATGAATGACATGTTTGTAGGTGGTGTACTAAATGCAGGATTGTGTATGAAATTGTCCTTAGATTTATGCACAATTATATTTGTGTTGTCTTATGTCTAATTTGCTTTTCTTTTTTCTTTTTAGTGGGATATCATTGGTGATTGCTGTGGCTGTGCAGAGTAGTTGCTGGTGAGTCAAGCTTTTTCAGGCAAGTGAGTGGTTTAGTTTTTGAGTTTATAACTCTTAGTGATAAAGCTACACTTTGTTTATTACTTATCTTACACAGTGCTAGTTGTTGGTGGTGCATTTGTCCAGTTACTTTTTGTAGAAAGGATCATGGCTAGCCGTAGGATGACCGATCAGCAGGTTGATGGTGTGCTTTTTGAGTCGTCTTCTGACCATGATTACGATACTGACTCTGCATCTAAGGGAGAGGAGGAAGTGCAAGATTCTGGAAGTGAATTTTCTGTCAGAGAGGAATCATCTGATGATGAAGCCACTCTCAGTGCTGATGAAGTGCCTGTTTTAGAGGAGGACACTGATGTGCCAATGGTGTAGCAGCTAGCGGCTGAAAGGCTTCCCTTTGGAAGACCTGACACGTGGGTTGCACCAAACATGGAGCAGCCACAGTTGCCTGCCTTTACTGGTTTTCCAGGGTGTAGAGTAAATACAGAAAACTTTTTGCCTGTCAACTTCTTTGAGTTGTTTATGGACGATGTAATTTTGGAAGAGATTGTTGAGCTGCCTAATTCGTATGCAGAGCAGTATTTGAGGGACAACGCTGCCAGACTTAGGCCACACTCTAGAGCTAGCCGGTGAATTCCCACAAATCTGGAAGAGTTGAAAAGGTTCTTGGGTTTAACTTTTTTGATGGGGCTGATAAGGAAGCTATCACTGTCTTCATATTGGTCTACTAGTCCCTTGATGGTAACTGCTATATTTTCTGCAATCATGAGTTGTAACTGGTATGAGCTTCTTCTTCGGATGTTGCATCTTGTAGAGAATGCCTTAGCCTTGCCACGAGATCACCCTGATTCTGACCGTCTTTTAAAGATTAGACCTGTCCTTGATCATTTGGTAGATCGGTTTTCAGAGATCTATGTTCCAGGCAAAGAAATATCTGTAGATGAGTCTTTGGTCCTGTTCAAGGGTCATCTGGTTTTTAGGCAGTACATTCCTAGCAAGAGGGCATGGTATGGAATTAAATTGTATATGCTGTCTGAAAGTAGTACAGGATATGTTTATAATTTCCGGGTCTACACTGGTAGGGATTCCAGTATTGACCCCCCTGGTTGTCCGTCCACTTTTGGAGTTAGTGAGAACATTGTGTGGGAACTTGGTAGACAACTGTTTAACAAAGGTCACCATTTATATGTAGATAACTTCTACACTGGAGTTCAGTTATTCAAGGAATTGGACACTGTGGCTTGTGGCACAATCCGCTCTAATCGGAAAGACTATCCAAGAGAGCTTGTCTGTAAAAAATTTGAGAAGGGACAGTGCAGTGCCTTGAGGAATGATGAGCTGCTAGCTCTGAAATTTGTAGACAGGAGGTATGTGTACATGCTAACTACCATCCATGATGAGAGTACTTCACATGTGGCTGTTTGGGGTCAAGTTGCTGAAGTGCGCAAGCCTGTGTGCATTTTAGACTACAATAACCACATGGGTGTTGTTGATAGAGTAGATCAGACGTTGGAACCTTACACTGCTGCTCGTAAGGCTTATGTTTGGTATAAGAAATTAGCGGTTCACCTGTTCCACTTGGCAACTTTTAATGCTTTTGTTGTGTTCAAGGATAGTTCTCCCGAGTTAAGGATGACACTTGTGAACTTTCAGGAGACTATCATACCGAGCCTTGTTGTGCTGGAGCAGGCAGGAATTCCTAGAGAAGCAGTGGTGGAAGATCTGGCTAGATTGAAAGATAGTCACTTTGCTGAGCACATTCCTCTCATGGCCAAAAAGGACTTTCCTGCGATGTAGAATCTGTGCTTGAAGAGGTATCAGGAAGGAGACTAAGATGTACTGCCCTGATTGTCCTTCAAAGCCTGGGCTGTGTGTGGGTGGCTGTTTCAGGAGCTACCACACACAAAAGAATTATTGGGAATTACCGCAAGCGTAAACTGCTGTTTTATATTTTCATATGCTCAGTTTCACGGTTGGCATTACTGTCATGTATTCAGTTAGAGCTTTTGTGTTTGTAGTTTTGTACGTTTTTATAATTAGTGGTTTCTTTGTTGGTAAAAAACAAAAAAATAGTGATGGCGATGTGCATGGACTGGCGCTTGGCTGGTGGTGTGGCGCTTGGCTGGTGGTGTGTGTGGGGTGGTGCTTGGCTGGCGGTGTGCATGGGATGGCGCTTGGCTGGCGGTGTGTGTGGGGAGGCGCTTGGCTGGCAGTGTGTGGGGGTGGCGCTTGGCTGGCGGTGTGCGTGGGGTGGTGCTTGGCTGGTGGTATGTGTAGGGTGGCGCATGGCTGGTGGTTTGCGTGGAGTGGCGCTTGGCAGGCGGTGCCAGCCAAACACCAGTCAACACACTCCCATCAGCTGGTGTGATTGCTGTATCAGGCATGTGGGCATATGAAAGTGATGGGCCCTTGAATGGCGCTGTCTGTTGATGCGAGTGTTGTAATGAGCTGGGCCTGCGGCTGGCAGCGTGAATGGTCTTGTGCATGTCATGTATGAAAGGTGCGTGAATATACTGTAAAGCGGTTGGTGCCTTGACGCAGCTTTACAGCTCACGAGCTGTGAGTCATTGGTTCAGTTTTTTGGCCTTTCAGTTATTAACAGTGCATTTCACTTTTGTGAAATCTCTTGTTAATAAAATTTAATCTACTGAATGATCAATCACCCTTGTGCCAAATCCAACCAGTATGTGTAGTAAAAATTACAAAACCTGCTCCGCTGTAATCAAGCGTCGCAGCACACCCATGACACGCTAGGTGTCTCGGGTGGGACCCCGATGATGAAGCATGCCACCAACTTGGTTGGCGGGTGAGGGGTCTTTTCAACATAACCTATGTACGTTTCTTTTCACAATTTTAGTGTTTGGAACATCAGAGAAGTACGTGGACACATCAAAATGATCTATGACAAAACTACCTCTGTTTGGGGGGGGCACCTATGTTTTGGTCCCAGGTGCGGCCTTTATCTAGGGAAACCTACCAAACACAGACATTTTTTTAAACTAGACACCCCAAGAAGTCCAAGGAGGTGTGGCTTGCGTGGATCCCCCAACATTTTCTTACCCTTTGTCCTCTGCACACCTCAAACTTTTCTTAAAAAAGCATATTTTCCTCACTTTTATTTGTAGGATCACTGCTCCGGTACAAATGTCCTACCACCCAGCATTCCCCTCAGTCTCCCACGTAAAATGATACCTCACTTGTGTGGGACCCCAAAGCAGAGTCAGCCTAAAGATGTATAAGAGAAAAATATGTGCTTATCAACTCACTGTGCTATCTGCTCAATCTCTACAGGTTTTTGGCCTTTTTCTGTAGCAGGCACCTGGACCACCCACACAAGTCTGGAGACTTGGGGGAACGCTGGGTGGAATGAAATTTGTGGCTCCTCTCAGATTCCAGAACTTTCTGTCACTGAAATGTGACAAAAAAGTGTTTTTTTGCCAAATGTTGAGATTTTCACAGGATTCTGGGTAACAGAACCTGCTGAGAGCCCCGCAAGTCACCCCATCTTGGATTCCCCTACGTGTGTACTTTTAAAAAATGCACAGGTTTGGTAGGTTTACCTAGGTGCCGGCTGAGCTAGAGGCCAAAATCCACAGCTAGGCTCTTTGCAAAAAAAACAGCTCTGTTTTCTTTGGGAAAATGTGATGTGTCCACGTTGTGTTTTGAGGCATTTCCTGTTGCGGGCACTAGGCCTACCCACACAAGTGAGGTACCATTTGTATCGGGAGACTTGAGGGAATGCTGGATGGAAGGAAATTTGTGGCTCCTCTCAGATTCCAGAATTTTCTGTCACCGAAATGTTTTTGTGCCAAATTTTGAGGTTTGCACAGGATTTTGGGTAAGAGAGCCTGGTGAGAGCCCTGCAAGTCATCCCATCTTGGATTTCCTCAGGTGTCTACTTTTAAAAAATGCACAGGTTTGGTGGGTTTCCCTAGGTGCCGGCTGAGCTAGAGGCCAAAATCCACAGCTAGGCACTTTCCAAATAAGAGCTCTGTTTTCTTTTGGAAAATGTGATGTGTCCGGGTTGTGTTTTGGGGCATTCCCTGTAGCGGGCGCTAGGCCTACCCACACAAGTAAGGTACCATTTGTTATAGAGAGACTTGGAGAAACGCTGGGTGGAAGGAAATTTGTGGCTCCTCTCAGATTCCAGAACTTTCTGTCACCAAAATATGAGGAAAAAGTGTTTTTTGTCCATATTTTGAGGTTTGCAAAGGATTCTGGGTATCAGAACCTGGTGCGAGCCCCACAAGTCACCCCATCCTGGATTTCCCTAGGTGTCTAGTTTTCAAAATTGCACAGGTTTGGTAGGTTTCCCTAGGTGCCGGCTGAACTAGAGACCAAAATCTACAGCTAGGGACTTTGCAAAAAACTCATCAGATTTCAATGTAAAAATGTGATGTGTCCATGTTGCGTTTCCTGTCGCGAGCATTAGACCTACCCACGCAAGTGAGGTACCATTTTTATCGGGAGACTTGGGGGAACACAGAATAGCAAAACAAATGTTATTGCCCCTTGTCTTTCTCTAAATTTTTTCCTTCCAAATGTAGGACAATGTGTAAAAAAGACATCTATTTGAGAAATGCCCTGTAATTAACATGCTAGTATGGACACCCCGGAATTCAGAGATGTGCAAATAACCAGTGCTTCTCAACACCTTATCTTGTGCCCATTCTGGAAATACAAAGGTTTTCTTGATACCTATTTTTCGCTCTTTATATTTCAGCAAATGAATGGCTGTATACCTGGTACAGAATGAAAACCCATTGCAAGGTGCAGATTATTTATTGGCGCTGGGTACCTAGGGTTCTTGATGAACCTACCAGCCCTATATATCCCTGCAACCAGAAGAGTCCAGCAGACGTATTGGTATATTGCTTTTAAAAATCTGAAATCGCAGGAAAACGTTACAGAGTAAAACGTGGAGAAAAATTGCTGTTTTTTTCACCTCAATTTCAATATTTTTTTATTTCAGCTGTTATTTTCTGTAGGAAAACCTTGCAGGGTCTACACAAATTACCCCTTGCTGAATTCAGAATTTTGTCTACTTTTCACAAATGTTTAGCTTTCTGGGATCCATCATTGGTTTCACACCCATTTCTGTCACTAACTGGGAGGAGCCTGAAAGCACAAAAATAGTAGAAATGGGTATGTCCCAGTTAAATGCCAAAATTGTGTTGAAAAGTTGGGTTTTCTGATTCAAGTCTGCCTGCTCCTGAAAGCTGGGAAGATGGTGAGTTTAGCACTGCAAACCCTTGTTGATGCCATTTTCAGGGAAAAAACCACAGTCCGCCTTCTGCAGCCCTTTTTTCCCATTTGTTTTAAAAAACACAAAATGTTCAATTTATTTTGGCTAATTTCTTGGTCTCCTTCAGCGGAACCCAAAAAGTCTGGGTACCTCTAGAATCCCTATGATGTTGGAAAAAAAGGACGCAAATTTGGCGCTGGTAGCTTATGTGGACAAAAAGTTATGAGGGCCTAAGCGCGAACTGCTTCAAATAGCAAAAAAAAGGATTGGCACCTAAGGGGGGAAAGGCCTGGCAGCGAAGAGGTTAAGTATTCTGGGCTAACAGGCATTCATTGAAGCACCCAGGACTCTCTGAGACTCAGACCCCACATCTGAGCATATGGCACAGCACTTGAGTCATTCAATAAAAACTCGTAGTGCCCTAGAACTTGTGCAACCATGGAGTGCCACATTTGAATCTTCATGTGTATTGCTCCCCTCGGCCTTGTTTTCAGAGCGTTAAAACCTCTCTGACATCTAATTTTGTTGTGTGATATGCTTTTTTTAGACTTGTTAAGTTTTTAAGAGGGCGCTGTCCAAAAAAGTAATGCACTCCATTGGTGAGGAGGAGCGGCGCATGCCACAGATCCTCAGAATCGAAGAAGAACTGAACAGGGCAGGCGAGCAGAATGCTAATCTTCAGATCGAAATTAAATATCCTTGACAAAGCACAGAAGCATAGAATGAAAAGTACTGTGACCTGATATGTATTCTGTCTTTGAAGTGTTGTTCTTTTGTTGTAGACTCGTGTGGAAATGGTCTCACTTTGGTGAACAGGAACTGTGAAGTACTGTTTTTAATGCACATTGCCAATCAAAGAAGTCGCTTGCGTCCTGATGGATTGACTTGATAGATTGCCCAGGGATGGCATAGCACTGCTATCCCACAAAGGCGAAAGTGATTTTTCTTGCGTGTATGCATAACTTTATGTACTTATCTAAAAGCAGCAATAACCACATTTCTCATGGTTTAGTTAATCATTAAAAGGAAATGGATCAATATCAATAGAAGATTTTTAGAGGAAGAAGGTAAATGGAAATGCTTTAGTTATATGCAGGGCCAGTGGGATTATGGGGCAGAGAGGACCAAATTATGAGACAGAGCAGACCAATTTATGGGGCAAGAAAAGTCCAGTTATGCATTTACAGCGCTAATAGCTCTAACTCAAGCAGATTAGAGACCTGTTACATTGCAAAGGCTTGTTTTTACTTGAGAGGCTTTCCGTTTTCTACCAGATCACAGTTGCAGTATGAAATAAATGTTCGCTAAATCGCATTCATTTTGCCTGTTCTATAGCGCCCTCTTGTGATAAGAGCTGCAGCTTTTCCAGGCCCTGCAGCATCTCCACGTCATGAGTTCCGTTTTCACAATTCCGTTGTTTATCTTCACAAGGTGAGAAACAGAGAAAAGCCATACTCTTTAAAGTTGCAGGAACACTTCTGAAGAGAATTTCAGTATCATGCTCACACATAGTACAGTCCAGACAGGAAATGTTTAGACCATGAGTTATATCTTTGGCTAGTCGGGTGACCAGATTTTGAAAGCAAACAGGGGGCCTGGACTCTCTCTCCCTCTCTCAATGTCTGAAAAAAACAAAGGTTACAGGGAGTTATAGTTAGTAAATAGCATTAAAAAAAGGGTAGAAATTCACTGAAAAAAACAAAGGTTACAAGGATATCATAGTTAGGAAATACAATTAAAATACCTTACACTTTACTAAAAAAGCAAAGGTTACAGGAATGTTATAGTTAGGTTCGGATTTTGTATGATTTATTAGTTTTTTTTATTGCTATTTTCTAACTATAAGGTCCCTGCAACTTTTGTTATTTTCAGTGAATATAACAAAATGATATCCACCCAGACCCAGAGCACAAAAGGTGGGTGCTCTGGTGCCCTCCCAGTGCTCCCACTACATCCTCAATAGGGGCTGCTGGGGGAACCCCAAAGCCCCTGCTGCCCCTCCTTGCATCCAATGGGAGCCAGCATTGCTTCTGCCTGCATCACTGCAGGCAGGGGAACAGATCAGAAGCCTACTCCCAGCTGGCAGGATCATTTGTAAATCTTCCACCAGCTGGAAGAAGGCTTCTTGTTTGCTGTCGAATGGCAGGAGCTTTGACACTGCTGAACATAGGTTTCCCTGCTTGCCCCACTGCAGGCAGGGAAAATGCTATATCCCGGGGTGAGCATCCTGGGATAGAGCAGAAGACAGCCATGGGGGATGGGGTCCCAAGGGCCATTATTGGCTCCAGGAGGGGGCCACGTGGCCTGCCTACCTTTTTAAATTGCGGTGCATCCCTTGAGGATGACGTTTCCAGGGCCAAAAACAGCCTGTTGACGAGGGCCATGCAGCCCCCCTCCCCATTACTAATATGGCCAGGCCACGGGGGATGGGATCCTTGGGGACAAAATCAGCCTGGCGGTGGGGGCTGTATGCCCCTACACTTTTTTTATTACAGTTAGCCCCTGGGGCATGGTGTCTCGGGGCGAAAATCAGCCCAGGAGGGGGGCCTCATACCCCTCTCCCAATTTATTTCAAAGGCCTGACCCCACAGGATGGGTCACCAGGGCTGAAATTGGCCTGGGGAGAGGGCCGCATGCACCCCACTCCCCCAAAACAATATATAAAGTTCTGGGACCTGGCCCACCTGGGGAGCATAAAATAAACAGGTGTGGGAGACCGCACTTGGTTTTGTTTTTGCAATTTTGCCATGGATCCTCTGCAAATTTGCAGCAAAATGTTTTGGCCCCAGTTGGGGACCCAACCTCCATGCCTACATGCATTCTATCCTGCCTCCTTGTTGAGTTTTTTTGCATTTTTCTCGGGACTCGAGCTGAGTCCCAAGTCCTAAGATGGCTGCAACACTTTCGGGCTGAAGTGATAGCAGCCAGTCAGATCTCAGCATGAGATCTGTCAAATTCAACACCCTCTGTATCCCTAGATAGACATAAATCTTATTTTTATTACTTAAAAAGTACTGAAAGGACTTACACCAAATTACGAAAAGTGATCTTTATGGACCAAGTTCCAGCTTTTGCCAAATGTGGTGTTATTCTGTTCAGCGGTTCAGGCTGTAGTTGTGTCTACAATCCCTATAGGAAATTGAATGTAGAAAACGGGTTTTGGGACCTCCTGGTTTCTTGGTCC
The DNA here is from genome assembly GCF_031143425.1 of Pleurodeles waltl. Lineage (NCBI taxonomy): Eukaryota > Metazoa > Chordata > Amphibia > Caudata > Salamandridae > Pleurodeles > Pleurodeles waltl. The sequence goes on from NC_090449.1 coordinate 933,714,978, forward strand.
CCACTTGATGAATCACCCACCCCGAAACCTTCCAGAAAGCAGCTGAATTGACTGGCACATTAGTTATGAAAATTTAGCGAAGATCCATCAAACAACACTAAAGTTATTAGCAAAGCAAAAAACACTTTTCCTATGGAAATTAGATCCTAACTTTATATATATATATATATATATATATGTATATATATATATATATATAGAGAGAGAGAGAGAGAGAGAGAGAGAGAGAGATGATACTTATACATTAGGGTAAGGATGTTGTAAAGGGTTTAGGGTGTGTAAGGGTATTTGGATGGTAAGGGTTTTTTAGGGGTTAGGGTTAGTAAGGGTATTTGGGTGGTAAGGCTTTTTTAGGATTTAGGGTTAGATGATGGTATTGTGTAGTAAGGGTATTTTTGGGGTTAAGGGTGGGTGAGTGTATTGGGTGGTAATGGCCTTTTTAGGGGTAGGGTCGGTAAGGATATTTGGGTGATAAGGGTATTTTAGGGTTTAGGAAGGGGAGGAGTGTTTTGGTGGTAAAGGTATTTCAAGGGTTTAGGGCGGGTAAGGGTATTAGGTGGTAAGTGTGTTTTAGGGCTTATGGTGGGAAAGGGTATTTAGGTTGTAAAGGTATTTTTAGGGTTTATGATGGGTAAGGGTAATTGGGTGGTAAGGGTATATTTAGGTTTACGGTGGGTGAGGGTATTGGGTGGTAAGGGTATTTTTATGGTTTATTGGTGGGTAAAGCTATTGGATGTTAAGTGGTTTTTTAGAGTTTAGGGTGGGTAAGAGTATGTGGGTGGTAAGGGTAGTTTTAGTGCTTAAGGTAAGTAAGGGTATTTGGGTGGTAATGGCATTTTCAGGGGTTAGGGTCAGTAAAGATATTTGGGTGGTAGGGGTATTTTTAGGGTTTAGGATGGGTAGGAGTGTTTTGGTAGTAAGGGTATTTCAAGGGTTTAGGGTGGGTAAGGGTATTGGGTGGTAAGCGTGTTTTTAGGGCTTGTGGTGGGAAAGGGTATTTGGGTTGGTAAAGGTATTTTTAGGGTTTAGGATGGGTAAGGGTAATTGCAGCATACATAGAAAGAGGAAAGAATGAGGAGCAATAGTGACATTTCTCCACTGTTGCGCCTGCCCGGGGGTAGCGCGCAATTTTGGCACATCCACAGGTCTACAAGGTCTTGTAAATTTGGGGATGTGTTAAAATCCATGAGTGTTGTGTTGGAACACTCACCACAACACCCATGGAACGCCTCGCTAATGCAGAGTAAGGCAACGCAGCAATGTGCAATGCATTGGCTCACTCATATCTAGGAGGCCATTCAAAGCCATGCATAGTGGCTTTTCATGACTTCACAGATATGATTTAAAGGTTTGCGCAAAAAGTAACGCAACGGCAACGCAAAGGGCTTGTAAATATGCCCCTAAATGGTTAAGGCAAGATAATGCCAACTTTCTAAAAGTGCTTTTTTCAGAATTGCAGTTTAAAATCCAACATCACCATAAGTTAGGATTTTAAATTGTGATTCCAGAGACGTCAAACATGAAGGGGTGACCTGTTCCCATTTGACAATTACACTTATAAAATAAAATTTAATAAGGTAATTCCAATGTTCATCTATGGGAGAGGTAGGCCTTGCAGCAGTAAAAAAAACAAATGTAAGTGTTTTTCACTACCAGGACATTTAAAATGTAAAGGTACATGTCCTACCTTTTAAATACTTGCCACCCTGCCCTCTTGGCTGTCCAGAGCCTAACCTAGGGGAATCTTAAATGCATTAAAAAGGATGGTTTGGGCCTGGCAAGAGGTTTATTTTGCCAAGTTGACCTGGCATTTTAAAACTGCTCACACGTAGGCTGCAATGGCTGGCCTGAGATATGTTTAAAGCGCTACTTAAGTGTGTGGTACAATCAGTGCTGCAGGCCCACAAGTAGCACTTAATTTAAAGGCTCTGGGCACATGCAGTTCACTTTACTAGGGATGTATAAGTAAATTAAATATGCCAATTGAGGGTAAGCCAATACTACCATGTGTAGAGCAGAGAGCACAAGCACTTTAGCACTGGTTAGCCGTGGCAAAGTAGACAGAGACCTAAAGCCAACAAAAACAAATTCAGTAAAAATGGGAGAAGGAAGGGAAAAGGTGTGGGGATGATCCAGCAGAAAGGGCCATGTCTAGCAGTATCCAAGTTATCAGGAGGCGCCAGAGAAGTGGGATGTAGGGCCCAGTCAAAGCGTCCTCTCTAAAATGATTACAGCACCCCGTGGCTTCGCTCTAAGTAGAGAGGGGGTTGCCAAAGATTCAGGGCGCTAAAGGCCAGCAGGCACAACTGAGTAACAACAAATCTAAGATGGGACCTCCTGTAATGATTTGAAAGAAGAGAAGTTAGGTACAGAGCCAAGATTCTGTGACCCACTCCCATAATCCAAGATCCCTTGTCCCCCAATCCAATGTCTATAGCCTTCAAGTGGCAAGGACCCAAGCAACATGTGTAGCCCCAACAGTCCAGCAATGACAGGGTCAAAACGGGATGGAAGAGCGTAAAGTAGCTATTTCCAGCAGGCTTCTCCAGACATCCAGACACTCAAGTATTGTCCAATCAGGGGTTCCAAAGTGCTGTAGCCAGGCCACCCTATCCCCGACCAGTCCAGGGCACCCAGCATAGCAAAGATGGTGGGGGAGGGCTGGGGCCGGCAGTGGATGGCAGTTTTGGGGCCACAGATTGTAATGTAGCTATAGGCCCAGACACTGGATCATGCTCACCAGGCCAAGCTTAGTCAGGGCAAAAGGCACAGAAAAACACAGCCACAACAAGGAGACACGCGGAGTAGAGCAGGTGGGCAGCAAAGACTGCTGGTCAAAGTAGTTAGTAGAGCTGGGAGGTCCACCACAGGAAGCAAGGCCATGTCCGCAGCATCATGAGCATTGGCCCAATCACAGGACAGCATGCAGCAGGTGCTCACCTCTGGGTGAGTCCCACTGAGGAGCACAGATGCAGCACCGTCTAACCCAGCCACCAACAATCCTAAGTTAAATCCTCTGGCAGCACCAGAAGATATGCCGCAAGTGAGGGGCTCGGGCACAGCTGCAGGTCTGCCAGTGCCCTATTCAAAAGGTGCACCTCACTAATCGGCCACCATCGAATTGTAAGCATGGCTAAGTCCTTTTACCACTATAGTGGCGGTGCAAGATCCACTCTGGTCTTATTAGGGTATAGGGGAGCAGCACAGACCACTGACACCGTCTTTGTGGGAAGAAAAAGTTGCTTTTATTGGAACAGGTGATCATCACATATAAATAAACCCTGGGTCTTATGCCTTACAAAAATAAACCCCACTGGTTGTAAGATAAATGAGTAAGAACGATTTTGTTGTAAATAATAATACTGAAAATGTTTTAAATGTAAATTTAGGAGGCTGTGAATAAAACATTACTGACACCTATGGAAGGGGGAGTGGTTTTCACAGGATCTCAATCTTTCCTCTTCAGCACCCACTTTTAATTTTCTCCTGAATGTTTTTCCTCGCATCTCTTCCTCTTCTGCACAGCACAACACACAAAGCACCACTCACCTGTAATCACTGCATTTTCTTTTCCTTTAGCCTTATTATTAGTTTGACAACTGTGCACCTATTTCTGTCATGCCGCGGGTTCCTGTGGCATCCCCTGCTCGGGCTGTGGTGAGGCTGCGACCCGTTTTCTGGATCGCGGGGCTTGCCGCAGCCTTTTTTCCCAGCCGCGGCCTATATTATTGCCCGTGGCGAGGTCGGAGGCCCGGGGTTGGGCGTCGGGCCTCGCTGCGTTCAACGCGTGGCATGGGTGTTCGCTACGGGATATCTGTGCTCCCTCCTGGGCCCTTCACTTACCTGGTGCCCTTTTCTAGGGCTCTTTCTTTCTCCTTTTTTCCTTGTGGGGCCAAATTCTCTCCTGCCCAGCATGCAATTGTCATTTTATTTCCGTGCATGTATCTGTTTCCCTTTCTAATATGGTGCCTTCTTCTGCTTTCTTCAATAGCTCCTTTCCCAATCTAAGATGGGGTTCTTGCTTCTTCCTGCATGTCACTTCCTGCTAAGTGGTATATAAGGGGTCAGATTCTTGTTCTCTTTGCGATGCAACACTTCCCTTGGTGGTGATCACGTTCTGGCTAGATTTTCTGTGATTCCAGTTTTTGTTCCTGTTTTTTCCAGCTTATCCTGTTATTATTTTCCTGGAATTGGAGTTCTGATTTTTGACATGTCCTTCTTCTGTTCCAGGGAGTTCCTGTCAAAGAGTTTTTTTCCCTTAGGGGTTTTTACTCTGGGACTCTTCTGGAGGGCACTGACTGTTGTGCTGTACCATTGTCAGCAGCACAGTGGCTACCGGAAGAGGTTGCCATTACCTCGGCCAGAGCAGGACCTATAAGAACCAAGGTCGCACTTCAGCTCCATCTGACCAGGGCGGTAAGCGAAAGGTAGATCGTGACAATTTCAGGAACATTTCCACAGAAAGAAAATTGCAACTGGAATATATGAGCATTGATCTGTGCGCTCTGCAGAGAGACCAAGGATTGGATGACTGCATGTTTGAACACCTTTCTGAACCACTGACAGCTGTAAAAAATAGGAGCCTCTGTTCAAAGACATCAGTATTCAAGAGTAATATGCTGCATGGCAAAAACACAATATCCTTGAAATAGCAAACACTCTTAGGGACTAAGTCAAATGTGAAATATAATCAGGAAGGAAATTAAACTGGGCCTAAATCTCTGACAAATAATACCATCACAATGTTTACCTTCTTTGTTTAGAAATCCAGCAGTGATTTTGCCTGCAAAGTTGGGGACATGAATATAGGGCCCGAAAGGAACCTTTGCAATGTCTGTTTTTAGGTTGCAGGGCAGCTGCCTAGGTATGCTAAAGACGTCTTGGGGAGTTTCGGAAGGTTGACCTGGGGATGCATTCTGCCCATCTCTTGCCATTGGCTTTGTGGTTTGTAACTCATGTTTTCTTGTTTCACCATTTGCTGGTTTTATTTGCTTTAGGCTGTCCAGGTTCAGTTTGTCCCGCTCGAAGATAAAGCTGTGTTCAATTAATATATCCACAAACTCCTTTTCTGTAAACAGGCCTTTAATTAAATATTGTCCTTATCTGTTACATTTGCTGAGTATTCAAATACCAAGGTCAAATGTCAAGCTGTGTTTCCCTAGAAGCCTGGTTATTTTGTTTGAGTTTCTGCTGACTTCAAATTGACAGCCTTTACAGGAAAGAGGAATGCAGCCTTTCTCCATGGAGCCTGCTTGTGCCATTTTTTAAATTGTATTTTTGACATAGCCATCTCAAAAGGTATCTTGTTCTCCATCTGCACAAAACATTTGCATGTTTTTTGCAAAATGTTTCTTTGAATCCATTTAATTTGTGAAACTGCATTTTTAGTAACAAAGTACAAAACCACATTTCAGTCTCAGCGTCAGCCGAATATATGGTGATCTTGGGTAATTTACATTGTTTATGGCCCGTTAACTGTCAAGCACAGGCTAAGATCTTTTCACAAATTAACAATGCTTGTTTTTCACTTTGATGTGCAAAGCATATCCTTTATTTATGACATATGGGGCAACTCGATTGGGAGAGTTGGAAAAGTGTAAAAACACTTTTTATGAAAGCTTTTGTGTTTCTTTAGATACAAAAAATTATGTATTCTGCCTGCAACTGTGCCTATTTTGGAACAAAAACATTACTGGATATAAACGATTTCCTCATGTTATCTTACAGGCCCTAGGGCCATGATTTGGATGGTGCAGCAGGTGCAGTGGCACAGGGGCCAAAAGCTCTCGGAAACCCACTGAGCAGCGATAATCGCTATATGATACCACTAAGCAAGCAGCCCTAAGCACAGTTACCTTGCAGGCACTAGGGCCATGATTTGGATGGTGCAGTGGCACAGGGGCCAAAACCTCAAGTAAACCTAGAGAACATATTATTGATATATGTTACCACTTAACAAGCATTCCCAAGCACAGTTACCTTACAGACACTAAGGCCATGATCTGTATGGTGCAGCAGGTTCAATGGCACAGGGGACCAAATCTCTAGGAAACCCACCGAGAACCGATTCTTTCTACATCTTCCCAAGCGCAGCTACCTTGCTGGCACTAGAGCCATGATCTGAATGGTGCAGCAGGTGCCGTGCCACATGGGCCGAAAACTCCAGGAAACCCACCAAGTATTGATTCTCGCTAAATCTTACCACTGAACAAGCCGTCACAAGCGTAGTTACCTAGCATGCACTAGGGCCATGATCCGAGGGTGCAGAAGGTGCAGTGGCACAGGGGCCAAAAGCTACAGGAAACCCACCAAGAACTGATTATTGCTACATGTTGCACTGAAGAAGCAGTAAAAATGCGCAGTTACTTTGCAGGCACTAGGGCCATGATCTGAATGGTGCAGCAGGTGCCGTGGCACAGGGGCCAAAATCTCCAGGAAACTGACCAAGCACCAATTTTTGCTACATGTTGCCACTGAACAGTCACAAGTGCAGTTACTTTGCAGGCACTAGGGCCATGATTTGGATGGTGCAGCAGGTGCAGTAGCACAGGGGCCAAAACCTGTAGGAAACACTCAAATCACCATTTATAGCTGTATGTTACCAATAAACAAGCAGTGACAAGCGAAGTTACTTTGGATACATTAGGGCATGGATACTCAAAGTACGGCCCACGGGCCTCCTGTGGCCCCTCTGACCTTAAGATGCGGCCCCTTGGGCACGAGGGGCACTGGGCAGCTGTTTGCTCGACTCCACACTAACAATACAAATATTAAATACACACACAATCATTTATTTCAAACTTAATTGGGTTTAAAAAAAGGAAGTAATTAGGCACTCCTGCTCTTAACTTTAGAAACGCCTTCATTTTTAAAGACATCTTGCAGCACAAGTGTAAAACCAAGACAGTCTCTTCAAAATTTAAAAAAAGTGTATTTAGTTAACATGCAGAACCTTTTTGCCTTAGTACAATTTATTTTATCAGTACATTGAGATGTATTCCTTTAAAAGTGATAGTTTTCAAACATACATTTGGAAACATAAATTTTGAAACATGAATTATTTCCCTTACTCTGAGAACACCACCAATAGTAAATTAAAGAGGCAAGTCACTTGGTATGCACACTTTATGGGTGGCCTGGGTTCCTATCATACATTAACAACATTATAGTTTATTAAATCAAACATAGAAGCAGGTTTTGTGCAGTACACACCATGAATCATGTATTTCGAGGTCATCTTAAATGTGATAATGCAGAAAAAGGATCACACTATTTGGAAAAGTGGGTAAGCCGGGATTCATTCCAGGTTTTCTGGTTTCTTATTGTTTATTTCAGCCACTAGATGTATCTCATTTGCTTCTCCTACACCTACCTTGCCACAAATCCCCCCAGCCACCCCACTTGACCGTCATTGCCCTGGCATCATTGCGGCCCCCAGGCGCGTCACAGACCAAACTTTTTGGCCCCTGGGAATATGTTTGCGAGTACCCATGCATTAGGGGGTCATGATTTGAATGGTGAAACAGGTACAGTGGCTCAGGGGCCAAAACCTCTAGGAAACCCACCGAACACTGATTAGCGGTAATGTTACTACTAAACAAGCAGTCACAAGTGCAGTTACCTTGCAGGCAATAGGAGGCCATGATTTGAATGGTGCAGCAGGTGCAGTGGCACTGGGGCCAAAAGCTCTAGGAAGCTCACTGAAAACCCCTATGTTACCACTAAACAAAACAGTCACAAGTGCAATTACCTTGCAGGCACTGGGGGGCACAATTTAAATGGTGCAGGAGGTGCAGTGTCACAGGGGTCCAAAGCTCTAGGAAGCCCCCTGAACACAATTATTGCTATGTTTTACTACTAAACAAGCAGTCAAGACTGCTTTTTTGATTTTTTTATAACCATTGCGCCCAAAGTAACACATAGCCTAAAGCATCACCGTAATAAAAGCTGTAACCTAATGGAGTTTTATGTCTACCTACAACTTACATTACATTCAGCGCATTTATATGGCACATTGTCACAGTTTTTGTATGGTCTTAAAATGCTTCTGCGTCTCGACCCAGTAACAACTTGGCAAGAGCATTCTCCATTCTATAGCATTAGCACTTCAGCCGTTGTAAATAGTATATAAATACTTGTAACCTACCATATGGCATTCCATAACAAGCATTGGCAAAGCCAATAGGTCTCACCTATGCAAGGTATATTGACTTTGTCAATGTGTTTTTAGCCATACTAAGCAGCAGTGTTAGCTTCAGAGCAGAATAACTAAATATATATTAAACAAGCATTTGCAATGCAACGGGTCTCGCGTATGCTCATGTTAGAGCTTATAGCGTTGTAAACACCTAACCCGACTTTTCACTGGTTATGAAACCTATCGGCAAAAGTGCATTTATGTACTAACCGGAAAAAGTGCAATTAACTGTGTAACAGGGTCGATATTATGTAAAGCACTTGACTTCTGCCAAGCGAGATCGTGCTGGGAAAATAGAGAAAAATTAGTCCACGAGCTGGACAGAAAACAGCGAGCCTCGCATGTTTTCTGTACTTGGTCGATGCGCTCGAGGAGGGCTATCCCTAGGAAAAGGCATGACGTATGCATGCCTTCCACTAATGAAATCAAGCAGATTCTAACAGGCAAGCCCACAAGCCAATGACAGACACTGACGTGACGTGGACAGGGCTCCGAGCCCTTTTTCATTACTAAAACATCTCGCTTAGCGAAACGCATGCGCAAGCGCATGCGACGCCGGCTCGACCCTAAAAACGATATAACGCGGACAACTCTGGCTTTCATACAGCTTTTTTTACATTACTTTCAGCCATTTGCACCATAGCTAAAAAAAACATTAGCATTACCAATAAATCTCATTTAGGAAAGACCTCTTGGCTTTGCCAATGCTTGTTAACTACTGCTTGGCCTGAGACCGGAAGGGACGATCCACTTAAAGCCGTAATTTAAATGCATCCCTCCCTCTGAATTGAACTGGCAGGGAAACATTGATTGTATCTAGTGTTATGGCACGCGCCGCTCGAAGACTCTGGACAGAGGGCAGACACGATGCAATGGAATGATGAAACTCATCTGTGAGATTACAAGCCTCCCTCCTCGATCGGTAAACCAAATTTACAGGAGCCGGAGAACAAAATGTAAGCTGACTGCTAATTGGTCACTTTATCCGGCACGGACTTTGGACTGCCACACTTTGTTTTGTTAGAGATGCAGTTTTTGTCAAGTACACTGCAGTGGTATAGGAAAGAGAGCGTGAGGTAGGGTTAGCCCGAAAAGTTGAATGCGCAGTGCATAAATTACTTGTGCGGGGGCACTAATGTCTGAGTCTCTAACCCGAGACAAAACACAGGCCCTCGGTGTGTCATGAGGGCCTCAAAGTCCCCAAGAGTGTACAAGCCAACGGGCTGGAGCGTTTAAGGGCATTCAGAAAGTGAATCTGGCATTTTAATTTACATATGAAAGCTAACGGGATGAATGCCTAGGCCCTAAATACAAGGAATGAGTTCTGTGAGTCATGGTATGTTGTTGGGGGCATGGGCAGCGTGACAGATTCCTCGTAATATGATACGGAACGTGCATTGACTAATGTGTATCACACAAGGCTGAGGAGCTGACATAGGGCATGTTCTCCAAAATACCAGAAGACATTAGAATGTCCTATCCTGGCGCCTATGCTCCCAGAAGTAAACCGTTGTATGATGGCTGTATTGATTGGATGAAACGGCTCAGGTAGAATATGCATTGATTTGCTCTTAAACATGATGAAGTAATCACTGCTACTGCTGAAGAAGTCGAAATCCATGTTCTTACGAACATCAGTGACTGAAGCTAGGAATCTTGCTAATAGTTTAATGTTCCCTGATTTATTAACTACTATAGATGATAAAAATTTGCCTTTAAAGTAGTTTGTCACTGTCGATTGGTGAACAGTTTCATAACCAGGTGTGTGGTAGATCACACTTCCCCCCAAACCCAACGCCGTCGGGCCGACAAATCTGACGATATTCTCCAGGAAGGTGCTCAGATGATAAAATGATCAGCCACGATCACTGTTTATATTCTCCAGGCCCCTGTAGTGCTGTCCATATGTTAGGAACTGAGGAGGCTTAATCTTCTTCAGCCAGGCTATATAACATCTTTGGTATTGTTTAAAGCAATTTATTTTGTGTCTTTGAGAATTCATGTATGAACATACTCTGCTTTCTTGGAAAGAAAATGGTAATGTATATATAGTTACAAGAAGTTGGAATGGCAAAAAGAAACCAGACGACCCAGTCTAAATCTACATAATTACATAGCTGCGCGGGTCGCCATGGCAACATTCACCTGGAATACCCAGGCCTGCACTTCACGCATTTCATGGTCTTTCTCAGTGGCAAGGTACTCATTACTGAACCACTCAGCACAGCTTATCGATTCAGCAACGACCCAACTTAAATAAAACGACTACGCACGTCACCTGAAGGCCCAGTTCATGCGAGCAAATAAGAAAAACATGTAAAGCTCCCTCAGAAAGAAGTCTGCAAGAAATGCACTTTCTGTGCACAGTGGCGTAACCAAACATGAGGGGTCCCTCTGCAAAATACATGAAGGGACCCCCTCTACGCAGTGTCGGCTTTAGTGCTGGTGGCACCTAGTGCGACTGTCTTTTTTTGGCGCCCTCCCTCATCCCTCCAGGAATTCCCTCTCTACCACTGTCCAACAGTGCCCCTCACCTCTCCATAGCTCCTATCTGACACATTTCTTTTTAGAAGCGCTACTCATAGTTCACTCACAGTTTTGTGATCTGCATTGTACACGTGCACATTATGCTTCTGCGCTACTTTATGGTGCGTAAAAAACTGCCACGAGACAAAATTTGGATCTCTAACCAGCAGTAACATTGAATACCAGAGATATCCTGACATTTTTATTGTTTCCTGAAAACTGCCGGATGTACACGCAAATTCAGTGCTTCTAAATCCACAAGTTATTTTTAAACACAGAGCCCTCGCCGAAGTCAGTGCCCGTCGCACCGCCCTAAAGCCAACCCTGTCCCCAGTCTCAGACCGAGTCAGGAGCTCTCAGGCCAGGGCCCCGTGCACTGTGCCTGTCCGAGGGGGGAGGGGCAGTTGTTACGTCACTGTTTGTGCATTGTTAACCAAAGCTCTGCCTCACTGAGAACCCTCACAGAGGCCAGGAAGAAATCTAGTGTATCATGGAATTTACCAAGTAGTAGCTATCAGTAACAAGAACAGACAGAAATATGATTGCTAGTGCACCTGCCTCTCTGCCTGTCCCTGTAAAAGAAAACCACCAGACTCACAGGCAATCAGTGCATCTTGTTGCTGCTCTGGCCGATGTTACTCCATCTGCTTTTGGAGTATGGGTGCGTTTTTTTTTTTTAGTTTGACATTAGAAGTCCATGCGAACCCCTGAAATCAGCAAACGCACAGAATATGTTTAACTGTCAGATGCTCAAATGCCTTTACATTTTGCCGTTGTTTTACGGTTTTGTTTTGCTCAACCATGACTTGAAGTTATAACAGCAGCACGTTTCCTGGAAAACACGCTTCTCACATTTCATGTCCATTGTCCCACTCGTTCGTCACTTTTAATTAATCTTACACAGTGGCCTTCTGAACTTTCCAGACAAACAAGGGAAATACATCTTTGTTATCGCAGCGCTTCTCAACTGTGTCATTCTCCCAGTTTACATGAAGCCCTACATACGCCGTGGTCCATTTCTTACGCAGCACTCACTGTACTGAGGAAGGGAGGTTGATTCACCTAAAACCGATCGCATCTTCAGAAACGTGGGACCTCCGATTGAATCAATGCTACTGTGGTAGCCTAGATCACGTGGTGTTAACTTAAGAATGTGATTGGTTATGTAAGTGTACATGAGCATAGTTGGCAACAGTCCGATTTGCAAACACATTTGCACCTCTCTGACCATTGATGGCTGCCTCATCACTCTGCATGGGCTTACAGGCAGCTTTTATCAACAAGTTATCTATCAGGGACTCTAACAGATATTTGCATTTAATCAAGTTAGAATAGCATAATATTTGGTTTCAAAGACCTCTCAAGGGGCCTTTAACAATATTGTGAATTGGAAAATGGAGAACGGCAGAGGGATAGCCTGAGAGAGGACCATGCAACCCTCAAAGAATAAGGTATGCTGGCGGCCATCTGAACCAAGGCTCCTGTCAGTGATACCTTCATGGCTTTGGCTCCTGGACCATCTAAGAACATCAAGTTAGTCAGCCAATCAAAAGGAAAGGGGGCGCTGAGTGCAGCCTTAAAAGCAAGTAAAGATGTCTAAAAATAAAACCTGGCCTCCAATGGACAATACTATCAGTCTCTCAGATTGGGACTCTCGTACTCCACAAACAGAGCCCAGAAAGGGTTTATAAAAGCCTAAAACAATAATGATTGTGATGCTAGTAATCAAGGCATTCTGCTCCACTATGTTCATTCCTAACAGATGTAGTTCTATTATTAGTTGTCATTAGAGAGTGTTGATATTCAAAATGCTGGTGAATCACAACTGTAAATATTTTTTATGTACACGTACATGGAACTGAGGAGATGTTTACAATAAAAAGTCTTGTCTAGAACATTACTACATTCATCTTCCACTATTGTAGTCACATGCATCCTTTACATCACAGAGACCCTAGGACCTGCTTGTCAGATGGCTATTTTGTGTACCACAATTGCATAGAAAATATAGGCAACATGCCTCTGACAGGTGATAATTGCTCCTTTATCCTAGGCAACTGCATCCCAATATCAAACTTTCCCATCCCCTCGAAGGTACCTGAGAGACGGGCGACAATCCAGCTATGTTACTCTTTTTTTTATTATCCAGGGGCATTTATACAGTGTGCAGTTGGTTTCTGTCTTTCCCATACTAGAATCTGTGATAACCCTTTTCAGGTGTGCACAATCGTCCCCAGCGTGATGAAGACATATCTTTGCAGTTAATCCTCATTACTGCATTTAACACAACCAAACATGCATTGCATCTTTTCCACTTGTGATCTGTGACAGGGATCTATGACTTCAGTTCATTTCAAGCGTGGAGATCACATAAGGTGATACTTTCACTGTTTGATTCCGCGACTGTCATTGTTTTCTGTAGGGTGGGTAAAAATTCCCAACTCTTCACTCTTATTTTCTGTTGATATATGTCCTCTGACAGAGATGTTAACATTTGATGGCTGTTATTCCATTCCTACGATGATGACAGCAGGTATTATTTGCATTCCTACGATGGAGGTCTATCTGTATGTAACCATGGATCAGAGATGGCACAGTCCTTCTAAAGGACATAAGACGCAGACAGCTAATGTCGCATTGGATAAGCAGAATTTAATTTTTCAGTGGGCAACAACAACAGAGTAATGCTCACCTTTCCAGCTGTAAGAAGTGCCAAACCTGAAAGGAAGCACCAACAACAATGTTGCATATACAGCCCTGCAGCTATGCATCAACTCTGTGGGTAGAATTGGCTGTCATGTCCTAAGAAAGCTCAAATGCATTTGATATTCCATCTTTATTTGGGATGATGCGATTTTTGTCAACTCTATCATAAACTCTGGGTTTATGGCTGGGAACGTTCATTATTCTGACTGCCAACAAATTCCATGCAGGGCTGGTTCAATTTCAAATGTAGTAATACGTGTGACTAGCTGCATACTTGTAGTCCTGATAAATGATAAATGGTGTTACTAAACATGGCCATCAATTGCTGTTGCTACCTAGTTGATTGTCACAGAAATTGATGGTGTGCTCAACCCATTGAGCGCTTTAAGGCAGTACCACCCCCCACTTACAAGTATTACTGTATTATTGATCCTCTTACTTCTCCTGTGGCATGGAAGAGCCCTCTCAGAGTTAATGTGACAGTATTTAGATATTATATATATAGTACCTTTGAGAATTGTTCCATTAATCAGTTAATCAGCCACTTTTACGAAAACGACCCCCTTGTTATTATTACAGTAATTCTAAGTTAATTCTATCCTAATTCCCTTAAAGCTATTGACCTTTTCTTGTATCAGTAATAAATAATCAATCATGAAAACAACATTCATATTTCATGTGGCAGTAATAATTCCCGAATTAAGTTAATATATCAGTAATTTGCATAATATATCTGTAATTTGCCTTTGCTCCTTTCACAAGTTATTGAAAATCAATAATGAATCATCACCAAACCTCATTCCACGTGCATCTTATCAATCATCAGGCTCAGGCGTCCGGTTGTGGCCCCAGCACTGATGCAAATACACACAGCCTTGTGCCATTATTATACCAGTCTGGGACAATACCGCACAGCATGATAAAGGGCCTCACAGATATGGATAATATATACAGGTCTCAACCTACAAAATCTGCACTGCGGATTCTGCGACCCGGAAAAGATGGTTCAAATTGCGTTTTCTTTACAAAGAAGCGGACTATGTGCAGTGCTTTAAATGGAAAAATAGAAGTGCAGGTACTCTGTACCAGAGTACCTGCTTGTTTCTGAGAAGTGCTGGTACTCTCCAATTAAAAGTATTACGTTTTTCTTGAGATGTGCCGGTACTCTCCCTCTCAAAATAAAAAAGTGCCGGTACTCAGTACCGGAGAGTACCGGCCCATTTAAAGCACTGACTGTGTGAATATTTCGGAGGGTCTCAGCAACAATCTGGTTACAACTCTCAAATGACAGTCATTTGAGAACTCTGTTGCTGAAGTGAGAAAGACAGAGAAGGAGTAATGGATCCCGGGATCATTGATGGCTGTGACATGGTAAGTCAACAGAGAAACAAAGAAAGTACTTCACATTCAAGTATGCGTTTTAAAACAGCGATGCGTGGATTTGTGCCTCTCTTTTAAGTCTTACAATAATCCGTTCCAATATGTCTTTGGAGTGGAACACAAATAATTTGACATGCTCACTACCGGTCATTGCAGACACTACCTACAGTCCTTTAACCTTTCACCCACAAAGCATTGATTTCGCGTGAGCGAGTGTAATTAGTTAAATGGGGAAAAAACAACACCCAGAATGCATTGCTCTATCACGCAAATATTCAGGACTGTAAACAGTGCCTGTAATGGGCAAAGGTGGTCGGTCAGGCTAAACACAGTTCTTGCTCAAGATCACATGGCACTAGCGAGCACAAATAGATCTCATTCTGTTCATTTCCACTGAGGATTCTGTGGCCTGTAACTTTTGGCTCAATTTCGAGCTCGTCTAATGTAGTACTTGCCATCGCACAGTTTTGCTATTTTGTAGCGCTGTAAATAATACGTGTAACTATTCATTTCGCAGGTACTCTTCGTATTGAACTCCGGCAGGTGATGGGCTGAGTCAGCAATGCATAGATCCAGATTCCTCCTCTCCAGGTCACTCACAGAAGGTGTCCACAAGTGCTTTATTCACCGAGCAGTTTGACCAGCCTCCATCTAAATACCACGCACTGCTTGAATATTTGGAGGGTCGCAGAAGCAAAGTGACCATTCATTGCTAAATATAAAGTAGAAGCCCAGCAAAACATGATCTCTCGAAATCTATTTTGCTCGAGAGGAGTTGCGATGTACCGACCATTGAATTACTTGTTGTTACCTGGCAAAAAGAAACCCAGTAAGGCTGTGAGGTGTCAGTATTCCTGTTACTGCCATGCCAACACTGCTATTCTCACTGCTCTTGCATCGTAGTTAGTGGAAAAAACATATCGCCCCTAGGGGTGTAGATTGTGGGGTGTTTGGGGTGTTATCAGTCACGTTTTGCAGCACGCAGAATGGACGGGGCGCGTGCGGGGGGTATAAACATTAAATTAATTTAAAAAAACAATTACCTCCATCTCTGCTGCTCCATCTGCCCCTCTGCTGGCTCCCAGCCTGCCCTGCGGCCAATCCTGAAGCTGCTCAGAGC
The DNA here is from genome assembly GCF_031143425.1 of Pleurodeles waltl. Taxonomy (NCBI): domain Eukaryota; kingdom Metazoa; phylum Chordata; class Amphibia; order Caudata; family Salamandridae; genus Pleurodeles; species Pleurodeles waltl. The sequence goes on from NC_090449.1 coordinate 933,730,907, forward strand.
ATGAACTGTGTTGCTGGGGTGGAGGGAGCCTACTGTGTGATCGGCCCAAGACGGCTCGCCAAACACACATGTGCACCCTCCTTGTGCTCGTCACAGCCTGTGGCCCGGCCCCTTTCACAAAAAATCGATAATAAAGACAGTTTATTATTGTTTTTTGGTAAAAGGTTTGCAGCTGCCGCTGCTGGCAGGGAATGGGCGACACTCTTCCCCCCTAATGGAGGAGCCGCCCCTGGGTGTAACACCCCACCTAATAAATGTATTCTTTGGAAAATAGTTGGGTACAGGTGCTTTCAGTTGGATAGGTTGAGGTGTCGGATTTCACCAAACATTTTTACATGCACACAAAGACAAAACACATACTAACTCCCTCATTCCCCTCTGCTTTGAAGTTGTTAAAAAATGACATTTATTTAAAAAACTACTGTTCTGTAAGTACCCCTATCAATCTGCACTCCTCCTCCTTTCCACTGCTTCTTAACCCACCTCACACGCTGCTTCCCATCTAATGTATATCACCATGATATGCGCATGATTGTTGGAAAATCTGAAGATTACACCCCCCAATTTTCCTTAACAAGCTACGCCCCTGATCGCCCCTTTCGTACTAGCCTTCTATGTTAGTCTGGAAATATTGGACCAAGATTATGGGATGCTGGGAAACTGTCACGCTGTTCTGGGCCAAGGCTGACTTGTGATAATGTTCAATTTGCTTGATTAATACTGCAAGGATGCGGTACAATGGGTTCCAATCCTTAAGATGCAGAGCATTGTAGTGGTTTAATGGGTGTCTGAGGCAGTACCTTCTGCTGCATTACTGCTACTTTGATGTGGTACAAGGAGCAAGCAGAGTTATTAAAATTAACCTTGTGAGACTGCACACTTACACCCTCATTTTTCTTTGTATGCTCAATATCCTCTACAGTCAGTCTCCTCTCTTGCTTTCTCTTTCTCCTTAACATCTTGTTCCTCTGTCCTTCAGTTACTTTCTTTCCATTCGCTATCCTTTCTATCTTATTTCTATTGTTTTATCTTCAGCGTGCCCCATTTGTTGTGCTACACTGGCCACCTTATAGAGCCTCACTTGTCATCTTTACTCACTGAGGGAGTGTAAACAGAGTCCAAGGCCCCAAGCAGACATTTGTAATAGAAAAAACAGAGCAGGACAATTATTTCAGATCACAGTGGGGCCACCTGTACCCGTGGCCCCCTGTGCCTTTGCACTGACTTCCCCACTGGTAGCTACACCCCTGTGTAGGGTGTGATGCGTGGTCCTATCTGATTCATTTGGCCCCTCTGTGCCGTTAGGATGCATTGCCTTGTGGTCTGCTAGTTATCAAAGGAGGCAGTGCTTTGTGACCAGTTAGTTATCAAGGATGCAGTGCTCTGTGGTCACCTAGTTATCAAAGGACCAATGCTTTGTGGTTGTCTAGTTATTAAGGGGTGCAGTGCTTTGTGGTCGGCTAGTTATTAAGGGATGCAGTGCTTTGTGGTCGGCTAGTTACTAAAGGACGCAGTGCTTTGTGGTTGTCTAGTTATTAAGGGAGGCAGTGCTTTGTGGTTGTCTAGTTATTAAGGGAGGCAGTGCTTTGTGGTCGGCTAGTTATTAAGGGATGCAGTGCTTTGTGGTCGGCTTGTTATTAAGGGATGCAGTGCTTTGTGGTCGGCTTGTTATTAAGGGATGCAGTGCTTTGTGGTCGGCTAGTTATTAAAGGATGCAGTACAGTTGGGTGACATCCCTAGAACGCTGCCAGAGTGGTTCATTGGTGTACTTGGGTGTTGCGCAGTATGGGCCATTAGCATCCTTAGGTCACAGTGCAGTTGGGTTATATTCCCTGTAAAGCCAAGTAGTGTGATGGATATGAATCCTTCATATTCAATGCAATCTGGTGGATTCGTGTCCATTGGCTACTGAAACTGGATCCTTGGATACAGGAGTATTGCAAAAACTTCAGAAGTACGCGTTGCATTAAAACAGTGTGTCCCAAGGGTGCCACAAACCATCGTACTGTGGCAGACACGACGTTTAGTGTCCACAATGAACACCATCAGAAGCGCATCTTGCATCCATTTGTATAAGCGTTTGTACAACGCACCTCTTGTTGGAGGCGCATTGCACCGGCACTCTAGGGTGAACTGTGGCTCTGATTAGAAGACCTCAAAAAATGAACATTTACATATACACTAATTGCAGATTTAATGCACACCGGATGATCAATGCTCTTTCACTACTTTTCGAAGCACGTGTTTGGAGTGACTTGCTGTTACTCTTCTAAAATAAAAGCCACCATGAAATTATAGTTTCAAAAGCCAGCTAGGAGTACTTCCATCTCAGAGGCGAGTGACTCTTTCAAAAAGCATCCCAGGGAAACGTCGACCATGTATTTTACTATCTGTTTGAGAAAAGCGTGAAACACAGGAGCAGTACGGAACATCCGCATTTTGACTGGCACGCTTTGTATTTGTTCACGAGGACAAGTGAGAATAAGAAATAAAATATCCAATGTGGAAATGTGCAGTTAGCCCTGCAGCCAATCACGAAACGGCTTACATTTCCAAATCAGGAACTTGAAGTAGGCGTGCAAGCGGTCGCTTAGTTGCATCATGCTCTTTACTCTGTGTCCTCCGGTGGGAAGCAGCCGCCTGAACCTTTTTCTCTCAGACGGCACAGCTGGAACTGTACGCCCAGGTGATCTATTTTTATTTTCATAACATTTAGCTGGCGATAATATAACACGGGTGTTTCAATGATGTGTGTGGCTTATTCCCCATTTATACGAGACTTCTTTATTGTTAAACAACACTTCGTTGCGTTTTTTGTTAAATCTGTATCAGCCCATCTGTTTCATGTCATTGTTTTACAGCAGATAAATTACGCTTAAACTAATATTCCAACAACTTTATCGTTATTCAGTAGCACAGACTGTGTTGTATGTATGAAAGCACTTCTCAGTGTGCATTTATTTAAATCATGCGTGCCATTTAATTATCATAACATAATGTAAAAAATAAAATAATGGCAAAGCGCACATCGATCCCTTGGAGCATTTTGGTGCTGAATAATAGATGCCTATTGTTAGCCAGAAGCACTTATTTCATCGACCCTGGAAGGATGAAAGGCACATTTGCACCTTAAAGATATTCATATCATCATGGTACATATATGTCATGTGGAGTTAAGAATAGTCAATCTATACTTACCTTCACGAGTCAATATTTAGGTGACAAGATGTTTGGTAACACTATTTTTATGCTCAATATTCTGACATACGATCTTCTGGTGATCAGATGTTTCCTCTTATTCCATGCTTTAATTTTGACAAACAATACCATGATGTTCTGCATGTGCCAACTGCAAACTGTGACCTATGTGCACTTTTAGCAGTACTATTCCATTCCTATCAGGAGGGTTTCTGAGAGTTCTTAGTCCACATGATAGAATGCTGTCAGGATTGTTTGTGCTTCGAGTCTTTGTGTGGAGGGAGGTTCAGAGTGTTTTTCTTGAGATCTGTGGAGTTGCTTTAATTGCTAGTTGAATAGTTGGTGTTTATTTCCTTTCTTTTGTACATCTTACTGTCACATCAAGGACCATTCTTATGAATTCCCATGACTACAGCAAAAGTTAAGATCATCCACCACTTGTCCTTGAGGTTAATCCTTAGTCTGAGAAGAGATGGCTGATACTGGTGACTATCCCTAGGAGCAAGGTGGGTTGGAGAGAATGATGGCTGAGAGAGAGAGAGAGAGAGAGAGAGAGAGAGAAAGTGTGAGAGAGATATGGTTTTGGTATGCCTGGAGCTCCTGTGAGAGGGATAGTGGTGGGTGTTGATCCTTCTGAACAGGACTCCTCAGGTTCTAGTGGCAAGGCACACTCCATTCAGGAGAGGTACTAGGCAACAAGAGCACAATCATTTCAGACAGCCATACATGAATGATTTGCGATCAGTCTGAGGTGTGAGTCATTAATGAAATATACCAGAGAAGAGTTACTATACTAAATTCAAGTTCATACGAATGGCTCTTGAGCACTGACCCCCCAGCTGAATCCCATGCACGTTTTCCTTAGTCTCTGCTCAGATGACTCTGAAATCTTTACCTGTTCTTAATGTTGCGCTACTTCACACAACTAGTCTCTTTTTCAGTCAAGCCGGGATTGTTGGACGTTTTCTCAAATGGATGCAGTTCCAAGAGAGGTTGGTGGCCCCCAGCTGCCAGGCGAAGATGTTCAGGTTATTCTTTTTGCAGGCAGCGGGGCTTGGAACCGAAGGACAGCACTGTTGGAAGATACAGCCCTCTCTCAAGATGGCTCGACAAAGCCAAGAAAGGAACTGGCTTTGAAATCAGTATTTATAGCCTGTCATGCAAGTGTTTGTATGAAGCCTTGATTATTAGTACTGGTATCCTGGCAATTAAAAGGCTGTCTCTGAAAGGAGACTGGGTCAGAAAATAGAAGGTTTAGTAAATGAGCACATTAGGCATTAGAGCCTTCCCAAAAATTATGGAGCGTTTCCTGCCACTTAGGAGTCTGTCTCTGGCAGGAGACTGGGGCAGTAAATGGAGGCCCTTAATTAGATGGCAAATATACTGCAAACAAGCATATCAGGTAACCTTGAGGTCAGCAGGAAACAGATACTTAATCTAATCGGGCAGAAAATGGTGGCCTTTTATTAGGTGGCATCTGAACAAATAAACAACAAGCAAGTTTATCTGGCAACCTTGAGGTGAGCGGGAAACAGAAGCTTTTAACTAATCAGCACCAAATGTTTGTTCCAACAGAAATTGCAAGCATTTGCACATAGTTAAACAGATTTTGAGACAGTGCATTTAAGCTAAAGTAAATAGTATGCCTAAATAAAGTGCACAGCAGGGTAAATGGCACCTGCCCGACTAGAAAACAGTGAAAAGTGCATCACAGAGTACATGGCACTTGCCCAACTAGAAAACAGTGAAATGTGCACAGCAGAGTACATGGCACCTGCCCAGCTAGAAAACAGTGACAATGATGGGAAACAACAGGACAGGCAGAATGGTGTATGACACTATAATACGATGGGCAAAGGTTGTGGCCCTTCCATGCAATGTTTTCATGGCATTGATTACTCCCCCATGGCCCCTTGGTAGTCATTTCTTGACAGATAGATGGAGTTTGGATCCTGGACCAATAAACCACTTGATGAAAAGAGTATTTTTGCAGCTGGAGGATTTCACTTCTCTATTCATGCCAGAAGGTTGGTTTTTGACCTGGCATCCTTGGTGTGGTCTCCCCTAGCGTTTTGCCTATACTTCCCAGGTTGTTGCTGTGTGCTGGACCCTGTTTTAGCAGTTTTTTTGTTACTCTGGGTACTTTACCACTGCTGACCAGTGTTAAAGTGCAAGTGCTCCCTATGTGAAATTGTATGTGCAATTGGCTTTTCCATAATTGGCATATTTGATTTAACAGTAAGACCCTAGTAAAGTGCACTAGATGTGCCTAGGGCCTGTAAATCAAATGCTACTAGTGGGCCTGCAGCTTTGATTGTCACCCACATGAGTAGCTCTGTAAACATGGCTCAGACCTGCCACTGCAATGTCTGTGTGTGCAGTTTTAAAACTGCTGATTCAACCTGGCAAGTGTACCCACTTGCCAGGCCAAAACCTTCCTTTTTTATACATATAAGGCAACCCTAAGGTAGGGCCTATGTAGCCCCTTAGGCAGGGTATAGTGTATGTTAAAAGTAGGACATGTACTGGTGTGTTTTTACATGTCCTAACAGTGAAATATTGCCAAATTCGGGTTTCTCTGTTACAAGGCCCATCTCTCTCATAGGTTAACATAGGGGCTGCCTTTAAATATCCCTAAAGTGCAGTTTCCCGTTGAGAACAGATGGAAATTTGGTGTTTGGGGTCTCTAAACTCACAATTTAAAAATACATCTTTTAATTAGGTTGGTTTTTGGATTGTTAGTTTGAAAATGCTACTTTTAGTAAGTAGGCATTTTCTTGCTTAAACCATTCGGTGACTCTGCCTGTTTGTGGATTCCTTGTCTGGGTCAGACTGACAGTTGGGCTATTTGTGCATCTCCATTAGACAATGACACAAATGGTGTTGGGGTGTAACCTGAACACCTGAAAGGGCTATGCCTGCCCTCACACAAAGCAGTCTCCAACCCCCTGGTGTGCGTCTGGAACCAGGCCTGGGCAGGGCAGGATCCTGTAAACAGCATAGACTTTTCTTTGAAGTTGGACACCTTTAAAGGCAGAAGGGGGCATAGGTATTGGACTCCAAACCCCAGACTTTAGATTACTTCAAGGATTCAAGAGGAACCTCTGCCCAGAGAAGAGCTGGGAAAAGACCTTCCCCTGCCTGTGACTGTGCTTTGTTGGGCTATCCTGCAGTTGCTGCTTCTGTCTGTGAAAGGGGTCAAAAACTGGACTTTGTTGTGCATTTCTGCTTGAGAGGTATCTCCAAGGGCTTGGACTGAGCTTGCCTCCTGTTTTGAAGCCTCAGGGACAGTAAAGGCTAAACCAACCAGTGTCTGATTGTGCATGCTGTGCACTCTAGCTTGCCAGAGGGTGCCATTCCAGTTCCTGGCCCCCTGGAAGTGAATTTCTGGTGAAAATCCTGTGAAATTATGCCAGACGACTCCGTGCGACTTTGCTAAGGATGCCGCTGCACGAAGCCTGCGATGCCGCCTACACCTGGATCCGTGAACCATGCCAAGGCGCGGCGACCCCACCGTCAACATAGGCCCAACATTGCTGCAACCGCCGACGCCCACACAAACTTGTGAGTTGGAGTGTCATACACCCGACGTTCGTGACACCTGACTCTGTTGCAGCCTCTGTGACCCTGTGGCGTGATTGCGACCCTGTAAGGTCACCCCGCAGCATCGTGACTTCGAGTTTGCTGTAGGTGCCACAGGACCGACTCCTTGCAACTGACGCTGCCTCACCTCCACTGCTCCGCAGCAAAGACCTGACGCCTCTTTGTGACGTCTCTGGTCCTTTGCCATGCAGCACCGGAACCAATGTTGCATTGGATCCAGTGACGCCTCGCTCCCCGACTTTGGACATCGGCCTGTTTCCCACACATTTTCCTAAGGTACTGTACCTTGGGGTCCGTGTGACTCCGTAAATGGTGCCAGTGGTGTCGCATTGTGGAAACCAACTCCATCACGACGCTGCTTGAACATCAGATTGCAGCATTTGTGCCTCCCAGCCCTATTTAGGTGTTTTTAATTGCTAAGTTCATATTTTTAATTGTGTATGGTAGATTTTTATCATATTTTTTCTTGTTTTACTTAGATACATATTTACCATTTTTCTAAACCTATGTGGTGTCCACTTTGTAGTGTTTCACTTTATTACTGTGTGTGTTGGTACTAATACTTTACACATTGCCTCAGGGTTAAACCTTTCTGCTCCTGCCAGGCTACCAAGGAGGTGAGCAGGGGTTAACCAGGTGTGTTTCTCATTTATGCTGAGTAGAGTGAGGGTCCTTCCTTGGACAAAGGGCAACCTGACTGCCAACCAAAGACCCCATTTCTAACAGTTGGTTTGAAACTCATCCTTGTGAGAGTGTCACTGATGGCTTGTGATCAGTGTTGACTTGAAGTACATTGCTATTTAAGTATAAGTGAAAATATTAATCACCCATAATCTGGATGTTGCTTCTTTCTCAATCTGTGAGTATCTCCTAAAAGTGTCAATTATTGACTTGCACAAGCCACCAAGACCCACTCATAAATGGATTGTTTTTGTGGTAGTACAGCTGCCAGAATTTTGTGGCTAGCATTTACTGCAAGCTATGTTGGTTTTAGTTGATCAAAGTATCACATTGTGGTTGATGTAACTACTGCTTGTTTGATGGTTTGAAAGGCTTGATCTGATTCAGTCACGTACGTCCAAACTTTTGGTCTAAGTGGGTGGGATCGGATGGGCACGATGTGCCCATACTTTTATGATTTATAAAACACTGTTCCCCTATTTTTTTTATAAAAAGACAACCATCCTGGAATGGTTAGTTCTGACAGTATAAATGCCTCAACTGAAGTGTCATTCAGTGCCCCTCCCAGCGCCTTGGGATCCTATGGGTGAGTAGTGCACTCTAGAAATAATTGATTGACTGATTGATTCAGTGAGTCTCCTGTGCTGTGAAACTGAAGCTGGACAGAAAGCTAAAGAAGCCTTCCAGCCAGGGTGCCTGCTTGCCTGAAAAAAATGCAAATGTGAGCTATCAGTTAATCTGAAAATGTAAAGAATGTTTTGGCGCCGTACTGGCTTTGATTGACCTAATCACTTGACGCTTTGTGATGACAAAGATTTATTCTGTTTGAGTGGTAGTGCAAAGAGTTAACAACTGGGATGTGAAGCATGTGCTCTTAATTGTAAATGTACTTATATTGTGCTTACTACACCAGGAGGTGTTGAAGGGACAGTAATGTAATGTTACAAAATTGCACTACATACACTCTGGACGTTACTAAAATCTATATATTAGAAAAAACATTTTATTTTAAACGTTTTGCACATTTTGTAGTAGCCTATCTTACACTGTATGTAATGCAAGTTTAAAATAATGAATTACATATTCACAGTACTTTCTGTCACAGACTGTGACCTCGTAGCACTAAAAATATGCAAGTCACTTTTCTCCACTGCAGCAACTAAGACTTGATTCTGTGGCTCTCTGGTTACACACAGACCTCTGTAGTGCATTAACCAATACAAGTTTCATTATGTACTATAGTGCATTTTCCAAACAGTAACCGCTGGTCCAAACCGTGCTTGTCCTTTCTAGGTTGTTTACCCAAAGGGGTTGTCAAAGGTACAAGGTATTTTATGAAGCAGATAGACAGGTTCATAAATTCAATGAATTTTCTGATTTCAGACACAGTTAAAGGAGCTGGTGCAACTTTTATATATATTTTAATATAAAAGGGTCGGGCTATGCCAAGGTTTGAAAAATGATAGCTCCGGAATTTATTGTCTGATTGGCGAAATTTGAACATCTGCAAGGCGAGGCAGTGTTCTCTTAGCCTCTTAAATGCAGCTCTTAGTCTGTTATTGAATGCATCTGTATATTGTGCATGGACACGAATGTCATCACTGACAGTGATGACTTCCTGATGTCCTACCAGGAGTGCTCTAATACATTTATGAAAGCCCTCTTCAGCTTTGGATGTGCCAAAGTGCAGTTTTTGTTGTTTTATGAGTCCAGTTTATATAAAAAAAACTCTGTCATGTATTTTGATGGAGGTGCCAAGAATACTTGATATTGGCCTGAGTTTGATTTTGTTTCTGAAACCTCATTTGGTCTATTAAACTCATATACCTGGTCAATAGCATGGTCAAGTGTTTCTCTTTCACTTGATTGCTTCATTCAGCCTCAAATAAATATTGATGCAAATAGAATCGAGCTGTTGTAGGTTTCTGGTGACTGCAATGGGGGAATTCCCCGGTATAGGTTACATGGTATAATCTATGCAATGGATGAAAGGTGATCATTTTGATTTTCAAGGAGGATGTGCCTTAAAATATAATTTCATATTGACTGAACAATTCATCAAGTTTGCATCTTTGAAAACTCATAGGGAATTGGATAAGCTGCAAGTGCGCAGCTGTTGTGCGATGAATGAGAGGGCCATAGAAAGGGCAGTCAGGAATATGTCGATGACAGATTAGTGATTTTCATGATAGACTGATGCACAGAAGGCTCATTTGAAATTCTACGAAGAGATGGTCCCATATGCATAAATCCTCAATTTTTGTGGTGCAGTTTTACTCTCGATGAGGTACCGGCACTTTTTTATTTTGAGAAGGAGAGTACAGGCACTTCTCAAGAAAAACATAATACTTTTAATTGGAGAGTACCAGCACTTCTCAGAAACAAGCAGGTACTCTGGTTGAGAGTACCTGCATTTTTATTTTTTCCATTTTCAGCACTGGTTAGCACATTTCACACTACGTAATGGGCTGAGAGTACTAAAAGGTTCATATAAATAAAAATCACATTGCTATTCAGAACGTATAGCATTCATAATGAGGAGCAAATTTCTTTGCAGTTATGAACAGAATACCATATGGAAGGTATTAGCGCAATTTCAGTGTCTTTGAGGACTTCCTTCATGGGCATATAGAGGGTAAGGCTGGAACAAGCAATTTCATTGCTGGATGGCCCAGTATGGCAGTATTGGCTGATGTAAGAGCCCATTACATTTTCTTCACTAACCCAGAGACTACAAAAATGAGAATGCTCACCATTACACAATAACACAGGAAATAATTTGCTGACAATGCACACTGAGGTTCTCATTACGACCCTGGTGGTACGGGTACCGCCACGGTGGAGGTCTCACTGCCCCGATCCCGGCGGTGAAGACCCCTGTATTATGATGAAGGCGGTGTGGCAGACGGCAAACAGCCACACCGCCTCCACTCCTGCCAGTGCGGGTGGACCACCGCGGCTGTCGGGTTCCTTCTCCAGCGCCATGCATGACACTGCCGACCGTATTACGAGGCTGCACACCGTCAGGATTTTCGCATCGGTCACCTGGCACGAAAACCCTGGCGGTAACGCACCCCAAGACAGGAAAACGCACTCCTGTCCCACGCAATCGCACTCCCACAACTAAACACACCCATTCAGATGCACACACATGGCTGCACACACACACACACCCCAAACATACACATCTCGCAAACACCGCCCCCTATTACAGTCGTCCCACATACCTGGCAGGAATCACACAGCAGCCCACGTCGTGGAGGTCCTCGGGTAGGGGGCAGATGAAGGCGGTGACCGCTGCCGGACCCAGACAGTTACCGCCAGCATTTCACGTCATGGGCCCCAGTCCCCCATAGGCAGCAACGGTACCCCATTGGTTGTTGCATGCCGTGCAGTGACCGCCGTGCTGAATTGTGGCTCGTAATCTGGTAGGTGGAGTCTTCTCGTGGCGGTGCTAGTGGTGGGACCGCCTCTCTCGCCGTTGGTCGGCCTGGCGGTGGGTGTAATGTGGCTGTATTTTGGCAGTCTCCTGTGTTTGCCTCATAATACGGCGGTCAGGAGACCGCCATCACTGGCGGTATTTCGGCAGCCGTCAGTGCGACGGTCTTGCCGAAATACCGCCAAAGTCGTAATTAGGGTCTGAATGTGTTTTAGTGCATCCTGCTGAAAATTCTTTCATTTGCTTTATTCATATCCAAAAAATTAATTGAAGTGAATGCTATAAGCGTATGAGAAATGAAATGTTAATTTCAGTTCACTGAGTTTGTACCTTTATATTTTAGATATTTCAAGATGTGTGGCATTTGGGCTCTCTTTGGCAGTGATGAATGCCTATCTGTCCAGTGCCTTAGTGCTATGAAGATTTCACACAGAGGTCCTGACGCTTTTCGGTTTGAAAATGTCAACGGATACACTAACTGCTGCTTTGGATTTCACCGTCTTGCTATTGTTGACCAGCTGTATGGCATGCAGCCAATCCGAGTGAAGAAGTTTCCTTATTTGTGGCTCGTGTACAATGGGGAAATCTACAATTTCAAACAGGTGAAACATTTTAACACAATTATTTTGTTTTAGAGCATTATGTCACAAGGACGTGATAACGCGTCCAGCCCTTATAAATTATCTGTACCTGGACACGTTGGAGGTCGGTGAACCTTTTAGCCGAGTTGGGCTCTCCTCATCCTAGAATAGTCGGATCACTTAAATCAATAATCAATAACTATTGTAATCGGCACCCAATACTCTATTTCTAGATCAGAATAACACATTAGGAATCAATAACAGTTGGTATTTCAACGCAACATGACCTTTCAGTCATGAATAACCACACCAGTTTATTAAAAGTTAATGAGTTTATTTCCCTATATTAACAAAGCTAAAACAATATATATGAGTATCAAAATCAAATGATATATGTATACGAACATTACTAGCTGTCCATAGCGGCGGAAGAAACGCAATCTACGCAAAATCTGAATTATAATACACTCGGTTACGGCAATGCAAATCACTAATATGAGTAATTGAATTTGACTAATTGCATACATCGGTCAGCATAACAAGATTTCAATTCAACATGGTGCGTCAAGTGAATACCTCGACTAACCTCTAATTAGCATTGGCATGTGGGGCTTCATGCAAAATGAATTTAGTCAACACAAATTTGGAAAACTTCTAGCTTGGGCCCTGTCAATATAGCAGTTGGTACCTAAGAAGGAAAACACAATGCATAATACAATTATCCTTTCATAATTACCAAATATAATCAGCATTCAAGAAAGTCTTCGTCCTTCAGGTACCGGTTCGATCAGCATGGAGCAGATTTCAAAGGGGCAGAGTTAAGGGCAAGTTTCCTTGCAGCAGCAAGGAGAATGGGGCAAAGTTACTGCATGGGCAAGACGGGGCAAATTAAAGTTAAAGTCTCTAGGGTGAGAATTCTTAAAGTCTCTTTCTCTGGAATAGAGAAAAGAGCATCAAGATGTCGTCCAAGATGACGTCTGGCATTTGGCTTCAAAGATGGCATCAAGGAAAAATGGCTGACTTCTCTTTGTGCGGTGGGTTTAAGTAAGAAACATTCCAAATCCTTCAGGGTCTTCCATTGGAGGGTTCATAGGGTGGCTTCAATTTGACCAATGAATAGTGTCTTTCTCCTAGTACTCATTTATGCATACATTGTCCTTGGAGCCTCGGAACACAAGTTGCAACAAGGTTTGCCAAATATTTCGGTATCAGTACTTTTATTGTCCGCACCTGCAGGGGCTGACCTTGCATCAAAAGGGATGCAACCATCCTAGCACGAAACCTTGAGATAAGTGTATTAGTCATTTCTACTGGAAAAATACAACCTTTTAAATGAAATAATACATTTGGTTAGTGCAAGTGAAAACCACGCAGTTGAATTTGAGACCAGGCGATTAGGCCAAAGCCTCTACTAAATTTAAGCTAACCATAAAACAGTTTCAGTCAAGAAAATCATAAAACACATTTGCAAGTATGACGGATTACTACAATTTTCAATTCTTCATGATTAATCAAGCTTGTTTATAATAATGGCGAACTACCCCGAGGGCACAATTTCCCTCGGTCATTATTTTCTTTACTAAAATCACACTACATTATACGATTTTGGTTATATGATATATGAATATATGTTGGTCCTTCTTTTTCTGCATCATCAATCCCTCCTCTGATGACTAATTATGTCATCACATCAAACCTTCCCACAAAATTTATTCCATAAAATTCTGTTTTTTAGTAATTTGGCACTTCAGTCAATTCACTCTTACTTTTGGTTCCCTTTGATTTTTCTCTGTATATTTCTACCATTTTATTTTGTTCTTTCTCTTCTCTTTTCCTTCTGTTTCTTGTTTTCAATATTTTAATAGCTTTCCATATTCCCCAAATACCTAATAAAAAAATTAATACTATTAATATTCCTTTTACTATTTTCAGTAATAATCCATTCCAAATGTTGCTGAGCCAATTTCCCACAGAAGCAAATCCTTTTCCAACCTTTTCCCATACTCCTGGTTCTTTCAATTCTTTCAAATCTGCACTTTCGTTAGTTAAATTTGTAAGCAATTTTCTAATTTGCCCACTGTTGTCCGGAATATAAGTACAACAGTGATGTGTACCATGCATTTTGCAAACACTGCCATCCTTTGCTAAAAGAATGTCTAAGGCAAGCCGATTTTGAAGAGTCATAGCTCTTTCTGCAGCAAGCTCAGCATCCATCAGGATTATAGCTCCTGAGAATTTTGTCAGCATGTTATCCACAATAGTAGACAACTTTCGTATTTTAATTGAATTCAATATGACTCCTACTGAAGGAATCACTGCTCCAAATATATCTCCTACCACACCAGAAGCTGTCTCCCTTTTCTGAACATGATGTGATTCAGACAGCTTTGGAAAATTCGTTAAGTCGTCCAGTTGATAAATCTTTGGAAATACTATTCCCAAATAACATCTCCCATACCATCCTTTTGGAAGACAATAATAGGCGTTAAGTCCACAAATATAATATACCCCTGGAATAACTGGGTCTTGTCCATTCAGCATAAACGTCCATTTAGGTTGAAACAAAAACGTATGTTTACATTCACTCGTTCCCACAAAGATTGTGTCATAATATGATTTATGTCTATGTACACAGAACATCCCTACGTGTAATGCATCTAAAGCTATTTTCCCTTGTGTCTTTATCGCGGCAAAAGCATAATTATCTACAGATGTCCTCTTGTATAATTCCCTTTCTAATTTCTCCTTCACCGCTTTTCTCCTATCGTCAGTGCGATCTAAAAAGCTTATCTCCGTCGGTGAAAGCAAGCATGTAAGGTTTTCTCTGTGGGCGTGAGATGTGTGAAAAGGTGACAATGACTCAAAGAAACCCCTCATCAATTTTATATAATAATCTCTTGCTACTTTACTCAGGTACTCGATTATGGGGATATATGCAAATGTAACATCCTGATTGGAATAAAAGTAGTGAATATACTCCTGGCCATAAAATCTGGTCATTATTAAACTACATGTAATCCCGTACGTAAGAGGCATGCTATGATATGTCACCCCTTCCACTACTGAGGTAGGTATTTGTGTGCACACATAACAATCTTTCGCATCCATGGTCTCAACATTCTCACTCAACAAGCGATAGAAAACGTTGGATGAAAGTTCCTTTTTATCATGCAAATGTCTTTTGTCTTGTTCGAGTTTCTTCAAAGGGGTTAGTTCAGTAATAGGTTTAGAAGTAGAAGCATCATTCGTCTCTCTCTCATTCTTTCCATGCATTCCAAGAACTATCCCTACAATGATTAGTACACATGCAGTTATTAGACCTATACACACGTATTTACAACACTTCATCTTATGTCCCTGTGTAGTGTAGCCTGTCATGATCTCTATAGAATCAGAAAGTTGAAGACACTTTATCAAATCAGATTTGCAGGTATATATATATATAAAGCTGAACGAGTTCAATGTTCACACGGTTCTTTTTAGTAGCTTAGGGCCATATGTACTAACATATTTTCCCATAGACATAGAATGGGTAAAACCCTTTGCTACATCTGGCCCTTAGTCTCTTATCGGTTTAGCAGCTTTGTCTCAAAATTGGTTTCAAAGTCAATCAAGTTAGCAATGTCTTAGCCGGTTAAAAAGTCAATCAGGTTGTTAATGTCTTGTTCGGTAATGTTCATGGAATTTCACTTTTGAAGTGCCAAAGTGAAGTTCTGCTTCTTCGTTCTCAAGACTGAGAGATAGGAATTCGTCTGACCAATCGTTAGTGGCTATGTATGCCCACTCCGGACCAGAATATCTTCTGCTCGGTATTCTTTTCCTTTTCAATTTTGAATCTCCTTTTGATTCTCTCTCGCTGGTACTTTCTTCCTTGGCCGGGTCTTTCTCTCCACTTGGTGTTGTTATTGCGACAGACACTTCTTTTCTTTTCTCTTTCAACTTTGGCCCTTCACCTTCATTTGATAATTCTTTAGTCCTTAGTTTCACTGGTGATATGCTTTGTCTCCGTTTCGCACGGTTTTCACCTGACGGACCTGCAACCGGTTCTGGAAGAGGTAGAACAGTTTCACTCTGTCCTGTCTTCTCCCCCTAGGAGGTCAATCAGCTTTTCTTTTTCTTTTACTGTATCATCTGCTTCTGGGAAAACCCTCCTCTGATCAGGCTCTCCTGCTTCTTCACCTGTCGCAGGCTCTTCGTCACCTTCAGGATCTTTGTCACTTTCTGATGTTTCTCCTCCGACCTCCTCAAATGGGTCAGTTGTTTCTTCCTCAGAAAATATCTCCCCTTCCTCTATTTCTGCTTGTTCGCCCCCTGGTTCTCTTTGACCTGTCTCGGTGCCTGGTACTCCCTTGTCACTCGCCGGTGATTTCAGCGCTTCAACTTCCTCTTCTGTGGGGCACGTCACCCTTTTCATGTGACAGGCGTGAATCCAGTTGGGAACTCCCGCACACTTCACAGCGGTGGTAGTTGTCAGAATCACTTGGAAAGGTCCTTTCCAACGGGGTTCCAAACACAACTTCCTCACGTGCTTCTTTATCACGACCCAGTCACCTGCTTTCAGGGTGTGTCCTGGACCTTGGATCGGTGGCAAGGTGGTTGCCTCCACGTGGTGAGAAAAAGAGCGCACCACATCAGCTAGACCTTTGCAGTAGTCCAACACCATATTATCTGTAATATTCAAAAGAGCATTTGCAGGAACTGCTGGAAGTCTCATGGCTCTGCCCATGAGGATCTTGTGTGGGGACAGTCCAGTTTTCCTATCAGGGGTGTTTCTCATTGACATTAACACCAAGGGCAATGCGTCAGGCCATTTTAAGTTTGTTGATGCACATATTTTCGCCATCCTTGACTTCAATGTGCCATTCATTTGCTCCACTAGTCCTGATGCTTCAGGGAGGTAGCTACAATGCAATTTTTGCTCAATGTTCAGTGCTGCACACAGTAATTTTATTACTTCGTTATTGAAGTGACTTCCCCTATCTGATTCTAAGGAGATCGGTAATCCGCCACCTGGTATTAGTTCTCTCAAGAGTAGTTTTGCAACTGTAAGGCTGTCATTTCTACGCGTGGGGTATGCTTCAATCCAGTGACTAAAAATGCACACAATCACCAACACATACTTCAAGCCTCCATGCACAGGCATTTCAATAAAATCCATTTGCATCCTGCTGAATGGACCTCCCGCTCCTCCAATATGGCCCAAATTTACTACTGTTCCCTTCCCTGCGTTCATTTGTTGGCAAATGACGCAACGATGGCAAACTGCCTTAGCAACTTGACGGAATTTGGGATTAAACCAATCAATTTTGAATAGCCTAACCATGGCATCCCTTCCAAGATGGGCTTGTCCATGATACAGTCTGGCCAACTGCGTCAAAAGACTGTTTGGTAGAACCAATCTCCCTTCACTTGAAACCCACAAATCATCTGGTTTCTTTACGCATTGTAATTTGCTCCATGAGAGTTTCTCATCTTCACTAACATCGTTCTGTAGGGACTTCAATTCATCGATTGTATCTACAACCTTTAGAGCAAAAGCTTCACTTGGTTCAAGTTCTGGCTCATTTATCAAGTTCCATTCATCTCTGAGCAAAATACAGTTCAATGCGCAAAACCTTGCGAGAAACATAGTCTTGTGATTTCGAGTGTGCACTGCATTTTACCACTGCTACTTCTCCTGGTAACTGGATGGCATGTAACAATTCTCTTATTCTTTCACCATTTTTCACTAATGATCCTGAAGAGGTCATGAAGCCTCTTTGTGACCACAACTGTCCAAAGTCATGCACTATTCCAAATCCGTACTGACTGTCAGTGCAAATGGTGACTTTCATTAATGCGGAAAGTTGACAAGCCCTAGTAAGTGCTACCAGTTCTGCTACTTGTGCAGAGTAAACTCCTTGAAGCCAAGATGCTTCCAGAACACCTGTTATTGTACATACAGCATATCCTGCTTTCAATATTCCTAATGCATCTCTTAAACATGAACCATCAACAAAAATAACTTGATTGTTTTCTTCCAGTCGGGTGTCTTTGATATCAGGTCTTGGTTTTGTAGAAAATTCAGTCACCTGAAGACAGTCGTGCTCGATGTCTTCAGCGTTCTCAATTTCGACATTTTCACTGGGAAACAATGTTGCTGGATTCAACGTAGTGCACCTTTTCAGCTGCACATTAGGTGAAACCAAAATCATTGTCTCGTACCTTGTAAGCCTAGCACCGGTCATGTGCTGTGTTCGGGAACGTGTCAAAAGTATCTCAACTGAGTGAGGGACCATGACTGTTAAAGGATGTCCCATCACTATTCCTTCACTCTGATTTAGGCTGATACCAACTGCTGCTACGGCACGCAAGCACCCTGGCAGTGCTGCTGCGACCGGATCCAAAGTAGCTGAAAAATATGCTACTGGTCTGTTTACGCCACCATGGGCTTGAGTCAAGACAGACAACGAACATGCATCACGTTCATGACAAAACAATGTAAAAGGCTTTGTGTAATCAGGCATACCTAAAGCTGGAGCCCTGCACATGCATTCCTTTAATTCAATAAAAGCATCCATCTCATTTCTTTTCAACACTATTTCATCCAGCGCATCTTTCTGGGTCAGTTTCAACAAAGGTTTGGCTAGAGTTGAGAAATTGGGAATCCATTGGCGACAGTAGCTCACCATTCCCAAAAACCTTCTCACCTCTCTTCTCGTCTTCGGTGGACTCATTTGAAGTACACTTGTTATTCTCTCTTTCATAATTCTTCTTGACCCTTTCTCTATTTGGTGACCCAAGTATTTCACTTTCTTCTGGCAGAACTGTAATTTTGAAAGGGACACTTTGTGTCCGTTCCTTCCCAAATTGTTCAATAGGGCAATGGTATCGCCTGTACAGTCACTTTCTGTCTTGGATGCGATCAGCAAATCGTCAATGTACTGTACCAAGGTTGATTCAAATGGTAATTCCAATGATTCCAAATCTTTCTTTAGAATCTGATTGAAAATTGATGGTGACTCTGAAAACCCTTGAGGAATTCGACACCAACTGTAGACTCTGTCTAGGAATTTGAAACAAAAGAGAAATTGGCTGTCCTCATGAAGAGGCACAGAAAAGAATGCTTGTGACAAGTCGATGACTGAGAACCACTCAGCATCACAGGGAACTTGGAACATTATCACAGCTGGATTTGGTACCACAGGACAACATTTGACTATTATGTCATTTATTTTCCTCAAATCCTGAACAATCCGGACCTTTCCACTCGGTTTTATTAGTCCCATGATTGGTGAATTACATGGACTACTCAGCACTTCTTTCAGTACTCCCTGTTTCACAAACTCGTCAATGAGTTGGGCGACTTTCATGAGGGTGTCTTGTGCCATATGGTATTGTGGGGTCTGGGGAAAATTTACATTGGGTTTTACAGTCACTTTTACTGGTTCTACTCCTTTGACCAATCCTACTTCTTTCCCTGTCATATCCCACACTTCCTTTCCAACTGTTTCCTGTAACTCAGCAGGAATATTTACTTCAGTGAGCATTGGATAAAGAGTAATCAGGGGATACTCTTCATCAACAGTTTCCACTTCGTCTCCTCTTAAACTGTCCTCTTCTTCCTCATCACTGTTTGTCTGAATTTTGATTCCATCATTTGAACACATAATCGAGCATCCCAATTTACACAATAAATCTCTCCCTAATAGCGATATCAGGCTTGAGTCACACACCACAAATTTATGTGACCCTTGATAGTTACCGATTCTGACTTGCACTGGGTCTGTGATTGGGTTTGCCAGGTACCTATTTGTTACTCCCACTACTTGAACTGTTCTCCCTGAAAGTGGCAAATTTGGTACTTTGATGCTTCTGACTGTAGAGCGTGTAGCTCCGGTGTCAACCAAGAATGAAAGGCTGTGACCCATAACTCTTCCTTGCACATACGGTCCCTTTTGATCAACTTCCAAGGATGCTGCAAGCATACAATTTCCCTCCTCATCTGAACTTTCACTCTCCCACGCATCATTTATTCCATTTTCACTGTGTAACGGGAATTGGTGTATTGTGTCATTTTGATTCATCCCTTGACCCGCGACCTGTTGAGGAAACATTACTTGTTGCTGATTCATTGGTGCTAAGGGTATTTGCATTTGCTGATTAGGTACCATAGGAAACTGCTGTTGCATTGGCTGCAACTGTGCCATTTGTGCACAGGGCATTTGCACCTGCTGCGGTTGTATGGGTTGTAAACCCTGCATCTGATTCATATTATTTTGAAAATTTGGATTTGGACCCATCAATTTCGGTCCTCTCATATTCTGAAATGCATTGACATCATTGTTTTGCTGACCTACACCCTCCTGCACCATCATTGGGCACTCCCGTTTCCAATGCCCGACGATTCCGCACGTGTGACATGGCATCACCTTCTTCATTGCTTGTATACCATTTGGAATTATAACAGTACTTAAATCAGGACCATTATTCACAAAACCTCCTTGGCCTCTGCCTCTCATTTGTGGCTGAAACATAGCATTTCCCTGCTGTTGCTGCTGCGGCAGCTGCTGTTGAAAACCTTGTAAACCTTGCAAACCTGTCTGAGCTGCTCTGAGCTGCATCACCATCACCTTTTCTTTCAGCCTTTTCTGCTTTGTCTCAATCTCATCACTGCAGTATTTTGCATAGTTCAACACTTCATCGATCGATTTTGACTGCCAACAAATCAAATGCATCTTAATCATCTGACTGATCTCGGGTCTCAACCCTTCCACAAATCTGAACACAAAATGGAGCATGTCCTTATCCTCAATCGTTTCCGTGCCACTGTAATTTTTAAACGCTTTCAACAATCTCTCATAGTATGCATGTATCGACTCTAACTTTTTGTGCTGTTCTGTCAATCCTCTGCCAATCAACATTTTTCGACGCAACTTTTGTTTTCAAGTGCTCAATCACCTTATGGTATAAACTCATTACCGTTGGCGTTGGTGCACCTGTGTCCCTATCTCTTTCTGGTTCACTTGTCGGCCAACCTACAGCCCTCTTACAATCTTCCCACAAATCTGCCAGAACCACAATTTTGAATAAGGTGTTTAGGTCTTCCCAAAGACATTTTGCGAGTTTCACAAATCTATCTGTTTGTTGATAACATTCAATCGGTTTCTCTCTTAATTTAGGGAAATCATCCGTAAAGGATTGAATATCGCACCTGTGCCACGGTACATGTACAAGTTTTCCCCCTGCTGTTTCTCTCATTGGCAACATGGTTATCAGGTCGTCATTCTGTTGTGCCTTTTCATTCCGATCTGGGGTACTTTCTTTCTTTTTGTCCTTTTTCTTAACTCATCTACTTTCCCACTTGTCTAAGCATCTCCAGACCTGCGCGCTCTGCAGTATCTCCTTAAGGTGTGTTTTCATCCCTGCAGATCTCATGTGTTCAAAATCTTTTGTCTCAAAGTCTAGCCTGTAACTTCTGCTCAAGTGTTTAGTCTTACCTATATCGATCTCGTTTCTGTCTGCAATTTCTTGTAACTTCTTATGTATGTTGCTCACTTCTCTTGTAATCCTAGGGCACATGTATCTCAGCTCTTCTTCTGTGTATGATTCTAATCTGTTCAGACCCATCGTTCCCTCTACTAGTTCATCTGCTTCCATGCCCAATCTTATTTTATTCAGGTATTCTTCTCCCTTCCCGCTGGGTGTACTCTGTGGGGAGTTCAGGCTGTTGAACCATTGTGTTAGCTGTTGTGCGTTCAGTCCCATCAGTGTAGCACTTACATCAACTGCTACTGATGGTTGCTGTAACACTTCAGTTTTTGAAGTTAGCGGTACTATTAGTGGTGGATTTGACCTTACCACAGTTGACGGAGCACAAATGGAATTGGGCTAAATTCTGACAAAGACCCAGATCCATTTGGCAGTGATCCTACCGGAGTCGTTTCTGGAGTGTTTTCTATGCATCTTCTCCCTGTCTCATTTTGTGTCATTACCCCTTGGTCGCATACATTCGGCTTTGCTTGTATATACAATGGTACTGGTGGACCTACAGTGATAGGCAGAGATATTGCCTCTGGATTCTGTCTGTCCCCCGAATTCTGTGGCATGTTAATCCCCACGTTATGGTTCATCATTGCTGGCATTCCTTACTGACTCTCTGTTACTCGGGTGTACCTCGGCACTTCTTGTACCTGCTTTTGGGGCATCAAAATTTGTGTTGATTCGGCTTGAATCAATGCCGGTCTTTGATAATTCTGTCCTCCCTGCGCCATTAAATCAGAAGTAATTCCCAGATTATGCTCATCACAGCAGCGCCTTTGAACCTGCGGCTGACAGTTATCGACAGGATTCAATTTAGGCACGTCAGGATATATTCTCTGAATTTGTGGTATTTGTGGTGCAAAGGGCATATCGGAACTGCTCTGCCTCTGTGATATTCTCAAATTCGGTGTCACATTACCTTGTATTGGTTCTGGAGGGGCAGCACTAATGCTTGAGCCTTTTTCACTTTCCACATATGGTGGCGGGCGATCATTTAGCAATTGTATAATGAACTCCTCATCGTCTGACTCGTCTGATCTTTTCGAATTTCTGTTGTTTTCTCTACCTCTGGACTGACTCCTGTTTGTTTTATAGGTAGCTTTTCTTCCTTCCGTCTCTGCTTCATCAGTGATTCCTGGAAACAATTTAATTCCCTGCAATACGTCTGATCTCCAAACCTTTTGTGTGCTATCCCATCTAGCATCCGCTAGTGTCTTTTCTACTTTTCTTATTCTTGTCTCAAATTTCTTTTGCTGTTGGTTTCTAGCTATTAGCTCCCAAATTGCTAATGCCTCAAACTGTGCTGGTCTCGGAGGTACTTTCATGTCGTATAGCGCGAATCTTAGATTCTCCAAAACCCTTAGATTAAACAACCCATGGATAGGGAACGCTACACTTCCATGCTTCTCTGTTAATTTGCACCATAACTTTAACCAAAGACATGGTGTGACACCCTTTTCTTCAATCACGATGTAAGCTGGTGTACCCTCAGGCGGTGTTTCTTCTCCTACATTTGCTTTTATATATACATCTCCCCTCAAGGCACTCTTAAATGCTTTGAAAAATGTAATCTTTCCGTCTTTTATTTTTCTAAAATATGTAATCAATAAGTGACTTTAATTCCCGGAATACTCTTCGCTTGCCTTTCCCCACCAATTGCGCTTCACGGACCGCGTACAATCCGTGCGCGACCCTGCTCACCAACCAACCTATCCCAGCGGGGCTCCTATTGACGTCACACTCACACACTGCGGCTGACAAAGTCCTGCGGCTTGTCATCATTCATTCAGCTTCATTCAAAACTAATTTCCGCAATATATCGCGAGCACTAACCAAAAAAAGGAAACAAATCTGTCGGTTTACTACAGGAAGGGTAATACAATCGCTTCAGAAACCTTAGGGATTTTTCAATAGCCTCGGCAGTTATTCCATCTTTCTCGGTTTCCCACTTTCGCAAGCAAAATTTGACCCGCAAATTTTACTCTCAACTGATCAATGAACTATTCTAGTGCACCTTAGAATTCGTCAAATCTCAAAGTCGAATATTTTCTTTCATTCCTCAATATTCATACTGACTCGTTGACCACGCCCGATCAACCTATTAAACCGAACAGATTACAACATCAATCAAGTGTCTCATACACTTTTCAACATACTCCGGAGTCTCTTAACCTCGCAGGGCCCGTCTCAACATCAACAACCACGTCGGACAATTTTTCCTGCACAAAGCGCTACACACATGTGAAGTTCGACGACTTCCCTACTCTCACACTTTGGAGTAACACTCCCCTAAAATCTTTTAATTGGAGTTCGTAACCCCCTAAAATCCTCACAAACTTCTCAATTAATCTGCGGCAATAAGCTGTGCAAGCGCGAAACCCTAACTTCTCTCATACCGTCACTAGAAACGCCAAAAACATTCTCACACCTCCATTTCTTCCATTCGCAAGCTCCGAGATTCCGGGAAAGTCATTGGGAATTTAGGGCATCATCATCTCTCCAACTTGTTTTATCAAAGAAAATTCTAACTTGCCTCCGTCTATTGTTCGGATGGGGTCCCAAAGGACGTAACCATCAATCTCTGCTACCATCTACTGATAACGCGTCCAGCCCTTATAAATTATCTGTACCTGGACACGTTGGAGGTCGGTGAAACTTTTAGCCGAGTTGGGCTCTCCTCATCCTAGAATAGTCACATCACTTAAATCAATAATCAATAACTATTGTAATCGGTACCCAATACTCTATTTCTAGATCAGAATAACACATTAGGAATCAATAACAGTTGGTATTTCAACGCAACATGACCTTTCAGTCATGAATAACCACACCAGTTTATTAAAAGATAATGAGTTTATTTCCCTATATTAACAAAGCTAAAACAATATATATGAGTCTCAAAATCAAATGATATATGTATACGAACATTACTAGCTGTCCATAGCGGCAGAAGAAACGCAATCTACGCAAAATCTGAATTATAATACACTCGGTTACGGCAATGCAAATCACTAATATGAGTAATTGAATTTGACTAATTGCATACATCGGTCAGCATAACAAGATTTCAATTCAACATGGTGCGTCAAGTGAATACCTCGACTAACCTCTAATTAGCATTGGCATGTGGGGCTTCATGCAAAATGAATTTAGTCAACACAAATTTGGAAAACTTCTAGCTTGGGCCCTGTCAATATAGCAGTTGGTACCTAAGAAGGAAAACACAATGCATAATACAATTATCCTTTCATAATTACCAAATATAATCAGCATTCAAGAAAGTCTTCGTCCTTCAGGTACCGGTTCGATCAGCATGGGGCAGATTTCAAAGGGGCAGAGTTAAGGGCAAGTTTCCTTGCAGCAGCAAGGAGAATGGGGCAAAGTTACTGCATGGGCAAGACGGGGCAAATTAAAGTTAAAGTCTCTAGGGTGAGAATTCTTAAAGTCTCTTTCTCTGGAATAGAGAAAAGAGCATCAAGATGTCGACCAAGATGACGTCTGGCATTTGGCTTCAAAGATGGCATCAAGGAAAAATGGCTGACTTCTCTTTGTCCGGTGGGTTTAAGTAAGAAACATTCCAAATCCTTCAGGGTCTTCCATTGGAGGGTTCATAGGGTGGCTTCAATTTGACCAATGAATAGTGTCTTTCTCCTAGTACTCATTTATGCATATATTGTCCATGGAGCCTTGGAACACAAGTTGCAACAAGGTTTGCCAAATATTTTGGTATCAGTACTTTTATTGTCCGCACCTGCAGGAGCTGACCTTGCATCAAAAGGGATGCAACCATCCTAGCACGAAACCTTGAGATAAGTGTATTAGTAATTTCTACTGGAAAAATACAACCTTTAAATGAAATAATATATTTTGTTAGTGCAAGTGAAAACCACGCAGTTGAATTTGAGACCAGGCGACTAGGCCAAAGCCTCTACTAAATTTAAGCTAACCATAAAACAGTTTCAATCAAGAAAATCATAAAACACATTTGCAATTATGACGGATTACTACAATTTTCAATTCTTCATGATTAATCAAGCTTGTTTATAATAATGGCGAACTACCCCGAGGGCACAATTTCCCTCGTTCATTATTTTCTTTACTAAAATCACACTGCATTATACAATTTTGGTTATATGATATATGAATATATGTTGGTCCTTCTTTTTCTGCGTCATCAGACGTCAGGTCTTAGTGGGAAACCAGGCAGAGGAAGATGGCAGCAGCATAAGGATGGAGGTCAGGTGATCCCTAACTTCCCCACCCTTCTTGCATATTCATGTCTGAATAAATTAATACAATGGGCCCCTGAATACCGACTTTTTCCAATAATAGTGAAATCAGTATTGTCAGAACCTGTAGACAGCGCTATTTTGAATTACTCCAAACTATTATATATCTCCAATATTTCATTCAAACCTTGACTCGACTTGGCACTGCTTACTTTATGAAACAGCGCTAACTACAGAGGAGACACAATTAGCGATGAGTCTGCCTTTTAGTTGAGTTGGTGGAGGTGGTAAATTTTTCCACAGAAAGAAAGGTCTCAGGTTAACTAAGCATAAATGGTGCAAAATGTGCAAAATTGATGCCATAAGGTTTCTTCTTGACCTGTCAATGAGAGCTCAGACATGAACTGTAGCACATGAAGTTTGCAAATGTAACCCTCACACTGGTGTCTGTTAAGATCCATTGCAGACATTCAATTTATAATAAAAGGTTCAAAGGACACATCAAGCTTTCCTTAGAGTGAATTCTAAAAGCCTACCCTAAGCCATCATTTTTTAAAAATTGTATTGCAGTCATTTTCTGCTTAGGGAAAACCTAACCTACAGCACCCCTGCCAGTAAAGGCCTCTCTGTTGGTCGGACATGATGGTATTTAGCACATAGTAAAATAATACCTCTTTCAATAAAGCCATTCTTTTGAAAGATCTGGTGTCAGGCCAGTTCTTCAGGGCCTTTGAAAATTAAGGGCAAACAATAATCCTTATGACAATTATTTCTTTTAATGCTGGAACCACAGAATCCAGACACTAGTGCAAGCTCACTAATTTGCTGAATAACTTCTATCTGGCTAGGGGATAGTAATGGGATGGAAAAGTCCCTCACCTTGTGACTGACATACACCCTTGCCCTGAGTGCCCCAGCTGCAACAATATCCAGATCCCTGGTGCTGATTTTGTTTAATGATGGGTCAACACGGATTATGCATATGTGCAATTACATCAACTGTTCTCAGGTTTTGCAGTTTTGTTGGACCGAAAGGGGCGGCCAATGTGCCGTTCTCATGGTGGTGAAAGGGTACTTACTGTACCAGAAGTTAAGTAGCACGAGAGAGGTGGTGGTAGCATACAGTGCAGTGATCAGTAGGAGTGAACAGGCTTTTTTGCCTATGTCACTGGAGTGAGGCCCACAGGCCCACTCATGTAAAGTTCTGCAGCTGTGTGCTTAACTCATCAACATCAAGTTTGTATGTAGCGCTGTGCAGCACACATGTGGTTGCATTTGTGTGCTGGGTGTATGTGTGCACCTGAGTGGTACAATATATGGAAGACTTTGGGTTCCATTTTGAAAGTCGTAGGGGATGAATGTAGGAGCATGGTTCCCCCAGACAGATTTGTGGATTGCTGAATTCCTAAGAGCTGTGTAGGACACACACTGGAGGAAGGAAGAGCCAGGCTCTTCAGTACACTCTAAAGGACAAACTTGATTCTGAGTGTATTCACTGGAAAGGAACCCGGACACATCTTAGGTAGGAGATGGGGCTAGTAAGAGAATAATAAAAAGTAGGGCTGGGGGCCTTTGATAGCCCTTTGATGCACATATCACTGAGGTTGATATCCAAGTGTGAACCTCTAGTCACTCCCTGGCCTTAGCTATGGAGTCGCTTCTGCTGTTACAGACTGATTTCTTGAGGAAGGGTAGGAATGGGGAGTGGAAACTTCTCTGAGAAGCAGACCACCCAGAACAAACTTCAATTACTCAGACACCAAATTACATTTCATTTGTAAGTTTGGAAATGGACAATAACAATGGGAGCTTCAGGCCCCCAAAATTGTCAACTGCCAAGCAGCCAGTTGAGCTGTTTGTCGAAAAGGAGATGCTGTGCAAGACTTCGACCTGTGAGAAGGACTGGGGACTAATGTCTGCCAGTCTCCCAGCTGGGTGAGGGGACATCACTCAGGGAAGGCCAAGACCACCTTCCCTGAAGCTTGGAGCTCCAGTGCCTGTCTGCTTGCCAAGACAAGTGTGCTCTGTGAGGCAGAAAAGAGCGCTTGGAGGAAGTGAGGTCCAGTGGGGGATCTTTGGCTAGCGGATCCCCATTATGAGGTGTGAGGAGGCAGCTGCTGCACCCATTGGGCCATAGCCCATGTACAGTCTCAAGTTGGAAACTTTGGATGGCAGAGGGGAGCTGCCGTTAAGTTAGTTGGTGTTGCACTGATTGGCCCATCACCGGTGAGCAGGTTTAAGTCAGTGAACTTGTATGCCAAAGGGGGCTGCCGTGAAGAGTGCCTTACTGCAGTGCCAATAGGGCTGTATCCCGTGTGCAGAGTAAAGTTGGTGACTCTGTATGCCAGAGGGGGTTGTCATGAAAAGTGCATTACTGCTGTGCCAATCAGGCCATAGCCGATGTATGTGGTAAAATCGGCCAAACATATGCCAGAGGGGCTGCTGTGGAGAGTGCCTTACTGTTGTGTCGACTGGGCTGTAGCCCATGTGGGGGTGGGGCAAGATGGGGACCCTGGATGCCAGACAGGTAGCCACTGTGAAGAGCAACGATTGTCACTTTGTTTCACTAATGCCAGTAGGGAAGGCCACCATGGTGATCTAGGAGTGCTCAATGCCCTGACTGAAGCATCAGTACCTAAGCAATCCTCCTTCATGTGAGAAATTAGAGGAACTTACTGCATCATTGGAAGAAGTGTCTTAGATGACCAGCTGTTACCCCTGCAAAGCCTAGAGTGCTACTTAGTACTGGCAGCCTCTGCATACCTATGCAACATTTGAGGGTGGAACGCTCTTAGGGACTCCAGTTAAGTTACTCCAGTGTTAGCAGGTACGACAGATCATAGAGCCAGGTGAACATGTTCTGCCTCGTTGCACCATGGGGGCTAGAACATCTTTGACTGTAGAAGAGTCAGAGTACGACTCCTAAGTCTCAGACTTCTGTTGAAGCCAAACCTTGAATGTCACCTATTGTGAATGGGGAATAACCATCAACAAAAGGAAGTGGGTTTCTGTGGCCTGAGTATCTAACAGTAGAGTACTGATCTCAGGTGGAATATGTGTATTACTTGTGTATGCTGTATTTTACTTTTGGTTGGTATAAAAATACTCCTTTTTTCATAAAAGTAAGTATTTGATGAGACAATCATTTATTGCTGATACTGAACATATTTTAAGTTTTGAGCCTGTGTTCATCCGCTGCATCTACCTCCCTTCTGAGAAGCCTTGGACTGCTGAACCCACAGTACTACTGTAAGTCAAGTGCTGAAGGGATACTTGTTCCAGTTGCTCAGGACCTATAGTAGATCAGACCCTGGGACAGCCAGCATAAAAGACCTCAAACCCCATTGTTGAGTCCAGTGACCATCTGAAAGGGGCTCTTAAAGCTAGCATGCTTGAGTAGTCAAGCACGAGCCGAGAAGTCACTTGTTTCATTATCCCACTGAGATTTAATACAATATGTGAATACTGTTTAGCCTTGAGGAAGCCAGTGTTAAAATTGACAAGAGGAAACGTGGTGGCTAGAATTTGTATAATCGGATGTATTGGAAAAGTTCGCCAATAAAAAAAAATTACACATAGAGCACAGTGGAAAGAGAATTTTATGTACATTTACTCACATCTGTCTATATAGAAATTTAATGGTATCCTTCGTCCTTGAAACAGGGACATAAACTGAATTGTGTTTTGATTTTTGCAAAGATTCTCTATTCAGTTTCCAATAAACATATTAATTTATCAAAGGGAAAATAGGGTTTGGGAGTTTGTGGCAAGCTCTGATTCTCCTTATACATGTTGAATTGCCATTTTGATGAGTTGATATTATCTTTATTTATGAGAGGATGAGGAGATAGTGGGCAGTGGCATTGCTCGCCTTGCCATTTCGGAAATGATATTGATATTGTTTAGCATTTTTTGATTGAGTATTTATTAAGGTAATAGATTTTCTTACTCAACCGCTATATTTCAAGAGCCTTCTTTTTTGGCAGATAATTGGCAATGTGATGATCTCATTGTTTGAGTGTCCCAAATATTGGATTAATTCTCTAACACATTTACTGCTGAATCTCACTTTTGTGAATATGTGGCAAAGACGAGAAATTAGATAATTCATTTGATGTATGCTTATGAAAGCCATAGTGTCAATATTTTTATTTTTTATTTTTGATACATCTGTGCCATACTGAGTTTTGCAATGAGACCACAACTGGAGTTGTTTAGTAGATGTGGAACTTTGATAGAACCGTCCCCTCATGTGGTAGTCTGTGAAGAAACTTTTAGTAGGAAAGAGGAATACATGCCTCTGTATGGCATGCAGTTTTTCTAGATGGTTCTGGGATCACCCCCCCTTCCACTAGGCTGATGCCAGTCTGGTTACACATGACCTAGGGAACAAATGCTTCTGTTACCTAGGTCTGCGTTTACTCAGGTCTAACTCTTGTCCTGTTCTAGTTAATAAAGATTCTGAACTGTCCCCAACCATGCTTCCTGAGCTGAAAGGAGCCAGGTACCTTACACCCAGGTCTTCCTGCCAAAAGGCCTACGCCATTGTTTCTACTCTGGGAGCAGTTTTCACATCTCATTAATAAAAAGCACCACCAGGCCAGCTGCTGGCAGGCCAGTGCTGACTTCACCAGTAAATTGGATTTTAATAAAAATATTAGCAATAATGGTTGAATTATTCTTGTAACTTATTCCAAATGAAGAATAGCAGAGTTGTTATTTTATCTGAACTTTAGTTTTTCTTATAGGAGCAGCTGAAGCCTTGTACAGTGAAAATAGTTTTTGGATGCTAGTGAATGTGGGCATGTGTAAAACATGCTTGCATGTTCCACTGTTAAATATTATGCATCCTACATTGTGGGTGGTATGGGTTACTTAGGGGTGGCTTATTAATTTTGAAAAGGTGGGATCTTTCCTGTCAAAAAGGCTTATTTTGATAGGTTTGCTTGCAGGTTTAAAAACTGCTGCAGTCGGGATAAATAGGTGGTCTTGGATCCATGTTTTCTTTGTCAGCCTAGTGGATAGCAAGACATCTACAGGTGACATTTAACTTTTCATGCTATTTTCATGGCCTTACTGGGCTTACCCAAATCTGTAATGTTTGAAGGAGTTAAAGGACATGCACTTGGGCATGGATAGCAGTGCTCTAATCGGTGTTTAGTGGCCTTGCAAAAAGAGGCAGCTTCTCACATTATGAATTAGGGTTAGTCTAACGGAAGGGTTAAGGTTACTTAATTAATCATGGTAAGTTGAATAAAAGCAAAATCTAATTTTGAGTTAGTATGTGAATTATAGTAATTTAAATCAAAACAAAGTAAGAGTTTGGGTTAGTATTCGGCTTCATTCAAATTTGAAATTAACATGCATAACAACTTTGGATTTGCACTGGTCCATTATGACCTTAAGTAACCCTTTGACTGCTAGTGACTTCTAAGCATGCACTGTTTTCCCATTTAATCTTTGAAAATCCATATCTCAACTTCTACTTATTGGATTTTTGTCATTTTGGTCTTGTTTTACTCAGATGAGTATTGTCTATGTTTCTAAACTGGTGTGTCTGTCACTGTGTTACTGTAAACGCTATTCTTAGCGTTAGCATAAGGTTAAGGACAAATAAATTAAATTAAAATCCATATCTCAACTTCTATTTATTGGATTTTTGTCATTTTGGTCTTGTTTTACTCAGATGAGTATTGTCTATGTTTCTAAACTGGTGTGTCTGTCACTGTGTTACTGTAAACGCTATTCTGAGCGTTAGCATAAGGTTAAGGACAAATAAATTGAATTAAATAAGAAATAATTCATAATGGTTAAAAGGTAGTATTAGTTTAAAAACAAACTAGAAACAAATGTATTCTAGTAAACTGATGGTCGGGTTTAGGGTTGCAAGTTTAGTAAAATTAAATACAAAATATTGAATAAGGAAATGTTATTGAATAATTGTTCTTAGGATAAGTATTATTGTTAGCTGTAGGATAATAATTACAATAAGTCTACTTTAATTTGGATTAAAAATGGTTATGACAACAAAGAAAGTAATCCTGAATTATTTAGTAGTGGCATATTTAGCAAAGTTTTGTGTCGGCCTTGCAGCACCCAAGGTAATGTAAGGGCAACGCAAAACCTAGATGAGATTTACCAAGCCACGCCCTGCAGTGCTTGGTAAATCTTGAGTAAAGCAGGCCAGCGCAAGTCACTGCCTTGCATTACTATGCCCCAGGGAGATGTTCCATGGGTGGAGGGTGGGTGTTCCCACGCATCCACCCATGGATTTTGGTGCATTCCCAGTTTATCATGAGTGGTAGACCTGGGAATGTGTCAAAATGATACCCTTTTTCAAGGGAGGCATAACGAGGAGAAATATTTTTTTTTGCTCCTCCTGTTTTTAACTCTTTCTGTGTGTGCTGCATTCTGGAGCACATGTAATAAGAGGAAACATTCTCAGAGGATTATTTTTGTGCACAAAACCAATTGTGCCTGCAAAGCAGGCATCCTTTCACCATGATGCAAAGTGTATGCATTGGTTGTAGGAAGCTAAAAGTATGCCAGCGGAAGGAGAGAGCAGGAATACGCCCTATCTTGATAGATATAGCACATCCGGCACTCCCCCTTTCACGCAGCTCTGCGCAGCAAGGTGTTTTGCTGTGTTGCATAGAAAAATGAAAACAATAGGGCCCTCAATTTTTTAATAAAAGAAGTATAGGGGTCAAGGTAGGAAGGTAGGGTCAATGTAGTGGTGGCTGCTAGTGGTTAAAGAAAATAAAAAAAGTGTCTTGACAGTGTAATGAGCATCAATGTAATGTTGCATATGTAGTTGAATGACACTGTAAATGAAGTGACCACAAGCCTGCTGTTCTATGCGGTAGATTTACATGATGTAATGTGGAACATTTATTCCTGCTCAACTTATTTCTCTCAGATTGTGTTGCAAGTGAATTAGAGACACAAAAGACTCAAAACAAAGCAATACTCGTGACATAGTAATACCTTGTCACATTTGTATCCCCATCCCAAACAGAGATGATACTTCACTTGATGTTACTTTATGCATGTGTTTCAGAATTGTAAAATCCGATTATGTATCTCAGCTAACCTTATGAACTCATCCTCAGGCATAACAAACAGGTCATCTGTCACATTAGATGTGGCCCGATCAGAAAGTCCATAATTTAGAGCTCCATTTGGTTTGTGAGTTCAAGAGAGATCACTCTGTCTCTCCCTACTCAGCTCTCTTCTTCGGCTACTTTTATAATAGGACAAGTCAATCTCTGGCTCACCTACTATACTTTTAAACCTTTGACAAAACCCGCACCCTTCTGTGTTTAGGGTTGAAGTATTTTATATTTCTCTTCAGGGCTAGGGTTTAAGTTTTTTATATTTCTCTTCAGGGCCCTTGGCTATGCAGATTTCAGCCTCTTATAGGTAGGTCCATAGAGGTAGGTTGTCAGAGACTGGTCCCAAATAACAGAGGCTATTCCAATTTTAAATACCAAATCACTAAAGAAGGGGAGTACATGCAGCTTACTTCCTATCATTGCAAGACTGGAGCATCAAGGATGAATGACAGTCACAAATGTGTGGATTGAAAATTACAGTTCTCTTCAACAGGTGCTTAGGGCTACAAGAAAAAAATGTCTTTAGAGGGAAACTGTTAATCTGTGCCTGAATATTTCTAGCCAGTGTTCCAGACAGGACCTGTATAGTATAATGCATGTTAGATCTGGCATCCTTGGCGTGGTATCCCTTAACATTTTGCCCTCTGACTTCTTGTTTTCTGACTTCATGTTTGCTGGCATTTAGGATTCTGGGCACTTTACCACTGCGGACCAGTGCTAAAGTGCAGGTGATTTGTACTCTAAACATGGTAACATTGGGTTCTCCACAATTGGCATGTTTAATTTGCTTCTACGTCCCTAGTAAAGTGCACCATATGTGGCCAGGGCTTGTGAATTAAATGCTACTAATGGGCCTGCAGCACTGATTGTACCACCTACTACAGTAGCCTTACAAACATGTCTTAGGCCTGCCACTGCAGAGCCTGTGTGTGTAGTTTCAAACAGCCATTTCAAACTGGCATGTGTACCCACTTGCTAGGCCCAAACCTTCCTTTTTATTACATGGAAGTCACCCATAAATTAGGCCCTAGTTAGCCCCAAGAGCAGGGTGCAGTGTATTTAAAAAAGTTGGACATGTACGTTTAAGTTTAACATATCAGGGTAGTGAAAAACTCTTACATTTGCTTTTCACTGCTGCAAGGCCTACCTGTCCCATAGATGAATAATGGAATTAACCTATTACATTTTATAAGTGTAATTTCCAAATGTGGAGAGGTAACCCCTTCACGTTTGGTGTCTTTGGACTCACAATTTAAAATCACAACATGGTGAAGTCGGATTTTAAATTGTAAGTGTGAAAATTCCACTTTTGGAAAGTTGGCACTTTCTTACTTTAACAATTCAGTGCCTATGCCTATCTCGGATTACACGTCTGGGTTGTTCACAGATGGGCTTTGCGCATTCCCTTTAGACAGTCACTCACAAAGGGAGGTTCTGGTGACATTTGTGTCCTCATGGCCCGTCACCAGGCTAATGGGCCTTCCTGGCTAGATGGGTGGGAGGAGCTGGCACTTACACCAGAATAGAGCTATGTCTCTCCTCACACAAAGAACTTCATAACCCCCTGCAGAGTGTCTGAAGCCAGGGAAGGGAAGGCAGGGAGCTTGTGATCTTCAAAAGCCTCCTTTGAAGTCTCCCCTACTTCAGAGGCACAATTTGGTATAAGTAGTGGGCCCCAAACCCCAGCAAATCAGAACTCTACTGCATCCAAGGACATATTGCCAGGAAGAAGGACTGCTGTGCTGCAATGAGGGACTCCCACTCTGCAACTGCACTGCTGTGTGCTGTGCTGTGCTGTAGGAGGGACAGCCACTTTGTTGCTTGCTTTGCTGTGTTGACCTGCTGCTTCTTTTCTGCAGTGAGAAGAACTGAACCTGTTCTCTACATCCTTGATCCCAATATACTCCCAAGGGCTTGTTGACTTGCCCTCGTTCTCCACAGTCTCAGGAACATTTTAGACTGCTTGCAACTCTCCTGGTGCTGCGTGACTCTGCCATCTGTGAGTTCCACCCTTGCCAGGGGTGACCCCTCCAGTCCTGGGACTCAGAAGTGGGTTCTGGATCTGATTTCTGCAAAAACCGATGCATCATGCCCGCAACGCTTTGCTCTATCAAAGGTACTATTTCCACGGACCCTGCATGGGTTCTTTAGCTAGCCTACCCTCCATCGCGGTTGGCCTGAACTTTGGATTTGTACTGGTCCATTATGACCTTAAGTAACCCTTTGACTGCTAGTGACTTCTAAGCATGCACTGTTTTCACATTTAATCTTTGAAAATCCATATCTCAACTTCTACTTATTGGATTTTTGTCATTTTGGTCTTGTTTTACTCAGATGAGTATTGTCTATGTTTCCAAACTGGTGTGTCTGTCACTGTGTTACTGTAAATTAAGTGTTTTACAGATACTTTATACAGTGCCTCTTAAGTTAAGCCTGACTGCTCTGTGCCAAGCTACCAGAGGGTGAGCACAGGTTAATTTAGGTTGTGTATCTGACTTACCCTGACTAGGATTGCGGTCCCTACTTGGACAGTGTGCACACCTCTGCCAACTAGAGACCAAATTTCCAACAGTGCAGAAAACAGAACAGTGACTGTGGTGCAGGAGTCTATGAGTGGTAAGTACAAACCCAGGAGTATATAGCACCAGACAGTTCTAGGGACGTACAGTGAAACAACTATGATAGAAGGTATGTGCCTTCAATATTCTCAGGTTTGTTAGCCAAACTTTTTCAATGGAAGTAAAATGGGACTACAAGATTCATAGCGCTTTAGGTTATCACATAAAAGTCCAGGGCTCTATACAGGTCCCACGATGACTTTGAGGGTGATAAACACCCAGTTGAGGAGTAACTTTCATGGCTTCTGTACTGGGATCAGAATGACACTTAGTAGTAGCATGAAAAAAGGTCAGGAGGAAACTGTACTGCAATATGTTTTAACCAGAGGCACCAAGCTATAACACATGCAACTGGAAACAAGACCATACAACTTGCCTTAGTGTAAATCTTCAATATAAAAGCATGTACTCCCATTCTGATCTTTCTGTGTGATATATTTGCAAAATGTCTTACTGTTTTAAAATAATAACTTTGCATATTTTGACAATTTTCTCTGCAGCTGCAGGAGGAATTTGGATTTGACTACCAAACCTTAGTAGATGGTGAGGTGATCCTTCATCTTTACAATAAAGGTGGAATCGATCAAACAGCCTCCATGCTTGATGGTGTATTTGCATTCATTCTTTTGGACACAGCAAACAGAAAGATCTTTTTAGGAAGAGACACCTATGGAGTCAGGCCACTTTTCAAAGCTCTTACGGATGATGGATTCTTGGCTGTTTGCTCTGAAGCTAAAGGTAACAAACCCTCGTTAACCAAATTTTCTAAAGCTTGAAAATCTTTTGAGGTCTTTTTATAATGCAAAATCATTCTCACAATAATATGCATCTCTCCTACAAAATGTTTTAAACGATGCCTTTAAAAAAAAAAAAAAACTGTGTTCTACAGAAAATATTACTGCATATGTACCAGGACAGTCTTGTTTCCTTGTGGCTCGTATACATGTTTTCATACATGTGCCCTTTGTGTTCTTTCGATCACATGATTGGTTTAGCTCACGTGGAATTCTCAAGGTAACAATGTTCCATTAGCAAATGAAGTGGAAAAGTGTCTCCCCCACATGCCCAATGAAGAGAAAAGGTTGTAATGCTTTGATTCAACCTAATATAATGTTTTCAGTTAAATCAATTTCTTAAAATAACTGCTGGCCATTGTTTTTTATGTGGAAAGATGTTTCTATATGAGTGTGGAGGAAGTGTGTTAGGTTGATTTATTTGATAACTTGATTTACAGTGTTCGATCTAGAATTTATAAGTGAACATCGCTTTCATTAGCAGAGACAAGAAGTCAACTGTCATACCAAAAATAAGTAATAACATACTTCCTGACACTGTTTAATCTATCTTTTTTGACTAACACAAAAGTTAGTAATTTGCAGTACTCTGAAAAGTGGCCAGGGGTATGTTAAAAGATTATCACACATTTTGTTATTCAACTTATACAACAAACAACTGTCTCTACAATACAGTTCAGATTCTGAGCAATTCTTTGATGCTGACATATTTGTAGAAAGTAACATAGTGCTTAGTCATTTACACTGTAATGGGTTGACTGTAAATCGTATTTTAGATGTGCACCCAGGGCTTCCTGATAACCAACCTTTAAAAACAAGGGAAGATAATATCTAAGAACTAGGAGAAAGTAAGGTAACATGGATGATTGGATTTTAAAAGAAAATTTTGAATTAAACCATTCCTACTCAGAGGCCATAAATATCTTTATTTATAGGCAATATGTGGGAAAGGAAGGAGTAGAAATAGACAAGAGCTGTTAAAAGCCAAACCTAAAATTTCCCAATCTCATGATAGAAATGTGAGATGTAATACAAAGTGTAATGCTAAACAGGGAAGTATTTTCATCATCTATAAAGAAAGAAGTATGTGAAAGGACCTACTTTTTGCTGTGCTCTTACTCTAAGACCTAGATATCTGAAACATAAACATAATAAAACGAAAGGTACTTAGATACCCAAATTAGACCCAGAATTGTATAAATGAGGCTCATGTATTTTATCCAGACATATCATGTGCAAGACTATTCAGATTTGCCTGCCTGGAGATTGAAAATACAAGTTTGAGATTTCTTTAATTGCAACCCAAAGTCCTATATCAAGATCATAACTTTTATTGACAAGACACAATTCTCTGTTGGTGTAAACCTTTTCTGTGGTATTGAAACTAGTTGTAAACTAGTTGTAAGGCATTTCACTGCTGTACACTTTGCAAATTCTGTTTTTTTACAGGGATGGAGAATCTAAAATGTTTGAGCACTGTTATTGTAAAAATAGGTGTTAGAGAATGTATTTATCTAGCCAACTTCCAGAAAAAAGATGTTGTAGGGAAGTGCATGTCTTTCACTTTGTTCTGCTATTTTCTGGCCATATGTACTGGCACCAAGAGGCTACTAAACATACCCTAGTGCAATTTCTGTGACCACTGAACATGGTAAATAATTAGCTGCCTGACATTTAGATAAGGCCACAGAGATATTTCAGACTGTATGTAAATTTTCCTTCTAGATTGCCATAAGATAGGGCGACTCCTCCCGCCCTTCATGACAATCTGCCAGTTCCTGATTAAAGGTGAAGAGTAATTCAGAAGCAGATGCGTCAGACACTAATCACTCCCTGAAATCAGGAAAGAGGAAAGAGCCAAGCAAGTGATCCACAAGAAAACCAAAAAGAAAATTCAACTGCAAAAGAACAAAAATCAGGGACAAAAGTAGTATAGAATGGTCGATGATATGACATACAACATAAAGTAACATGTATTACATTGTATCCTTCACCTGTTAATGCCTCCTTTATGTATAATTCAAACTGACATCACAGGAAAATACTAAACTTCATCTTAAAGTGGGAACCGCAGACCTCAGCCAGAATTCTCCGATCGGAGCGCTGACTTGGAAGGAGCAATTCATAACGCTTGACTATGCCCCTTTTCACTGACTCGTGGCAACCGCTTACTACTCTGAAAGTTTACATCTTTTGCCAAGTGCAAAACTCCACTGTTTGACCTATGCCCTTCTCATCCAACGCTCCCTGTCAGCTGTGGAGCACCATTATAGCGCAGCGGTCAGCAACCGCCTCGAGAGCTAGAGATCGGTGTTTGATCCTCCGCGACGGCGCTACATCCTGTGATTCTGGGCAAATCACTTAGGGGGTTATTCCAACTTTGGAGGAGGTGGTAATCTGTCCCAAATGTGACGGATTTACCACCAGCCGTATTACGAGTTCCATAGGATATAATGGACTCGTAATACGGCTGGTGGTATATTCGTCACTTTACCGTCACTTTTGGGACGGATTACCACTTCCTCCAAAGTTGGAATAACCCCCTTAATCTCCCTGTGCCCATGGACAGCGTCTTGAGACCCTCACAGGTGATAAGCCGCGCTATATAAAATCTACATTCTTAAAACTCATTTCCATGGAAGCACTGTGCAGGCCATGTGGGCACACAGCCATGCTGTTACATGTTGCCTGGCTGCTTGGTAAGTGCAGTGTCTTCTCTGTGACTTAGTGTAATATTTATCAAAAATCCAATTCATTGCTGAATATTGAGTTTTGGTGAAAATGACCCAAAGATTTAAAGAAATAAAGTTGCTCACCTGGGTCTGATGCCTGGGCTGTCCAGAGACTGGTTTAACCCATAAGTGCCAGCAATTAGATTTTCCCAGCTCACCTGAAAGTTGTGGCTTTTAGGAAACAACAAAGGATCTGTGGGAGCAGTTGGTGTCCTGCCTGATCTCTGGCAGAAATATTAGGACATTTGTTAGACCTGTCAGCCTTAGGGTGGCCTTCACCCAAATGATTTGCCTTCCCCTTCCATTTTTGCTGAGTTCATTTTTGCAAGGCTTAGGAGTCTGCCCACTTTACCATTGCTAAAATGTGCTAAACAGCTTGTGCTCTCCCTCTTAAACATGGCAACATCGGCTTATACACAGTTGACATTTAATTTGCTTTGCAATTTATAATTTAAAAGTCCCTAATAAAGTGGTACTACATGTACCCATGGACTGTAAATTAAATGCTACTAGTGGACCTACAACACTGATTGTGCCACCCACTTAAGTAGCACAGTCTAAGGCCTGCCATGGCATCCTATGTGGGCAGTTTTAAACTGCCATTTCCACCTGGCATAGTAAATATTTTTGGCAGGCCCAAACCTTCCTTATTAGTACATATAAGTCACCCCTATAGTGGGCCCTGGACAGCCCGGGGGGGGGGGGGGTGCAGGGTGCAATGTACTTAAAAAGTAGGTCATGTACTTTTAAGTTTTACATGTCCTGGTATAGAAAAACTGTTAAATTCATATTTCACTACTGCATGGCCTACCTCTCACAAAGGATAACATTAGAGTTACTTTATTACATTTTATAAATGTAATTTCCAAATGGGAATATGTAATCAGTCATGTTTGGTGCCTCTGTAATTAGAATTTAAAATCCTGCCTTATGGTGAAGTCGAATTTTAAATTACAATTTAGAAAATGATACTTTTAGAACATTTAGATTTTCATGTCTTTGCCATTTGGTGCCTGCAGCTTGTACCTGGGTCGCATGACTGGCTGTAGCTGCCTGTTGAGCTTAGTGTATTCCTCCTAGACAGCCACACACAGTAGGGAGCTCAGGTGTGCCTGGATGGGCCATCACTGCCACGATGGGAGGGAGGTGCTGCACTTTGCACCACTTACACTTGAATAAGCTGTGCCATGCCTCCAAACAAAGGCCTGCCTACCCCCCGCAGTTAGTCTGGAGCCAGGGCAGGAGAGGCAGGATACCTGGGGACTGCAAAGGAAAACCTTTAGAAATGTCTTCCCTACTTCAAGGGCACATCTGGATATAAACACAGGACTTCAGACACTGTCAATTCAGTACACTTCTGGACCTGTCGCTACTCTGCCAGGAAGATGGACTGCTGTGCTGCTGAAGGACTGCCATTCTGCTAACCACTCTGCTGGAATTCTGCCGTGCTGTGCTGCTTTATTGTGCTGACCTGCTTCCTGCTGCCCCCTCCTTGTGGGAGGAGGACTGGACTTGCAGCCTTTGAACCCAGAACCCCAGAGTGACTCCAAGGGCTAATTGGCTGGCCTCCTGTCTAGAACCTCAGGAACAGAGGGCTCCAGCAACCTTGCACCTGCACCTGACCTCTGCCATTTGCGAGCCTACCTTGCAAGTAGTGCCACCCCAGTGCAGGGCCTTGGAAGTGGGCCTAACGTGCTCTGCCAGCCTCTGTGGACCCCTTGTGACCAATGCATCTCCTCTGCTGTACGGCGCAACCCTGCGCAGAACAGATGTATACTTAGAAAATTTATAAATATGAATAGATTATTAAAGTGTATGTAAATAAAATGGTTAAATGTACAATTGAAAATACTGTACTGTAAATGTCAAGAAATTGGAAGTTGGAGGCAAAACATGAAATTACTATCCTCAGAATGATTTGTGGCAGCAGTGCCGGTGCACCAAACAGAATATAGTATGGGTGATCTGTGGCTTCAATTGAATTTAGAGAAGCTTCAACCTTCCTAGTAAAATTAAACATTTTATTTTGTAATTTATTTAAATCAAATGTGTTATAGCTTATGTATGTGTTCGATGAATGTTTGTTTCTGTATTTTTTGTGTATTTTTTTGCGGTTCAAATCATCAATAATGCTTAGACCTAGGTCCCCGGCTTCCAGTAATGACGCAGTGGTGGGTCCCCAGATTCCAAATGTTTCAGTAGGGGTTCCTGGGTTCCAGTAATGATAACGTTGGGGCCCACAGAAGTCAAAAGGTTGAGAACCAAAGTTTTAGGTCTTTTGGTGCTATATGTACTACAATTAAAAAAATTGACTATCTCCAGTTCTATTGTTTGAATTTTTCTCGGTTTGGTCTTGTTTTATTTATTAACAGTTACTCTATTTTTCTAACTCTGTTGTGGGCTTATTTGATGGTGGGTGTGTTTTTACTGTGTTACTGTTTGAAGTGTTGCACAAATACTTTATACATTGCCTCCGAGTTAAGCCTGACTGTTCTGTGCCAAGCTGGACTAGTGTTGAGCACAATTTCATTTAGGGTTTGCTTGTGACTTAACCCTGAGGAAAATTGTGGTTGCTGCTTGATAAGGGTTTCACCTCTTCAACCAGTAGAACAATTTCTTACACAATTAATTACTTGAACATCCATCCTTCGGTATCCAGGAATAGAAGGGGAGGGGAGAGCACAGAGGACTTAAAGAGTACAGACATTAATACATGTGATAACTTAGTTGTAGTATACGAGACTCTGGTGTGAGCTTACCTTTGAAGACAACCTCCCATACCTAGACTGGCTCCTGTCATCCCTTGGAGGGCCCTGGGCCCAGAATCATTCTGAATCAGTTTTAGATAGTGGTGAAGAAAAGGTTCTCATTTAATAGACTTGCACCAGGAAGGGGTTCATACACTGGAGGTTCTGCTATCTTTGAATTTCTCTGAATAGTAATCTCTGGGAGTGTTTGGCATAAAAACTTGCTCCAATTAGGCCCAGTCACTAGCCAGTGATACTATGAGGAGAGCTGTGACTCCAAAGACTTCAGCACACACCTGAACTTATAAAAGATGTACAACCTACTAACTGTATCAGCTTTTGGATGTGTCTGAGGTGTCCCTGGTTGTGCTCACAACATTGTATCACTGAGTCTTTTGAGCTCTAAGAAAGTAACACATTCCAGATGAAGAGATCCCGATTGAGCAAAAATAGCAAAGTTATTTTGGAAACAAAAGGACTTCTGCAGGCTATAATTGTCAAGTTCTTACCACTCAGAGTTTTTGACCCAAAATCCAAGAATTCAGCAGGATCCTGAAAAAGACATAACCAACCTTGAAGAGACATTGTCACCGACTGTATTCAGCCTTAACACTCTCAAGGATAAGGTATTTTATACCATAATACAGATTGTCCTTAAACCTGAGCTACTGGAGACAATGAATATGATATTCTGTACTACAAAAAATATTCATGAGACGTTTGGAGATGTATACTTTTATATCAGTAGTGGGAATTAAGGCTTATATTTATACAATGAAGGAGGCTGTTTTAGGTTGACTTTATATGATTTATATTTTGTTTACATTAACAATTTTGTATCACAAAATGTGCCAGCTGTTAAGTTGTGTCTATATGTCTTAAATGTATAAGAGACTTAAAGACAGAAAAAGAGGAAAGGAGTAATAATGCATGAAGACACGAAGGCTAAGACTGAGCTATTAATATATATATATATATATATATGTATTTATTATATATTTATATACACACACACATATATATTCACTGAAAAAACAAAAGTTAAAGTCACGCTATAGTTAACGGTTAGAACTAAAAAAAAAACACAGAAATTCACCAGTTATAGTTAACAAGAGCTAACTATAACTTGTGTGTTCCCGTCAGGCACTGCTTATGAACTCACATATTACATCCCTCTTAACAGGTTTCATGACATTTATGACATCTCAAATGACATAATTGATGACATCATCTAAGCTTCTTTTGTACACATTGCTCTATAAACAGATATTGCATCAGAGCTATGAAAGTAAGTGCAAAGTAGCTCAGAATAATATGAAGCATCATTACTGTTATCAAACATACAACCCCCTTAGGTAAATCAAGCTTGTGTTATGTGCAACATTGACCCTATACCATAAACTTCATATGCAGTCCCAAGGCCTCCGTGGCCACAGTCAGCTCCTCACATGCAGCTGGAGCCAGCATTGCTCCTTCCTGCAGCGCCCAGCTACTTATGCTGCTCCCTATAGATGGAGGTAATATTTTTATCTGTTTCCCTCTCTGCATTACTGCAGGCAGGGAAACAGAGTAAAAGTCCACTCTCAGCTGGCGGAAGGTTCAGAAATGTTCCTGCCAAGCAGGAGCAAATGTAGGATTCCCTGCCCATGCAGGCAGGGAAACCGCTGTGTCCTGGGGACACAGCATGTGAGCAGGTCATGGGAGCGGGCTTCCTGGGGTCATGGAAGTATTTAAATGATGAATTAATATGGCGTTGCTTTCGTGAACAAGGCTTGTGGGAGCCAAAATGCATTGATCACGCCTTTGCCAAATAAATCGAATTACACTTAGAAGAAACTGATGGAGTTCCAATCACTTTACAATCATTTTATTCATTTCTAAAGGGCATAACTTGTGAGTGTATATATATATATATATATATATATATATATATATATATATATACTCCCTTATTTTTTACTTTTAAAGCTGAATGCTGCCGGACCACGTGTAAGGTTGTCTGTTTCACCAGAGTCAGCCCACTTCGTTTAGACATATACGAATTCTGTTGAATTAAATCCAGAAGGACAAGGAGAAGACTCTAGTATGTTGCTCACCAAGTTCTATTGAGTATATTACAGTCAGTCCATCATGACACATTTCGGCCAATAACCACGCCTTGTTCACATACCTATGGTGCCATATTGAAATCCCATACATAGTGTACATGTGACCCATGGGAACAGAAAAAAGTAAAAAGAAAAATACTTGAATTTTGTACTGATAATACTGTTAAAATAAATAATTCCAATAATTTCTCATTTAGAAGAATTCATCAGTATAGTAACATAATAATCATTCAGTATAGTAACATAATAAGCAGTATAGTAAGATAATAACATAATAAGTCATTAATCACATTAAAACAGTGTACAACTTCAAAAGAAAATTATTGTGTTTTTCCATCACCAAAAAACCTTGTAAGAGAATCAATCTTATGTGAAGCCTTGAATGCAATTATTTGATCTTCTAATTACAGTCTGGCTTACTCTTATAATTAAGCCAAATCGGGCATAATCCATAGTCCTTTGTTCTTTAGTTATATTGTTCAGAGTATGTGATATATGCAATTGAATGTGCCTGTGGTTTGAAATACATAAATAGCACTACATGCAAGCTGAAAAAGAGAATACTTGAACATATCCATTCTATGAAAGACAAGGATATGATGTATGCCATTGCAAAACATTTGGTCCAATGCCAGAATTAAGAATGGAGAACAT
Organism: Pleurodeles waltl; assembly: GCF_031143425.1. NCBI lineage: Eukaryota > Metazoa > Chordata > Amphibia > Caudata > Salamandridae > Pleurodeles > Pleurodeles waltl. The sequence goes on from NC_090449.1 coordinate 933,774,928, forward strand.
TATGATGAAGAACATTTTGTGCCCTTATGAGTATATTGTTAACAGTATGCCGTTTGGTGGCTGTGTGAAGTTTGTCAATTGAGGTGTAGCTGCTCATCTATAAATATGGTATTAGAAAGGTCAAGAAATTCTATATAGATTGCAATGTGGAAAAAAAATATCCCTCTCTCTCTATATACACATTTGTGTGAAGGTCGCCAAGTTAGATATAGTGGGTCATCAAACTTTAGGGTACTTTACAGAAATTGACACGGATCCACTTAGAACAGTATTCTGATATTTATAATCAACAGCTTGTTGCCCAATTGATGGCAACATAAAAATTGTGAATGTTACAATGGTTGCATTGCAGATACTCTGTATTTGCCCATTATTATATACTTATATATTTTCTGTGCAGATTTGCTGATGCTATGTACTACACTTACATGATGCTAGTCAATGGCGATCGCAAATGTGTGCTTGATCATCATGATATGTTTGCTCAGCAAAGCCCACACACCTCAGACTATAGTACAGATAAAGTTGAATGACTTGAGGTTAGTATTTGCACTACATATCCCAGAATGCCTCATGAGGGCCGGGCAGGGTTGTCAGTTTATTGGAGCATGGCAGAACTTGTTGTTCTGTAATATTTATAACACATATAGGTAGGACAATGCTTCCATAGAAATAACATTTTTTGACTTTCCTATACCTTTGGTGCTGTTTGATGAATCTTCATGAATTTCCCCCCAAAAAGTGTGCTGGTGATTCTTGTTGCACAAGGAACATTTTGGGGTGATCCGACAAGCAGGGGATGAGAAAATGGGCAGGGGTTAAAAAAAGGTGTATTTCCAATGTGAATTCCCATAGGAGAATTGAACACGACCACAGCCTGAACCCCTTGAGGGAATTATACCAAGTTTGGCAGAATGGTAGATTTTGTTCCACAGATTGTGCTTTTTGTTATTTGGTGTAAATCTGTTCAGCAGATGTTGAACAATTTAAGGAAATGCTATTTTATTTATCTAGGGCCGCAGTTCCTCCCCGACGACCTTGCAAATAATAATGAGCTTGTGCAGAGATCTGCAGAGCTCTGAATGTCTGCCAACACATCAACCAGGAAGTGTTGGCAGCCATCTTGGGGCTCGAGTTCTGCCCCATCAGGGCAAGAAAGCACTTAAAAAAAAAAATTACTTACAGCGAATTCACAGCAATGTTACAAATTTGCAGAAATAAAAAACAAAAACAAAAAAAAAAAGGCGATGCCTGCACTGGTTTTAGTAAAGCCTCCCAGTGTGCCAGGTTCTGGGGGCATATAAAAAATAAAGGAGTGACGCATGGGGCCCCCTCTGGCCTTATGCCCTGAGGTCTGCCACCTCCCCAGTGCCTAAAACAGTGTGTGGGAGGGCCCACGCGGCCCCCTATGCCCCTGGGACCAGCACCTCCCGGGGCAAAATGTGTTAATTTTAATACGGGGGTCCTGCGGGCCCCTCTTGCCCTGGGGACCGCCACCACCCGGGGCTGTATCGATTATATGCATGATAGGAGGGCGTGTGGTCCCCCCACAGCCCGGGTATCGCCACCTCCCCAGGGAAATTGTAACAAAATAGGAGAGGTCCACGCCCCCCCCCCACACACACACAGCCCCAGGGACTGCCAGGGCCCTGGGACTGAATCGAAAGAATGAAGGGGGTAGGTTGCGGACCCCCGGTCCTGGGTACCACCACCTTCCTGGGTTGTTTAAATGTTGAAGTGCGCCTCCCCCAAGGAGCCAATAATGTTTGACAGCTCCTGCCAAGTCAGAACAAACACAGCTCCGCTGCCAGGAAGCGTGAACTGTCAAACAGCTGTCACTTGCTGGGAGTGGAGTTTTCATCCATTTCCCTGCCCGCAGACATGCAGGCAGTGAAACAAACAAAAGGATTGCTGTCACAGTAGGGGAACTAGTCGGGCCCCAGGCCATAGGATCCCTGGGCCAAGATTGGCCCAGGGAGGGGAGCTGTGCTGCCCCATCCCCCAATAAAAAGCTAATTTAAGGCGGGACCCTGGGGGGTGGCATACCGTGGGCTGAAATCAGCCTGGGGGGAGGGGCTGTGTGCACCCCCCATAAAAAAAGAATGTTTTGAGGGTGGGCTCTGGTGAATGGGGTCTCCAGTGCCAAAATCGGCCTGGGGAGGGGGCACCTTCCCTCTTTATTAGTGGTGGATCGCAGGAGATAGGGTCCACAGCGCCAATACCATCCATGGAGGGGGCCGTGCCATCCCACTTCTCTGTATAACATGGTTGTCACTTTAAATTGCAAGGAGTATGCAAATGTGCAAATCACCTGGAAGCTGTGTCCACTTGGCCCCGCTCCATCTACCTTAGTAGTATGTATATGTCCTCCCCACTTTTGCCAGGATGATGTATGGCCCTCCAAAGGGCCTCCGAGTGTATTTCCCACCAATTTTGATGGCTCGTTCTTGATGCTGAGGATTATAGGACATCTCCACAAAACAAATAAGTACTTAGTTCATTTACATAAGAGGAAGCACCCTGGTTTGGTGGAGATTTACATCTTTGTAGTCATGTTGGACTCTATAGAAGAGTACATACGGGACATTTACGAAAAGTAGAATAGAAGTCCACTTGGGTAGAAATTACATGCAATCCTGTGGATTCTTGCTGGATAAAAGGGCAGGTGAGGTTCCTTTGTGGCAGAGTCACTCACACAGCTACTTACACCCCCACACAGACACTCAAACACCCACTCACAGAGCCACTCAAGACAGTCAGGCACCCACTTACACACTCAGGCCCTCACTCACAGACCCACTCAGTCACTCATGCACCCACCCACAGACCCACTCAGACTCCCACACATACACACACAGACCCACACCGACACTCAAACATCCACTCTCAGAGACCCTCTCACACCCACTGTCACACCAAGAGACACCCTCTTACACCTACTCTCACACACAGACAGAACCTCTCACACCCACTCTCACATCCACATAGACTCTCTCACAACCACTCTCTCACACTTATTCTCACCCCATGAGAGACAGACCCTGTGGCCAGCTCTCACCTCACACGGCCAAAGGTTTGTGCTGTGCGGGGTTGGGTATTTAGGCTGGTTGGCAGCAGGGCCTGGCCGTGCGCAGCAGTGGTTGGCCCATTATAGTAATGAAAATTACTTTATGTTAAAAAAAAACATAGAAATTCACTGAAAAAAACAAAGGGTGCAGGGGTGTTATAATTGGGAAGTAGAATTAAAAAAACATAGAAATTCACTTAAAAAATCAAAGCTTTCAGGGATGTTATAGTTTGGTTCTGAATTTACTTGCATAAAACCAAAATAAATCAGCAGTTATAGTTAGAGTTATTTCAAGTAACTACAACTCGTACCCTAAGGTAACTATAACTTGTGCCCTTGCCCTTCCGGGCCTTAGTGGGGCCACTATACTTGATATACCTGAATCTGCTCCTTTGTGGTTGGCCTCCAGTCTCATGTAGGTCCCAGTCTAATGCAACCATTGACTACCAGTGAGCTTTCCACTTTTTGGCACTATCTTCACTTACATTTTCTAAATGTTATATCTCAAGTTCCCCTTAATGTATTTTTTGTAATTTTGCTATCATTATGTTTATCTTACTTGTTTCTTCTAATTTGAAGTTATTACTTGCGGTGGGCATCAATCCACCCCAACTAATAAACCATTTTCTCTCTTGAGTCCACTACTGTTCTTGGATGTGGTGTCCAACTAAAGGAGGTCAGAATCTGAGTATTACAGGTCCATGGCACACAAACCTCACATGTCAATCAATCTTTTTAAAACCCTCCAGATCCCACTTACACTCAGGGGTACCCATTAGAAATGTAAGCTGGATCGACCTGCCTCCTTTTGTCCTAAGCATTTTCTGTCATATCCGGATTCTTATCTCAAGGAATTCCTACAATCAGGAGGACATCTTTGCAAGCTTCTAGACACCGTATACACTCTTTTTGGGGTCGTTCAGAAATCCTTCCTTGGAAGGTAGCCATGTTTAGGTCTTTCTTCAGGACCCTAAAATCTTTGCCCTTTACTGACCACGTTAGGCAATCTATTGTTTGACATCTTATAACCTTATTAGCTAGAGGCTTATAAAGCTGGAGGAAACACTCTGAGCTCTTTAAACAATGGAAAGCAAAACAGTGCATAGATATAAGTGTAAATACAAAATGTTTGTGTCAGAAAGTGATTAAATGTGGAGAATGTTACGTGGGTTACCTCTATCCACAAGCAATATAGACCAGTGCAATTACTGCAGAATACGACAAAACAATGTGGGAGGGAGTACTTACTTAGGTACTGAGCACCAAAGAAAAGTGGCCAAGATGTGAGATCTTTTGATTGGACCATTGATTATTTTTATGTACTCTATATCATGCTTTTCTAGTAGACTATTTTCCAGTTTTTTGGTGAAATAATGTCATTAACATTTACAGCTCGTTAACTTGGCTGCTGTTTTTCAGTAAACCAAAAAACATGCTTCTTACCTCTGATGAAAAAGATGCAGCTTGTTGAGATTTTGTTTTTGTAAGAAAGGGCGTGGCTAAATGATTGAAAGACTGCACTAAGTACTGCATGATTAGATAAGCTTTGTAGCACAATATGGTTGTTGATTATATCAAAGGTTGTAGAGAGGTCCAATATAACCACAACTCTCCCTCCACCATGAACCAGCTTCAGCAAATCTGTTATAAACCCACTCCGAACATCATCTAAGTGGGCTTTTGTTTCAGCAAAGGTATTGGTTGGGTCCCACCACCCTTTCTATCAGTTTTGCCAAATGTGGAAGCAGAACAATCATTTCTACACAATTATTAATGGAGAGGAAATTAAAGCTGGTCATCCTGCCTTGATTCAAATATTTAATGACCTGCAAACCCAGTCCCAATTATATTTTTCTTATAGATTGTAGCCAAAAGTGGCTCATTAAAGATTAAACACATTATGTGAAAATGAGAAAAAATAAGTAAAATCATAACAAAGAAGCAAAGTGCATATAAAGAAAAACAAGTCACATTGAAATAATACCTTTATAATCTTTATTAAATGTTCAGACATCGGTGTTTAATCTAAAAATAATTTTGAATACCTAGAAAAAAAGAGGCTCTGTATTTATAAATAGAGATTACCCTGAAGACGGCAAACAAGCTACTATGGGGGTCATTCTGACCCCGGCGGGCGGCGGGAGCCGCCCGCCTGGAGGGAACCGCCAGAATACCGCTGCGCGGTCAAAAGACCGCCGCAGGTATTCTGGGTTTCCCACTGGGCTGGCGGGCGACCGGCAAAAGGACGCCCGCCAGCCCAGTGGGAAACACCCCTCCATGAGGATGCCGGCTCCGAATGGAGCCGGCGGAGTGGAGGATGTGCGACGGGTGCAGTAGCACCGGTCGCGAATTTCAGTGTCTGCTAAGCAGACACTGAAATTCAGGGTGGGGCCCTCTTACGGGGGCCCCTGCAGTGCCCATGCCATTGGCATGGGCACTGCAGGGGCCCCCAGGGGCCCCACGACACCCCATCCCGCCATCCTGTTCCTGGCGGCCGAAGCCGCCAGGAACAGGATGGCGGTATGGGGGTCAGAATCCGCATGGCAGCGCAGCAAGCTGCGCCGCCATGGAGGATTCTACAGGGCAGTGGAAAACCGGCGGGAGACCGCCGGTTTTCCCTTTCTGGCCGCGGCTGAACCGCCGCGGTCAGAATACCCTGGGGAGCACCGCAGCCTGTTGGCGGTGCTCCCGCCGACCCCGGCCCCGGCGGTCCTTGACCGCCGGGGTCGGAATCAGGCCCTATATGTGGTGACCTCTCCACAGTACTAAGTGTAACATAGAGGCAGAAAATAAGTTTCTGCACAGGAATATCATAGAATGGTAAAGTGTAATATGGTGAACAACCACAACCACATTCTCACATACTGCACTTCAAATAGCTAGCAGTACCCCTACTTCTACAGTAGTGAAAGAGATTCCTGGAGGTGTAAAAATATTTTCCATCTGAAGACAATTGGGCGAACAAACATTTACGCAAATACATTTTTCCATAACCTTTCAGTTGTAAATCTCTGAAAAATGTAGATTTTTATGCCTTACACCTCGAATGTTTTTGAATAGGGAAAATTGCCGTACTGTTGTAATTTATGTTATATTAATCTTCAGTGGTGCTTGGAAGATACAGGAAAACTACTGGGGATGAGGAGGGAAACGGCAGTGGTCAACCAGTGGTCTGTGTCTTACAAGTTGGGGCTTGTATTGGCAACTAGAGTAAAAAACGCTTGTGATGGAAATATTTGTTGAAAAGAGAGACTACAGTTATGAATGTGCTTGCTAGGCAATGCATGGGTAATTAGGAGAGATCTTAGGTGACTGATCAGAGGTGAAATGGTTCAGTGTGATGAACAATTGATTACTATTTCGGACTTATGTGGGAAACTGGGCTATGTGCACTGTGTGGAAAGAAGCATTTTTACCATATAATGTCTTGCATTATTTCACATACCTCTTGGGGACATGTGTTTTAACAAATTAATATATTTGATCACATTTATTCCATACTTGACCTATATGTTTCACTTAATACCATGTAGGTGTATGCTTAAAGTATGTCATAAGCTGCCGACCAGTATAACCCTATATTTGTATGAAACATTTTATGAATGACTGATAGTGTTCCAAAATGTGTTTCACTGCTCATCTGCTTTATGTTTGCCCTGTACAGGCCTTATCAGTTTGAAGCACTCAATGACTCCTGCTCCAAAGGTGGAACCTTTTCCACCAGGACACTATCAAGTATTTGATTTGAAACAAAATGGGAAAGTTGTGTCAACAGAACTGGTTAAATTCCACACATGCAAAGATGAACCTTTGCATGCAGCATATGATACTGTGAAAAATCTACAGTCAGGTAAATGAACCTCCTCTTTGTCTTACAAACCTACTGAAAACAATCTTGATTGATCTTGTACACATCATGGTATCTTGACATCTCAGTGTTACAAATATTTGAAGTTGCTCTGATTGTGAGCTAACCCTGTTCTGTGCAATGCTTAATTCAGTGGAATCCTCTTTCATTACTTCTCAGGGTCATATTTAGAAGTCTTTGCACATATTTTCTTCAATATGATCTGAAGTTGGTCTTCACATGCAACATCGTATAATTAAAAAAAAGAGCTTCATATTTAACAAAACAGCTCCTGAGAATACATGAGCTAGGTTGTTTAAATATGAAAGTATGTATATAGCAATTCTATAACGCAAATCTAACCAAAAGGCTGCAGAGCATTGTACAAGGCACAAGAGAAGCATAAAGTCAACACGAGGTAGTAGAGTTGTGGATGGTTAATGCAGTGTGATGTAGTGAACTTTAAAGAGATGATCATTCAACTCTTTCTTAAATTGGAGGAGCATTAAGGCATTCCTGGTGAGTACGAGATGTTGTTCCAGATCCCTGGTACACATATGAAAAAGGACTGCTGCCTTGTTTTTTCTCCTTTGAGATCCAGGGTGCGTATAAGTGTGGAATGGATGACTGTGTTAAAGGCAGTGGAGAGGCACATCAATATCAGGAGGCAGAGGTTATCTTCTTCTGTGGTCAAGAGGGCATCGTCTATAATGAGTGAAGTAGTGGTCTCCATTCTGCTGTGTGATGTGAACTGAGACTACTACTCATGCAGGAGATATTTTTACAGAACTTCACCTTCAGTGTGTCATGCTGTCACCAGAGCACAAAGAACCCCTGGAACTGGTAGTCCAAATCCTGGACACTGGCCATCTCTTCCTGTGAAAGGCAATGCACAGGATGTCTAAGGGAAAATCATTCACAGTTAACGCAGTTTAAGAAATCCTCCTTTTCTGTGTGGTCACTCTGAATTATTTTGCCTTTTTCTGAACACTATTTTTGCTAGCTATAGAACTCAGTGCTAATCCACAGTACAGTTCCCGGGCTTCCCCTTTATACATGATTAAATTGATTTATTTGTGATTGCTGCAGTTACTTGCTTTTAAGTCCCTAGTATATGGTGTACAAATTACCCACAGGGCTTGGAGGTTAAATACCACTTGTGTACTGCAGCACCTATTGTGCAATCCATTGTAGTGGCAGTGCAAACATGGCTTTTGTCCTACCCTGTTTGGCCTGACTTCTGTAGTCTAAACCTGCAGTGCTACCTGTCTAAATAACCCTGCTTGACAGGTAATCGCCTCCCATTTAAAACTTATCGCCCACAACGCAGGGTGCATGGTATTTAAAAGCTGGACAGGTAGAAAATTAATATCACCATGTCCGTATAGTGGCAATGCCCTAAAAGGTATTTTCACTTTGGCCGGCCTATCTACTCTATGTAGAAAATCAGATTACAGATTAAAATACTAATACTGCATCTGAGGAATGGGACCAGCTCATAAATAATTACACACTTAGGGCCTCATTTCGAGTTTGGCGGCAGCAGAGGACACCTGCCAAACTCTTTAGGACGGAAAACCGCCACTCCGGTTTTCTGCCCTCTGGCCCTATTATGAGTTTAAACATTGTTTCTGCCTGCTGGCCCAGCGGAAAACTCACCACAACATTGACGCCAGCTCGAAATCGGGCAGGGAAAAGCACGGCGGGCTGTCCATGGGGGCCCCTGCACTGCCCATGCCAATTGCATGAGCAGTGCAGGGGCCCCCATGGAGCCCCTGGCACCCCGTCTCCGCCAGTGGGACCGCCATGCAAAAGCCGGCTGAGAGGGGAATTATAATCCCCAGGGCAGCTCTGCTTGCCAGGCTGTCGACTGGCGGCAACCTGGCGGTGCCGACAGTCATAATGTGGAGGCCGGACCACTGCTTTGGCGGCGGACCAACCTCCACCGCTAGTCTGGCGGTCCTAGGACTGCCAGACTCGTAATGATCTAAACAAGGCAGATATGACTACTCTGAGCTCAATAGAATAAGCAGGGTGGGCATCCTGTTGACACCACAGTGTCAAATCCAGTCTGACAGGTCTGTTGAGACACATGCAACACAGGTGCACTTGAAAAAGGAAGCACGGGATGCTAAAACAGTTATTGTGTATCCCCTACCTCTTTGCTGAGGGACCATGCCTTGTCCTATCAGACTTCTATATCTGAATTTGTTGTGAGTAAAGTGCCTACTTCAAACTGGATTTTGGTGTTTAATGTGGGAGGGCAGTTGGTATTACTATAGTGTACTCCCCTACACACCCTCAACCCTCAGAGCCCAAGTTTAATGTGGCCTGATTTCACCGTCTTGAAAATGACCGAGCACATGACAAGTTAGGCCTGTTTGCAGTAAGGCAAACAGAAGCTATGAGAAAGTATATAGGGTTGCACCCAAGAACATTTACCACATTGTTAGAGAGTGCTCAGGAGACACCACTGCCTACTAGTTGGTGCCAGGCATACATGTGTCACCCAAATTCATCTGACCAGAACACTTTCTTTACCTGTAGAAGAACAGAAAAGGACTGGACGTGATATCTGTGAGCCAGGAGGAGCTGTGAAGGACAAGAGTGCTCCCTTTCGTACTGAGGACAATGAAAGGGTCAGTTGACTGAGCTACGGCATGGCTCCAGGGACACTGCAAGCTTCAAGAGGCCTTTTTCCCAATGTACCCAGCCAACCAGTAGAATGGAATTCGCTGTTGGCCCTGCCTGATAACCTGAGAATTTCTAAGTGCCTTCCCATGAGGTCCTTGGGCCTTTGGGAGTATACTCTTCCTGTTGTTTGTTTGTGCACTAGAGGAACACAAACATGTGCTCCACTCTAGTCTGCTCAATTGTACCATACCGCCTTCCTAGATTATTAATAGTGCTTTTAGGATCTATTTCTATTTAAGAATTTTAAAATTCATATCTTCGGTTCCTGTTATTGGAATTTGTTGTTTTAAAGTCAGTTTGTTCTTCTTCTTTTGTTTTCTAATTTGATTTAGATTTTTCATTGTTTGGTGTTTTTCTGTTTTAGTACTGCACAGCTACTTTACACTTTGCCCTGCTTTAAGCCTGTCTGCTCTAAGCCATAGCCACTGAGTGTTGAGCTTGAATTAATTGAGGGATTTAGGGCCATATGTATGAACACTATTTCCCATAGACACAGAATGGGTAAAACCCTTTTTGATACATCTGGCCATTAGAGTCTTCACCCAGTCAAGTGTTGTGATTATTCTTGAGGTGGGCTGTCGCCTACCCAAATAATAATCCAGTTTCTTACAGACTCTGTATGGTAGAGGTCAAGCTTCCCCAGAAGAACAATTAGGTAGGCATTACAACACATTAAGTTACATCACTATGATTGTAGTAAACACATTTATTACATAGATGCTGATTGTGTCGTCCTCATTTCAGTCAATTTCCTCTGTGTTATATTTTCTGAGAGGGACAGTTGATCCTTTTATGTTTTCTGTGATTCAATCTCTTATGCTTGGAAATGCCCCTGATTTCTTCATCCAGTTAACATTCATCTTTGTGCTCTGATTTAACTGACTGTAATGCAGCCCCCACTAGACAGTTCTCATGTTGTTCATAAAACAAAGTTGGCTACATGTGTTATTTCCTTCGGTTTATCACTTCAGTACTCATTCAAGCCTCAGAAGTCTTGAGTACATATTGGGCCTCATTACAACCCTCGCGGTCGGTCCGAACAGCCAAGGGTCTAGAAGTACTGATGTTTTAGGATGAGAAATTAGCGCCTTTCATTTGTTACTGCTTATTAGATCTTAAAATGTCCATTATTTGTTAGTTTACAAAATCTTTTAATTACCTCAGTCTGAATTTTACCTCCATACATCATTTGTGCTGTATTGCTCAAGTCATGTTTTAGAGCTGAACTGCAAGTGGTAAAAAGAATGAGGAATTTTCATAGTCAGTACCCCCAGAACCAATGATGATTTTGAATTGTTCTGAACTGCAATAAGTTGAGCTATTCCATATTTGACCGGGTCCTCCACTGTTCTAAAATTATTCAAATACTGCTCACATAATAAAAGGTCATGCTAGGTATTGCTTAGGCTTATTCAAGTCATTTACATGATCATTTTGGTGTTTTTTCATTGTGAATATTTATTAAGGTTACGACCGTGACACTGTGAAGAGCAACATCCGGCTGCTATTTGAAAATGCTGTTAGGAAACGTCTAATGGCTCACAGGAGAATTGGCTGCCTTTTGTCAGGTAAAGAACGTCTCACTAAATATGTAATTGTAATTGTGAAGCAATGATTGAATATTTCACATCACATATGTACAGTAGTAGTATATGCATGTTGTTTATTCTCATACAGCATCAAATGCCAAATGTCATACTATCCAGTATTCCATTTAGTCAATCATAATTTGATAACTCTTTTGAAAAAATAATAAACACGTCCTACATCATGTTCTCTGCCAAGGTGGGCCATTGTTACACTTGCAAACATTCTGCCATGGTGTAACAAACAGAAAATCAGGTTTTCTACAAAGGGAGTCACTGTTTATCTCTGTTGGCGTAAGTTATAGATATATATGTTTTTCAAAATAGTTCAGTTGGTATATAAACAGTTCATAGAGCTCATTAATATTTATATTTATATTTTTTTTAAAATGAAGTACCCTACGCCTATACAGTAAAAATGTGCTTGACCCAATTTCTAATCATCATAGCTTATTGAAAGGTACCGCCATGTTTAAGTAGATCATGTAAAGTTATTTGAACTATTAAGTTATCTTGAAATTCTGGTAGTAGTTGAGGAATTACCATAGGCATCGACTTGGATATTGTTATTACAATGTATATTAACACTACGCCTTGTTGGAACAAATGATAAAATAATATTTATGTTAGTGAATTCTCTTAAAATACTAATAGCATTTTAATTGTCATCTTTTAATTAGTATTCCACCTAGTTCCGCACATTCACAAGTATAAATATTGATTATTTTTTAACATGCTTAGGTTTTTATCATGTCCCTAATGATATTAATCATGCGTAATGGTACTGAGAAATTATCATTGTTGGACTTTTTTCCTTTTGCAGGGTCATCCCCAATTTTTTTGCCTCCTGCCTCCTATTTTTTCTGACCTTTTTTTGTTGGCTTTAAAACTCTGAGCACTTTACCACTCCTAACCAGTGCTAAAGTGCATATGCTCTCTGTGTAAATTGTATTGTTGATTGGATTTCCATGGTTGGAATATTTGATTTACTGGTAAGTCCCTAGTACAGTGCACTAGAGGTGCCCAGGGCCTGTAAATCAAATGCTACTAGGGTGCCTGCAGCACTGGTTGTGCCACCCTCTTGAGTAGCCCTGTAATCGTGTCTCAGACCTGCCACTGCAGTGTCTGTGTGTGCAGTGTTAAACTGCCAACTCAACTTGGCAAGTGTACCCACTTGGTAGGCCTAAACCTTCCCTTTTCTTACATTTAAGACACACCTAAGGTAGGCCCTAGGTAGCCCCATGTGCAGGGTTCACTGTATGTTTAAGGTAGGACATATACTAATGTGTTTTATATGTCCTGACAGTGAAATACTGTCAAATTAGTTTTTCACTGTTGCAAGGCCTATCTCTCTCATAGGTTAACATGGGGGCTACCTTTAAATATGATTAAAGCGTAGATTCCCTTTGGGAGCAGATATACATGTGGAGTTTGGGGTCTCTGAGCTCACAAAGTAAAAATACATCGTTTAGTAAAGTTGGTTTTGAGATTGTATGTTTGAAAATGCCACTTTTAGAAAGTGGGTATTTTCTTGCTTAGACCATTCTGTGCCTCTTTCTGTTTGTGGATACCCTGTCTGGGTCAGTTTGACAGCTGGGCTGTTTGCACCTCTATCTAGACAGTGACACAAAGGGAGCTGGGGTGTAGCCTGCATATCCTCACAAACAAGAGAGACTTTCCTTTGAAGCAGGCCTACTTTAAAGGCCAAAATGGGTATAAGAAGAGCACCCAAAACCACAGACTTTAGATCACTTCTGGAAATCAAGAGTAACCTCTGCCTGGTGAACAGCTAAAGAGCTGAGGAGAAGTGCTGCCCTGCCTGTGACTGTGATTTGTGGAGCTATCCTGCAGTTGCTGCTTCTGCCTGTGCAAGGGGACAAAGACTGGACTTTGTTGTGCATTCCTGCTTGTGAAGAAATCTCCAAGGGCCTGTCCTGAGCTTGCCTCCTGTTGTTGAAGTCTCAGGGCCATCAACGACTTTTCCTGCCAGCACCTGGACTCTCTGCTGAGACTCCTTCCCTGCCAAGTGGTGCCCTATCCAGTTCCTGGGGCCTTTACAGGTGAAGCTGGCACACCAAGATTGAAAAGCCACTTACAGACCGCAGTGCTGGGAAAATATCGACGCACCTTCCGAGATGCGGCTGAAAAACGATGCGCCACCCGCTTTGCGGCAGACATCAATGCTCCACCGACATCGCGGCTGGAAGATCGACTCACGCTGCTGGAGGAATGACGCGGCACACCTGCTGACGGAGGCTGATAACATCGCAACCCACATAGTGCGGTTTTGCTGATATGTGCGGCGTGAGAATTCAACGCATCGCTAACCTTTTTTGATGCACACTCACCGTTTGTGTTATTTTGACGCTACCCAGGTACTTTTCAATGCTAGCAGTGGTTTTACTGTTTACAAAAGGATTTAGGACTCTTTTGCTTTCAAAATTAATAACTTGACTTGAGTATGATGGATTCTTGTCATTTTGGTCTTGTTTCGTTTAGATACATATTTCCTATGTTTCTAAACCTGTGTTGTGTCATTTTGTAGTGTTTTCACTGAGTTACTGTATGTGTTGGTACAAATACTTTACACCTAAACTCTGAAGTTAAGCCTGCCTGCTCGTGCCAAGCTACCAAGGGGTGAGCGGGGGTTAGCTGAGAGTGATTCTCCTTTACCCTGACTAGACTGAGGGTCCTTGCTTGGACAGGGGGTAACCTGACTGCCAACCAAAGACCCCATTTCTAACAATCATATATTACTATTTTGTCTAACTAAATAGGTTAAAATGTTTAAATTAACACATTAAAAAGAAATTACATAATTTCATCCTGTATCATCATTTTTACAACGATCTCAGGTTTTAACTGGATATTAGAATTCACTTAGCCTCAATATCTAATCATGAAGCCATCATAAAAAATAATTAAATTTATCATTAGTTTTGTCATCATATTCAGTAGTTCTAAAGTGACAAACCCATCTTGCTTCACTTCTCCTTAGGGCTAGCTTCCTATCTCCAACTCTTAGTTCATTTGATATGTGTTCTTCTCAATAATTCAGAAATCCCAAAATAGATTTTTCTAGTTAGTTTGATGTAAAATCACAGTTTTATGAAAGGTCAGAGCTGATTATTCATTTACTTCTTTATTGCCTGTAAGAGCAGCAGGAAGTGAAGAACAAATAGAAAAAGGGAAAGAACAAAACCACAAGTTAGGGAAACACTATGAGACACAATAAGAAACCAACACTAGTCCCCCAATAACTTCTAAACTGTTTTTTAATAACTTGCCTTTCTTGAGGTAGACCCGTGCAACAGAAAAACAAGCACTGGCAAAGCCAACAGGTCTGGATTTTATTAAATCAAGTGTTTGGTATTAGCTGGGCAAGTCTGTGTGTGTGTGTGTGTTAAGATATGAGTGAAAGCCACTGAAGACACCGTTTTTAGAGTGGGAGAATGTGGGTGATTGTAGATGGGTGAATTGGTGAGTAACTGGGCGCCTGTATGGATGAATGGATTAGTGAACGGTTGTATGAGCAACAAAAGTGGGTGTGGAGAATAAATTCCAGCCAGCAACATTGCCAAAACCATTGGTGCACTCACTCTTGATTTTTACACTTTCAACTAACCATACAATTATGGGTTCATCCAGCCGACTGTCCATGTATTCACTCTCCCATTGATACCTCAAAGAACTCACCCACCCCCATAATCATTGAGTCATCATTCCATCCATGCACCCAGTCACTCACTGGTTCAGCCATCCATGCACTCACTTAATGCCCGTTATATTATCAATCCCTTTGGCTCATTTTGACATCCACTCAGT
This sequence comes from Pleurodeles waltl, assembly GCF_031143425.1. NCBI lineage: Eukaryota > Metazoa > Chordata > Amphibia > Caudata > Salamandridae > Pleurodeles > Pleurodeles waltl. Next base: position 933,789,947 of record NC_090449.1, read on the forward strand.
CAACAGTCTGCAACCACACAAACAAAGGTGCCAATGAAAAAGTACTTTCATTAACAAAAAAACAAAAAAACAGGCCTTTTGACTTTACTAATGCTCGATTATTCCCACCATAATCCGTCTTTAGGCTGCACCTAAACAAGAATGGAAAATCCACAGTATACTGCATCATCTCTCTCAAAGTGATTCATTAAGGATAGTGAACTGTACATAGGGATATGGAAATGTACTATGTGCAAGAAAACTTTAACCTAGCTAGAGATAACAGAAGGTCTTCCCCCAAGATGGGGGAAGTTTGCAGATTGAGCACAGAGAGCATTCAGGTCAAATTGTATCCCCTTCTTTGGAGGCTAGCCCCTCATTTTCTAGCTCATAAAAGTGAGTCCCCTTTTATAATCTGCCAGGTAAGAGGTAGAGCACTGTCTGAGGCTACACATGTCTATAAAGAAAGATGACCACTGTCTCCTCTAGTCATGAAGATGTCCTGTTAATTTATTTATTGCTTCTGATAGATAGCTCATGTTTAGCTGCTTAAGTTCCAATGTAGGGGAAATGCCAAAGGCATTCTAGTTGAAGGATTTTGTGCTGGCTAATATTCTGTGTAGTATGGTAGCGTTGCCGTCCTTCAAAAGAACAACATATTTGGACACGGCGGATCTACTCACAAGGTTTGAAGTACTCTCCTCTTTTTGAAACCTGAGTTGAATATTAGGCACAAATGCTGGCAGAATACCTGAATTCCAAATTCAACAGCGCCACTGCCAAAAATGTTAAAGCCAGTTTTATACGACTCTCATCTCCATACCAGTTTATAAGAGTCTTGTCTTGGCCGTTTGTAGCTTCTGCAAATCTAAGCATACTTAAACATTTATGAGTACATTGCATATGATACTGATTTAATGATTATAATAACATTAGATAAAACAACTCACCTCTCCATTACAAAACCAACGCTTTAGCCATCGCCTCCCCTCAGTCCACATCTTCCACTAACACCCTTCACTAACAAAGATCTGAACTATGTCTAGTGCAGCCACAGAGTTACAGTCAGTCCCTGCTTGAAATTTGTTACTGCAAGGAGCAAGTACTTGAGGTTCATCGTTTATCTGATGGTTACATGACATAGGTCAATGACAATTAAAGTAAAATTAAGAGTGTTGTGTAGGACATGAAAAGATACCTAAAGAATTTTTGGAACTGATCAGTGGATAGTAGGCTTGTGCATACTCTTTCCCCTAATTTTTTGATTCTTCATTAGTGAGATTCTTTTGAGCCACAACAAATTCGACTTCTTTCAACTGACTTAATTTCATTCATGGTCTGCGATAATTTGTTGATAACGTTTTGGATTCTGTCAGTGTGACAGGCTGTCATTTGCTTTCCTCTTCAACATACTTCAAAACAGTACTCAGAAAACAAATACCATTGATGTGGGCATCTGATGTACAAGAATGCTTATTTGACTTTTAAAACGTTGCTTATTATGGTCCCCCCTACTAATACCCCATAGCTAAAGCTTTCCTGCTAATCATCCCCGTTTGATCTCAGTAAACATCATTATGTGGTGTTGCTGTATCAACCGGAGAAGGACTGCTGTTTTTCCAGACATTTGAAGAAATCAATAAAAGTAGATAGCCCATACCAGTCTAATTTGGGCTGTAAGATATACAGATGGCCCACCCAAGGGTAGATTTAGCCCATGAGTCATTATTATTATATGTTCGAGAACCTGCCCCTCTCACGTCCATGGTGCAGGCATATGGCTGAGGAGTGGTGCCAGGATTAGTACAGTGGGACAGAACGAGCACAATGTTCCCGCATCCCAGATGCCTTTTTAATTAGAAGAGCTTGCTGCTTTTAGACAATGGGAAGGCACAAGTGTCAACAAATTTCTTACTGCCCATGTATGTTTTTATGTTGAAGATTTCACCCATTCAGGCAGTCGGTAGGGTGGTAGCCGTGGATCACTACATTGAAAGCAGAGGCACTTATTTCCTAGTAGTTTTAATTAATTAATACTGAGTAGTGACTTGAAAAGGCTCATATAGTTGAACACTAGTGATAAGGAGCACATAGACACCTTTCTGCTGAGGATTCTTCATAAAGGCAAGTCCCAGCCCCTTGAAACCACTGTCCACTAAGGCTAAATCACAATTACAGTGCCGCAGATAACAATACATACACTTCCTAAGATTTGACATGCCCTTTGGTGGTCTGTTCCTGGGTGGTGTATATCATCTTGTGAGGCTCTAGGCAGAAATAGCAGGTGAGTGTGAAAATGAATAGTTGTGCTATTTTTTGAGCCTGACGAATTAATACGGTTACCTCATGCTGCTATTTCATATATACATTTTTTGTAATTCTTTTATACTTTTTAAATGCTTTGTGTTGCTCTTTAGAAATATTGATCAGAAAACGTTAATTTGATGAGAACAGTCTAGAATATTAGTTTCATCTCTCCTCTTTTTGACAGGTGGCTTGGATTCAAGTTTAGTGTCAGCACTTCTCATGAAACTGTCAAAAGAAAGTGGCATTAAATACCCACTACAAACCTTTTCAGTTGGAATGGAAGATAGCCCTGACATATTAGCTGCTCGAAAGGTAAGCGATTCCTTGGTACTCTGACTAGGATAGGGTCTTCTTTTTGAGAATTTACAATCTGTTATTGATGCAACCAATGATCTCTCTAATTAAATTTCTCTTTATGTGGCACTACAAAGCTTGTCAGTGCACTTTTCCTAATCTTTGTGTGGAATCAAGAATAGGAGTGAGTCACAGTGCGAAGGTGAGAACAGCGGGCCTATCAAGATTTTATTTTTAAACTTCATGCAACACAATATTTACTTTGTCGTGTGTTGCTTCTAATAACCTGGCCCCACCGTAAATGGCTATACCTTTGATGCTTAGCCCATTTGAAGTGCACTTCTGCAGGCATCTGAAATGTCTGTATATGTAAATGAGTTCTTGTCACTAAGACAGATGGAGAACACACACAAAAAGCAAAACATGGGCTAGTGAAATAGTGAATTTCTATAAAGCAACAGAATAGGAATTCTTATTTATGATGGTATTGGGTATACAATCCCATATATAGTACTATATATAGCACTGCCCACCTCTCCCATAATTCAAAACCTCCCCCACAGCAGCCTATGCTGGATACTTCTACATTGTCACCTGCCACCCATTTCTCATCAGTACATTTTGAAACTGGTTGAGAGACAGTGACTTAAAGGAAGAGTGAAGAAAGAGTAAAGAAAGTTTAAAGAGAGAGTAAAATAGTTCAAGGACTAAAATAACCCACTGCAAATCCCAGGGTTGACACATGCCTGTGTTTGCTCTGCTTTTCATCTTTCCAAAGTTGACCTAAAATTCCCATTGCATTTCGGAACTTTAATTCCAGTTTTTGGAGGGCTTCAAAATTGCATACTGTGCATGAGGAACTAATTAAAGAACCGTGTGAGCCTTTTTTAAATACTGTTTTCATCATAACTCTGGAAGTAGCTGCAATGCTTTGATGATTTGTAAGATAACCATATATGGATACAAAAGATGCAAGATTCTCAGATATAACCTTTCTGTGATCCAAACAAGGCAAGATTTCTCCTTTGGAACTAGTAATCGAGAACCACATAAACATTAATCAGGAAGTTTATTTTGGGAGTTAAGGCCAAACGAGGGTTGGATACAGACACCAAATTTGTCCCAGTTGGAAGTTTTAACTTCTGACTTAGGGTCCATTTTGAATTTGGTGGTTGGACTGTTCTCTGCCAGGGCGACGGAGTAAATTACTCTGTCGCTCTGACGCAGGTCCTGATAACCACATTTTGAAATGTCCTTCGGCCAGTGGTCATTTGAAGCATTGACAGGATGTCTGTCAAGGCAGTTCCTGCCAATGTATTATAACTTTGCTGTACGGCTCTGTCACACATGATGGAGCCATATGGCAAAATGTCTAAATTACAATTTTTTTAAAAAAATCAAAATCAAAATTGATGTGACAAGTTTGTCCTGGTCTCCAAATCAGTTTGTTCAAACAAAAGTCTTGAAAAAGATCCCAGCTTTTAGGCCTATGGGGAGGAGAGGAGACTACTCTGACACTTATCTGAGGGCCACAGCATCTTAGGGACACCCCTTAGGGGTCAGGACCTCTCCAGTAAAAGCCACCAGCAGAGTCCAGGGCAGGTGCTATTGGAACTAGTTAGCTGGTCTCTTCAGGAAAGTGGACTTCTTGCAGTTTTTTTGTCCCTGTAGCTTGACAGAAGGTGAGTCAACTGACCTTTGAAGTCCACATCTTGGTCCTGGGTTCAAGTGGGAGCACATCAAGGGTTTACCTCACAGGTCAGAGCTGCAGGCATAGTCCTTCTTCTACCTTCCACAGGTCCAGTAGTATTCTGAAGGGGACATTGGGAGTACCATATTTACGCCCAGTGCCATCTGGTGATTGGGGGAAACTCCTGGCCAATCTCTAACCAATGTGGTAAAAGTTCCCAGTGGTGGCCCTACCCACTTTTGCAGCACCTCCTGTGTATTGTACAGTAAACTACTCCACAGTGCCTCTCTCTACCTAAAACCAACATTGCAGAACCTTTTCTGCCCTGTTCAGAGTTCTCCTTGTCCACCCAGAGGTGAGGCTAGTTTGGTTGTGCATTTGGGCTCTCCAAACCATTTCTGGGGGCAGCTCCTCTTCCACAAGGAGTGGTGCCTGGCTGGCTAGCAGGACAATAGAGGGGGGTGGGCCCATATGCGAACTACATCTGCCAGCGAAAGGCTAGACATTCTTTAAAGTTAACTAACTTCCTGGGCACATCCTAGATGGCCTTTCTGTCAGGGGAAGGTCAGCCCATCTCACTTTGTCTCAGCTCTAAGAGCCACTTCACAACTAATGAAACAGCCATGATAATGAATACAGACTGAAAGGTGCATTTGGGTCAGGCAGAAAAATGACAACTTTATAAAAGTACCACCTTCAAAATAGTGATATAAAATCTGACTTGGCCATTATGATGGATTTCAAATTCCTAATGAAATGAATCCTTGAATCATTTTTCTAGCTACTCCCCAAAACTGAATTTAAGCATTATAAGGTGTTACATTATAACCCAGTGCTTTCCTACGGTAGGGCCAGCCTTGCCACAATGAAAAATGACTTTTGTGTTTTTTCACTGCCAGGACATTTGAAACGCTAAATATACATGTCCTACTTTTTAAATACCATGCACCCTGTCCTATGGGCATTTAGGCCGTACCTTAGGGGTGACTTATAAGTATCAATGGGAAGGTTTAGCCTGGCAAAAGATTTACTTTTCTAGGTCAAATCAACAGTTTTAAAATTGCATACCCAGGCTACAGGAGCAGGCCTGGAGACATGTTTACATTGTCACTGGCGGTGGCACAATATATGCTGCAGTCCACTAATGACATTTAAGTTACAGGCCCTAGGCACACTTGGCACCATATATTAGGGACCTACAGTTAAGTTAAATTAGTCAATCACGTAAATGCCAATTCAGCATGTTTTTAGGAGGTCAGAGCATGTGTACTGGGCACTAGACAGCAGTGCCCCACTGTGCAGAGTCCAAAAACCAGGAAATAATTATAGCAAAAAGTGAGGGTAACCCAGCAAAATAGGGGCATTTTCTTACAGTTAGCCCTAACCAGTACATGATACTGCCTGTTCCTTCTTGCTACAAAGATAGTGGTTTCAGGCCAAGTTGCACAGTTCTTGGTCAGCTAGTAAAACTCACTTTTAAATCAATATATGAAAAACTTACAAAATGACCTTTTAACCAAACACCTCTTGAAACCCACCTCGCTGCTTTCATTCTAACACTTTGTTTCACACTTGTTTCTTTTTATATGTGAAAATAGAGGAAACTAGAGGAAACGTGTCAGACTGCTGACAGCGAAGTCACCATGAATGAGTGAGGTTGCATTCTTCAGATGTTTGTGAGCGCCATAAAAATGTAACCTTTACAAACACACAGGTGTGCTGGCTAGAGGGAACTGTACATACAACCCATAAGTTTGTAAATAGCGCAGTTGACATGTTTTGAGTAGCAACTGTTAATTTTGAATTTCACTTGCTGGTCCAGTTTCCACCATGTTGTCCATTTAGAGTAGGGCTGGGCAGAATTTTGATTATGCCTGAGTAATTTTGGTAATTCTGCGTTACTTTTTGATGCAGAATTACCAATAATCATATGATTACTCCTCACCTAATTAAGAGTAATTTAGGGGAAATATCCTACCATGAGAGCACATTTAGCAAGTGTGAGCAGTCACTCTCACTCGCTATTCGTGTTCCGCTGTATTTAGATCTGTTTCTTGGCACAAAACGAATTCTTGTGTCCATTTTGGATGCAAGGGTGCATTTTGAGCTATGAAAATAGTGGTAAATGACAGTAGTAAGTTTGGTGAAAATTGTACCCCAAGAGCAAGTGTAGCCAGTGCCATTGGTTGCTCTCACTCGCTATTCATGTTCAGTTGCATGAACCAATATTTCTTGGGGCATCATGCATCTTCGTTCAGTTTGCGTGCAAGGGGGCATTTTTGTGCTGAGAAATAGTGCTAAATGCAGAATTACTCTTCTCGCGCAATTCAATTGCAATCTTTTCGAATTCTTAGATAATACTGCGTGATTACACTCCACCATATTGTGTGAGTCACGTCCACCCCAATTTAGAGTTGGGTAGTAATTGCAAATTCTTTGATTTCTGGAGAAAGTGCTATCCTTGATGGAAAATCCTGTGGCGCTCTATCCTCCAGCCCACTACAGAAGATTTACCGGCAGATACTCCAGCTGCATTGTGCACTTCCTTCAGAAATGAAAGGGTTTTTATTTACAACTCCTGCCTGAATTAGGCCCATAATCATTTCCTATTTCTATTATATGTAATATTCTAAATAACTGCTTTTGACTGTACCAGGCAATTTGCTTATGAAACATGTATCGAGAAATGTCCGTCAAAAGGCAAACTAAAGGAGAAAGTAAACAAAACACTGCGCGAGCCACCTCAAATTTAAAAATCAATTGCATGAAATTGTCCAGGAACGCTCACCAAAAAGCTTACTACGTTATTGGGCAACTTACAGTAGAGTCTAGAAAACAGCCACAAATCTCTATGACTAAAGTGTGGCTTCCTACCCGAAATGGGCCAGAACATCGTGTAATGGAAGAAATTATAACAATCCAGTTCTGGAAAGTGAATGAAGTAATTCTACAAACACACATGAATGTGCTAGGAATGCCAAATAGACAAAGGCAGTGCACTCTATTCCATAGCATGGGACATCATTTTTTACATGGTGCACTCGGGACTGTCCCCGTCATCCTTTCACAGGTGGCTGCATCAATGATGCTAAAGTATATGACTTAAAACAGTCTTCCGTCAATTGAAGTGAAATATAGGACATACTGGTATATGCAGCAAGACCATTATAGAGTTGGGTTTCCAATAAACTGGTATTTAACTAACTAGGAAAAATACTAAACACAACTTCTTCAACTAGATGTTACCTGCATAGGGAACATGACCTGAAAAGTAACTGGCAATTTGTATCTCAATTCCATAGTCTTCAGAATTCCACCGCCAGTGTCTAGACTCTCCAAATCACCATGGAACTAGACATATTATATTTTGCAGTCTTCTTAAAGATTGAGGGTCGTTACTTTTAATAATCTAATTTCGGCACTCCTCTGAATCTAGAGGCAAATATTTTGCTAGTATACCAGTCCACGCAGGACCCTAAAAGGAGCTGTGCTGTAGCGCACTCTGCAGATTTGGAAATAGTCCCATACGCAGCACTTAGTCATTATCCCATGGCAATAAATTCAGTTCCTTGATTAAGTAGGAAATCTGCACTTGCTGATTTCGGACCTCACCTGGGTGCAAATTTCTGACTGTTTGGAATTCACAGATCATATCCAGGTTACTGCTAGTAGCCTGAGCCTATTGCAGCATTTCAGTAATTCTAAAAGTTTTTTAAATTTTATTTTCCATGCCAAAATATACAATTGTATATTTCTATATGTGAAACAAAGGAGCAAGTGCAAATGTACTTGCTAACGTTTTTCACTGTGGGGAAATCCTTTTCCCTGCCTCCTCACCAGTTTTGACGGAGTTCCCTTCTCTTTATCACTGTGAAAATGGATTTACTCCAGACCTTCCAACTTGTAACTCTGGTATTTTACAGTGTAGGAAGGGATCGGAAAATGGTTTGTTAATAACCACAACTGTGTACATTTCCGAGCATACACAAGCTTACCGGGCCTTCATCCCTGCAACACCCACACCTGACATACAGGAAGAGATTCAGAAGCCTCTGTGTGAGCAGATCCTGTTATGAGTACAAAACTTACTTCAGTTATTTGCCTGTGTAAACCAGGCTTACTCATGCAACACCTTTAAAACTGAGATAAAACTGTTTAAAACTGTCAGAATCTCAGCTAACAATAATATTTCTATGCTTATACTAGTAGGAAGCCGACCATTTGTGACGTAAATAAGAAAGGCCCACGTGTGGTAGATGTATTCTTGTTGTTAAAGTTGGTGCAGGGATGTGAAGGTATTAGAGATTATTTCCAGAGAATGAGGTAACTGTATCTGCTTAACCCACACTGATACAGGAACTTCCATGAAACTCTGAAGCACTGGAAGAAATTTGGAATACAGTGCTATCATGAATTCAACTAAAGGAAACTTCATTAGCCTACCAGACTGGAGAAGACTTGTGTCAGCTACATCCAGAAACCGAACTCACCCAAACAGATTCAGGATTTCCATTCGAATCTTAGTTATGTGTCATGAACAATACAATTAGAAGTAATTGAATCATTCGGACTCAGAGACTCTCAAAAATATCATGCAGGGGGAAGGCTCAAATTGTAAGAGCCTGATTTCGATCATGGTTGACGGGTTACTCTGTCACAAATGTGACCGTTATTCTATGTTCTGTATTACTATTTCCGTAGGATATAATGGAATCATAATACAGCGGACAGGATAGCCATCATGTTTGTGACAGAGTAACCCTGTCCGCCAAGAACTAAATAAGGCCCTACGTCTTACCAATAAGAGTTTCATTATGACCAGAAAAACCTCTGTGTCTGGAGGGAGAGGTGCAAATCGGCTGGTTGTACCTCAGAAAAATCAGGTAAAATTCCTTGTTTAAACTGAATAAAGGTAAGGAGTTAGTGGAGAAAAGCTTGCATTTCCTAAAATTCTTATTGAGACCTTGTCAAATACTCAGGTTTGGTTGTTTTTGCCCTACCTCGCACAGCTGCTTGCTCCCTGCAGTAAGATATGGAAGATCTCCATCGCAAGTGAAACATTGTTTCCCCTCTTCTAGCGATGAGGTTATGCTGCAATGGAATTTAAAGAAGGGTCAAGGCATGATCATTTGAAACAGTATATAAATTAAATATTTTTTCATCTAAATCCTATGAGGGCTTTTGATTTATTTAAGACCCAAATGGCTTTTAAGATAAGATTACTATTATAGACTGAGACCCTTATGAGCCCTTTTCATGTTGGTCTTTCAGCAGAAGGTTTTTCCCAGCAACCTGGTATACACTTAGTTGTGGGGAATGTGCCTCTTGGCTTTTTAATTAACCAACCTACCATAGGCATGGCTAGGCACACACACCTGCTCAGCACCAGCATATCCTCATAGGTAATAGTGTGGTTTGCAAATACACATATTATAACACCCATCGCCAAAGCAGTAATGAATATGTTTTTGTATTTGTGATAATAATTTGTATTTCTACAATTTACCTCATTCTTCTCTGCAACAACGGCATCATGCATTTATTCAATTGTGGATGATTGATGGGATCCCCTGGTAATTGCATTGCTTAGATGCAGGTTGAGATCCTGCCCATTCTTCCTTCTGCTATGTGCAGTGCATGCCTGTCTTTTATCACAGTCACCATGACCCAACAGTGACATATATCAATCGACTGATATCACAGAAACATTGCAATACAAAGCTGTTGGATTGCTTTAGCAGCCAACTCTTTCTAGGGTGAGATAAGTTATTGTGGAGGAGATATATGTTAGAGGATGAGTAAGATCGAATAATTGTGAAAATGTACATATGCACATTGCAAACACTCACCTTACCTTTTAGTGATTAGCTCATTAAACAGAATAGTAATGGGATTCGAATTTACAGACTGCATTTTTTTCACATTGTAGTCATACATATAATGCCTTCTTCCCAGTTGTTGCCTGACTCGTTGCTTTGTTAACAGGTAGCTTCTCATATAGGCAGCGAACATCATGAAGTAGTTTTCGATTTTGAAGAAGGAGTTCAAGCAATAGAAGACATCATATTTAGCCTGGAAACGTATGACATCACTACGGTGCGTGCCTCCGTTGGTAAGATACTGTGCACGTTTTATTGGTTCATGTGCATTGAAAGGTGCGAACAGTAATGAAAGAGACATCCTATATATTAAACAGTCTTCACATAATATTGTGGTTTTATTAAACAATAAAAAAATGAGGAAATGCATTGTCAATGCATTGAATGGAGATTAGGATCATGCCAAGAGCTAGCAGGGCAGACCTCTGCTTATCTTATGCTTATCTTATGTTAGTATATGTTGAACCTGCCTGCACATCTAATTGACATATGAAGTTTGGAGTTCACTTCCTTTCCTGCATGATACACATAGATCTATAACCCTTAGACCCTCCTGGCACTGTGGTCTTTTTTAGTAGTTTTATGGAATGGTTGAATATCATCATCAAGCTCCTTTCCATAGTCTGAAATCTTAAATTAAAAGCCTCTTAAAACATAATTTGTTACTCTCATGTTTCTAGGGCCCAACTAGATTTGCCTCTGGGAGATTTACACCTGAGAAATCCTTTCCTTAGTGAAAAATGAATAACATTATATACGTGTAAGAAATAAATCTTTCCTGCAATAGAAAAAAACATAATTAATTTGTACCCTTCGTGTCCATAACTTGCAGCCCCCTGGTCTGTTTGCTGTACCACCAATAAGGTCAGGCTGACTTAACCGCTGCTTGATGAATGTGTCTTTTGAGGACAACCTTGAAATGCCTGCTTATTGGCAGCATGTACTGGCCTGACTGCAATGGCCTTTACTGAGAACATTGATAAGAATATAGTACATTTTTATCTAGTCCAATATTTGTTTTCTTTCACAGGTATAGGCAGTGCAAGCTAGCTGTGTGTGTATTTTTAGTATTCACACAGGTAGGAGTTTAGAAATTTAATATCATTTTCAATACGTCATCGGAATAAGGAATAAATGACTCTTGACACAGTGAATCAGAACAAGGTTTTTATTCCACGCGCCCTAAGCATACACAACCTCCCCGCCAAAGAATAGTACAGTATCTGAAACTGGTACCGCCAGCACTTCACAACCCAGTGTTCTTCATTCCCTCTCAGTTTTCCACCCTTAATTCGGGATATAATTTACCTCCCTCATTTAATCCAACAAAGAAAAAAACAGACAAAAACAAAAATGAGATGCAATTACCAGACATTTACAGAAACATGAAAGCATGACTAAAAAGCAACCCATTGCACCCATATTCCTCAATCATCTCCCGATCTGGCGGGCCTATCGTGATGCAACCAATATCCTTATACTCCCCGTTTCTTCTTATAGCACATTCCACTATTACCCATTCTTAACCGCATATATGTGGTATTTGTATAGCGTGAACCTAGCCAAAAGGCACCGTGGCTGCAGACAGGTTTCAAACATTTGTGTAGTCCACCATTTCCTGATACGGTACATTCTCTTTGATTTTGGTACCTGCTATCCACAAATCACAAAATGGCTATGTACAATTTCAGCACCATTGGAACAACTTGCTCAACAAGATGCTTCTGCAACCCTCACAAGTCAGCACATTCTAGAAGTGTTGCCATCACCGCCCACAAGGGACACCAGCATTATTCATAGCCATGTTATTACATAATAATTTCTAGTTAACAAAGTACTTTATATTCAGTGACAAAAATTGCCACTACACACCTGGAGCTAAATGCCTACCACGAATAGGTGGTAGAACCCTGGCACACCTCAGCAAGAGCTGTGAACCAAGCCTCACGGAGCCCAAGGGGATTTAACGCGGGAGCGGGCCTTTAATAGCCGGTAGAGCCCGCTATGGCAGGTTCTAAGGCTATATTAGACAACCTCTCCAATGTTTATATCTTATTTTAAGTTCACTAGCAGAAAAATACTTTCATGAGGGCATCAAATCCTTTTCCATGGGACGTGTACCATACCCTTGTGTCTGGCCTCCTTTCTGCCCGAAGCATTATTAATTAGTCTTTGTTCCTACATGGCCTTTGCCTCAGACCAACCTTTATTACTTGGGTAACCATTAAATCGTAAGTTACCCCATGGAATATATGTATCCATGCATTACACTAATAGTGAGTACTTTTGCATTATTCACTATTAGTGTAACAAAAAATGTAAGCATTCTCCCCCCCTCTCCCGTGGCACCTGAGGTAAGTAAAAATGCTTTTATATGTATGCTGTGTACGTGTTTGCAGGTGAGAGTGCGTTTATGTGAGAGAGTGCGTGTGTGAGTGTGAATTTGTGTGTATGTGTAAGCATGTGTCTGTAAGTGAAAGTGGAGGTCAAAGGGTGCATGATGTCACGTCTGCTATCCCTGGCATTTTCGTGAATTGACGCCCATGTATGTGTCAAGGGGATTTCAAGTTTGCCTGCATAAACCTGTGGACCCCAGCCTCTCCACTTCTGCTGCTCTGCCGACTCCTATTCCTTCAGCCGGCTGCCCACAGCAGTCTATCCCAGCAGCAACATTCCATTGACAACAGCTCATGCGCTTCAGTTCCCTCTGACACTAGAGCAATCAGCACAACAGCAGACACAAATACTTCTGTCAGAGACCAGGTGAGCAGTTCTAGAAGGTTGATTAGTCCAAGACTACAGTCAAACTCAGGCTGCACTGTTGTAGTAAACCTACAAAGAGAGCAATGGCTTTTCGACATGCTGCACTCAATGTATTAAAGTATTTACAAGTGATTTTATAGGTGACCTGCTGCTGCAGTTTTGTAGTGGCTTAAATCAAAAGTAATGATTAAATTAGTTACTTGTAATGGCGTTATATTTAGTCCTACTGTCTCGCTTTAATTCATATTGCCTCCCTCCCCGCCCCCCCCAGTATGTGCAACTTATGATTGACTTGGTTGTGCGCTTCAGTCCTGACAGGAGGTATGGTTGGTGGGGGGAAGTCTTTCATTTGGCAACTTGTCATGTTATTTGATCTGGGTGACGCAGGGACGCCTCATGGTCTGCATTAAAACGAGGGAGGGACGGAGGGGTATTATAATTAACTGACTCAATGGTGCTCAGTTTGTTAGCTTTGAAATGCTGACTTGCCCTAGATAAGCCACATATCTCACTAGCAATCGTCTTGGTAACAGGACAGGCCTAAAGCTTCTATTGAGAAGAAAGAGGTTAATAAACATTTTTTGTGAACAGCACCACCTCAGACATTTCTGCCATGTCTAAACACTGCAGAGAACAGTTTAATGCCTCTTAATTTACTGATCTTGGATGGAAGGAAGACTGACTTAGCTTTGCTGTGTTCAAACGTGTAGCCTACAGAGCACAGCAGACGTCAGCAGTGAGGATTTGAGTCTCTGAGACATGTCGCTGGCAGGCATAGAATCAGTTGCGGCACGCATGGAGAATAGTTGAGCTGCTTGTCCTTTTGCTACATGACAATGCAGAGTATCCACGGAATGCCATTTCTCAATTAGCCCTGGGAAGGTTGAATTTTTTTCTCTTTGAATAGTTCAAGTTGCCCCTTGTACATAGTTTTCTGCACTGAGCCCGGAGCCTGATCAGGAATCCGGACCCAATCCCAGGATGCCTGGGGAAAAAGTCAGACTCCGAGTTCTCCTATAGTGAGCAGGCAGTGATGGCAAGTCTCCAAAGAAGCATATTGAGCCACATTGAGTGTGTCATCAAAGTTTAGAAGGTTAAAAGGGACCGATAAAGAAAAACATAACTGATATGACAGGATGGAATTTCAGGCGACAAACTGATAATAGTCGAAAGCCAGAACAACTAAGGACATTGCCAGGCATCAGAGTGTGGTGTGGAAGGCAGCTGTAACTGTTGCTCCATTCCACGCCCTGGAAGCGATGTATCCTGAACCCAGAAGTGATTCCCTTATACCTCTAATACTGTGTACTAGAATACCTACCTGTCTTCCATAGTTTCAATATCTGTCTTTTCCTGACTCTAACGCCTACCTGAAAACCACTCGGAGAAGAATTTCGAGCTAAGAAATACATTATTAGCCTAAATTCATGAGCTCAGGTCATCTACCTTTGGCCACAACTCATACAGTGCCTCCTATTGAGTGTTCAATACGTATAATGGGTATTGTACAGGTAATTCTGGAACCCTGGATGCACCTCTTTCTTTGTAATACTGTTAACAGTTTTAATATGAAGAAGGGATTGCAAAGCAGGAGAAATGTTTCAAGGAGATTGAACAGTGCATTTGAGTGTATTTACGGTAGTGTGGTACCCTAATTATGACTTTGTAATGTTTTGTAGGCATGTACCTCGTCTCCAAATACATCCGGAAGAACACTGACAGTGTGGTTATTTTCTCGGGAGAAGGATCAGATGAACTTACACAAGGTTATATTTATTTTCATAAGGTAAATAAATGCATTACGCCATGGGCCCAAGTGAATTGTTATCCAGTGTTTCCAATCTGTGGTTAAAATGTGGATGTCAATGGTTTAACAAAACCCTGCAAACAAAAGAAAGTAGAGCCTTGAAATTCTTGTGCTGCAATGGGATTTGTAGAGTGTATGGTGACCTGTAGGCATCCCAGCGCTAGCTGAGAAAGAGCTTTCCAATAAGCCAGAGAAGCCACTGAATGGCCAGGTCTTAAAAAGCCAGGACTTAAGTTGCCTTCAAAAGCACATCTCATTGCCCATGGATCAGATGGTCAGGGGGAGGGAATTCCAAAGTTTGGCTTCATTGAGGCAGAACGAACATCCTCCACTTCTGGCTCTTCTGATGTTGGGTACAGTGGCAAGGTGGGAGTTGGTGGATCTAAGAATTTTTGGGGGGATGTAGAGAATGACAAACTGGCACAGACTGGCTCTATTTGTGATGCACAATGCTTTGAATTCAATTCCTGGGGCAACCAGAAGCCAGTGGAGATCCACCAGACCTTGTTTGGCTGACTCTTATCTAGGGATCACCAACAGTGTGCATGCATCAGCATTCTGCACGACTTGTAATTTTTGAATTACTGCCTTGGGAGCCCCTAATTAGAGCAAATTGCCATAGTCCAAGCAAGAAATAATCAAAGCCTGGACAACCAGCCTCCTTGAGGACTGAGGGAGACGAGGCAGATTCTTGTGCAACATGTGAAAGATTCCAAAGCAGCTAACTGACAGTTTGGTAACCTGTATTTCCATGGACAAAGATTTATCCAGCCAAACCCCCAGACTTTTTATTGCCGTTTTAGGGGTGGGAGGGGGGCTGACGCATACCGTCCAGCCAAGGGCCCGTTGAGGAAAGGGAATGTTCCAGAGAATCTTAAGCTCACTTTTAGCTCCATTCAGCTTAAGACAGGATTTTTTCATCCAGCTGCTACTAGCTCCAGACATGGTCCCAAAGTGGGGGCTAGGAGGGTCCGAGTCAAGGTTGAGCAAGAAAACCAGCTGGATGTCATCCACGTAGGAGACTATAGAATTCCTGAAGGGAGTTACAATATCTGCCAGGGGGTGTTGATACACATTAAACAAGGTCGGGCTTACGGATGAGCCCTGCAGAACTCCACCGGTTACCAGCAGAATTTGTGAGGAGCAGGTCCTGTCTAAAACCAGGAAGGATGTATCCTTCAGGAAGGAGCGTAGCCATCTCAGGGCTTCCCCTTCGACACCGGCCTTGTGGATCTTATCCAAGAGAGTAGGATGGTCAACGGTGTCAAAGGCCATGCTGTGGTCAAGAGGTAAAATGGGAGTCATACCTCCTTGATCTGGTCTCCTTTTAGCGTCCTCCACCACAGATAGGAGCACAGTTTCGGTACTGTGGTTGGGCCGAAAACTGGTTTGGGTGTGATGCAGTCAGGAGTTGGCCTCAATAAAGTCAAAGATATGTTTATTAACATACTTTTCTACTACTTTACTCATTCATGGAAGCAGGGGTATTGGGTGACAATTCCCTGGGATGAGACGTCAAGGTTAGGCTTTTTAAAGATGGCTTTAACCATGGCACTTTTCCTTGACTGAGGGACCAATCTTTTCTCCAGAGAGGTTGACCATCCTGTGCACGGTGGGGAAAATGATTTCTCCTCCAAAGGCCAGAATTCGGGGGGAGGTGTGGGAGGGTTGGGCAGGAGGAGGTGGGTTCAAGTGGGGATCAGAGTTGATTTTGCTGCGAAGTGCAGCAATATTTCCCAAACTAAAGGGGGGATAGTCTGAGAGGATAGGTAAGGTAGTGTCCTTACTATTACTAAAAAGAAGTAGAATTGGGGCTTTCTTCCTCCTCTTGAAAGGAGAGGTACATGTGTTTCAAAGTAGGTGGCCAAAGCATTACACTTGTCACTGGAGGGTTTAAAGAGTGAACCATTGGGATTGGATGCTAGCAGTGCTTTTGTAATTTCATGAATTCTTGTCTCATAATGGGCATATCTGATTTCTATACGGTAGGCCCTGACTCGTTCTCGGTATTTTATTTTTTGTGCTCCCTGTAATCCTTCCTCCATTCCCTTTCAGCAGTCTTACAGATTTTTTTTAACTCTAAGATGGGGGAGTACAAGGGGACAAATTATTATTGTTTTTTTTGGATAACTGTATTCTTGGGAATCATTTAATCAAGGGTGTTGTTTATCCATTCCGAGATTCTACTATTGGCCGCAAGTGGATCAGAGCCCAGAGAGGCTATCGTATTACTGAGTGCATGTATCCAATTCTCACAGTTTAAGTGAGACCAGTGCCAGTCTTCCCGAACTGCTGGTATGGAGAGAACATTCAGTGTGGCTTTATAAGGGCCATTTGAGTCAGAAACTGGTTAGTCCATAGAATGAGTAAAGGATATTAGGCCTGCAGCAAGGGATTATTGGTAAAAATTATATCTACCACATGCCCCTTTGCATGGGTGGGGTCCTGTACGTTTTCAACCAGCTGAATGGCAGCAACATTTGAAATGAAGCCGATGGCTAGAGTAACTGTGGGCTTGTTATATGAATAGACTTTTGAAGCTGCCACCTTAAGTTATTTGTATTGAGAACATTTGTAGCTAGAAGACAATGCATTGCATCTTTGTACATAAAAAAAAACAATATTTAATATCAGTAGAACAATTACTGAACATTTTCACTTATAGACTTTAGTATGATCAGTATGTTGTGCAATCCATAAATTGCAGGAAATAAAAGACTTATTAAGTGACTGCATATTTCTTTTTATAAAATCATAGGATGGTTATGACCAACATCAAGTTTAGGCTAGAGGCCATTTTAGCTTTTTCTCTAGAAGTCTGTGATGAGTAAACACAAAATACTACGAAGTATACACATAGAATGGCTTCTGAACACCCCCTTCGGCCATTGTTTGTGGAGGTTTTCTTTGACATTTTAGATCTACTCTCGGGCAGCATGCATAGAGTGGTGTTGGGTTACCCCCTTTCATCCTTTGCCTTGTTCCAAGTGTCATTCACATTTTAAATCATCCTATGTTTACTGATTTTCATGGATCTGTTATTAGTCACTTTAGGCACTCACCTTATGATGAAGCCATTAATCAGTTAATCTTGGCATATTTGGCCTCATTACGAGGCTGGCAGTCTTGAGACTGGCAGTCACGTGGATGGTCAGGAGCGCCGCTCCTGTGGTGGTCCGACCGCTACATTATGACCATGGCGGTCAGACCGTTAGGGTGCCGTCGACGGGTTGATGGTGGCAGAGGTCAGAATCAGTCAGGCAGCGCAGCATGCAGCACGGCTCTGCTGATTACGACCTGTTTCTCTGCCAGTCTTTTCATGTTGATATCATCATAATGTCTTGCGGGCAGCAGTTAAAGGTAATATGATGGAGTCTTGGAGAGCTGCTGTTATTGTTCCCATATTTAAAAAGGGTGATCTGAACTCTCCTTCTTGTTACCGCCCAATTTCATTGCTAGATTCTACGGTAAAGATTCTCAGGCAGGTAATATTGGGCAAATCGGAGGACAGGGCAGAATCTTCTTCCTTTTTCTCCCCACTACAATTTGGTTTTAGACCTTGTGTAGAGCAGGCCCTCTATTTGTCCCTTGTTTGGGGGAAGCATGTCAAGGCCAGGAGAGGTGCCCTTCATATGGCATTCATGGACCGCTCCTGTGCCTTTGATTTTGTGGACAGGGATATATTATGGGACTTAATGGACCAAGCAGGAATCAGTCGCTCCCTGGTGGACCTAGTAAAGTGCCTACACGTTGGTTCAACCACAAAAGTGCGTTATACGTTAACAAGGGAATATACAAAAATAATAAAAGCTGTTAGAGGAGCGCTGCAGGGCTGCATTTTAGCCCCTTTCTCGTTTTTATTATAATATAATTCTTTATGTGTTTTTTTAGAATCATTTAACAAACATATCCCCCAAGCTGGCTCTCAGGCTGTTCCAGTCCTTTTATATGCAGACGATGCCGTTCTGTTGGCATTGACTGCAAATGGTTTACAACACCTTTTAAATGAGTTTAATGATTTTATGACAAAGTTAAAATTGAAAGTAAATGTTCAAAAATCATTTGTATTGACTTGTGATCCAAAAAAAATGAAAATCTAAATGTTTTAATATTGGGGGTACCCCAATAGCGAAAGTCCCTGTTTTTAATTATTTCGGTATTATGTTTGATGCCAGATGGTCCTGGGAGAGGTTAATTAAATTAAGAGCTCAGAGAAGATGGGAGCAATTTACTAAATGATGTTTGGATTTGCTACTAAATTAGGTCGCAAGCCAATAAGGGAGATGCTACAGAAATACAGGAGTACATGTCTTTCCCTCAGCACATACGGAGCAGGTGTTTGGTGTTGTGTCATGCCAGGGAAGCTGCAGGCAGTGGAAAATAAATTACTTTGTTGCCTGTTAGCGTTACTCCAGTGTACGTTAAGCTTCATTTCCCATTTGGAGCTGTGCTTGGTGTTCTTGGAGGACTTAGTGGGCATCGCTCCTTTTTTTTCACTCTTGATTAAAATCGGGAGCACCTCCAAGGCTGGTGTCGGAAATTTTTAGAGGACTGTTTATCTTTGGATAACAGGCACATCATCCCGTGGCTGGCCTATGTTAAGAATAATTTTTACAGGGTATGTCTGAGCTCTCTTTGTGACTCCCCGGAAGAGATACACCCTCAAATCAAGGAAGTTCGAATTGAAAAGTCTGTGAGTATGGGTTCGTTGATTAACTTTATGCAACTTGTTAGGTCTTCAGGCTTGAACCCTTACTTATGCTTCCAACTAACCCTCAGCGCAGATCTTATCTGACAAGGTTAAGGCTTAAAATGGTCTATCACCTAGTTGCCTTTCCTATAGCTGGAACGTGGGTAACCTTTTTCTCTCACTGCTCATGGGACGCTGTCTCCCAGCAATCAACTGCCCATTTCATGTTATTTTGTAAATTATATAACCCTGCCAGGATTACTTTTCTACGCCCTATTTTGGCACAAAAGTACTTTACGTCCTGTAAAGACGTTCTTAGGTATTTGCAGTCGGCAGCTTCCCTGGAAATTTTTGGTTCAGATTTGAGATGCATTAGAACAGTTATTAAAAACTATACCAGTTGAATTGTGATTTATAGTGGTCTTAGTATACAGTGGTCTTAAGGGTTTTTTGGAACTGCATTTTTTTGTATCGGGTGGTCCCACTGTCCAGGGTCGAAATTTTAATTCCTAGTGTAATCTGTTATTGTTATGATGTTATTTTGTTATTTATTGCAAATGTGTATTTATGTTTGTGCTTTTATGGTCTATTGGACTGAATAAAGTTTATGACTTGACTTGACTTGACTTGAATCAGCTTACAGGAGAGACATTCAGCGTGTAGAGATTCAGTAATCATGTGCAATGGTATTTCACCTTCTAGCACATGAATCTGCCTCAGGAAGTCCAAGCAGTGAAAAACAAGGAAGCCCATCTTCTTTAGAGAGATGCAAGTTGTTGTGTGCAGGGCAGCCAGTGAGGTTGAAGGCAAAAGAGGAGGTCAGACTCATGGAAGGTGACATCAGCAGTGAAAAATTGAACAACAGTTCACCTCAAGTTCCATGTTGAAGGCACTTTAGCCCAAAGCAGGATCTTCCATATATTTTTTCCAGAATGCACCCAGTAGGAGAGAGATTGTGGAAACACAATGTTCGAAATTGGGCTTCTGGTTGGTGGAGGTATGCAACCTTATCAAGCAGGAACCACAATCCTAGTCAGAGTAAGTGGCAGTCAAACTCTAAATTAACTTGTGTGATGCATTGGTTCTGAGATGCGGAAGGTCTCCGGCTATGCACCGATACGTCAGAGTCGATCCCCCCAGCAGAGGTGATATGCTGGTTCTGATCCAGGCAATGAGGGTGATGCACTGATTCTGATCTGCGCTGCAACGGCAATGCATCGGGTGGATGGAGGATGCTACGGTTCGGCTGCAGCAAGCACCTTAGGCCCATTTCCATTGGTCTAGGACGTGGGTGACGCCACTTGGCTGGGCAGACTCACATATGGCAGGGTCCAGGATCCAGGTGTAGAGGTAGGTTGGTTGGAAGTTTTTGTGTCCCTGAGACTTCAGATCCAGAGGCCAGTCAGGTGGCCCTTGGAGTCACTCTGGGTTGGAGAGATGCGGGTCCAGTTTATCTCACTCCCAGGCAAGGGGGCAACACGCGGCAGGTCAGCACAGAAAAGCAGGAGCCCAGCAGAGTAGCAGTCCAGCGCAGTAGCAGTCCTTGTGGCAGCACAGCAGTTCTTCTTCCTGGCAGGGTATCTAGAAGTTTACTCAAGTGGTAGGGTCTGAGGTCCAGTTCTTATACTCGATAGTGCCTTTGAAGCCAGGAAGACTTCAAAGAAGAGTCTTTGAAGTGCACAGAGGCACCCTTCCTGTCCTGGCTCCAGACCCATTGCAGGGGGTATGCAGCCCTTGGTGTGGGGACAAGACACAGGCTGTAAGTGTGAAGCTGTGCCCAGCTCCTCTCTCCCATCCTCTCAGGATAGCCCATCAGGTCACACCTAAACTCCCATTGTGTGTGGTTCTCTAGAGTGAATACACAAGGCCCAGCTGTCAGTTAACCCAGACTTGCAATCAAACACAGGCTGCAGGCACACATGGCTAAGACCAGAAAAATGCCAACCTCTAAAAGTGGCATTTTCAAAATTGTAATGAAAAATACAACTTTACCACTAAGGAGGATTTATCATTACTATTCCATAGGTACTAAACATGGCAGATCTACCTCCTTTAAATTAAGAGTTACCGATTATTAAATGTAATAGGGAATCCCCAATGTTATCCTATGAGAGGGGTAGGCCTCACAGTAGTGAGAAACTAATTGGGGAGTTTTTCACTACCAAGACTTGTAAAACTTAAAAGCACATGTCCTACCTTTTAATTACCTAGCGCCCTGCCCTATGGAATACCTAGACTTGACATATGTAATAAAAAGGGATTGTTGAATCTTGGCAATGCGTTGTAAATGTCAAGTCAACATGGCAGTGTAATACTGCATTCAGGCCGCAATGACCAGACTGGGGCATGTTTTTAGGAGGGGTACTTAAGTCGGTGACACAAAATGTGCAGCAGGCTTACTGGTAGCATTTAATTTACATGCCCTGGATATATGTTATACCACTGTACAAGAGACGTACAAGTAAATCAAATATGTCAATTTGGTATGTGCTAATCAAACCATGTTTTAGGGAGAGACCACAAACATTTTAACACGTGTTAGCAGTGGTAAAGTGCACAATTCAGCAAAATTGGAGGCAAGCAGGCATAACATGTGGGAGAAGACAACCCTAAGGCTGACAGGTCTAACACCACAGAAGACCTCCTCAGAACACCTCAAACATCTACTTAATAAAATATGTGTTTGTTAAAAATACAGATTCTGGTTTAAGGTGGCCCACATGCTCAAATGCTGTTATTCACTGTCTTTCTTCTGTGTTTATAACACCAAGCAGGAAAATAGCTTCCAGCAAACATATGTCTGGGTCATTGTGAAGTTACAGATGTGAACACATGACCCTCCCTCCTGTCCCCCTACTACCCCTACTACCACTTTATACCTGCACACCTTGCTTTTCAAGCCAGGCAGAGATCTAGAATGGTGAGGCAAGGCTACTGCTATGTGCATCTATGAACAATTTGTTCATTGAATATAAGTGCAAATGGGCATGTGTATGACTGCTGGAAAATTGAAAAGTAGACGGAAGTATGTACGTACACATCTATAAGGGATGTTAAAAATTTACACAAACTGCATTATAACGGATTACTTTAGTGGAGTGGAAGAGAGGCACATGGGCACCTCTCGGAAGTGAGGAGGGGGTGCTCTGGGCACAGGCTTAGAACCAGGCCAGCAGGGCAGAATCGGTGGGGCATGTGGCCCTCCAGAGGCCGGTTATCACCAGAAGTTGGCTTGGTGTGCTCTGAGGGGTTGGTGGACCTCCAGACACTTTCCTACTAGGCACTGAAAGTCAATTGTTAGGACCTTTTACCTTTAAATGGATTCAAGAGGCTGCCTCAAAGTGGCCTGTTCAAGTCCTTTCCTTTCCCAGGAAACTTTGTGCCAACCCTTCCTGCAGACCAAACCATATCTTTTACCAGGTTACTTTAGAACATCCCTTTTATTCCCTCTCACCTCCAGGAGATCCTGGGAATATTCTGTCCATGGAGGCTTTACCACTGCTTTTTACACTCCATTTAGAAAACACAGATTGTATGTTTTCTAACCCCTGTTAACCTCACTCTTAAGGACCATGTCTGTTCACCTCCCTCTGAAGACCACAGGAGAACACTTGGATGCCCCACGTGAATGAATTTCCAGCTAGATGCTCAGCCTATTCTACCATGACAGGTTGGACCCTTCTTTTGCCCTTCCCATGGATGACTTCCAAGGGGAATCCAGAATTGGCTATTACACCACCATCCAGAGACCACAGATCCACCCAGGAGACTCCTACAACTATCCTTTTGAACCCATGTCATATAGCTTCTGCTCTATATGCAACTTTCTAGATGGAACACAGTAGACCTTGATGTGAAGTGATCCCTATGATAAATGGGTGGGGGGGTCCCTTTAGAAGAGCTAGCTGGGGAATACACCACTTTAGGAGACAAATTAAGCACAGTTTGGAAGAACGTTCTGTAATGTCTGAAGTCAGCTAAAGGTCACAATAACAGCTGGAGAAGGAGACCTGTCATTAGCAGTCACTATGGATATTAGGAGGTAGCTGAGAGTTAGAGAGGAGCAGGGCAATAGATTTCAACTTCTACAGCCTTAGTTGGATGGCATGCAAAGGTAATCTGGTAGCTAAGACACCTGAGTGGAATGCACTTGTTTTTGCTTGGCTGAGTGATAACCATCATGGGAATTGAGTTATTGCGTTGAAGCAATGAATTTTCCAAATGTCTGTGGCACTTTTGGTATGTAAAAAAATCAAGGCATGGGAAGTAAATATATTTGGGTAGCTGTTATACAGTAGTTTGCTGACATCTTGGTATCCCAGATTCCCTTTGAGAGAACTGAGCCACAGGCATAGAGCAAAGCTTACTTCTCAGTCCCATTTAAGTTACTGTTTTGTCTTTCTGAAAAGTTGAATGGGAAAAGGTACCATATCACATATCAGGAATAGGTTCATGTATGTTCCTGGAGCGTCGCCTCTGGGGTTTGTTGTGGAGTGTGGCGTTCCAGATCTCACCAATCACACCACATATTAGAGCAGGCTGCAACTTCAGCCCTGCTTTCCCATATATCCACAGTATCACATAGTATTTGATGTTGTTGGTGTAATATGATTCCATATCTCCAGATGCCAGCAGTATTCAGGGCTTATCTCAATACCATGCCAAACAATGCACCAGTTCATCAATATGCTCTGTAGAGTCACATCATGTCTGTAAGAAATAATTATATATTTTGACAATGAATCCAATCCTTTATTGGACATAACTCGTTTAATTAGCTGGCATTCTGGCTTGGGAATCATACATACGGCAAATGGGTGTCCAGTCATCCTTCTTCTGCCTATTCTTTTACCCATATTGCTTTACAAACCCCTAATTAGGCAATCTTGGTGGTCTCCTTCCATCTACAGGCTAATGTCACCGCGGTCTTATAATGAAATTTGTGGTATCAACTGCTCTGCAGATGGCTGGGCTGTACAGCTTTACTTGTGTTGCACCTTCACCGTGTTCAGCTGATTGCTGCTAGTCCTTGGCTCGGTAAAATGTAATGGGTGTGTCTTGCAACAGACATGGGAGATATGGTCTTTTCAGCTTCTTCTCAAGTTTTCAATAAAGGGAAAATTGATGCCCTGGCTGTTTGCTCATGACCTGTCCTCACACAGTACTCATACTCATACTGTTGTTTGTAGGTACCACACTTTTCTGCATTATTCCTACTTTATTCCTTACCGCATTCACCAGTGAGGGTACAGTGCTCCTGTAATATGCATTACAATATACAGCAACCTTTCCTACAGCCAGCATGCATACGTAACAGAAAACAAAACATTCACTTAAAACGGTTCAGACCTGTTTTCTTTGACAGTGCCATTTTAAATATGACATTCCGTACTCCTTAATAGTTCCTAAAGCTTCCCCGTCTCTGAGGATCCTACTCAGGGAAGATGTCTGTTTCCCTGAGCAAGTGAAGGGCTCTCAGTATATAAGTATTCTGACATCGGGTACATATTGTCTGCTGTTTCGATTGATCATTAGCTTTCTCTGTTTCTCACGGTGAAAATATGCTATTGCCATAATTGTGTCACAGGGAATGCAAATTAGAATTAAAGGTGGCTCTCAAAGGAGAATCATTTAATCATTATTTTTCTAAGTTTAGAAATGAAGTAACACAGATCGTAATCATGTTTTCACTTAAGATGACTAATAGAGCTTCTAGAGGTGTTTTCAAAGTTAGTTTTGTAATGTTTTCATTTCAAAAGGGGGTGATTTTATGTTTAGATTCTTTATGTTTTCATTGGTGGAAAAGTGATATCTATATTGAAATGTGACATAAAACAAATTCTACAATTATCAATATCATACATAGACTGAACAAACTTTATACAAGCATTGCAGAAACTTGGAGCAAATATATAAAAACAATCAGCTGTTGGAATCTTCAACAATTAATGCAGTGTGTCATCATCATGACTGATATACACCGATGGCTCCTCCGCTGTGGTGGGAGCGTCGGGGTTCCCCCCCCCCCCACCCGCAGCAGCCGCTGCAAATCTTTAACAACAAAAGGATAATAAACTATGTTAATTATCCTTTGTTGTTAGAGGGGCGGGCCGTGGGGGATGACGGGGAGTGCACTGTGTACCCCCCTCAGTGCGCATGTGTGTTTGGCTGGCCATCTCGGGCCGGCCAAACACACATGCACACTGTGCTTCCTCCAGCCTGGCACTGTGTTGCCATGCTGGAGAGAAAAGGCACAGGCTCCCGGTCTGCCTGGAAGTGGCCTGGCTGGGAGCGCTAGCCAATCCTAATGCTGATATTAAGCAGCATCAGGATTGGCCGCAGGGCAGGCTGGGAGCCTGTGCCTGCTAAGAGAATGGAGGAGCGGCGGCGCAGCACTCAGGTATGTTTTTTTTAAGACTATTTTTATATTAATAATATTCAACCCCCCCCAACCGTCTATAGCCCCCGCAAGCCGCAACTGCTGGTATATGTCGGAAGATATCCACTTATCTAACAATACAGATCGGGTGAATACATTATAATATACACCAATCAAACAAGTTTATCAATTAGTTAATGTAACTTATGGTTTCAGATACAATTAATTAGCGCATTCAGTCTGTGTGTGCAAGTGAGGTACACTACTTACAAAGAGACCATTTCTCTGATAACAGTAGATTTGACTTATGCCACTAGAAATAATCATAAAAAATGTTCAGTTGACAAATATATCTTTACTTGCCAAAATTTTAATTGACAAGTACTAAAATGTATTTCGAACAAACACTACCATTTCTATATTAATTATTAGTAGAATATGGGGATAATGTTGCATGATCAAGGAAGTGAATTACTTGGCTGATGTAAATAATTTAACATATGCACTGGAAAATCATTTGTAGCGAGTGACAATCCATGCAGCTCACTTAAATTGGATATGAATTGCATTTTTAAATATGATTAAAAAGGTCTAACCTAGGTATTTGGACAAAATATAGAGACCGAAATATGTGGACAAAATATTGTCGTGAAGGTAAGTTTGTATGACAAAGCAAAGTCATACAAAATTTAACGCCACATTTCTGTACCTTGACAATATATATGTAATCAAGGAATGTAGATGTGGAGATAAGAATAGTAAATATATATTTACCTATTTGCACTTACCTTGTCGATATTTTGATCCTATATATTTTTGACATGGTATTCTGTCCTTGCAACTTTTTTGTCCTTGATATTCTATCAGTGATCCCTAACTTAAGATGGATAAGGACTTACTGGGGAATGCCTGACAGCTTTTTCACAATCTATGTATTCTTCATAGTGTGGTGGGTCCCTGATTCAAAAACCTCTATATGATGACAGCACAAACTGGGTAAAAAAAAGGATCACGTCTACTGGGATATATATTGTAGTTTATGCCCTAAACATCCTTCAAGCCCCTTCAAAGTTACTTCCATGCTCATTAACGGCTTTGGGGCTCACTTTCCTTATGTGTCAAAGTCGAAGGCTGTCTATTAAAGTAATTCACCAGCTTGACGTTATCTAAATTGTGGCTTGCCGTGTTGCTGGTTAGAGTGAAGAAGAAAAGAATCTCATAGTGGGTGTAGGCCATTTTGGAGGCAGAAGCTGAATGACTCGCCACTGGTTCATGCACTTTTTGTCTATGCCAGCCTTTATCAAAGACCCTGTATAACCACCATAAAAGGCGATGACTGAAACCTTGTTGGCATGTGGAAACAGGCCCTTCTAAGATAGTCACAGTCTCATGTAGGTAGGTAGAATCAGCCGGGAGGAGAGACGTCAGCTTCTACCCAGAGACGTAAGGAACACTCTTGGTCAAAATAATACACAACCCTTTCTCTTTAGCCTGAGAGACAACCAGGTCCACAGTAGGTCAGAGGGGAGCTACTCATCTTATACCAGACACCCCTGCAAGACAACTACAGTCAGAGATGTAGGGAGCTACACCATGAGTTAAATAAAAGTGGTTGCCTCCCTGATGCAATGTCCCTGAGGCAACACACAAAGCCAGAGCAGTAATTAGGATCTACAGAATAACCTGGATGGAGTGACTTAATTTAGCAGCAGAGGTGGTGCCCTACTTGAAGGAGGGAGTTAACACACGCCAGGAGGTTCAGGGGTATGAGGTAGCTCCAGTGATGCACAGGGTCCCTGAGGTGGATTGGGGAACTGGCATGGGGAGTCATATTCCTACTGGTGGGAGGGACACTCTACTGACTCTAAGTGAGAGTGACAGGGAGAGGGGTTCCCCCCAGGTAGAAGTCCTGGTTATGGAGTGTGAAAACATCCCAGAAGAGTGTGGGTTGAGTGTCAGGGTCAGTCAGGTACTGTCTCACCAGTCTCAGGAGGGTGATGTGGGATGCTTTGTCAAAGCAGAGTCACTGGATGGTTGGGTGAAGGGTACTTTGGTTAATTCATGTGAGGGGCTGAGTGATGTAATTGCTGGAGAGCATATGTCTAGTCCTTATTTTCCAGAGCTATGCCAACACCAGGTGGAGTGTGAGTTCTCTGACCCCAGGGAGCTTACAATGGAGGCAGACTTCTGGGTGAGTACCAGAGAGTCTGAAGAGGCATTTGGGGGTGCTCCTGAGAGGAGTGGTCTAGGTAGTTCCCAACCAGGTGAGGTAGGGAAGGATTGTAGTGTCCCAGGTAGGTCCCAGTGTAGTGGGATGGGTGAGGGACCCCATGTCCCGTCTCAGAGGAGAGGGAATGGGGATGGGTTGAGGCCCAAGGTGCCCGAGATCCGGTCCCAGGTCCTGGAGGGTTCCCTGCGGGAACACCAGGAGGGGAGCCTAGCCTGTACCATAGGGCCATCTGTTGAGGGAGACCCCACAGTGTCAGGAGAACTTGGGGGGGCGGCTGTAGCCAGCGTCCCACCAGTTCTGGTGTCTGGCAGTACCATTCCTAGTGAGGGGGTGCAGAAGTCCAGACAGAGGGTTGAGAGGGGGTTGCGGACCCCAGTGGAGAACCTGGAGGGTCAGGGGTCAGCTCTGAGAGCAGAGCCCCCCATGAATGACCTTGGTGAGACCATTTCTGGGCTGGGGGGAATCCAGACTCTGTCACATGGGCAGAGGTCAGGAGACCTGCACCAGCCAGACTCTTGTGTGGCCCTTCGGGACAGTGTGTCCCTTGAGGGGGGTAAGTGTGCCCCCCTGGAAGTCCTGGTGTGCCAGGCAATGGTTCAACCGCAGGGTGATGACTCTGGGTTGAATGATCAGGTTCAGGGGGTAAACTCTGACCTGATGGGGGGTAAGTGTGCTCCCAAGGAAGTCCTGGTGTGCCAGGCAGTGGTTCAACCGCAGGGTGGTGACCCTGGGTTGGATGACCAGGTTCAGAGGGTAAACTCTGATCTGGTAGGGGGTAGGTATGCCCCCCAAGAAGTCCTGGATTGCCAGGCAGTGATCCAGTCTGTGGGTACAGGCCCTGGATTGGGAGGCCAGGTTAAGGGTGTCCCCCCTGACCTGGAGGAAGGGGCTACTGCTAACAGTGCCCCTACCATGTTGTCTTCTGGGGGGGCCGCTCCTAGTTGGGTGGTTCAGGACCCCAGAAGAGAGGGCAGGGGGAGGGAAGCCTCACCCCTGGCCCTGGTCCAACCTGAAGGTACAGACCCCAGGTTGGAGGATCAGTTGCAGGTTAACATCCCTGCACTGATGGAAGAATTGTGCAGGACTGCTTCTACAAGCACCCTGACAGTTTTTGACTCTGGGGGTGCCGCTTCTGCGGGGAGGGTACAGAGCCCCAGAGGGGAGGACCAGGGTCAGGTTAACATCCCTGACCTGGTGGAAGAGAGAGTGGTCAAAGGGTGCCAGGCACCTGGGGCTACCACCCCCCACTCTCCACAGTCACAGTGGTTAGAGAGGCCTGAGGTCGGGCTCTCATCCCTGACAGTTGTCTGGGGCCACTGTGGCTTGCTGTCCTGGTGGACAGAGTTGCCCCTGGGGGGGGGAGGACGAGAGTCACACCCCGGGGGTGGAGTGGGCAACACCACTGTGTTGGCCCTGGTGGTACTATCTGCCCATTGCAATTCATCTGTGAGCAAAGTAAAGTTAGGTGCTGCACAGATGGTGTCTGTAGATGTGGAGAAGGGTTCCCCATGGGTTAGCTTAGTGGGCCCTGAGAGTATGGACAGAGGGATCCAACTGGAGTCAGGAAGGCGTAGAACTGGAACATGCCCCTGCTGTTGTGGGCCTGGGTCCTTGTTCTATCGCCCCAATCAGGGAAGTACATCAAGGTATTGATTGTTCTCCCCTGGCTTTAGGCTGGTAGGGGGTCGTGTTGGACTTTTGCTTATGCAGGGTCATCCCCAGTCTTTTTGCCTCCTGCCTCCTATTTTTTTCTGACCTGTCGCTGTTGGCTTTTGAACTCTGAGCACTTTCCCACTGCTAACCAGTGCTAAAGTGCATATGCTCTCTGTGTGAAATTGTATGTAAGTGGTTTATCCATGATTGGCATATTTGATTTACTAGTAAGTCCCTAGTAAGGTGCACTAGAGGTGCCAGGGCCTGTAAATCAAATGCTACTAGTGGGCCTGCAGCACTGGTTGTGCCACCCACATAAGTAGCTCTGTAATCATGTCTCAGACCTGCCACTGCAGTGTCTGTATGTGTATTCTTACACTGTAAATTCGACTTGGCAAGTGTACCCACTTGCCAGGCCTAAACCTTCCCTTTTCTTACATGTAAGGCACCCCTAAGGTAGGCCCTAGGTAGCCCCAAGGGCAGGGTGCAGTGTATGGAAAAGGTAGGACATATAGTAATGTGGTTTATATGTCCTGACAGTGAAATACTGCCAATTTCGTTTTCACTGTTGCAAGGTCTGTCTCTCTCTCATAGGATAATATGGGGGCTACCTTTAAATATGATTAAAGTGTAGATTCCCCTAGAGAGTAGATGGACAGGTGGAGTTTGGGATCCCTGAACTCACAATTTAAAAATACATCTTTTAGTAAAGTTGATTTTAAGATTGTGCGTTTGGAAATGCCACTTTTAGAAAGTGAGCATTTTCTTGCTTAAACCATTCTGTGACTCTGCCTTGTTTGTGGATTCCCTGTCTGGGTCAGTTTGACAGTTGGGTTGTTTTTCACCGCACACCAGACAGTGACACAAAGGGAGCTGGGGTGTGATCTGCATTTCCTGATTAGCCATCTCTGCTAGGAGGGAGGGGTGGAGTGGTCACTCTCATCTGAAAGGACTGTGCCTGCCTCTGACAATGCTGTCTCCAGCCCCCTGGTGTGTGTCTGAGGCCTTGCCTGGGCAAGGCAGGATTTCACAAGAAGGTGTGAGTCCCCTTTGAAGAAAGGTGACTTCAAAGACTAAAATGGGTATAAGAAGGGCACCCAAACTTACAAACTTTAGAAACACTTCTGGAATCAAGAGGAACCTCTGCCTGGAGAAGAGCTGATCGCTGAGGAACTAGTGCTGCCCTGCCTGTGACTGTGCTTTGTGGAGCTTTCCTGCAGTGCTGCTTCTGCCTGAGTAAGAGGGCAAAGACTGGACTTTGTGTGCCTTCCATCTTGAAGAAGAAATCTCCAAGGGCTTGATGTAGAGCTTGCCTCCTGTTGTTGAAGTCTCAGGGATAGCAAAGACTTCTTCCTGCCAGCACCTGGAGTCTCTGGAGAGACCCCTACTCTGCTCTGTGGTGCCCTTCCAGTTCCTGGGACCCTGAAAGGAGAGGCTGGCAGCCTAAGGACAAAAATACACGCACCGAGCGCCGTGCGGAGAAAAGATCGACGCGAATCCGATCGCGGCTGAGAAAACGACGCGACGCCGGCTCCGCAGCTGAGAAACGACGCCGCAGGAAACGCGACCGGAGAATCGACGCCCGGAGCAGGAGAAACGACGCGCAGCATCGCTGACGAAGGCTGAGAGATCGCAACCAGCGCCGCGGGACTTTCGGACCGTCGCGTGGCAGGCCTTTTCGACGCGCCTCGCCGTGCCGAGCTGTTTTCGACGCATATACCCGTGCAGGGTTATTTTCGACGCACACCGCCCGTGCAGGGTTATTTTTGCCGCAAACCAGGTACATTTTCACGCTAGCAGCGCTAGTGTGGTGTTACAACTACCTAAAGACTCTTTTTATTTTAAACCTTTAAAAAATCATAACTTGACTTGTGTATGTTGGATTTTTGTCGTTTTGGTCTTGTTTTGTCTAGATAAATATTTCCTATTTTTCTAAACTGGTGTTGTGTCATTTTGTAGTGTTTTCATTAAGTTACTGTGTGTGTTGGTACAAATACTTTACGCCCAGCACTCTGAGGTTAAGCCTACTGCTCTGCCAAGCTACCAAGGGGGTAAGCAGGGGTTAGCTGAGGGTGATTCTCTTTTATCCTAACTAGAGTGAGGGTCCTTGCTTGAACAGGGGGTAACCAGACTGTCAACCAAAGACCCCATTTCTAACAGAGCCCAATTAAGGGTTGGATTAGATAAGAAGAGGGATTATTGGCAATTCTAAATCCTATGGTGTGTTCGGTGGAGATGAGATCACTCTTCTGAGTAGTGTGAAATTGAAGGTGAGGTGTGCATATCCCAATTTAGAAGGTAAGATGCCAGTCCCAGAGACAGGTGGATGAAGGAGGGCTACCGGCGAATAACCCATAGTCATGATCAAGCTTCAGTAGCAGGACCCACATGAAGGTGATGAGGAGAGAAAGAAAATCCACCTACAAGCTCTACCTAAGCTGGACTAACCAGTGCCTTTTGCAATTGGATCTATGTGTATGATGAAGTGTAATATGATATGCGAATGTTCCCATGGGCAAGACTTCCATAGTTCCAATCTTGCAAAGGCAGTGGCATAGCTAGGTTTCCATAAGCCCTATTGCAAGCAACGTAACTGGGCACCCTCACTAAAGTGACATCTCAGTCTGTCAGATGCCCCCGCCACTCCTCAACTTCCATTGACAGAGTCTGCATCTGTCATATCAAAGCTCACTACTATTCTCATACACACACCATTGTATTTCCCCTGCCTGCGCTGCATTTCTGCAAGTTAAGCATTTGCAAAGCTAGTAGGTTTGACCCTTGTAAAGTGTATGCACTCAAAGACATAACATGAAGAGATCCCACTTTCACATTGCTACATTCCCGTAGACATGTGCATCACAATGCTTTACTCTGCACTCATACACAACTTTGAACCTGTACACCACTTATCCTGCACCCACACAAATGTTAATCCTGCATTCACACAGGCACACCCCTCACAATGCACTCACACAATATGGTGGTTGTTCTGCATCCACACAAGTACACAACTCGCTAGGAAGATGCAGAGTTTGAACAGATAATGGCACAGGAGGCACAGGTTGAGTATCTCCTGCATCAGGCCACTACCGCACTTCAAAGCTGTTAAGGTAAGCTACACAGAAACCTTAATGCTCACTGAGGTTATAAAATCTCCCACTAACCACACCTGGACCAGCACAGCAATCTATGAAAGTCTGATCTTTGTGTACTTTTGTGAGAAATAGTCTTGGCATAAAAAATAGTCCCACTTGCCTTCTAAAAAGCAAAGTGATGGTTTTCTTTGTAGTACAAATTTATGCTAAAATAAAGAAAAACAAAAGTTGTCAAGTAAATGTGGAGGGCATATGCTTCAATAAAAAACGAAGGGCCTAGTTTAGAACTCAGCTGATGGGTTACTCTATCACAATGGTGACGGTCATCCCGCCCGCCGAAATCTAAATCCCAATATTTGCAATGGGATTTAGATTTTGGTGGACGGGATATCCGTCACCGTTGTGACAGAGTCACTGTCCGCCGAGTTCAAAATCAGGCCCTACATCAGTAGAGTTTCACACTATCTCCAATCTTTGAAAATATGTATGTAGAATACTGTTTCAAGATAGCAGCATGGTTTTAAATCTTGCAGCAGTGATGCATCCTTCTCTGCATAAGAAATTTTGGATCCAGTAGCAATGGCAGCTCAGGTGCTGGTACTCTTGTTACTCAATTAGCACTAGACAGGCAGTGAGTTATTATTGTTTATTTCGAGGGTACTTCCCCTTAAAAACATGCAAACAAATACAAAATATAAATAACAAAAATACATTATGCAATAAGTAAAAATCAAAAAATGCCATTATTTAGTCATATAATAGACACCAAATAAGAAGGCACGTCTGCCAACATTCAAACCCTTAGCTTGTTTTTAATCTAAATGCACTTCCAGAATTAAGTACAGTGCCATTCCCAATCGATTCCTAATGAGCCACACACACAGTGTAGACACCTACTCAAGGAAAACACGCTGGGCAGAGAAGTGGCAGATTGAAGAATTCTTAAAGTAGACAAATGCTTCTGTAAGCCCACACGAAAACAAATAGGGCAAATCTACTTCCTTACAGCACAATAGGCTTAACAGAAAAATGATAAATGTTCAATATTTTCTATTTCCTGATGATTACATAATGGACAATAGATACTGGCAATTTGGGCACTGGACCACCTAAAAGTATAACTTTTAATACAAGGAGTACCAAACTAGAATTTCAAGTTGAGAGTCTTCTCTAGTGGAGGATGAATTTCATCTAGAAATACCTCTATGAAGGGTAAAGATTTAAATTGCAAATATTTGGCTGTAAGACTTCCCCCCTGGCCACCCACTAGTACCTGGCCAACTAAGTAGTCCTACTAGAATTTGTTTAGGGTGTGTTTGGAAGCAGATAATAAACAGGTGGGGTCTTCACACTAGTTTTCTAACGTAAGCATACTTAGCCAAGATTTTACATGCTGAAGCCAACGTAGGGTATTGGAAGTATTTAGTTTTAAAATCTTGATAAGTCTAGCCTTCTAGGGGGCTAGTTCAGCATTTGACAAGAATCATACCCAAAATAAGAGGGTACTCAGAGCACACAAGTGTTCAATTCTTTGTTACCCAATATAAAAAAACAAGGGAGTCAAAGAAGTGCTTCAAGGCAAATTAAAAAGGAATCTAATAAAAGCATTTTGCTCCATGGTCAATATTGGCGTAATGGAAATAGCCCCAAATCTCAGGCCCATAAAGCCTAGCAGATTGTGCTTTAGCTTTGTATACATCCAGAGCAGGAGAGACAGGTCTAGATGTTGTGCATTGATGCTTTGAGAGAACGGCGTCCCTGTGCTCTAAATTTGATTTGCCTTTTTCTATTTGTGGAGCCCAATATAATCTGTTATCTACATTGTGGTCCGGGTAATCAAATCTTTCCTACTTCTCCTGACATGTTGCCCCTTTGTAGATGTTACCCCTGAAAGGCCATTGGTGATTCATAGTCATAAACTTCTTTTTTGAGCTGTTACTTTCTGTACCCACAATGTCACAAAAAGATTCAAATTAATTGGAAGGTTTTGGAACCCAGTAGGAGTTCTCAATAAAAGAAGGGTGTTGTCTCCAAAGAATAAAGCAGGAATAGAGTAATTATTTAATCTAGGCGGATTGTGAATGCAATTCAGAAGGCTGGCAAAGACATAATTGATGTAGAGGGAGAAAAGACTGGGGACCAATACGTGCCCCTGTCTAACCTCTCTTCATAGGGTGATGCTTTCTGTAAGTTCCCTGTTTGCACCATTGCTCCTGGGCATAATTTTTCTCATTTAGTCTAACTATAATGGAGAATAATGAAGTGGGTACACCTATGGACATTGAGAATTCCCATAATAAACCTCTAGCAACAAGGTTGAATGCTGATCATAAATCATCAAACAAAATACTCAAATCATCTTTCAAAATGGTGATGTTTTTGCAAGAGAAAAACAAAAAAGTTGGTCAGTATAGCACTATTCTGCAATTGCAGGTGAGCTGCTGTGAGAAAGGGCATCTTTTGACATGGTAGCCCCTGCTTTTTGCCTGGAAAATGCCGTGGCTTCAAACTGTAAGTGCCCTTGGCCCCTGCTAAACAGGGCCAGATCTCTTTTCCCAAAACTGTACTATTTTTGGCACTTCAGCTACCCTTGTAAGTCCCTAGTAAATGGTATCCCTGATGCGTAGGGCACTGGTACTGGAGAGGGCCCTCCAGAGCTGCAGCACCAATTGTGCCAATCTGAGAGGCCCCACACCAGTTTGATGCAGACTGCCATTGCAAGTGCATGAAAAGATGTTTTCAAAAGTTGCAAACTCGACATGGCACTCATCAAGAGTGCCATGTGCACTAACACTGCATGCACTATAGGTAATTCAGCCCTCTGGCAGGCCTCACAGCTCTAAGACTGAGTGCATTATAATGCATGTGAGGGCATATGTGTGCATGAACAAATATGCCCTTACTGTGTCCTTGAAAAACCTTAAGTCATAGTAAGTTCTAGGGAAGCCATAGCAAGCACATATGCTGAATACTGGTCATTACATGTTCCCCAGCTACATGATGAACTCTTTGAGTACTGGGTTGTTTGGTATCAAACAGCTCAGAAAAATACATCCACCCTGATGCCTATGTTGGATTTATTGTAAAATGTACCCAGAGGGAACCATAGAGGTTCCCCTGCAAAACCTAACAGCCCTGGCATGGTTGCGGACTGGTCTGTACTGCTGGGGAGAGCCTCTGCTCTCAGGAGCCAGAACACACATTACACCTCCTCCCCCAGGCAGGCATTCTGCACCAGGGGTAAGCTTGAAAGCCTTTACTGCCTCTGAAATCTGACCCTTGCTTCTGCTGCTAACAGCAGATGGCCACCCAACGGTTTTCCCCCACTTTGTGTGGGAAAACCGGCAGGAAAACTTAGCCAGAGTAGGAGGAGTGGCCCCCCTCAGCCTGCACCACCCCTCAGGTGTGACAGGCAAGGTGATCACTCCATTTCATTTACCTCCATCTTGGATGGCAGGAAAATAGCCAAGCAGGGTTAGGGATGTGACCCTTTCCCACAAGAAGTAGTTACATATTGTAGCTAGCCACTCTAAGGTAGGTGGCCCATTGGCCATTACCAGATACTCCCCCTAATGCCCACTAAATGCAGTATTTATTGGGCATCCCTAGACCTCAGATCAGATTCGATGGACACATGAAGACCAGGAACAAAGAAGACCCGAGGCACGAGAACAGAAGTACTGCTGCAAGAAGAAAAAGGCTTCAACCCCTGCCTGCTGCTCGTAGGACTCGATAATTGCCGCTGATGTGTCGCCTGGAAACCTGAAGGACTCTAAAAACCCCCAGAGAACCTACAGCCTTCCGCAAATTGCCAAGAACCTCCCTCAGAGTGAGGGTATCACTCTCCTGCAGCTTGCAAGCAAGGGACCAGTGAAGTCTAATTCACGGACTGGCTGCTGACCAATTAACCAGACCCAGCAGCCCAACCAAAATCCACCCTACAGACCCAATGGACAAAACTTTCCAGTGTGCTAAGTTTGGTGGCACTGTGACTGTCAGAGCCTGAGACGTCTCATTGCTTGAGGTAGTGAGCCCCCAACATCAGACACACAAAAGCAAAGTCCACTCTGGACTCTCTGAGGACTAGAAGAAGCACCAGTCGAGGGACTTCAGGACACCCAAGAACCACTCCCCAGAGTGGCCCTGCTGACCTGCAATCTATCCTCCAAATGACCTGCACCTGGCTCCAGGGACTCCCTGATGCACAACTCTTGGCTGAACTATGTGCTCTGGCCCCTGGCCCCTGCAATGCCAAACCCACTGTGCTCTAGGGGTCCCTAACCCCTTGCGACCTCTACAGTTCAAGGGGACCCATCGACTTACCTTTAAGTCCACCTGTGTTTCCAAGTGGTCCCCTTTTCCATTGTGCACCAGCTCCAAGACTTTCAGCCGCTGCTCACTCTTGAACTGGTAACTGTCTGAACTTCTCCGGCTGGCACACAGGGCATCTTGATGACCTCGACCTAAAAATATTAGGTGACACTTGTGAGAGCATTGCCTGATTTTAACTGAATTTTTAAACATTTTCCCATTCATTTCTATATTGTGTAATTACGCACAAAAAGCATGTATTTTCTAAACTTTGAAAGATCATTAAAAAAAAGTACATCCCGTATATTGATGATCGTGCTGTTTGAAAATTTGATACAAATCTGAAGTAGTTCTGTAAATTGGTCTTGATTTATTCTTCCAAGTTTGTCCACATTTATTGATGCTGTGAGTACAACAAATTCTTAGTACATCTCCAAGATAAGCCTGACTGCTTACCTCTGGATACCAAATTGTGGTTGCTTGGACTCTCTGCACAGTGTATGTCATTTTTGTATACTATATAGAGAGCCAGCCTCCTACAGCTGCTGAGGGATAGACTAAATTAAATATCTCTGTAGGTCTGGTACCTATGGATTTAGAGTAACACAGAGTAAGTAGGCAAAATACTGTTACTCAGACTGCCTGACATCCTAAAAGCCAGTGGTTGTCTATTAGGAAGAGCCAACCATTGGCAACAACATGAAGAGTGCTATACCACTGCCTGATTGTATGAATGCTGTTCTGATATGCTTTGTTGGCCCTCTGCCCAATAAATAACTGAAGTGGGTTTACCGAAAGTCCATTTTCAGTAAGCAAGATTATGAAGCTGGTGAGACAGCTAAAACATTCTTTTAATCAGAATGCAACCACCCAGATATAGAGCACAGAAAGCAGGAGCAGAGGGTCTCCTTAGCTCATATGCATAAGACTTACAGCACTGGTCAAGAGCATCAACATCTTCCCTGAAAGACATGGAAAAAGTGTGGTACTGCTGGACCAGTGCAAGTTTCCTTCAAAGACATGGAACGTGTGGCAGTGCAGTTCCAGTGCAAGCTTCCTTCAAAGACATGGAACAAGTCTGGTACTCAGGGCTAGTTCAAGCTTGCTTTAAAGAACAGGAACAAGTGAGGTAATGCAGAGCAAGCCAGTACAAGCTTTCTTCAAAGTCACAGAACAAATGTGGTATGGCGGCCCACTGCAAGATTCTCTTGAAGAAATGGAACAGGTGTGGCACTAGCAAGCACCATTTTATGCCTCCTTTAGATACAACACACAAGCAGCATTTCACATTTCGTACAAGTGTACAGAACAGCACTGGCGTGTATGAGTGAGAGCTTGGCTCACACGCATAGCAAGATCTACACACACTAAATAGGTTTATTTACTTTACTTACTTTACAGTGCTACTCATACCATTTGGAGCATCAGAGTACTTTACATCACATACACATTACACAAAGACAATGAATC
Source organism: Pleurodeles waltl (assembly GCF_031143425.1). Taxonomy (NCBI): domain Eukaryota; kingdom Metazoa; phylum Chordata; class Amphibia; order Caudata; family Salamandridae; genus Pleurodeles; species Pleurodeles waltl. The sequence continues at coordinate 933,828,497 of NC_090449.1, forward strand.
GTACGTGTGTAAACCAGTCTATAGGAAATGTTTCATAAAACAATGAGGACTACAAGGTGAAAGAATCACATGCTCTAAACCCATACCATGCAATTTCCATGCAGCTCTTTGGTGACAGTTAATCGCTCACTGTGCTATATTAGGATTGTAATTTATGAACTGCAAGTAATAAAAGGGCGTCTTTGACAGAAGTAGTAACTCACTAGGCTATCCACATAAAATACAGTTCTGTGATCTGCATGGTACATATTCTTTGCATCTGGCATAGTAACCCAGTCAAAACTGCAATTAGGCAAAACATGATCTCTCTCCAGCAGAAACATCAATTACCAGAGTTATCTTGGCATTTAAAATTTTTACCTCAAAACTACTGGGCACACAAAGAACAACAGCAGATGCTTTTAAAACCGTAAGTTATTACTAAACACAGCACCCTCCCCTGAGCTCAGCGCCAGGTACAGCTGCACTAGTCACACCGCTCTAAAGCTGAACCTGCTCTTAAACATCTGATGGGCACAGTTTTAGATTGTCTCAATGTGTCTGGTAGGCAGTCATGCTTATATTTAGCAAATTATAGGTTTTTATGGGGCAACTTTGCAAACCTAGGTACTTTACACTGCCATTACTTTCCAATGGTGAAAGAATTTGATAGATCTAGTTCCATGTTTCTTTTAGGTAAATATCTGCTATTGAACCTTGAATATATGTTGTATTAAATTTAGGTATATTAAACCTTGCCTGTGCATGTGGCCAAGCAACAGAACAGGCTGCGTTCAGAACTATGTTGCTGGTGCTGCCTCCTGTCCAGACTACCAGCAAAGGGCTGGCAGTTGCACTGCAGTTTGTACTTTCTATTTGGCTGTCATGAGTGCTGAAGCTCCAGGCTCCAACCTGGCCTGTCTTGCGTCGTGTCCAGTTGAAGAGGCCAGTGTGAGTGCGTAGTATTGAGTAAGGCTGAGTGATATATCTTGTTGACACTCGAGCCATCTAGTTAGGGACCAGAGAGGGACAGAGGTGTCACATCAAAGTTATCAAGTAAGTAAACTGCTGGCATATATAAAATATTCACTTAAAAACCAAAGGTTACAGGGACGTTATAGTTAGGCTCACATTTCAAACATATAAAGCCATGGATATTCACCCATTATACTTAAAGTTATCTGAAATAATTATAACTCGTGCCCTAAGGTAGCTGTGACCCCAGCCATGCACAGTTTTTTCATCAAAAATGTTACTGCAAGTATTACATTGATATTATCAATAATGTTATCAAAGATGTCATGAGTGCTGTAATTTGTGGGGTAGTTAGTATTGCATGGCGAGGGTGCAAGTTAAAGTTACCTTACAGCACGAGGTATAGTCACTTGTGGCGGTCCCTGGGGCTGCGGGGGGCGGGCAACACCCCCGCATTCAAAATGTGAATGCCCCCTGGACCTAGCCCACCCGAGGGCTGCAGTTGAACAAACGTGACTCCTGTTTCCTTCCCGTATAGCCATGGACAAGGCAGACATAGCCACCTCACTAAAGTTTGATTCTTCTCCTTTCACTCTCTGAACAAGAACCATACCATCAATCAGCATGGGGTGAATTTCCAGGTTTTTCCTCAGCAGGAGTAAAGTTGTTCTGCAAGTATGTTGCTAAAACAGCTTTGCAACAGACCTTCTGGAGTTGCTAAAGCCCATGGTAAAGGTCCTAAGGGATGAAAGAGTGCATCCACTACTTGAAGGTTCAGATTCTGTGCAGTCACAATGAGTCGACCAAATAGTGCTTTGTCTGCTTTCATGATGATTGACCTGCTATCGCTGTTCACTGCCTTCTTCTTGGACATGTTAGTGAAGGTTTTTAGTTTGTTCATTTCCATTGGGTCACGAAACTACTTAATAGGTGAATTATTCTCAAGTTGCTCAAGTTTGAAGACCGTATAGCACTTTCACCTATATCATGTGCCTTCATTATGTCGAATGCTATGTCTGAAATGCCTTTTTTTGCCGTGGAGAGACTAATGAGATTATGTGGCCCAAAAAATTGGTTTACCCTGCTTTGAACCAGATTAACAGCTTCAGTAACAATATCTTCATCTTTTTCACTCCGTGACTTATGTAGGTCTGCGTGAGTAAGATCTGATCTGTTGTTCTGAACCATTTCCCTTATCTGACCCAAAAAAGTGCTTCTGTGTTCAGCTGTCATCTAATATCTTTTCACAGCACCCACCGTGAGGATGAACCTTGTTGTACGACCTGGGGTCTGTGTGTCTTTGTTGACTGTTACCTCTATCGCCTGATCGACTGGAATTCATCCAAATGGATTAGCATTTGACAGTTGAACTGAAAAGCATCTGTTGATAAAGTAGTGGTGTATCTCTAGATGTTTCACTGCAAGAAATGTCATTTCGGCATAGTATACAGGAAGATATCTAGCATAGTTCATCCTGTCATATGCAGAGGACCATGGGATCATAGAGCGTATGGCGGTAAGATGTAAATACCAATAAATACCAATCTCCTTCTCGGTTACGACACAGCAGAGCCAGCAAGACATTTTCAACAATATCCACATACGACTTCCAAAATGCAGAGAGATCTCCATTGCCATGATGAAGATGTTGCAGGAATACATCCCAAAGCTGTTTTACTTTGGAAAAGGCAGCCTTCTGCAAGAGGTCATCTAATCTCTGCTGGTATAGGTCTCATGCAAAGTCATGAACATCCTCAATGAAGGAGTAGACTACCTGAATGTTCTCCTCGTAATTCTTCTCCACCCAGGGGATAAATTCAAACCAAGCCAGTCTCAACATAACTTCATACATGCACTTCTGTACGCAAACTGCCCGATTGTACCTACGACCTTCTGTTACTGATGATATTGATCCTTCTGCTATCATGTCTACTTCAATGCAAATGTCACGAAGGTCAGCGTCTTGAAAGCGTTTCCCAAGAAGGGACATGACATTGCAAATGGTGTGAAAGGTGCCCGGTCAAAGAATGACTCTGTGGTACATTACTTTATCCTTCCAATTGATCTCAGTTTTCTTTTGGGTAGAGTGCTTGATCCATGACCACTACAGTTTTCGCCTAACACTGTGATTCCTTAGCATCTCTGACTGTTTCAAAATGTCAGAAACAGTTGTCAACTCAGTTGCAGAGGCATTAATGGTGGGCAAGTAGCCAATGGAAACCTGTGATACACTAACAAGTTCTCTAGTACTGATGTTAAATCCTGTCCAAATTGGTATTATCTGTACAAGGCTTGCTTTTTGTCTTGTGACAACCTAGAATATGTTTTTATTTTGTAGAAGCTTCAATTGAGCAACACATTACGGCATGACTTCAGTACTCGTTATCAATGGCTGAGGCCCAACTTGTTCACCAGCAACATACATGAACAATTCTTCAGTATTTGTGGTGGTCAATGTTCTTTGATTTTGTTTCTCAATGCTTGGGAGGAGAGCTTTATAAGGTTGTGGTCCAAACAACTTGGGTTGCACAACTATACAGTTGACTCGATGAGTTGTCCTCTTACCAGTAAGAGTCTCTTCCAGCCTATCAATGTTATCCCATGCTAAGTTAGTGAAGACATGTGGCCGAAGGTCATCTAGAAGAATTTGCTCCTTTAAGGTAGCAGCAAGTTTCTGAAGATACAAGGCGGTGTCATTTTCTTCCAGTTGTGAGTATGAAATCCCATGACCAAGTCTGTTTAGAGTGCAAATGATTTCAACATTTCCTGTCAGCGTTTGTATGGCGTATGGGAGCAACAGTTTCTTGGGAGGCTTCTGCTACCTATTTGAGACTGCATATATAATGTCCTGACTGAATGATTGCATAAGTAAGGCAGCCCTTTTGGACGGCTTTATGTTTTCTGGTTCCTGGATGGAGTCCTAATAGGAACCGCTTAAGGTAACCAGGCACTGTAAACTAATCTTTATCAACATCTGATGAATGATATGGCCATGGTGTTGATGTCAAGTTTGTTTTAAGCATTGTTCTTATGTGCGATGATGTTTGATCAGTGATCTTGTTCATATCTGTTGCTTTGACCTTTAAAACTGAGAATTCTCTTCTCAAACGCTGGTTTTCTCTTACAACGTCCTGTAGCATGACACTACCAGGTTGAGTCAATCATTTTCCTTGGTTGTCTGGGAATATGTGGGGGTTGTCACCAAACTCATGCTCCAATTTTCTTCTAATCTGCTTCTTGGCTGATTTGTCTATTCCCTTTATTCCCAGAGTGTCATGAGGGTCTCAAGCCTTTCAATGAGAGTTGTCACACTTATTACCTCTTTGTTAGGAATTATCACAGTTCTAATGTATTGAAATAGTTCATCATGTGGTTTGTGATCATCAGTTTGAAATACTAGATGCATAATATTCCTCCCTTACTTTAACCCCTGTATAGTACCTATAACAAAATGCACGATAATGGGCTTCTGCAGCTACTATGTCCCTACTACAAACTGCTAAGATATATGAATCACAATTAATGATTGCACACTCTTGAAGCCTTTTGTCAGCGCTAAGCTCTGTGGCCTTGATTAATTTCTCATGCGTTGATGTTCCCTTGTAGCATTTCATCTTTCCAAAAAATATACATTCTTCAGCTTACATGTTTGACTTTAATGATGTTCTTCTGTTTAAGTGTTTACTTGTGCACTCACTCGTTCCAGCATCATCACTGACACTTGCTTCAGCTTAATGGTCTGTAAATCTCTCTTCATGGTACACAGACACCTGCACTTCCTGTGGTAAAATACTTGGGGAACTGAGTTGCGTTCCACATTTCTCACAATATCTAATTTGATTCCTTACTTAAGCTGCTCTAACAAAGTTTGCCATGATGAATAATCCTGCGGCCTTATCAGCGTAACTCCGTGTTGGACATTTGACCATAAATGAATTATACACTGGTGGATCAGAGGGACAGGATGTGCTTGTTTCTGTCTTCTTCATGATGGTGCACGGACATTCACCACCAGCTCCGGAATTATTATTTTATTTTTTAAATGTATACATTTTACTTGGTGTAGTTAATTTAATCATAATTACTATTAAAATTATTATCAATTTATATAATCACATTTACAGTAATTGTAATTTTGAATAATAAAATTCACAATAAAAAAATATCAAAAATGTCCATTTACTTCAGGATATCTTGGGATAACAATTATGAAAAAATGTCCATTTACTTCAGGATATCTTGGGAGTGGAGTGGCAACCCACAAAAAGAAAAGAGTTATGACTTGATATGCTATCACATAGTTTTCATCTGTAGGTGTCCATACCTTGCCAATAAATCATATTAGAACCCATCCCCTGAAGTGGTACCAATAACCCGGTTGGCTCAATGCCTAAGACATCTCTATTCTACCAACTCCAGAGATTCCACTCTTGGTGTGTGGAGCATGGTAGCCCACCCTAAAAGTGTGGATACCTGATGTCTACACTCACCCAGAAAAAACAGTTTGGCAACTGGTTTTCCCCACTCTGTCTCCTCTGCCAGCCTGTCTGCCTTTATAATAGAGCAACCCCGCTCGATTGTTATACCCATTTGTCCTTCAAACGCTGATTCCCTTTAGAAGCTTACCTTTTAGGCTATCCCCAGCGTGGCTTCCTGCCATGAGAAAGTAACACCTTGTCCAATGGCAGGCTCCTATTGTTACCTGTCCTTAGCGCCATTTACACGTCTCCCCAGCTAGGCAGAAGGCTGTCTCATAGCCAGCCTCAGCAGGTGATCACTGGAACACTTGGGCAACAGACTGGCAACTTTCTAGAAGTTGCATGTGCAAATAACTTACATTAATTTCAACATGGGCATTAAGTTAGGCTTAATGTAACAAGTGGTGTGATACCTCGAAGTACCAACACTGGTTGTCTCATTCAGAAGCTATCACAGCTGAGTGGTCAGCATGTAACCCTGTACTTGCCTATGAGGCTACACGTCTCTCTCCCAGTAAAAATGACAGTTGTGGGTTTTTACTGTTAGAACAGGCGAGGCACATGTTCTACTTTCCTAATATGCTCCTACCTGCCTTAGGACTCAATAAGCCTGCTATAGGGGTGGCTTACACATATTAGAAGGGGAACCTGGGCTTTGTCATTGGCTAGAATGACAAAGGCGGGCTAGCAGTTTTAAACTGCTCTTCCAGACTGAAGTGGAAAAATGGGAGTCATGTTTTACCTTGTCCCTCTCAGGGCGGCACAATAAGTGCTGCAGTCCCTAAGGGCACACAACTAGCTTACAAGGCCCTGTGTACCCTTGGTACCATATACTAGGTACTTAAAAGTATGTTAGCGTGTGCCAATTTTGCATGAAACAATCAAAAATACATGTTTAAGGGTCTGGTTAGCAGGCCTCAGCCCTCCTAGAGTAAAAAGACCAGCAGCATTTCCCCAGAATGTTGGGGGTGAACATACAAAAAGGCACTTCCTTACGTGTATATATTCTTGTTAAAAACAGATAAAGTGACTTTACGTTTGCAAACAAACCCAAACAACACTGCAATTTGACAGTAAAGTGTAGGTCAGCAATCCATAACTCTCACAGCAGACATGGAAACCATAAGTGACACACCAAATGCAAGACTCAAGACCTCACCCATGATGTGACAGAGATAATTACTAATGATGTAAGCAATCTTTAGCTGATAATACTTATCCCATTATTATTAACAGTAATAATGTGACTACTATGAATATACCATTAAGTACTGATTTGAGTATGTTTTGTTAATTAATATGCTGTGCTTTTAGGTGTTACTTACTCGTATAAGTTAAACTTGTAAATCAGTCAACCTCAGCTGACACATTTTTGAAACACAAATTTCTCCAAAACTATTGAAGGGATTTACACTAAACCAAACAAAGGGACATCTTTGAGTTAAGTTCTACTGTCAATGCAAAGACTGTCATAGTTTCATTCAGCTGTTTTTTCTTTATAGAGCATAGAATCCTATAGGAATTAAAATGTGAGATGTCATTTTTTAACCCCACTTTATTCCCACTCCCCCTGTGATGCATCTGCAAGAAACTTGGCCTGCCAGACCCAAATCAGAATAGCTTTTCTTGTGGAAGGTTTTGTATAGATTTGCCGAATGTGACAAAATATTAAGACCATTAAAAAAATGACTTTTCAATGGAAACCCTGGTTTGACCATAGCTACACACTGGTAATTATGCAGTAGTGCTGTCAATTATATTCTGTCTTTGTCTGGTGACACTGCAGTGCCTCTATTCTGCTTTTACAAATATCTATTCAGACTGCCACTGCATACTAAATTTCAGCAGAGAGGTGTGTCATGCAGTGCTTAATTTGTGCTTGTTGTTTCCGGCACTTATTTTTGAGGGCCGGAGCTTATTCTTCTGCCTCAATTATTTTCTGCTAGCACAAGACACATATGGGAAAGACATAGGAAGAGGAAAATGAAAAAGCGTCACATTGGGAGAAAGCAGAAAGTTGCTAGGGTGAGCTGAAGGGGCAGGGAGTGGCTTTAAATGGTTTGAATAGGCCTGAGATGTTTTCAGGATTATGCTGCCTTAGTATTCCATGTTCCCACATTTAATTGCAGCAGCTGCGTGTTTAACAGGTGGGCTTTGGGCACCGGCACATTTTTATTTACTAATTAAGCGCTGGTGCCATGAGATCAAGAGGAGCCAGAGCAGAGCTTCAAAGCTAATAACAACATTGTGGTCCCTCCGAAATACTGGTAGGCTGGCAGGCACATCTGTACAGACATTAGGGCGTCTTGACAACCCTGCTCCATGTCACTTCTCTTTTGCATGGGTTGTCTCCAGGCTGCAGGGCGTGAGCGGGTGGATGCGAGTAGATGGTGGTCCCCTGGTGTGCCTCCTTATTCCATTTCCCCTGGAGGAGAATACTGAGCTCTATGTGTGAGCTGGGCAGTGGGGTGCGCTTCATCACAATGCCATCTCATACCTGTACAATATGTGGCATCCAGGTACACCTTTTGGAATTTTAAAACTGCCTAGCAGCACGCATTTTACTTTGAGGGGACAAAGAACAGGATTGACAGTACTCAGAATATAAAACCACCTGATGGCGAACATGGCAGCTAGTGGCATTGTTCACAGCCAAATGAGCAGGTAAGTATCTCCTTCCACGCACTCAGAAAAAGAAACAAAAATATCAATTTCTAAAGGATTTTGTTACTTTATCTTAATTCATTTTAAATGAGATCCACTCGGTATAGAGTTGTTCGTCGTTTGCATTATTGTAATGTTGCACACCTTGCACTTATTGAACAGGCTCCTTCTCCCGAAGAAGCTGCCGAAGAGAGTGAAAGACTGCTGAAGGAACTCTACATGTTCGATGTACTTCGTGCAGATAGAACTACAGCAGCTCATGGGTAATTGTATTATTAAAAACTGTAAACTGTACATTTCAGATTGCAATAAAATTGTTCTTTCTTAGTCCCTAATAGTCAGACAGAATACCATACAATGTATTGTTACACCAAATGCACACCTAGGTAGACTTCTAGCCATGTTCAACAGTGCAGATTGTGAAAAGAAATTCACACATATAAAGGAACATCCAGTGCCAGGGAGCATGAGTTCCCTTTAAGACAGACCTGTCACCAGGAATATCCACCGACCCATGAAAAGGAATTTATGCGAGGGCCTGTGCATGACATGCAGCTTTCGTGTAGGTGTTATTGGAAGGACAGATCAATCAATCAGTGTATTTGTAGAGCGCACTACCTGCCCGTAAGGGTCTCAAGGCTCAAGGCGCTGATGGGGGGGAGGTGCTGCTACTGCTCGAATAGCCAGGTTTTGAGGCGCTTCCTGAAAGTCAGCAGGTCTTCGGTCTGTCGTAGGGGCAAAGGAAGGGTGTTCCAGGTCTTGGCGGCGAGGTGGGTGAAGGATCTGCCTCCGGTAGTCACTCTACAGATGCGGGGGACGGTGGCGAGAGCGAGGTTGGCTGAGCGGAGTTGGCGGGACGGGGTGTAGAAGGTGAGTTGTCTGTTGAGGTAGGCTGGACCGGTGTTGTGGAGCGCCTTGTGTGCGTGGGTGAGGAGCTTGAAGGTTATCCTTTTGTTGACGGGGAGCCAGTGTAGGTCTCTCAGATGGGGAGTGATGTGGCTGTGGCGGGGGGCATCGAGGATCAGGCGTGCGGAGGCGTTTTGAATGCGTTGCAGTCGTTTAAGGAGTTTGGCCGGGGCTCCTGAGTAGAGGGCGTTTCCGTAGTCAAGTTTGATGCTGACGAGGGCTTGGGTAACTGTTCTTCTTATATCTGTGGGGATCCATCTGTAGATCTTGCGGAGCATGCAGAGGGTGTTGAAGCAGGATGAGGAGACGGCACTGACTTGCTTGGTCATGGAGAGTGCTGAGTCGAGGAAGACGCCCAGGTTGCGTGCGTGCGTGGTCGGTGGGTGTCGGGGCTGCTCCCAGAGAGGTCGGCCACCAGGAGTCGTCCCAGGATGAGGGGTTGGCACCGAGGATGAGGACCCCCATCTTGTCTGAGTTCAGCTTCAGTTTGCTGTTCCTCATCCATTCGGCGACGGCCTTCATTCCTTCATGGAGGTTGGATTTGGTGGTGAGGGGGTCCTTGGTGAGGGAGAGGATCAGTTAGGTGTCTTCGGTGTAGGAGATGATGTTGAGGTTGTGTAGCCGGGTGACATGGGCGAGCGGAGCCATGTAGACGTTGAATAGTGTAGGGCTGAGGGGCGATACTTGGGGGACGCCGCAGATGATCTTGGAGGCTTCAAGTCGGAAAGGGGGGAGGCGGATGCTCTGGGTTCTGCCGGAGAGGAAGGAGGTGGTCCACTCCAGAGCTCTGTCCCGGATCCCTGCGCTGTGGAGGCGTGTGCGTATGATGTGGTGGAAGACGGTGTCGAAGTGGCCGAGAGGTCCAGGAGGATGCGGGCCACGGTTTTGCCATTGTCTAGCAGGGCCCTCATGTCGTCGGTGGCGGCGATGAGGGTACTGTGGTTGCTGCGGAAACCTGACTGGGATGGGCCCAGGATGTTGTTTTCTTCGAGGTAGTGGGTCAGTTGTCTGTTGATGATCTTCTCGATGACCTTGGCCGGGAATGGGAGCAGGGAGATTGGACGGAAATTCTTGAGGTCTATCGGGTCCACTATGGGTTTCTTGATGCTTGTCAGTGAGACATTCTTGACATTGGCAGTGAGACATTCTAGAACCCAGGGAACCACTGCATCCCATTGTTTCTGAAATAAGTGGAGACAGGACTGAACTGGTGGCTCCTCTAGATCAGTCTTATGTCAACTTTATAAACAGCTGAGTTAAATGGTTTGTACCAATGGAAAGCAAAATGCAGGCACAGGCAATGTTACCCAGCCATTGTTTCCAGGACACCAGTTCCCAGGCTGCGCTTTGAACGGTGGGACTTTTCTTAGGCCATAATCCACTTTACGAGGTGCCTATCGCAATCATTCCCTTTTAGTTTGCTCTTTCACAGAAAGTTTCTCCATCCTTGTCCTTTTTTGGATTGGTAACACCACACACATGTATCCCATTCATGAGCTATATTGTTTAGATGATCTGCATTACTGTATTTTACCACTTTTGAAAGTACCCTGTAAGCGAAAGGTTTATAGTGCACTATTCATACTGTGTAGTTGTTTAATTTCACATTTTAAGAATGCCCTTCACAGTGAAAACCTATTAATTGTGAAGGTGTTTTTAGGGGTACCCTTCTCCAGTTTTGATATATTTTGCATACATGGGAAGAATGAACCTCAATCAAAGTCAGGGTACTTTTGGATAATATTCAGGATTAAGATCTCTTATTGGCTGCAAGTGATATTCGCAATCCTTCCATCATGCCAGATGGAGCTTCCCTGAAGTTCGTGTGTTCCTGCTGCAAAGCGAATTCTATCTAAGTTGCAATGATGACTGTTTCTGTTGTTTTGTGACACCTTTTCTACATCTCAGTTCACATCTACTGTAAGTTCACATCTCCTTGTATGTCTTTGTAATCACTAGAAACTGAAGGTGCTATAGTCATAGATATATTCATATGTTTTTATTTTATTAAGGAGTCTAGTTTTATGCCTTCTCAAAATGCCAGAATCTGCTTTTATCTCAGACACGTCTTCTTCTATGCCTTCGAAAACCATTTTGTTTTCAAGCCACTCTCCTGGGCTGCCTGTCATCTGTGGGGTGCAATTCTTCTTTGTATAGCCTATTTTGTGTCCTTAGTTGCCTGGAAATCAATGAGTTTCTCCATTGGACCTAAGCTCTATCTGTTTCTTTGGGATTGCACAATTTATCAATCGACTGGAGGAGATTTGAGCTATTCAAAAGATCTAATGGATATGCAGGGGGATTTTACGTTTGTGGCATCCATCCACATGCATCAGATCACTGAAAGTGGATTGTGTTAGTTCTAATGTACTAGGTGACCTTTGATTTTACTAAAACAATATTTTTATATATATACAGATGGACTTTAAGCCAGCCCACTTCATCCATTTGCTTGCTGTTGTAACATTTTCCTTCCACCCACTACAACATACATCATGCAGCACTTGGTCAGCCCGCTTTAGCCATTGGCTACTTTCACTGTGAATGACATCACTCTGCTCTTCCACAGTGAGCACATCTACACACAATGACGTTCGCTTCCATGCCAGGGGCTACTATGGCAGTGTGTGCTTGTTGAGACCAAAAAATGATTTTTGCTTAAATGCATTTTTTAATATTGGTGAGGACCTTGCAGCTCTCCCAACAATAAAATTTTTCAAAAGTCATAACAAAACAAACATTCGAAAAGCTATACCGATCAGTTGGTTTTGCAAATGCTTCTTTGATAAGCTCTCAAGGAAGAAGAAAGATTTCAGGGAAAGGCCTCTACCATAAAATGAAAAAAATGACTAAAAATATTTCTCAAATGTCCCTTTTATTACAAGTGCAGCAAGGGTGATACAATGCACCAATATTTCACTTTTTCGTAACAAAACACGAAGGAACATAAAACCTTTCACAGAAGCATTCCCATAAAAATAAAAATTGCAACAAACTATACATTTTAAAATGTCTCTTATTTTACAATTCTGCATGTATAAGTGTAAAGGTTCTAAGGTTGAAAAAGTGCACTGCTCGTTATCTTTTTTCACAAGAGGAGTGGGACAAAGACTTAGCTTGGAAACGTATTTTCCTTGTAAAACAGGAACAAATCATATTTTGCGAGGGCAACTTAAAACCTGCCATGAAAGGGGCCACGTCCATGACACCTTTCTTGAACGCTTCAGTATCTCGTTTAGTTTGCCGTGCCTTAAAATTTGGTTTACAGAATGCATTGGCTCTCTAATTCCCTCCCTCTTTCATATATATATATCTTTCAGGTTTTACTTTCAACAAACCTGTGGGCAAATAGTGTTGAAGCATTTAGCACATTAAATATCTGCTGATTTGTAATTTCATTGCAGCCACACAAAAAGGAATTGCCTCTTAGTTGTCATCCAGCTAGCTTGTAGCTTACTGTTCCTAATGAAACACAGGCTGGCTAGCAGTGAGTAGAACCATTTTAAACATGGTATATAGCAGATGAGTTCATTCAGTTTTTTTCCTATGCTTTTTACATGTTGTTTTCTCTATGCATTTCGGGTTCAAACCCTTCGTCAGACGATTACTACATTTGCTTGTGATTTTCTAAAGAAAAACATGCATACCATTTTTTACCATTGATTGTACCTTCTAATTTCGAAGAACAGCCATCATGATGTGAAAAAGTAAATGCTATAAAATAAATCACAATAAGCATAGTGTATGTACTAAGTTGGATGCCCGTCCTGCACAAGTGATATTTCCACAATGTCTGGAACCAAGCACCCCATTGCTGCACTTGACTCTCTTAGGGTACCGAAAAAGAGTAGTTCACCCCCTACTTAAAGGAGATGATATAGGATAGTAATATCCATTCACTCTCATCATGCAATAATAACACTCAATAAGTGATTGTCCAGGCAGGAAAATTATACTTATTTATTATATATACACAGACTACTAAATACTATGCATTAATTTACACATATATACAACAGGCAGATGGCAATACCTCTGACATTCTTGAACCACATTTAAACCTTAGTGGGGGCTGGAGCCACTCAACTTTTTCCTGCCTGATCAGGCAGGGTGGCTTGAGGTGGTGCGCTCACCCTTTTTACCGTCCCCTCTTGGATCTGAGTATGGGGTCCCAAGACCTGCTATTAACACACAGAGGGTCATTCTGACCCCGACCACGGGAGCACCGCCAACAGGCTGGCGGTGCTCCAACGAGCATTCTGACCGCGGCGGTTCAGCCGCGGTCAGAAGCGGAAAGTCAGCGGTCTCCCGCCGACTTTCCGCTGCTCGTGTGAATCCTCCATGGCTGCGGAGCGCGCTCCGCAGCCATGAGGATTCCGACCCCCCCTACCGCCATCCTGTTCATGGCGGGAAAGCCGCCATGAACAGGATGGTGGTAGGGGGGGTCGCGGGGCCCCTGGGGGCCCTGCTGTGCCCATGCCAATGGCATGGGCACGGCAGGGGCCCCCGTAAGAGGGCCCCGCAAAGTATTTCAGTGTCTGCCTTGCAGACACTGAAATACGCGACGGGTGCCACTGCACCCGTCGCACCTTCCCACTCCGCCGGCTCGATTACGAGCCGGCATCCTCGTGGGAAGGTCGTTTTCCCCTGGGCTGGCGGGCGGTTTTTCAGCAACCGCCCGCCAGCCCAGGGGAAAACTTGTAATACCCGCCGCTGTCTTTTGACCGCGGCGCGGTATTTCGGAGGGGGGAATTCTGGCGGGCGGCCTCCGCCGCCCGCCAACATTGGAATGACCCCCACAGTCTTCAAGGAGAAGGGGACCTATGGAAGCATATATTACAAGTAGTAGGGGCTCCTATTGTCACCCATCTCCCCAAGGATCAAATGATTAAAGTTGTGCTGACCCCTTGTCAGTGGCCCACCCCAGGAGTAAATTAGATAGCAGCCGTGGAGCACCACACGCTCTGTCAGCCCATTTTGGCATGTTTGAATGGGCATTCTTCCAAGATGCATAACATGGTCCTCATTGGGTTGATTTTAAAGATCTTGGGCTCGCTTTGCTCCTGGTGGGAAGCTCTAGCCACCTGGAGCATTTTCAAAAGGCCTCCTATCCTCCACAGGGTGCATCTTGCAGGGGGATGGTTATACTGGCTCCCTGCACAAGTCTCCACCTTTGTCTGCCCTCTCAGGCCCCATGTTGTCCTGGCTGTCTTGTAGGTTACCCAGGATGGCAGTGCAGTCCAGGCCTTCCTCCAGCTTACCCTCAGGGGGCATAAGATGGCCAGAACCACTGGCCCTAGAGGGACCCATCTAGTCATGGGTTTCAGCTGCTGGCAAAGTCCTTAGTCCATCAGGGTCATTGTTGCTTTGGGTGTCATTGTTCCAATGAGGCTGCTTGATTTGAGTGGCAGCATTACCTGAATTGTGGGGAACTGAGCTCTGTCCCACACCATTTGACAACTGTCGGCCCAATCTTTTTCCGGCCATCTAGGAGCACCTCGCCTATTCCCAAGAGCAGGGGTGGTTTGTGGCAGCTGGGCACATTACTTTGTGACCTCTCAGGGAAATCATCGTGGATCAGATCTCATCCTTTTCTCTCAGTTACATTTGTCTTACACATGCAATGACAAACAGAATCAGGGAATTGTTCAATAAGATTTACTGAATCAGCCGCGTCCTATATAAAAGCGACATGAACTGCAAAAATTAGGATGATCAAAACATACTAGAAGCAGAATGGTGACAAGAAAAGTGAAACACCAAAGTCCCACCATACTGTCACTATACAAGACATGTGATTCCTACATACGCCACTAATGTTCTGTGTTAGAGCACAACAGGAAAAGCTCTAATCTGCCCTTCAGGACTCCCCGGGAAGACATCATCCCCCATACCTGAGTATGACAGTAGTGAAGAACCCTGTCGTCTATTGAGACACCCTCCCCATATAGGCCAGGAAACTGGCAGTCTCAGCGAGCAGCTGTAGCGAAGTCAGAAAGCAGGAGGGAACCTCCCTCTAACGTGCAGGGGACAGAGAGATCATTTTATAATAAAACAGCTAGTGTTCTGAGAAAAGTGTCCCCATGTAAAAATACTTATGTTTCTGTGAAATGTTAGAGACGTGGTATCCCACTTTGTACCGGCAACCCTATCTTGTGGCA
Organism: Pleurodeles waltl; assembly: GCF_031143425.1. Classification (NCBI taxonomy): domain Eukaryota; kingdom Metazoa; phylum Chordata; class Amphibia; order Caudata; family Salamandridae; genus Pleurodeles; species Pleurodeles waltl. Next base: position 933,843,660 of record NC_090449.1, read on the forward strand.
GCCTTTAATGAAGCACAGAGTGTAAGAATGTTGTGCTAAGAAATGTGAATGCTTTCTTAAGCAAAATGACAGCAAGATAAAGGAAAATAAAACTTCACCACAAATTTGATTGTTTCTAAAAGAATAAAATGAAATAAGATGAAACGTTACTAGGTGAAAGGGCACAGACAGCAGGCCAAGTTGCTAAAATAACGTGCCTACAAACATCACTAAAATTGCTTCACTACAGCATCAGGTGGCTTCTCCTTCCAGCTGTCCATGATTAGGTGTTGTTGCCCTCCAGATCCAGTTCTCTGTTTCTCTCTTTTGCAGGGGTTTATAAGTTTGGTTGGAAATTCTAGATACCATGCACCCCTGGCAAATCCTAAGATGCTACATCATCCCTCCACCCCTGTCCCAACCCTCCTGCATGGCACTTTGGGATAATTGCATGTTGCAGAACCCTTCTTTCTCTGATCTGGTCAGAGCTATTGGTCCTACCCACAGGTTTGCCTATGATAATGGGCAAACCCTAACTTGTTGTCACTCCAAACCTGTTCTGTGGTAGCTCCCCCTCCCACCAGCTTTGGAGCCAAGTTGGCTAGATGGACAAAAGAAGGGGACATCCTGGTGTCAGGTTCATTTGCTTGTAACAGAGAAGGCCTCTTTAAAGTGTAACTAATCCTTAGGCATAGCAACCATTCCATCCTGTCAAGTTAGGGCACATACCTACACCCAAGCCTTTAGTTCCGCTGTCTGGGAGCAATTCATAACTCACGGCAGGGGAGACATCCAGTTTCCAGGTGACAGTTGAATACTTACAAGCTTTAGGCAGAATAACACTAATGTTTTTAAAGTGGCTTTTGCTCAATAGGTAGACAAAATTAAATTTTCACCATTGAATTGGACTTTGGATAACTATAAAAATGCATCCTTGAAATATTTCTCTAGATGCTACCAATCAAAATGTAGCATTTATTTAATGTAACAATGTAGCCTTGTGTTTCCCTATGGAGACAGGCAGCCTTGTTATAAGGAAAATTGCTTTTGGGGATATTCCAGTGTAAGGACACAATCAACATTCCTTTCTACATGTCCTACCTTTATGTATCATGCACTTCTCCTTTTTGGGCAGTAAGGCCTCCTTAGGAGTAACTTATTAATATTAAAAAGGAATGTTTAGGCCTGTCTAAAGGGGTTATTTTGGCAAGCCAAATTTGCAGTTTATAACTGCCACAAGCATGTTACCTGTTTGTAGCTACCAGACTGCGCACAATGGTAGTCTCAAAACTCTATTACTATGCTTGATCAAAACTGGAAGTGAAAAAACTGGAAGTAAAAAAACATACTAGACTTCTTTTGAATGCTAACTGTGAGGCAGCTAAACAACACATCAGGGAAGTGGTGGTAGACAAACTCCCAACTTAGTGAAAGAGGAAAATCCAAAGCACGATAAGGAAGCCCTGCACTCGGAAAGTAAGTATACTTGACTGATGCCCCTGCCAAAACTTGTAAACAATACTGGACATTTTAAAATAAAATAGAGAAACCATTGTACTAAATAAAACATAATAACTGGTAACTAAACCATTAAGGGAGCACATAAAAACTCTTTTCAGTCTCAAAGTCTACAAAACATCAACAATTTGAATCTGGCTGTGAATGCAGCTTTGTATAAAGACAACATATTAATCATTATTATTCCAGAACACATATTATGTTTGAACCTGTTTATGTTTCAAGGACTGTAAAGAAAGTATTAAAGACACGAAGATGCAACAAACTTTATCAGGATACTCAAAAAGTTCCTCTTGTTGACTTTTTATTGATGTATATAAACAACATTTGTTTTTATAAAACAGTAACTGTGATTTATTATTATAATAGTATTTTTTGTTCACAATGGTGAATTTTCTTGGAAACTAGAAAGTAGACATAATGGTAAAAGAAGCAAACATTGTTTGTGATCAGTTATTGGTGCATTGGACCCTATGCTCCTAATTAAAATCAGAACGTGTCTGGGGGATATATCACAAAATTAGTGTTATTAATTTTTTATTACATTGATCTTGCAGGGGGCTTTCTAGGGCTTTCTTTGTTATAGCGAGACTGGTTTCCACTTATCACTGTGATGAATTTGATTCCAGACTTTCTTCTGTGTTAGACATTAAATTTCGGTAACATCATTAGGGCTTTCATGGTGGGTTAGAGTGTTCTCCCTACGTGGAATTTATTTAATATGCGCACATTAGAGCTCCTTTCTGGGAAGGCTTACTGTTGCTTGCCTTATCACTACCTAGGGACGTGATGTGTTTCTAATGGTTCGTAGCTGGGGGTTCATGGCCATGTTGTACTGGGCTCAGTGATTTTAAGAGGTGCCAAACACTCCATTAACCCCTTCGCTGCCAGGCCTTTTCCCCCTCCTGTGCCAAGCTTTGTGGAAAAAGGTGCTTCAGAAGTAAGCATGCAGTTTTACCCCTGCAAATGGCATCAACAAAGGGTTTGTGGTGCTAAAATCACAATTTTCTCAGCTTTCAGGAACAGGCAGACTTGAATCAGAAAACTGCATTTTCAACACATTTTTGGCGTTTTACTGGGACATACCCCATTTTTACTATTTTTTGTTCTTTCAGTCTCCTTCAAGTTATTGACAGAAATGGGTGTGCAACCAATGGTGGATCCTAGATAGCTAAACATTTCTGAAAAGTAGACAAAATTCTGAATTCAGCAAGGATCATTTGTGTAAATCCCTCAAGGTTTTCCTACAGAAAGTAACAGCTGAAATAAAGAAAATATTGAAATTGAGTTGAAAAAAACAGCCATTTCAGTCCACCTTTTCTTCTGTAACTTTTTCCAGCTATAGCAGATTTTTGAAAGCAATATACCATTACGTCTGCTGGACTCTTCTGGTTGTGAGGATATATAGGGCTTGTAGGTTCATCAAGAACCCTAGTTACCCAGAGCCAATGAATGAGCTGCACCTTGCAGTGGGTTTTCGTTGTATACCGGGCATACAGCAATCCATTTGGTAAAATATAAAGAGCGAGAAATAGGTATCAAGGAAACCTTTTTATTTCCAAAATGTGCACAAGATAAGGTGTTGAGAAGCAGTGGTTATTTGCACATCTCTGAATTCCGGGGTCCCCATACTAGCATGTGAATTACAGGGAATTTCTCAAGTAGACTTCTTTCTTACACATTGTCTTTCATTTGGAAGGAAAAAATTATAGAAAGACAATGGGCAATAACACTTGTTCTTCTATTCTGTATTCACCCAAGTTTTTCTATAAAAATGGTACCTCACTTGTGTGGGTAGGCCTAGTGCCTGTGCCAGGAAATGCCCCAAAATGCAACATGGACACATCACATTTTTACATTGAAGTCTGAAGTGTTTTTTGGAAAGTGCCTAGCTGTCGATTTTGGCCTCTAATTTAGCCGGCACCTACCAAAACCTAGCAAACCTGTGCATTTTTCTAAACTAGACAACTAGGGGAATCCAGGATGGGGTGACTTGTGGGGCTCTCAACAGGTTCTGTTACCCAGAATCCTTTGTCAACCTCACAATTTGGCAAAAAAACACTTTTTCTTTACATTTCAGTGATGGAAAGCTTTCAAATATGAGGGGAGCCACAAACTTCCTTCCACCCAGCATTCCCCCAAGTCTCCCGATAAAAATGGTACCTCACCTGTGTTGGTAGACCTTGTGCCCACGACAGGAAACGCCCCAAAACGCAACATGGACACATCAAATTTTTACATTGAAAACAATGTGATTTTTGGAAAGCACCTAGCTGTGGATTTTGGCCTATAACTCAGCCAGCACCTAGGAAAACCTACCAAACTTGTGCATTTTTGAAAACTAGACACCTGGATGAATCCAGGATGGGGTAACTTGTGTTGCTGTCATCAGGTTCTGTTACCCATAATTCTAACCTCACAATTGGGCAAAAAAACACTTTTTTCTCCCATTTCGGTGCTACAAAGTTCTGGAATCGAAGAGAAGGCACAAACCTTACATCTCCCAATAAAAATAGTACCTCACTTGTGTGGGTAGGCAGGCCTAGTGCCTGCGTCAGGAAAGGGTCCAAAACACAACTTGTACACATCAAAATGTATCTATTACAAAACAACCTGTTTTTGAAAAGGGGGCTCTGCGTTTTTGGTCCTGGGCTCAGCAGCAATCTAGGGAATCCTACCAAACCCAGACATTTCTGAAAACTAGACACCTGAGGGAGTCCAGGGGGGTGTGACCTGTGTGGATCCCCCAGTGCTTTCTTACCCACAATCCTCAGCAAACCTCAAATTTAGCTAAAAATCAAATTTTCCTAACATTTCTTTGTGGGATCACTGCAACGGCACAGATTTCCTACCACCAAACGGTCTCCCGAAAAAATTGATACCTCACTTGTGTAGGTGAGCCAAGTGCCTGTGACAGGGAAGGGACTAAAACATGTCGAAATTGAAAGGGAACCAAAGCAGGTCCAAAGGGCAGGTTGAAAAAAAACTTTTTTAGTCTGACAAGTGGGACAGAATCTTTATCGGTATAGTTGCAACAATGCTGGGTGGTAGGAATTTTGTAGATTCCCGCGGATTCTGGAATGTTCCATCACAAAAATGTAGGGAAAATGTGTGATTTCAAGCAAAGCTGGAGGTTTGGAGGGCATTGTGGGTAAGTAAATGGTGTGGGGTGCATGTTAAGCACACCACCCTGCACTCACCCAGATGTTTAGTTTTCAGATGTGTATAGGTCTGGTAGATTTATTTAGGGGGCAGCGTCCTAATGTCCAAAAAGTGCAGCTGCTCACCATTCCATGTGGGACGATATTGGGAGCTAGCCAAGCTCTCTTGGCCCAAATGTAAAATCAAAACCCATAATAATCAAATGCCCTTTTGCTTGCCGTTGGGATAAGATCCTTTAGTTTGCACGGGAGGCTGAAAGACTGGTACCCCCCTTCAGTTGGGGTGGGGGCATAACCATGCTCATACTGGTTGGCAGCCCCCACCCCTCTTTTGTATTTTTTACATTTCCGGCATCTATTAGGCTTTCTAATCCCCTAACCCCCTGGGGGTGGATCAGGGGTAATTACCCTATCTGCCCACCGGTGGGCAGAACAACTTTGTCCCCATTTATTTGGGGTGCGGGTATGGCCATGCCCCCACCCTCTTTTCTTCCCTGGTGTCTAGTGTGCTTTCTGCACCATTGGGGGCAGATGGGCCTTACAAAAACAGGCTGATCTGCCCCCGGGGGGGCAAAAATGGCCATCAGTAATGTGCCCCCATGGGGAGCGACCCTTGCCCAAGGTGCCTCCCCACCAAACAAAACACACACACACACTGATCCCTGGTGCCTAAGTGGTTTCTGCCCCCCTTGGGGGCAGATGGTCCTAATAAAAATAGGCCAATCTGCCCCCAAAGGGGGCAGAAATGATCAACAGTAATGTGCCCTCATGCGGAGCTACCCTTGGCCAAGAGGCCCCCCCAAATAAAACACACATACACACAATCCCTGGTGCCTAAATGGTTTCTGACCCCCTTGTGGGCAGAATGGCCTAATAAAAATAGGCCGATCTGCAGAAATGGCCAACAGAAATGTGCCTCCATGGGGAGCGACCCTGTTCCAAGTTGCCGCCCCCCTAAAAAAAACACACACACAACAATCTCTGGTGCCTAAGTGGTTTTTGCCCCCCTTGGGGCAGATGGGCCTAATAGGAATAGGCTGATCTGCCCCCAAGGGGGGCAGAAATGGCCTAAAATATTATGCCACCATGGAAAACGGCCCTTGCTCCTCTTATGTAATATTAAAAAAATTATGATCCCTGGGGTCTTGTGGTGGCCTAATAAAAATAGGCCAATCTGCCCCGAAGGGGGACAGAAATGACCTAAAATAATATTGGACCCCAGGGAAGCGACCCTTGCCTAAGGGGTTGCTCCCCTCCTGTAAAAAAAGAAATATATATATATATATATCCCTGGTGTCTAGCGGTTTCTGCCCTCCAAGGGGGCAGAAATGGCCTAAGTAAAAATGCCTCTCTTGGAGAGTGACCCTTGCCCAAGAAGCCGCTCCCCTCATGTGTGAACAAAAAAAAAAAAAAACATGGTGTCTAGTGGGCATTCCTAGCGATTGTGCTGCAGGAATGTTCAGAGAGACATGAAAAGGAAAGGAAAAGCCTTTCATTTCCTTTTCGTGCCTCTCTGACCTCCCCTTCTTCCGTCCCAAGGAGAAACTAATCAGTTTCTGGAAGCCATGCATCCAGCGCGATGACGTTATCAGATGTCACTATGAGGTTTAGGAGGGCAGCGGAAGCGGTTGTGCTGCCATACCTGCCCGGGGGGGGAGGAGGGTTTGGGCCGGGTGCCGGACATAATGGTTACGTCCGTAGCACAGCACTGCTGTGCTATGGACGTAACCATTACATCCACGGCACCAAAGGGGTTAAGGCTTGCAAGATGGCATTTGACTTTAGGCTACAATTTATTGCCCAATGTACATTTGTATGTTAACAATACTTACCCCATAGTTCGCTTATTACCATACATCATGGCTTCTAAGTAGCATGTCTCTTCCTCTCATTTTACTTTCTTCTTCCATTGTACCTTTGGTCTAATCAAGGACCTTTTTCTTGGTCATATTGCTATTAAAAAAAAAAACACTGGCTACTTCAAGCTTGATATAATCTCTTGTTTGTCTGTCTTGAGAAGTGCTAAATGGACATAGAATCAAGTCTTCTATTTATATTACATAGACACCTGGACTCTAAAGAGCATGATGCAATCTTGCTAATCCATTCTAGCGATTATGTATCATAAGAGACATTTTGGATTCAATAATTGAATTAGCATCCAGACAGTATTTAACAGCTGTAGTGTGTTTTCCATTTTTGTATTTTTGTCAATACTTTCCAAGGGGCATCTACCTGTAATCTGTGCTATTATCATTACAAGGGATCATACTTTCTTTAAATGTTTAAGAATCAACCTTGAATTGCACCTGTACATGCAAGAAAATTGTAATGAAGATTATTGGAGTTGTCTGATGCATTGTATGTAATGCATCTGAACAAAGGACATTTAAATGTTCTCACCTGCCCCTCAAGGGGCTCTGGGATAATGCCTCAATCATGCTCTTTCTTAATTGTTTGCCAGTCACTACCAGGCTTAATACCAACCTCATCCAGGTAGTCATTGATTTGCAGGTCTACTGTAGATTATGTCCCATAAAAGGGTCAATAAATAATTTAATATGGTGGAACATACATTCTCTCTGATGTCTAACGATCTTTACTTTCTGCCGTCCTCAGTCTTGACCAACATGGGCATCCAGAGCCAATTTAGTAAGATTTGGATCCTCCAGCACATTAATATTTGGTCTGTGTGTTCCTCTATCAGGCACTGTTCATAACAATCATGTTGTTATAGCATTTCAGTATTTTTGTTTTGTCATTTGAAAATAAAAGGCAACAGCACAAAGCATACATTATGATAAATATCTAATGCAACTGTCCAACAAATACATGATATGCCTGTCTAAAATTGTTTGCATATATGATTTTTTAGCCTGGAATTGAGGGTTCCATTTTTGGATCATCGCTTCACAGCTTATTACCTATCCTTACCATCAGAACTCAGGGTACCAAAGGTAGGCATCAGTGTTATCTACCAATCAAAATAATGCATACTTTCTTTCAACCAATGATTTGTGTCTCTGCATAGCTATTTGTGTGTGCTTGTGATTGAGACAGGATGAGTAACAATGTGCCAAATGTGGAAATAGAATGACACAAGTTATGGGTTTTTTTCACATAGAAATAGCAGACACCCTTTCTGATAGAAAATGAGTTGTATGCAGCAAACATGCTTATTAGTTATGAAGTGTAGTGTTTAACACCTGTCAATCCGCTTGCATGTAAACACATTTTATTTAGAGGCTAATACACTTATAACACCTGACATAATTTATGCAAATAGTCAATAGGAAAATGAAACACAAAATACAAAGATGAAAGATTGTGTCTCATGGATGATTTGTTAAAATTTGTCAGGGATTAGTTTGTAGCCAAAATTAATTGTAATGATACCTGCTTCAGGAATGATCCACCTAATCCATCTTGCTAAGGTAGGGGTAGCGACCAAGGCAAAAGGCTTCCTAAACTAAATTAGAAGTTGGCCAGCTCTCTCTTCTGACCTCTTCCATCCTATCCTCAGATGCTTTCAAGCAGATTCCCATAAGCAAAGGATCCTTGGAAAACTCAAATAGGTAGTCGTTTTGTTGTTCTAGAAATGATAAAAGAGACACCCTCTAGTGTGAACATTCTACCTGTTAAGTTACGTGGTTTGCACATTAGAAAACCCTGGTTCAGGTTGCTAGCTGTAACAACACAGCTAATTTAACAGATAATTGTCTCCCAAGTCAATTCCTTGCTGTTCCTATTCAAACTAATTTGCAGAACTGTACATACATGCCATAAATTTGAATATGTCAGTTCAGGTGGGATTAACAAGTGGATTATTTTACAAGCCTATGTAACAAGGGACATTTTCCCTATGGTGAATTGTTTACTGGTGTATGCCCTGCCATGATTGCTGATTTATAAGAACTAATTGTTGCAGAAGCTAGCCCTTTTTCTGCTAGTTAAGGTAGTAAATTAGGAATATTAATCATATCTGTCCCCGCAGGATCAAAATCCAGTTAAGTAAATAAGCGGACCTATCATCTCCAGGCTGAGGCATACTTCTTGTGGGTCTCAGTTTGTCAGACCGTGTGGTCTGAGACTTGCCCACCGAAAGGCCTCGGACATGCCACCATCTCCTGAAATTCTTCTTGCCAACAGGTGAAGAACACCTAACTCTCTCAAGGAATACCTCTGTGCTGAGTGGTTTGTTGAAGTTGGTGGCTTCTTTGGTAGATGGATTATGGAAGCCCAAGAATGTTTTAATAGAATATGAAACCACACTTGGATCATACCTGCCTATTGTCTCCCGGCTTGGGCCACCTTTTTTGGGATCAAGAGGACAACCTAAAAATTGATATTCCTCAAAGCTGTTTCAATCCTGCAGATGGTGTCAGTTGTCTGAACCTTCAGATTTAGCCTCCAGATGTTGAACCACGAAGAGAACAGGTCTATTTTGTGTGGACACTACATCTTAGTTATTCTCTGAAATGTGATTGAGTCCATATTTTAAGCACTTCAGTCTTTTAGAGACTGGGAGATTGACTGTGCCTTGAATGGCAACTATTCACTGTTACATAGTGATTGTTGTCCAGTAAGCAGCACCAGAAATATTTGCCTATTTCCACTAGAGTCTGGACTCGTGCCTCCCTAATATGTTGGCCCTTCAACATATTGTCAATCTTCAGGAGCAGCAGCACAGCGTTTGATTGAGGATAAAGCACATGATGACAAATGTGCTTGATAGTATTTCTAAGCAGCTTATAAGCAATCAGGCTTCTGCAGTAGACCTCCATCCACAAGTGGATAGGTTGCTGCTTCTTGCGCCCCACCCTAGTATGATGTCACCTGGTTCTATCACCAGATCTGGCGAGGAGCTGAAATGGCCTTGCAGTTCCAGTAGTCACAATCATTTGTATTATTAGGAAGGCAAAGCCTCCTGCTCCTTAACTCTTTTTTGATAGATTTTATGTTTGACTTTGGTAGATAGAGACTAGCTGAGACAGAGTCTATTCTGAAGAACAAGAACTCCATCTGTTTGTTCAAAATCAAATCTGATTTTGATCATGCATTGATCATGCAAAAGAGAAATTGTCCACTGTAGTTGTTTGTGGAAAAGATTTGGATCCTAAGACACTGGGATCACAACATCTAGATAAATTATGATCTGTGTTCTCCTGGATCTAAAACATTTCTTTACTGTCTTCATCACCTTAGTGACAACAACATGGGGCTGAGGAGAGACTGAAAGGCAAGGCAGTCAACTTGTAGATCCAGTCTCAACAGCTGGAGTGGGGAGACTCCCCTTACGAAGATCCTTAAAAGATGTATTATATCCATCTTGAAATGTCACAATAAGATCCAATCATTGAATTCTGTCAAATCCATCATTAAATGAAAGCCATTATCTTTCTATAACAGAGCAATATTTCTTAGGGATTCTACAAAATGTTTGTATGAAGGTTGGCTTGCTACCTTGTGTAATTCTCTTGATCAATCACCTTTTGCTCCTGCTAATAAAAAAATATCTACCTGGGGAGAGTAGGTAGAGCTGGGTTAAAAAAAATGTGATTTGTAAGCTCTGACGTGCCTGAAAGAGCCTTTATTCTTTCTGCCTGCCTTACTTGAGAAAGTATTTGCAAAGTGAGCCTTTCCCTTTGTGAAACTGCCACATCCTCCTCTTGCCTCAAACAGAAAATAGTGAGCAAAACATCTCTGGCCCATTTCGGTGCTTCCCTTATGGGATTCATTGATTTTTCTAGGGATCTTATTATTGTCAGCAGCCTGGAGTGGGTCCTCTACCAAAGCCAGTGCTTCCAGCCAAGTTTTGATTGACAACCTTCTTAATAGAATCACACATCTTGTCAAGGGCCTTTTAAGTAATAATACACTTTTGCTGATTTGGCTGATTTCTTGACAAAAGTGTCTTGGAAAACAAATCCTTCCACCAGCAGGCTTGCCTCAGTCGTGACCAGTTTCCTAAGCTTAAGGTCCACTCATCAGAGAGTGAAATGACTGCAATCTGTGGGTAAAACATAGTTAGTGTTTCCCAGAATATATATTGCCCGCTGTGTCTATTTACTGAAAATATCTTGGACAGTCTTGATCCCATCTTATTTGGCCGTAAAGGCCATGCCAAGTACCTTAGAGATAGGACTACCTTATTCGATCATTTACCCTGGCAGGCCTTCTGGGAATAGTTTTGAGAAGATCATCATCATGAAAAATGAGCCTCTTAGGATGACTCTCGGGAGTAGTACCCATATTACCCTGTTGGGATTGTTGGGATATTTCCAGATAGGGTGGTTACATATCTCCATGTATGACACCTTATCACAGTAAGACACTAATTTGGGATAAAGAACTCATTCACGTGACATAGGGTGGACAATTTCCTTTGAGTTGAACATGTCCTCAGCTTTAAGGTAATATCTAGGAGCTCTTAAGATCTCTCTTCTCTCTCTGCCTCAGAATTCTTTCTGTTTTTTTGTTGCCTGGAAACGGCAGGTGCCAGGAGTGCTGATGCTCTAAGCCCTTAGAGTAGTCACACACTTCTACAATTTGAGGGAAGGAGAGCAATACTCCTGTTCTCTAATAGCTCCTGTTCGCTTATAGTTCAGATAATGTATTCCAGTCTGAGATGGCACCTTGTGTGTCTGAAATTTGTTGTTGTCTTGTGCTAAAAACGCAGTTTAAAGATGTTCATGAACGCCAGTCTGGGATGTGTGATTGGACCTTCTCTTGGCACTAGTCTGTGGGGGCCTTACAGACATTCCAAGTTGCATAGTGGTCTGGTGGACTTTAATGTCCACTTTCCTTTGCTGGAGCAGTGGTAGCAGAATGATGACTGGAGGAAGCATCCGCTTTGTGCTAAATTGTCCCAGCATGGTTTAGAGAGCAACTGCACTGCCTCATAGACAGTGTTCCCAGTAAACTTGGTTAAGCTTTAATCAAGAACATATAATATAACCTGCTATTCCGTTATTTGTTTATATCTGAATTCTGGGTTACTTCTGGATGCCATTGCTAAGAACGCTATTTATGTTCTAGCAGACAATGACTACAAACAGTGAGCTTTTCTATGAACTCACATCTAGACAGGGGAAGAGCCGTCATTAGTTGCTGACCTGTTATGTTACTGTATGTATATAGCAGAAATTACCCAAATTAGATTAGATTATGTACATGGTAACCCTTGCCCAAAGCAATATAGCTCTGAAAGCTAATTGTTATGTGTGGGCTGAATCCCTGGACAAAGACTTCTGATATCAGAGGTAGAAGTGAGGGAAAGTTTCTTGTGGCACAGTATTAGTGTAATTATTGTAACACCAGGGATCATGGTGATAATGTCATAACTCACTCAGCGTTTCAATTCAGTCAGGCCTGAAGGTGGGGGAGGAAGCAATGGTGGACACTTATCAGGTGGTTCCTGTTTGTCTGGTCACGGTCTTCAAATGGCAGACTAATGACGCATAAAGAAAGGACTCAGGGGCTTGTGTGACACTCCCACCTGTTTTTTTAGAAACACCTGGCTCACTGGAGGTGAAGTGTGAGTACAATTTCCCTGCAATTGAACTGGGTTCCCCTCTGCACCCCCAAGTGTAGAGGGGGAGGGTGACAAATTTCCTTCTGACTCGGCTGCTAAAACCTGAGGGCCTGCACTGTCTCACCTAAAGCATATTGTGTTGGGTAAGACTTTTGTACTTAAAAGGAACACCACGCTCACTCAAAGCACAGATTTCACACACTGCACATAGCACAGTTTACCAGTATCAAACACTAGAACATAAGTATCTATAATATAACAACAAAGATGGGGAAAATATATGGCACTTATCTTAAGCTGCTGAGCAGCAAAGAAAGGGTGTAATGGTGGAAGAGCAAAGCATTAAACTGCAAAGGGTGTGATTGGCGGTTTTTCGCTTGGGACTTTTAGTTTGACACTAACACCTCATATGTGTTTTCTATTGAATATGTTGTTGTTCAGCCTGCTGAGCTTTAGTAATGTTGTAAGAATAATCCTTGCTTCATGATCACGACATAGAATCCCAGGCCAAATAGTATCAGATAAAATCATTCAGGCGGCTAATGCTAAACAGTACTGCACAAGCAATCAGTTAGATCTGCACATGCTTGCTATGCCCCAATGACTCCAAATGAAAAGGGCCTCTAATAGGACCCAAAGCTGGGAACATTAAAGTTAATCCATCCCCCACCACTGCCACCCACTCCACATGTTAATGTGCACATGTAAAAACCTCGTCCATTATGTTAAAATCCCTAGATGTCCGCAGCTTTTCAGACCACTCTTAAGCATAGTTCTGAATCAAAAGTGTTTATGACCTCTTAAAATGCACAAGAAAAATGCCACCCTCTTCAAAATAAAACTCACCACATTGCACAAGTCTTCATTCTTTCATGTCTAGATAGATGTACAATGCCTTCATAATGTCCATGACTAAGCAAATATATAGATCATCAAAACTAGCTTGCAAGAACAACTCAGAAACCTTGGTCTTGATGACCATTGTTATTAAGGTCAAGCTCCTAATATCTCTACCTCAAACAGAGTACAGGGTAGAAAATTACCCCCTGCTTCACAGAAAAACTCACCTCCCTGGGGAAAGCCTACTCATTGACAGCAGTGAGTATGTACACTTTCTCCATCTCCAAATTCAGGGAAAATAACACAAGTAGATTGTTTCTTAGGCTTATCTCCACAGTTTGAGACATCACCCTACCCAACTCAAGCCCTTGTTCAGCACAGGTAAAAGAAGATTCACTTCTACTCAGGGAACCTCCTACGTTCACTTATTTTCCCACCAAACATTCTTCTCTTTCATAGGCACTCTGGTAATGCAAAGGCATGTATCAGATGTACAGTAATTTCTTCTGCCTACAAGAGTACATATATTATGTGTGTGTATGTACCCTTATGTTTATGAATATGTGTTTGTATATGTGTGTGTATATCTGTGGCTCACTACATAGCACGTTTACGGCTAGATATAAAGTGTATTACATAAAATAAATGCAAATCTCTAAGATTGATTTCCTTTCTTTGTGCTCTATATTAGAATGGAATAGAAAAATATCTTTTGAGGGAATCTTTCGAGGACTCCAACCTGATCCCAAAAGAGATACTATGGAGGCCCAAAGAAGCATTTAGTGATGGGATAGCATCTGTCAAAAGGTCTTGGTACCACATGATCCAGGAACACATCAATCATCAGGTATCACAATATGTGTATTTTTCAGATATTTGTGTAGTGTGTGAGTGTAAAATCGATGGAATAAACAATTTACTTATTTTCTGATTAAATAACTTACCAGTTGATATTTGGCAGAGGATGACTGTTAATGTTGTGAATAATTATTTACTGTGTGCTGATGAATCATGTACCAGATCTAACCAATGAGACATCTTCCCTCCTCGAAAGCCCATACGCACGTTTTTATAACTTTTTTTAATAGACCTTTAGAATCTTCTATGTCTATTATCCTCCCTCTAACCCTTCTTCAGTTGCAGGAATAAGCTAGAAAATCAATAGAGGTGCAACCACTGGAGGGACATGGGTAAATGAACTAGTTCGAGGAGCCCTATGTGGGGTAGTGAAGATTAACAGTAAATAAATGATTCATTCCCCCCTCATGAAGTTCTTCTCATCTCAGTTCTAACCAGTGAGAATTTCACAAGCAGAACTTGCACCACCATTGAAATGTGTATTGTATTTATTCTTTTCACAAATTACTTAATTGTTTAAGACACTACAGCTGAATGAAAAATTATCCGAGATATAATCAGGCAAATAAAGGTGATAATATTTAATGAAAGGATGAAACGAAGACCACGTAGCTTCTCTACAGATCACCACTAAAGGAACTCTCCCAGCCCTTGGACAAGAGGCTGCAACTGCCCTGGTTGAATGACTTTGAATAGCACCTGGAAAACAGGCCCTTCATTAGAATACACCTGTATTATAGCCTGCCAAAACCATCTGCGGAGTGTAGATTTTGAAACCCCTATACCCATAGCTACAGATCCGTGAGTCACAAACAGTAAACTTGAATCTTGAAAAGGCTTCCTACGATCTAAGTAAATCAAGCACCCTTTTTGTACATCCAAAGATGGTTGATCATTAGAGGTTAACTCGTTCTGCAATGCTGGCAACATTGCTTCTTTGAACAAATTAGAGGAAATAGAGACCTTTAGGAACAAATTTCTGATTCAATCTCTAAACCACTCAATCTGGGAAAAAAGGAAGATAAGGATATAAGATGGGGAGAGCTCCTAACTCCTCCAATCACCATGCTGATGTAATAGCCACCAGAAAAATGGTTTTAACCGATAGCCAGGAAAGACACGCTTACTCCAAAGGCCCAAATGGAGCCTTCTGGAAACCCTTAATGACAATTGAAAGATCCCTTGCTGGCAAAGGGGCATGAACAGACAGTTTCTGTAATCTAAAGCTCTATTGAGCCATGTCACTAAGGGAGAGATTAGTGACAAATCCCCAGAAAACTGATGAAAAGCCTTAACTGCTGCCCACTGAGAATTTAAATTGTAAGATTCAAGGCCTTTTTGGAAAACATCCTGAGGGAAATCTAAAATCTGAGAAGAATTAGTATCAAGCAGAGTTTTATATTTCTCTGCACACCATTTAGCAGATAATCCCCAATGCTTTTCATAAGAAACTAAGGCAGTGCTCTTTTCTGGATGACTGAATATCAGTGGCTACCTGTTCACCTAGACTCTGGAAATTGAACGATTCACCAACCAAGCCTTTAGATTCAGATGACTGTACTGTTTTGGAGTTAGGGGAGGAAATTACAACAGAGGGAAATTGACTTCAACGGGACGTTATTCCTATCTGACATTATCAGAAGCAAGGGTGCCTTGACCAGAAATGAGCTATCAAATCACTCTGACTTTCTCTGCTTGGATTTTCTGCAAGAATCACAGGAGTAGGGAAATAGGAGGAAATAAAGCAGCCCTGAAGAACATGTGACTGACACAACATCTATTGCCCAAGCTTGATGAACCTGTTCCTCCCTGCAGAACTCAGGACACATTGCATTGGATGGGGCTGCAAATAGGTCCAACCATGGGAAACCCAACTTTTGACAGATGATACTGATTTGCCAGACAGAAAGGTCACTGAAGATGTTAGGTTTTGCCTCAGACTTTTAAAGTGCCTAAAGTGCCTGTGCTCACTCCCCTAAACATGGTAACATTGGCTCCTACCCAGTATTTTATTTACCTATAGACCCATGTAAAGTGCACTGTATGAGCCCAGAACCTGTCAATTAAATACTACTAGTTGGCCTGCAGTACTGATTGTGTCACCCACATACGTAGCCATTTAACCATGTCTCAGGCCTGCCATTGCAAGGTCTGTGTGTTCAGTTTCACTGCCACTTCGACTCGACATCTAAAACTGCTTGCAAAGCCTTAAACTCCCCTTTTATTACATATAAGTCACCCATAAGGTAAGCCCTGGGTAGAGTGCTATGTAAGTAAAAAGCAGGACATGTACGTGTAAGCTTTACATGTCCTGGTAGTGAAAAACTCCCAAAGTTGTTTTTCACTACTGTGAAGCCTGCTCTTCTCATAGGCCAGCACTGGAAATTCCTGTATTTATTTTTAAGTGATGATTTCTGATCTGAAAGGAATGGCATTGTCATGTGTGGTATGGTTGGAATGGTAGTGAGAAATCCTGCTTACTGGTGAAGTTGGATTTAACATTACTGTTTTAGGAATGCCACTTTTAGAAACTAGGCATTTCTCGGCAATTACTGCTCTCTGTGCCTTACAGCCTGCCTCCAATCTATGTCTGGTCTGTGCTGGTTGACAGCTCCACTTGTACATTCCTCCCAAACAGCTATATAAAAAGGACACTGAGCTGCATCTGCATTCACCTGCATTCTGATGGGTATTCCTGGGCAGGAAGGATCGAGGGGGCTCTCAGTTACACTTCAAAGGCTAGTGGCCGTACTTCCACCAAGGACTGATAACCCCCCCAGTAGGTCTCCTGGTAGACAGGACTGGGTTGAAAGGGGAACAGGTGCACTTCAAAACCAGTCTTTGAGTATATATACTGGGACTGTGACCCCCTAAAATCAGACATTTCTGGACCTATAACCTGACAGTCAGAGGGACTGCGTGCTGCCCAAAGGACCCAACTGGCCTGCTTTTCTGGAACGACTACTCGCTTGTTGCCATGCTGCCTGCTGGCCCTGACTCTACTGGATGGACTCTGCCTTTCCCCATAAGTGTTCTCCAATGGCTTAGGCTGAGCTTGCCCCCCTGTTTCGAAATCTCAGGACCATCAAAGACTTCATATTAAGGAGAAAATCCACAGCGCCGGACAAACTGACAGAACAACTATAAAATTTGACACAACGCCTGCGAAATCGATGCAGCGCCTGTCTTGCGGCTCAAAAATCGCTGAATCGCCTGTCAGATTGACGCAGCACCTGTGGTCTCTTCACAGCGTGTTTTAGTTTTTCCATGTATCGTCCCTGGGCATCAAAATATCTCTACACCACAGTGAAGAACAAAGGCTGCGAGCCCAAAAATCATCACATCACCTTCGCTGCACCGGATAAACCATCGCATTGCTTTACCCTCTGCATCATTATTTTGGATGCATCCCAGGTACTGTGTGTTAAAAGTATACAACCACTGATTCTTAAGGGTTGAGACTCATCTAAACCTTTAAAAAGTGATACCATGACTTGTTCATATTGGATTTTTGTCGTTTCAGTCTTAGTTTAGTCACATAAATATTTTTCTAAACTGATGTGAAGTACTTTTTGTGGTGTTTTTACTGTGTTACTGTATGAGTTATTGCACAAATACTTCATACATTGCCGTCTAAGTTAAGTCTACCTGCTCTGTGCCAAGCTACTGGAGGGTGACCACAGGATAATTTAGGTTGTGTTGTTACTTACCCTGACTAGGATTGTGGTCCCTACTTGGACAAGGTGCATACGTCTGCCAACTAAAGACCCAATTTCTAACACATGGCTTCAAATCTCCTAATGACCTAAATTCTTTACTCCTTGGCAGGTATCGAAGAAAGGAACATATATTCTTGAGTAACTTGCCCTGACAAGCTGGAGTACCTAGATTAGCCTCTAGTATCCCACAAACTTTCAAAAATGTAGATAGCTATCTAGCCCATTTGGCATAGGCCTCCTCAACCATTTTGGTTCTTTGCATTTTTGCCAGCCAGTGCCTCAAATAACAAGCCTCCTCTGTTCCCCACCTCTGAAGTATTAAGCTGCTTGGGTTAGTGGAGCCAATATACAGCAAACATTGAACACATTTTTGGGCCCTTCAAGTGACATTTGATGAGCCAAACAAAGGGAGTATGGGCTCCAGTGACATATGTATCTGGGTAATAACAGTAAGCTTCTGAAAAACGTTTTCCCAAAAATCTTGGAGTAAGGGCATGTTAAAAAAGAATGGCACCAGTCTCCGGCTCTATTTAGCTTACAGTGAAAACACTGATCAGGGACTGCCACATCCAACTAGTGCAATCTATGGGGGGTGTGATAGCCCATCCACCTAGACAGAAACCCCATTCTTTTGAAATTTGTTGCCTTCAGAGACTTATGCCCCAATTCTGAGATATATGTCCACCTTTAGTGAATGAGCAGCCAGTAGAACGATTGATTTTAATCAATTGTTCCTCAAGTAAAGTACTCTGGATATAGTTCCGTATGGCCCTTTACCAATTACCAACACCTGCTAAATGTTTTGTATATAACTTCTGCATCAATACATACTTTACAGAGGTTAACACAGTGTAAGTTGAGGAAATGAGGCTCGTTATCTGATGCCAACTAACTGTCAGAATCCCGGCGTGCCCCACTAAGCGTTGGTTTATTTCATGCCACGTTAGGCATCTTTCGCTGTTGTAAAAGTCACCTAGTATAATAAACCCTTTCTGCTTCCAGCGATCCAATGCCACTTTAGGGATGTTAATGCCAAATGCACAACATTCTTCTAGTGAAGTAAAGACATGCCAGCTCGAGAAGAAAGAGCTCTTGAATACGGCATTCCAATGCATGTAATGACTTAGATCTTGATTGTTTAAATAATTTGGGTATTTTAAAAAAATAATAATAATAATTTCATTGAAGATTCTACATCAACAAAGTTGTTGCATACTGCAGTACTAAACATAGTTAGGGCTGCACTGTTTAAAAGTGCAGCATGATAATATGGCTGTAAGTGAGGTAAAGCTAATCCCCCTTGCGATTTATCTAGCTATAAAACTGTAATTTTTGTCCTCGGCTGCCTATTTTGCCAAATGAATTCTTGGAACAGTTGATCAAGTTCTCTAAAGTATGATTTGCTGACAATAATGGTAAATGCGGTAAAAAGAAAAAGCAACGATGAGAGAGAAGACATTTTTATCAATGCCACTCTGCCAATGATCGATGAAGGACAACAATTCCACCTATCCGGCAGCGTCTTAATTTTGTGTAGTGTAGTCCTATAGTTTAAATCGAATAGTTGAGAGTAGTCATGCGTTACATAGATGCCTAGATATCTAATCGGCCGTTGAGATGCATATTGAGATGGAAGATTATAAAGGAGTTTGTTTGAAGAGGTGTTAACCAATAATATTTCTGTCTTAGCTTGATTTACTTTATAGCCTCCGACTCCAGAAAATTCAGCAATTACATCATACAAATTCCGAATATTATCTAAGCTGGGCTGCAGATATAAAATAATATCATCTGCAAAAAGCTTGATTTTAGGCATCCCAATTATAGGAGGAATAATTGTGATGTCGCTCCGGATCTTAATAGCTAAAGGCTCAATAAATAGTGTAAGCCAAACAGGAGATGGGAGCAGCCCTGACGCGTACTCCAGTTAGTTTTCACTTGGCCTGCTGCCTTCGTATTAATATTCACTTTAGCTGTGGGCACCTTGGTAAAGATTCCATAGCGTTTCTATGAAAAGACCTGGGAATCCATATTCTCTTAGGATAAAAAAATAATGCATCACATTTTACAAGCTCAAACTTCTTCTCTGCATCCTTCATACAAATAGCACCTTTAATTTTGTTTTTTGAAAAGAAGTCGATGGCTTGGATTAAAAAATTAGTATTGGCAGAAATGTGTCTACCTGGTAGAAATCCGCATTGATCTCAGTGTATTAGCCGATTCGCTTCTGGTATAATGTGAGAGGCTAGAATTTTTGTAAAAAGGTTACAATTAGAGTTTAACAAGCATATAGGCCTATAGATGTTAACATTTGTAGCGTTCTTATCTTTTTAAAGGAAACTGACGATAATAGAGTCCTTAAAAGATGATGAAATAGGTTTCCGAGCTCTAAATTTATTAAATAACAAGGAATGGTGCCTGCTGTTTAGAAAATACCTTAAAAACTTCTGTAGGTATTCCATCTCCACTGCACACCCTACCATTTGACATGTTTTGCAGAGAAAGAAAGACCTCAGGCTCTCAAATCTCTTGTAGAATTGCTCTGCTATGACCTGTGGCAGAATGATGGAGCTAAAAAGACTGCACTAATTTAGGACCTGGAATCTCTTCAATTTTCCCTTAGAGATTCCGATAATTTTGTAGAAAAACTCCAGCAATCTTGCTGCTTTTATTCACTAAGGATTTTGTTTTTTTTCCAATATCTATTTATTTGTCCGTGCCCTAGTAGACCATTTATTAACTTCCCAACATGTTGACTCTCTTTGTACATTCTTTGTTGATAAACCTGATGACTGGTTATCTCTTCAGTTACAAAACAAATTGCACATTGCTTGTTTGGCTTCGGCTAGCTCTTTTTTTAATAACTTCCGGATTGCCTATAGACATTTGCATCTTGTTTGTTTGATCTAAAGCACCCTGTGGTGCTTGTACTCGGGCATTACGTTCTTTATTCTTATAAGCCTGATAGGTGATTACATGGCCAAGAAAGGCCACCTTAAATGCCTCCCAGGCTATCATTACATCTCCAGTACCAGAATTAATTTTTAAATGCTCTTGTTTCCTCCTGCCAGATAGGATCTGAAAGTACCGCTAAATTGAATTGGCATCTGGGTTGTTCCTTTGTTTCAGATCTACTTGGATTTGAACTGAGATGGCAGAATTAGAGAATAGATTCACTTTGATACTGGGCATCAGACACTGACCTGACCTGATTACCATAAAAAAATCTATGCAAGATGCTGAGGAGAGTTGGTGTGAACAGGAGGTATATTCCTTTGACGTAGGGTGTACCAAGCGCCATGGATCTCTAAATCCAAAGTCATGTTTTAATGCATTTAATAAGCTATGGGTGCACAGTTTTAATTGTTTCTTCGATCTATTTGATGTAGACGGTGACTGTAAAAAACAGGGGATGTGGCAAAAGGCTGACAGGCACTCTGTATCGAGGAGTCAAGGCAGTAAGCCTGGCCTTCCCAGCAGGGGGTCCCTGTTTAGGTTACTGCGCTGCATAGGTATGTCTCATTGCTGTGCGGAGAGAAAAGAACATCTTTATATAGAGGTCAAGCACAAGCTAATCTGAGTCAACATCACCAGTATTCCCAGCTACATTAGGCAGCTCAGTGAGCATGGTACCGTCTGTGAATATCACTGCCAATATGATTATTGCCGCTGCTAATATTGTTAATGTGGAGACCACCAATCCGCCACAGCAGGGCTTTAGCGAGAGTGGTGAAGTGCACAGCCAATCGGTCTTGATAAAAGACTGTTGTTGGGATACAGAAAATGCAAAAGGTGCTCTTAAGAGGCTTAAGGACTATCCCCTATTTTCAAAAAGTCATAAAACAGGAATGGAGAGCCTGACCATAGGGGTAGAGCAACCTGGCCGACTGAGTTTATCACCAACATCCGACTCAGTTGAACTGACGCCAATATTGAATGAAGCTCAGCCTCTTCTAGGCAGACTGTTAGGTGCTTCGAGCTCCTGGATAAAAACTGCTCAGAAATCTATATCCAGCCAGAGTAGCCAGGAAGGAATCATTCACTATGATATGACACAGTCTGAAAATAACGCAAGTACTTTATTGACTCAAGGGCCACTGCAAGGCACTGCTCCACCTGATCTAAATCAGTTTTCAGTATTTTAGTTTCAGCATTGTCTGGAAACTGTTTTTTACTAAAATTCGTGCATGCAAGACTTCCCAGGCACACAATAAATTGCGTCAGTACATCATAGGCTTGCTAAGATTGAAGAAATATTGCAACAAATCCCAGAGCAAATTAAAGAGATCGAGCGGGGAGTCTCCGACTTAGAAGACTGCTTCTTTAGCTGGGATAAGAACATTGATGCCCTCCAGAAAAAAACTGCAGGCCTCACAAATTTAGATGGATGAAATGAAGAACTACGTATGGATATCAAACCTGCGTTTTGTGGGAATCCCAGAGGAGGCCAAACATATCGATGGTTGCGATAACCCACTGCTATACATGGAAACTTTGATTAAAGAATATGTACTGGAACAAGCCCCTGAAAGATCTCATTATAATGCGGGCCAACCAGGTTCCTGTTCAATGGACATCAAACGCCAACTACTCATGGACAATGATTGTAAACTTTGCTGATTATCACTTTCAGGAGGCTATTTTATCTAGAGCTATCCAAAAGAAATCTTTTTTGCTATTTGATGGGTCTCGAATTAGGGTCTTCTTAAAGAATATGTACTGGAACAAGACCCTGAAAGATCTCACTATAATGCGGGCCAACCCGGTTCCTGTTCAACGGACATCAAACGCCAACTACCCATGGACATTGATTGTAAACTTTGCTGATTATCACATTGAGGTGGCTATTTTATCTAGAGCTATTCAAAAGAAATCTTTTTTGCTATCTGATGGGTCTCGAATTAGAGTCTTCTCAGATATATCAGCAGAGGGTGCCCGCCGATGCAGGGATATTCTAGGGATAATTGGTCAATTAAAAAATGCTGCTGCACAGGCCTCAATTGTTCCACAATCTAAGCTTAAGATCTTGTTCAAAGGCCAATGTTATCTTTGCATTGCCCTGTAGGAGGCTCAAGAGGTTTTGCAGAAAGTTGTGAAATAAGAACATGGTCTGATGTGGGAAAAACTTGGAATTTGAAATTGTGCAATCTTGAGGTATTGTGTGTGAAATGAGTCTTTTCAACCGTAATTTCTGCTTCAGCCACCTTGTTAATTGTTGTGGGTCATTTTTAATACTACAAACTCTCAGGATACTAAGACCAAAATAGTGAGCAGGTCTAGTATATGTGAACATGTGGTACTTTGCCATTTGAAGATATTGCATATCATCACTTTGCACTTTGAGATGCTATGTTCTTCAATTGGATTTGGGCCTATATGTTGAATTTTCCAGCTTAAGTGAAATTGTCAGGTTAGAGGGCCTTAAACAGATGTTGTTGAGTGTTGGACTTTTGCCCTTTTGCAGGGTCATCCCCAATCTTTTTGCCTCCTTCCTCTTATTTTTTCTGACCTGGTTCTGTTGGCTTTTGAACTCTGAGCACTTTACCACTGCTAACCAGTGCTAAAGTGCATATGCTCTCTGTGTAAATTGTATGGTTGATTGGTTTATCCATGATTGGCATATTTGATTTACTAAGTAAGTCCCTAGTACAGTGCACTAGAGGTGCTCAGGGCCTGTAAATCAAATGCTACTAGTGGGCCTGCAGCCCTGGTTGTGCCACCCACATATGTAACTCTGGAATCATGTCTCAGACCTCCCAGTGCAGTGTCAGTGTGTGCAGTTTTAACTGTAAATTCGACTTGGCAAGTGTACCCACTTGCCAGGCCTAAACCTTCCCTTTTCTTACAAGTTAGGCACCCCTAAGGTAGGCCCTAGGTAGCCCCAAGGGCCGGGTGCAGTGTATGGTTAAGGTAGGACATATAGGGCCTGATTCTAACTTTGGAGGACGGTGTTAAACCGTCCCAAAAGTGGCGGATATACCACCTACCGTATTACGAGTCCATTATATCCTATGGAACTCGTAATACGGTAGGTGGTATATCCGCCACTTTTGGGACAGTTTAACACCGTCTTCCAAAGTTAGAATCAGGCCCATAGTGATGTGTTTTATATGTCCTGACAGTGAAACATTGCTAAACTTGTTTTTCACGGTTGCAAGGCCTGTCCCTCTTATAGGTTAACATGGGGGCTACCTTTAAATATGATTAAAGTGTAGATTCCATTTGGGAGCAGATGGGAATATGGAGTTTGGGGTCTCTGAGCTCACAATGTAAAAATACATTTTTTGGTAAAGTTGATTTTAAGAGTGGGCATTTTCTTGCTTAAACCATTTCTGTGACTCTGCCTGTTTGTGGATTCCCTGTCTGGGTCAGTTTGACAGTTGGGCTGGTTGCACCTCTCACTAGACAGTGACACAAAGGGAGCTGTGGTGTAGTCTGCATTTCCTGATGAGCCATCTGTGCTAGGAGGGAGGGGAGGAGTGGTCACTAACACCTGAAAGGGCTGTGCCTGCCCTCACACAATGCAGTCTCCAACCCCCTGCTGAGTGTCTGGGGCCTGGCTGGGCAAGGCAGGATTTCACAAACACGAGGGACTTTTCTTTGAAGTAAGCCTACTTCAAAGGGCAAAATGGGTATAAAAGGGGAACCAAAACCACAGACTTTAGAACACTTCTGGAAACCAAGAGGAACCTCTGCCTGGAGAAGAGCTGAAGAGCTGAGGAAGAAGAGCTGCCCTGCCTGTGACTGGGCTTTGTGGAGCTATCCTGCAGTTGCTGCTTCTGCCAGAGTAAGAGGGCAAGGACTGGACTTTGTGTGACATCCATCTTGTGAAGATCTCCAAGGGCTTGATTTAGAGCTTGCCTCCTGTTGTTTGAAGTCTCAGGGACAGCAAAGACTACTCTCTGCCAGCACCTGGAGCATCAGGAGAGACTCTCACTCTGCCAGTGGGGCCGATCCAGTTCCTGGGACCCTGAAAGGACAAGCTGGCAGCCTAAGAGGAAGAAATCCACGCACAGAACGCCGTGCGGGGAAAAGATCGATGCAACTCCAATCTATTGCTGAAAAATGGACACGCTGCCGGCTTTGCGTCTGAAAATCGACGATCGCTTGCAACACGATCTGAACATCGACACCCAGGGCTGGAGAAACGGCGCACAGCATCGCTGATGGAGGCTGGTGAGATCGCAACCCGCGCTGCGTGGTTTTCGGATCATTGTGTGGCTGGATTTCTGACGCAAGTACTGCTGGGCGTGTAAAAACAACGCAAGGCCTGCCCGGCCCCGAGAGTGCTGACCGGATCGACGCATTGCTGTCCTGTGGAGAGAAGAAATGATGCGCCCAACCCGACGAAAGGAGAAACGACCCAAGGTCTAGCCTGTGAGTGAAATTGACGCATCGCAAGCCCTTTTTGACGCACACTCGCATGTGCTGGGTTATTTTTGATGCACCCAAGGTACATTTTCACACTAATAGTGTTAGTGTGTGTTTAAAATTACATGAAGACTCTTTTTGCATTTTTATTGATAACTTGAATTGTGTACTGTGGATTTTTGTCGTTTTGGTCTTGTTTTGTTTAGATAAATATTTTCTGTTTCTCTAAACCTGTGTTGTGTCATTTTGTAGTGTTTTCATTAAGTTACTGTGTGTGTTGGTACAAATACTTCACACCTAGCACTCTGAAGTTAAGCCTACTGCTCGGGCCAAGCTACCAAGGGGGTGAGCAGGGGTTAGCTGAGAGTGATTCTCTTTTACCCTGACTAGAGTGAGGGTCCTTGCTTGGACAGGGGGTAACCTGACTGCCAACCAAAGACCCCATTTCTAACATTGAGGAACAGGGAATTATGTAAGGGTCTGGTGATAGAAAATCTCAAGTTCCCAATTGTATAGTGCATAATATAGTATGACATTTGGTACATTTGTACGATATTAAGGTTGGAACTGGCAAGCATTGGTATTTTTGTACTTAGCACTTTGCATATGGCACTTTGTACTTTGCATTCTGTACCTAGCACCCTGTAGCCACATTTTGTACTTATCTCCTTGAGATTGTATCCCAGACTTTTAGGATGTGTTCTCCCTCCTTAATAAAGGCAAAGGGGGTGGAGGGAAAAGAGTGTGATCGGGTGTCACGTCAGGGCACCTTAAACCACAGAATGGGCCGAGGGAGAGGACTGAGGGCTCTCCTCTCCTTCAGGGGGAGCTGGAGGCGAGGTGGGTGGGAGCCTGGGCAGGTGGGGTGCACCGTGGGCTGAGGAGGAGAGCTTGGGGGGAGCACTAGAAGGTTAAAGAGCAGAAGCATGTTCAAGAGCTGTAAGAGAATAGCATTGACGGGGATTGGGGCGGGCTATGTCCAAGAGGCAGTGGGTAGAAAGCGAGAGAGACATCTCCTAGAATGATGTAGGCTTGCTCTAGTAATCCCTTGAGTCAAAAAATCATCATTATCTCCTGTAAACGCTAATGGGCTTCTTAATAAGCAAAAAGCACGTGCAAAGTTGAATTAGTTAATGACGTTTAAACTGAAAGTGATCTTTTTGAAAGAAACCCATTTAAAAGATTACCTTCCTAAATACTTTATGCCCAGAAGATACTCTTATGCTTTTTTTACCTTTGCAGGAGCTGCCATAAGAGGACTAGGGACCATTTTGGGTAATACATTAGACTGGCAAATTTGTAAGGTCACTAGGGATCCCAAGGGACGTTGGTTACGGCTCAAAGTGGCAACTAAGGGGAAAATAATGAACTTGGTTAATAACTTTGGCCCGTCTCTGACAATATGAAGTTATTGATCCAAATTCACAATTTGGCAATCGCAGCAACAGATCCAATAATTTGGGGGAGAGACTTTAATTTTATCCAGAACCTTGGACCGAGTGGCGCAACTTGTTGCTTGCTTTGCATTTAGGTGTGGACTTCTGGAATCACATGCCTGATGCAGTTCATTTTTTTGTTTCTGTATCCCCTTCCTCTGAGTCTCCAGCAGGTTCTCTGTTAGGATTGTCACTATGTCATACAAGGGTCAGGATGTGACATGGTGGATGACCCCTCATTTTCCTCCTTATCTACTTCCCCATGAGTTAGGGAGCATGGCTCTGTCTAGACATGCATGGGAGACCACTCCTCCATACTCGCTTTTTGTTTTGGGTCCCCAATAATGTGTGTATTTTTGTCTCAGACATCCTTTTTTCCTTTAATATTCTATTTCCCCATTCACCTCCCTCGCTGTATAGGCCTGATTCACAAGGGAAGTTTACACTTATTTTAGAAATCACAAACTGTCATTTAATAGTAAGTTTACGACTGCAGAGGCTGAAAGTCTGGGCAGAGAACTCCGCACATAAAGACATAGGCCCTCATAATGAACTTGGCAGTCGAAACGGCCATGTTCATGCTGGCGGTCTTACAAGTGACCGCCAGCTCCCCCGGAACCCCGCCGGACGTATTAAGAACATTCCTCTGGGCCGGCGGGCAGAAACATTGTTTCCGTCTGCCAGCCCAGAGGAATGCCTGGCCTGGACATTGACGGTGGCTCCACATGGAGCTGCCGCCAATGCCTCTGTGCGGCGGGTGCAGCTTCACCCATTGCGCACATCACTGCACTTAAATCGGGCAGTGACCTGCTTGATGGGTCACTGCATTGGCAAGTGCATGGGCAGTGCAGGGGCCCACAGGGGTGCCCCGGTGAACCCCTTCTGCCAGCCTTTCCCTGGTGGGGAAACTCGCCAGGGAAAGGCTGGGGACTGTGGGATCATTATCCGAGGGGCAGCACCGCTGCCCTATCGGATGATGATACTGACTGCCGCCAGGCTGCCTGACGGAGACAGCCTGGCGGTGAGTGAGGCCCACCTACGGCGGCCATCCAAGGGTTCATTATGTGGCAGTGTGGCCGCCATGCCGGCTGGCGGGTTTTCCCGCTACTGCCGGCATGGTGGCCCCCACCCCCAAGATCATAATGACCACCATAGACTTGTATCTTTTTTTATATGCGTAGTGCCCGCCACCCCAACCACCTCTGACTATGAAGTCTCTGGAGTCGAAAAGATACTATTAAATAAAAGTTTGTGAATTTCAAAACAAACGTAAACTTACACAAAAGTGTACGTTTACCTTTGTGAATCAGGTCCTATATTTTGTATATCACCAAAACTTGGTATCAGAAATAATCTTTAAAGGTTTGCACTGACGAATCAAAGTATTTTTATGATTCTGAAAAGTCTAACAATCTGCTTGTGTCATGCTTTATATTTAAATAGAAACTTGCATTGTCAGATTCCCAAAGAAGGATTGATGCAAGAATATGATTTCACAATGCACATTGTGTTTGAGGTTTGTCAAGTCACACATATGGTAATGCTTTGGCGAGCAGGCCCCAATATTTCAGGAAGACAGATAACCAGACGTGAACATGCATTGTATCTTAAATATCAACACACACAGAATAAACACTTATTTTTAATTATAAAGAATTATGAATCCCGAAGTAGTTTTTCAAGGGTTGAAAAAGTAGAAAAAAACTTGCTATACTGGATATTTAGCAAAAGTCCACCAGATGGCGGAATTGCTTTATTTGTATTTTCTGTCTCTATTTTAAACGTACACGTGAAGAAATGGCCTTTTGAAGCATCAAATTAGGGAGAAAAGTGAAGTTGATCAGATTTCAAGCAAAGGCCAGGGAAAATGTTTGATCACTAAGAATCGCAATACAGTGCATCATCTACAGTGCAAATCGTAATATTCTGATGAAGGGAACTTTAAGACACTCGTTAGGTTTGGCCGGGACGCTGTCTCATAGAGCTTGTGCTACTTATAAAGAGAGGAGCAAATTCGGATATTGGTCAGTCCAAATTCGTCAGCTATTTTTTTATTTCCATGGTCATTCATGCAGATGGAATATTTCTTGTGCACCAGCCAATTAGGGCGCTCTTACCAGTTGTCCGGAGCAGTTTCCCAGAAGGAGATACCACACCAGGCCTGTACACGTTTTGTTGTGTCTCCATGACCATAGTTATCGGGTCCTGAAACTTCGTACCTGAAAAATATGGCCCCAAAGGAACAGAACCCGGAACCATCAGCAGAGCTTGGGGTGGCTCATGTGCCTGGATACCCTCTGTCCACATATTTGATCACGGGGGCTTAGAAGAAGCCCGCCCCCCAGCTAAAGGAAAATCATGTCTTTCCTCCAGAACATTTACCATCTTCTCCATGCGGAGTAGTAAATGTTCCCCAATATTGTCCCATTCCCCCCCCAACCGCCCCTCCCCCGAAATGGGTAAGACAAGTGGAACTGGACACGGTATTCCAAATTCTCCAGCTTATTCACAGTTCTTAATAACTGTTGTCTCAAGTGAAGAAAGCACCTGGGCCCAAATTTAAGAAGGGCCTACTGCCAAATTTACATTATTATTTTTTACTCTAATGTGGCATTAGGTTGGCAAAAACACAGCACCAGATTTACAAATTGGTGCAATGCAAGCCATTGCACCACTTTGTAAACCCTTGTGCCACGTTATGCCTGTGCCAGGCATAATGTATGCCAGGGGGGCCTTCCTTCGTTAGGAGGCCCAGGAAAATGGCACAATGGAATCTCTGAGATTCCACTGCGCCGTTTTTCTTGTCATTTTTAACGCCTGCTCAGTGCAGTTGTTAAATTGAGGCACACCATTGTTTATAATGGGCCACTATGTACTTTGCAGGGTTAGCGCCAACATTTTTGGTGCTAATATTGCAGAGTACCACAATAACATCAGAAATTATGAAGCTTTTGATTTTAATGTGGGCCATGGTGCGCCATATCATTAATACGGCGCACACATGGTGGCGTTAGGGGGGGGTGCAATGGGGCGCAAAAAAAGTGGCGCTTTATGTAATGAAGCCCCACTTTTCTTAAATCTGGGCCCTGGTATCTTAAATTTCGGCACAGGTATCTCCCGGCGGATATAGGGAGCTCATGATAGGGCCCTAAGTTGGGAAACTAAAATTTGCACAAGGAGTGGCCATATATCAAGATTTTTCCTGGAAAGTCTGTTAATTTAAGATTGAGATATGTTATCCATTATTTATTAATGGACGTATTTCGTGTGTTGATCAGAGCACGGCATGGGCACTTGAGTGCTTGCAGCCAGATAAATGAACCATATGGAACTAGCGGTGGGAAAGCCTGTTAAAATGGAGATGGTTGAGAAACGCTTGTCATCGTTGAAATAACTAAAGTAGTTCTCCCTGCTCATTGGTGGTTAGTGCCTCAGAGGCAGTGTCATGTTTTGGGTTTACCTTGGTTAATGCTTGTGATTTGTTTATTAGCTGGGGTGTCATGTAGAAAGCTCACGCCTGCTGAAATACCTTCCGCACTTCCCTACCTTTTGTCAGTGGAATGCTCTGTCTCCGACCACCGTAAATAGTAACTTGGCATTCATTCATCCATGCATTCAGTTATTTACCCTTTCACGCATTCATTATTGTTATTATATTACTATTACTGCATTCTCCACGGGTATTTTGCTGATGTGGAGTTGCCTGTGCCCTCGCAGCAAGATCAGTACTCACGATGGATGTTTAATTATTGTCCAAAGGCCAGGTAGATCAGCCAGGGTGACACACGCAGGGACAACGTGCCAGCCAGGAACGGCTCTCCATTGTATCAGCTTCCCTTGGTACAGATGAATGAGAAGCCTTTTTAACAAAGCCCCGTCAGGCAGCGTAATCCTTTGTGCATCTGTGAACACGTTTATTAGAAATGCAAGTCCTTCCTCGTCGTCCTCACACTTTCTATAGGAAAATATGTTTATTGTCAGCAACGTTTTGTTTTAGCAAAGTGAACACGGACAACCGCATTGCTTTCTTACACAAAATAAACAGCACGTTCTTTCTACATCAGAATGTTTGCTCAGAAGGTTACAATGTACTTAGTTTTGAACAAAAACAATAAAAAATATGTTCTTAATAACCTTTGACACAATGTAAGGCCTGCAGAAAGGTGCGTTTTGACCATGTCGCACTGCAGAGGCAAGCTGGTGCAACAGTGCCATCTACTGGAACATCTTCTCTTCATAGGTCTGTCAGAAAGGATAGCTATCCACTCAATCAATCCGCACACCAGCTCCTTTTCTGCAGCTCAGGTAACACTAGAGTGTCCATGCCATGTTTAAACACAAGACAAGTATTTATTCTTTTGAGTCTGTTCGTAATTTGTTTTGGCTGGCCAATAACTGAATTGTTTACACTATGGTAGACAGAGACTGGAATACACATTTCATAGGCACTTCAGTGACTGAGTCAGTCTGCCTCCCACATCATTTATTATAAATGACAATTCTTGATGTGTTTTCGTGTTTTCCAACATCTGTAATCCACCGTGAGGGTGAGGTTACAGCACACAGAAGTACAGTCCAGGAGTGATTTGAGGTATCACACATGGCTTGCGACCACCTGACAGGTGTGGTTTAAATCCAATCTAATTTTCTCAAAAGGAAAAACATACTCAGCATGATCGCAAAAAAATATATGCATATTGTTCCCAATAAAACAATTAAAACACTTTTAGTGCGTTTCTTTCACTTATATTGCGCAACTGGTCAGATGCTCATCACAAAAAATAACAGTTATCCTTCATTTGTTTATATTATCACTAGCCAATTAACGAAGAACATATTTTCAACCACTTTTGGTAAACCATTTTTTCAGGTTTTGCGTACACAGCGCTTACATTGTGCTTGATTTGTTTTTCATCCGCCATTTACCTAATCTGCCCATGGCTGTACCCAGTTCAGGCCTACTTATCAAGTACATTTTTTTTTCACTTTGACCTCCTCCTTTACCTGATATCTCTGCTTTATAATACCACTGGTAACAACATAATATATTGTCTTTTTCAACAAACAACTCATAACACTTTAATGAAGTTTCAGTAACCTATATTGCGCAACCAATGACAATCTACAAATTACAACAAAAAAGCCTAATTATTATTCACATAGGCGAAACCTAAGGCATTTATCAATGCTTGTTTACTGCGTGGGACCGCAGTGGTTGGTTTGATGGTTATTGGCCGGAAGCGCAGCACTGGAAGCCCTGCAGACATTCCCGAAGCCAATCAGTGTAGCATTCTGACAGTGGCCTGAAGCAAGATGTTTCTGATGGCTCAGTGGTCTGCTGGGGCTCTCCTATCACAAAGTGGGGTTAGCCCATTTGTAAATGAGGGAGAACACCTGAGATGTTAAGGGATGGTGACCCATTACCATTCACGCGCACGCGCTTGTCAACCCGTGAACAAGCACTTTTACTTAGAAGACAGACCTGTTGATCTTGTCAATGGTTTTTTTTTTTTTTTTTAGGTATAACATAATCGCATTTGTGACATTCATGACTAATTAATGTATATTATAAACATGAGGAAACTAGGGCTGACCTACTGGATTTGTGATCGATCGAGGGAGAGTGAATTGTAAGCGTCCTGTCCCAGGCACGGAATTTTACTTTCTCAGATTCTAATGGAATATCTTGTTTTCATCGATAGCCCCCAGTCACTCTTAGAAATAATGTGCAGTTTGTGCCTGGTGCGCTGTAAGGCAGGCATTGTATCCTATCAAAGTAAGGCTCTGCCTGACACAAATCTACAAATGATCTTTTGCATTGAGATAATTTGTCAGCATGACAAAAACAAACAGATCTTGTTAGCCGAGCACAGTAAAATAAACTTGTTTAATTTGTTCTAAAGCAGTAATCGTAAAATAACACAATAAAAACCTCACATTTTTTTTATCACAGTAATAAGATAATTACAGCAGAGTTTGAACACTGAAAATGTTAAATAGAGGCACAAAAGGCACAGAAAACGAATACAGATCATCAGAACAGTAAGGGGTGTCAACTTGTACAAGACAAGAGTTTATAATGTCAGTTAACATAAATCTGGATCACATAATTTCAAATCATTGGTGCCAAGATGGAAATTTACGGATTAATGGTACATACATAGATCATTAGTGTCATTTTGGATTGATCCTTCGGTGATAGATGAGATTTGGCTGCGGGATCTCGGAAACACAGAAGAAAAAGAGAGCTACAGCAAGGTCTTAATTAATCACCCCAGATTTATGGTAAATGGATCATGCCTTGTTATTGGGAGGGGAAAGGAGAACGGATGGTCACTGACTGGATGGTGAATTGTTACTTGATCAGAAATGGGATATTGACGGATTAAGAGTGGATGATGGATGGTGAATGAATGTTTGCTGACGGGCCATGAATAGATGCTAGATGCTAAATGGAAACTGCTGGACCTGGCAGGGTCACCCCTATCATTTTTCCTTTCCCCTCCTCTTTTCTGAACCTGTTTTTGTTGACCTTTAGGACTCTGCACTTTATCACTGCTAACACTCGCTAAAGTGCTAGTGGTCTATCCTTTAAACATGGTAACATTAGCTTACTTCCTATTGAATCTAGGACCATATACAAGATTGCTTGTACCACCCTTAATGCCATACACACCTTCACCCCTCACTATCTAGCAAGAAACTCAAACTATCGGGTGGCTCTAAACCTTCACGAAATGGTGAAAATCTGGCGCTTGAAACTCCAACTTTCAAAAATGAAAGATTTAGAGTGCAGTCTTTCTTAGGTAATGCGACTAGAATTTGGAACTGGCTACTCCAAAACCTTTGCACCACCACTTCTTTCTGGACCTTAAAACTCTTCCATTCCAAAGGCACTTTTCACAATAACACTCCTCGTCTAGCTCCCTACCAGCCATACTCCCTCACATTTTATGGTGTGACCCTGACTGCTACAGGACATTCCCAAGAGCTATAACAACCTTTCTCCTTTAACTATGTAAATATATAATATATATTTTTGCTACTCTAATCGCTTTAACTATCCTTAATATGTAATCTGTAGTGAATATATAATTTGTAAATACATAATTCTCACCATCAGTAACCAGAGTAGCTATTTGTATTATCACCTACTACCATGTTACTCTAAATTTCTCATGTAACGTTCTTCACTCTGTTGTAAAGTGCTCTGACACTTTTGGGTAATTTCTACACTATATAAAAATGCATAAAGAAATAAATAAATAAGTTGGCATATTTAATTTAATTGTAACTCCCTAGTAAAGCGGTACTACTTGTACCCAGTGGCTATAAATTAATTGCTTCTAGTGGATCTGCAGCACTTATTGTGACACTCAAGTGGACTTTTAAAAAATTTCTCAGGCCATTGCAGCATATGCCTGTAGTTTTAAACTGCCATTTCAACATATCTCGGGCATGCCAGTGCATCCTCTGTGTGCAGTTTTAAATTGCAAGTAAACATTTTGCCAGGACCAAACCTTCCTCTTTAAAATACATATGCCATCCCTAGGATAGGCCATAAAAAGCACGCAGGGCAGGATGCAATGTATTTAAAAAATAGGACACGTAATGCAGTTTTAAGTCTTATGTGACCTGGTAATGAAAAACATTTACATTCGTTTTTCACTACTGCAAGGCCGATGCCTCCTATAGGCCAATATTTGAGTTACCTTATTACATTTATTAAGCTGTAATTTCCAAATGTGAACTGGTAACCAGTTCATGTTTGTTGTCTTTGAAATTGTAATGAAAAATCCTAATTTATGGTGAAATCAGATTTAAATTACAAATTTCAGTATGCCACTTTCGGAAAGTTGCCATTTTCCTGTCTTAGCTATTTAGTGCATGTAGCTTGTCTTGGGCCACATGACTGGGAGTAGTTAACATTTTGGCTTGGGCATTCATTTTAGACAATCACACACAGTAAAGACCTCAGGTGTTCCTGGAGGGGCCATCACTGGCAGGATGGGAGGGCGCAGCTAGACCCAGCCCTACTTACACTCGAATAGGCTATATCCTGCCTCCACACAAAGGACTACATTCCACCTGTAGTTAGTCTAGTGCTAGGGCAGGGATAGCAGGATATCTGGGGACTTACAAACCTCTAGAAGCTTCTACTCCATTTCAGAGGCACAACTGAGTATAAATACTGGACCTCCGGCACCAAATTTTCATATGCTTCTGGGCATGTGGATACTCTGTCTCAAAGAAGGACTGTTGTGGTGGTGAAGGGCTGCCACTCTGCTGGACTGCTGCCCTGCTTGACTGCTGCCTTGCTGGACTGCTGCCTTGCTGTGCTGATCTGCTGCCCTTTTGCTAGGGTCAGAAGGACTGGACCCACATTTCTTGAACCTAAAACCCCAGAGTGACTCCAATGGCTGGTTAGCTGGCCTCCTGACTTGTGCCTCAAGGACAGCAGAATCCACCAACCTTGGCTCAACACCTGGACTCCGCCATCTGTGAGTCTACCCTGCCACATGGTGCCACCCCAGTCCTGAACCATTGGAATTGGGCCTGAGGTGCAATGCAAGCCTCTGTAGATCCTGTGAAACCATTGCATCTGCTCTGCTGTATGCCCAGCCTCAGGCAGAACTGACACAACGCCACTACTATGTTGTTTGGAATTACCGCAAAGACCTGCTTTGCATCGCAGCCCTTCACTGCATCAGAACCGCCATTGTGTGAAGCATCCTTATTGAAGGCCCTCACTTCCCTCATCGACTGCAACCTCAATGACAATACCAGACTTCACACTGCAGCCTCGAAGCACCTTGCAACTTGCGCATCGCACCGACTTCATGGCTCATTCTCAACTCCAGACTTCGTATTGCAACCCTTGGTCGACAGCATCCTCAACATCTTTGATGCAGATCCTTGCAATGCTCCACAAACCAGGATTTAAGGTACTTTGTTCAGCAGACCTAACTTGGTCCCTGTAGCCAGCCTGCACTCCATCATGGCCAGCCTAAACTTGTGACATTGTCCTGGTCCAGTGCAACCAGATCTACACAGTTCTCACCTTATACCTTTTGGCTCTATTTTTATTAAAATCTTTGTAAGTGAATATCTCCAGTACTACCATGGATCGTTGTTGTTTTGGTTTTATTCTATTCATTAAAAAATACTCAAATTGTCTAAATCTGTCCTGGGATACTTTTGTGGTGTGTTTTCACTGTGTTACTGTTTGAAGTGTTACCCAAATTCTTTACACATTGCCCCTCAGTTAAGCCTAGCTGTTCTGTACCAAGCTACCCGAGGGTTGAGCACAAGCTAACTTAGGGTTTGCTGGTGACTTCGCCTGAGAAGAATTGTGGTTGCAGCTTGAGAAGTTTTCCACCCCGCCCGACCCCCAAACAGTGCATGACCTTGGTGTGTGAAGATGATAGAGACACATGCCTCATATGCTCCTGTCTGGCTGATGTGAGCAAGTACAGGCCTGTTGTCAAGTGACTGAGAGTGGCAATGGTTATGTCATAAAAGAAGCATGGTGCAGACCCCAACATTGCAAAGCAATACTGTCACACATCTCCATGCCCACAATATGCAAGGGGCTCCACACAGCAAAACTACTGTAATAGCATTCTCAAATCTGCGATAACTGTGACCGAAATGTCCGCTTGAGCTGTCCATATCACCTAGCCCACTGGATAAAATATGTGCCCACCAGAAAAATACGTGTTCACTGGAAACGTATTGAAATGTCAACTGACAATCGTACCCATTTTCAGTGCACTTAACACTCTGAGGGTGTGATTTATTTGCCTTCCAGGATGCAGAGTGTTGTTTAGTGTTTAAAATTACTCCTTTTTAGGTGATGCAACAGACCTGGAAAGTAATGCAAGATGGCTGACCTTTGCTCAGCCAGGTAGTCTCATGATGAATACTTTTAAGAAAGGTCATATCAGATTCTAAGGTGATGGTTAACAGGCCGTTTTCTCAGTAGAGGTGGAATAGGGCCAGGGTTTGTAGGGCTGTTTTGAAGTTTACTTAAGGAAGACAAGCTTTCACTTAGCAGGGAAGATGATTTTATGCCTGATAATGCGTGTGTATTGGGATGAAGTTGAGGGTGATTTCAGTGTGGAATACTAGGAATTTATTGTTGTTGACTAGTTGTGTCATGAAACCATCAAGGTTCAAAACGAAGAGTCATTCCTGAACTTATCACTGTTGGATGTCACAGGAATATTGTATGCATCCTGCCTTCAGAGGGTTGTATTTCAACTACAACTTCAACATTCAGGTCTGGTGGTGAGTCAGCCGTTGACCCTGGTAATGTTATTTCCTGTGTAGATTTTAGGTGTAGTTGGATGTCCTCATAAATTGATTCATTCTGAGGTATTTTGCAACCAGGATGAAGACCAGGTATTCCAGGATTCATGTTACTAAAGGCAGTACAGATCCTTGATGGATCCTGAAGGAGAGAAGGATGGAGCATATATTGCTTACCTAAACTAGGTGGGTTGTGTTGTCTAAGTAGATTGCAAACCCTGAGGCATGATGGCATATAGAGCCCACAAATAAGGTGAGGATGTTGAATAGTGCTTCATGATTGTTGGTATTGATGGAAGCAGCGGTATCCAGTAAGATGAAAGGATATAGTTCCATTGGCCATCTTTGATATTATGCCCAGTTTAATTTAGATGCCCTCAAATGTACACTAAAAACGGACTGCCTGTTAACAAAAACAGAGTGTTAAAGGGCTGCCCCTAGAATGGGGTCTAGTACACCAAAAGCTAATGTTTGTCTCCAGATGCACTACTTTGTAATGATAGAATTCACAGTTTGAGCCTTTGTTGCCAAGTCTATTCCGCTATGCAGTACTCATAACCCATAATTCAGTGTTGCATTTTTAAAATGTATCCTTTATTTCAATCAATAAAACATTGTACAATGAACATTGAGGTTGAAGTTCAATGAACTATCAGTTGCAAACCAGATATGAGTAACAATATCTCTGTTTTTAAATGATTGCAACTAAGGGTACATTTTTTGAAAATTTCACATTGAAGTATGGTTTTTACGAATTGTACAAATGAGTAGACTTGAACACAGAGTTCCAAATTGTGATCTCTATCAATACATAGCAGTGCAGAAGGAGACAAGCTGACCTGAGGGCTGACTTGGAGGAGCTTTTTTCAGTTTCATCGTTGACTGTCTCCATCTGCATTTGAGTTTCTTGCAGTGGTGTTTGGTAAGTCTAATGCCTTCTGTGTACTAGCTTGCTTGTGGCTTTGTCCTGGTGGTGTTTTTGAGCAGGGCTAAGGTGTCAGTGCAGGAGATGATCAAGGTGTTAAAGTTAGCGATGCATCGCAAGAGGTTGTTGTGGTGTAGTGGTTGGCGGGCGGTCCATGTTACTTCAAGGAGCGTTAGTTCTTAGCGCTTGAAAAATTTCTACAACCGAAGGATATATTTAAAATTATGTTATTTCAAAATATAAAACCTAAACAACATTCTTGAGATGCGTCACAAGGTTGGACAGAGAAAAGAAAAAGCAGTGTGTGAAAAAATATAAACAATCATTTTCAGAGGAAGCATTCAATACAAAGACTAGTTACATTGTAGCATGTGCACTTTCTTTGTCAACGATTAGGTACTTTTCATTGACGTAACAGAAGAAATCCAGTCTACATCACCGATGTTTCAGTTGTAGATGCATTAAATCTCACTAACCATCTGTGCTAGGCGGTTCTGCAAGAACTGGATGCCCTTGTGGTCAGCATTCCCTTTTGTTGACCATATCCAGTGGGTTTGAAGTACAAATAAGTGACTGCCCTGGATTTGAATCATATCAACATAGACTGATCTTTCAACCCATAACACAAACTTTCTTGAACATGAAAATTCAGCTACTTAGAGTCCCTTCCCCTTAGTCACCTTGAAAAGAGTGCTGTCCGCTGACAGCACCGTAGCCTTGTTCTGAGTGTGTGAAATGAACCAATTGTGTAACTCTGAGAAAAAAACACTCTGTTAACAAGTAAAAAGGCGTTCTCTTAATCCTGGCCTGTGTGTGATCATTGCAGAGTGCTTTGACTGTGCGTCCTGCGGTAGGCATTCATCTTTCCACCATATACGTTCTGAGATATCAGGAGTAAGCTTATTGTAGTGAGTTGAGCAGAGGTACCAATGTTCTTCATGAGACGGACATCTATAGTTACCTTGTGAATACTCTATTTGGTTATTGGGCATGTCCAGGATTGTGTTTTTTCACCACAGGAGCCATTACGAAGTGTGTGACTTGGATGGACAGAGATTCAGCCTTTCTGGTTTAGGAAGTCCTGCTACAATGGATGCCTTGCTTGTTTCTTGCTGTTATTAGTAGTACTTATCGAGCAGGCAAAGCGGGGTCGACAAAAGGGTCATTTATGATGCTCAACAATAATTTGGACGTTGGTACCAAGTCTTCAGTGAAATGATTGAGCCATTCCAGGCAGCTGAAAGACTTCGACTCTGGTACCACACGCTAGCAAGTGCCTTTGGTTTACAAATAGAAATTTGAACAGGGTGATAAACCATTTAGATACTCCTCATTATGCTATCATGTGCTGTCAATGACATCTTCTGTAGTCAGTTGTGAAATTCACGTTAACTCATTAAGTCAATTTGACAGTGGTCCGATTCACCACTTTTTTCAATTCACACGAATATTGTGCCATGGCCATATTGCCACTGTAAATATGGTATATATATTGATTTCAAGTTCAAATACCTTTTTCAGTGTTTGCTCATAGGCCTTTTTGTACTATGTCTTTCAGGGGCTTGATTTGAACCTTGTGACATGAAGCATAGCGTTTCTGTTGCTCTCCAAATGAATAGCCTTGCAAAGCTATTAGAAAAGATATGTTTGTGATGATGGGAGAGATGTCATACTCATAGGGACAGTTAAGGCAGTGGCCAGGGATGAGCACATTACAGTAATGCTAATTACAGCAGAAGGCCTAGAAAAGTCTCATTTTCCAGTG
The DNA here is from genome assembly GCF_031143425.1 of Pleurodeles waltl. Classification (NCBI taxonomy): domain Eukaryota; kingdom Metazoa; phylum Chordata; class Amphibia; order Caudata; family Salamandridae; genus Pleurodeles; species Pleurodeles waltl. Next base: position 933,883,077 of record NC_090449.1, read on the forward strand.
TAGGGGGAGGGGCCTTCAATCAGAAGCAGAATTTTGCCTTAGCACTGAAATCAAATACCTGTGCCATTCCTGGTTGAGAGCACACCACATTCTCCTCTCCATGATGGTAAATTATTTCCATAAACCTAGTAAAGGTTTCTTACAAACTTTGTGTGACTTTTCCTTGAACCAGAGGGGTCTCTCTGGATCTGCTTGGAGTCATTTTGCTCCTTGAAAAGGTTGTTCATAACGTACAGTGATACTATTTCTGGAAAAACAGCTTGCTACGATCTCAGCAGCCCACCTGCTTGGTTTACTTTATGCATTGTGGATTGCTGTTTGACCCTTGCATGTGAGGCGCTTCTTGCTCATGCTGTGAGCATCAAGGTAGCATTTTTTTTTAGCTTTTCACTGATAGCCCATTTTATCTTTGACATGCAATGCTGCCACGAAAGTAATATTCAAGGCTTCTTCAGAACACTGTACATTTAATCCTCCCATTGAGTAAATGATCATTTCACCGAGGTATTGTTATCTTACGTTCATCTGTGATGATATTGTGCTCGAACTTGACAGGGGGCGTTTCAGAGTTCACAGTGTATTATATCAGATCAACTTGGTTGGAGACAGAGCAAGGGGAACAATAAGACGGAGAAGGTTTTGAGGTTCCCTAAAATATTACGTGGTGATAGATAGATGTGATGTCTAGAGACAGGGTGTTCAAGAAGGAAGTCTACACTATAGAAACCAGTGGGATGCTGTATAGAATTTGACTAGTTGAACCATAATGTAGTAAAAATCAATTTGAGTTTTCGGAATTACCAATAGACATGTAAATAAATGTCATAGAAAATATTACCTTTTAGAGGACCTTAAGTATTTTCTTGGTGGATACCATAACACCTAGCTGGAATTTGGAGTTTACTATGTGGCAGTTCCAAGAAGCCCATCCATAGATATCTACATTTCAACATTTTATTTAATCAGTTTACAAATAAATGGTTATTTGACATTGACCAAACTGACCCATTAAGGCATGTACAATTCTGAAGTTGCTGGCTTAATGCAAGAGGGGCAGAATCACACATGTGGTCCTCAACTTCAATGCCAACAAATGGAGTTGCTGATTGGTTGAACTTATGTGGGATTTCCAATTTCTGCTATTTTTCGGTCCGGCCTAGAGATAGGTTTAGCTTTTTTGCTGCCTCATATAGGTGAAAAAATCATAAATAACGTATACATACAAATATCCATATATTCCATGACACAACGAAAGGTTATTGAAATGTTTTTGTTAGGAAAACTTTATTTATTCTTTCCATACAACCTCAATTTAAACTACACAAACATTGGAAATTCTAAAATAATAAATATAACTTGAATTTAGAATTTACACACCACTTTCCAATTACTATAAGTTGCGCACCTCCATACACAGTGTTACTTATAACTTCCAGTTTAACTTAATACACAAATTTCAAATTACTATAAGTTATGCACCTCCATACACAGTGTTCTCTCCTTGTCGTGGGGATATTTTAATGCTTTGCCTGGGCACAATATTTTAGCTCTGGGCCCGAGGCCTGTGCTCTTTCACCTAGTCACATTTCATTTTATTACTTTTATTATTTTAGCAAATGCTTCATTTTAGTGGAGATGTTTTATTATTTTTATCAGTTGCCCATCCATGCAGAATTTGTTATTAGTCGTCTTACACAACATATCATCTTGTACTCAGCCCAAGGCTATACGTGGTTGTTTACTGGGTATTGCCGTTCCAAAGAGTACAATGTCTACCTTACACAGAAAAGATGTATCATCACATCAGGGCGGTTCTTAGAACAGCAACGTGTTTTTTTTTCACAAAACAACATGCTGTCCAAACCAAGACAGAGGGGCATTCCAGTCAGCCAGCCATCTTTTGCTGCACCTTGCTTTTGCAGTTCTGCGCCTTTGCTACATCCACGTGGGAGCACTCCCATCAGACTAACAGACCTCCTTTCTACCTATTGCACAGGTATGGGGTATGGGATTCATTTCAGAGTCGAAATGGACAGATTAGGGCTAACACTGCTATTGTTCTCATGTAGATTTTTAGTAGTGCAGGTAGGGCTTTTAGATTCATCATTGTGACAGTATGGTGAGACTTTTATCTGTTTCACTTTCCTTGTCACTGCAATAATAGTGTTGTGTTTCATTATCCTAATAATTGCAATTCATGACTTTTTACATAGAATGCAGTTGTTTCAATAAAATGTATTGAATCAAATCCTGCCTCTGTTGGTCTTTTGCATGTATGAGACTTGTGTAACTGACAGAAAGGGGTACGATCTGTCCACCACTACTTCCCTGAGAAATCTTGCAGTGTCATGTGTCAGACTGCCACAAATCACCTTTACTCTTGGGTTTTGGTGAGGTTCTGCTAGCTAGCCGAAAGGGTTGGGCCTACAGCTATCAGACAGCGTGGGATACACACAGTGGTGTTACCGCCCTAATCCAGCAGTCTCGTCCCATGACGAGAGTCCTACGACAACCTCACCTGCCATACTACATTAACTATAACTCAGGACTCTACCATGAACTGTGTTCCGAAAAATCATCTCAATTGAAATGTCATAAGTAGTGTTATGAAAGCTATGATGTGACATGGTATAAGTGATGCCATATGCAAGGGTAAAACCAGTGCATTGAGAAGACTCAAGTTATAGTTACTTATGTAGTTCATAGGTAATACCTTGTTACTCTGTAATATTTTTTAGAATATATACAAAGCGATAGTTTTCCCTTCCTACTACTACTTAAAGTAAGTGGTAAAAGGTAGGGAAAACTTCTGTAATCTAATATCTATATTTAAGGCCCTAAGCTAGAATACCAGCAAAGTAGCCTTAAAACAACATGGCTGTCTACAAGTTTTGAAAAGATAGTCATTATCCAATCAGATAATGACTTGTCATCACTATGTACCACAGTACTACTTCAAAACTACCTCCCTAACAGATATGACTAAGTTTAACATGCTAATAGCTGTAAAAATCCTTAGCCTTTTTAGTGGCAACCACAAAAATTAGCATCTGCACACTGTAATCTTCAATCCTGCGAAATTTCATCTACATTCGACTGGCCGTTTTTGTGCTGCATGAAATATAAAAGCCTGTGTAAAATGCGTTGGCATGCAAGTGTGTTTTGGGATCCCCTTTTTTTATTCTTTGCACCTCCTTGACCAAATGCCACCAACATACAGCAGTGTGCAGTGGCTCAACCTATTTGAGCAATTTTCTATTTTGCACTGAGTGACTGTTTTTAGGTCGAGCGCGCAAGTGCTCTGATGTGTTGTAACCTATCTGTGGGCTTTTGACCACACCCATTGCACGCCTATCACTATCACTAGTTCAAGGGCTTGCCTTTCAAAAATCCTTTATTATCACTGGTAAGTGCTTTACGTTTGTCCCTCCTTGGGGAGATTTGGTTACTGCCTTGGTCATCGAACCTGTTATATGGGTAATTGCACGATTGATGATATGTTTGACTGCAAGCAAACTTTTTTTCCTTTTGTGTCTCTCCTTCACGCTCATGTCGGTGGTGGAGCTTTGAATTGACTAGCTTATGTCAACTGCTTTACTTTTCATTTTCAATTTATGTGGCAAGAAAAGTCCAGTAATGAATTTACAAAGCTAATAGCTCTAACTCGAGCAAACGGGATACCCATTGCATTGCAAATGCTTGTTTTTTTTCCCTAATCACATATACACAACTAGCAGCTCACATCTATCTTTTATTCTACCAACTTCATTGGTTGGACGATGTATGGAACATCGTGTACATTACCGTACACTTGACAATCAATCGTTTTGACATCTGTTACGCTTGTGTTTTAATGTTATGTGTGCTTCGTGTTCTTTCTGTGATTCATCTTGTTTGGAGCAGCACAAAGTCACTCCACCATATCCCATCGATGAAATAAAAGCTTAATGCCGTGCTTGTAAAATATGTGTGCAATGAATTGCCCTGCAGTTCCTTAATCACCGTTATTTAAAGTAATGAGCTCAGGTGGTAGTAGCAAATCCCACAGGTTTCCTCGCTGATCGTCCTGGGGTGCAGAATAATTCACTAATTCTAATTCTACAGCTTGCCGCATTACTGGAGATGAAAAGAGAGGAGGACAGGCTTTGCATGCTTCCTTGTTCCAAGGCTCGCTTTGACATCTCTGAACCTCTCTGGATTCTCCTTAAAGGCTCTGCAGACATTGTCTTTCCTACGATTTCACCTTGAGTGTTAACACACAACAGCTCGCCTTGGTCTGTCCCAACTCGGACGTCGACAGCCTTTGGTTTCAGCGAGTTTCCTTTCTTATGTATTTTAGAGAGAAAGAAACCGGGATGGAGAAAGAATGATTGTGTGTGAAACTATGGGCAATGGCCCAATTCACAAAGGCATTTTGGAATACATAAGATAGTACTCCTGTAGTATTTTTCCATACTTTTGTTTGCCTTTGTGAATTGGTCACAAACCATGTACAGTTGGAATATTCAATGGTTTTAATACACAAAACAAAGACAAAATACTGCACCCTGTTTGCTTTTCTACCAGTAGAGAGCTGGATGTTTCACGCCAATGCAGGCATGTAAGAGTACGAAAAAGTACAGTTGTAGTACTAGATCCTGTACTCCTAAAAGCTGCTATGAATCAGCCCCCCTTTTCATATTTACAGAAACAATGATTTGAACGTGGATGTTGTTATTGTTTCCTCCTCTTTGAGGCTATAACAAGTATAATGCATTACTTGCTACTGTACTTACTTTTAACCCGTACATATTTATTTTTTAGCACTTCGTTTCCTATCTAGTGCCTAATAGCTTTACTGCTTCTAAATGCTAGATATCAAGCTGAGCTCATGCAAATTCACGTGCATCGCATGTGGGAATGGGTTTTCAACACAGAAGTTAAATAGCAGTCATATCAGTTCCCTCCATGTCAGGACCAATGGAAACTTGCACATACATCTCCAGTGGTTATTTTTGTGCAGGTATTGGTCACTTAGACCCGTTGTTGGGGACTGAGACTTATTTTCATCATCAGACTTTCGCCCTTAACAAGAACCAGAAAAGGCAGCAGAGAGGGAGCAAGAAAGGCATGAAAAGGGTGACAAACTGAGAAAGCAGAGAAAGAACCTGGAAGAGCAAGATAAAGAGTCAAGATGTGTAACTTGGCCGCCCAAAGAGATGCTGTGGAATCAAAGGTAGGAAGCCTTGGTATACAGCAGACCTAGCATTTATCACAGTTTCATATATCTTATGGTGCAACACTCAAGCAGCTTCAGAAAAACCTCACACAAACTTCAGAGTGAAGGTCGGACCAGTAGTCCCAGGTGCACGGCTCTCAGGCTATCTGGTGACACTCAAAATGTATCTCCAACCTTCCCTCGCACAAGATGAGCCTTGGCACAAAAGGCCCTACACCCGCCCTTTCACAGAACGCAGCATTAGCATGTGTCCCACTACGCGTGTAGAACATATACTTACTTCCTTTGCCAGAGGACGAGATGATACTAGACCAGCTCTACCTCTTCTTGAAAGCTGAACATGGGAAGGAACGAGCTGAATCTCATCAGTAGTCTAGCCGATGTCCCCAGCAAAGAGACCCTCCACTGTGGACATCCGTCAAAGGCCCTATCCCACTGAGGCTTCGAGTACAGGGCACCAGTGATCTCTCTGCCCTGGAAAACTGCTCCTATTTCATCACAGCTCCCCTCAGACTCACTGCAGTTCACTGGGTCACGTTCATGCACAACCTTCTCAAACATGCAGATCATTGTACTAATCAGCTCTGGTACACCTATCAGTCACTGCACACTGCCACCCCTTGATTGGAATACATACTCCCACTAGCAAGGTATGCACAATTTTACAATGTTGCAATGGTCTTATTCGGCTTGAGGAAAAATGTGTCCATACGGTGGAGCACTAACAGTACCAGGCCTTGTGGTCTCATAAATAAAGTTTGTTAGGTTGCAAAGAACAGTGTTTTACCAACTTCCAGTTAATCTTCTAGATACTGCCTAGTACCAAACAAACCCTACCTCCTGTGATACCCGGCTTCTCTTCACTTGGCACAACTACCCTTCAGTCATTGCTTCTGCTGCTCCACAGAGGCCGGCATATGTGCTGCAGGTCAGTCTCCTTGCTTAGCCAATGCAAGCCTGAGAGCTGAACCAAATGACACACACTTCAGAAAACTACTCCAAGCCAAACTTTTCAACAACGGAGTCCATGCAGTAAAGGGTTCACCACTGGACACTGCTGGAAACAATTCTACACTAACGATCAGACTCCAGCGTTCCCCCCATTGAGCTAAATTGTCACCGCTTCAAGACTACAGCGCTGTGAAGTAACAGAAAGCGAATTCCAGCGATCTACAAAACTTGCAAATAAATAAATAATTCACATTTTCAAAATATCTTTTTTAAAATGTTATTCAGCAGTGGATTGGGCATTCTGGACAGGCTCAGGAGGCCCCTCTCTGGAAAGCATAGCTTGCCCATCCTGTGACTGGAATCGGCTTTGATCTTGGGAGCAGAGCTCACAATCACCAACAGCCTCATACCAAGGCCTTGCTGATTTCCAGTCAGTGGCCCAGTCGGACCATGTGCAGATAAATACTTTACTTTGTAGAGTGCAGAGGCCGTGGGACTGCTGCTGTCTGCTAGTGCCGACAGCAACAGAAACAATATGATGGCACTGCATAGAGGTAGGTGGTTGGCTCTTAGGGGAAGGGCAGGACTCCTGCATGCCTCCAGGCACGGTTGCAGCCGGGCCTGAGGGCAGTGGGAGGAGGGAGATTACAGCGGGTTTCCATAAGCAGGGCCAACATCTGTTATGGGCAGTGCTTGGCTTTCTAGGGGATCAGTGTGATTGCTTGTGTTGCTACTGTGGGTTGTGAAACATTGTCTCTACCTACTGAATCAGGCGCCACATAACCATCCCGCCATAACCCTGCAACTGAGTGCATTTTGGGGCACTACTGAATCCTGAAATCCTCAGCTGTCGAGCATTGATTGACTGAAGATCTGGAAGAGGTGGTGTGGTTGTTGAAGAATTCAGTCTCAGAGACCCCTCCTCGCATCGAGCTAGACACCAAGCCCCCGAGCTGCTGTGATTACATACCACAAGGCAGGGCAAACTGCAGAGCTAAACAAGACGGGTTACATAATGAAAGAACATTCCTTGTTTCACGGGGTTATGAAGCTTGGCATTACTGAGTCGCTGTCCCTATTGGCCATGTGGATACACGTCTAACCTAGGCTCAGTCTGATAACTTGTCTGTCTGGGTTCATCTTACCTCTGGCCGTATTCGTACCTGTTTTGATCCTTTTCTGCGTTGTTCTCTTTAAACGTGTCACAATCCTGCTTTATTTTAGATTTGTGTTCTTAGATTTAAAAATGTATTTCTTTTTTGTTCCCTTTCATCTCACAAGAAGATGACTATTGGTCATTTACAATTGCTTGGTTTTTTGTGCTCAATGTTAACACTAGGCCTCAGATGGTGAGTAATTCCGAATGCAAAACAGTGTATATGTGCCAGTGCTATGCAAAGAAAAGAAAAAAAAACGCGCACACAATCTGTTTGCACAAACTAGCCTGTTTACTAATCACACCCAAAATTGAGTTAAAAAACTCAGAGGGCCCCAACCGGTGTTAATTTAATTTTTTGCCAGTTTTTCCACTTGCTTTCATTGCCTTATTTTACGTATTTATGCAGCAGGACCGCAGGATATATAAAGAAGTTACCTTTGAAAATAAATCTTTTATTTATAGAAACCGTAAAAAAAAAAATGAAGTACGAAAATGTAGACAAGAAGCAAACCGCTGGAACCTCAAACACTAAAACTTTAAATGAGCAACAACTCCTTCTGTAAGCGTCTTATCCAAAACACCAGATGCGCATTTTGCCATTTTCTATGTTACATGATCAATTCTCTGTTATTTTACTTGTGATTATCGGACTGGGAAGAAGGTACCCCCATTTTCGACACACAAGGGTTCGAATTTCACTTCCAACCCCCTCCCAGATTAAGATGATATAGTAAACTAGTCATTGACTGGTACTGGTTGTCGCATCCCGCTCAGTAAAGCAAGGAGCAGTAACACGAACCTGTTGCTAACAGAGCGATGGCCGACATTGGGGCCTTTGTCCTTTCTCGTCATTATACATTGTCCCTTTAAGCGCATAATTGTAGAGTCGACCATTAGCAGCTTTTAGCGCCCTCTACAGGGAACATTAGTAGAAGTACATGTTTTGGGATTAGGCTGACATCTAAATACACAGAACTTTTGTTATTTTCTTTCTCCCCCTCATCCATTTCTAAATATTTAACGTTTTGAGCACCTTATGTATGATCTTTTAGCTGCTACTTAGTCATATTCGTTCTATAATTTAGTGAAAAACATTAGTAGGAAAATATGATTTTTTTTCATTGAAGTGATTTGTGCTGTTTTAAGTCAACAAAAAGAAGATCAAAAGTAATACAAACAGATACACGTGTCTTTAATATACATGGATTTGTCTGTCCACTTGATTATTTGCGATGTTCACCTAAACATCACTTGTGAATGAATACTGTTTTATGCTACAGTAATTCTGTTTGTTGAATCTCTTTAAATTAGTTTCTGTATTACATTCGGTGTTATAAATTTGGATCTAGGTTACAGAATAGTCAGGGGCACGAAACAGAACCCAGACGTGCCATGTTTAAAACATTGTTCCAATTACTGTTCAGAAATAATTTTGTAACATGACCTTAGATTTATCTTTTTTGATTCTGATTAACAAACTCCTAAAATTATGATTCCAAGAAAGCTCGGTGCCCCAGAGTACATAAGAAGCTTGGCATTCTGTTTGGTGCACTAAAATATATATGTACTGAGTGGATGACTGGTATCTATCATCTTAATGTTTCGTACATCTAGATTCGGAGCAGTGAGAGGTGCCCCGCTGTATTGAAGGCAATGAAGCAGCAGCAGGCCTTAAACACTGCTATAGGCCAGTTGCTGTCAACATCATATTACTATAATCTATAGCTTCTGACTTTCCCTTTCCCTGCCAGCCCTCATGATAAGTGGACTACCAGAGGAATTGGGGGGGGGGGAGGATGGGGGTGAGAGACAACAGCAGGCCTCCCACCTACACCAAGGTTGTCCATCAAAACTAGAGTGCAAGACATGGGCTACCATACTGATGTTCTTGTCTGGTTCAACATACCTCACTCCTCTCACATCATGCCCTTGTGCCTGGAGAAATACTACATTTAAGCATCGTAAAGTACAACCTTATGTATTCTTAATGTTTGATGTACTCCTGACAGAACTTGCGTACAGTATGAGCGATGCTCTTTCCATCAGTCTAGATGCGGTCTCATAGTAGCAAAATGTAGTCTGATGCAGCAACCCGAGCACATTGTTGTAAATCAGTTCACTTCTGTTTGACGTGCAGTTGGCATTGGACGCTAGAACCATAGTAAAGTTGTAGCCTCCCATCATTATCTCCTCCTCCTGTGGTTCACAGCATCACTTGAGACATGGAAGAGGGGAGCGAGGAATTCCCTACAGCTTCTGTGCCACCCTCTGCCTTGCAAAAAAAAAAAAAAAAGCAACTTGGAAGAGAAGAGGAAGAATTGGGCTGCCAGGCCTCTGCCTCCTTTCACAGCTCTGCTGTCCATTTTTCTGCCCATTACGCTGTGGTTGCACAGAAGGCAGTAATTGTTAAACATGGACATGAGGATCTGTAAAAGAAGACAGAAGCTCTTAAGAACAAAGGGTTTTTTAAAACTTTTGAGTCTCTCAGGACGTTTTTTTTTAAATGAGAACATTACACACGTATGGGACGGACCGTTCTAATAGCCATATACACCCCTACCAGTTACTCTTCTAGCCATTACAAGGGCCATCCTGTGATGTCACAATATTTAAAAACTGCAGAGGACATCACCTGACAGATCAACATAGTAGAGTGCTTCTTGTTGGTGAGTGTTAGTGACGCTGGAACTGGTAAATAGAGCAGTATATTTTTGTTCACTGGATTGAGCCTTTAAAGTCCCGCTCCCTAGCTATTGGCCCTGGCCTTAGGCTCAGGCCAGTATTGCTGCAGCGGGCGTTGAATGTTCAGTAGATACTGTTGCATCAGGGTATAATGCTATCCCAACAGTGTGTTCAACGCTGATTTCAGCTAAGACTAAAAAATGGTTTCCTGCAAATGAATGTGGGGTTTATTCTTTGGTCACGGGAGGGGCTTGTAAATCTTACCTTCCCATCAAGAAACATCCTAGTAGAATACATCTTGGTTTACATGTGTGCGCACCTCTTGAAGACAAGTCTTCGGACTGTAAAAAGAGATTACAAATATTTGAAACTGTCCCAAGTTCTGAAGAACTACTCTTTAGAAAGCTGTCATGTAAGCATGGATTAGTATCCACTGTGGAAACATGATTCTTTACAAAGAATGCGCCATTCTTTCAATTTTCTTTAAAATATATTTAAATATGGCTAACTGGCAAGTTACCACAAGTCATGTGTAACACATTTAGGGATGCCTAGCGGTTTAGTATGAGATCCTGATTCTTGTACTTTTGCATTTTAAGTATATGTTCAAACACCCCCAAAGGCAAACCAATGTTAGCTAGGAAGCTAGCACTGACTGACTGAATGTTTTGTTGAAAATGTAAATTTTGTGTTATCTGTAAAGCTGTGGGGAGGTGAAGTTAATGAATTGAATGTGCAACATTTTAGTAACTTTCGATCTGCTTGAGCTTGGAACTGTTTTCATTGAAATCTGCAAATTATGCAGCAGATAATGAACTGTATGTCAAAGGGAATAATGTAATCAGTAATCATGCCAACATCACTGCAGAAGCCCATAGTACAGTGGCCCAATTTATTGTTCTGCCATTATAAGAGCCTATTCTTACTGAGCTAAATGGACATTTTACTTTATCGAGCAGCTATCTAAGGTCAGTGTTAAGAGTGTAGTCGGGCTGTGCAATTTCCGTTTATGTTATATACTTAAAACACAAAGCTGCCAGTTGATATTCCTACCTGCATATATATTAATTGAAACATTTCTGATTTATTTCATGCTCAAGCTGGCTAAGCTTAATCAAGAGTCGTGCTCACTTAGTTAGTAAACCGACGGCGTATATCACAAATGTGGCATCAACTGGAGGTCTGTGTAGAGTCAGGTCCTACATTTTTCAAACTATTAATATTGCATTCATCCATTAGACTAGCCCAAACAATAACATAAGTATTTTGATATGGATGGGTAAATATCTGATTGGATGGATGTGGAGATGAGTAGGTGACTTGACAGATTCTAGCCTTAAAGGCCATTTATAATAGAATAAATCCATATTTTTGATTAAAAGTGCCTCTGACTCTCTATACGTAAATGCTCACCCCCTTGCTTATGATTACTTTCGAAGTGGGATAAAATCACTTAAAGAAGCATGCACCATATTTATATTGTATTTGCTGGTTCTTGTCTGGCATTCTCTGTCATTTTATCAGAATACATTTTCCAGGAAAACAAACTGCACACTGCATCACAAAGTTTTAGTAGATTTTACAGTAACGTGTCTCCTTTTCTTTTATCCAGGTTGATGATCTCATGCTGGAGAAATCAGAAGAGACCTTTCCTTACAACCCACCTAAAACTAAAGAAGCCTACTACTATCGCCAGATTTTCGAGAAATATTATCCTGGGAATTCTGATTGGCTGAGCCATTACTGGATGCCAAAGTGGATTAATGCTACTGACCCTTCTGCCCGTACATTAAAACATTACAAGTCAGACGCTACTGAATAGTGTTTCTGAAACACCAAAAACAAAAATCGGAAAGCATTTATATTGACTTATAAACTATTTTAATATACACATTAAAATCAGTTTCGTCAGAGAATGTCAGAACATTAAACATCTAAGTGCTCTTATCTGATTGTTGTGTATCAATTCAAAGGGAATTTGCTTTGATCATGGTAACTGATTTTGATAAAAATGTGTCTTTGTCATCATTTTTATACATTCAAGCTCCAGTCCCTTAGAATCACGGGTTCCGAGTTATGCAGACCACTGAATATCCATTTAGTGACAGTGAGCACAGGCGACGACAGATGCCATCAGGGAAAACATTGGAACATTGTTCTTTGGAGTTTTATGAATAGATAGTTTGGACCAACTGCTAAGGAGCTATGTGTCTCTTCCTGGTAACGTGCAGCTGAGCAGATCGTCAGAAATTTCTAACACTGCTGTAGGATGTTGAGTTGTTTTTAGGGTCGAGTGTGCGTAGCATGCGCTTGCGCATGCGTTTCGCTTGCAAGATGCTTTAGGAGTGAGAAAAGGGCTCGGAGCCCCGTCCATGTCACATCAGTGTCTTTCATTGGTTCGTGGGCTTGCCTTTCAAAATCTGCTTGCTTTCATTAGTGGAAGGCACGCATACGTCATGCCTTTTCCGGTGGTTAGCCCTTTTCAAGCGCAGCGACCAAGTAATGAAAACATGCAAGGCTCGCTGTTTCCCATCATGTTTGTGGACAACTTTTTACCTTTTTTTCGCAGCGCGATCTCGCTTGGCAGAAGTCGAGTGCTTTGCATAAAATTGACCCTGTCACATAGTTAATTGCACTTTTGCCGGTTACGTAGATAATTGCACTTTTGCCAATAGGTTTCACTACGAGTGAACTGTAGCAGCGCTGTTTTTTTCTATTTAATGTGGCAAGAAAAATCCAGTTGAGAGTTTACAACTGCTAATAGCTCAAACTCGGAGAAATGCGATACCCTATTGCATTGCAAATGCTTGTTTTATTTGGACATATTCTTTTATGCATTGTATTCTGAGTACTGCAATGTGTCTTTGGCCCTTTACAGAGTTCAGAAATAATGCAGTTTCTTATCTGCCTGACCATACTATGGGGTTATTTACAAGTCCATAGCGCCACCGTTGTGTCATTTTTTTTAAATGCAGCAGCGGCGCTGAGCAGTCTCCTACAGTGCACCACATTTACAAACTGGCGTAATGGGGCCATTGCACCAGTTTGTTAAGCCTTGCGCCAGGTATAATGTATGCAAGGTAGGTGTTCCCAAGATAAAAGACACACAGAACTGGCACAGTGAAATCTACAAGATTTCACTTCATCTCTTGGCACCTTCACACCATAAATTTTTTAACACCTGCTCGCATTGCTGGAGTAGCATCACTTGCGTCACTTTAGCACCACAGATGCGTCAGAATTTCTGACGCATCTGTCAAAAAATGCTCCATGGAGCACTGTATCATAAATACAGTGCTACCATGGTGTTGTTAGGGGGGCGCAGGGCACCGCAAGAAAGCTGACGCATCAGAGCCGACACGCCAGATTCTTGTAAATGAGGCCCAAAGAATTCAAATCTCCTGGAGAAGAAAGGTAAACAGGTGGAGATACATGCATAGGAAATCCTTGGTACATGCTCTGCAAATTAGTAAAAGGGGATAGAAAAATAGATTTGACAGAGCTTTATATGGAAAACAGGGGCAACAAATAATGGTGGATGGAAATGCTTGAATCACCATTTTTTAATCACTGGACATTCCACTGCATCATTAAATGCAAATATATAAACTTGTCTGTGTCTTCAGCTCTCAAACTGCATCAGCTTTCAAACTGTGTCTTCCAGATGAGGAGTAATAAGCCTGATGTATAAAATAATGGAATGAAATGCTATCCAGAGGAATTTTCAATTAATAGAATGTATTTGCTCAAGCAATTAAACCCATCAATGTTTAGATGTCACAGTTACTCTTCCTAAGCCTGAGCAGTTTACCCAGACATTGGTTCCAGATTATTTTGCCCCGATGCACTATTCCCTTTCACAAATAAATGTGCAATTTGACTGATTGGTATGCAAATGAGAATGCAATTTGCAATGCAACTTATGTTCTAATAGGTCATATCTCAAATTACACATTCACGGGGGGTTGGAAAGCAATTTGCCTACAAATATTAGGCGTCACAATTTGCCACCCTCTTTGTTTGGCTGCGTCAGGGGAGGCTCCTCCATAAGGGCTGAGGAGCGTCGCCCTCTCACCAGCAGCAGCAGCAACAGCAGCAGCAGCAGCAGCAGCAGCAGCTGCAAACCTTTTCCCCAAAAACGATAATAAACTGTGTTTAATATTGTTTTGGGGTAAAAGGGGCAGGGCCACGGCGGTGACGAGCAACTCCCCCTCACTGCGCATGTATGTTTGGAAGGCCGTCTCGGGCTGGCCAAACACACATGCATAGAAGGGTCTCTCCAGCCCAGCAACAAAGTTGCCGTGCTGGAAAGAGCCTACACAGGCTCCCAGTCTGCCTGGGAGTGCCATTTCTGGGTGCTCCCAGCCAATCCTGACGCTGCTCTGAGGAGCGTCAGGATTGGCCGCCGGGCAGGCTGGGAGCCTATGCCTGCAGCAAGACGGAGGAGCGGAGTGGCGCATCCAGGAGCAAGGTAAGTGGTCTTTTAAAATATTTTTCTGAATGTAATGTGCCCCCACCTCCTGTGCGCTCTGTCCAGCCCCCTCTGCGAACCGCGACTGGGCTGTAAATGCATTGGATACCCACAAGTGTCAGCAGACCCCCATCCCTTTATTTGCATTCCACAACAGGAAAACATTTTTTAATGCCGCTCATCAAAGCAACTGGTGATGCTTTAAAAAAAATGTTTTTTAAGTTTACTGTTCGGCAAGACATCAGCCATAGCTTCAAGTGTCCCCTCGACCTCTAGCAGCCATGAAGCCACCAGTATGGTTCCCAAATGGGAAGGTATCCCGTGAGGACAGCTTCAACTTTGCGAATCAGATCTCATCCCCTTCGAGGTCTTGGTACCTGATCAATGATGTGTGACCACAATTGTGGTCACAAATCATTGATACATTGCTCTTTCAATTGCAACTAGAAAGCATGGCCCTTTTCATTCCCCCTTCTAATTGCCCTTCTACAAGTAAGAAAGAATTTTCAGACTTGTGAAAGAGATTTTTTAAATAGGAAAAATGTATTTGATTTTGCACGTTGCAGGCTTTGTGCGTCAGGATGGTGTGGTACTAAAATATGTAAGTCTAGATTTACTAAACGTTCACGAAGTGCAATGCAGCAAGGGAAGGAAAGCTGCTGTTCTGCATTGCTTCAAAGGGAAAGAGGAGAAACATGCCATATCTACTAGGATATGGTTCAGTTCTCTCTTGTAGCTTCAGTGCACTTGTGGCTGCCAAGCGCCAACGCAGGCACACTTGTGCCACAACGCAAGGGTGTCTGTACTGTGGTCAAAATAGTTTTTGTGCTGGAAGGGATACCTTCCTGCACAAAAAATATTCTTGGGGGACTATTCCTAAGAGGAAGTACCAAGGAGAAATAAAGATATTTCTTGTTATGCCAGCTTCAGGTAGAGGCACTACTCTTGTGCAAACACATATTTACTACCTTTAGCAGATATCATTTTGCATTAGACTACATGGGTAGATCCACAGGAATGCCCAAGCTCCACTCAGGTGATGCCTTCCCCACGCAAAGTAATGCAAGCCAGTGCTTTGCACTGTGTTGTGTTACTGTTCTTTTCTACAAAGCCACACAAATCAGCCTTGCGTGGCTTGATAAATACTAAAATAGACTTTGCATCGGGGTGCGCCAAGAAAGTGATACAACCCGATGCAAAATCTTAGCTAAGTCTGGGCCCACGTTTTAAATATTGACATGCACATATATCTAGTTCAAGATATTGAGGTGCACTATAATGCCTTGGTATGTTGATGTGAAGTTAGAATCTTAAATCTATACTTCTTTAATTACTATTACCTTGATGAAACAGTGCAAGTCAATATTTTGGATTCTATGTATGTACAGGTCGAGTTTTCTGTGGACGAAAGTTTGGGAAACAGCCCTAAGGAGTCAAGCTGCACCTCAGCAGCTGCATCGCCTCTTCCTTCACCCTTGTGCCTTTCCCTGATTCTCGGGGGCCTCGTGCAGCGTGGAGTAGCCCCCCCTGTACTCTGTCACTTTAAGGCTATGTGAAGTAAACTGCAGGTTATTTATTTTCAAATTAGAGTGTAAACTCTACAGTGCAAATCTGCATTGCATTTGTCATGTTAGACAGGACTTTTCCTGTGACTACCACTGTTGACCTAGCCCTCAAAGATGTGTCAACGTGTGTTCCTTTATTTTGACCATGGCCTGCTTGAGCCCTGGCTCACAACCATCTTCATGTTTTTTCGTTCGTGCTACAGTCAATAAAGTCCCAAGTACACGTGTCCTCTTGGAAAAGTAGAGCTCATGGGTTCGAAATGTAATTGAATGTTAAACTGCACTGTTTTCCATCCCAGCATGACTCATCTTTTCTATGAAACGAGAGATCCTGCATATCTCACTTGAAGCAGTAGCTCAGGAACCTTAGAAACTGCAAATAGAATTTCAAAAGAGACTCATAACAAAACGAAATCACAGTGATGGGGGATGACATGAGTCAACTTTCCTGTAAGTGAAAGATGAAACAGATAAATAATGAGAAGGAAAGGTAGAAATGGCCAAATAGAGGACCGAGTAGAATAGACAAGGTATAATAAACCCCCATTACTGGACACTGATTGTTCGAAAGCAAAGTTTACCATTTGGAATTCCGGAAATATTGGACTGAAACAACCCGTTGTCTTTCTGTGAGACTTTAATATCTAAATAGCTAAGTGTGGAAATCTGCATTCAGGTACAAATGCAATCGACATACAGAGGTATAATTACTAACACTTCCTACAGCATCAGCTCTACAACCACAAGGAGCATTTGCTCTGCTAAATTGCAGTTAGTGCCCATGCAACAGCCCTGTCAATGCCCCGTTTACGGAGTCATCTACGTTTGTTTCCTGCGTTTAGTTGTCTAATAAAAACGAAAACAAAAGGTGCATGGAGAAAAAGTGAAGAAGAATAAAAATCGTGTGGATGAATTTGGTAGGATGTGAAGGGTTGTCGGGTAGGGCACTACACACGTGCAGCTTACGAATATAAAACTCCCTGCAAGGGATAAACCACAGTGAATCCATGCCATGGCACGTGCTGTAAACAGCCCCCCATCCCTTTTTGCATCGCCTTAGACAACTAACTCCTGGCCTCCCAACCACCCTTCGTGCTTGATGTAGTTATAACCTATTCTGAACACTCACTGTCATGCAAGCAGTATGCCAGTTAGAGTTGCTAGGTATGTTTTGAAAGGAGACCTCTTATTTGGCAGTGGTACTATGGAAATAGAGACTGCACCCTTACTCCTAGGGTGATGGGTACTCCTACCAAATGCCTGGCACCAGCTATCCACCGCCCAATTCCCTGAGTGTCTCATTATCGTGGATCAGCCCCTGGTCAATACCTCTGTGCTGCTCCTTACTTGAAATAATTTCACCTCGGGTGTAAGTTTCCATCCTAGTCCCTGGTGCTCAAGGCTCAGTTGTTGCTCAGAATTCATGGAATTTTATCTTTGCTAATTAGTCTGCACAGAGGACATTTTGCAAAGGTTCATTGGGGCACCGCTGGTGAAATCACTAGACCAGTGGTTCCCAACCTTTTGACTTTTGTGGACCCCCACTTTATCATTACTGGAGCCCGGGGCCCCCCACTGAATATTTATTGGAATCCAGGGACCCTCCCCACTGAGTCATTATTGAAAGCTGGGGACCTAATCTGTTAATATTATTGAATTTTCTAAGCAGTCACGGACCCCCCTGAGGAGGCTTTGCGGACCCCCAGGGGTCCCCGGACCACAGGTTGGGAACCACTGCACTAGACCATCTCTGGTGCTAACGGTGTTTTGGCAGAGCTGCTCCCTAGCTCTCATATTATTTTCACTTTACATCAATGGAGTGGAAGAGTATGTCAAATCTTGCTTCTGAAATGCTCCTACTCTGGGTAGAACCGAGGTGTCAACGCTTTTGTGTGCTGACATTCTCCCACTTTTACAAACACCTGGTGGTCTCCAAAACATATTACATTGTTTCAGAGACTTTAGCTTTTCTTACAGCCATTTAAATAATACTGCATGAACCAAGTTAATTCGTTTTTACCCATTGAAGGGCATCAAGAACAACTTTACCTCAAATTCTTCTACTTGCGACCAGGTCTCTTAGTTTCGGAACCTGGGCATAAACATTTCACACACTGTGAGATGGATGTAACATCAGATTTATTCAAGAAATCTGATGGCCCAGTGAACTGGGAGCACTCTCCATTTTTCTCGCAACTAAGTTTGCCACTTGATCCAACCACCCCTGGAGATGTACAAAGCACAAGGTCAAAGTACCGCCCTGTATGGTACACAACTGTGCAGGTTTTCCAGCGTCCCCAACCTACCAAGATGTGAGCTACGATTCTTTATTCAACTGCTGAAATCTCACCTCCATGCACACTGACAACACCTAAGCTTCTTGACTTCAGCCTAATGACCATTAGAACAACCACCAGGCTGAGTCCTCTATTACACTGCGTGAGACTGCAGCACACTCTAGAGCGGGAGGATGATTGGTGAGGCCCTGTACAATGTTCTATCTCTGGTCGACTTTGTATTCATTGGTTGGTTCAGGCACATTGAGATGGAGCTGTCCTCCACGGGTCTGCCCGAACTGTGAAGATCCACTCAATCCATCACTGCAGATGTCTCAAACACTGTGGAGCTATAGGAAACATTTCTGGGCCCACAAGCTGTTCTTTAACTACGAGGTTTATAGAAATCAGCTCCCATCTGTGAACAATGCCTAGATGAAATTTCAATAGCATCTGGTAGATCCCTTTACTGCAAATTAAGCTATGGAACTCTCCCTTTGAACTATCCGAGGCACCAAAGGGACCTAGCTACTACTCAACACAGGCCAGCTTGCACCACAAGCCACCGAGGATGAGATGCACTTTCTCTTCTTTTGTCCCCACCGTTGCTCTATTTTATTACATTGGTTCAAACCCTTCTTGAGGTCTGCAGGCGAGTGACCCCCCCCCCCCAACTCAGTGCTTTGAGACCCTCACGGGTGAGTAGTGCGCTTTACAAATTCCCTGATTGATTGATTGAAGAGCTTCACAGTACTAATCTCGGATTTCCCTTAGATAGAAGTGCCTGTGTTTACATGATTTCTGCTTTAGGCCTACAGACAGAAGCCTTCTTTAGTTTCTGAAAGAACCATGCAGATGCTGTGAGTGAACCTGTACTATCCAACACTATAAGTGCCTCTGTTTGAATTGTTTTTACCCCTTTGTCTTTCTATCCGCTATTATTCTAATTGTTTAAAGTTCTGCACATCATCAATTTTAAGCTTGACTTTCAAGTTTTAATGTTTGCTTACTTCTAGCACGTGGTATTGTATTTTGCCTATTTATATGGTTTTGTGAGCTTCGTCCCGAAATAGACTATGTTTGATCTTGGTCAATAAACCTTTCTCAACCCGATCCCCATTACCTTTATTCCCCTCTGATCCCCTCCTCTTCTCTTGTGCATATAATGAACACCTGTGCCTGTACAGTTTTCTATTTTATTTATACTTGCGCTACATAAATTGGTGTGCATTCTTATACACATTCCTACAGTGCTTAAAAATTGGTTTGTTCATTTTGACTGTCCATAACTCTGGTGATGATAGCTGGAAGAGAAGTGCCAATATACTTTCAGCTGAACATTGGAATACTTTATATCAGTGTGAATGAAATTGAGATCATCTCTATAATCTTATACTGGAGGGTAACCATGAATAAGAAATACATAATACACAACACTTCCAAAATATTTAGACAGTTGTATGGTAGGGACAGACATGAAACATGATGAGAACATTCGGTAGAATGCCTTCCACATCCAATCGTTCTGTCTATGGTTTACACATTTGAATAATTGAAAATAGATCAGAATTGTCTGCAATCACAATTACAAGAGGTCAGTCGCCTTCAAAGTAAAGACTGCAGGTAACAAAACCATCATAAACAGCCAGGAATGAATGTAGTTCCTTTCATAATTTGCTTATGCACTCACTATCTTAAGAGCAGGATATACCGATCCTGATGTTGGTAGCTTTCATTACAATGTCAAAATCATCAGCTTCCACGTTATCCTGAAAATCACCATTCGACTGACACTACACAGGAGCAGTAATGCCATTATTAACATATCAAATATTGTGGGAGATCGATATGTGGCGCTTACTTCCGTGGTGATAAGGCCTGTGGTTGGACTAGAGGTGGATCCCCTGCACAAATCTTCCATGATTGTTAGCAAAGCCATTGAATCTTTGAAGCTTGTCCACCATCTTTGGAACATGCTACCCCAGAACATCTCTGATATTAGATAGATTAATCTCCAATCATCAATATAATATATTTACACTATACAGGAGGAACTGTACAGGTGAATTTCATACTTTGTAAATTTAGCCTGATGGCAATGCTTCCCCGAGCTCGAATGAACTTCCTTGCTGATAATTTTCTACATTACCACATAGACACCCACAGTAACTTGCAAACATATTCTTGAAGGTAGTCTGAAAGACTCCGAGAGTATTAGACACCCCAAAGAACATTCTCAAATCCTGATGGAAGAATGACCTTCCAATTTAGAGGCCTGCAACAGGCAGGCAAAGAGGTCTTTGCTTTCAGCAGAACGTCCATCACGGTGGCCCTGCTGAAAGCGCTGACACTTTTCTGAGCAGGTGCAGTGTTTGATGTGCCCACTCTGCTCTGAGATTTTGCTGCTGTAAGTAGAAAAAATGTTCCCGACACACGGGGGGCTCTCTAGCAGCCCCTAGGGGTCATTTCTGGGATACCCTGTTCTGGAGCTCCAGGCTTTCCATAGCGGCCCAGAACGGGAAAACGTTCACTACATAAATAGGATGTATAGTCTGAAGTACTTTGATCAATGACCCAGTGACGTAAGGGCCATTGGTTAACGATTTTCGCCACCTTCAGAAAACATGGTGATTTCCTTGATGGCAGCCATCCACAGGCTTGAATGAAGAGACATGTTTTTGATTTGGTACCACAACAGCCAACCTCTAAATATTTGTTTTTAGGGAAGCCTTTAACCCGGAAATATAATTGCAAAGCACCCCCTTGGTATCCACAAAGGACCAAGCCCATCAAGCGGGAATAGCACAAAGAGGCGCAACAACATGGGACCCTAGCATTGTCTCTGCACAGTGTCCAAATTCATCGCCACTCAAAAATGCATATACCCCAAGCAGTAAGTCAGCACCCGGGTCGCAATATGGACTATGTGCAAGAATAAGTGTACGGTAGCAGAAGTGCACATGGTAACTGTGCACAGATGTACAACCTTCAGGGGAAAACACAGAACCCATCAGTTTAATTTACTCTTAAAACAGGCTCCTGATTCCAACTCTGGAAAAAGAAACAGGGGACCCAAGATCCTGGCTCCTTTATGTTATTCACAAGTCCAGATACCCACTTGTCTTAAGCCTGCAAAGAAAAGTATTCAAGAAGTAGACCTCTTTGAGGTCGAAAATTAACTGACCTGTTCAGAACAGTGTCACATTATTTAGGAAGGATAGGTGTAATAAGGAAGTGAGTCATGACACAGAATAATATGAACCTCTTTTACATATTGATAGCCCTAGACCCTGCTTAAGATAACACAAATTAGAAAAGCAGAATATAGAGCTACGGAATAGCTTGCATATAAGAGAAGGCGCTGCACACAGACAACACTGGATCAGCCACAACGCAGGAGCATATGGGGACCAGGACCATGATCTGCTAATGATCTTGCTCAGTGCTTCCCAAACTTTTTAGAAGACAAACCCACTTTTTAGAATGACAAACTTTCGCAACCCACATAGTTTTAATGGACATGAGGCAAGTGATTTGATATTGACACTAAAGCATTGTAAAGGAGCGCACTGTCATTTACAGAAAGCAGATTTTCCATTGAAATGGCCACAAAAGTTGCACAAAGATACAATTTAATGATAAAACGATATCGCACAGCACACACATTATAATGTCTGGCAATCAGGTTTGTTAACATTTATCATTTGTGCTTCGCTAAGTAAAGTGTATTTATTTGGTTTGAACCTATTATGATCTTTGTTTCCATCACACTTTGTAAACACCAATCTCCATGTTAAAGAGTGAGCAGCAATTTGTCAGAACACATAGTCTGATGTCTGAACTCTGTCTTTGAAGCACAGCAAATGTGACATTAGCAAGGAATTTAAAAGTATCTTGATGTATTGCTTGGACTTTCACGACCAACTAAAACACAGCTGGTGACCCAGTTGTGGGTCGCTACCCACAGTTTAGGAACCACTGATCTAGCTGATGACTGATGACAACTTAGAGGGAACCCAGCATGTTTCTGTATTAAGTTTGTGTAAACAATATTAGAGGCCTGAGTGAAATATGTGTCAGCTATTCCATTGGATTAAAAAAACTTAAAACAGTGACCCTGTCAGACAACATAATTTTCTGAAAATAATCTATCAGCAATGTTAGTGGGCAGTCATAACTCTCTGAAACTATTGATTACTAAATTCTGCTCCTGGGTTGGGAGACAATTCCCTGCTGAGAGAGAAGCACCCTGTATGTTGTACATACATGCCTGAACATGCTAGACATATCAAATGTTCCAAAGATGTTTGCCCAAAGTCTCCTCATGTTTCATTCACCAAAAATCAAACAATATGCCAAAGGGCAGACCCAACCTTTTTACAAGGCTGTATCTCATCAAACCAATTAAATTATTGGTTACCAAACAGTTTTGTCATTAATAATTTCATTGCAAATGTTGTAGTGAGATTATCAATGATGTCATAGAAGATGTCACAAGTTAACTAGTATGTGGGGAAATTAGCAGTGCATTGTAAGGAAGCAAGTCAAAGTTACCTTAGGGCACGAGTTATAGTGACTTGAGATAACTATAATTAGTGAATTTCAGTGCTTTGGTACGTTTAAAATTACATGTCTTAAGTGTCATTTTCACTGACTATAACGTTACTTTAACCTTTGTTTTTTTTCTGTGAATTTCTAGGTGTTGTTATTATACAGTAATATTTCATAACCATACGTAAAGGAATCCCCACAGCAGCTCATTTATTTTTCACTTTGGTGTCTCGTGCCCCCTCTGGACACCTTTTTTTAAAGTCTCCAAGCCTTTAAAGTCTGCAACCCATCCTCTGGGGCCTTTCTTTTTATTTAAGGAGAGGGGACGTGTGACATTCCCTCCCCTAGCCACTTTGGGATCCCCAGGGGATTTGACTTTTTAATAAAGGGAGGGGGGTGTGCATCCCCCTTCCCTGTTTCTCCTTGGGCCAAAGGCACCCAATCCCTCTGGATCATAAATAAAAGGGGGGAATGCGGCACCCTTCCCCACTCCTTTTTGGGCCCCTGGGTCACCTTCCCCCGCTGCCTATCCTATAATTAAAATTGATAGGGTGAGCTGTCCCCCTTCCCTATGACTCCTTGTGCCCCTTCTACTCTGTCCCCTGGGGCCCATTCTATAGATAAAGTGTAGGGGTCACATAGCCCCCTCCCTGAGTCTTCATGGCCCAGGAGACCCCATCCCCTGGGACCAGAGGTGGCATCCACAAACCACAAGTTGGGGGCTGCGGGGGACCCCCAGAGCTCTAGCTGGCTCCCCGAATGCTGCGGGACCCAGCATTGCTCCCAGCTAGAGGGAGCATCTGTTTTTGCTTGCTCCCTCTGGGCAGGAGCAATGTGTGTTTGCCTGCCTGCAGCAGTGCAGGCAGGGAAACAGAAGTCTGCTCTCTCCCGAAGAGAGCATTTTCCAAGCTCCAGCCATGTGGAAGTAGACTTGTATTTTCCTGCCTACTAAACCACTATGCCCGGTGGTGGGCTTCCTAGGGCACAGTATGTGATTCAGCCCTGAGGGATTAGGTCCCTGGGGCCTAATAAGGCTCGAGAGTGGCTTCCCCCAAGCCTTATTAGGCCCTGGGGACACATTCCCCTGGGCCTAACTTTGTTAAACATTCAGCCATGAGGGATGGGGTATTCCTGGCCTAAGAAGGCTCAGGTTGGGGGCACACTGCACCCCTCCCCTCCATAGACTATTTGACAAATACAATAACAAATGGAAGGGGTTCCATGTGGCCCCCTTCCTCAAGCCTTATTAGGCCCTAGGCACTCCATCCCCAGGGACAAAAAAAGAAAGGGAGAAGGCTGTGTGGCCCCCTCCCGGAGCCACATTCAGCCTTGGGCACACCATCCGCCAGGGCCATTTGTTTTTTGAAAGGAGGTGGAGGCAGCATTGCCCCCTCCCTAAGCCTCATTAGGCTCTTGGGACCCCATATATTTCAATGGGATAGGGCATGTGGTACCCCTCCTGGAGCCTCTTCAGGCCCTGGGGACCCCATCCCCAGGGCTATACCTACTTTAAAGAGGAGGGTACCATGAGGCCCCCTCCCCAAGCCTATTACGGCCTTGGGGGCCCCATTACCTGGGGCTAGGTATTCTATTTATGGGTGGGGGATCGAAGCCCCCCTCTCTGGGCCAATTTGACCCCATGGACCCCATCCCCCGGCACCTCCTACCTTTTTTAATAGGGAGTGGGCATGCAGCCCTTCTCCCAGGGCCGATATTTGTCCCGGGACACCATCTTCCAGGGCCTGGCCAATTAAAATGGAGGTGTGCGCAGCCAACCCCTACTCCCCCCCCCCCCCAACTCCCTGGGCTGATTTCAGGGACCACATCCCCTGGGGCCTGGCAGGTTAATGAAGGAGGGCCATACTGCCCTCCTCCCAGGGCCCGGCCACTAAATGATGGGTGCCCTGGAGTCCACCCAGGGCACCCACTACATCTTTATTGGGAGCTGGGAGGGAGCCCCAATGCCCCCGCAGGCCCAGCCAGAACCATTGTCAGTGCCTATATTTGCATGCATCTTCATATCCTTGGTAAAGGCCTTTCAGCACCTATGATGTCACAACCTCTGTTTCTCAGAAGTGCTAAAAATCCACACGAGGGTGAGAGTCCAATGGCAAGGCTTGCGACATGTGTTTGTTGCCTGATCACTCGTTTATCGATAGCCAACAGGAGTGTTTCACTGTGAGTCTACTGATAATCACAGATGTTTGTACGTACTGTAGAAAGAGCCTGTTATGGTTTTTGAAACAGGAGAACTTATAGATTGTTTCAGGTTTTAAGCCTTCCACTGAAAAACCAGTGGCTACACACCTAAGGCAGACGAAGAGTCTTTACATGGCTCCTGGAAACTACATATGCCTCCACATTCGTACTGTAAACGGTCTCGCGATTTAGCCTTTCTCAGACATCTTAAGACTCACACGAGCAGACACCGCATATTCTGACGTTATGTGGGTGACAATGAGAAACCTATAATGACTAAAACGCTGCTATTTACTTCGAAGACTTTCTACAAATACAGATTTTGTTCAATCGCTACATTTGTTACGCTATTCATTGTAGCTAGGCACTCAGTTTTGTCATGGTGGCTTAGTTGGTCATTTTGTGTTGATAATACATTTTACGATTTGTCAATATACATGACACTATGCTATTTTACTGCGCTGATTATTTTTTTTGTATCTTCCTGAATAAGATACCATGTATTTCTTAATTTAACCTGCAGGTGGCACTGGCTGACAGTTTGTGACTTCACCGCATGTCACTGAGCTGGCTACTGGCGTTGGTATATTTCTTCATGTGTAATCAACATTCTCGGTGATATTTTGCCTCGGTTTTTATTTGCGCGCCTCTCTTGCTCAGCAGAGCCATTAGTGAGATTAATACTCAGCTTCCGGGATCTTGAAGAAGGAAAGGTGATATATTCTGAAGTAGAGCCTCATCTCACAAGGCTAGCCACATAATATCACGCTGAAGCATCTTTATAAATCAATGTCTCTAGATAGGGATTGGACAAGACACCCCATAGGAATGCACATTTGAATTTACTTTAAAGAGTAGCGCTCAAGGAATTCCCAAGATATGAGGGAGCAGTATTATCTTTTCAGGAATATATTTCCAAATGTCATTTTGAAACCGAGAGGATGGTTTTTATGAGGTTGGAGTAAATGTGCCGTCATTTTCTGCCTGATTCTTTACTAACAATATTTTCTTCAATTTTTCACAACAGTGGCTTGTGACCAAAAAACTCATTGTCATAACATAACACTACAGTGACTAATGTAGAGTTGTATCTTGCCATCGTAACTCTTCCCCGGCCTGTAAAATATACTATATTCCTTAAAAGTTAGTGGAGAATGTACATTTAAACCAGAATGTTGTTTTCTGCAGTCAGCAACTGTTATACGTTTCCTACAAATATAGGAGGCCTGTGTATTAGAACAACCCGAACTTCACAATATAGAGACTTAGGGCCAGATTCACTACAAAGTGGCAGAGAGCAGTGGCAACATATGCAGCCCTGCGCTGTGCCACTTTAGAAATGCAGGGATGCGCCCTATTTACTAAAATACGACGCACCTCTGTGTTTTCCCCCTGCACCGGTGCTAAATATAGCTGCCAGCTCCAACACAAGCATCCTTGCACCATAATGCAAGGGTGTCTGAGTCGAAGGGAATGATTGTGTATGTGCAGGAAGGTGTCCATTCCTGCACATAAACAATCTACAATGGCGATTTGGCACTTCTATGTGTGCTGCAGGATGGACTGCCGCAGGAGGGACTGCCGAGAGATGTTCGCATATTGCTAAGGATGCAGCCTCCCCTTTAATATTGCAGGATACTGTGGTAAAATTAATATTCAATTTTATCCCCAAGACCAGGGCAGGCGCTGCCCAATGTTCAATTTAAGTTTGCTTTAGTACTTAAGACAAAACAGCAATTGATGGAGTACTGTGTATTATAATACATACAGCAGCCAAGTCCCTAGCATAAGTAGTGCAGTCTTCGATTGGAGGAACCACGTCAAATGGTAGACTCAAAGGCCCATATTTATACTTGGTTGGGACAGAATTAGTGTCATTTTATTACGCTAATTCAGTGCAAACCTACCTCCATATTTATACACTGGTGCTAGACACATCTAGCGCCAAAGTAATGGAGTTTACGTTGTTTTCTGGAGGGAAAAACCTACCTTACGTCAATGAGATGCAAGGTAGGCGTTCCCGTCCAGAAAAGGACAACATGGCGCTTGCTCCATATTTATCCCCCATGCTAAAATCCAGCAGGTGAGGATGGGGGCCTTAAAAAATGGCACTAAGCTTGCTTAGTGCCATTATTTAACGGCTGGGTCTGGACAGATGTAAGGGGATCTGTAGGCAGATTTCCATGGCCAGAGACCATAAAAATTGCCCACAGGTGCCCTTCCTTGTCCCCAGGGACACAGCCACCCACCCCTACCCACACCAGGAGGTCATCTAAGGATGGAGGACCGATCCCAGGTAAGTCAGGGTGAGTATTTTTATTTTTTTGCCAAACATCGCTTGGGGACTCTGACTTGGGGCCCCCTGCACGGCGCTGGCCATTGGGGTGGTGGGCATGGCTCCTGTCTTTCCCAAGACAGGAGCCATGTCCATGGTGCTTTTGCGTCAGAAAATGGCGCTACACTGCCTAGAGGCCATTTTATTTTGCCTCTAAACAGTGTAGCGCCATAATTTGGCGCACAAGCCCTGGTTCCCACTACGCCTCCCAGGCCCTGTTAGCGTCCTTTATAAGGATGCTAATAGGGCCTTAGCGCCGGCTAGTGCATTCCATAAATATGGCGCCCGGCCGGCGTCATGAAATGGCGCAAGCCAGCGCTATACTTTTTGTCGCAAACCTGCACTAACGCAGGTTTGCGTCAAAAAGTAGAAATCTGCCCCCATACTGAGAATACTGAATTTGTCTTGTTGTGTATGGGTAAACACTATTCAAACTGGTTTGTTTTTTGTGAAATCTAAAAAGGAGTTTCCTCCTCTTTGGTGGGTATTTTACCCATAATAGTATTAGTGGTAACTGGACTAATTGCAGGCACAGCTAACTGTGGCTGCACAGCTTGAACAGCCCTTGCTGGGGCAGTTGAATTATATGCATTATCTGCATTAGACATTGATACAGTCTAAATAAATTTGTGCAAAAGCCACGCAGTTCAACATTACTTAATGGTCCTAAATTTGTATATGGTGTGTCACCAGCAAAAACAGGGCAGATTGCTTCATCATTACTGAGAGGACCTAGTTTTCCATTATGTAGTGTGTGTGTGGAAAGGACAGCTTGGAACCAGTTTTGACACTCCTGGTATGTTGATGGTATTTCTAACATTTCATAAGCTCTATATTGACCTGATACTGCAGCTTCAGTGTATGTATGAAATGTTTGTGATTTAGCATCAACTGCAGGAAAAGGAACTCAGGGATAAACTATTTTGCATTTATAAGCTTTGTGTGCCTCAATCATGAAGGTAACATCTCCCCTACAGGAGCGAGCCCATGTGCAGTTAAATGTGCAGTTACTACCTGCCTACAATTAAAAGGAATAACAATTATTTGTGTCATGCTTAATAAATGGTATTTAAAGAAATGCAAACTATAGAGGGGTAATCCCTTTAAAGGTTCAAGCTTGAATAACCTACAGACATAAATAGGTGTTTCCTGTTAAGCTGATATCCCTTTCACCACAAACGTCTCTGTGTAGAGGTGAAAGGGAGCCTTTGGCAAATGAGAGAAACTACCCAGGAGACCTGTTAAATAAAAACCTGACTTAAAACATTGGTGGTCCCATGTTGTACGGTTCCCACAAATATAGCAGGACTGTGTATTCACAATATAGAGACTTAGAGGCATATTTATAGGCCCTTAGCGCCACCTTGCACCACATTAATGTCACTTATTTTGACCTTAATGTGGCCCAACGAGGCTAAAATCCCTGCGCCTTATTAACAGGGTGGCGCAATGCATGCATTGTGCCACTCTGTAACCCTTTGTGCTACATTATGCCTGCACCAGGCATAATGTATTCAAAGGAGGCGTTCCCTCGTTAGGGGAGCCAGAAAAATGGCGTAAGTAAATCTATGAGATTTCCTTGTGCCATTTTTTATGGCACTTTTAATGCCTGCTCAATAGCAGGCGTTAAAAGGGGGCTGCCATTCTTTAGAATGGTGCCCGATGTACTCTGCAGGTGTAGCACCAGTATTTTGGCATTACTCCTGCAGAATACATCAATAGTGTCATAAAAAATGACACTATTGCCCCCTACCCTGTGCCATAGTATTTTAAATACGGTGCACACATGGTGGCGGAAGGGGGTACTAAAGGGCGCAGAGAAAGTGGCTCTGCACTCGGTGCAGCGCTGCTTTCCATAAATCTGCCCCTTAGTCCACATATACCATCAGTAAGTGTTGTTGTGTTTCGGCTAGGCCACAGTACCACATCCAACCCCAAAACAGACCAGGTAAGGATGTTGTTGGCAGCCTCGAAGATGACACTCTGATTTCCAAAGAATCTATGGAAAAAAATTGAACCCTTTTGTAAATCACTCTTGTATGCCCAAGGTAAACACAAGAAAGCTACGAAAAGCATTCTCAAAAGATTTCTTGAAATTATCATGTTCTTGTATAAAAAGCATGTACTGCGACTATTCGAAGCATCAGACGTACTATGGTAATCAACATTATTAGAATGATAAACAATTTAAACAATTAAACTGTGGCAATTGTTGCTAATGTTTCTGTACGCCTATCTGTATCTAATACTATACTAAAGAGAGCATAGTGGGAGTACCCTTTGCCAGATCATTTGGCATAGTCTAATCCATATTACCTTAAAGTTATATGTCAGGAAGCCAGTACAGGTTGTCCTCCTTGGCAGGATGGAGGAAGAGCTGCATCTTAGTCACAAATGACATTGTGTTCTAGCCTGTGCAACCCTGGAACTAGCTATATAGACTGCAGGGCATCAGTGTTTATCAGAAATGCACACACAGCACACTCACCCACTAAAGTGTTTAAAGGGTTACCAGGAAAAGGAGATGCCAACTTAAGGATTTGAATCTAAAATGGCAGATACATGCAAGCCAAGCGACACAACAGGGTTCAGTGTTTGCTGCCCATATCAATATGTAATCTTAATTTCATCAAAGTTAAATTATCCTTTCTACCTTCTGAAGTTCATCACTCGTGTGCCATTGAATTAGGTAGCAGTAACACTAGTTATCCACAGCGCTTACAAATGCAAAACAATGTCCACTATTTATATGCTATATAAAAAGAAAAACTAAATATTTCATTATATCATTTAATATGAACAAAATATGTTTTTATAAAAATGTTCTGTGCACAGTGCCCACCTTGTCCACAGGGCCTTCCCTGATAATTTATACGTTTTGTGAACAACTGTTAAATAGTCCTGTTTGTTCACCTATGCCGAACTCATTCATTACTATGTTCCTCTATGATCCAGTTTTCATTGATTTCGAAATAAACTGTTATCCTAATTCATACGCCATTGATGTTGAACCTGCTCAGCTTAGAAGAGCTTGCCTGTTGGCTAAATATACAATCATCCAAAAATGTGTGAAATATCTTACAGACATCTCTTGAGACTATATATATATATATATATATATATATATATATATATATATATATATATATATTTATAGATAACATTTTTTAATATAACATTTTAAAATATTGAGGCTAGGTGACTGAATATTCCAGCTCTGGTCTTTTCTTTTAAACCCTTTGTCAGCCTTCCAATTTCAATATTTCCAGAATCATTTGGAACAGTCCCTTTGCTACTTTGTTACCTGTAACTCTCAAATTACAGACACACTTCATCAAGCAAAGGAACAATCTGAAATGCCTATTGATGGTCAATGTCCTTTCTGGACTCAACTCCTTGTCTTTGCAAGGCATCCCTGAAACTGGACTTCGCATCACTAGCCCAGTCAACACTATCTTTGATGTTGATGCAACAGGAACTCGCACCACATCATCGCCACATCTTGGAACCAATGCATCACGTTGGCTGTGCAACACATCTTCACCTCAGATTTACACAACACTACACAACCAAGTTGAAGTCATCTAGGCGCATATTTAAGAGCCCCTCGTGCCATCTCCCGACCCATTAGCATCATTTTTTTTGCGCTAATGTTTTGTTAGATGGACAAAATCCCTGCGCCATATTTACAAAGTGGCACAATGCATGTATTGCGCCACTTTGTAACCCTTTGCTCTACATTATGCCTGCACCAGGCATAATGTATGCAAAGGGTGCGTTCCCCCGTTAGGAGTGCCGAACAAATGGCGCATGGAAATCTAACAGATTTCTTTGTATTATTTTATTCAGCAATTTTAACCACTGCTCAGAGTAGGCGTTAAAAGGGGGCACACCATTGAATACAATGGACACCTATGTACTCTGCAGGAGTAGCACCAAAATATTGGCACTACTCCTTCAGAATACCACCACAATGTATGCAAAATACGGTGTACACATGGTGGCAGTAGGGGGTGCTAAGGGGCGCAAGGAAAGTGGCGCTGCACTGGGTGCAGCGCCACATTCCTTAAATCTGCCCCTTTGTTTAGTGGGTCAAACTGGGTCCCTGTAGCCAGTCCATGCTCCATTGCTGTCAGCCTGAACTTTTGACTTTGTCCCGGTCCACCGAGACTAGTTATCTCCAGACAGCGCATTTTGCTTTGAAGCACCATACTACAGATTTTTCTTAAAAAAATTATAACTCAAGTTCTATTTATTGGATGCATGGATCTACCTCTCTTTCATCATAAAATCAGTGTAACTACCCTTCCTGTACTGTGCTTAAGACACAGTCTTACTTGCTGATCACTCACTTCTTCATGAAAAAAGTAAAAACAGGCATTTTCCCATTTCTTTGAAAACACCAAAATGCCATCTTGGAACTACAGTTTTTCTTTTGCATTCTAATAAAGATAGACAAACTGGTAGCGGGGCTAACAAAATGCCAACTCGCTCTTAGTTTAGGACAAATGTTATCTATCTATAACCCTTATAGAATAATGCTTTTATAGAATTCTAGTACTGTTCAAATGATGAAAAAGACTTGCATTTATCTATAGGAATACCATCTCATTAATAATAGGAATAGCCAACTATCTTCTCAGATATTCTCATTTAGGAACAGCAAAACAATTCACATTCTTAAACATCTATCTATCTATCTATCTATCTATCTATCTATCTATCTATCTATCTATCTATCTATCTATCTGTCTATCTGTTGCCTGCCTTCCTATCTATCTATGTGTCTGGCACAAAACATTCAGTAATTATTTACGAAGTAAAAAAATGTTAATAGATTACACAGTTTAACTTTTTCCATGCTGAGGATGGAACGGTTCCCTCCTCAGCCATGGTGAATGTGTGCTGAGGATGGAACCATTCTGTCTTCGCACCCACCCACGGGGAAAGTGAAGGCGCTCCCCCCTGTGGGCCGGCCATTTCATCTCCCCACCAGGGATGGCAGCGGAAGACCACTAGACCCTAGGGATTTTTCACAATAAACACAATTGAGGGAGCTGCCCCTTAGGTCTTTGGGCACATATTTTAGCTGTTTTTGCCCTTGGTGATATTGTGATATTTGTAGGTCCACTAGACACCAGGAAAAGTTTCTGTGTGTGAACTGAAGTTTGGCTTATGGTCTGCATGTACTGGGATTTGGCTAGCTGTGTGTGTACAGGCATTTCGCTGGTGGTGTGTGTGGACTGGTGCTTGCCTGGCAGTATGTGTGAAGTGGCACTTTCTCAGTGGTGTGCGCAGATTTTGCTAACAATGTGTGTTGACTGTTTCTGGCTGAGAGTGTGTGTTGATTGGATTCTGGGTGGTGATGTGTGTGGCTGGCATTTGGATGGTGATTGGCAGACATATCATTTTATAATGTTGACTATTTTATTTCTTATAATCATTTGCATTTGTGATTGTAATGTTTTAGTTCTCCTTTTCATTCTAGTGCAAAGCTTTAGGTTTCCTTCGCTGGGACTTCTGCTGCGGTATCAGCACTGGTAGATCTACAGATTGTTTTGTTACATGTGTTTGGTAAGAACATTTTATTTGTACTGTTTACTCTAAATGAGTATGAATTCCCTGCATGAATGTGTTTTTGTAAGTGGTATGATAATAGCAGAATGTTAAGCTTCTGCTTTATTGTGTATGAAATTCTCCTTGGATTTGTGCTCAATGTGTTGTCTTGTGTGTAATTTTCTTTTGCTTTACCTTTCTAGTGGGATATCGTTGGCGCTTGCTGTGTCTGTGTAAAGTAGGTGCTGGTTAGTCTAGCTGTCTCTGTCAAGGGAGTGGTATCTTTTTTGAGCATATAGGTCTTTGTGATAAAGCCACACTTTGTTCATTACTTATTTTACAGTGTTGGTTATTGTTGACTTATTTGTCAAGTTGCTTTTATTAGTAAGGATTATGGCTAGCTGCAGGATTACCACTCAGCAGGTTGTTGGCATCCTTTTTGATGCTTCCTCTGACCGTGGTTATGAGACTGACTCTGCATCTGAGGCAGTCCAAGATTCTGGCAGTTAATTTTCTGTCTGAGAGGAATCATCTGATGATGAAGCCACTCTCAGTGAGGATGAAGTCCCTCTTTTAAAGGAGGAAACTGACGTGCTGATAGTACAGCAAGAGGCATCTGAATTGCAGCCTGGGGCTAAATGGCTTCTCATTGGAAATGCCTAACTCTGTGTTGCCCCAAACATGGTGCAGTCAGCTTTGCCTGCCTCTACGGATGTCTCAGGGTGTATAGTAAATACTGAAAACATTTTGCTTATAAATGTTTTCAAGTTGTTTATAGACAATGTATTTTTGGAATAGATTGTTGACCAGACTAATTTGTATGCTGAACTGTATTTGAGGGACTTCAGTGCCAGACTTAAACCCCACTCTAGAGTTACCTGTTGGACTCCCACAAATCTGGATGAGTTGAAGAAATTTGTGGGTTTAACTTTTTTGACAGGCTTGATAAGGAAGTTGTTGCTGTCTTCATGTTGGTCTACTTGTCCTCTGATGGCAACAGCTATACTTCCTGCAACCATGAGTTGTGATCGGTATTTACTTCTGCTTTGGATACTGCATTTTGTTGATAATGCATCAGCAATGCCATGAGATCACGCTGATTGTGACTGTCTTTTTAAGATTCGGACTGTCCTTGATCATTTTGTAGATCGATTTTCAGAGATCTATGTTCCAGGGAAAGAAATAGCTGTGGATGAGTTTTTGATCCTGTTCAAGGGCCATTTGGTTTTTAGGCAGTACATTCCTAGGAAAAGGGCAAGTTATGGAATTTAAATGTATATGCTGTCTCAGAGTAGTACTAGATATGTCTACAATTTCAGGGGGTACACTGGTAGGGATTCCATTAGTAACCCCCCTGGTTGTCTGTGCACTTTCAGAGTTAGTGAGACAATTGTATGGGAACTTGGTAGAGGATGTTTTAATAAAGATCACAATTATAATGTAGATAACTTCTATACTTGTTTGAAATTGTTCAGGGAATTGTCCAAAGTGTATTTAGTTAGAACTGGTGTATAATTTTGCATCTACTTCCAATAGGTTTGTGTTTTCTTTTTTGTTAAAACAAATGTGATCGTGGTGTGCGTGGACTGGTGCTTGGCTGGCGGTGTGTGCAGACCAGTGCTTGGCTAGCGGTGTGCATGGACTGGTGCTTGGCTGGTGGTGTGCATGGACTGGTGCTTGGCTAGCGGTGTGCGTGGACTGATGCTTGGTGGGTGGTGTGCATGGGCTGGCGCTTGGCTGGTTGTGTGTGAGTAGTGACTTGCTGCTGGTCACTACACATACTGCTAGCAAAACTCCAGTCCACATACTCTATCCGCCACCAGCCGGTGTGATTGCTGTGTCAGTCATGTGGCCATCTGAAAATAATGGGCCCTTGAATGGAGCTGTCTGGTGATGTGAGTGCTGTAATATGAGCTTTCAATCATTAACAGTGTTCTTCAGTTTTGTGAAATCTTTTGTTAATAAAATTTTACATTTTGAGCCTTTAACCACCCTCATGCCAAATGTAACCAGTATGTGTGTGTACTTGAGGAATAGATGATTGTGCAGTAATATTTGTCTTTTCTGTCTTTCTCTGCCAGAGTGTACATTGTCTCCCCATTGTTGATTTGAGTGTTGTAATGTGCTGGGCATGTGGCTGGTGGTGTGAATAGTCTTGTGTGTGTCACGTATGAAAGGTGTGTGAATGGCCTGTAAAGCGGTTGGTGCATTGACGTGGCCTTACAGCTCACTAGCTTTGAGTCCTTGGTTCAGTTTTTTAACCTTTCAAGTATCAACAGTGCTTTTCATGTTTGTGAAATCGCTTGTTAATAAACCTTTACATTTTGAACCTTCAGTCATTGAGGAATAGATGGTTGTGAAGTTATATTTGTCTTTTTTCTCTTTCTCTGCTAGAGTGTACATTGTCTCTAGGGAAAATGTACCAACTCTAGATATTTTTGTAAACTAGACACCCAGGGGAGTACAGGGTGGCGTGCCTCTCATGAATCCCAACAATTTTTCTTACCCACAATGCCCTGTAAACCTCCAAATGTGTCAAAAATCACACATTTTGCTTGTATTTCTGTGCCATATTATGCCAGCATCAGAAGGAAACCACAAAGTTCCACCACTCAGTGTTTCCGTCTTGTCCCAATAAAAAATGCTGCCACACTTGTGTGGCTGGGTCAATTTCTTCCGATAGGAACTGATCAATCTAACATCAATGTGAGTCCTGGCAAAGGGACCCTCGTTGACCTTGGTTTGATTTGTTCTGGTGTAGGCACTAGGCCCAGCCACACAAGTGAGGTACCTTTGTTATTGGGAGACTTGGGGGAATGCCAAGAACTTTCCATCACAGAAATGTGAGGAAAATGTGTTTTTAGTCAAAGTTTGAGTTTGAGGGATTCTGGGTAACAAAAGGTGGTGAGAGCCAAGCAACTCAGCTTGCTCTGGATACCTCTAGGTGTCTAGTTTAAAAAAATGTACAGGTTGTCTAGGTTTTCCTAGGTTCCAGCTGAGCTAGAGTCCAAAATCTAGAGCTGGCCACATTGGAAAAAGATAGTCAGTTTTGGATGGAAAAAAGCGCTACATCCATGTTGCGGTCTGGGCTGTTTCCTGTCGCGAGCAATAGGTCTTCCCACACAAGTGAAGTATCATTTTTATAAGGAGACTTGTTGGAATGCCTGGTGGAAGGAAGTTTGTGGCTCCCCATGGATTCTATAACTTTCCATCACATACATGTGAGGAAAATGTGTTTTTTTAATCAAAGTTTGAGGTTTGCAAGGTATTCTGGGTAACAAACCATGGGGGGAGCCACACATACGAGCCCACCCTGGATACCCCTAGGTGTCTTATTTTTAAAAATGTAAGGTTTGGCTAGGTTCCCCTAGGTGTCAGCTGAGCTAGGGTCCAAAATCTAGAGCTACCCACATTGGGAAAAGAGGGTCAGTTTTGGGTAGAAATATGCGCTGCATCCATGTTGTGTTTTGGGCCATTTGCTGTTGTGGGCACTAGGTCAACCCACACAAGTGAGGTGCCATTTTTATTGGCACACTTGGGCAAATGCTGACCAGAAGGAAGTTTGTTGCTCCCCATGGATTCTACAACTTTCCATCACAGAATTGTGAGGAAAATGTTTTTTTAGTCAGCATTTGAGGTTTGCAAGGGATTTTGGGTGACAAACCGTGGTGATAGCCATGCAATTCAGCCCACCCTGGATACCCCTAGTTGCCTAGTGTCCAAAAATGTACAGGTTGGTTAGGTTTTTCTATGTGCCAGTTGAGCTAGTGTCTAAAATCTAGAGCTACCCACATTGGAAAAAGATGGTTAGTTTTGGGTGGTAAAATGCTATGCGTCCATGTTGCTTTTTGAGACGATTCCTGTTGCGGGTATTAGATCTACCCACACAAGTGAGGTACCATTTTTATCGGGAGGCTTGGGTAAATGCTGAGTAGAAGGAAGTTTGTGGCTCCCCGCAGATTCTAGAACTTTCCATCACAGAAATATGAGGAAAATGTGTTTTTTTAGTCAAAGTTTGAGGTTTGCAAGGGATTCTGAGTAAAAAACATGTGATGAGAGCCATGCAAGTCAGCCTACCCTAGATACCTCTAAGTGCCTAATTTTAAAAATATGTACAGTTTGACTAGGTTTACCTAGGTGCAAGCTGAGCTAGGGTCCAAAATCTAGAGCTACCCACATTGGAAAAAGAGGGTAAGTTTTGGGTGGAAAAATGTGCTGTCGCCGTGCTGTCACGAGCACTAGGTCTACCCACACAAGTGAGGCATCTTTTTACCAGGAGACTTGTGGTAGCACAGAATTGTAGAACCTTTGTTATTACCAATTGGACTTCGTTGCATTTGTGTCTTTCAAATGTAAGCCAGTGTATAAGAAAGATGCCATTTTGAAAAATACCCTCCAAACCATATGCTTGAAATGGTTCCCACAAATTCTTAAATGTAGAAGTAACTACGTCTCCTAAACCCTATATCTTGTGACCATTTCAGTACTCAGTGAAAACCTATTGTACGGTACAGGTCAGTTGTTTGCTCTGGGTACCTTGGTTCTTGGAGAACCTACAAACCCTATATATCCCTGCAAAAATGTTGTCTCAAGAGCATGTTTTTCCTACTTATTTTTTATATTTCCTTTTTCCAACAGTTATTTTCCTTTGGAAAAACTTGAGGACATATGAGCGTTTGGAACCCTACAATTTAATCACCACCAACATACACAGATTACATCATACATTTTGGCCCTCATTTTAACCCTGGCGGTCTTTTGATCATGAGGGTTAATGTGGCGGTATCACCGCCAACAGGCTGGCAGTGTATATCACCACATTATGAGTGTGCTGGATTGGCCGCAGCCAACCCGCCACCTCACCACTCATACCACCATGGCGATATGAACCTTTTGGGCCGGAGATGTGCATCTCTGACCTGGTGGTCCACACATGACCTCCAGCGGTATAATGAGCCGGCCTACCGCAATGATTTACACGGTGGTACCACTGCCACGAAAACCATGGAGGTAGGGCTACCGGTGACAGGGAATTCCTTCCCTTCCACCGGTAGAAGGCTTCCCCACCCCCCAGCAATCACCTAAGCTCCCCATCTCCCTAGAATCACCTAACCCCCCAACCCCCCAGAATCACCTAACCCCCACCCCCCTAGAATCACAGCACCCCCCCAAAATCATGCACACACACTACGCATGCACCCATGCACCACCACTTCTATACACGCATTCACTCACACTCATCCATACACGCATTCACTCACACATGCTCACACGCATACACACTGACATGCAGACACGCACTCACCATAACATTCATACACACATTCACTCACAGGCGTACAACCACGCATACACCACACCACTCATAGACGCATGCACACACGCACACACACATTCATACACACATGCAGACACCACACACTCACACACAAACGATCCCCACCGTCCACCCCCTTCCCCTGACAGACGCCTGACTTACCTTGTCCGGCAGGGAATGGGAAGGGGTGCTGCTACCACCAGTCACGCCTCGCTGTGTAGGACACCGCCAGGCCACATGAATGGCCATAATACGGCTTACAGCGTCCCTCTGGCGTGGCGGTGCAGGAGGTAACACCGCCCGGGCGCCTCACTCGCCAGTATGGCTACTGCTGGATTTCCACCATAATTGTTTTGGAAATCTGGCACTGTCCATATTATGGCGGGTGGAAGACCGCCAGCACTTGTGGTCTTCTGGCGCCCGTGGCCCGATGTCATAGTGAGGGCCTATATGTTTTAAGAAACTGCAAATGAGGTAATCTAAGACATTTCTAAAGGTCAAGTCTGCAATTGTACTGAGTTTAACATTATATCTACTGAGATTCACTGTTAACTGCATAATGCTTGCCTGCCTACATTGGCAGCGGTCTGGGGAAAAAAACAGCACTGACAACTGTGGGTACCTATAGATCATGGAGAGGACCAGACAAAAGCAAGAACCACCTGGATAGCATTCAAATCATCAAAATCCAGTACTTCAAAACTGTGGTATTTCGTTTCAGGGATTCTGTTGCCATACTGGATGTCTTGAATAGACTACCTGACCATGCAGTCTCCGAGGGATAGATTTTCCGGTATAAGTTACAAGTCTTCCTAGAATTCTGAAAATCACTTTATATCTACTGTTGCAGTATTGAATAGTCAAGTACTTCCAGAAAGTCTGCATGATTTTTGGGACTTTAAAAACACAATCAACTGACTAAGTAACATTTGACCTAAGCTACCCGTTCATCTGAATGAAGACCAATTTTCTCACCGCCTCTGCTTCCTTAGAAAATCAAAAACACCTGACTTTTCACTCCATTCTGATTGACTGCCTTTTTGAAGTGTGAATTCTGTTCTCAGTGCCTAGGAGTCCAGTTTCTGGGTATTAGTGAGCTTTATAAATCTTGATTTTATATTACATTACACAACATTACATGAAAACATTTTTATAGTTGGGTTTAGGGACAAAGTGATTTTCTATCTGCTGGATGGCCTTTCAGCATCCTTGTATTCTTCTAACTCAGCCTTTCTGCCCTGAGCAGACATCCCCGCCCCAGTTTCCACAATTCTACAGGGCATATTTACAAGACGCTAGCGCCACTGGAGCATCATTTTTTGTGACGCTCCGGTGGCGCTGTTACCGGCACCATGTTTACAAGGAGGAGTTAAGACACTTTCTGTGGCTTAACATGGCCTTTTAAATATGGGCACCCCGACGCAGTTTTGTGGTAGAGGGGCGTGCAATGGGTGTTGCTGTGGGCGTACCCCATGCAACACCCATTGCTTTTTGACACTGCCTCAGATTTACAAGGAAACGTCAATTTGAGGCAGTGCAAAAAAATAACGTCACCCCAGAGGTGGCATTAGCATGGCGCAACAAGGAGAAATACTTTTATTTGTTCTTGTTTTTTCTTTTTTCTTTGTGTGCTGCATTCTGCACCCCACATAGAAAGAGCAAAATGCCATTAATGACCCTTCCTGCACATAAAAAAATCATTAAATAATACTTCAATGTGTGCTTCATTCTTCAGCACACATAGGAGTAACTATTCAACATTATTGATTGTTTATGTGCAGGAAAGGACATCTTCCTGCACATAGACAATCATCCCTGCAATGCAAGCACACTTGCACTATGGTACAAGGGTGCCTGCGTTGGTGCTAGGCAGCTAAATTTAGCGCCAGCGCTAGGGGAAACACAGAGGTGCTGAGAGGATGAACGGAGCTTTCATTCCTGAGAGTCAGTTCCTAAGCAAGCTTAAAGAGAGACATGGAGAATAGCTGGATAGCTGTTGCAGATGAAAAGCAGTTAAACTGATGGAACAATAAAGTCCAACCTATCCGCTTATTCAAAGAGAGAAAGGCCTTATCCAATTTCTTTTATCAAGGCTCGACATTGCAATACAACATATTTGAAACGTTTTCAACCAGTGGCCTTTCAAGTCAACTCTAATGAGGTAAACAATGCAGTAAAAAAAGAGATAAAATTAAAATGATCAATTTCACAATGAAACCCACAATTTGGGAGAAAACGTTTAAACTCATGCACATTTCCTAAATTTGGATACCATTGGTCCTCCCTCCAAGTCTCTAACGTTTACTTTTCCAGTAGAGTATGGGAAGAGATTATCCTCTCTATTTAATGAGGCCCTAAACGTTTTTCTTGCTTGCTCTGTTACACACTGGATGTCTGTAGGAAATTGGATTTTTGATCGAGTGAGGTTGAAAACCTTACCCAAGGAACAATCACAAACCTTGTCAGGGCATGAGCTTAACCCTCTGTTAGCTTGGCACCAAAGCAGTGAAGTTTAATTTGAGGCAATGTGTTCAGTATTAGTGCACTTTTATAAGAACAATGTAATGTATATAGGAATACAATCAAACCTATGATTTTTGTCCAGTACATGTCCATATTTATTTATTGTGCATAGACATTCAATAATTGTGTGGATACAACAAAAAGAGAAAAACAGTCAATTCTGACTCAAAAGGTCAGGCATAAAAGTGTGACAAAATAGACCAAATGGTTACAGTCAATATCCACAAAGTACAAGTGCTCGTATGTACTGTAATACCAATGAACAACGTTTCGATCATTAAGAGAATACGAGGATCCTCATCAGAATAGAAGAATATGTCTGAGAGAAAATTACAATATTTGTAAGCCAACGAGAAGAGCCTGATAGTAAACATAATTAGCCAAATATAGGGCCTGATTACGACTTCGACGGAGGGGATTACTCTGTCCTAAAGGTGACGGATATCCCGCCCGCCGAATTACGAGTCCATTATATCCTGTGGAACTCGTAATACGGCGGGCGGGATATCCGTCACATTTGGGATGGAGTA
This sequence comes from Pleurodeles waltl, assembly GCF_031143425.1. Taxonomy (NCBI): domain Eukaryota; kingdom Metazoa; phylum Chordata; class Amphibia; order Caudata; family Salamandridae; genus Pleurodeles; species Pleurodeles waltl. The sequence continues at coordinate 933,924,410 of NC_090449.1, forward strand.
ATCCATCCGCCAAGGTCGTAATCAGGCCCATAGTGTCCACACATTGGTGGGAACGGGTCAACTACACAACTGGTAATAGACTAATTAGTAATCAAAGTAAGATACATGAGAAAGAGCCCTCCAAATAGGGAGGGCGCCACAGAAGCCATTCAAATAGCATATTCGCAAACAGGGCATGCAGCCAGTAAGCTGGCGAAGCAGGGGCTGGCCGGCCCCTGCTTCGCACACTTACTGGCTGTATGCCCTGTCACAAGTCACAAGTTCGGGTCGACCACAATCGAGTGTGGGCTGGCTACAGGGACCTAGTTAGGCCCGCTGAACAAAGTACTTTAAATTCTGGTGTGCAGAGCAATGCGAAGATCTGCATTTAAGATGCATCGCAGAGCCAAAGTGATGCATTGTTTCTGATTTGCACAATGCTGGTATGCAAGGACCTGCGTTGTTGTTGAGAATTTCATCGACCGGGGCTTGCAATGCAAAGTCTGGCATCGAGGATGCATCATGCAGTTGTGGCTATGAGTCAGTTCCGATGAGCTGTGAGGGTGCGATGCCAAGTCAGTAATTATCATCAAGGGTGCCATTGATGAGGTACGCCAGGGCCTGTGTTGAGGGTACTTCATGCAGTGGTGGTTCTGATTGGCTGCTGTGGTGATGCAGGTCTTTGTGATAGATCCAGTCCATGCAGAGGAGATGTGTCAATTTTGCCAGATCTTTAGAGGCTGGTAGAGTATAAGCCAATTTCAAAGAGTCCAGTACTAGGGTGGCGCCATTTGGCAGGGTAGACTCAAAGAGGGCGGAGTCCAGGTGTAGGTGCAAGGTTGTTGGAAGCCTGTTGTGTCCCTGAGGCTTCAGATCAGGAGGCCAGGCAACTAGCCCTTCGAGTCACTCTTTATTCAAAAGATGCAGGTCCAGTCCTTCTCACCCAGGCAAGAGGGCAGCAGGTCAGCACAGCAGCACAGCAGTTCCTTCAGTGCAGCAGCCCAGCAGAGTGGCAGTCCTTGTAGCAGCACAGCAGTTCTTCTTCCAGGCAGAATGTCCTTAGGTACTAAAGTGCACTTTAGTGGTGGTGTCTAAGGTCCAGTATTTATATCCAGTTGTTTCTTTCATGTGGGGAGAAGCTTCTAGAGGCACACCTTTGAAGTGCAAAGGTGCCCTGCTTTCCTGGCTCCAGACTACCTGCTGAGGGTATGCAGCCTTTTGTGTGGAAACAGGACATAGCTGATTCAAGTTAAATGGGGCTGGGTCCAGCTTCTCCCTCCCATCCTGCCAGTGAAGGTCCACCCAGTCACACTTAAGTAACCCATTGTGTGTGGCTGTCTAAAAGGAACACATAAAACCCAATTGTCAGACACATCCAGTCATGTGACGCAGGCGCCACATGGCTAAGGCAAGAAAAATGCCATCTTTCTAAAGGTGGAATTTTCTAAATTGTACTTTAAAATCTGACTTTTTGAGTACATTGCACTCTGTCCTCTGTGCTGTCCAGGGCCTACTCTGGGGTGAAATATGTATAAAAAGAAAGGGGTGACCCTGCTAAAAAACGTACTTTGCCAGGTTGAAATTGCAGTTTAAAGCTGCACGCATACACACACAGGCTGCAATGGCAGGCCTGAGACAGGTTTAAAGTACTACTTAAGTGGGTGGCACAATCAGTGCTGCAGGTGCACTGGTAGCATTTAATTTGTAGGCCTTGAGCACAGTTAATGAAATTTTACTAGGGGCTTATAAGTAATTTAATTATGCCAATTGGTTATAAGCCAATTAAACATGTTTTTGGGAGAAAGCACAACTAAATAGGCACCGTAGCAGTGGTAAATTGCACAGAGTCCTAAGGCATGAACTCAGAGAGGGGGACTGAAGGCAAAACGTTAGGGGGAACGACACTAAGGATTTCAAGTCTAACAAGTATCTGTTCCTAAGCAAAAGTTAGCACTTATTATATGTAATAGAGTGACCCAATGTTATCCAATGGGAGAGATAGGCCTTACAGTAGTTACTAGGATATATAAAACTTAAAAACACAGGTCTTACTTTTTAAATACAATGCACCCTGCCTTGTGGGATTTTTAGTACCTACCTTTGATGTGACATATTTTAAAAAGGAAAGTTTAAGCCTGCCAAAAAGTTTTTTTCTGCCTGGTCGAATTGACAGTTTAAACTGCACTACGGTCTGCAATAACAATCCTGAGACATGTTTAAAAGTGTTTCTTAAGTGAGGGGCACAATGACTGCTTCAGTAGCATTTAACTTACAGGCCCTGAGTACACATAGTACCAAATACTTAGGATGTATAAGTAAATGAAATACGCCAAGACAGTTTTATCATGTTTTAGGGAGAGAGCACAAGCACTTTAGCACTAGTTAGCAGTGATGAAGTGCACAGAGTCTAAGGCCAACAAAAACAAAATTTAGAAAACAGGAGGGGTGAAAGCAAAATGTTTGGGGGAAGAACATACCAAGGATGAAGGTCTAACAATGTCCTTGTTAGAGAGTTTTTAAAAGTTTATGTTTTTGTGCAACAAATAATATAAGCATTAATGATTTTTATGTTGTAGCCAATGCTGAAATTATGTGGTTACAGTTAAAAAGAGTTTAATACAATGCATAAAAAGTGTGTTTAATACCATGATTTAAATATGCCACATTTTGGTATTTTGTGAAAACCACCATTATGGATAAAATTGATGCTGCTGTTGTCTGTTTTTACTCTTGCGTTCACCCACTCCGGTTCCCCTACAGATCTTCTCTTCCCACAGCAGAACAAAAACAGGTTGATGTCACATTCTTTATTTCAGTTCACATAAACCATACAAATACATGGTACAATTCATCTTTAAAATACAATAAAAATATACCAAAAAATAATCCTTTCTAAAACGTTTTTGACATAGTTAGATACATAGACATTCTAATGAATCTTCTGAAAATTCTTAAAGAAGATCCAGATCAAATCGTAAAAAGGATCAGATCAAAAACAGTGTTGCATCTAAGGTCTAAAATCGCATCCCAGCTCTCACCTTGATATCCTGTGAGAAAGCCATCCTTTTTGCCATGATCACCCCCAATGTCTGACCGAAACTGGAGGTTCCTGACTCTGACTGCACCCTTGGCTCTGCTAACCAGACTCAGGGACAGTGCTCTGTATAAAACAGATATTCAAATTAGGCATAATTATAATTGGCTATGACAGCCTACCTTTATGTCCCTAGTATATAATAGTGCAGGGAGGATAAGATGCCCATTGGATTTAATGCCCTCTACTGTGCACTTCTGTAGTGCGTGGTGTCATTTTAGAGGCAGCCCTGCATCACATGATGCTTTTAAAAGTAAATTACATGCAAACTCGACTTTGGAATTAAAAGTACTTCCAAAGTTTCAAAGTACCTTTTTTAACATATAAATCTCCCTTAAGGTCTCCCCTAAGCACCACAGGGGTTGGGTGCCTTGTAACTATAAGCAGGGACATGATAAAATATGTTTTATATGCTCTGGTGAGGGAAAATCTGCCAATTTCGTTTTCCTCCATTGTAGTACACTAGATCCATAGGCTAGCAATAGGAAACCTTATTATAGTATAACTGTTAGACTTTTCATCCTTGGCGTGGTCTCCCTTAACTTTTTGCCTCTGTTCCCCAGGTTGTTGATGTGTGCTGGACTCTGATTTTGCTGTTTTTGTTACTCTGGGCACTTTACCACTGCTAACCAGTGCTAAAGTGCAAGTGCTCCTGTTTAAATTGTATGTAAGTGGTTCATCCATGATTGGCATATTTGAATTACTAGTAAGTCCCTAGTAATGTGCACTAGAGGTGCCAGGGCCTGTAAATCAAATGCTACTAGTGGGCCTGCAGCACTGGTTGTGCCACCCACATAAGTAGCTCTGTAATCATGTCTCAGACCTGCCACTACAGTGTCTGCATGTGTATTCTTACACTGTAAATTCGACTTGGCAAGTGTACCCACTTGCCAGGCCTAAACCTTCCCTTTCCTTACATGTAAGGCACCCCTAAGATATGCCCTAGGTAGCCCCAAGGGCAGGGTGCAGTGTATGGATAAGGTAGGACATATAGTAATGTGGTTTATATGTCCTGACAGTGAAATACTGCCAATTTCGTTTTCACTGTTGCAAGGTCTGTCTCTCTCATAGGATAATATGGGGGCTACCTTTAAATATGATTAAAGTGTAGATTCCCCTAGAGAAGAGATGGACAGGTGGAGTTTGGGATCCCTGAACTCACAATTTAAAAATGCATCTTTTAGTAAAGTTGATTTTGAGATTGTGAGTTTGGAAATGCCACTTTTAGAAAGTGAGCATTTTCTTGCTTAAACCATTCTGTGACTCTGCCTTGTTTGTGGATTCCCTGTCTGGGTCAGTTGACAGTTGGGTTGTTTTTCACCTCACACCAGACAGTGACACAAAGGGAGCTGGGGTGTGATCTGCATTTCCTGATTAGCCATCTCTGCTAGGAGGGAGGGGTGGAGTGGTCACTCTCATCTGAAAGGACTGTGCCTGCCTCTGACAATGCTGTCTCCAGCCCCCTGGTGTGTGTCTGAGGCCTTGCCTGGGCAAGGCAGGATTTCACAAGAAGGTGTGAGTCCCCTTTGAAGGAAGGTGACTTCAAAGACTAAAATGGGTATAAGAAGGGCATCCAAACTTACAAACTTTAGAAACACTTCTGGAATCAAGAGGAACCTCTGCCTGGAGAAGAGCTGATCGCTGAGGAACAAGTGCTGCCCTGCCTGTGACTGTGCTTTGTGGAGCTTTCCTGCAGTGCTGCTTCTGCCAGAGTAAGAGGGCAAAGACTGGACTTTGTGTGCCTTCCATCTTGAAGAAGAAATCTCCAAGGGCTTGATGTAGAGCTTGCCTCCTGTTATTGAAGTCTCAGGGATAGCAAAGACTTCTTCCTGCCAGCACCTGGAGTCTCTGGAGAGACCCCTACTCTGCTCTGTGGTGCCCTTCCAGTTCCTGGGACCCTGAAAGGAGAGGCTGGCAGCCTAAGGACAAAAATACACGCACCGAGCGCCGTGCGGAGAAAAGATCGACGCGAATCCGATCGCGGCTGAGAAAACGACGCGACGCCGGCTCCGCAGCTGAGAAACGACGCCGCTGGAAACGCGACCGGAGAATCGACGCCCGGAGCAGGAGAAACGACGCGCAGCATCGCTGACGAAGGCTGAGAGATCGCAACCAGCGCCGCGGGACTTCGGACCGTCGCGTGGCTGGCTTTTTCGACGCGCCTCGCCGAGCCGAGCTGTTTTCGACGCATATACCCGTGCCGGGTTATTTTCGACGCACACCGCCCGTGCGGGGTTATTTTTGACGCAAACCAGGTACATTTACACGCTAGCAGCGCTAGTGTGTTGTTACAACTACCTAAAGACTCTTTTTATTTTAAACCTTTTAAAAATCATAACTTGACTTGTGTATGTTGGATTTTTGTCGTTTTGGTCTTGTTTTGTCTAGATAAATATTTCCTATTTTTCTAAACTGGTGTTGTGTCATTTTGTAGTGTTTTCATTAAGTTACTGTGTGTGTTGGTACAAATACTTTACGCCCAGCACTCTGAGGTTAAGCCTACTGCTCTGCCAAGCTACCAAGGGGGTAAGCAGGGGTTAGCTGAGGGTGATTCTCTTTTATCCTAACTAGAGTGAGGGTCCTTGCTTGAACAGGGGGTAACCTGACTGTCAACCAAAGACCCCATTTCTAACATTGGTGACCAGCGGTCGGGATTTGGACTTGTATTTGTACTTGACATACAGTAATTAAGTGTACACTACTGTTTTGATCTCAGACCACTACGTGACCACATACTACTAGTCTTGTGATTTTTGTTTTTTTACTTGGACTGGTTTTCTCTGCATTTAGTTTCTTTTTTTTCGCTGATCCCGGGATTGACTTTGCTGAAACTTCATTTGAGAACTTGCTTTTCTGTTTTTGGAACTGTGCATATTTTTTTTAACCTCTCATCATGTCTCAGTCTGGAGATGCCCTAGCTGAAACTGCTTTTGATTTGGAGAAATTGGAGAGCTACAAGGTGGCTCAGTTGAAGCAGTTTTGTAGGAATGTTGGCTGTCCCATTGAGAGCTCATCCAAGAAGGTTGAGCTGCAAAAGGCGCTGAGGGCCTGGGTGGCAGCCAAAGCAGCTGAGGGGCACACAGATGAGGAGCCAGAGGGGGAAGAGGAGTTGCAAGTCACTCACACTGATGTAGTGGGTGGGCCTGCTATGTCTCAGGGGAGAATCTCTAGGGCAAGTAGCAGTGTATCCTCCAAGGGTCTGACACCTGAAGAGTTACAGGACAGACAGGCAGAAAGGGAGTACCAATTGGAGCAGAGAAGGCTAGCCCTTGAGGAGAAGAAGATAACAATGGCTCATGAGCTTAGCTTGAAAGAGATAGATCATAGGAGCCAGTCCAGTAGGGATGGTGGCAGCAATTCTACAGTGCAGCCTGAGAGAAGGGTACACATCCCAAAAGACCTTGTGAGGGATTATAAAAGGGAGGATGATATCTACTTGTGGTTCAAGGGTTATGAGTCAGCTCTCCACATGAACCTGGTCCCTGAAGCTCATTGGGGGGCAGCCCTGTGGAAGCATTTTGAGGCAGAGGGGAGGGACACACTGACGGCCTTAGGGGATGCTCAGAGTCTCACCTACCCTGCCATGAAGGAGGCCTTACTTACCAGGTATGGTCTCACCCCTGAGCAGTACAAAGAGAAGTTTAGATCCTACAAGAGAAAGGAATCCCAAACATGGTTGGAATGTGTTGATTCTTGTTGCAGGTCACTGGATGGTTGGGTGAAGGGCAGTAAGGTAAACACGTATGAGGGGCTTTACAATTTAATTGCTTGGGAGCACTTGTACAGTTTATGTTTTCCAGAGCTGCGCCAGCACCTCATTGACAGCAAGCTGACTGACCCCAGGAAGCTTGCACAGGAAGCGGATCGCTGGGAGAGCACCAGGGTCCAAAAGAGGTATGGGGGAGACCACGCCAAGGGTGGGCAGGGTCCCTCTCAGAAGAAAGGGGGGGGTAAGGGCAAACAGGATGAGTTCTCTAAAGGGCCCCAAACTGATTCCCAGGGTAAGGATTCCCAACCCCCCAGTGAAAAGAGGCCATGGTTCTCCAAAGGGAAGCCAATGGCAGGTGGTCCCCTACGTAAGTGCTATTCATGTGACCAGGTGGGTCATGTGAGGGGGGACCCCAAATGCCCCAAAAGTACACCGGCACCCACTGGTGCACCGTCCCAGGGTTTGGCCAGTGTAGCGCTTGGGGAGGAGTTGGTTTCAGGTGGGTGGGAACCAGCAGAAATGACCCTTGTCTCACTAGGGGACAGTGAGATGGTCCAGAGAAACCTAGTGCCTGATAACACTAAGAAGTACAGGCAATGGGTGACCATCAATGGACAGAGGGTGGAGGCTCTGAGAGACACAGGAGCCAGTGTGACTACAGTGAGGAGTCACCTGGTGTCTGAAGAGCAGATTGATCCCCGGGTACTTCACCAAGTAGTTGCAGTAGACAACTCTGAGCGCCTCTGCAGAGTGGCGCAGGTTCCCTTTGAATGGGGGGGGGTCTCAGGTTCCTGGAAAGTTGCTGTGAGTCCAACCATGCCTGTTGATTGTTTGCTAGGCAACGACCTGGAGGATTCCCCTTGGAAGGAGGTGGAACACAGGTCTCACTTGGAGATGTTGGGTCTGCCTGGGTGGGTATGCGTATCCACCCGGTCTATGGCAGCCAATCAGGGTAGTCAAGAGCCCCTGGAGCCTGAAACAGTGGCCCAGGGGACCGCCAAGAAGAGGAAAGGCAGGAGGCGCGGGAAACCCGCCCCAGAAGTTCCCACGGTCCGGGAGGAGGCAGAGCCTGAGGGTGATGCCCCGGAACCTACAGGGGAACAGGTGGCTGAACTGGGGGAGGTCCCTGAGCTGTCGCAGTGGCAGCAGGAAGGGGGACCCACCAGGGAAGTATTCTGCACAGCGCAGAAGGAATGCCCTACTCTTGAGGGACTGCGGCAACAGGCTGCAGCCCAGGCGGCTGGCGGAGCGCCAGGTACTCACCTGATTTATTGGGAGGATGGCCTCCTGTATAGTGAGCCTAAGGTTCCTGAGCCGGGGTCAGCTCGTATGCTGGTGGTACCCCAGGGCTTCAGGACCTTCCTACTGGGTTTGGCTCATGATGTGCCTTTGGCAGGACATCTAGGGCAGGACAAGACCTATAAGAGGCTTGTCTCCCACTTTTACTGGCCCTTGATGAACAAGCAGTCAGCTGCTTATTGTAGATCTTGTCAGACTTGTCAGGCAAGTGGCAAGAGTGGGGGGAAATGCAAAGCTCCCCTCCAACCTTTACCGGTAGTCAGTACTCCCTTTGAAAGGGTAGGAATTGACATTGTGGGGCCTCTGGATCCCAAGACAGCCCTGGGCAACAGGTTCATCCTGGTCTTGGTGGACCATGCCACACGGTACCCAGAAGCTATTCCTCTAAGGACGGTCACCGCCCCCGTGGTGGGACGTGCCTTGATGGGGGTTTTTACCCGCATGGGGTTCCCCAAGGAGGTAGTATCTGATAGGGGTACAAACTTCATATCCACTTATATGAAGTCTCTGTGGAAGGTGTGTGGGGTAACCTACAAGTTCACCACCCCTTACCACCCCCAAAGTAATGGTCTGGTTGAGAGATTCAACCGCACCTTGAAAGGCATGATTCAGGGCCTGTCAGAGCCCTTGAGGCGTAAGTGGGACGTCCTCTTGCCATGCCTTCTGTTCGCTTACAGGGAGGTGCCTCAAAAGGGACTTGGCTTTAGCCCCTTTGAGCTCATCTATGGCCACCCTGTGAGGGGACCGCTCAGTCTGGTGAAGGAGGCTTTGGAGAAAGCTCCTAGTAAACCACCCCAGGATGTATTTAGCTACATGCTGGCACTAAGAAACCAGACTGCCCGCTTCAGGCGTCTCGCTCAGGAGAACCTGGAAGCAAGCCAGGAGGACATGAAACGGTGGTACGACCAGAATGCCACTCTGGTTGAGTTTCAGCCTGGACAAAAAGTGTGGGTCATGGCACCAGTAGAGCCTAGGGCTCTCCAAGATAAGTGGACTGGGCCTTTTGAGGTGGTGGAAAGAAAGAGCGAGGTCACCTATCTGGTAGACTTGCAATCCCCCAGGAACCCCTTGAGGGTCCTACATGTCAACCGCCTCAAACCCCACTTTGAGCGAACTGAGCTATCCATGCTCCTAGCGACAGATGACGGGGTGGAGGAAGAGAGTGAGCCTCTTCCTGACCTCCTGTCTGCAGGAGAGAAAGATGGGTCTGTGGAGGGAGTGATCCTCTCCCCCTCCCTGACTGAGGAACAGCAGAGGGACTGTCGCCACGTGCTGGGACAGTTCGCCTCACTGTTTTCCCTGATCCCAGGAGTCACACACCTGTGCACACATGATGTGGACACTGGGGACAGTACACCTGTTAAACATAAGGTTTACAGGGTGACTGACAGGGTGAGGGCTTGCATTAAGGAGGAAGTCTCCAAAATGTTAGCCCTAAGGGTTATTGAGCACTCCAGCAGTCCTTGGGCCAGCCCAGTGGTCTTGGTCCCAAAGGCTACTGCTCCTGGTGCCACTCCAGAACTTAGGTTCTGTGTGGACTACCGGGGTCTCAATGCGGTCAGCAAGACTGACGCACACCCCATCCCCCGAGCTGATGAGCTCATTGATCGGTTAGGAGCTGCCAAGTACCTCAGTACGTTTGATTTAACATCTGGGTACTGGCAGATTGCCTTAACTGAAGGGGCAAAGGAGAGGTCAGCATTCTCTACCCCCGATGGGCACTTCCACTTCAATGTGATGCCCTTTGGGATGAAGAATGCCCCTGCCACCTTTCAGAGGTTGGTCAACCAGGTGTTGGCAGGACTGGATGAGTTCAGTGCCGCCTACCTGGATGACATTGCTGTGTTTAGTTCCACATGGGAGGAACACCTGCAACACCTCTGGAGAGTGTTAGAGGCCCTGCAGAAGGCAGGCCTCACTATTAAGGCGAGCAAGTGCCAAATAGGGCAGGGTTCTGTTGTGTACTTAGGACACCAGGTGGGGAGTGGCCAGGTGGCACCCCTACAGCCTAAGATCGACACGATTCTGGCTTGGGAGCCTCCCAAGACCCAGACTGAAGTGAGAGCCTTTTTAGGGCTCACAGGATACTATAGGAGGTTCGTTAAGGGATATGGTACCATTGTTACCCCCTTAACTGAGTTGACTTCTAAGAAGCAACCCAAGAAAGTGATCTGGACAGAGGCTTGCCAGAACGCTTTTGATGCCCTGAAGGCTGCCATGTGCACAGCACCTGTGCTGAAGGCACCTGACTACTCCACGGAGTTTGTTGTACAGACAGACGCCTCAGAGCATGGTATTGGAGCAGTACTCTCACAGCTGAATGAAGAGGGCCTAGATCAACCCGTAGCCTTCATTAGCAGGAGGTTACTACCCAGGGAACGTAGGTGGAGTGCCATAGAACGTGAAGCGTTTGCTGTGGTCTGGGCACTGAAGAAGCTAAGACCCTACTTGTTTGGGACTCACTTCCGAGTTCAGACCGACCACAGACCCCTCAGATGGTTAATGCAGATGAGGGGTGAGAACCCAAAACTGTTGAGGTGGTCCATTTCCCTACAGGGGATGGACTTTACGGTGGAACATCGACCCGGTACAGAACACGCCAATGCTGATGGTCTGTCCAGGTTCTTCCGCCTTAGTGATGAGAACTCCCATGAGGTTGGGTAGTTGCTCCCCACTTTTAGCTGGGGGGGACACGTGTTAGACTTTTCATCCTTGGCGTGGTCTCCCTTAACTTTTTGCCTCTGTTCCCCAGGTTGTTGATGTGTGCTGGACTCTGATTTTGCTGTTTTTGTTACTCTGGGCACTTTACCACTGCTAACCAGTGCTAAAGTGCAAGTGCTCCTGTTTAAATTGTATGTAAGTGGTTCATCCATGATTGGCATATTTGAATTACTAGTAAGTCCCTAGTAATGTGCACTAGAGGTGCCAGGGCCTGTAAATCAAATGCTACTAGTGGGCCTGCAGCACTGGTTGTGCCACCCACATAAGTAGCTCTGTAATCATGTCTCAGACCTGCCACTACAGTGTCTGCATGTGTATTCTTACACTGTAAATTCGACTTGGCAAGTGTACCCACTTGCCAGGCCTAAACCTTCCCTTTCCTTACATGTAAGGCACCCCTAAGATATGCCCTAGGTAGCCCCAAGGGCAGGGTGCAGTGTATGGATAAGGTAGGACATATAGTAATGTGGTTTATATGTCCTGACAGTGAAATACTGCCAATTTCGTTTTCACTGTTGCAAGGTCTGTCTCTCTCATAGGATAATATGGGGGCTACCTTTAAATATGATTAAAGTGTAGATTCCCCTAGAGAAGAGATGGACAGGTGGAGTTTGGGATCCCTGAACTCACAATTTAAAAATGCATCTTTTAGTAAAGTTGATTTTGAGATTGTGAGTTTGGAAATGCCACTTTTAGAAAGTGAGCATTTTCTTGCTTAAACCATTCTGTGACTCTGCCTTGTTTGTGGATTCCCTGTCTGGGTCAGTTGACAGTTGGGTTGTTTTTCACCTCACACCAGACAGTGACACAAAGGGAGCTGGGGTGTGATCTGCATTTCCTGATTAGCCATCTCTGCTAGGAGGGAGGGGTGGAGTGGTCACTCTCATCTGAAAGGACTGTGCCTGCCTCTGACAATGCTGTCTCCAGCCCCCTGGTGTGTGTCTGAGGCCTTGCCTGGGCAAGGCAGGATTTCACAAGAAGGTGTGAGTCCCCTTTGAAGGAAGGTGACTTCAAAGACTAAAATGGGTATAAGAAGGGCATCCAAACTTACAAACTTTAGAAACACTTCTGGAATCAAGAGGAACCTCTGCCTGGAGAAGAGCTGATCGCTGAGGAACAAGTGCTGCCCTGCCTGTGACTGTGCTTTGTGGAGCTTTCCTGCAGTGCTGCTTCTGCCAGAGTAAGAGGGCAAAGACTGGACTTTGTGTGCCTTCCATCTTGAAGAAGAAATCTCCAAGGGCTTGATGTAGAGCTTGCCTCCTGTTATTGAAGTCTCAGGGATAGCAAAGACTTCTTCCTGCCAGCACCTGGAGTCTCTGGAGAGACCCCTACTCTGCTCTGTGGTGCCCTTCCAGTTCCTGGGACCCTGAAAGGAGAGGCTGGCAGCCTAAGGACAAAAATACACGCACCGAGCGCCGTGCGGAGAAAAGATCGACGCGAATCCGATCGCGGCTGAGAAAACGACGCGACGCCGGCTCCGCAGCTGAGAAACGACGCCGCTGGAAACGCGACCGGAGAATCGACGCCCGGAGCAGGAGAAACGACGCGCAGCATCGCTGACGAAGGCTGAGAGATCGCAACCAGCGCCGCGGGACTTCGGACCGTCGCGTGGCTGGCTTTTTCGACGCGCCTCGCCGAGCCGAGCTGTTTTCGACGCATATACCCGTGCCGGGTTATTTTCGACGCACACCGCCCGTGCGGGGTTATTTTTGACGCAAACCAGGTACATTTACACGCTAGCAGCGCTAGTGTGTTGTTACAACTACCTAAAGACTCTTTTTATTTTAAACCTTTTAAAAATCATAACTTGACTTGTGTATGTTGGATTTTTGTCGTTTTGGTCTTGTTTTGTCTAGATAAATATTTCCTATTTTTCTAAACTGGTGTTGTGTCATTTTGTAGTGTTTTCATTAAGTTACTGTGTGTGTTGGTACAAATACTTTACGCCCAGCACTCTGAGGTTAAGCCTACTGCTCTGCCAAGCTACCAAGGGGGTAAGCAGGGGTTAGCTGAGGGTGATTCTCTTTTATCCTAACTAGAGTGAGGGTCCTTGCTTGAACAGGGGGTAACCTGACTGTCAACCAAAGACCCCATTTCTAACAATAACCTTCAGTGGAAATGGGCTACTCTTCCCCTTCTTGGAATCAAAACAATAGTTAGAATAAATACAACAATTTGCCACTGTTAGTTTTGTTGTAACTAATACAGGAAAAAAGATCTACAACTTGTTATTCTGTTAGGCCAAAATACAGCTCTCTAGTTGTTCTTCTGTGATTGGTCAGCCTCTTCCAGGCTCAGCCAAACTGCATTAATGAGGTGTGAAGTGGCCTGCATTGAAACAATGGGACATCTGGTGGGTGCAAGCTGCAGAGCAAAAGGCAGGAAGGGGGCTGGGTAGCCAAACTGGTCTTCAAAGGGAAAATGACACTTAGGACAGGACAATAGCTCACCCCCACTTCCTGCCACCCCAGCCAGATGGGAGCCCCAGTAATGTGATTACCAGATGGACTGGAGCGGGAGTATTTAGGGAAAAAAGCCACACCAGTAGGATGGCTTGGCCAGATCTTAACTCCAAGGAGGGATTTCCTCCATCTTGGATTTTGAAAGAATAGTGCTTCCTACAATTGATTTTTGCCACACTTCACAGAGAGTGGTCACCCCAGAGAGTGGCACACTGTGCCCTATTGGTCAGTGGTGCCTCCTTGCTTGCCAGGACAGGAACACTGGATAAATATGGGAGAGTTGCCCAGCAACTCAGAACACTGCCTGAACTACAAGGAGAAGAAGGACTGCCCTTTAGGAACCTTGGTCTGCACCCCAAAGGACCACACTCTGCATGACTGCACCTGCTGCAGACTGAGGAACTATAGCTCTAAGGACTTTGCCTGTCTTCAAGAGAGGAATGGAGTGGACTCCCAGACAACAACAGGTTAAAAGAGATTTACCTGCAACATACCCAACAAGGAGGACCCAGCTGACCACCTTCATCTGGACTTTAGAGGATTCACCAGGTGCATTCTGGGAAAGTCCCAACATCTCAAGGACCATCTCAGAGCTTCTAGATCATTGAATTGGTGTAGTGGACCACTGGAGGTCCAAAGGAGGACTTCTGGAAGGAGATCCAGAAGTTTGGAGAGGTTGGAGAACTTTTGAAAAAAAGCTCTATAAGGTCACTGACTCTTCACCGAGAGTCAAGCCGCTGATGCCTGAAATCCAGGTTTGTCTGCTGATGCACTAGAGATTTTCCCCATCAACGAGACTTTCAGGAGTTGACCGGGAGCTTGTGCTGAGCCAAGCATACAATGTCACATCGAAGTTTGGCCTGACAACAAGCCTCATACAACGTGAGAGGAACAGCTCCAGAAAAACGACAAGTCTGGAGGTAAAACTTTGATTGAGGACTCCTGCTCAGTGTATCCGAGCAGGGCTGCATCGTGGTCAGCCTCAATTTGTGACTTGGTCCTAGTCAAGTGTGACTAGATGTCCCCGGCTGGCGCTATTGGTTTTTAAGCACTAGAAAGCAATTTTTTTTATTTATTCTTTAAAAATTCATATATCTAGGGCCAGATGTATGAAACTGTTTTGCATTTGCAAACGGTGCGAATCGCAAAATTCTGCTGTTTGCGAATGCAAAAACGTGGTCTGCGATGCATGAAAGGCATTCACAGACCAAAAATAAGAAATCGCAAAAATTTCGATTTTTTGCGTAGCGACCTGTTTTTGCGAGTCACATTTTGCGATTCGGTATTTCCAGTAGGAAATTGTGAGGCGCAAAATGCGATTCGCAAAATCCAAGTCGCAATTCGATGCATCCAAAAATCGCAAATTGCGATTTTTCGCAGAATGGCATTTTGCACATGCAAAATACCACTAAGTGAAACCAGGCGGTAAACAGGTGCAACCTATATAAAGAGGCCCAGAATGCCTCAGACTCTTTTCCACAATGGCTGCACTCTACGTAATGGTGAGGAGGAAGAGGATCTTGGCAGGTTTGAGGAGAGGGAGGAGGAGACAGGAGCGCATTTTCAGAGTGCGCATTATACTTTTTGACCAGACAGAGGAGGAAATATTTGAGAGGTATAGGTTGAACTCAGCCATGATACTTGATCTGATAGCTGAGCTACAACCCATACTGCAGCGCAGAACACATAGGACTCATAGCATCCCCACCCATGTGCAGGTATTATGCTCCCTCCACCTACTTGCCTCAGGGAGCTATCAAGGGGTCATAGCAGCAGCTGGAGGGGTCTCACAGAGTACCCTGTCTAGATTTGTCAATGCATTTATTAACGCCATGCTGAGCAGGATACACCAGTACATCAGATTCCCCCACACCCCACAGGAAACACAGCAGACAAAAATAGATTTTTACCAGATAGCACAGTTCCCCCATGTCCTAGGTGCCATAGATGGGACACATGTTGCAATCTGTCCACCATCAGCCACAGAGTATGTGTACCGCAACCGTAAATACCAACATTTAATGAATATACAGGTGATATGCAATGCATCTTATATCATAACTGATCTCGTGGCCAGGTACCCAGGGAGCACCCATGATTCATACATCTTTCGCCATAGCGGCATTCACACAAGACTGCTAGCTGGGGAGTTTGGTGAAGGATATCTACTAGGTATTAACACTCTGTACACTGGCGCATTGATGGCGTGCTGATGTCAGATGGCTCAGTTACTCAATATACCCTCTGTCCCTTCCAGGAGACAGTGCCCACGCAGTGCGCACCTACATGATAACGCCCTACCTCAATCCTGCAACACCAGCAGAACGGAGATACAATGCAGCACACAGGGCGACCTGCAACATGGTGGAGCGCACCTTTGGCCTGCTGAAGAGTCGCTTCCGATGCCTCCACAAAAGTGGAGGGGCACTGCAGTAAAGCCCAGAGGCAACATGTAGAATAGTGGCTAGTTGTGCAATCTTGCACAATATAGCTACCACCAGGGGCATACCTGTGCAAATATCGAAGCCAGACTCAGATGAGGATGATGATCCCATACCACCCCTACAGCCAGCAGACAGGACCAGTGCAGCAGAGGGAAGGCAAAGGCGTGCTGACATCACACACAACCATTTCAGATGTAAGTATGTAAACACAAATCCACTGACAAATGTACCTGTAGTGAGTAAATTTATTACCTTAATGTCAGGTAATGTTAGTCCAACGAATACCAACAAAAGTGATTTAAAAAAAAAACAATAGCAGTTCACAGTAAAGCACTATTCCTTCATAGTTTACTCATTACAGACACACATACAGTCCCCTGTGGCCACTACAGTCACTTCTTTTGGCCACGCACGCCACTCGAGTGCCCAGTTGCCTCACTGACACCTCGATTGTCTGCCTCTGTGGCAGTGCTGTGCATGGCACTGCGCCGTCTGGTGTCCATTGCGGGCACAGCTCTGTGTCCCCCAGTCCAAGCTCGCTAGGTGTGGCTGACCTGTTTCCCATGATATTGTCAATCACATTGGTGATTTGGACTAGTCCTTGAGCCACATCCCTGTTGCTGTGTGCTGCCTCAACCTGTGCAGCCACTGCACGACGTGAAATTAGGGAGGTGGAATTAGCCAGCCTAGTCACAGAGTGACAAAATCCCCCAAACATGCTCATGAAGCGTCGCTCCTGCCTGCGGTGGCTCACCCTGTCATGGTGCAGTTCCTGACATAGTTCCCTCACAGCAGTAGTGAGCTCCCTTGTGTCCTGCGATGCCTGCACCTGTCCCTAATGCAGCTGTTCAATGTTGGCATTCAGGCACTCCAGCTGGCGATGCAGGCCCCCCATGTTGGCATTATGTTGCTACATCTGCCTTTGTAATGCAGTGATCTTTTTATTTTGCAGACGCTGCTGCTGCAACATAGCCGATTCCAGGCCACCAAAGAAGGAGGTTCCCTCACCTGCCTCATACGCCTGTGCACCTGCATATGTAGGCATCCTGCGGGGTGCTGTGGTCTGCTGCGAACGGGGCTCCTGCATCTGGGTGCATCTGCCAGTTGGGGATGGTGTATGTGGGCCTTCCTGCTGCTCATCGGAGTCCTGACTCACTTCTGGCAGTGGCAGTGCCCTAGGCCTGCGTCGGAGTGGCGCAATGTTCTGAGACCTGCTTGTATTGGAGTCTGAAGCAGGATGGGTGTCTGTCTCCCCTAAACTGGCACATGCTGTGGCTGCTGGGCCTGGCCCACCTGCAACGACAATATGCAGCATGTCAGTTATGTTTGTCACAATTAAGATCATACAACTGTGTTGTGGGTGTTGTGTTCTTCTGGGTGTCGCTCTGCTCAATTACATTCTATGTGCTACTTTCAGCTCAGCCATATTGGAATAGAATTCCAAGGTTCGAAAGAGAAAAATGCTAAGAAATTGTTTTAGAACAAACAAAATGTAAAACGCAACAATATGTGCCAAACTGACTGGATACCAAAAAAAACAAAAGTAAAGAAGGAGAAGCAAAAAGGACTAAAGAAAGAAAGAAAGAACAGAGGAAAGGGTAAAAAAGGGGAAGAGGGAGGAGGAAGGGCAGGTAAGCCCAGAAATCAGTATAAGAACGCAGAGTATGGATGACACAAGAGAAAACATATACATCCTACCCAAAAATATATAAACGCATTTTGGGAGTACATGTAATATCAAATTTGACCATTAAAACATAATGTTTGTCATAAAATTAGAGCAATGACATATTCACAATGTAGAAAAATAAGGCATAATATTAAGAAATCATCAGAGATGTGTACCCTAGAAAAGTAAACATAATTACACGCCCCCAGTGATACATTAACAATCTAGGTGAAAGGTACATAACAAAACAAGTCAAACACAAGTACTAAAGGAAATAATGGAACTCGTGATCCATGTTATGGCCCAGTTCGACCGCTTGAAGGCGGCAGATCCAGGCCGCCTCTTTTTGGCACAAAGTCATTTCTCTGTTTCCCCCTCTAGGATGGATAGGAACATGTTCGATACCATGAAACCAAATGGTTGGATCATTAGAATGGGTCGACATCATATGCATAGCAAATGGATAAGAAAAATCTTGTTTTTTTATAGCTCGTAAGTGTTCCTGTATCCTAAGTTTTAGGGGGCGTATCGTACTGCCCACATAGACCTTATTACATGCACAGCCTAAAATATAAACAACACATTTGGTATTACAGTTGATAAAATGGTGAATGGTGAATCTCTTTTTGTAGTGATAACAAAAATCTTTAGTTTTATCACGACCAAAAATGCAAATGTTACAATCACGGCACATTCTCACAATGTTTTACATTACTTGCTAATTCCTAAGGGGCTTTTGTGCATACACATATGGGGTTACAATTCAATATTGCACTTACCTTTGCTGGTACTTGGTGTGCCAGAGGTGTCAATTTCAGTGACCGCACTGACTGCTTCCGGGAGGAGTGTGGACTCCAATAGGTCCTCTATCAGGGTGGAGGGTGTCTCTGTGGGTGGGCCGCCTCCTGTGCTCCTGGCCTCCTGCAGTCATCTTGCCACCCTCTCCTTGGCACGGGAGCACGGGACCGCAGGTCGTACCACCTCTTCTTGATTTCTTCTACAGAGCACTGTGCCACTCAAAAAGCACAGATCTTTGTCTGTATTTCTGCCCAGAGTCTCAGTTTTTCACTCTGAGGCACCTGGAGTGAGCTTTTGCCAAACAACCGGTCACGGCTCCTGACCACCTCCTTTGTCAGCACCTCCAGCTCTTGCTCGCTAAATTTCAGTTTACGCTTTCTTTCTCCCTTCTCCTTTCCCTGGCCAGAGGTGTCCATGTTTGTTCATCTGTGCTGCTGCCTTCTCCAGAGACTTGCTCAGTGTGGCTGGGCTGACTCTCTCTGAGTGCTGGTTTGGGTGTGGCACCTGAAACTGCCTGGGATGACTCACTTCCTGCTTCTGATGTCATCAAGCTCCTCCAGGTGTGCTTTCTCGCAATTTCTTGCAATTTGCGATTTTCAATTACCAAATCGCAATTTGCGAAAATGCAAATTGCGATTCGGTAATTGGGCCTCGCAAACCACAAATAGCGATTTTTAAGAAATCGCTAATTCCGAATCGCAATTATGATACATGGCCTATTGCGACTCGGAAATAGCGAT
This sequence comes from Pleurodeles waltl, assembly GCF_031143425.1. Taxonomy (NCBI): domain Eukaryota; kingdom Metazoa; phylum Chordata; class Amphibia; order Caudata; family Salamandridae; genus Pleurodeles; species Pleurodeles waltl. The sequence goes on from NC_090449.1 coordinate 933,943,325, forward strand.
TTCTTAAAAATAGCTATTTGCGATTCGCAAGGCCATTTCTTCATACATCTGGCCCCTAGTTCCTTACATTGGATGTTATTCGTTTTGGTATCATTTGTGTTTTCAAATGCTTTACACACCTGTCTCCTAAGTTAAGCTTGCCTGCTCGTTGCCTGCTACCAGGAGTTGAAATTGGGATTAATTTACTGAGACCTTGACTGGACCTTACATTGTAATTGTGGCCTTATTACTAGTGGTAGGTTTACATTTTTCTAAATTGTTCTATCTTTCTGATTTGTAAAGTTTTTGCTGTGACCCAAAACTAGGGACATCGTGGAGCTGAATCTGGCTAACCTATCCAAACTCACAGTGGGTGAGCTTAGGGTACAATGTAGGGCCGGGGGCTACCTGTTGCTAGTAGGATTAGGAAAGCAGAACTAATTAAGTCCCTTAAGGCATGGACACAGAGAGTTCAGAGATTCAGTGGGAGGGGAAGGATGACCCCTTCAATGACCACCATCAGGAGGAGGAGAATGACAACATGTCCATTACTTCCTTTACTAGAGTCATACTTCCAGCTAGGGGACGGAGGGAAGGTTGCCCAATGGGGGACCATAACTGTCCCTTGAAGATAGAAAGATTCAGGCTCAACTGGAAGCTCTAGCTAAAGAGAAGTAGAAGTTCGAATTAGAGAAGAAGTGGGCAAGGGCAGAAAGAGAAGAAATGGTGGCAGCAGTGAAGAGGAAAGTACTGAGATGTCCAGTGCTGGTGTGTCGGATCCCAGGCTTCCTGAGGGAATAGTTCCCATGTATGTAGAGAGGGACAACAATGATAAATGGCTGACTGCATTTGAGAGGGCCCTTAAGATGAGAACGGTCCACTCTAAGTATTGGGGTTCACTTCTATGGGAATTGAGAACAATAGCTGGAAGGGACGGGCTCCTGACCCTAGAGGGGGATGAAGCAGAATCCTGCTTGCACATGAGAAAATGCCTAGTCAGGAAGTATGGTCTGACCCAAGAACAGTACAGGGTGAGGTGCAGGGACATCCAGAAGGTAAACACACAGTACTGGGTGGACTATGTACATGTCTCAGTGAAAGCACTAGAGGGTTGCATTAAGGGTAACCAAGTTAGTACTTATGATGGGCTGTATAGTTTATTCTTAAAGTGCATATCCTGACTCATTGTGTACAAGAGAGAAAGTACGCCAGTATCTAGTGGACTCAAAATTGTCTGGCCCCAGGGAACTGGGGGAGACAACTGATGAGTGGGTGAGAACCCGGGTTTTTAATCAACACCAAGGAGGTGATCAAAAGAAAGGAGGACATGTCCCCCCCCGGAGGAAAACCCAGTGAAAAGGTAATAAAGCAAAATAATTTTTACAAGGCCCACAAAAACCTGCTCAGGATGGAGGGACACTGAGTCAATTTCCTTTCAAGGGGAAAAGGTACAAGGAGAAGAACTTTGATCCTACAGTGGCTGAGAAGTTCCTTGAGCTTTTCAAGCAGGGAAGTTTTATGACTGTCAACAGTTAGGACACAAGAGAAGAGATGCTGTCTGCTCAAAGAGGCCCCCACTGGTGGGCAGTGATTGCTAGTGTAGGTGTGGAGATTGTCCCAGAGATGGGGAAGGGGTTAACAGACACAACCTTAGTGTCCCTGGGTGGGGTTAAAATTGCACCCCTGGCCATCTTGCCTGCCAGCATGGAGAAGTACAGGCAAAGGCCTAAAATCAACAGAACAGAGGTTGAGGCTCTGAGAGAAATAGGAGCTAGTGTGACCATGCTCACAAAGAAACTGGTTTCTCCAGAGCAAATCATCCCTGGTGTGTATCGCCAGGTAACCTACGCAGATAGCAGAGCCAAACACCATCCCATGGCAATGGTGAGTTTGGAATGGAGAGGTGTGACAAGCCCTAAGAAGGTAGTTGTGTTTCCTGCACTCACAGTGGATCACTACTGGGAAATTATCGTGAAGCATCTGACTTGTCAGAGGTAGAGAGAATGATCCATTCAAGAATGCTGGATCTCCCTGGGTAGGTGTGTACTGTGACCAGGTCACAGGCTGCCCAGCAGAGAAAGGCTGGACACTTGGACTCCACAATGGCAGAAGAAAGGGCACTGGGTCTGGTAAGCCAGCCCAGAGACCTCTGGAGGTGCAGGAGGAATCTAACCCAAGGGGGTGGATCTGACCTCTGAGGGTAGAATTCCTCCCTGCAAGATCTCTCTGACTCTGCAGAATTGACAGGAGCCTGTGGACCCACCAGACAGGAGTTTTGTTACGGACAAAGAGAGTGTCCCACTCTTGAGGGCCTGAGGCGGACCACCTCTAGGCAGGACTAGGGTGATGTTAGAGGATCAAACAAAGTCTACTGGGATGAGGGAGTCTTACACACTGAGGCCAGAGACCTTAAGGAGGGAGACACTGGGAGGGTGATGGTCCCCAAAAGAATAGAGAATTCTTCCTCACATTGCCACAATATTCCCTTGGCAGGTCATTTGAGTCAGAATAAGACTTGGAACTAGCTGGTGAACCATTTTTATTGAGCCAACATGTCTGCCAAAGTGAAGGATTGAAGCTCCTGTGTAACCTGTCCAGCCAGTGACGAGACGGGGGGCCAACCAAAGGCTCCCTTGACACCACTGCCAGCGGTTGGGACTCCCTTTGAGATGGTGGGGGTGGACATTGTTGGTCCCCCAGTCCCACCAGCTGCATCAGGAAACAGATGTTACCTTCAAGTTCACCACCCCCTATCACCCTCAGGGCTAATGGTCTGGTGAAAGGGTTCAATAAGACCCTGAAGGGCATGACTGGGGGTTTGTCTGATAAACTCAGGAGGAAAGGGGCTGTTCTCCTCCCATGCCTGCTTTTTGCATACAAGGAGCCCCTTTGTATTGTTGTTTGGGCACCCTCTAAGAGGCCCATTTTGCCTTGTGAGAGAGTCTTGAGGAAAAGCCTTTCAAGGAAGCCAAGGACAATATGCTAGACTATGGCCCTCATTACAACCTTGGCGGTAAATCCCTCTTACAGCCGTGCAGAAGACCGCCAACATCCCGCTGCGGCTGCAGAATTCCGCTACAGGTATTACGACCCACAGCTCGGAATCCGCCACAATACAGACACCCACACAAGTCCGCCACACCAAAGGTCAGTGATAAACTGGCGATACCAAAACCGACACCGTCACGCCAACAAGAATACGCCCACAATATCACGACCCACGAATCAATGCGGCGGTCTTTCAATCGCGGTAAACCATTGGCTGTATACACCGCCGCGCTCAAAATCCACACACACTAACAAAACATAACCACATTCGACAATTCAAAATACACACACCTGATACACATACACACACCACACCCACACACCCAATCCAATATAAAACACCCACCCACATTACCCACAAACCCTTACAACCAATAATCTGAAAGAAGGCCAGAGAGAAACACTGTTAAACAACAGCAGCATCCACAGGCACACAACACCACCACTTACACAACATCCACGCACCTCAAACAACAAACACCAACACATCCCCTCACACATCACAACACACACTACCTCACACATCACCCACACCACATCATGGCACCTCAACGACACCCCAGGTTCTCTGAGGAGGAGCTCAGGGTCATGGTGGAGGAAATTGTCCGGGTAGAGCCACAGCTATTCGGAGCACAGGTGCAGCACACCTCCATTGCAAGGAAGATGGAGCTATGGCGGGGAATTGTCAACAGGGTCAACGCAGTGGGACAGCATCCAAGAACTAGGAATGACATCCGAAAGAGGTGTTACGACCTATGGGGAAAGGTGCATTCAGTGGTCTCCAGACACCAGATTGCAGTACAGAGGACTGGCGGTGGACCCCCACCTCCTCTCCCACAACTAACAATATGGGAGGAGCAAGTCTTGGCAATACTGCATCCTGAGGGCCTCGCAGGAGTAGCAGGAGGACTGGACTCTGGTAAGGCAAATCTTTACTACTTTATCCCCCACCCTACCTGCATGCCATCACATACCCCACACTTCCCCTCACACCCATCACCCCAACAAACCACAGATACCCCACCAACACAACCCACACATCCCAAAAACAAGCCCTGCATGTAACACCAATGCATGGACACCCATCACCAAAGCATGTCTACTACAGATACCCACACAGACCCCAAACCAACTATCACACAAGGACCAAGCCAAGAATGCAAGCACTGGAGTAGAGGGTCACACACCCATTGCACACAAGGACACACACAGATGCAATATTTATGCTTTTACACCCCTACAGGACCCCTACCCAACGTCACCGACAGGAGGTGCCAGATCCATCCAGTCTCCCCACAGAAAAGGCCCACAGTGATGACAGCAGCTCTGCACAACTGGATCAAGATGACCAGCCCGGCCCATCAGGGACCTCGGGACAGTCGGTTCCCCTGACACTGTCACAAGCCACCACAGAGTCACCCCCCTCAGGAAACACCAGCACAGTAGCCACCCAGCAGGCCCATCCCTCTGTCCCCAAGACACGTCAATCAGCAGTGTGTCCACCACTACAGGGAACCCGGGCAACCCGACTAACACAGGACGATCAGGGACCTGGGGGCAGTGGGCACACGGTTCAGGGAACAGAGGCACAGGACAGCAGGGAAGCTGGGAGGACTGCTGTGAGACAGGGGGAGGACAGGCCCAGGGAACCCACTCTCCACGGGGCACTCTCCAACATCATGGGAGCTAACCATCATTCCCAGGAGACAATGGCAATGGTACTGGCCAAGTTTCAGGAGACGCAGCGGCTCCAGGAGGAACACTACCTTGAAATCCATTAACAACACCCTGGTCATCATTGCAGGGGTGCTGCATGACCTTGTCAACACCAGGAGGGACAGTGGCACAACAAGGGGCCCCTGACACTATCCTGGACGATGAACAGCCCTCCACCTCCGCTAGTGGACAGGAGGCACCGCCACAGGAACACAACACCAGCACCCCACCCTCTGCAGATGGAGAACCACCCCGCAAACGGTCCCTGAGATCCAGGAACAAGACAGAGAACATTGCCAAGACCCCCGTCAGGAAATGAGACCCCCCAGAATGTCACCCTTCTGTCCCACTATGTCAGCCTGTCCATCCTTAAACTGACATTGCTCATCTTCCTATGCCCCTTTGGACAATGCACCTGTGAAACAAATAGACTGGACTCTGCCATGGACATTCCCCCACCATCACCCCAGCCCATTTTACAACCCATCCACTTATTAGCACAGAAATAAACACACTTCAATCACAAAACAATCTGGAGTCAATCTGTGCTTTCACAAATGTGTAATTTCAATAACCATGGACTATAGCAATGTCAATGTACTTGTGCACATACCAATGTAACACAGCTGTAGGCCAGGAGGAAACATAGCAGAGGGCACAAAGTGGGTCCCACATCTGTGAAATGGAAAGGCAAAGTGACAAGTCAGGGTCCATACACTGAGTGAAAATGACAGACTTATGCTAGCTCCAACAATAGTATGAGATATGGGAGGCAGTGACATCTTCTTACCTGTGTCTCACTGAAAGTATTGCATGATTATGTTGTTTCAGTTGTCGATATCCTCTTCTTCTGCCTCCTCTTCTTCACTCTCCACAGGCTTCACAGCTGCCACAAGACCACCATCTGGCCCATCCTCCTGCAGAAAAGGCACCTGCCATCGCAAAGCAGGTTGTGCAGCATACAGCAGGACACGATGATCTGGCACACCTTCTTTGGCTAGTAGTATAGGGAACCACCTGTCATATAGAGGCACCAGAATCTGGCCTTCCGGAGGCCAAAGGTGCGTTCGGTCTCCCTCCTAGTTCGCCCATGTGCCTCATTGTAGCGTTCCTCTGCCCTTGTTCTGGGATTCCTCACTGGGGTCAGTAGCCATGACAGGTTGGGGTAACCAGAGTCACCTGTAAATATCGAGGGACAACTGTTAGACACACACTAACCCTTAGGGACAACCCCATACCCAGACACCTATTCACACTGTATCGGGTACTTGGCCTCACCTATTAGCCACACACGGTGCCTCTGGAGTTGCCCTATCACATAAGGGATGCTGCTATTCCTCAAAATGTAAGCGTCATGCACTGAGCCAGGAAACTTGGCATTCACATGGGAGATGTACTGGTCTGCCAAACACACCATCTGCACATTCATCAAATGGTAGCTCTTCCGGTTTCTGTACACCTGATCACTCCTGCCGGGGGGTACTAATGCCACATGTGTCCCATCAACGGCACCAGTGATGTTGAGGTTATGTCCAAGGGCCTAGAAGTCACCTTTCACTGTGGGCAAATCCTCCACCTGAGGGAACATGATGTAGCTACGCATGTGTTTCAGCAGGGCAGACAACACTCCGGACAACACGTTAGAGAACATTGGCTGGGACATCCCTGATGCAATGGCCACTGTTGTTTGAAAGGAACCACTTGCCAGGAAATGGAGTACTGACAGGACCTGCACCAGAAGGGGTATCCCTGTGGGATGGCGGATAGCTGACATTAGGTCTGGCTCCAACTGGGCACACAGTTCCTGGATAGTTGCACGATCAAGTCTGTATGTGACTAGGATGTGTCTCTCTTACATTGTCGACAGGTCCACCAGGGGTCTGTACACTGGAAGATGCCACTATCTCATCACCTGCCCCAGCGGATGTGCCCTATGGAGGAGAACAGCGAGCAGAGAGTCAGTCAACACTGAGGTATCACAAAAATTTAATATGCAGAAAATGTATTAATCCGCAATGTGCCTCTAACTGTGTGTATTCCAGGCCTAGATAGGTGTGACGCACTTATTATTAATGCCATGTGGCCCCTGAAATGGTGGCTGCCTGACCTGTAAGGTGGGGCAAGGGGATATGAGGTAACTGCGATGGCGTTGTACACCGTCGCGGTGGGCGGTCGAAGACAGCGGCACAATTCAGCATTGTTAATATTGGGCCGTATGGGTTACAGGAGCCAATGACGATGTACAACGGCGGTGACGGTACGCACCGCCGCGGACATGACCGCCAATTTCTGTCTGTTCCCTCACTTGATACCTGACCTTTAACAGGAGAGGACCTACACTGCAAGTGCTGCTGTGACCTGTGTCTGGAAGCGACAATGGCTACAGTGTCTGGGGAAAGGGCCCCTGCCTTCACTTCGGAGGAGTTGGAGAAACTAGTGGATGGGATCCTCCCCCAGTATATGCAACTGTACGGTCCTCCAGACCAACAGGTGAGTACACTGTGAGCATGCTGAATGGGCAATGCCTGCTTTGTGTGGTGTGGCTGGAAGAAACCGGGTGGGGGGGCAGAGGCCTACATGTGCAGATGGTGAGTGTATGTGCGTCATGGCATGGGTGGGAACTGGTGGGCTATGAGTATGACGGTCCGGCCGGGTGAATAATGTCCTTTCTCCCTGTACCATTCCTCTAGGTGAGCGCCCACCAGAAGAAGGCTATTTGACATGCCATCGCCAAGGACGTCCGGACCCTGGGGGTCTACTACAGACAAAGCACCCACTGTTGTAAAAGATGGGAGGACCTGGGCTGCTGGAGCAAGAAGACCGTGGAGGCCTAGCTGGAGATGGCCTCCCAACATGGAAGGGGTGCCCGTCGCACCATGACCCCCCTGATGTTCAGGATCCTGGCGGTGGCCTATCCAGAGTTGGATGGGCGCTAGAGGGCATCATAGCAGCCACAAGGGGGTGAGTACACTCTCATTCAGCTGACTCTGCGCGCATTACAAGGTGTCTGGGCGGGGGAGGTGGGCAGTGGGTTCCCCTAGGCCAGGGCGATCTTGGTAGGCAAGGTCCCTTGTGAGGCAGGCTATGTGGCACCCCAACCCCACTAGTGGGAAGAGCCATCTACACCAAGTCAGGCTCCTGTGACTTCCAGGTGTGCAGCAATTGGGCTTAGGCCTCGTACCCCATGGGCATGTGAAAAATCTAGGAACTATAAGTGCATGGCGTAGTGCAGAGGGCTGCTCACTGTCTGTTGTGTCCGCCAACAGTAGTGGTGTTGCATGCACTGAACATGTCTTTCTTCTGTCCCCCCCCCCTTTTTGTGGTCTCCCTGTTCTTGTGTGCAATAGCATCATCAGGTGGAGGAGCATTGGCATTGGAACAGGAGGGAGCTGCATCCCACTTGGCCCTGGAGGGTGAAGCTACGGAGTCTGAAGCCAGCAGTAGGACGGAGGGCGAGGGGAGCTCCACGGTGGGGAAAGGAGCAGAGACCAGCGACAGCGACTCCTCCTCTGATTGGAGCTCCCTTGCGGTGGCGGGCCCCTCTGTGACCACCGCATCAACAGGTACAGCCGCCACCCCACCTACCTGCACCGCCCTCCCAGCAGCCCCTCAGCGTGTGTCCCGTGCCCGCTCACCCAGGAGGGTGGGCATCTCCTTCGCCCCAGGCACCTCAGGCCCTGCCCCAGTCAGACCTGCTGCCCTCAGTGAGTAGGCTATTGACCTCCTGAGATCCCTCACTGTTGGGCAGTCTACCATTCTGAATGTTATCCAGGGTGTTGAGAGGCATTTGCAACAAACAAATGCATACCTGGAGGGCATTCATTCTGGCCAGGCAGCCCAACAGAGAGCATTTCAGGCTCTGGCCTCAGCACTGAAGGCTGCCATTGTCCCTGTGTCCAGCCTCCCCCCTCCAACCTCCTCCACCCAGACCCAATCCCCTGTACCTCAGCCTATCCCAAGCACACCATCAGACCAGCATGCACACACATCAACACACAAGAGTGGCTCAGGCAAACATAAGCACCACACATCCCACAGGCACTCACACAAGCACCATACCCATGCACACATACCAACATCCACTTCCTCCACTGTTTCCCCCTCCTCCACGTCTCCCTCCTCCTTCCCAGTTTCGTCTCCACTCGCACCTGCATGCACTACATCCTCAGCCACTACCTCCATCACCAGCATGCCCATCACCACACACCGCTCATGTGCAATCACCACCGCCTACCATTCACAAATCCCCAGTGTCCTCTACCAGTGTGTCTGTGAGCCCTCCTTCCAAAGTACACAAACGCAGGCACACACCCAGCCAACAGCCATCCACCTCACAACAGCCTTCAGCCCATGCACCGTCACCCAAATTCAGCAGACGTACACCTCCTACAACCACTACCTCTTCCTCCACTCCCAAACCCCCTCCATCTACCCGTCCCAGTGTGTCTAAAAAACTTTTCCTGGCTAACATTGACCTCTTCCCTACACCTCCCCCCCGTCCTTCCCCTAGGGCCAGGCTTTCCAGGTCCCAGCCCAGCACCTCAGCCACCACATCCCAGGCACAGTGGTACCAGCAACTGCGGGGTCATGGAGTGCGCCAACCATCAGGGCTGCCAGTGTGCCACGTAGCGAGGGCAAGGACATTCCACCACCTGCCAAGGTGAAAAAGGTGCCCACATCCCAGAGGGAGAAGCCAAAACCACCAGCCACCAAGGGGTCAGCTAAAATGAAAGGGGATAGTGACAAGACAACTGCGCCACCATCAAAGGTGAGGAAGAGCAAAAAACAGAAGGGCAGGTCAGGAAATGGCATGGTGGCACCGACTGAGGGACCAGTGTCACATCTTCTGTCCACGTCCACGCCAACCTGTACGGCGGTGAACACCGCCACCTGCACCGCCACCAGCACCGCCACCTGCACCACCACCTGCACCACCACCTGCACCGCCTCTGGCACGTCTACAGCCGCTGCAACAGTCCCCAGGATCTTCCCCAGTGGGCAGCCATCCGAAGCTGCAGGAGACATCCTGCTTTCTCCCTCAGCAGGTGCTGACACATGCACCACCGCCAGCCCCGCCGCCACAGACCCCGCCGCCACCACAGACCCCGCCGCCAGCACCGCCACCACAGACACCGATGCAAGCACTGCTGCCACAGGCCCCGCCGCCAGCACTGCCACCACAGACACCGCCGCAAGCACCGCCAGCGGCCCGCGACGTCCTCGGACAGTGGCACCACCGCTGACATGCCTTCCATCCCCAGTGGTCAGTCGTCTGAGGCTGGAGGAGAGTTCCAGGACCCTGGGCAGCTTCCATGATGCATTACTGTCATCACTGTTGGCACCTGCAGGTGGAAGGCGAAGCCGCAGCAGTGTGGGGTATGTCACTGCCTCCATGGCGTATCATGCTACCTATACCTCGCCACTGTCGTGCCACGCACACCCAGGTGAGTGAATTGTACCGGCCACACTGCACGTGGAGCAAACTGGGCACCAGGCCCCCTCCAGAACCAGTGGAGAGATACATCCACTACCTCAGTCCTTGGCAGGATGAAGCACTCTGGGCACCAGGCCCCCTCCAGAACCAGTGGAGACTGTTATCCACTTGAGAGACTGTGGCTTTGCACTCCCCAGGATACAGCAGTGGGCAAACCACCCACTGGAGAGACTTGAGAGACTGTGGATTTGCACTCCCCAGGACAGAGCAGTGGGCAAACCACCCACTGGAGAGACTTGAGAGACTGTGGCTTTGCACTCCCCAGGATAGAGCAGTGGGCAAACCACCCACTGGAGAGACTTGAGGGACTGTGGCTTTGCACTCCCCAGGATAGAGCAGTGGTCAAACCACCCACTGGAGAGACTTGAGAGACTGTGGATTTGCACTACCCAGGATATAGCAATGGGCATGGAGCCCCCTCGTGCAGCAGCAGTGGCGTTGTGCGTTCATCTGGCTGAGGTGCCCCCCCTCAACTCCCCCTGAGGTGCCTGTTTCATTTTGATCTGATGCCCCTGCTGTTTTCTCTCCGTTTCGAGTCAGGTATCATGTGTGGGCTTCGCCCATGCATTTAGGGCCCAGTGGTCCACAGACAATGATTGGTGCACTATCCGGACCTGTGTAGTTGGTGTACATAATTGTATATACTAGATTTTGAATTTTGATAATGAGATTTCACATGATTACATTTGTTCAAATCATTTTCTTTTGTCCTTGCGTTTTTCCAGGGGGTGGGGGGAGTGTATATGTAATGTTGCTGCATGTATTTGTGTGTATGGTGTTGTGGGTGAGGGTGGGGGTGGGGGTGTTGCTTGTTGCATGTGTGTGTCACTCTCTTTTCCCTCCCTCCTCCCCTGTGTTGTAGGTGCAGTACTCACCATGGTCATTGCCACCGTCTTTGGTGCTCCTGATAGAAGAGAAGGAAGACCAGCATTGGCAATCATGGTGTGGAGAGGTGAGTGGCTTCCCTTCTGTGTACTGTTTCCGCAGTGTTTTTGTTCGCCTTGGTTCTGCCCTGGAAAAGGTGGTGGATAGGCCTCTTGTGATGGGGTGGGCAGTACATTGTGTTCCGCCTGTCTGTTGGCGGTTACCGCCGTGGCGGTTGGAGTGTTAAAGTGGCTGTCTATGTTGGAGGTTTCCGCCATGGTCATTGTTGGACTTTTTGCCTTATGCAGGGTCATCCCCAGTCTTTTTGCCTCCTTCCTCCTGGTTTTTCTGACCTCTTGCTGTTGGCTCTAGGACTCTGAGCACTTTATCACTGCTGACCAGTGCTAAAGTGCGGGTGCTCTCCCATCTAAAGTTGGTATGATTGGCTTATACCTAATTGCCATATTTAATTTACCTATAAGTCTCTTGTACAGTGGTATCTCTATACCCAGGGCCTGTAAATTAAATACTACTAGTGGGCCTGCAGCGCTGCTTGCGCCACCCACTGAAGTAGACTTTCAAACCTGTCTCAGGCCTGCTAGCGCAGGGCCTGTGTGCGCAGTTTTCTGCCACAGGGACTTGGCATCTAAATTTACTTGCCAGGCCCAGAACTCCCCTTTTACTACATGTAAGTCACCCCTAAGGTACGCAGTAGCTAGCCCTATGGGAAGGGTGCCTTGTATGTAGAAAGGCAGGACATGAGCCATGTTGCATGGCCTGTCCTAGTAGTGACAAACAGCCTAACTTGGTGTCTCACTACTGTGAGTACTGCCTTCTCATAGGATTGCATTAGAAATTCCCTGTCTTATGAGTAAGGGGTATTGTCTGATTTATGAGGGGTAGCGTAGGCGTGTTTGGTATAGTTGTGATGGTGATAATAAATGCTGCTTACTGGTGTGGGTGTATTTTTTATTACTATCACAGAAATGCCACTTCTAGAAAGTGCGCATTTATCTGTGCTTATGACTCTGGTGTTTTGCAGCTTGACTCCAATCCACGTCTGGGCAGAGTGACAGTTGGGGCTTTGTGCATACTTTTCAGACAGCCTGTACACAGGGAGGGTGGAGGTGTCACAGAGGTGCATCTGCATACTGAATGGTCTTCCTGGGCTGAGAGAAGGGAGAGGCGGGGCACACCTGCATTTGTAAAGACTGTGCCCTGGCCTCACACAATAGGGTCGTTAACCCCCCACTGATGTTTGGAGCCTGTGCTGAAAGGAGAGAGGGGGCACTCCCAGAACCAGTTGTAACTGGCTGGAACCTCCTCTCCCTACCATTGTAAAACACTGTAAGAACTGACTATAAGTACAGGGGAATTTTCCCCACAACTTGGAGACTCTTGGAATCATCTTGGAACTGGACACCAAAGGCTGAAAGGACTCACCAGGAACCGCCATGGACTGCTGCTGCTGTGCTGACCTGTGAACTGCCTGGTCACTGTTAAGGACTTGCCACTTGCTGCCTTTCCCCTGTGCTGGCCTGTAGCTGGGCCCTCCACCTGAGGACCTTGTCTTAAGATTCTGCTCCCCAGGGGCAGGGTGCTGTTCACGAGGGGTGCTTCTCCGTGGTTTCGGCTGCCATAGCGCTGATTGCAGCGCGCTTATGGAGCCTTGGGAGCTTGTAGGCTCCTTGCTGCATTGTGCCCCTTTAAATAAGATCACCGCAGCGGCCCAGGAAGCTGGAAGAACACTCGCATACCGCATCGGGTTCAGGCAAGTGTCTGCTCGGGCCCCAGGAGGGGTCTGATCTTCTTGTGGCTTCACGGCAGGACCAGGGGAAGGCGCGGGGAGTGCCCCCTTCCCCCTGGCCTCTGCGTTAGGAGCAGGACGCTCCTTTTCTGCTGTTAGGTAAAACGGCCATTATTGTGGCCCCCCCCTTGGTGGAAGGGCCAGTGGAGGCCAGGGGGGCCCCCAGAGATCGCGGGTCCCGGGAGGGGCCTGTCATTAAACCGGAGGGGGTGCGTGGTGCCCCCCTCCTGCCCTAAGTTGTTTTTGCTGGCTTTGGCCCCCCTCGTGAGGGCCGGTTGAGGCCCTGGGGGGCCCCCAGAAATCACGGTCCCCAGAGGGGCCTGTCTATAAAAGAGAGGAGGTGCATGTCGCCCTCCACTGACCCCAGAGTATAAGGGAGGCCCCCGTTTTGTGCATAGGAGCGCTGGGGGCCCCATTGTTCGCCTTCTAGGCACTGGAGGTGCCTTCATCCAACCAGGTACTGTTTAAAGGACCAATATAGTTGCAATCCAAAGTTCTTTCTACAGACTTTTGTTTGATTCATATATTACCTACCTGCGTTTGATGTTTTTACATATGTGTATGCAAATGTTCCTTTTATGGACATGCTTGCTAATATGTTTTTCTAACTTGCCATATGTTTTCTAATTTTCCTACTGTGGGCATTTTATGATATTCTTATGACAAGTGCTGTGATGTAATAACGTGTTTTCCTGACTACTGCTTGTGTTGCAGAATACTGAGTAACCTGTGTGTTATGTGTGACTACTGCTAGTTTGCAGAGTAACTAATGTGTAACGTTCTGACAACTGCTAAGGTAGCAGGATAGTACTGATATGTGATGTTTGGTCTGATAATTGCCTTGCGTAGGATACAGTATATTTTCATATAATCTGGTGTTGTGTTTCCTTTGTGGTGGGGATATTGCGTCATGTGTGTTATGTGTGTTGTGCAAACGCTTTACACATTGTCTCTGGGTTAAGCCTGACTTCTCGTGCCAAGCTACCAAGGGGGTGAGCAGGGGTTATCTTGGACGTGTAACTCCCTTGCCCTGACTAGAGTGGGTAAGTTCTGCCTGGCTGAGGTGCATACCCTAGCCAACCAGAAACCCCATTTCTAACAGTCATGATTCCATTTTATTTTCTGCCGGCCTGTTTGCGGTATTACTACCTCTTTAACACCGACCACCAGGGTTGTAATGAGGGCCTATGTTCTAGGCCTGAGATCTCGCATGGCAGACTACATGTATAAAGCAAGCAGGAACCTGGAAGTGAGCCAAGAGCTCATAAAACTCTGGTATGGCCAAAAGGCTACTATGCCTGGGTACAAACCATGACAATTGGTGTGGGAGTTGGAGCCAGTGGCTCCCAGGGTCCTCAAGGACAAGTGGACTGGGTCCTCTCTATTCCTAGAAAAGATGGGTGAGGTTACCTACCTGGTAGACCTCAACACCCCAGGAACTCTCACAGGGTCCTGGATGTCAGTAGGTTGTAACCCCACCAAAACATGGCAGACATGACCATGCTGATGGTCACTGATGAGGGAGGAGAAGAGGCAACTGAGCCACTGCCAGACTTCCTCTCCAACAATGTGAAAGATGTGTCAGTGGAGGGAGTTGTACTCTCTCCCAATTTGGCAGACCACCAGCACAGAGACTGTGGGTAGGTGCTAGAGCAGTTTGCTGGTCTGTTCTCCTTGACCCCAGGTATCACTGACTGGTGCATACATGACATTGACAATGATGATAGCCTACCTGTCAAAAACAGGTTGTACAGGTTGTCTGCAGAGGTCAAGGCCAGGTGGGAATTGGGGGTTATTGAGCCCTCTGACAAACCATGGGCCAGCCCAGTGGTGCTGGAACCCAGACCTAATCCCCAAGGGGGAAAGAATGAGTTAAGGTTCTGTGTGGTTTACAGAGGCCTTAACGGAGTCACTAAGGCTGATGCTCACCTTACAACCATAGCTGATGAGCTCATTGACAGGTTAAAGTTCTGCAAAGTACTTGTGTACATTTGCCTTGACCTCAGGCTACTGGCAGATTACCCTCAATAAAGGAGCAAAGGAGAGGTCAGCATTCTCCACACCAGAGTGGCACTACCAGTTCATAGTAATGCCTCTTGGTTTAAAGAATGCCTTTGCCACCTTCCAAAGGTTGGTGAACAAGGTCCTATGTGGGTTTGAACAGTTCAGACTTTTAAGGCCAGAAAGTGCTAAATATGGCAGAGTTCAGTGGTGTACTTCGGCCACCTTGCAGATGGAGGCCGTGTACAACCTCTCCAATCCAAAATCCAGACCATTCTGGATTGGGAGGCTCTAGAAACCCAGACACAGGTCAGGGCCTATCTTGACCTGACTGTGTATTATGTAATATTTGTAAAAAAAACATGGGACCATTGTGTATCTCCTGCCAGAAGTCACCTCAAAGAAGCAGCCCAATAAAGTCATGTGGACTCCAGAGTGTCAGAAGGCCTTTGACACTCTGAAGGATGCTACGTGTTCAGCAGCAGTGTTACTGGCCCCTGACTACACAAAGGAATCTGTGGTTCAGATAGATGCTTCAGACCATAGCAGTAGAATGCAGGGATACCTTCACTCATCAAACTAAAAAATGACAGGTGCCCCGCCCTGGAACTGATTTCATCAATGACTGAGAGCCCTCCCCAGAACTGACGTAGGTGTAGGTGAGTCATGTGGGTTGTGAAAGCATCTTAACATGTGTTAGTCACAGGCCAGTGTCCTTGCCATAGTGTCTAGGGCTTTGGTATGTGTATAATTGTAGCCCTACCAGTGTGCACAATGTTTCTGAGTCCAAGAGAGTATGCCTGGGCATATTCAGACAGTCACAGCCTTGCACTAGCTGTCTGGCTCATCAGAGCAAGGGTCGATGTGAATACACAGCCAACCTCCTCACTTCTGTCTAATCCAAAGGGGGGCTTGTCAAATGTGGCTTTTAAAAAACAGAAGTGTCTTTCCTTAGAACCAACTAGTTAAGTTTGAAATGAAACCCTAAAACACAGATGCTTGCTCCAAACTTCCCAGGAGAGGGCTTTAACATGATTAGCAGATGTCAAAGTATAAAGTGACCACAAAAGGTTACACAATCAATGGCTGAAGCAGGCAGAGGATGTGAAATAAAACCCTAAAGACATGGATGCATGCTCCAAACTTCCCAGGAGAGGGCTCAAACGTGATTTGCAGATGTCAAGTATAAAGTGACCACACATGCTTACAGAATCAAAGTTTGAAGTGGACAGAGGATGTGAAATGAATCTCTAAAAACACAGATACAGGGCTCAAGTGTGATTAGCAGATGTCAAAGTATAGTGTGACCACAAATGCTTACAGAATCAATGGTTGAAGCAGACAGATGCTGTAAAATGAAACCCCAAAACACAGATGCATATATCTGCGCCCACCCCCACAACAAAGTGAGGCCTGTTCATAATTAGCATGTTGCTGCAAGTATAAAAGCACCCTCAGAGATCATACACACATTCACAAGGTGCTTTGAACTACTTATTTGAAGTTTACAGGGAGCAGGACTACCCCAAGCCATCAAGGAGAAAAAGTATAAAGGGCAGGGCGCAAAGTGTTGGTGCAAGCCATCTTCTACTTAACGTCAATAACTATGGCATGTTTTATATTTAGTTTTGATGGGTTTTTAATACAGGGTGGGTTTGTACTTATTGTGACTAATCATGCCCCATATTGCTGGAGGTTTTGGGTGGCACCCATGCTTGAAACCTTAAGGCTTTTACAGCTCATTGAAGCCTTTTTTCAGGGTGTACGGTGCTGTAGGGTCAGAGCGACCTCAATATACTAAACAATTTACAAATAAAAACAATGCTTTCATGTATCCACCCAAAGGCGTCATTATTTTTAGGGTAGCTTACTGCGCCCTCAAGAGTAGTCTCTGGTTGCAGTTGTGGCAGTAGTGAGGCATCTGTTGAGGGTTGTATTTAGTTTTTAAAGGGTTAGCCTCCATGCTCTGTTCTCCTCGTGTGTCTTGTTTTTTTGGATGGGGGATGGGGATTGTGTTAGTCAGCCAGCAACTCTGATGGTGGGATGGTAAAATTTTTATTCTTTTGTAATTATGGCAGATTTAAATTAGGCCTCTAAATGGCAAAAGTTTCATTTTTTTTGCTGCAGATAGAGAAATTGAAGCGCTTTTGTGAGAAAACAGGCCTGATCGCAGATGCCCCCTAACTTTTTGCACCCATTTTTCACTTTTTGCTTGTGTTTTCTTGACTCTGATGGTGCCCTGAGTACTGCTAACCAGTCCCAGGGTCTGTGCTCTGTGAAAAACCAGTATGCAAATTAGGATAATTATAATTGGCTATGTCAACCTACCTATAAGCCCGTAGTATATTGTAGGGCATGTAGGTTTAGGGACCCCAGCATAGGTAGTACACCCATAGGTGCACTGCTGAGGTGCCCAGTGTCATTTTAAAGGCAGGCCTGCCTTACTGGCTGCTTTTAAATTAAAGATATATGCAAATTCGACCTTGGAATTAAAAGTACTTCCAAAGTCTTAAACTACCTTACTTTAAGATCTGTCACCCCTAAGGTTTGCCATATGTGCCCCTAGGGTTGGGTGCCATGTAGGTATCAGCAGGGACCTTATAAAATAGTTTTATAAGCCTTGGTGAGGTAAAGCAGCCAAAGTTGGGTTTTCCTCCATGTAGTGAATGGCCTCCATAGGCTAAAATGGGGAGACTTTATTTTAATTTACAAAGTCCCCTTAAGTGTCAGATACCTCAAGTTTGGTAACAAATTAATTGTTATAATAAATCGCACAACTTACAATTGTTGGATTTAATATAACTTTTTTAGGTAAAAGGTTTTAAACTATACCGAAAATTTGCCAACTTCAGCCCTGTAGGGCTCTGCTCTGATTGGCCAGCCTCTGGCAGCCTGGCCAGGCTGAACTTGATGAGGTGGGAAGTATCCTGGGCTGAACACAAAGGAATGTGCCTGTGGGAGGAGAACTCCCCTCAGCAGATGGAGAAGCAGGAAGGGGGAGGGCTGCCAAACTGGTCTTCAAAGGCAGGGAAGGACATTTGGAGTAGCCCAGCACCTCCCTCACATCCTGCAACCCCAGACAATTAGGTGCCCTCTTGATTAGATTAGGAGAGAGCAGGCAAGGGGTGTGGTTAAGATTTGTAGCCACACAAGTGGGTGGGCCCAGCCAGATGTAACCTCAAACAATCAGTTTCAGCCATGATGGATTTTTGAGGAATGTTGCTCCCGGGTGTTGATTTTTGCCACACTTCCCAGGAAGTGGTCATCACAGGGGGAAGGACCCTGCACCTGATTGGAGAATCAGGACCCCCCTGTTTTTCACCCGAGAGCAAGGATAAAACTGGCAGACCTGCACCCACACCTCAGACCCCTACCAGATCCCCACAAGGAGCAAGACAAAGAAGAAGAAGGACTACCCTGCTGGACCCATTCTGAAATGCACCTAGACACTGCACCAGCTGCACACTTGGGCTTTGCCACTAAAAGGACGATGCCTGTCTTCTACTGCTTCTAGAAGGGACTCCCTGTTTGCTACAGGTGCAAAAGAGCTGCTCAGAGTCCCCTGCATCAAGTCCTACAAGCAGAGCCCAGCTGACCAGAATCTAGTGGCCATTGGAGGATTTTGACCTGGTGTATTCTGGGAATTGTAGTCCCAACTCCTAAGAAGCAACTCAGAACTTCTGGAACCTTGGATCAAGTTGTGGACCCTTCAAGGACCCAGAAAAGACCTCTGGAAGAAGATCTAGAAGTTTGGAGACGTTTGGAGAAACTCCATAAGTTGAAGAGGTGCATTGTGGGAGTTGTATTCCCAGACCCCAAGAGGCAAACAAGAGCCCCTGAACCCTTGGCTGGTGCTGTGGAACACTTTCCTGAATCAAGAAACACTTTTGAAAGCAAGGGTGACAGTGCTACCTCGTGGGTGGCCTGAACTCTAGACTTTATTCCTTTCCACTGTGACCTTTGTTAACCCTTTGAGCGCTAGTTGCTTCTGTGCGCTAGAAAACATTAATTCTTTAAAAATTCACATCTCCGGGTCCCTTTATCTGATTTTAATCATTTTGGTGTCATTTTAAAGATACAAATATAATCTATTTTTATAATTGGGTGTTGGATTTTTATTGTGTTTTGTGTTTTACTTATTTACAGTTTTGTGATTTTTGAGGAATGTTGCTCCCTAGTATTGATTTTTGCCATACTTCCCAGGAAGTGGTCATCACAGTGGGAAGGACCCTGCACCTGATTGGAGAACCAGGACCCCCCTATTTTTCACCAAGGAGCAAGGATAAAACTGACAGACTTGCACTCACACCTCAGATCCCTACTAGATCCCCACAAGGAACAAGCTTTACACACTAGTCTCCTAAATTAAGCCTTGTCGCTCATTGCCAAGCTACAAGGGTTGAGCTGGGTTTAATTTATTGAGACCTAAGTGGACCTAATTGGAGGTTAGTGGCCTATTGCTACGTGTAGGTACTTACCTGCCCTTACCAATAACCCATTTTCCAACAACTTTAGTTATATGCAGGGCCATTGGAATTATATGGCAGAAGAGGACCAAATTATGCAGTAGGGTTGACCATTTTAGGTGGCAATAAAAGTTCAATTATGCATTTACAACACCAATAGGTCTAACTCTTGCAAATGCCAGACCCGTTGCATTGTAAATGCTTCTTTGTTTTGTGTAGTAAATGCCCAATATAGAAAAGTATGTGCCAGGGTCCAAAACTGTCCTCTGAAATACGTGGTGGCTGTAATTAAAATGTGAGTCCACGGAACCCTGAAACCTGGTTATCCTAGGCCGTCTCGGGTCTTTCTTATACAATTTACTCCCAATCCCAGCCCCCACTTCAGATACCGCTTGTAGCTTTCTGCTTGTGCCCCTGGTGTAACAGATTTTACTGCCTTTTTATATTTTATGGTCTTTTTTAATATGTGTGCTGGGCGTACAGTAAATATCTTAAACAGAAAAGTAAGTATGGCGCAGGGCCTAGCCATTGTCAAAATTTTAAACAGCTGTTGAAAGAGACATCATGAGGGTCTAGTGTTCATATGCTTAACTTTTCATGCTAAATACGCGGTTGTTATTATGAACAAATAGTGTCAAAACGCACTGGTAATTAGAGCACTTTACATTTACATATGAGGTGTTTTACTTATCCGCACAATCTCCTGTGAGTGGTTGCTGTTATAGATTGTTTTGTTATGGTTTTTAGCAGTATATTAATTTTGACTAGTATATAATTCAAAATGAGTGGTTGTCAGATGTTTATAAAATGTAGAGCAAAATAAGTTCCAGGGTACAAAAATCTCCTCTGAATAACGCGCCGGCTGTAATTAAAATGGACGTGCACTGAACCCTGAGACCTGGTAATCCTAAGATGTCTCTGGTCTTTCTTTAATACAATCTACACCCCATTGTAGCTCTGACTTCAGATATCGCTTGTAGCTTTTTGCCTGTGCCCCGTATAACAGTTTTATCGCCTTTTTATATTTTCATTGTCTTTTTAATATATGTTTTGTGCGTGCAGTAAATCTCTTAACCCCTTCTGTGCCCAGGACGTAATGGTTACGTCCTGAGGTACAGTGCTCGTGTGCCCAAGACGTAACCATTACGTCCTGGGCACAGAGCCCGTAGGGAGCGCTAGCGCTTCCTCTGTGGGGATCCCCCCACCCCCCCAAGGCAGGGATGGAAGGGGAAACCCTTCCCCTACCACCCCGAGGCCCCACCCCCGTGACATCAGCACGGGCTGATTGTCACAAGGCCTCCTCCCAGCACGATCGGAAGAGAAGTTCAAAAGCATTTCTCTTCCGATCACGTGGAGGAGGCCGAGAGACTTCAAAGGGAAGGAAAGTTATTTCCTTCCCTTTGAAGTCTCTCTCAGCGTTTTGGCGCAATCCGGCTGTCAAAACGCCCACTAGACACTAGGGATGCTTTTTTTTAAATGAAATTGGCATGAGGGAGCGACCCCTTGTGCAAGGGTCGCTCCCAGGGGGGGCATTTTTTTTTAAGGGCCTTTATCGGCCTATAATTAGGCCGATTTGCCCCCAGGTGGGCAGAAACCTCTAGGCACAGGGAGTATTTATTTTTTTGTTTTATATTTTTAAATGAAATTGGCATGAGGGAGCGACCCCTTGGGCAAGGGTCGCTCCCAGGGGGGGCATTATTTTTTAAGGGCCTTTTCTGCCCCCTTTGGGCAGAAACCTCTAGGCACCAGGGAGTATTTATTTTTTTATAGTTTTGAGGTGGGGAGCGACCCATTAGGCCAGGGTCGCTCCCCTGGGAGGCAAATTGTATTTAGACCATTTCTGCCCCCCTTGGGGGCAAATCGGCCGATTTGAGGTCAATCTGCCCCCAAGGTGGGCAGAAACAACTAGGCACCAGGGATCTTTTTTTTTGCGCCAATGTCACGTAGGTGGAGCGACCCCGTAGGCAAGGTTCGCTCCCCAGGGGGTTTGGGGGGCAAATTTATTTTAGGCCATTTCTGCCCCCCCAGGCCCGGCTGATCTAGAGGCCAAAATCCACAGGTAGGCACTTTGCAAAAAACACCTCTGTTTTCTGTGAATTTTTTTTATGTATCCACGTTGTGTTTTGGGCCATTTCCTTTCGTGGGCATTAGACCTACCCACACAAGTGAGGTACCATTTTTAGCGGGAGACTTGGGGAAACGCTGGGTGGAAGGACATTTGTGGCTCCTCTCAGATTCTAGAACTCTCTGTCACTGAAAGGAGAGGAAAAAGTGTTTCTTTGGTCGAATTTTGAGGTTTACAAAGGATTCTGGGTAACAGAACCTGGTCAGAGCCCCACAAGTCACCCCATCTTGGATTCCCCTAGGTGTCTAGTTTTCAAAAATGTGCTGGTTTGCTAGGTTGCCCCAGGAGCCGGCTGAGCTAGAGGCCAAAATCCACAGGTAGGCACTTTGTAAAAAACACCTCTGTTTTCTGTGAAAAACTGTGATGTGTCCACGTTGTGTTTTGGGCCGTTTCCTTTCGTGGGTGGTAGGCCTACCCACACAAGTGAGGTACCATTTTTATCGGGAAACTTGGGGGAACGCTGGGTGGAAGGAAATTTGTGGCTCCTCTCAGATTCCAGAACTTTCTGTCACCAAAATGAGAGGAAAAGTGTTTTTTGGGTCAAATTTTGAGGTTTGCAAAGGATTCTGGGTAACAGAACCTGGTCAGATCCCCACAAGTCACCCCATCTTGGATTCCCCTAGGTGTCTAGTTTTAAAAAATGCACTGGTTTGCTAGGTTTCCCAGGTGCCGACTGAGCTAGAGGCCAAAATCCACAGGTAGGCACTTTGCAAAAAACACCTCTGTTTTCTGTGAAAAAATGTGATGTGTCCACGTTGTGTTTTGAGCCATTTCCTTTTGTGGGCGCTAGGCCTACCCACACAAGTGAGGTACCATTTTTATCGGGAGACTTGGGGGAACACAGAATAGCAAAACAAGTGTTATTGCCCCTTGTCTTTCTCTACATTTCTTCCTTCCAAATGTAAGGCAGTGTGCAAAAAAGACATCTATTTGAGAAATACCCTGTAATTTACATGCTAGTATGGGCACCCCGGAATTCAGAGATGTACAAATAACCACTGCTTCTCAACACCTTATCTTGTGGCCATTTTGGAAATGCAAAGGTTTTCTTGATACCTATTTTTCACTTTTTATATTTCAGCAAATGAATTGCTGTATACATGGTATACTGTAGAATAAAAACCCATTGCAAGCTGCAGCTCATTTATTGTCTCTGGGTACCTAGAGTTCTTGATGAACCTACAAGCCCTATATATCCCCGCAACCAGAAGAGTCCAGCTGACGTAACGGTATATTGCTTTCAAACATCTGACATCACAGGAAAAAGTTACAGAGTAAAATGTGGAGAAAAATGGCAGTTTTTTTCACCTCTATTTCAATATTTTTTTATTTCAGCTGTTATTTTCTTTAGGAAACACTTGTAGGATCTACACAAATGACCCCTTGCTGAATTCAGAATTGTGTCTACTTGTCAGAAATGTTTAGCCTTCTGTGATCCAGCATTGGTTTCTCACCCATTTTGGTCACTAACTGGAAGGAGGCTGAAAGCACAAAAATAGTAAAAATGGGGTATGTCTCAGTAAAATGTCAAAATTGTATTGAAAAATTGGGTTTTCCAATTCAAGTCTGCCTGTTCCTGAAAGCTGGGAAGATGGTAATCTTGCCACCGCAAACCCTTTGTTGGTGCCATTTTCAGGGAAAAAACCATGAGCTGCCTTCTGCAGCCCTTTTTGCCCATTTGTTTAAAAAAAACAAAATGTTCACTGTATTTTGGCTAATTTCTTGGTCTCCTTCAGGGGAACCCACAAAGTCTGGGTACCTCTAGAATCCCTAGGATGTTGGAAAAAAAGGACGTAAATTTGGCATGGGTAGCTTATGTGAACTAAAACTTATGAGGGCCTAAGTGCGAACTGCCCCAAATAGCCAAAAAAAGGCTTGGCACAGGAGGGGGAAAAGGCCTGGCAGCGAAGGGGTTAAACAGAAAAGTAAGTGTGGCACAGGGTCAAGCCAGGATCATAATTTAAAACAGCCTTTGAAAGAGACTTCTTGAGGGTTTTGTGTTCATATGCTTAACTTTTCATGCAAAATACAAGGTTGTGGTTCTGAATAAATAGTGTAAAATTGTCATGGCAATCAGTGCCCTTTATGTTTATATTTCACATGTTTTACTTAACCGCACAGTCTCTTGGTAGTAGATGCTTTTCCAGGTTGTTGTGTTATGGTTTTAGCAGTCTATTACTCTAGACTAGTATAGAATTCAAAATAAGTCGTTGTCAGGTGTTTATAAAATGTGGCGCAAAGTGAGTTATGGTGTAAAGCCGCCTGTGATTGTTAGAATTGTTTTTTAGAGACAAATTTGTCTCTTTTGTACGAAGGACCTCTCAGAGCTAATGTGGAACCATGAGGAAATGGCTGCCTTTCAGCAAGCTACATCTATTTAGGGCTCTATATTTCAAAGACCAATATTAACCTACCAGTCTCAACAACGCTGTCTTATTTGTTAAATGTTTATTTTCTAAAAATGTTTTCTTCTGCATATGGGCTTTTTACAGGTTATGCCGCCACAGTGCAGCTGGCGGTCGACATGCTACAGCAAATCCTAGAGGCTCAAGATGCAGCGCCCATAGCACAGCAGAATTCGGCTCTTGCAGGTAAACAAAATGGGCCCTGGTGTAAACGCTATGTAAGCATCAAACCTAACTGTCTAAAAAACCCAGTACTTGCAAGCCGTAAACTCCCCTTTTTCTACATATAAGTCACCCCTAAGGTAGGCTCTAGGTAAACCATAGAGCAGGGTGCTATGTAAGTAAAATGCAAGACATAAACATATGTGTTCTATATGTCCTGGTAGTGTAAAAGTCCTAAATGCGTTTTACACAGCTATGAGGCCTGCACCTTTCATAAGCTAACACTAATGCTACCCTCATAAACTGTTTGAGTGGTAGATTCTTATTAGAAAGGGGTAAATAGGTCATATTTAGTATGCCTAGAATGATAATACAAAATTCTGCTGACTGGTGAAGTTGGATTTTATATTACTATTTTAGAAATGCCACTTTTAGAAAGTGAGCATTTTTCTGCATGTAAAACCTTCTATGCCTTACAATCTACGTCTGGGCTCGGCTGGTTGACAATTTCCTTGTGCATTTCACCCAGACAACCACAAACACAGGATGCTCAGTCACACCTGAACACATCTGCATACTGCATGGGACTTCCTAGGCTGGACGGGTGTAGGGCCTGACATTTACATTTCAAAGGACAGTGGCATGCCCTCACACAATGGACTGCCAAACCCCCTACTGGGACCCTGGAAGACAGGATTGTACTGAAAGGGGACCTAGTGCACTTCTAAGCCACTCTTTGAAGTCTCCCCCACTTCAAAGGCACATCTGGGTATATAAACATTGCCCCTGTCCCTACCAACTCAGATACTTCTTGACAAGATACCTCCTAGGAAAGAAGCTTTGAACCAGAACCTGCAACCTGCTAAGAGAAGCTGCCTGGCTGCCCAAAGGACTCATCTGACAGCTTTGCTGTGAAGAACTTCTGCCTTGCTGTTGCCCTGCTG
This sequence comes from Pleurodeles waltl, assembly GCF_031143425.1. Lineage (NCBI taxonomy): Eukaryota > Metazoa > Chordata > Amphibia > Caudata > Salamandridae > Pleurodeles > Pleurodeles waltl. Next base: position 933,968,336 of record NC_090449.1, read on the forward strand.
CCTTGCTGCCCTCTGGCTCTGCTGAGAAGTGCTCTCCAATGGCTTGGATTGAGTTTGTTTCCTGAAGTTTCACGGCCAAAAAGACTTCATTTTTGTGAAGAACTCCTTGCAGCAAAATCGATGCACAGTCTGCCGGAATTGATGCATAGCCTGCCCTGTGGTGAGAAAATCACTGCATTCCGAGGCGTAACAACGCAGACCGATTTCCTACAAGAGGAATTGAAGCAGCGCCTGCCGTGCTACAGAAATTTCCCCGCATTGCCCACTGGATCTATGCAGCGCCTGTGACTTTGTTCTGCACGCCGAGGATTTCTCCGCATCATCCCCAGGGCGTCCAAATACCCCGCACCCTTAAGAGGATCCAAGCCTGTGCACCAGAAATTGACACAAAGCCCTTGCTGCGTGGAAAAGCAGAAATGCATCGTCTGTGTGCGCCCGGAGAAACCAACGCACACCAACCTGATTCCACGCCTCTCCTCCTCTGCAGTCCAATGTGGATAATTTAGACGCAAACCAGGTACCTTGCGCTCACAATCGACCATTGTGGTTTTTAAGAACTAAAGACTCTGTTTATTATTACAAAAGTGATATTTCAACTTGTATTTATCAAATCTTTATTGTTTTGACCTTAATCTACTCAGATAAATATTCTATATTTTTCTATACCAGTGTGGTGTATTTTTGTGGTGTTTGCACTGTGTTATGGCATGATTGATTGCACAAATACTTACACATTTCCTTCTAAATTAAGCCTGACTGCTCAGTTGCAAGCTACCAGAGGGGCTGGGCACAGGATAATTTGGATTGTGTGTGACTTACTCCGCCTAGAGTGAGGGTCCTTACTTGGACATGGGGGTAACCTGAATGGCAACCAAGGACCACATTTCTAACACCTGTACTGTGTGCTTTGATTTAATATACACCCCACCCCAACTGCTGCAGCTAATGCCCCAGAATATGATGTTTTGGACCAAAAAGCTGTACTAGGGACATATATCAAAGACATAAAACAGACTGTCAGAAAGCTAAAATCCAAGGTGAACTCTAAGACCTTAAAACTGGGGAAGGTGGGAAGTGCAAACAGGCCCTTGAGGGATGCCCAGAGGGAGATAATTCAGAGGGTGTGAAGGTATAGAAGAGAGGTGTTACAAGCTTGTGAAGCTACTGTGGCAGACATAGGTGTTATACCAGCATGTCTAGGCCTACGGCACTCTGGTTTCACATTTATTAATAAAGCTGTCCAGAAGTCAAAATATAAAAAGAAGGTCCAAGATATACTTACTAAAGCCCTTCAGTTCTTATGAGTCCTTAAGAACAAAAAGCAGCTAGAACCCTTCAACCAAGGCCTAAAAGTTCCAACCACATTGACAGCGCAATATAAAGGAGCCCCTGTTAGGCCTCAAAACATAAATTTAGAAGAGAACATCACAAGCTCCAGATGTTTCAGGGGTTCACTGGGTAAGGTTGAGAGACTCAAATACCGTGAGCACCCAGAAGGGCCCGCTGCTGGGTCTACAGTAGGGGAAGCTGTGAGGACACCGCTCGCAAATACAACAGTGACCATTCAAATAGGCTATGGGAGGTTGCCTAAGAATGGGTGGGCCTGTAAGAAATAAAAGTGGACTAATAGCGCTAAGCTGCACAGGCTTTTAATAAGTATATTAAAGAAAGCCAGCATGTATGCTACAAGGAGGCTAAAAGATACACCTACTCAGAACCAAAGTCAACCATGCCAAAATGATTCACATGAGAGCTCAACAACCAACTCCAATCGCCAGTCTGAGGATTCAGAGCCTGTGTTTTTAGAGAACATTAGAAGGTACATCGTAGTGTAGAGCGATTTAAAGCTACAGAGCATTATTAATAATTCAGGTTTGTTAACATGGAGTGCATAAACTCCACTGATCAAGGGGTTTTAGCTATCCATAAGGCCATACAAACAGTTGTTACACGCTGTGAGACCTAATGATTTCTTCCAAGTACAGTTCCAGGGGCAGGGCATTGACAGTCCCTTGTGCACCAGACAGACGCCCATGATGTGTTTTATGTTGTGGAATTTCTAGAAAACCTCTCTAATCTTTTACAGAGTAAGACAGAAATAGTAGCATATGGGACCTTCAGAGTCAACGTCCTCGTTGTTCGGGGCCGTGAGGGGGGTGTTCCAGACCTTTAAAGTGTACCTTGTACAGTAAAATCATTTGTAAGAAACAGCGTTGGTTGCTCAACTTTAACAATGGAATGTCCAACACTTGTCTGGCAGCTAGCATCCCAGGTTACTGATTGGTCGCAGCACTCCAGATGCTGATATTATGTCTAGAGCAGCTGAAGCCCATGCAGCGCTTGAAATACCTCATTACAGACTGGTTGGGTTTAGGGACTTAGGGCTTTTTGAGAACTATTTTGCTGTTACATTAAAAGTTCTTTACCACAACGGCCCTTGGAAGTACTTCACAACTGAGGAGCGTGTAAAAAAAAACTGTTTATGTTCTCCATCATGAAAATCACTTTTATGGTATCTTGAACCTGATGGGTTTTCTAGGAGACAAGTACGTGTGCGCCCATTGCAATGACATCTACAACATTCAGCTCATCATTGTGAAATGCACTCCTAAATGTGTCAGAGGGATGGCTGCATCGTAGTCGCTGATCAGAAAGTGAGATGTCGCAGATGTGATCTTTTTTGTCACTCGCAAAAATGTTTGAGCATACACAACCGGTTTGTTTGGTGCATCCTTAAGACAGACTGTGAGGTGTCAACGTAGCGATGATCACAAATGCAAAGGCATGAAATGTCCCAGGTGTAAAGCATATTTTCAAACGGAAACAGAACACAGGTGTTACATGGTTAAAGAGGAGCCCCAGACCCTAACAGAAGACTACATAGTGTTTGATATAGAGTGTACACAATTGACCGGTGTACAGTAGCCTAACTATATTGACGCTAATCATCTAGCTTCTGCTGACAACTGGGAGTTTGAAGGCCGTTCATGCATGAACAAATTCCTCAACACTTTCATTCAGCCAAAATTCAAAGGGTATACCCTAATGGCTCATAACTCGAAAACATGTGACTCGTTCTATTTTTTGCAAAGCATGATTCATGAAAAGATGCCTATAGAACTTATCACCCAGGGCTCCAAACTGATGCTGTTAACCGCTGTGCCTATACAAATAAGGTTCATAGAAACCCTGAATTTTCTGCCCATGAAATTGAGCAAGTTGCCAAATGCCTTTGGTTTTCCAGGGTGTAATGGTTATTTCTCCCATTTTTTTAACACCTGGGTGAATCAGAATTATGAGGGTCCCATGCCTCCGCCCCACAACTACGGTGTAGAGTATATGATGCCTGCGGAGAAAGAGAGCTTTCTACAATGGTATGGTGAAAACGGTGAAAATAAGTTTAATTTTCAATCAGAGTTGAAAGCTTACTGTCAGGCGGATGTAATGATCTTGTGAATAGCATGCAATCTCTTCAGAGACGTTGTGGTGGAGATGACTAAACAGGAAAGGATTTTGAGACTCAACACACCCACGATGACAAAATCAATAGAATACATTGATCCTTTTCAACTCATTACGCTGGCTTCCATGTGTATGCCTATCTACAGTTACATGTTTTTAAAACCCCAAAGCATAGCTCTAGTACCACCCGACCTCTATAATGGTAAACAGAAACATCTTTAACCTCCTCTTTCCAATAGCACACATATGTCTCTGACAAGGAAAACATCTTCATTCAGCATGCAATACAGGGTGGTGAATACCATTTGGGGCCTTATTACCTAGATGGGTATGCTGTAATTAATGGTGTACCAACGGCCTTTGAATATCTCCCCACAGTCACACACCCTACAGGGAGCTGGCCAACACCCAACTGTGAAATTTCTTGGGCCCTCCCCTCCGTTTGACAAAAACCTGCCTGTTAGCCCGCACCTTTCCTTTTCAGAATCTTTTCAACTCTGTACACCCTGTGCAGATCATCAGGCACCTTTTTTAACTCCTCCTTGTAAAAGACAGCTGATACCCTTTCCCCGTCGTAGTCCTTTCACCTTTAAATATATACATACTTTTTAAGCTCCACAATTTCCACTATAAATATCTTGTAGCTAAAAGTCTGCTGGTAACCCTTTCTAAAGACCCCTTTCAACTCTGAAACCCTAACATGGCCACCTCCTTTTAAAAGAGGCTTAGGGCCAGATGTAGGTAGCCTTTTGCACGTTGCAAACTGCGAAAAACGCACATGCATGGTCCTTTAAGGAAAACAGGCTGCAAAAAGAAAACCAAAAACTGCTTTATTAAAAAAGCAGTCACAGACATGGTGGTCTGCTGTCTCCAGCAGGCCACCGTCCCTGTGAGTGCATGGACTTGCTATGGGGTCGCAAACTGCGACCCACCTCATTAATATTCATGAGGTGGGTCTTTGCGACCCAAAGCGAGTCGCAGAAGGTGTCTGAGACACCTTTCTGCATTTCGTTTTGTGAGTTGCAATTTGCGAGTCGCTATGACTCGCAAATTGCAAGTCGTAGTTTTCTACCTACCTACATCTGGCCCTTAGTTACATCTGCAGCGAACTGGCTCCCGTACACCATTCTCCACACCTTTAATGAATTATCTGCCGTTACCTCTATGTGAAACATTTGGATGGTTCTGTCATAACTGGAGTATAAACATCTATAAAAGCCTGTAGAACATCCACGTATTGGTAGGTGCTGTAGGCCATTAAATATCTCCACATCTTAAAGTTTACAGTTCTGTTAAAACGCTCCGTAGCAGCTGCTTTTACCTCTGTGTACATCACAAAATGATGAACAGCATGCTGTTTTAATAATTTCTGAAACAATTTGCTGAATTTTTTTTTTTTATGCGTCTGTTTGTAGTTTTTGAGGGGTTCTACCTTTCCTGAAGATGGTTTTAATACCCTTGGTGGCTCGCACGAGTATCGTTTCTCTTTGGGCGTTGTTGACAAGACCTTAATCATATCAGGGTGGACATATTTCTTTACCTCGGACAGCCCATATACCACCCTTAAAGAGTTTATATACATTGAATGGGTCTAGTTTGCTACATATATGGTGCATTTTTCTTGATGTGTACGAGTCATATAGACACTAGTGAGCCTCCTGCTGCGGATCATTAATTTTCTGACCATAACAAAGGCTATAATAGGCACATTTGACACAGGTGTTCACAACAGTCACAGCAAAACCTTTAATAGGCCATATGGCATCGTAGGGGACGCCCGGAGTTTCCTTTTCATTATCGGCACTAATATATTTATAAACACATTTCCTATGTGGCTCTTTGTTTTGGCTTGTAAAACTTTCAGACTGTTTTGAACAGGATAGGCAGAGAAACTTACGTTGTTAAACTTTGACGGTGGGCCCTTCTACCACAGCTCTTTCTGCTGATGCTTTCTAAGGTTAAAAAAAGAAGACAAACTATTAGTTAAAAGTAAAATATCATTGTATATATGTTAAGTGACTATAGATTTTTTTACTAACCTTGTCATTTTCTTGCCGCTTGGCAGCGGCTCTGAAATCTTGAGAGTCACATAGGTCCATCAGTGCATAAGCGATGTCGGAGTTTACACGCAGCTGCTGCACGACGACAGCCTCCAGTGCAGTTTCCTCCTGAAACCCCATATGTTCATAGACCAGTGAGTTAGGAGGGGTTATAGATTCTTCAACATCTTTATTGTCAATGACTTTGTTTCCACCATTTAATTTGCCACGGACGTACTCCTCTACAGCACATCATTGACACCTGCTGTCCAAAGGCCTCTGATTCATTGAGGGTTGAGGCATAACCCTGACCACGTGGTGTAACCCTGGCACGTGACTAACACATGGTCAGATGGTGTCGCAGCCCATGTGACCCAACTGCACCTACGTCAGTTCCAGAGAGGGCTCTCCGTCATTGATGATGTCAGTTCCGGGATGGGGCACCTGTCACTTTTGAGTTTGATGAGCAAAGGTATCCCTGTATTCTACTCATGGCATTGTGGTAGTATTGGCACAAGTAAATGAAGAGGGCCTAGATCAGCCAGTTGCCTTAATTGGCAGGGACTATGCCTCAGAGAGGAGCAATGGAGTGCCATTGAGAGGAAAGCCTTTGCTGTGGTCTGGTTCCTGAAGAAGCTGAGATCATGCCTGTTTGGTACTCACTTCCATGTTCAAACTGTCCACAGACCTCTCAGATGGCTCATGTAAATGAGAGAGGAGAATCTTAAACTGTTGAAGTGGTCCATTTCCCTACAAGGGATGGAATTTACAATGGAACACAAACCTGGATGTGCCCATGCAAATGGACTTTCCAGGTTTTTCCACTTAGCTGATGAAGACCATCAGGGTGTAAGTTAGTGACCCATCACCTTTTGTCTGGAGGGGCATGTGAGAAAGTCATCCTTTTTGCCCTGATCCCCCCATTTTTTTTACTGATACTGGTGGTTATTGATTCTGACTGTGCCCTGGGCACTGCTAACGAGACCCAGGGCCAGCTCTCTGTGTAAAAGGAATATTCAAATTAGGCATAATTATATTTGGCTATGACAGCCTACCTATAAGTTAATAGTATAAAGTAGGGCAGGGAGGATGAAAGGCCCAGTGGATTTAATGCACTCTAGTATGCACTGCTGTAGTGCCTACTGTCAGTTTAAAGGCAGACTGCTTTCAAAAGTAAATTATATGCAAATTCGACTTTGGAATTAAAAGTACTTCCAAAGTCTCAAACTATCTTATTGTTGCATGTACGTCACTCTTAAGGTCTCCCCTAAGTGCCCCAGGAGTATGGCGCTTTTCAACTATAATCAGGGACATGATAAAAGATGTTTTATATGCCCTGGTGAGGGAAAACCTGGCAATTTAATTTTTCCCCATTGTAGCACAGTAGCTCCATAAGCTCACATTGGGGACCGGCCTGAAATCCAGGTTCGTCCTGCTCTGGAGCTTTTCCCAGTTGACGAGACCTTTAGGAGTTGACCAAGAGCTTGCGCTGAGCCAAGCGGACAACGTTGCATCAAAGCCTGGCCAAACAAACTCACAAAACCACTGGAAAATACTCTAGGGCAGTGGTTCCTAACTTGTGGTCTGAGGACCTGTGGGGTTCTGTGAAGACTATTCAGCTCTGTGAATGTGAAGGAATTTGAAACTGGAGGCTAAAAATTAAGGCCCTAGTTAAGAGTTTGGCAGAGGGGTTAGTCTGTCACAATGGAGATGGATATCCCCTCCACAGAAATAGAAAAACCCATAGGATATAATGGGATCTATATTTCGGTGGACGGGGTATTCATCTCTGTTGTGACGGAGTAACCCCTTGGCCAAACTCTAAATCAGGCCGTAACGTTACTATCCTCAAATTGAGTGACACATGGGAGAAGTTCAGGTACATGAAACAGAATATTCTATGAACAATAAATGACCTCAAATGAATTTATAAATGCTTCTGCAACCTTCCTAATAAAGTTAAAAGTTTGTTTTGGTATATCTATATATGTGTTTGTGATTTAAATAAAATATTTCATCATTTATATATTTGTTTATATAGAAATATATATTTATTTGACAAATGCTTGTTTCTGTATCTTTTGTGTATTGTTTTGCAGTTCAAATGATCAAAAATGCTTGCACCAGAATCTTCGGCTTCAAGTAATAATTCAGTAGGGGTTCCGGGATTGGAATAATGATTCAGTGGAGGTCCCTGGGTTCCAGTAAGGATTCAGTGGGGGTCCTCAGAAATCAAAAGGATATGAACCATTGATCTAGAGAATAACCCATCCTTCCTACTGCTCACAGGAGTACAGTTTCTTTGTTTACCCAACTGTCACACAAATGCTTGACTAGAATGGTGTGTAATGCCTGTCGTGGTGCTCAAGAATGCCAAACTGCTTGGCAGATAGTTCCACAAACCAACTGTTGATCAAGGCTTAGGGCCCTAAATTAAAGTGTCAAGTGTTGACATGGGGACTATGGAATCATTGAGCTCAATGTGAGCAGATGCACAACTGCTACATCTGTCATCTCTGCTCTATAAGTTGAACTCTGATGCATGCTCCAGTCAAGCTCAAGTCAAGCTCTCAATTCACCATAGGGATAAAACATGAAACACTGCAGAAGCTATTTCACTTAGGCAGGATGTTTAGATTACTGCAGGGCTTCTATGTATTACACACTAACCGTACATTGATTCTCTCACATTCATATCTGCACATCACATATATATCCCATTCACTTAAAAATCACATACCTCTTTCCCGTTTATTTAGCACAATGGCAATACATTTCTACATCTATGTTTGTCCTAATTGCTGTGCCTGGATATGACTATTAAAATACCTTTCCAGTTTAAAGACATTCTTAAGCATGATAACATGAAAAATAGGTCTGGATAAATAGTCCAATCTCCTAGAGAAGTTCTAATACTATTCATTGCTTAATTTGGTGTTTTTTAGGTTCACACTCCCAACACCAAGGGTGTCAGTGATATGACTTGCTCCTATTTAGAGATATACAAATCAAAGGATTGAGAAACTGAGCTTGGAACCCCTTAAATAAATCAGCTGTCCTTTGTACTCCCGCGGGGTATGGAAGTCTATGGGCTGAACTGCCGCCTTGTACAATCCATCACAATTTGTGCTTGTGGGCATTACTGGCGTCAGCGATGAAGATCCCACTCTTGTGTCCTCTACTGCCAAGCACAACTAGGCTTGTCTGAAGCGGTTGCTTGAAAGGCGGCACCCCCCCTCCAGCCCCATGTCATATTTAATCCATAGAAAAGGTAAGGAGGGTTGATTGACTTTGGTGGGCTGCCTGCCATCACAGCCCATCATGTGTGCTGTCTGTCCTTGACTCTCGAATATCGATGTGGGGCTCCCATTTGTTCACTCACAGGTGGAGTGCAGGTGTCATTTACTCATAATTGATTCTGCTTATAGTCCATCCACCTCAAGGTATGAGAGTTTTTCACACTGCTCAGTGAGACAGAGTGCTATAATTGCAGCAAGTTGCACCCAACGAGGCCTGTTTGTATTTTACAGGTCACTTTCTTATCTGCATTGTTGGGTTTAAAAGTGCCTGAACGGACTACATGGCTGACTAGTAATCGACACCACTATGAGCCCTGTCTTCCTTCTGAGCCACAATTTAATAGTGAGCACTCACTACATCCCCTGCCTTCCTGGGCTTCTGTGTACCTTGTTTTTATTGATTTAAGTATGTCACTATTGTTGCTGCACATAGGACTCTATCATCCCTCGTGTACTTTCATTGTTCGAGGCCCTGTGTACCGACTTTGGTGTCTGGTGGAGTTGCCATGCCTGGTCCCCCCTCAGGCTTGGGTCTCAGGTGATTTTTGAACTGCGCCTTGCACTTTGCCCTCTGCATGACCCACAATATAGGACATACTTACTTGTCAGGCATGTTTGATGCTGTACCTGATCTTCCTGCCTCTAATGTCCATTCTAAAAGCACAGAGACAACTGATCTTTTCTGAAGCCCTGGCATACAACAAGCAGTCCTTCTCCACAGTCACTGCCAAGTTGCCAATTGTCACCAAAGAAACCCTGATGAAAGAATTCTCAACAATCAGCTCTGAAGTTGAAATACATTTAACCAATGTTAACTGAAATGCTAGGAAAAGTAAAGTCCACATATTTACACCTCACTGTATTTCACACCTGACTTGACTTGTCAGAGTCCATAACTGAGGATGTGGAGACTAAAATGGACTATGCGCCTGAGTGAAGAGAAGAACTCAAGTAGCTGGAAATGCAAACTGAGAGACACGGAAAATTGCTCTTGATGCAACATTTTCATGTTCTACCACATCTCCAAAAAGGCAGAGAAAGACAATATTGTCACTTACATGACAGACTTTATCCCATGAACAGTAGACTCCAAACTTGAAGAAACCTTAGAAATTCATAGGGCACACAGGATATTCCCCAGGATTCCATCCAGGTCCAGGATGCCATGGCTGATGATTGTCTGTTTTCTTTCAAATCTATATACCAGATCTGTCTTACACAAAAATGACCCCTTCCTGGTTGACAGTTGTATGATCCATATCTTGGAGGATGATTCACTAGACACTAATGTGAAATAAAAGCTTTCTGGCCCTACGTCCCTGTCTCCAATGATGGAACATCAAGCAGGGCCCTCTTAATCCACCCATGGTGATCATTATGATTGATGGGGGAATATATTAATATGATGACTATGAGGATCTTTTTGAATACATCTGATGACTATTCCCTGGACACTTTGTTACCCTTTGTGATGGATTCACAGGATAATTACTCCAACATGACAGATTCCTCCAGATATCCTCCTGAAGTTGCGAAAATACAATCCAGGTCAGGATGCCAACACTCAGAATGAAAGAGCCTGCATAGGATTGTAGACTCTCTAACAAAGAACAGAGGCAAGTTGAGATCTCAACACAACATTACATCTCAAGACTGGCTCAACTTGTTTGCCAGAGAGACTTCTCCACAAAATAGTGAGAACATTGCCTGACAGTGGTGTGGATAGAAGATGCTGGCTCAGGGCATAAGTAGGGCAATTCATGTGTCTATTATAGTCCAGGAGAGATGGCAAAGGAAGGCAGGCCCAAAATAGGAGTAAACAATCCTAACTTGTTGTTAGTACTCTTTGAAGAGTGATCAGTTCTGTTTACTGGTGGGTCAAGGGACATCAAGAGCACAACTGACCTATCACAGTGCTTGAGCAACCAGCTTAAATGGAAATTATGACTCACCTACATGTTAGAAAGATTACCGAATATGGGTAAGATGCACTACATAATTGCACCTTGCAAGTGCTTTTTGCTGCATGGACTCCTTAATCTAACTCACAGTGCCCTCCCCTGCACTCCCCATGTGGGGTGCCTTCTAAGGAGGAAGGAGGGAGAAATAAAGCAAATGAGAACTGGTCCCAAAAAACTTTACTCAAGGTGAGAGAAAGCAATAATGGGGAGTGAGTGAGGTAGGCATGCAGCAGAGGCCCTTATCATTTTGAAATGGTGCAGCACTAAGGCTTGGATTGCATAGCACCTGGTGGAGTGCTATGCAGTCGTGGTGGAGTGATGCATTCAAAACCTTTTCAAAGGGGTGGCCACTTATATGGCTCTCTAGATCAATACGTTTCTTGAGTTATGCCTGTGCAGCTCCACATAACAACAACCTCCTATGTAACAGATGCTTCTCAGTATGTGGAAAACTAAAGAATCAACACAAACAGCAAGCATCCGAGTGGCAACGGCAGGACTTCCAGGATGCTGACTTCGAGTATCACTTAAATGAGAATGCAATATAATACTTCCTGTCATTTGTGAAAGAGGGAAACTTGCTTTGCTACTGCCATTCTGTACCTGTTATATGAGGAAGCAAATTTTGCACTGCTGCTGCTCGATTTGCACGTCTTCTGATGGGGGAAAGCTTGTGCTGCAGCTGGAAAAACTACTTATCCCCTGAAAGAGGGAAGCTCTCTATGTTTCTGCTCTAGGTGTACCTATACCTGAATTCTATACAGAGGAGAAAGACTTTAGTCCTGGTGAGTAAGTGGAATAGGAGGATCCAAGGATGCCAACTTATTTTTTTCTTCCACAGTTTAGTTATTTGACAAAGCTGGAGAAGTTGACATGTATGAAGGATACTATGGACTTTCTTCCTCAGGAAGGCCTGGACTCAGAAGAACCTCAGAGAGTGACATGCTGAGATGGTACCTGTTAGAAATGGGGTTTCACCTCAGCCAGGCAGAACTTACCTGCTCTAGTCAGAGCTAGGGAGTTACACGTCCAAGATAACCCCTGCTCACCCCCTTGGTAGCTAGGCACGAGCAGTCAGGCTTAACCTGGAGGCAATGTGTAAAGCGTTTGCACAACACACACAACACACGTGACGCAAAATGTACACCACAAAGTAAACACACCACTGGGCTATGTCAAAATAATCTGTATTGCGCAAAACATAATTTAGACCAACATTACACGTAAGTAATACCCTGCTACCTTAGCAGTTGTCCGAATGTTACACAATTTACTAATACTCTGCAAGAATAGGCAGTTGTGACATTAGAACACGTAAGTACTCAGGATTCTGCAACATAAGCAGTAGTCAGGAATTATAGAAAAATACATCTGCACTTGTCATCGCAAAACGGGGGTTCCTGGTAGAGAGGGGAGGCCTGCACCCCCTCCACTATGTGAAAATCGGGCCCCTCTGGGGACCCGTGATCATTGGGGGCCCCCCCAGACCTCTTAATGGCCCTCGCCGAAGGGGGGGCAAAAGTGTCAAAGATTAGGGCCGTATGGGGCGATCACGCCCCTAGCGCAGTGACCGGGGAAATAGGGGATTCCCTTATCTCCCCGTGTCCTGTTTAGGACTAGGAGGCAGCCGCCCTTGTCCGCGGTCCGGCTGCCTTATGAAGTAACGGGGGAAGCGGGGGCCTCCGATGAGGCTCTGCACCTGCTTCCTCAGACGGCCACACCTGATCCGGTGCGCGAGCCACACGTCTGCCTTCCCTCTCCTGAAGGGAAGCGGCATGAGAAATTGGCGTCGGAGTGTGCCCCGGGGGCGCTCTGAAAAGTGCGCGTCATCCGGCGACACGGTAGGAGAGTACGAGCTTCTCTACCTTTCCAAAGTGCCCCGGGGGCACTGGAGTCAGCGCGATCCTTGCGCTGCAGTCCAAATGTGACGCCCGTGCTGCGGCGGTGATTAGCACAAGGCAGAGGTGCCGTGGGGAGGGCAAGGGGCTTGTGATTAGCACAAGGCAGAGGTGCCGTGGGGAGGGCAAGGGGCTTGTTGATGAACCTGGACAGCGGTGGTGACTTTTTGGGGAAAAGTAAAGCGCTTTTCCAAGCGCTGGGGCAAAGTTAAAAGCCCGGGCTGCGGCAGTGATCTTTCTGCAGGACTTCAGCCAGAGCGCTTTTCCCAAGCGCTACAAACCAAGCTGCAGAGATCGTGGCAGGGGTCAGGGGCCACAGCACCCTGCCCCTGGGAACAATAAGGCAAGAGAAAGCACAGGTCTGGTGGGCCCAGCTACAGGCCAGCACAAGGGGTGCAGATGGTGGCAGTTCCTTCTAGTGACCAGGCAGGCCACAGTTCAGCACAGCAGCAGCAGTCTAAGGTGGTTTCCTGGTGAGTCCATTCATCAGCGTTCTGTGTCCAGTTTCACTAAAGTCATAAGCACAGATAAATGCGCACTTTCTAGAAGTGGCATTTCTGTGATAGTAATAAAAAATACACCTACACCAGTAAGAAGCATTTCTCACCACTATCACAACCATACCAAACATGCCTACGCTACCCCTCATAAATCAGACAATACCCCTTACACATAAGGCAGGGCATTTCCAATGCAATCCTATGAGGAGGCAGCACTCACAGCAGTGAGACACCAAGTTAGGCTGTTTGTCACTACCAGGACAGTCCACGCAACATGGCACATGTCCTTCCTTCCACATACATGGCACCCTGCCCAAAGGGCTAGCTAGGGCGTACCTTAGGGGTGACTTACATGTAGTAAAAGGGTAGTTCTGGGCCTGGCAAGTAAATTTAGATGCCAGGTCCCTGTGGCAGGAAACTGCGCACATAGGCTCTGCGCTAGCAGGCCTTAGATAGGTTTGACAGGGTACTTCAGTGGGTGGCGCAAGCAGCGCTGCATGCCCACTGGTAGCATTTGATTTACAGGCCCTGGGTATAGGGATACCACTTTACAAGGGACTTATAGGTAAATTAAATATGCCAATCAGGTATAATCCAATCATACCAACTTTGTAAGAGAGAGCACATGCACTTTAGCACTGGTTAGCAGTGAAAAAGTGATCAGAGTCAAAACGTCGGCCAACAAAGGTCAGAAAAATAAGGGGGCAAAAAGCAAAAAGTCTGGGGAATGACCCTGTAAAAGGGACAGGTCCAATAGTACCCATACAAAGGGACTACCAGTCGTATTATACTGAATAAGTTTGTGATGCCTTTACTATATTGCAGTTGGGAAGTGCATTCTGAGCCATTTAAACCTTTGATTTTTTTTTAAATTGGACTTCTGGTGCTATGACCTGTGCTATTGAGTCTAACTCACTTTAAAGGTCAGTTCAAATAAATTTGAAGAGTAAATGCCAGTCCCCTGCCACCCATCTAGGGGAAGAGGCTCTGTGGGGGTTACATGCAAACATACGGGGACCACTGTTTAATCATGTGTGCAGAATGAGTGAGGAAGACTACTGCCAGAATTGACATAAAACTTGCTTGAGATGAGACCCTTGATAAATTGTGTTTGACCTGGCCCAATCTACAGGGTCATACTCAGACATTTTGCCTTCCTTCTCCTTCTTCTTTTTGCTGAATTGGTTGTTGTTGGCCTTAGGACTCTGTGCACTTTGTCAGAGCTAATCAATGCTAAAGTGATTGTGCTCTCTGCTTAGAACATGATGGACTTGGCTTATACCCAACTGGCATATGTACTTATAAGTTCCTAGTAAAGTGGCACTACATGTGCTGGGAGCCAGTCAAATAAATGTTAATAGTGGGTCTGCAGCACTGAGTGTGCCCCAACTTAATTAACCCTGTAAACATGTCCCAGGCATGATATTGTGGAGTCTGGGTTTTTAGTTTAAACTGGTATCTAGAAATGGCAAAACAAACCTTTTACTAGGCCCAAACCTTCCACATATATCACCCCTAAGATAGGAGCTGGACAGCCCCAGGGCAGAGTGCATGGAAGTAAAAAGCAGGAAATGCACTTTTACGTTTTATATGTCCTGATAGTGAACAACTCTTAAATAGTGTTTTCACTACTGCAAGGCCAGTTTCTCCCATAGGATAACATTGGAATATGCTTTATTACACTTTAAAAGTATAATTTCCAAATGGGAAGTGATGACCAGTTTATGTTTGGTGTCTCTCGAATCCTAATTTAAAATCCTAACTTCTGGCGAAGGTGATTTTAAATTACAATTCTGAAAATGGCACGTTTAGACAGTTGGTATTTTCTTGCCCTAGCTAGTTGGTGCCTGTGGCTTGTCTCTAGTCACATGACTATCTGTAGTTGGTAGTTGGGCTTTGTGTATTCTTCCTAGACAGCCACACACAGTGTAAGTTCATGTGTGACTAGAAGGGCAATCACTGGCAGGATGAAAGAGAGGACATGGGTACATCTGGACCTGTGGATACTCTGCCAGGAAGAAGGACTGCCATGAAGCTTTAAAGACTGCCACTCTCCTAGACTGCTGTTTTAAAGAAACCACTGTCCAATTGTGCTGGCCTGCTGCCCTCTTGCCTGGGGAAAAGAACTGGACTTGCAACTTCATCTTGAACCCAGGACCCCAGAATGACTCGAAGGGCTAGTCTGTTAGCCTCCTGATTTGAGCCTCCTGAACATAAAAGGCTACCCAACAGCTCCTGGACCTGTCTCCAGAAGTTCCTGACCCACAAGTGGTGCCTCGCAGGTCCTGGACCTTTGGTGTGACTCATGGGTACTTTGAATCACGCTTTTGGGATTTCTGACTACTAATGGGCCTGTTCTCACCGGAACTGGGCCGCTCACACTAAAAATCAGTTTGAGCCACCACCATCCCATCTCTTCGCACATCAGCATCAACAGCATGCGGGGGCTGCCAATGTGAAGCACCAGCCTGCCGCCTGAGATGCGTGGCCTGTTCTATGCACAACACCAACTACCACCTGTGACACTATTCTTACTCCTCACAACCCTCACCAATGCAAACAGAACTCATGGCACAACACCTGGGAAAGTAAAACTTCAGTTGGACTAATCTGGGGCTGTATCTGGCCCATAATCCATTGCACTCAGCCTGTTTATTTGAATTTGACCCAGTCCTTCATGACCAGATGGCCGCGGTTGGTGCTTTATATTTTTTAGCAATGTGTACAGTTTATTATTTAAGAATTCATAACTCTGGTTGTACTGATTGAATTTGTTTTTGTTTTGCCCTCATTTTATTTATTAAATTAACCTCTATTTGACTAACATGGTTTTGGATCTTTTTGTGTGGTGATTTCACAGTTTCAATGTTTAAATTGTTACACAAATACTTTACACATTGCCTCTAAACTAAGCCTGACTTCTCTGTGCCAAGCTACCAGGGGGTGGAACACAGGTTAATTTGGGGGTTTGCTTGTACCTTACCCTGATTAAGATTGCGGTTGCTGCTTGACCAGGGCTCACACCCCTGTCAACCAATAGCTGAATTTCTGACAGATTACCTATGAACTATGCAGGTTTTATAATTCGATTGACATCCAAAAAGAAATACCCAAACGCTTCTTACTTAAGTGTAGGTCTCTAAGACTTCACTGAATTTATACTTTGAGTGAAAATTGAGCACAGAATTAATTTTGATTGGTTCATGATAGAGAAACGATACACATGATGTTCTTCCTGTTTTAAAAATGTCCCTACAGCAAGTAAAACATTCATTTGGTCTTATTTGCACTCCTTCATGCATTTTGGTTTTTGCAATGTTTCCCTGAGTGAGCTAAGGTGAGATTTAGTTCTCAACTAACCTACCCTACAAACAGTGAGATTTGCTGTTTCAAAAGGTATACTGCGGGCTCCATTCCAAATATGCGTCAGGGAGGAGTAATATATGATGTTTTAGCCCACTAAATTCGTTTGCGATTTAGAAATAGCATTGGGGTCTAGGACAACTGCAGTTCTGGATGAACTCTCCAAAATTCATATCAATGCTCCTAATGGCTTGCCAACAAGAGCAAAGTGCTATAAACCCTGTGCAACATGGCCTATCGGACCAGTAACATCCATCTATGTTCCAACAGTTAGTGTGAGTCTTGCCTAGTGGGCATTTTAGCTGCTGGACTGAGCAAATCTTTCCCCCATTCACTTATTTAAGTATTATCCCCCTGGGAGGGTGTATCCTGGGAGAAAAGCCTATGAAAGGAGAATGCTGTGCTCACCATTTTCAAAGAAATCTACCTGGAGGGCCAGTGCTCTGGGGGACTTGCAGTATCGCCATTCACTGTTCCACTCCCCTACCATTACTTCTGTAAGAAGTGGGAGAGCTGGGATTATACCTGTTGCCTATGAGGCCCCGGGGCAGTGTCAAACTCGGATTTCCCACGTGTGTTCCAGAGTGGAGTAAAGAATGCGCACAACAAAAAGATCTAATAGTGCAACAAAAAGAACAAGCACAACAAGAAGACCAAACGCAGACTAAAGAAAATCAAAAAGAAAATTAGAAAGTAAAAACTTGAATTTAGAAAATGCTCAGGACAGAACAAACTGTTTCAGTCAAAGACAGCACAGATCAAATGGCAAATGAAGATGAAGATGCAGCAGTTGTCATAAGTTGATCTGAAGATGAAAGCTGGAACCAAGATGAATGGTCTAAGAGAGTGAGAGAGCAGAAAAGAGTGCCAAATGAAAGCCAGAGTCTTGAATTAGTTGAAGAAGAGACAGAACAAGAGTCAAAACAGAATGAAACACATCTAAGTGACAGAGTAGAGCAACCAGTGATCACAAGAGCTACAGGAGTAAGAGTACCTTACAAGAAGAACGTAGCACCTGAATGGACAGACCTCTCTAAAATCTAGAAAGAGCTGAGAGATGTAGATGTGAGAGGCTATCAGTTAATTTTCGAAGAACATCTATGAACGTGATGTAAAAATAAAAAAGTTGATTAAAAGCAATGTTGAGTAATTTTGTGATGAGTTACTAAAAACTGAATATTTTTTTTTTTACATTTTACAAGTGCCTAGATTAATTTCAGAGAAGATTAGTTTTGTACCTTAGGTATCCAGTGAAAGATAGTAGGTCTCTTAAGAACATTCCCTTTGAGCAGACTGTATTGCTGTTGAAATATTAACATTTGAAGATTTTTAGGTTTTTCTTTATTTTTTGTACCATACCTAGTAGCTCAATAGATTATTTTCAGGTATTTTTCAGATGATGTATGGCCACAATGTAAAAGAGCTAATATTTGTAATTTCCATATTAGTCAGTTTTATAGTTCTTCTGCTTAGCCTTTACACTTCAGATGGGTGTGTGTCTCTTACATCTGATACTGAATTGCATATTATTAATAATACTGATTCTAGGGCTAAAAGAGTAAAACATAAAGATATTTCTAGGTTTGATTTTAGTATGAATATATATGATAGTTTAATTGGTATTTGTACAGAATATTGATTAAAAAAATATAGTGGAATAAAAATGTAATGTCAAAAATACCGAGATGTCAAAAAGATCCCCCAACAGGAATATCAAAGATAATAATATTGTTTTCATTATTGCTTTTAATATTGTTGTAAGAAATATCTTTAGAGAAAATATCATTTTATGTGCTATTTTATGTGTATTTTATCGAAATGTGTTTTATTATGTTTGAACATTTTCTTGTTAGTGTGTTTTGTAAATAATTGTATTTAGTTATTTATGTAAAATACTGTTCAATTTGAGTAATGTATATAATAATGAACATGTTATTACATCATAGGAACAAGATGTTAGGTATTTAGGGGAAAAAGGTGGGAACATTTTTAACATTTTAGAAATTTAATTTGACATATGTCACATTTTTATAATGGTGCAATGGTTTTTATTTATGAAATAGGTAAATAATTTAAAGAATGATTATTTAAAATTTGAATTTGTTCAAAATTTGCTAAATTAAAAAAATAATTTTAGATTTGTGTGTTTCCAAAGTATATTTTATAAAAAATGCTTATAGTTATTTTTATTTACTTTTTTTTAGAAATAATTAGTTTGAAATTAAAATATGTATTTTCTTAATTTTGTACTGTATATATTTAGGTATGTTTTTTCCAGTTTCTTAATTTAACAAATACAATTGATAAAAGCTAACTAAATACATTATGGCCCTCATTACAACCCTGGCAGTTGGTGATAAAGTGGCGGTAATACCGCCAACAGGCTGGTGGTAATTACCACCAAATTATGACCATGGCGGTGAGCACTCAGATAAACAGCCACTTTACCACACTGACCGCCAGGGCGGAAACAACAGCCACCACGGCAGTTGCAGCCTACAGCTAGGCGGAAGTCAATGTTCCACCCACCGTATTAAGGCAACCCAATCCGCCACCTTTTCCAGGGTGGTACCCATGACATCAAAAGCCTGGCGGAAACACTGCACAGAAGGGAAAGGACTGACCATTGGAGACATAGAGAAGAACCATGCCGCCATGGAGCCCGAGCTGCAGGTTTTCTCAATGATCTTTTACGTCCTGCTCCACCATGAACACCAACGACGGCGAAGACGACGACAGTGAGAACAGCCACCTAGCACACCCAGGAGGTGGGGAGGAAAAAGAGAGAGACACACACATGCAACACACACCCTCCCACCCCCAATACCATACACACAATCAGATGCAGTAAGAAAACATATTTACCCCGTACCTCTCAGGAATAATGCAAGGACTACAGCAAATAGATGAGAGTGAGTTTAATAATATAAATATTGTACAAATACCAAAATAAAACTAATGGTATATACATATGTACAGTTCAAGGGACACTGCCCAGTCCTCAATGCGTGTGGGCTACAGGGCCACATGACAAAGTCCAAGGCCCCACTTGTCTCCTGCGCCAACACGGAGAGAACACTTCAGGGTCATCAGTTGGAAAATAGGCAGGCACCTCAGGGGGATGGGGAATGGGGGGTCACCTCAGCCGGGAGATGGAAAAACACCCCTGGTCATGGAGGGGGCAACATGCCCTGTGCTTGGTCCTGGGGAGTGCAAGGCCAAGGTCTCTCAAGTGGGTGATTTATCCACTGGTTATGGAGGGGGCATTGTGCCCTGTGCTTCTGATCCTGGGGAGGATGGGGTGAGCGGGTGCCATATCCATTGGTTCTGGAGGGGTCATTGTGCCCTGTGCTTCTGATTCTGGGGAGGGTGGGGTGTGTGGGTGCCATACCCACTGGTTCTGGAGGGGACATCGTGCCCTGTGCTTCTGATCCTGGTGAGGATGGGGTGAGGGGGTGCCATACCCACTGGTTCTGGAGGTGGTATTGGGCCCTTTGCTTGAGATCCTATGGAGTGCAAGGTCACAGCCTCAGCTGGGTGTCAATCCCACGGGATTTGCGGTGGGCAGGCTGCACAACAGCCCATGGAGGCAGGACTACAGACCGTCCGCCGGCAGAGACTGCTGCTCAATGGTGGTGCTGCTGCTGCTGCTGCTGGCAGTGGTGGGGGGAGGCTCCAGCCCATCCCCTGCAGCCTCAGACGGCTGCCCACTGGTGGTGGTGCTGCTGCTAGCAGTGGTGGGGGGAGGCTCCAGCCCATCCCCTGCAGCCTCGGAGGGCTGCCCACTGTTGGCAGAGGTGCTGCTGCTGTCAGTGGTGGGGGGAGGCTCCAGCCCATCCCCTGCAGCCTCGGACGGCTGCACAACCATGGTTGGTAGATGGGGCTCTGACTGAGTCCCTGCACCAGGGCCCTTGCCCTTCCTGTGTGCTGGTGCAGGTCCCTGGCCCTTCCTGGCAGCACTTGGGGGCAGGCTCCTTGCCCTTCTGGGCATCAGCTGGGGCAGGCACACTTTCTGAGAGGCTGGCTGGTGCCCTGGATCCTTTCCCACCACGAGTGGGTGTGGAGACTACTGGGCCCGTAGACTGGGTGGCTGAGGTGCTTGCTTGGGTAATTGCCACCCTGGCCAGATGTGAAGGACAGGGGGACGGGTAGGGAAGAAGTCAATGGTGGAGAGGAAAAGCTGCTTAGGGAAATTAGGGTGGGAAGAGGGAGAAGGTTTAGGAGTGGAGGAAGAGGGAGTGGCTATAGGTGGTGTATGTCTGCTGTGTTTGGGTGCAGATGCATGGGCTGGATGCTGTTGTGAGATGGATGGCTGTTGGGTGTCTGAGTGCTGGCGTTTGTGTACGTTGGGAGGGGGGACAGACACAGTGGGAGAGGACACAGGGGACGTGTGCATGGCTGTTGTGGTGGTGTCTGCCAGTGAGGTGTGTGTTCTGCTAGGTGTGGTGGTGATGATGGTAGTGGATGAGGATGTAGTGCATGCAGGTGTGACTGCAGACGCAATTGGGAGGGAGGTGGAGGAGGAGGAGGAGGGGGACACATTGGAGGCAGTGGATGTTGGTATGTCTGCATCTGTATGTGTGAGCACCTGTGGGATGATGTGTGGTGCTTGTGTTTGCCTGTGCCACTCTTGTGTGGTGTCCTGTGTGCATGCACGTCTGCCTGTGTGCTTGGGATAGGTTGGGGTTGAGGAGAATGGGACTGGGAAGAGGACGGTGGAGGGGATAGGGTGGAAACAGGGAGAAGGGCTGCCATCAGATAGGAGGCCAGAGCCTAGATTGATCTCTGTTGGGCCGCCAAGCCAGTGTGAATGCCCTCCAGAAATGCATTTGTCTGTTGCATTTGGGCTGCTAGCCCCTGGATGGCATTCGCAATGGTTGACTGCCATACAGAGATGGATCGCAGGAGGCCAATAGCCTCAGGGCAGCAGGGCTGACTTGGGGAGGGCCTGAGGTGCCTGGGGCGAAGCAGATGCCCACCCTCCTGGGTGAGCGGGCACGGTCAACTCGATGAGGGGCTGCTGGGAGGGCGGTGCTAGTACGGGGTGGTGGATGTACCTTTAGCTGCAGAGGTGGGCACAGAGGTGACAGCCACCACCAGGGAGCTTCCATTACAGGAGGTACCTGTGTCAGATCTGGCCCCTTCAGTCTCCACCATGGTGCTTCCCTAGCCCTCCGTCCCACTGGTGCCCTCACCTTCGGTGGACTCTGCCTCCTGGGTCTTGTGGGTTGCAGCTCACTCCGTCCCCGGTGCCTCTGCTCCTCCGCCAGATGTTGCTAATGCCCAAGGACAGCGTGACAAAACAAAAAGGGGGGGAGAGACAAAGGATACACTTGGTCAATGGCTGCACCAACACCACAGTTGGGGTACACAGCACACTCACACACATTGTACAGGCCTACACACTATGCAATGCAATACCAGTAATAATGCTAGCCACTAGGGCATGGGCAGGGACACATACCACCAACTGCAGCACACCTGGGACACACACAGCCCTGCCCAGTAGTGGATGCCTACAAGCTAGGTAGCAGGAATATCACTTCAGAACCCTGGCCAATATGAGACCTACTCTGCAGTGTCAGGCCTGGCCTAAGGGCACCCACTGACACACATCCCCCACCCAGGTACCCCCCTACCATGCATAAGTTGTAATGATGGGAACTGTACTCACCCCCTTGTGGCTGCTGTGATGCCCTCAAGCTCCCATCAAGCTCCTGATAGGCCACCGCCAGTATGCGGGCCATCAGGGTGGTCAGGGTTCGACAGGTACCCCTTCCTCGTTGGGAGGCCATCCCCAGCTGGGCCTCCCCCTTCTTCCGTGCCCAGCATCTCAGGTCCTCCCACTGTTTCCCACAGTGGGTGCTCTGCCTGCCATAGACCCCCAGGGTCCACACGTCCTTGGCGATGGCACGCTATATACCCTTTTTTTGATGGGCGCTGACCTGCAGAGAAATACACACAGGGCAAGGTATGAGTCACGCCGTCTTGCCTGTTACACTCATGGCCCACCATACCCCTTCACGGCACCATTTGCATACACAGTGTCCAGAACACAATCTGCCCATCGCCCAGGGGACATCCACCACCCCCCCTACACAAGGCCTTCACACACACCACTTCATGCATTCATGCCCCATGCATCGTGCTCACAGTGTATTCACCTATTGGTCTGAAGGCCCATACAGCAGTCGGTACTGGGTAGGACCCCATCCACCAGTTGCTCCTACTCCGCCGAGGTGAAGGCAGGGGCCCTTTCCCCAGTCACACAAGCCATGGTAGGTTCCAGACACAGGTCAGAGCAGCACATGCAGTGTAGGCCCTCTCCTGTTGAAGGTCAGGTACCAAGTGAGTGATCAGATAGAAAATGGCCGTCACGTCCGTGGCGGTGCATACCGTCACCATCAGCGTACATTATCATTGGCCACTGTATCCCATAGGGGCCAATATTATTCAATGAGGAGTTCCCGACCGCTTCCCGCAATGGCACACAACGTCAGCGGAATTACCTCACTTCCACCTGTCCCTCCACACAGGACAGGTGGATGCCATTTCGGGGGGAGCGGACAGGCCCTGGATTATAACTGCGTCACAGTGCACAATTGGACATATGTCCTCATATACATTACAAATTGACATCATGCAATGTACTGTTGTGGCTACGATGTACAGTTTCTGACTGGCTCCTCACTCTTTTGGCCCATAGATTGTTACTGCTGCAGATGAATAAGGAGATGGAGACATACCCCCGTGTACAGACCCCTGGTGGACTTGGCAACAATGGAGAACAGGCACATCATCCTCACCTATAGATTTGACAGGGCCACAATCATGGAGCTGTGCGCCCAATTGGAGCCTGACCTAATATCTGCTATCCGTCATCCCACTGGGATCCCCCCCTCTTGTGCAAGTGCTATCTGGGCTACATTTCTTGGCAACTGGTTCTTTCCAAGTGACAGTGGGCTTGGCAGCAGAAATGTCACAGCCAATGTTCTCAATAGTGCTGACCAGAGTGTTGCTGCCCTGATTAAACACATGTGCAGCTACATTGTTTTCCCCCAGGTGGAGGATTTGACCACTGTGACGGCTGACTTCTATGCAATGGGACAGAACCCCAACATCATTGGGGCAATTGATGGCACACATATTGCATTTGTCCCCCCTGGCAAAAGAAACAGGTGTTCAGAAATCAGAAGAGATTTTACTCCATGAATGTGCAGATGGTGTGCCTGGCGGACCAGTACATCTCCCACGTCAATGCTAAGTATCCTGGGTCGGTGCATAATGCCTTTATTCTGAGGAATAGCAGCATCCCAAATGTGATGGCCCAACTACAGAGGCACCAGATGTGGCTAATAGGTGAGCCCTGGTTCCCACCCAGTGGATGTTGGTGTATGGGTATGGTGTGGGCCATATGGCATAGTGTGTGGCTAAATGTTGTCCCTCGATATTTGCAGGTGACTCTGCTTACCCCAACCTATTATGGCTACTGACCTATGTGAGGAATCCCAGGAAAAGGGCAGCGGAATGTTACAATGAGGCACATGGGTGAACCAGAAGGATAATTGAACATATCTTTTGGCCTCCTGAAGGCCAGGTTTGGGTGCCTCCATCTAACAGGTGGATCCCTGTGCTTCTCACCCAAGAAGGTCTGCCAGATAATCGTGGCATGCCGCATGTTGCATAACCTTGCTTTGAGACGCCATGTGCCTTTTCTGCAGAAGGAGGAGGCTGGAGATGGCCGTGTGGCAGCAGTGGACCCTGTAGACAGTGAAGATGAGGAGGCAGAGGGTGAGGATGAGGATAACAGAACTGCAGTGATTCAAAAATACTTCCAATGACACACAGTTAAGACAGTTTAACTTCACATTTTCTTGTCATTTTTTTTTTCACATTGTCACTGGCAGGCTGTAATTTCCCACTTCTATGCCCACTCACTGTACCCTTTGGCAATGTTTTTTGCAGATGTTGCAGCCGCACTATCGCTCCTGGTGTGATCACTGCAGCCAACTACAGGTCTTTCCTATGTGAACAGTACTGTACAGTTGAATTGCAATGTTTGAACCTGGTTAAATGAATACATACTTAAATCATTTGACATACTCCATACATGTATTTGTTCAAAGGGTATTTATTGAAGTGATAAGGAGGAGTGGGGTAAGTGCATTGGGATGGGGTGATGATGGAGGAAAGTCCAGGGTAGAGTTCCAGTCTATTTGTAGCATAGATGCATTGTCCATGGGGACTTAGGAAGGGGAGCAATGGCAGTTCAAAGAGGACAGGGTGACAGATTGGGACACAAGGGTGACAATCAGGAGAGTCTCATTTCCTGGCAGGGTTTTGGCAATAGTCTCTGGCTTCTGCCTCGATTGCAGAAAACGTTTGTGGGGTGGTTCTTCTTCTGCAGGGGGAGGGGTGGCCTGTTGGTCCTGTGGCAGGGCCTCGTGTCTACTAGCGGCAGCGGAGGTGGAAGCCAGTTCAGATGTCTGGCTAGTGGCAGGTGCCCGCTGTTGTGAAGCTGCCTCCATCATAATATTGGCCATGTCTGCCAGCACCCCTGCAATGGAGCTCAGGGTGGTGTTAATGGCCGGCAAGTCCTCCCTCATTCCCTGGTACTGTCTCTCCTGCCTATGCCTGTTCTCCTGCACGTTGGCCATGATCTGGCCCATCGTATCCTGGGAATGTTGGTATGCTTCCAGGATCTCTGTGAGTGCCTCCTGGAGAGTCAGTTCCCTGGGCCTGTCCCCCTCGGCACACAGCACTCCTCCCAGTGTCTCTGTTGTCCTGTGCCTCTGTCCCCTGAATGGTGTGCCCACTGCCACTGATCCCAGGTCCCTGATTTTCTTGGGTATGAGGTGTGCCCTGGGGTCCCTGTAGTGGTGGACAAACTGCTGATTAACGTTCCTGGGGACAGAGTTGTGGGTACGCTGGGTGGGTGCTGTTATGGTGTTTCCTGAGGGGGGAGGCTCTGTGGTGGTGTGTGGCTGTGCCTGGGTAACCGACTGTCCGGAGGTCCCTGATGGGCTAGGTTGGTCATCCAGATCCAGGCGACTGGAGTCACTGTCATCACTGTGGGCCTCTTCTGTGGGGGGAATGGAAATTGCTGCCACCTCTTCTCCGCTGACATTGGCTGGGATACCTGTGGGGATGTAAATGCAGTGTTATTGTTTCTGTGTGTGACATATTGAGCATCAGTGGGTTGCCCTCTATGGTTGTAATTGCCCTGGCAGCTTTAGCTTGTGTGAGTTGGTATGTGGTCGGCTATCTGATTCTATCTAGTGTGCATGCTTTAGTTATAGGTGTCCATGCAGGTTG
Source organism: Pleurodeles waltl (assembly GCF_031143425.1). Taxonomy (NCBI): domain Eukaryota; kingdom Metazoa; phylum Chordata; class Amphibia; order Caudata; family Salamandridae; genus Pleurodeles; species Pleurodeles waltl. The sequence continues at coordinate 933,994,173 of NC_090449.1, forward strand.
TGAGTGATGTCCATGCATTGGTGCTGCATGCGGGGCTTGGCATTTGGATGGGTGATATGTGATGGTAGGGTGTGGAAGGTGGTGGAGTGATGGGAGTGAGGGTGGGGTGGGGGGTATGTGATGGCATGCAGGTAGGGGGGTAGTAGTAGTATAGTGTTGACATACCAGAGTCCAGTACTCCTGCTACTCCTGCCTGGCCCTCAGGATGCATGATTGCCAAGACTTACTCTTCCCATGTTGTTAGTTGTGGGGGAGAAGGTGGGGTCCACCGCCAGTCCTCTGTACAGCAAACTGGTGTCTTGCTGCAATGGAACGTACCTTCCCCCGCAGGTCGTTCCACCTCTTCCTGATATCATCCCTTGTTCTGGAGTGCTGTCCCACGATGTTGAACCTGTCCACAATCCGCCACCATAGCTCCATCTTCCTAGCAATAGATATTTGCTGCACCTGTGCTCCAAATAGCTGAAGTTCTACCCTGATGATTTCTTCCACCATGACCCTTAGCTCCTTCTCTGAGAATCGGGGGTGTCTTTGAGGTGCCATGGGTGTTGTGTGAGTAGTGTGGGTGTGTAGGGTGATGTGTTGGGATGTGTGATGTGGGTGGGTGGGTGGTGTATAAGTGATGGTGGTGTGTGGCTCTTGTTTTTTCTCTGGTCGTGGTGTCTGTCTTGTGGCAATGGTTTCTAGTCGTAAAGGGGGTGGGTGTGTGTTTTATAGTGATGTGGGTGTGTGGGTGTGGTGTGTGTATGAGTGTCAGGTGTGTGTTGTTTAAATTGTCCAATGTGGTGTTGCTTTGTTTGTGTGTGTGTATTTTGAGCGCAGCAGGATGTACCGCCAATGGTGTACCACCATTGAATGTCCGCTGTGGTGATTCATGGGTCATAATGTGATGGGTGTTGTTCTGTTGGCATAACGGTGTGGGTTTGGATACCGCCAGTTTATCACTGACCTTTGGTGTGACGGATTTGTGTATGTGGCTGAATAGTGACGGATTGGTGTGTGTGTCATAATATGGTGGACGGATATCCGGGGCGGTATGTTGGCGGCATTCAGCGTGGTGGCGGTAAGTGGGCGTTACCGCCAATGTGATAATAAGGGCCTATACTGTATGTGTTTGTGCTTTCCTTCATAAATCTGGTTGGTTTATGTTAGTATCATTATTAATATGTCGTGTACACAAAAGTTAGATTTTAAATGTTAATATTATAATACATTTAATTTGAATTTAATAAATGTATAAATATTTTATGTGTTTTTTATGAAGTTAAAACTAATGTGTATGAAACAAAGTATTTCTAAACATTGATTTTCACTTTTGTTGGACTTGGCTATTTCTGCAGGATGCCTTCACCCTCATGCTTTCTGAAACTGTTTCAGTTGGCTTTAAGGACTCTCCATACTTTACCACAGCTAACCAGTGCTAACGTGCTTGTGCTCCCACCCTTAAATATGGTAAAAGTGGCTTATATAGCAATCAGCCTATTTAACTTAGTTGTAAGTCCCTAGTAAAGTGGTACTGTATTTACCCAGGGTCTGCAAATTAAATGCTATTTGTAGGCCTGCAACACCTATTGTTCCACACACTTAAGTAGCCCTTTAAACATGTCTTAAGCCTGCTATTGTAGCCTATTGGTGCAGTTTAAAACTGCCATGCCCACGTGGCAAAATAAACCTGTTGCCAGGCCCAAGCTTTCATTTTTGATATATAAGGATCACTCATAGGGTAGGCGCCTCACAGCCCAGGAGGCAGGGTGCAGTGTATTCACCAAGTAGGACATGTAAGTTCAAGTTTTACTTCTCCTGGTAGTTCATTTTTCAGTATTGCAAGGCCTGACTCTCCCATAGGAAAATATTAAAGTTACCTTATTACATTTAATAAGTGTTAACTGCAGATTGGGTGCAAGCAGACAGGTCTAGTTTGGTGTCTAAAGAATTGCAATTAAAAGCCCTCTTTAATTGCAAAGTTGTCATTTTCTTGTACTGACCGTTTGGAGCCTGCCGCCTCTTCCTGGTTCACATGCTTAGGTGTAGCTGGCATTTGGTCTCTGCGTATTGCTCCCACACAGTGAGACAAAGGAAAGGTAGGCGTTGGCTGGATGGGCCACTCTGAGGTAATGATGAGGAGCTGACACCTACCACACATTCATATCAAAATGTCTCTGTCAGTGCACCCTCACAAAGGGTTTATCAGTAGTATTTTGTGACCCCAGACAAACTTGGGCCAGGACAGGAAGGAAGGGGGTGCCTGACACCTCAGGGGTTTGGAAACCTCTAGAAGCTTTCTCTACTTCAATGTGGGTACAAGATGTAAATATTGGACTTCAGACCCCAACTCTTCAGTATACTTCTCGACCTGTGGATGACTCGGCCAGGAAGAAGGGCTTCTGTGCTGCTGACAGTACTGCCACTCTCCTGGGCTGCCACCCTAAAGTTCTGCTGCTTGCTGTGCTGACCTACTGCCTGTTGACCTCTTGCCTGGATGAAAAGGACTGGACTTGCAACCTGTAAACAGGGCCACCAGAGTGACTCCAAGGGCTAGTCACTTGTAACTAGCACCCGGACTCTGCAACTATGAGTCCTACCTTGCCAAGTGGTGCCACTCAAGTCCTGGACCCTTCAAAATGGGCCTGAAGATGCTCTGCCCCCCATCTATGGATCCAGCAGAACCAACGCATCTCCTCTGCTGCGCAGTGCAACCCAGAGCTGAGTCTGTGCATTTTCTGACACAAGGACTTTTCATTGTGGCCTCACAGCTCCAACAGAACTGCCTTGTCATAGGACTCTTACCATGGGGGTAGGACTACTTGGTTTAGGGCAGCAGTACCACTGCATGGGGATGACTGAGTCAGCCCCGCACTGACTGAAAGCTGTCAGCCTGACCTTTTCAGCTAGCTAGCATTACCTCACCCAAACCAAGAAAGTAAAGGTCTTTTGCAGCTGCCAAGGCTTGTTGGCACTTCCACCAAGGGGTCTTCAAGCATCATGTAGCTCCAGCCCCCAGTACTCCTTCATGCGATGCACAGCTCCCTGAGTGGCTCTCCTGCGGCGTAGGATCCTTTTTTGTAGTGCTGCATGGGCTCCATTTGCACCTTCTGTGCCCTCATCCTGTGGGACTCCTCTGAGTGCTACCTGTGCTTCTGTGGGCTCTCTGTGACACTGAGGGGCCCCTCTGAGTCCCCCTGCTGGGTCTTACTGGTCCCTGGCAACACCAATTTCCGCCAACCACGAGTTTTGCCTGTGCCAAGGCTTGTTGGTAGAATACAGACATGCAAGCCCGACTGCAATCTTCAATCTGGTGTGGGACATCATTTGCATCCTCCAGGAACTTGACTCCGACCCCAGGGCTGTAGTTCTGACTCTTCTTCCTCACCATCGACCAACTCCTGCATCCTCAGCTTGGTGGGTAGGGGCTCCTGCCCCCACTGGACTCTGCTGTGTCTTCTGGACTTGGTCCCCTCTTTCCACAGATCTTCTTCTTCAGTAATCCACAGTTGGCTACTTGCAGTCATCTCTGGGTTTTGCAATTCTCTTCTTTTCTTCTAAGTGGGTGTTCTGGAGAAATTCTAGTAATTTACTCCTACCTTCCTGGTCGCTGGTGGGTGTTGCAGTACTTACCTTTGTGCTTTCCTGGTACCCTCAGTTCCCCTCCACACACTCCACTTACCTAGGTGGGGATCCGACTCTCGCATTCGATTTATTTAGTATATGGTTTGTGTTAGGGTCACTATTCTCTTTTGTGTTTTACACGACTTTGCACTGTTTTCTAACTATTCTTATGCCTATTTATGACAGCTAGTGTACATAACTTGTGTATTACTCACCTCCTAGGGTTGTTTTGCCTTTCTAGTATTTGTGATGTTGTGTTACCATAATAAAGTATCTTTATTGTTGTAGCACTGTGTGGTTTCTTTCATGTGTATAAGTGCTGTGTGACTATAGTGGTATTGCATGAGCTTTGCATGTTGTCAGGAAATCCTCAGTTTCTCTGGCTCCCCCTCTCGAAGTTTTGGGGGTTCTTTTTAAGTTGACGACACCCACATCGTCTGCAGACTCGTAATGGAGAGTTTCCTGGAAGCGGAGGGCTCGCAAAATGGAGGCCTCTGAGAGTCAAGGTTGCCTCTTTAATGTTCCTGCTGGAGGAGCTCTTGTGGACCGCTGAGTGATGTGAAGTGTGCGCCCAGCCTCTGAAGTGGTGCACTTCACTGAGGAGATTTTCAGAGACAGAAGCCTTTCTGGAGAAGTTGTGCATTTATTTTCCTGAGTCAATTGTTGCAGTCACACAATTACTCTGAGAGAAAGAGAGAACTAATTCTTAAGAGTTCTGGTTTCAAGCCATAGAAACCTTTGCTTCTTAGAACATTTGTTTTAGTCCTGAGAAAATAGTAAAAAGCAGGAAGAACAGTATTTTCAAGAACATTCATTTTCTGTCATATTAAAAATAGTAAAAAGCTGTTATTGCTAGAGCATTCGTCTAGTTCTGAGAAAACAGTACAGAGCAGGAAGAACAGTTAATTCAAGCTTTCGTTTTCTGTCATATGCAAAAGGTGAAGAGCAGTAATTCCTAGAACATTTGTTTTAGCCATGAGAAAACTGTAAAGAACAGGAAGAGCAGTTATTTCAAGAACATTCTGTTAGCCATGAGAAAACTTTAAAGAACAGGAAGAGGAGCTATTTCAAGAACATTTGTTTTAGTCATGAGAAAACTGTAACAAGGAGGAAGAGCAGTACTTTCAAGAACATTTTTCTGTCATGTGAAAATTGTGAAGAACAGGTTTTCTCCTACAATACTCGTTTTCAATCCAATCCAGTGTGCTGAAGAAGAGGAAAAGAATATGAAAACAGAAGTTGGATAATCTCATACCAAAAAACTCCACAAGTAAAAGTTCATTGCAATTCTTCCAATTAATTGCAAACACAGAAGAGAAGCTAATGCCTCTCTACACTGGGGAAGGTCACACTAAAAGTTACCTTTTATAAAGAAAAGATTAATCCTAGTTAAAAGGAATAGAGTAGTTAGGACTTAGGGAGAGAGAGTATTAATGTCTTGCTTTTTCTTACAGCTCAAGTAACATAACCACTGAGTCCTCAAGAACAGCAGGTGAAATGATAGACAAGCGTACAGTAGAGGACAAGACAGTCTCTTCTTTCATCCCCAACCCCTTTCCCCTCTAAGAGTTCCTTAGTGTCCAGATAAGAATATAGTTGGGGACTAGGAACTTTAGAGTGCCATTGGTTCAAGGCGTCATTCTGCTTCTGTGAGATTTGCAATAGATACCGCTTGTGACATGTCTCCTAGATAAGCCTTGGCTGCTCTTCCACAGCTACGTATAGAGAGCCTGGCTTCTAGACACTGCCTACATTTCACTAATAGGGTATACCTGGACCTGGTATAAGGTGTAAGTACCTTAGGTACCCATCACACACCAGGCTAGCTTCCTACATAGGTGGTGCAGTGGTGGGATAAGCACTTGCAATCGCCTTATCACTCTGTCACCTGATACTTTCTACAGGAAAGGCCCCTCTTTTACTTAGAGGTACGCATAGTACCTAGTGTTAGGAGTCTAGTCTCTGGGTTTGGGTAAGCTAGGGGTTGAGGCATAACCCTTGCTCCAAACGTCTTGATAGAGACCAGAAGTTAGGGAGGTTAGGCACACCCTAAACCCCTCTCACACATACCATGTCTGCAAATGGGCCCACCTCTGAGGCCATGGATTCTCTTTATAAGAACCTGACCTTCAAGGAATTGAAAGGGATGTGTGCTGAACTAAAGTTAGATATGGGGAGGAATCCTAATAAGAGCCTGCTCTTGGGCCTCCTCCCTCAGGATGACTAGTACCAAGCTGGTGATCAGGGGGAGGAGGTGAGGAGAGTAGATTCTAACTCCCCAGAGATAGAAAAAGACATTCTAGATCTAGGGGGATCATCAGGACACTTCAGAGGGTTAGAAGGTTCCTAGAAGACCCACTAGCATAGCTGGAAGTGCTGTAAGAAGTGGGAGGGGAAGTCATACTACTAGGACTCCCTTTACACCCAGACTCTGTCCATTCCCAAGTCACCTCAGTATCTGAGGGGTCCAACTGCTCAAATCCAGAGGGAGACTCCCTAGACAGGGAATTCAGGAAACTGAAGCTGGAAGGCCAGGCTGAGGCTGCAGCAGCAACAGCTAGCCCTAGATAGTGAGGCCTTAGCAGTTGAGAGGGAAAGGCAGGGGTTGGGGTTAACACCCCATGGTGACAGTAGCTCAGGTTTTAGAGGCACAGGGTCGGGAGGACTCTTTTGACTCTAGAAACCTGCACAAAATTGTTCCCTCTTACAAGGTTGGGGATGATATTTATAAGTTGTATGCTGCAATTGAGAGGGCCTGTAAAGTTCAGAGGGTCCCTCAAAGGCAGTAGGCTGCTATCCTCTGGTTGTCCTTACCGGACAAGGGGAGGGATAAACTTCACACTGTCAGAGAAGAAGATGCAGACAACTACAATATACTTAAGTCTGCACTCTTAGATGGGTTTGGTCTCACCTCTGAGTAATATAGAATACCGTTCAGGGAACCAGAAAAGAGTCCTCACAAAACAGGATAAACTTTGTAGAGTGCTCTGTGAAAGCTTTGGAAGGCTGGTTGCATGACAGCAAAGTGTCTGAGTATGAGGGCCTATATAACCTGAGTCTGAGAGAGCATATTTTTAATAATTGTGAGTCTGCTTGGTTGCCCTAGTACCTACTGGACTCAGATCTGACCTCTCCACAACAATGGTGTAAGAAGGCAGACAAATAGGTCAGAACTAGGGTGAGCAGAAAAGCTCATACAGGGGGTGACAAAGACAAGACAAAAGAAGCAGGTAAGTCACAGACCAAAGGTGGGGACACAGATAAAAAACACTCTTCATCAGGCCCACAAAATATTTCTGGGGATGGGTCTAAAACAATCATGTGAAAAAGCCTTGGTGTTACATGTGTAAGAACAGAGGCCCTAGGCCGGGAGACAGCTCCTGTCTTAAGAAAAACACCAAGCCGGCAACCACTACAACCCCCACTCCTACCTCTAGTGCCCCTAGCAATAGCAGTAGTGGTGGGAATAACAGTAACAATAATAATAACCAATCCATGGGTGTAGCAGGGCTAACTCTGGGAAGTGTAGTGGGGGCTGGTTTAGTTAGGGAAATCACTGAGGCTGTTTTAGTGTCTGATGGGGCATTGACTTTGCCACCCTTGCTGCTTGTCCCTTTAGCATGGCTAAGTATAAGCAGCAACTCTTGATAAATGGTGTTCAGGCAGAGGCCTACCGTGACACAGGTGCCTGTGTCACCATGGTGACTAAAAAGCTGGTGTCCCCTGAGCAACACCTACTTGGTCACCATTATCAAGTGACTGATGCCCCCAACAATACTGTGGGCCACTCAATGGTAGGGGTTACTGGTCCCAAAAAAGTTATAGTGTCCACAGACCTACCTGTAGAGTGTCTACTAGGGAATGACTTGGAGACTTCAGCTTGGGATGAAGTAGACTTGGAAGCCCATGCAGACTTGGAACCCCAGGGCACATCTTTGCTTTGACAAAGGCTCAGGCCAAAAAGCAAAAGGATCAGGGAAACTTGGATCCTGAAATAGTAGAGCAATAACTTCCCAAAAGCAAGGGTAGAAAGGGTAAGAAATATTCCCTACCTCACCCTCCACTGAGGATTCCCCCTGGACACAATCTACAACTGAAGAACTCAAAGCTGAGACACATCTGAGCTCTTATGTGCAGGGGGCCCTGCCAGGGAGGTACTGAGTGTGGCTCAAAAGGCGTGTCCCACACTAGAGGGTTTGAGACAGCAAGCTGTCCAATAGGAGACAGGAGATGTCAGTGGTACCCACAAGGAGTACTGGGTGGACAACCTCCTGTATTCAGAGCCAAGCGAACACAAAACCTGGTGACACCACGAGATTGGTAGTACCTCTGCAATACAGAGAGTTTTTGTTGACCCTGGCACATGGTATACCCCTGGCTGGTCACCTAGGGCAAAGTAATACTTGGGACAGACTGGTCTCTCACTTACACTGGCCCCATATGTCTAAAGACACAAAGGAGTTTTGTCGCTTCTGTGTCACTTGCCAAGCCAGTGGCAAGACAGCGGTTTGGGTACCCATTGAGAGGGTAGGGTTTGATATTGTTGGCCCCCTACACCCTCCCATTGCTTCTAGAAACAGATTTATGCTTGTGGTGATGGACCATGTCACCAGATATCCAGAAGCCATACCTCTAAGGACCACAACAGCTCCTTCAGTGGCCAAAGCCCTCCTGGGTATCTTTTTCAGGGTGGGCTTCCCAAAAGAGGTTGTTTCAGACAGGGGTAGCAACATCATGTCTGCATACTTAAAAGCTATGTGGAAAGAGTGTGGGGTAACCTACAAGTTCACCACACATTACCATCCCCAAACAAATGGGTGAGTTGAGAGATTTAACAAAACTCCTAAAGGTATGATAATGGGAATCTCTGAAAAACTCAGCAGGAGATGGGATGTCCTATTACCATGCCTCCTTTTTGCCTATAGGGAGGTCCCTCAGAAGGGAGTGGGCTACAACCCCCTTTGAGCTTCTGTTTGGGCACCCTGTTAAGGGTCTACTTGCACATGTAAAGGAAGGCTGGGAACAACCACTGAAGCCCCCTAAACAAGATATTGTAGACTATGTACTTGGCCTCAGGTCAAGGATGGCTGCTTACATGAAAAAGGCTACCTAAAACCTTCAAGCCAGCCAGAAACTGCAAAGGCAGTGGCATGACCAGAAGGCTGTGCTGACTGTTTACCAGCCAGGACAGAAAGTGTGGCTCCTGGAGCCTATGGCCCCCATGGCATTCCAGGACAAATGGAGTGGTACCCACGCTGCAGTAGAAAAAAGGGTGAGGTCACCTACTTAGTTGACGTGGGTACTCCTAGAAGCTCCCTCATGGTTCTTCATGTGAACCACATAAAACTCTACTATGACAGGGCTGACTTAACCCTGCTCATGGCCACTTATGAGGGACAGGAAGAGGAAAGTGACTCTCTTCCTGATCTCTTCTCAAATTCTGCAGTTGATGGCTCAGTTGAGTGAGTAGTCCTTGCTGACTGCCTCTCGGATTCACAAAAACATACTGTAGAAGCCTCCGAGACCAGTTCTCTGAACTGTTTTCCCTCACTCTTGGTCAGACCACATGGTGTGAACACACCATTGACACAGGAGACAGTTTACCTGTAAAGAGTAAAATCTACAGGCAACCTGACCATGTAAGGGGCTGCATCCAAGCTGACGTGCAAAAGATGTGAGATCTAGGAGTGATTGAGCACTCTGACGGTCCCTGGGTTAGCCCATTGGTCTTAGTCCAAAAACCACACTCTCAAAATGGGAAAAGAGAGATGAGGTTTTGTGTTGATTACAGAGGGCTCAACACAGTAACCAAAACTGATGCTCATCCTATCTCCAGGGCAGATGAGCTCATAGATACACTGGCATCTGCCAAGTATCTTAGCACTTTTGATCTTACTGAAGGCTATTGGCAGATTAAGCTATCAGAAGATGCTAAACCTAAAACTGCATTTTCTTTTGGTTTGAAAAACACACCTGCCACTTTTCAGAGGCTGGTGAACGCAGTCGTCCAAATTTTGGAAGCGAGCAGTGCAGCATATCTAGATGATATAGCTGTCTTTAGCTTCCCCTTGGGGAATATTTTGGAGGCTCTGCAAAGAGCAGGCCTCACTATCAAGGCTCCAGCGTGCCAGATAGGGCACGGGAAAGTGGTTTATCTGGGACACCTAGTAGGTGGAGAACAGATTCAGCCACTACGGGGAAAATCCAAACCATTTTGGATTGGAGTGCCCTTACCACACAAACCCAGGAAAGAACCTTCTTGGGCTGCACTGGGTGCTCCCATCACTCCTTCCTGTGATGCACAGCTTCCTGAGTGGTTCTCCCGCAGCGTGGGACCCCTGTTCGTAGTGCTGCATGAGCTCCTCCTTTGACTTCTCTGTGTCCATCCTGTCGGGCTCCTGTGGGTGCTGCCTGTGCTTCTGTGGGCTTTCTGTGTTGCTGAGGGCTCCCTCTGACTTCCCCTCCTGGGTACAGTCCACCTAGTCCTTCCCGGTCCCCACAGTTCCACTTTCTGCTAACCTTGAGTTTTATGTGTGCCAAGGCTTTTTGGCAGAACCTGAAGATGCAAACCTGACTGCGATCCTCCTTCCGGCATAGGACATCACCTGCATCCTCCAGGAACTCTATTTCATCTTCTTGGGTGTAGTGCTGACTCTCCTTCTTCGTCGTCAACTCACCTCGTGGACCTTTAGTCTGGTGGCTAGGGGCTCCTGCCCTTCCTGGACTCTGCTGTGCTTCTTGGACTTGGTCCCCTTCTTCCACAGGCCCTCTTGTCCAGGAATCCACTGTTGGTGTCTTGTAATCTCTTCTGGGCTTTGCATTATTATTAATTTCTTCCAAGTGGGTGTTCTGGGGAATTTATAGTGATTTACTCCTGCTTTCGTGGTTACTGGGGTGGGTTGTGGTACTTACCTTTGGGCTTTCCTAGTACTGCCAGCTCCCCTCTACACAATTCCACTTACCTAGGTGGGGGTCTGGCTCTTGAATTCCACTTTCTTAGTATATGGTGTGTGCTCCCCCTAGGGCTAATTATATCTATTGTGATTTTCACTATTTGAACTGTTTTCTAACTGTTTTTATGCCTATTTCTTCATACTAGTGTATATAATTTGTGTATTATTTACCTCATAAGGGAGTATAGCCTCTATAGTATTTTTGGTATTTGAATCTCCAAAATAAAGTACCTTTATTTTTGTTACCCTGAGTGTTCTATTTCATGTGTGTGAGTACTGTGTGACTACAGTGGTTTTGCATGAGCTTTACATGTCTCCTAGATGAGCCTTGGCTGCTCATCCACAGCTACCTCTAGAGATCCAGGCTTCTAGATACTGACTACACTACACTAATAAGGGATACCTGGACCTGATATAAGGTGTAACTACCATAGGTACCCACCACACACAAGGCTAGCCTCCCACAGGCATGAATGGCCCAACACATTCACACTATGTGAGAATGACTCTGCATACAGTCCCTACAGGCAACTGCCAGAGGACAAACTCAAAGGTTACACATGGGTAACAATGAAGGAACAGGCATGGTGGGTACATGAAGCATCTACCCTTCCCATATGTGTACATGTGCAATAACAAATGCAGACTCATGCCACTTCAGGTGGTCGGGCTCTGTGGTATGTACCAGTACTACACAACAGTCCTTTGGACATATGTGTCCACCTTACGCACAAGTCATCCAACATACATAGGCATGCATTGTTCAGTTTCTGCTTTGTGATCAAGCTACTGAGTCACATATCATGGCCTCACAGGAATCAACACACTGTCTGCACTATGAGGCTGTCAGTTATGCAATATGCCTGTACAGGACAAATGTGACCTGTAGGAAAGTAACAACAGGGCCCTGGGAATAAGGGACTGTAGGAAGCTGGCCTGGTGTGTAGTGGGTACCTCAGGTACTTACACATTATAACAGGTCCAAGTATCCCCCATTAGTGAAATGTAGGCAGTGTCTAGAAGCCAGGCTCTCTAAAGGTAGCTGTGGAGGAGCAGGCAAGGCTTATCAAGGCAATATACAAACCTCATGCAATACCACTGTTGTCACACAGAACTTATACACATGAAAGAAACCACACAGTGTACAAAAATAAAGGTACTTTATTATGGTAACACAGCACCAAAAATACCATAGAGGCAATACTCCCTTAGGTGGTAAGTAGTACACAAGTTAATTGTCAGAAATAGGCATGAGAATAGTTAGAAAACAGTGCAAAGTAGTATAAAACACAATAGAGAATAGTGACCCTAGGGGGAGCACAAACCATATACTAAAAAATGGAATGCAAGAGTTGGACCCCCACCTAGGTAAGTGAAGTGTATAGAGGGGTGCTGGGGGTACCAGGAAAGCACAAACGTTACTACCACAACGCCCCACCAGCGACCAGGAAGGTAGGAGTAAATTACTAGAATTTCCCCAGAACTCTCACTTAGAAGAAAAGAAGAGAATTGCAAAACTCAGAGATTACTGCAAGAAACCAGCAGTGGATTCCTGAAGAGGAAGACCTATGGAAAGAGGGGACCAAGTCCAGAAGACACAGCAGAGTCCAGTGGGGGCAGGAGCCCCTACCCACCAAACTGAGGATGCTGAAGTTGGTCGGCGGTGAGGAAGAAGCGTCAGCTTTGCAGCGGTGGAGTTGGAGTCGAGTTCCTGGAGGATTCAGGTGATGTCCCACTCTGGAAGGAAGATTGCAGTTGGGTTTGCATGTCTGGATTCCAACAACAAGCCTTGGCACAGGCAAAACACGCAGTTGGCAGAAAGTGGTGCTGCCAGGGATCAGCAAGACCCAGGAGGACTCAACCCAGGAAGGGAGTCAGAGGGAGCCCTCGGCAACACAGAGATCCCACAGAAACACAGGCAGCACTCACAGAATTCCCACAGAACGAGGACACAGAAGCTGCAAATGGAGCACATGCAACACTATGAAAAGGGATCCCACGCCATAGGAGAGCCACTCAGGAAGCTGTGCGTCACAGGATGGAGTGCTGAGGGCTGGAGCTACATGATGCCTGAAGACCCCTTGGAGGAAGTGCCAACAAGCCGTGGCAGCTCTAAAAGACACAGTGCACAGGGGTACTGTCCTGCGTGGGAAGGCAAGGGCTTACCTCCACTCAAGTGGGACAGCTGGTAGAGAGGACCAGGGGGACCACTTCCGACCACCACCCATGATGCAGGATTCATGCAGTTCAGCAGCAGAGGGGATCCACGCAGCTGATCATCGTTGCTGCTGGTGCCTGCAGATGTAGGTGGGTGACTCCTTCACTCGAAGTCTTTCCTGTGCAGACTGAAGATGGGCTGTCCTCAGAGGATGCATGATCAGGGAAATGTTGCTGGAGCTGGAAGGAGCCGTGGAAACAATGTTGCAGGTGAAGTCTTGTCTTTGTTGCAGATTGTCGGGTCCTGGAGAGTCCAGATGCAGTTTTCTTTGGTCAGAAGTCAAAGTGGAGGTTGCAGAGGAATCCTGCTGGAATCGTGCAAGCCAAATCTGAGGAACCACTCCAAAGAGAGACCCTAAATAGCCCTGAAAGGAGGACTGGTCACCTAACTGGATGACCACCTATAAGGATGGGGCTCTGACGTCACCTGCCTGACCTGGCCACTCAGATGCTCCCAGAGGTCCCTGCCAACCTTGAATTGAAGATGGCAACACCCAGTGACCCTCTGGAGGAGCTCTGGGCACCACCCCTGTGGTGGTGATAGATAGGGGAGTGGTCACTCCCCTTTCCATTGTCCAGTTTCATCAGAGTAGGGACTGGAGAACCCTGAACCGGTGTAGACTGGTTTATGCATAGGGGCACCAAATGTGCCCTTGAAAACATAGCAGTGGCTTTGTAGGCTACCCCTCCCAAGTCCAGTAACACCTATTTCCAAAGGAAGAGGGTGTAACACCCCTCTCCCAAATGAAATCATTTGGTCTGCCTTCCAGGGCTTGGGCTGCTCAAAAAACAGGAGGGCAGAAACTTGTCTGTGAGGTGGCAGCAGCTTGGGCTGCCTGGAAAACCTCAGAAGGCTGTAATGGCAATAATGAGGGTCCTCTAAGGAGCCCCCAGAGTGCATGGAATCACATGCTTGCAAAAGCATTGGGTTATGATTCCAACATGTGTGATACCAAACATACCTATGTTTGGAGTAACCATTATGTAGATGGGCATAGGTATTGACCTATGTCCAGTACACAGGTCAAATGGTGTCCCCGCACCCACGAAGTTGGGGGAAATGGGCCTGGAGTTCATGGGGGCACCTCTGCTAGTGCAGAAGGTGCCCTCATGTTCAAGTACTTTGCACCCTGCCCTCTGGGCTAGAAGGTCTGCCATAGGAGTGACTTATAAGTGACCTGATACAGGGAAAAGTGGCAGTGAAAGGATGCTTTCCCCCTTTCACACAGGCTGCAATGGCAGTCCTGCAGAACCCTTTGCTTGGGCTCCCTATGTGTGGCAAAATATATGCTGCAGCCCATAGGGATCCCCTGGAACCCATACACCGTGGGTACCTAGGTACCATATACTAGGGACTTAGGGCCAGATGTAGGAAGACGGCAAATTGCGACTTGCAATTTGCGAGTCCGAGCGACTCGCAAATTGCAACTCGCACTTTGCTATGCAGAACGGTGTCTCAGACACCGTCTGCGAGTCGCTATGGGGTCGCAAAGACCCACCTCATTAATATTAATGAGGTGGGTCGCAATTTGCGCCCCCATAGCGACTATGGGCACTCACGGGGATGGAGGCCTGCTGGGAACAGCAGACCTCCATGTCCGTGACTGCTTTAAAATAAAGCCGTTTTTTTGTTTTTTCAAGTGTAGCCCGTTTTCCTTAAAGGAAAATGAGCTGCACTTAGAAAAAAAAAACGAAACCTTTAGTTTCGGATTTTTTCAGAGCAGGTAGTGGTCCCTTGGACCACTGCCTGCTCTGAAAAAATATTTTTGGGTCCACTCACAAAGGGGAAGCGGTCCCATGGGGACCCCTTCCAGTTTGCGAGTGGGTTACCATCCACTTCAAGTGGATGGTAACTGCGACTCCATTTGCGACCGCGTACGCGGTCGCAAATGGAATTGCATACCACTGTGAGTCGCAAATAGGAAGGGAACACCCCTTCCTATTTGCGAGTCGGAAATGCATTTTGCGAGTCGGTTCCGACTCGCAAAATGCATTTCTGCATAGCAAACACACGTTTGCGACTCGCAAACCAAACTGTTTGCTACATCTGGCCCTTACAGTGGGGCACGCACCAGTGTGGCAATTGTGGGATGAAAGACAGGTCCAGTAACCATGTTTAAAGGCAAGAGCATAATCACTGGAGTCCCGGTTAGCAGGATCCCAGTGAACACAGTGTAACACACTGACAAAGAGGCCAAAAGTGAGGGTAACCAAGCTAGAAAGAGGCTACTTTCCTGCAATGCCTAAAGAGTTTACCCTTCAGAAGCCACAGAGTTGTGATATGTCTCATAGTGGCTCACACCTCAGTCAGGTTGGTAGAGCATGACCCACCTGATCTCAGTAAGCTTGCTTACTCATTGTAGGGCTTGAGCAGGGTAGTGGGTTAGTCTTCAAATGGAGAAATGTATGTCTGTAGTCATGTCCCTGTACTTCTTGGCTTGTAAGTGTCACACTTAGGGAGTATTGACAAATAGGCAAGTTCTAGCTTGATGTTACTGACTTGTATGTGACTCATCCATTTGTGATGAGACTTGTGAACTTCATCTCTTGATTTGTCTTTTTCATCCAAACAGGTCAACACCCATCAAAAGAAAGGGATATAAATCAATCAATGAATTTATAAAGTGCACTACGTACCCGTGAGGGTTTCAAGGCGCTGGGGAAGGGGGGGGAAGGGAGTGCTGCTACTGATCGAAGAGCCAAGTTTTGAGGAGTCTTCTGAAGGTGAGTAGGTCTTGGGTCTGGCGTGGGTTGGTCGGGAGGGAGTTCCAGGTCTTGGCGGCAAGGTAGGAGAAGGATCTGCCGCTGGAGGTCTTTCGCTGGATGCGTGTTCGAGGAGCGGAGCTGGCGGGTGGGGGTATAGAAGCTGAGTCTGCTGTTCAGGTAGGCAGGTCCGGTGTTATGGAGGGCCTTGTGTGTGTGGGTGAGTAGCTTGAATGTGATACTCTTGTCTACGGGGAGACAGTGAAGGTCTCTCAGGTGGTGGGAGATGTGGTTGTGGAGGGGTACGTTGAGGATCAGTCGGGCAGAGGCATTTTAGATGCGCTGGAGACGTTACAGGTGTTTGGCTGGGATGCCTGTGTAGAGTGCGTTGCCGTAGTCTAGCCTGCTGCTGATGAGGGCCTGTGTCACGGTTCTTCTTGTTTCAGTCGGGATCAACTTGTAGATCCTGCAGAGCATGTAGAGGGTGTTGTAGCAGGAGGAGGAGACTTCGTTGACCTGTTTGGACATGGAGAGGGAGGAGTTGAGGATGAATCCTAGATTGCGTGCATGGTTGGTAGGAGTTGGAGGGGTTCCCAGTGTGGTCAGCCACCACGAGTTGTCCCAGGCTGAGGGGGTGTGTCCAAGGATGAGGACCTCCGTCTTGTCCGAATTCAGCTTCAGCTGGCTGTTTCTCATCCATTCGGCGATTGCCTTCATACCCTCGTGGAGGTTGATTTTGGCGGTGTGCGGGTCCTTGGTGAGGGAGAGGATGAGCTGTGTGTCATCGGTGTAGGAGATGATGTTGAGGTTGTATTGGCGGGCCACTTGTGCGAGGGGGGCCATGTAGATATTGAACAGTGTTGGGCTGAGGGAGGAGCCCTGGGGAACGCCGCAGATGATGTCGGTGGCTTTGGATCGGAAGGGGGGGAGGAGTACTCTTTGGGTTCGGCAGTAGAGGAAGGAAGTGATCAAGTTGAGGGCTTTGTCTGGTTTTCCGGCTTCGAAGAGGCGAGCTATCAGGGTGCGGTGGCAGACTGTGTCGAAGGCGGCAGATAGGTCCCGGAGGATGAGGGCTGATGTTTCGCCGTTGTCCAGTTGGCATCTGATGTCGTCTGTGGCAGCTAGAAGGGCGGTCTCGTTGCTGTGGTTCCGTCTGAACCCTGACTGGGAGGGGTCCAGGATGTTGTTGTCTTCGAGGTGGCAGGTCAGTTGCGTGTTGGTGATTTTTTCGATGACCTTCGCCGGGAACGGGAGCAGGGAGATGGGATGGAAGTTCTTAAGATCTTGAGTGTCAGCTTTGGGCTTCTTGAGGAGGGCGTGGATTTCGGCATGCTTTCAACTTTCTGGGAATGCTGCTTATTTCGAAGGAGATATTGATGACCTTCCGTAGTTGGGGGCGATGATTGCGTTGGCTTTGTTGTACACGTGGTGTGGGCATGGGTCAGACGGTGATCCTTAGTGGATGGAGTTCATGATCTTGAGTGTCTCTGTGTCATTGACGTTGGTCCAGGAGTTCAGGTGGTTGGTGAGGGTGGTGCTTGCGGGGATGGGGTCTGGCGTGGTTGTGGTGGAGAAGCTGTTGTGGATGTTGGTGATTTTCTGGAGGAAGAAGGAGGACAGAGAGTTGCAGAGTTCTTGAGATGGTGGGATGTCGTTGACGTTGGTGCTGGGATTGGAGAGTTCTTTAACAATGTTGAATAGCTCTTTGCTGTCATGTGCGTTGTTATCCAGGCGGTCTTTGAAGGAGGATCTTTTGGTTATTCTGATGAATTGGTGGTGCCTGCGGGAGGCGTCCTTGAGGGCTGTGTGTTTGTCGGGGGTGTGTTCGTGGAGCCATTTCTTTTTTTGTTTCCGGCAGTCGCATTTGGAGGCTTGGAGCTCGTCGGTGAACCAGGTGGCTTTTTTGCAGGCTTGGTTGTTGGGTGGGTTCTTGAGTGGCGTTAGGGAGTTGGCACAGTTGGTGATCCACTGTCTGAGGTTGAGAGCGGCGGTATCTGGGTCAGTGAGGTCAGTGGGTGGGTTCTGGGTGAGGGTTTTGGTTAGTTGCTCTTGGTGACTTTGCTCCAGCAGCGGCACGGTGGTTGTTGGGGGCGGTGGTGCTTGATTTGTTTCTTGAAGGTGAAGTGGATGCAGTGGTGGTCGGTCCAGTAGAGTTCGGTGGTGTGGCTGAAGGTGACGTGGGCGCTTGTGGTGAAGATGGGAATCAAGCGTGTGGCCGGCGATGTCGGTGGGTTTGGTGACGAGTTGTCGGAGTCCGAGGTTGGTGCGGTTGTCGATCAGCCTGGTGGAGTTGGGGTCGTTGTTGTTCTCCAGGTGGAAATTGAGGTCTCCGAGGAGGACGTAGTCCATGGAGGGGAGTGCGTGGGTGCTGGCGAGTTCGGCGATGGTGTCGTTGAAGGGTGCTCGTGGGCCCGGGGGTCTGTAGATGAGTGTTCCTCTGAGGGTGGTGTTCGGGTCGGTGTGGATCTGGAAGTGTAGGTGCTCAGTGGTCTTGAGGGTGTCGTCCGTGTAGGTGGAGACTTTGAGGATGGATTTGTGGGCGATGTCTATTCCTCCTCTGATGCTGTTGGTGCGGTCTCTTCGGGTGATCTTGTAGCCGTCCGGGATGGCTATGGCGACGTCTGGTGCCGAGGAATCGTTCCACCAGGTTTCGGTCAGGAAGGCTACGTCTGGGGCGGTGGTGTCGAGCAGGTCCCAGAGTGTGATTGCGTGCTTGCGTGCGGAGCGGGTGTTGAGGAGTATGCAGTGGAGGTGGTTGGATCCGGCTTTGAGGGGTTTCGTTGTTCTGTCACAGGTGAATTTGCAGGTGTGGCAGGAGAAGGGACCATTGGTGTTCCTTGGAGAGGACTGGATGCATTCAGTGTTGTGGCCAGGGTTGAAGGCATTGAGGTCGCTGGCCGTGTAGTGACGTCTGGAGGTGCGGGGGTCCCAAGGACCAGGGGGGTGGCGCTGGTCACGGTACAGGCGCAGATGGGCGCAGAAGGGCTTGCCACTGGTGCGCCTCTGGTGCACCTGTGGCGCGGACGAGCAGCGACCGCCATTAAGGAGGAGGGAGGGAGGAGCAGCTGGGAGGCGGGAGGGAGAGGCAAATGGGGGCGAGAGAGGGGCAGGGCTGCAGGGACTCAGCGGCAGGGGAACGGTGAGCGGCTCAGAGAGAGCCGGAGCGGGGGAGCGCACAAGGGGCAAAAAACAGCTGCAAAAGCCTGAAAAGGCACAAAAAGTGGAACAAAACGGAAACGGCACAATAAAAACAAGGCAATGAAACAGAGCACAAAAAACAAAATGTACCAATGGAGAAGTCTAGCGACGCTTACCAGACGCCCACTAGACACCAGGGATGAGGCGCAGGCGGGTGTCTGCGGGTGGAGGAGGGCCTCGAACACGCGAACAGCAGCGTGGGCGTGGGTCAGGGACATGGATCCAGCTAGGAAGTGCTGCGATTGTGGGGGAGCGAGTTCCTGACCAAAGGGCCATCACCAAGAAGTGCAGACCCTGGGGGTCCAAAGCCGGCAGAGCACCCACTGCAGAAAAATGTGCGAGGACCTGAGACGCTGGGCCCGTAAGATCGCAGAGGCCCATCTAGGGTTGTCCTCCCAACATGGGCGGGGTGCCTGTCGGACCATGACCCCTCCGAATGGCCCACAATCTGGCTGTGGCCTCTCTGGAGCTTGATTGACATTTCAGGGCAGCACAGCAGCCACAATGGGGTAATTACAGGGCATAGTTCTACCTGTCCCATTGCCAAGTGATTGAGTTCTGTCAGCTCACCTTGACAATTAGGGATGAGCGATGTGTCACACAGTAGATGAGTGATAGTTTGTGTAGACATTTTGGGCCTTATTTATACTTTTTGGTGCAAAACTGCACTAACGCAGTTTTGCACCAAAATGTTTTGCACCGGCTTGCACCATTTGTAGCACCAGCTGGGCACCATATTTATGGAATGGTGCAAGCTGGTGCAAAGGGTAGGCTAGCTTTAAAAAAAATGACGTTTGGCAGGTTTGAGTCAAAATTATTGATTCTGACCAGATTAGCATCATTCTTTGACACTAAGGGGCATATTTATACTCTGTTTGCACTGAATTAGCATCATTTTGTTTTTACTCTAATTCAGTGCAAAATGAACTCCATATTTATACTTTGGTGCTAGACCCGTCTAGCGCCAAATTTATGGAGTTAAAGTCATTTTTTGGAAGTGGAAACCTACCTTGCCTTAATGAGATGGAAGGTAGGCGTTCCCGTGCAAAAAATGACTATATGGCCTTAACGCCATATTTATACTCCAATGCAAAAATGGTGCAAGGGAGGGAGGAGGGGTCAAAAAATGGGACAAAGCTTGCTTTGCCCCATTTTTTAAGACCTGGGTCAGGGCAGGCGTTATGGTGGAATGCCATGGAATAAGCCCACAGTTGCCCTACCCAGGCCCCAGAGGCACCCCCACCCACACTAGAGGGACAGCGAGGATGGGGGACCCCATCCCAGGTAAGTACAGGTAAGATTGCATTTTAATTTTGAAGGTGCCATAGTGGGCCCTGAAATGAGCCCCCATACATGGCACAGGGTGCAATGGCCATGCCCAGGGGACCCCTGTCCTCTTTGCTGGCCTTTGGGGTGTGGGCATGACTCCTGCCTTTTCTAAGGCAGGAGTCAGGTGGCATGGTAGGTTTAGCACCATAAAATGACGCTAATCTGGTTAGAGTAATTTTTTTTACTCTAACCTGCCTAAAGCCATTTTTTGGTGCTAAACCCTCTTCTTCTATACTGCGAGCCCCACCTGACTAAAGTCATTTTTTAAAACTCTACCCTACCCTTTGCACCGGCTTGCACCATTCCATAAATATGGTGCCCGCTGGTGCACAGAAATGGTGCAAGCCGGTGCTAAACTTTTGGGGGCAAAATTGAGTTAGTGCAGTCTTGCAGCAAAAAGTATAAATAAGGGCCAATATTTTGTAAGTTTGCGCCACTTATGCGTCAAAAAATGATGTTAATGCGGCGCAAAAAAAAGTATAAATCAGGGCCTGGGTGCTAGACGGGTCTAGCACCAAAGTATAAATATGGAGTTAGTTTTGCACCGAATTAGAGTAAGAAAATGACGCTAATTCGGTGCAAACAGAGCATAAATATGCCACAGAGTATAAATATGCCACTAAATATGGTGTTAGGCCATAGAGTCATTTTTTGCCCGAGAACGCCTACCTTGCATCTCATTAAGGCAAGGTAGGTCTCCACTTTCAGAAAATGACTTTAACTCCATAAATTTGGTGCTAGAGGTGTCTAGCACCAAAGTATAAATATGGAGTTAGTTGTGCACCGAATTAGAGTTAAAAAAAATGACACTAATTTGGTACCCCTTTATGTGTTATTTACGGACGTTCCTTGTCTAGTGGCCCAGAGACCAAGGAAACAACTGGGTGGAATCCACAAACCACTTGCTCTGCAGGCACAACATATGGCTGTGTATATTGAACAATCAAGTACTGTTTGTGGTTGAGGTGGGTGTATTTTCTATACAACAAACCACTACTCCTAAATGTTCCAGACCAAAGGTAAGTAGGTGATGGATCAGTGCCCTCTGCCATATGTCTGGGTAAAGTGTATATAGGCCTCTGCCACCCAGAAGCTAGTTTTCTTAAGCATATTATGGGTGCTGGTGCTTCACTGCAGTCTGTAATGTGAAGATGTCCAACATAGATGTGACAGGGCTTACATTGTTCTGTGGATGCAGCTATAGAAAACATTCCATTGGTAAGTGGGGAATGTCCGTTGACATGATTCATGTGCCATCACTGTTGCCAACATTCCTTGTGCCTACATGTCAGCATGTGTCCCTTTTGTCTTAGGAAACATTTGTGAGCTGCAGTGTCATGCATGGTCTACCTATGTTGAGGGGAGGATGGCTGTATTCCCTCATATTTATGTACATGGCACACTGTTTGTGGAATACTATATTTACAATGGGGATACATTTTGTGTTGTTCCACATACAGCAGTGTGTCACCATTGTTTCTTGGCTGACACATACCTTCACCCGTCATAGCATGTCATTAGGCATTTACAACTGCAGTAGTAATGAGGGACATGACAGGTAAGACTAAAGTATAAAGCCACAGTGTAAACATCTATGCCATTGATGTGGCATCATGTGGAAAAGTGCCCTGTACATGTGTAATGAGTAAGGTTTGTGTCCTGACTGGTGGCATGCGTCATGGAATGACTTGTAGTTATGTTGAAATTACATGTGTTTAGGTACAGGAATTCATCCACAGACAGGTGTCTGGGCTTACATGGACAAAATGTAGACAGTGATGTAGCTTCCCATTCTGCAACAGGTTGAGGGCCTTCTACAAGTACTTGCAAATCTCTGTATCTCTCCAACATTCAAAGGACTAATGGCTTCTACTGCTACACTGAGAGTATGCCATTGTAAGGGCTGCCAGACATTAGTGGTGATTACTCTGGGGCTTGCTGATTCATTGTGTTGTCGATTTTAGGGACATCACTCCCTGACATATTGCACATGATGTCTACAGTGGCCATTTTCATGCCAATGTGGCCTATGTGAGCAACATTAATACTATACCAATGACTCTACTGGGACATATTTGAATTGGTGAAGTGTGCACTGTTGATATGTTTCCAGTGTAACATGGGTATTTCCATGTCACCTTCTCCAGGATATTGTGCTATTGTCATCAACATGGCACGAGTTAGTGTCACCATTTCTTATTGTTGGGTCATCATGTATGTGACCAATAGATTTGTGCACAACTTCATGTGAGAACCTTGGAAATGCATTTGGCATTAGTCTACTATTGTATACCAACAGGAGGTGACTGACGTCTGCTTCATGGGGCAAATATTTGAGGGTGATAGTGTCTTCTAATGGTTGAATGGTTATTGTGATTACAGAACTTCAGCCACACAGTTCTAGTTGTCTGGGATCCAGATTGTTGTGTGGACAACTGTTGACAGTTTGTAAGGCATGCATGCCTATGGTATGGAACATGTATGGGACACTTAGGTGGAGTTTCTTGCTGGGGCTTACTTGACATCATGGTACTGTCTGCTAATCAGACCTGTTATTCAGGTGTGGTCTTGGACATGTAATGACCCTATTTTTGTTCGTATTTGCAGCATCAGCACCAGCAAGTGAAGAAGATGGGGCACAGCAGAGTGGGGAAGCATCTGGCCGTGGGACCTCGGGTCAAGACACCACCAACACAGAAGGACCCTGTGGCCTGAAGGGTGAGCGGAGTGCCACGGGGGAGACTGGAACATCATCATCAAATTCTTCCTCCAGTGGATACTCCCTAATGGTGGCGGACCAATCGGGGCATCCCCCGTACCTTAGTTGTCCGCCACCCCTGTTCTCTCACCTCCCTCCCTATTGCTTCCCACCTAGTTGCCCATGCTCGCTCACCCAAAAGGGTAGGCGTCTCCTTTGCTGTATGCACCTCTGCCCCAGCCCCTGTTACCACTGCTGCCCTCGGTGAGAAGTATCTCTGTGGGTCAGACAGACATTGTGAATGCCATCAAGGGATTGGCAGGTCAGTTACAACAGACTAATGCACTCCTGGAAGACATTCAAGATGCAATGTCTGGCCTACAGATACTTTTTCAGGCTCTGGCATCCTCACTAATGGCAGCCAATCACCCTCACCTTCTGTGCCCCTTCCACCTCCCTCTTCCCACTCCACATTCCCTCTTTCCCTGTCTAGCCAAAGCACATAGACAGATCTGCAAGCATCTGCGTCAACCCACAAGAGGAGCACACAGAAATACAAGCACTACAAAATACACTGGCATGCAAGCAAACAACAGCTACCCACAGACACAACAGTCATCACTTCCCCTAGCATCACACCAACAGTCTGTGACACACAGAGACACTACCCCAGCAGATCTTCAGATATCCACCACAAGCACCATACCTGCAAACACTACAACTACAGAAACACATACATCCACCACATCCAGCATACCTGCAGTCACCTCCACAAAACTGACACACACATCCACCACTCCATCACCCAGCACCTCCACCTCCAAGACCCCCAAGACACACAAACACACTTACTCACTCACCCAACAGACACTCACCAAACACAAGCATACCTCCCAGAAGCACGCACCTATGACATCCACACCAACACAGCAGACAACCAAATGCTCCACCCCAAATCCTGACCCCTCTCTGATGACGGTCCCTGTGTCCCTAAGAAAGTTTTTGTTTGACCTGAACCTTTAGCCTTTTCCCTCCACCCCCGCCCCAAGCCCAAGAGGCCCTCATGCACCTCCCAGCCTTTTCATTCCAACTCCACAGCATCCCTTAGCCCTCTGCAAGCACCCATATTTCTCCACCCAAGAAGAAGCCCAACCCTCCCAAAAGTCAGCCCCTCCACCAAACCAAAATCCAAACCCCTGCCTAAATCCGACCCCCTAAGAATGATCCCTGAGGTGCCTGCCTGCCCCCTTGAGGCCCCTTCCTGTGGAGGTTCCCCCGCAGTAGAGATTCAAATTTGGGCACAGCACTGTGTCATTGTTCAAATCAATTAATGGACTGGCCAATGGCCTTGGACTCTTTTAATTTGGATTGTTGAATAAATCCAAATAGTTGTTTTGTTTTGAGGGTATACATTTGTCCTGCAATTCTATTTCTACTTTACTGTCGTTCCTGAGAAGCTTGTGTTGCGTGTCTACAGTTGTGTGTATTTCAGCTTGCTTGCTGATCCTTTTGCTGTTCTTTGCAGTATGTGATTTTGTGGACGGTGCTGGTGTCCCCCAAGATAAGGTGTTATCAAGGCTGCAAAGAGTTCCTTGTATAATGAGTGATTTCAATACATTATTTTGCTTCTGGCTAAACAGAGAATACTGGCAGATAACTTAGCATTTCACTTTCTGGCTCTCAATGAAGTGTGTAACATGTTGGACAACTGGAATACTATGGAATGATGGATGTGGAGTAGTATGGTGGTGCTCAGAGCACTCTTCATGTTAATCAGACATGATTGTATGGATATGTGGGTGTATGGATATGTGGGTGTTCATGCAATGGTGCTATCATGGCATTGTGTACTGTTTGTTATGGTAAGTATTTCATCTTGTGTTGTCCTATGTGGGCATGTGTGGTGTTAGACTCGCCCACCCGATAAGGATTATGGATTCATCTGATGTGTGTCAGCTTGAGTTTTGTTTGTGCAGACATGGAGTGTGTTGCGTAGTGCTAGCTTTGTTTGCATTTGACTGTGCATGTGTCCATTTATCCATGTGTACCTTGCAGCTAGATCCTGTAGGTGTATGTCCCCTGCAGTTGGAGTTGTGTGTACTTTGTTGACTTGCACGTCTGCATTGTGCAGGTAGGCATATAGGCCCTCATTACAACCCTGGCAGTTGGTGATAAAGCGGCGGTAATACCGCCAACAGGCCGGTGGTAAAAAAATTGGAATCATGACCACGGTGGAAACGGCCAACACATGCAGCTACTTTAACACTCCGAGCCCCATGGCGGTAGCACCAAACACTGCGGCGGTAACCACCAACAGCCAGGCAGAAGACAGTGTACCGCCCACTCCATTACAACCTGCCCATCCGCCAGCTTTTCGGGGGCGGTACCAACGCCATCAAAAGCACAGCAGAAACAGAACACAGGAGGGAAAGGACTCACCTCTCGGCACTCAAGGAAGAACCAGGACGCCATGGAGCCCGAGCTGCAGGTGGTCCCCATGCTGGTGTATCTTCTCATACACCAGGAACACCAACGCCGGCGACGACGACCATGGTGAATACTGCACCTAGCACACAAAGGAGGGGGGAGGGAAAAGAGAGTGACACACACACAACACACAGCACCCCCACCCTCACCCAAACACCATACTCACAAACACATGCAACAACATTACATATACACCCCGTAACCCTCTGGAATAACGTAAGGACAAAAGGAATGGAGTTAAATGAGTGTAGAACTAGTAATACTTAGAAATACATTCAGAAAGCAAAAACAGTATGTACAAAATATACAATAAATACAAAAGGCGGGACAATGTCCACACAAAAATTGTCTGTGGCCCACTGGGCCAAAACACATAGGCGAAGCCAGGCCACACTTGACTCTTGCCTCAATACGGAGAGAACACTGCAGGGGCATCAGGTCGAAAACACACAGGCACCTCAGGGGATGGGGAATGGGGGGGCACCTCAGCCAGAAGATGGTACTACGCCCCTGCTCCTGGAGGAGGCTCTATGCCCACTGCTTGGTCTTGGGGAGTGCAAAGCCACAGTCTCTCTAGTGGGTGGTTTGCCCACTGCTTGGTCCTGGGGAGTGCAAAGACACAGTCTCTCAAGTGGGTGGTTTGCCCACTGCTTCGTCCTGGGGAGTGCAACGCCACAGTCTCTCTAGTGGGTGGTTTGCCCACTGCTCGGTCCTAGGGAGCGCTAAGCCACAGACTCTCAAGTCGATGGCTTCTTCCACTGGGTCTGGAGGGGGCTTTGTGCCCAGTGTGCTCCATCCAGGCAGGGAGGGGCTGAGTGGATGCCTTCTTCCATTGGTTCTGGAAGGGGCCTTGTGCCCAGTGTGCCTCATACTGGCAAGGAGGGGCTGAGTGGATGACTTCTTCCACTCGTTCTGGAGGGGGCCTTGTGCCCAGTGTGCTTCATCTTGGTAAGGAGGGGCTGAGTGGATGGCTTCTTCCACTGGTTCTGGAGGGGGCCTTGTGCCGAGTGTGCTTCATCCAGCCAAGGAGGGGCTGAGTGGATACCTTCTTCCACTGGTTCTGGAGGGGGCCTTGTGCCCAGTGTGCTTCATCCTGTCAAGGAGGGGCTGAGTGGATGCTTTCTTCCACTGGTTCTGGAGGGGGCTTTGTGCCCAGTGTGCTTCATTCTGGATGGGGCAAGGTCACAGTCTCTCACCTGGGTGTCACACCGAAAGGTGTTGCAGGGTCCAGGATGCACTGTAGCCCATGTAGTCACGACTACACACAGCTCACCGGTGGTGACAGCTGCTCAGTGAATCGCAGTTGCGCTGCAGGTGGCGGTCCTGACAGTGGTAGCCTCCAGGCCTTCACCTGCAGCCTCGGACGGCTGCCCACTGGGGCTGCTGCTGCTGCCAGTGGTGCTGCTTGCGGCGGTGCAGGTGGCGGTGCTGGCTGCAGTGCAGGTGGTGGTGCTGGCGGTTGTGGTGGTAGCCTCTAGGCCTTCACCTGCAGCCTCGGACAGCTGCCCACTGGGGCTGGGGCTGCTGCTGCTACCAGTTGTGCTGCTTGCAGCAGGGCAGGTGGCGGTGCTGGCCGCGGTGCAGGTGGCGGTGCTGACTGCGGTGCAGGTAGCGGTGCTGGCGGTTGTGGTGGAAATCCTCCAGGCCTTCACCAGCAGCCTCGGACAGCTGAAGTGCCGTGGCTGGTGTTCTGTGCCCCTTCCTGCCCTTGGTAGATGGTGGTGCCTCCTTGCTTCTGCCAGCTGGAGTCTTTGACTTGGCCTTGCTGGCTGTTGTGCCTCTTCCCCTTGCTGGATGCTGTCCCCTTCTTGCCCTTGCCAGGTGGCGGAACCTTCTTGGCCTTGGCAGGTGTTGGTGGCACACTGGCTAGGCCGACGGGTGCCTCCTTGGAGCCTCTCACAGCTGCAGAAACCACAGAGGACGTGGACTGGGTAGCTGAGGTGCTGGCTGGGTTCTGGTCACCCTGGCCCGTGGTGAAGGACGGAGGGGGTGAAGGGGTAGGGAAGAGGTCAATGTTTGTGAGGAAAAGCTTCTTAGGGACACTGGGGTGGGAAGGGGGTGAAGGTTTGGGAGTGGAGGAAGAGGGAGTGGTTGTAGGAGGTGTCAGTCTGCTGTGTTTGGGTGCAGGTGCATGAGCTGGATGCTGTTGTGAGGTGGATGGGTGTTGGGTGGGTGTGTGCTTGCGTTTGTGTACTTTGGGAGGAAGGATTCACAGACACAGTGGTAGAGGACTAAGGGAACCTGTGCATGGATGTTGGGGTGGTGACTACCAGTGAGGGGCATGTACTGATAGGCGTGCTGGTGATGGAAGTAATGGATGAGGATGTAGTGCATGCAGGTGTGAGTGGAGACACACTGGGAGGGAGGTGGACGAGGAGGAGGGGGACACAGTGGAGGCAGTGGATATTGGTGTGTCTGCATGGGGATGGTGCTTGTGTGAGTGCCTGTGAGATGAAGTGTGGTGCTTGTGTTTGCCTGAGCCACTTCTGTGTGTTGATTTGGGTGATTGCTGGTCAGAAGGTGTGCTTGGGATAGGCTGGGGTTGAGGGGATTGGGACTGGGTAGAGGAAATTGGAGGGGGGAGGCTGGAGACAGGGACAATGGCTGCCATCAGTGCGGAGGCTAGAGCCTGAAATGCTCTCTGTTGGGATGCCACGCCATAGTGAATGCCCTCCAGGTATGCATTTGTTGCAAATGCCTTTCAACACCCTGGATGGCATTCAGTATGGTTGACTGCCCCACAGCGAGGGATCTCAGGAGGTCAATAGCCTCCTCACTGAGGGCAGCGGGACTGACTGAGGCAGGGCCGGAGGTGCCTGGGGTGAAGGAGATGCCCACCCTCCTGGGTGAGCGGGCACAAGAAACACTCTGAGGGGCTGCTGGGAGGGCGGTGCCGGTAGGGGGGATGGTGGCTGTACCTGTTGTTGGGGTGGGCACAGAGGTGTCCACCACCACCAGAGAGCTTCCATCGGAGGAGGAGTCGCTGTCGGTAGAGGTGCTCCTCTTGCCCTCCATCCCACTGGTGCCCTCACAATCAGTGGATTCGGCCTCCAGGCCCATGTTGGTTGCAGCTCCCTCCGTCGCCGGTGACTCTGCTCCTCCGCCAGATGATGCTAGGACAAGGACAGGGTGGCAAAAAAAGAAGGGGGGGAGAGACAGAGGATACACTTGGTCAGTGCCAGCAACAACACTACTGTTGGGGTACACAGCACACAGGGAAAAGCCCCATGCACTAGGCCATGCACTACCAGTTACAAAGCTAGTCACCAGCCCATGGGGTACATTGCCTAACGCCATTAGCAGCACACCAGGACCCTGCCCAGTAGTAGATGCCCACTAACACTATTGGGGTTCGGAGTGCGTCAGAGCCTGACCAACAAGGGACCTACCCTGCCAGTTCGCCCTGGCCTAGGGGCACCCACAGCCCACATCCCCCACCCAGGTAAAACCTTAACACGTGCAAAGTCATGAATCTGAATCTGTACTAACCCCCTTGTGGCTGCTGTGATGCCTTCAAGTGCCCATCCAACTCCGGATAGGCTACCCCCAGGATGCAGAACATCAGGGGGGTCAGGATACGACGGGCACCTCTTCATCGTTGGGAGGCCAGCCCCAGCTGGCCCTCCACCGTCTTCCTTGCCCAGTGGCGCAGGTCCTCCCACCTTTTGCAGCAGTGGGTGCTCTGCCTGTCAAAGACCCCCAGGGTCCACACCTCCTTGGCGATGGCACGCCAAATACCCTTTTTCCGATGGGAGCTGACCTGCAGGTAAATATGCATAGAAAAAGGGATTAGTCATACCCCCCTTACTGTTACACTCATAGCCCACAATATCCCTCCCAACCCCTTACGCACAGACATTGACCACCAGAGATGCAGCACTCTGCCCAGGACCCCTCAGCCCACCCACACAAGGCTCACACACACAGCAATCAATACATTAATGGCCCATGCATCATGCTCACAGTGTACTCACCTGTTTGTCTAGAGGACCATAGAGTAAAGTGTACTGGGGTAGGACCCCATCTACCAGTCTCTCCAACTCCTCCGAAGTGAAGGAGGGGGCCCTTTCCCCAGACACTCAATCCATTGTCGCTTCCAGACACAGGTCACAGTAGCACTTACAGTGTAGGTCCTCTCCTGTTGAAGGACAGGTAGCAAGTGAGTGAACATGTAGAAAATGACGGTCACATCCGCAGCGGTGCGTACCGTCACCGCTGGCGTACATCACCATTGGCTCCTGGAACCCATAGGGACAATGATAACCAATGCGAAGTTGCGCTGCGGTCCTTGACTGCCGACCGCACTGGCGCACAACACCAGCGGAATTACCTCATTTCCACTTGTCTCTCCTCAGAGGTCAGGCAGCCACCATTTTAGGAAGGCACAGGCCATGGCACCTAACTACGTCAAAGCAGACACTGGCACATCAACTGACTCTCAAATTCACATACTGTTTCTGTAAAGGAAGAATGCAGATTCATCTTAACATATGTGTGAATATGAACCTCTGCTCACCGTTTTTCACCCTAGAGTTCAACCGCTGAGGATGAATGGGAGATGGAGACATCTCCCCATGTACAGACCCCTGGTGGACCTGGCGACTATGAAGGACAGGCACATTATCCTGACTTACAGACTTGATAGGGCCGCAATCCAAGAACTGTGTGCCCAATTGGAGCCATACCTGATGTCAGCTTTCCGCCAGCCCACAGGTATCCCCCCTCTAGTGCCAGTCCTGTCAGTGCTCCATTTCCTGGCAAGTGGTTCCTTCCATGCGACAGTGGCCATGGCATCAGGGATGTCTCACCAATGTTCTCCAACGTGCTGACCAGAGTGTTGTCTGCCCTGCTGATACACATGCGCAGCTACATCGTATTCCCCCAGGTGGAGGATTTTGCTGCAGTGAAGGCTGTTTTTTATGCCCTGGGACATATCCCAAACATCATTGGTGCTTTTAATGGTACACATATCCCCCCCCACGGAGAAATGAACAAGTGTTTTGGAATAGAAAAAGCTTTCACTCTCTGAATGTGCAGATGGTGTGTTTGGTGGACCAGTACATCTCCCATGTGAATGCCAAGTATCCTGGCCTTTATCTTAAGGAATAGCAGCATTCCATATGTGATGTCTCAACTCCAGAGGCACTGGGTGTGGCTAATAGGTGAGCCCATGGTCCCCACCCAGTCGATGTAGGTATATGGGCGTGGGTTTAGCCCTAAGGGTGGGTGTGTGGCTAACACATATCCCTCAATATTTGCAGGTGACTCTAGTTACCCCAACCTCTCATGGCTACTGACCCCAGTGAGGAATGCCAGGACAAGGGCAGAGGAACTTTACAATGAGGCACATGGGTGAACAAGGAGGATAATTGAGCGAACCTTTGACAGATTCCATACTTGAATTTGTTCCAAGGGTGTTTATTTATGTGCTAATAAGTGTAGGGGGTATTGCAATGGGCTGGGTTGCTGATGGAGGATAGTCCAGGGTAGAGTCCAGTCTCTTTGTATCACAGGTGCAATGTCCAAGGGGGCATAGGAAGTGGAGCAATGTCAGTTCAAGGTGGACAGGGTGGCAGAGTGGGACAGAAGGGTGACAATCAGTAGAGTCATATTTCCTGGTGGGGGTCTTGACAATGTTCTCTGGCTTCTGCCTGATCACAGGGATCGTTTGTGTGGTGGTTCTCCTTCTGCAGGGGGCGGGGTGCTGGTGGGCTGTTGGTCCTGTGGCGGGGCCTCCTGTCCATTAGCGCCAGTGGAGGTGGAGGGCTGTTCTTCGGTGTGGCTAGTGTCAGGGGTCCGTTGGTGTGCCACTGCCTCCCTCATGGTGTTATCCATGCCTGCCAGCAGCCCTGCAATGGTGACCAGGGTGGTGTGTGTGTCCCTCAGGTCCTCCCTGATCCCCAGGTACTGACCCTCCTGCAGCCGCTGGGTCTCCTGCAACTTGGCTGGTGCTTCCTGAGGGGGGAGGTTCTTTGGTGGTTGGGGACCGTGGCATGGTAACCGACTGTCCAGAGGTCCCTGATGGGCCAGGTTGGTCATCGTGATCCAGGCATGCAGAGCTGCTGTCATCACTTTGGGCCTCTTCTGTGGGGGGACAGGATGTGGCTGGCACCTCCTCTCCTGTGACATTGTGTGGGGGTCCTGTGGGGATGGAAAAGCAGTGTTAATGTATCTGCGTGTGCCATCTTGTGCATGAATATCTTTCCCTCTATGGTTGTTATTGGCAAGGCAGCTTTGGCATGTGTGAGTTGTGCTTGGTTTGGCTAAGTGATTGTCACTAGTGTGCATGCTGTGGTGTTGGGTGTCCATACAGGTCTGTGATGGGTGTCCATGCATTGTTGATGCATGCAGGTCTTGGTATTGGGATGGGTGGGTTGTGATAGTGGGGTATATGTGAGGTGGTGGAGTGATGGGGTGAGGGTAGAGGTTTGGAGTTTGTGTTGGCATGCAGGTAGGGTGGGGGACATAGTATTAAAGATTTGACTTACCAGAGTCCAGTCCTCCTGCTACTCATGCAAGGCCCTCAGGATGCATGATTACCAAGACTTGTTCCTTCCATGTTGTTAGTTGAGGAGGAGGTGGGAGTCCTCTGCTAGTCCTCTGTACAGCTGCCTGGTGTCTTGCAA
Source organism: Pleurodeles waltl (assembly GCF_031143425.1). NCBI lineage: Eukaryota > Metazoa > Chordata > Amphibia > Caudata > Salamandridae > Pleurodeles > Pleurodeles waltl. The sequence goes on from NC_090449.1 coordinate 934,025,990, forward strand.
CCATGGAACGAACCTTGCCCGTAGGTCGTTCCACCTTTTCCTGATGTCATCCCTTGTTCTGGGGTGCTGTCCCTCGGCTTTGACCCTGTCTACGACTCTTCGCCATAGCTCCATCTTCCGTCTGCTGCACCTGTGATCCGAATAGCTGTGGCTCTACCCGGATGAATTCCTCCGTCATGACCCTTAGCTCTTCCTCTGAGCACCTGGGGTGTCTTTGTGGTGCCATGGGTGCAGTGTGAGTGGTATGTGTGAGGGTGTGTGGGGTGATGTGTTGGGGTGTGTGCTGCGAGGTGTGTGGGTGGTGTATGGGTGATGGTTTTATGTGGCTCAGTTTCAGTGGGTGCTTTTGGGATTTTGGAATCCGATGATCAGGAGCAGCAGCAGGATGAGTATGATGGCTCCATGGCAACAGCTGACTTGTGAGGATGCCAGCAGGTGAGTGTCTCCCTTTATACTGTTTGTGTTCACCTGCTTAGACGTGGTGGTTGTACCACCACAGTTACATTGGTGGTGTGCAACCTCATAATGTGTCCGGCGAAACACTGTCTCTGTTGGCCTGTTTGTGCAGTCTCATGACTGTGACGGTCTCTGCCACCTGGCGGTGCCGGTGGCACCGCAGTAGTCTTTTGTCCAGAGACCCGCTTGACTTGTAATACTGAGGCCTGACCGGCAAGCCGACGGCAGTTGGACTGCCACCGCCGCCATGCAGGTCGATGGACTGCCAAACTCATAATGAGGCCCTAAATCCGTAGACCTCCTGAAAATCATAACCATCCCCTTTATACAGTCTTTCTCTGTCGACAAAGCTCCTATGGTACGATTCAGCTATACAAAAACAAGCAAGAATGAGTTGGGCGTGGGGCAAAAGACACTAAGGCCCATATTTATACTTTTTGACGCACAACTGCGCCAACGCAGTTGTGCGTCAAAAATTTTACCGCCGGCTAACGCCATTCCAACGCGCCATGCGGGCGCCTTATTAATGGAATGACATTAGCCGGCGCTGCGGACTGGTGTGCGTTAAAAAAAATGACTCACACCAGGCAGCGCCGGCGTATGGGAAAATGGGGGTTGTGCGTCAAAAAATGGTGCAAGTCAGGTCTGAGGCAAAATTCAGGCCTCAAACCGGATTTGCGCCATTTCTTTTGATGCCCAACCTCCATTGACATGACTCCTGTCTTAGCAAAGACAGGAGTCATGCCCCCTTGCCCAATGGCCAGGCCCAGGGGACCTATGTCCCCTGGGCCTGGTCATTGGGCATAGTGGCATGTAGGGGGGCCCAAATCAGGCCCCCGTATGACACAAAAAATTGGAAACAAATACTTACCTGAACTTACCTTTACTTCCCTGGGATGGGTCCCTCCATCCTTGGGTGTCCTCCTGGGGTGGGCAAGGGTGGCAGGGGGTGTCCCTAGGGGCAGGGGAGGGCACCTCTGGGCTCCTTCCGAGCCCACAGGTCCCTTAACGCCCGCCCTGGCCCAGGCGTTAAAAAACGGCGCACATCAGGCTGTGCGCCATTTTTTAAGGCCCACCCCCTCCTGTGCGTCAAAATGACCCCAGAGTATAAATAAGGGGCACAGGCCTTAAAGTCATTTTTTGGAAGGGAACGCCTACCTTGCATATAATTAACGCAAGGCTGGTTCCCCCTTGCAAAAAATGACGCACATGGTGGAATTCTGACGCCCACGGGGTCGGGCGTAAAAGTATAAATATGGGGCAGGGTTTGCGCTGATTGTGCGTCAAAATTTTTGATGCACATTCGGCGCAAACAGAGTATAAATATGCCCCTAAAATCCTCAAAGCCTCTCTGCAGTCAACATGAATGACCAGCAGATTCTCACCAAGTAGAGGAGTTAGACGGGAGCTGATTGGGGTCCTGGAAAAAGTAGAGGAACCCAGCACAGAACTATTCATTGAAATGTATCTCACTGACTCTATTCAGCTTAATCAGGGTCACAAGGGTCAAAAGAGACCCACCAGATCATGGCACGATGGTTGAACTTAAGGAACAGTTAAAGATGCAAAAAGGGGTGGTTTGCAGCCATCGAGAACCCAAAATTTATCTTCCTTGATGTCACCCTGGTGTTATCAAGGTTGCAAAAAGGTCCTTGTGTGATGAATGATTTAAATACATTGTTGGACTGGGCGCTAAAGACTGTGAAGATTGGTATGTGACAAGGTAAAGTAATAGTGTGTCTTTTTTGTTTTTTTGAGTGTCTTTAGAGAATGTGCTGATTGAAGGAAGAAGCAAAGGTAAGGTGACTGACCTTTACTGTTGCACACATCTCACAAACAAACACCAGCAATTTTGTAACTGTCTACGTAGGTTAGTGCTTTAGAGAGACACTTTAGCCAGTAGCAGAGATGGTGTCTTGTTGGATGACTGCTGCTCAAGCCCTAACTCGGGTTATACAGGACAGCTCTGAGGTAGGATCAGAGACTGAGACAGAAGATACTGAGACAGCATCTGAGGGATAGGACAATGTTGCAGACTCTGGGAGTGATTTTTCCGACAAGTCCTCTTCCAGTGATTCTGAGGGAGGTGATGAGGACATTCCTGCTGTCCCTTCGCAAGCAGCAGGACAATAAAACCCAGAGAGCAGGTGCATGTGGCAGCAAGCACAGAGAGAATGCTCTCTTGGGAGCACCCCAATTTAGTTCAACCCCATATTCCACCGCCCAAATCGTATTGTGGAGACATTAAAAATATCTATCACAGAACAATCTGGTTTTGTAATGCAGGCACCTGCGTTTTTGGTCCCGGGCTCGGCGGCCATATAAGGAACCTACCAAACCCAGACATGTCTGGAAACTAGACACCTGGGGGAGTCAACAGAGGTGTGATTTGTGTAGATGCCCCAAAGTTTTCTTACCCAGAATACCCTGCAAAGGTGAAATGTTCAATAAAAACTCTATTTTTTCCTGCATTTCTGTCACACAAACTACAGGAATATGCTGGAATCCACAAAATTCCTACCATCCAGTGTTTCCCCCCTGTCTTGATAAAAATGTTATCCCACTTGAGAGCCTGTACCTAGTGCATGCGTCAGGAATGGATCACCCCAGGGTCAACAGTTGCCCTCATGTAAGGACTAACATTGACCATTGTGTGATCCATTCTTGACAAGGGCACTAGGCCTACCCACACAAGTGAGGTACCATTTTTATTGGGAGACTTGCGGGAATGCTGGGTGGAAGGAATGTTTGCGGCTCCTCTCAGATTCCAGAACGTTCTGTCACTGAAATGTGAGAAAAAAGTGTTATTTTGCCAACTTTTGAGGTTTGCAAAAGATTCTGGGTAAAAGAAACTGGTGGGAGCCCCACCAGTCACCCAATCCTGGATTTCCCTAGGTGTTTAGTTTTCAGAAATGTCCAGGTTTGCTAGGGTTTCCTAGGTGCTGGCTGAGCTAGCGGCCAAAATCCACAGCTAGGCACTTTGCAAAAAGAACAGGTCAGTTTTCTTTGGGAAAATGTGATGTGTCCACGCTGTGTTTTGGGGCATTTCCTGTTGCGGGCACTAGGCCTACCCACACAAGTGAGGTACTATTTTTTTCTGGAGACTTGGGGGAATGCTGGGCGGAAGGAAGTTTGTGGCTCCATTCAGATTCCAAAACTTTGCAGCACCAAAATCTGAGGGAAAAATGTTTTTTGCCAAGTTTTGAGGTTTGCAAAGAATCCTGGGTAACAGAACATGTGAGAGCTCCACAATTCACCCCATCCTGGATTCCCCTAGGTGTCTAGCTTTCAAAAATGCACAGGTTTGGTAGGTTTCTCTAGGTGCCAGCTCAGCTAGAGGCCAACATCCACAGCTAGGCACTTTCCAAAAAACACATCAGATTTCAATGTAACAATGTGATGTGTCCATGTTGCATTTCCTGTTGTGGGCATTAGGTCGACCCTCACAAGTGAGGTACCATGTCAGGAGACTTGGTGGAACACAGAATAGAAGAACAAATGTTATTGCCCCTTGTCTTTCTCTACATTTTTTTCCTTTCAAATGTAAGACAGTGTGTAAGAAAGAAGTCTATTTGAGAAATGCCCCTTAATTCACCTGCTAGTATGGGGACCCCAGAATTCAGAGATTTGCAAATAACTACTACTTCTCAACACCTTATCTTGTGCCCATTTCAGAAATGCAAAGGTTTCCTTGATACCTATTTTTCGCTCTTTATATTTTGCCAAATGATTTGCTGTATACTCGGTATACAATGAAAACCCATTGCCACGTGCAGCTCCTTTATTGGCTCTGGGTACCTAGGGTTCTTGATGAACCTACAAGCCCTTTATAGCCCCACAACCAGAAGACTCCAGCAGACGTAACAGTATATTGCTTTTGAAAATCTGGCATCACAGGAAAAAGTTACAGAGTAAAACGTGGAGAGAAATGGCTCTTTTTTCACCTCAATTTCAATATTTTTTTATTCCAGTTGTTATTTTCTGTACGAAAACCTTGTGGGATCTACACAAATGGCCCTTGCTGAATTCAGACTTTTGTCTACTTTAAAAAAATGTTTAGCTGTCCAGGATCCAGCATTGGTTTCACACCCATTTCTGTCACTAACTGGAAGGAGGCTAAAAACACAAAAAATAGTAAAAATCGGGTATGTCCCAATAAAATGCCAAAATTGTGTTGAAAAATGTGGTTTTCTGATTCAAGTCTGCCTGTTCCTGAAAGCTGAGAAGTTAGTGATTTTAGCAACTCAAAGCCTTTGTTGATGTCGTTTTCAGGGAAAAACCACATGATTTCTTCTGCAGCCCTTTTTCAAAATTTTCTGAAAAAACCCAAAATGTTAGCTGTATTTTGATTAATTTCTTGGTCTCTTCCAGGGAAACCAACAAACTCTGGGTACCTTTAGAATCTCTAGGATGTTGGAAAAAAAGGACGCAAATTGGCGTGGATAGCCTACGTGGACAAAAAGTTATGAAGGCCTAGGCGCGAACTACCCCAATTAGTTAAAAAAGGGCTCAGTACTTGGGGAAGGCCCAGCAGCTAAGGGTTACCTAGTGCTAACGTCGTTAAAACAAGCAAACACAATGCCATCTTCATTGTTTACGCGTGACTGTGAGCGGTGTGTTTCTTTAATTGAGGCAGAACTTCCCTTATTTAACTGGGCCTTTTTTTCTTTTCTGTTATGAAAGTAAAGTAAATAATTTTTGTTCCAGGTTCATGAGCCCTGTTTTCCTATAATTTTGCTTACGTGAATTGTGAGTAGCAAATATGCAGAGCCGATGTTGGCGTGTTTTAATTACATTAACCTCATAAGAGGAAACGAAAAAAAATCGAACTAATTAAAACAAACAGTCATACCTAAATAATAAATACTGCATTGTGTGTGCTTGTTATCTATGTCATCATTCGCTAGGCTAAATGGAAACATGGGCTCAGCATGCTCTGCCTACTGTACTGTAAGATAATAAGATGTTTTCTACGCAGCTGGTAACAACCGTATGCAGCCCAGCTGAAAAAAAGATGAAGTATATTTTAATTTCAGGAAAAAACTAGTATCCAGCAATTGATAAGAAGCAGCACTTTGTGAAGTGCTCACATGCCTGATATAGCTTTCCTGTATACCTAAGGTGAGTAGTGCTATAAAGTGCGAATTATCTAGTTCTAATTATAAAGTATTGATTTAAGGCACCACCCTGCTTTTTGTCCTTCATTTACTGGTTTATGTGCAATCTTTGTAAGTGACACTAAAACAATTTTTAGTGTGTAGGTGCTGGCCGATAACACAACTTCAGTAAAGGCTTATAGGTTGTGAAAATAGAACGAGATAATTAAGTGGACATACATTAGAAAGAGATTAGGGATATGAAGGAATGACTAGTGGTACATTTTGAACTTGAATCTTCAGAAATGCATGACTGGGTTGTGTGGTAGGCTAACTGCAGTTGTAGATGGCATGTGCTTCTATTGAATGTCTTTGTTCTCCATCAAAATCAGCAGAAACAGTCAATGGACAAGCAACTCCATTTTGACTGGAGAAGTGCCAGGTCTTAATCGATTTGACTGCTTAGAATGACCTGTTTTAAAGACAAACTCACATTTTGACTCGCATAAGCAGTGTTCGGAGCCTTCCAAGTCCAAGTGAACAATCTCCATCCCACCCCTTACCAGTGATTGGTTCACATGTATATTTGAAATGAGCCAGATGGTCTCAGCGAAACTCACATAACCAAATATTCAAATGAAAGCACCCCTCTTTTAATTGTAATATCAGCTGGCATAGTGCTGAAACTCAACATGGCTAAAACATTTCAGGTCAATTACCAATAGAGTTTAAGAACGAGAAGTGTACATTTAAACAGCAATTGGGCACCAAAAATGGATAAAGTAGCTTAAAATACTAGGGCCCATATTTATACTTTTTGATGCAAAACTGCGCCAACGCAAATTTGCGTCAAAAATATTACCGCAGGCTAACGCCATTTCTGTGCGCCATGCGGACATCAAATTTATACTTTGACGCACCTTGGCGCAAACCACAGGTGTGAGTCATTTTCTTTGACGCACCACAGCGTCACGTCGTAAAGGAAAACGACATTAATGCGGCGAAAATGACTTTGAGCCGATTTACGACACCGCAAACCAGATATGCTGCTTTTTTTGACGCAATAGCTTCAAAACTCGCCGCAAACACAGCCATTTGTGTAGAGGAGAGCCAAAATGTATCCTAGATGCCTGTACAGACCCCAGGAAGATGACAACAGACCAGGAACCAGCCAGGAGGGCCCACACAAGACCCAGGACAGGGAGAAGAAGAAAAGAAAGTGTCGCTTCAGTGCAGAGGAGCAGGAAATTCTGGTTAAAGAGGTGACGGAATACCAGCACCAACTGTTGCCAAAGTTGCCAATCAGTAGGAGAGAGGCAATATGGCAACAAATTGTTGACAAGGTTAACAGTGTGGCAGAAATACGCAAAACAGTCATCAAGTGCAAGAAATGCTGGCATGACTGCAAGCGCAGGACCAAGGAAAAGATGTCCAGGAACAGGAAGGCAGCACTGCAGACTGGAGGTGGGAGTCTAGCACCACAGGAGGCCCTGGACCACATGGAGGAGATAGTTGCAGCGGTCATCCCTGAGGAGATCGTCACAGGGATCCAAGGACAGGACAGTGCAGACTACCAGGAGACAATGCACATGCAGGGTAAGTCGCATGGGGAATTAAAATGCACTAATGTTAACTGCCAGTGGGTGGGAAAACCTACTATACAATGCATGTAAGACATCATATACATGGAGTGGCATGGGTAAAGGGGCACGGAGGCATGGCCCGTTCAGGGGAAACCTTGGGCACACCACTACACAACACCAACAACCTTTCCATGGGGGTATGCTGCCATGCCAACGATGTTGCAAAGGTAAAGCCACGCCAGGAGGGAAGGGCACAACATCAAACTGGCATCCTGTCACACGTCAGCCACTATACTCCCTACATTAACTAGGGCCCAATTAACAACCTCCAGCCCTACAGACAACTGGAATGTAACATTGACAACAGTTGCCACTACCACCTCCGCTGTGTGTGCTGGTCAAGTAGCCAATGGCAGTAATGTCCCCATGGATCATACACACCCAAATTAAAGGGTTTAGGATGACAACGTTAACAATACCCTGAAACAAGACAAATGTTCCAGTCCTGTCAAATGTGAATGTCCATAGTTGCCGCAAACATCAGCCAATGTCATCCACTTTAGGAGGTACACAGCATTAATGTCACACCCATGCTGCATATGTCAGGGTCCATCCTGTGCCTGGGTCACAATGCAACATCCCAAATGTCAAACTGCTCAGGCAACAGCATTGAGGGGGAGGACACGTGTAACTGGTCACAAAATACACCTGCACAGTCAGAGGAGGAAATAGGACACTGCTACGACTATCAGGGCAATCCAATGTACCACACATTCCCCAACATCAGCAGTACACATTACCAATGCTGACATCCATATTGTGCCATAGCAATGCTATACATAGTATACGCTACATTTCAACTACATATAGGTGGATGTGAAAGATCAGAGACTGGGACAGGTCCAGATTGTTAAGTGTGGTGCTAGTGCCATCAGAGCACCCACAGCCAGTGAAAGGCCTCACCATGATAATGGAAGTAGACAGAGGGTTGAGTAGGACAATAAGGTGGCAATTCACTATTTGGCCAGAACCAACACCTAGAGGAGATGATGCGGACAAGTCCATAAACTGACCACAATACATGTGACATGCAGGTGGGGCATAGGCCTGGGAGAATGCCCATCTGAGAGACTGGAGCAATGAACAGTAACCAAGATCACAATGTGAAAATCATCACAAGGTAGGCATGTCACATTACAAAGCCCACAACACTGACACACTAATTGTACGGTATTTCATTGCAGAGGACGATGGATCTCCTGCGGATATGCCTGTCCAGGACTACCCTGATGACATGGATGACGAGCTGACAAACATCAGCCACCACACCCTCCAAAAGGTCCTTGGAACCCTCCAGACCCCACCTTCAGTCACAAGGAGGAGCACAGATACAGCAGCCATCGCAGAGGATCCACCCACCACCCCAATTGTATGACCTGCCAGCTCCAAAACAGCTGAGGACTCTGACGACACTGGCACCAGCTTTGAGAGAACTGTAGTCGGAGTACAGCGGGAGCTGGCCGAGGAGGTGCGGGTGGGGATGCAAACTATGGCAGCCAGCCTAGAGGGGATGCGTTTGTGCATGATGTCAACTGAAGAACAGGCAGCAGCTATGCAAGGGCGAACAACTATCTTGCAGGAAGTAGAAAAAGGCTGAAGGAAATCATTACAGCTGTAATACAGTTGACCCAACACCTACAACAGCAATCCTGTGAACACGTGCACGAATGCAACATTGAACCCCTCAGGGCTGACCTGGCTGCCTACCATCTTGATGTGGCTGCTATTCTGAAGAACCAGCAGATACTCCTTGCAGCAGTGCTGCCCTTAAGACCCCCACAGGTAGCAGCTACCGGGATGTCTGACTCCATGTCTACACACACTGAGGTGTGTGTTGCCCCTTCACAACCACCACCAACAAGGGCAGAGGAGGCAACACACACATCAGAAGATGAAGACCAGGAACAGATCACCTTCACACGTAAAGGTACCCGGTAGCACTAGTTCCTGCCACATGGCCACCTATTACCAAGGTCCTGCGCTTTGTAACATGCCAGTCTTGCAACAACTGTGCTCAAGCACTGTTCTGCAAACCACTGTTTATCTTGTCAGCCTGCCCAGTGATTGTCTCTCATTAACTCATTGGCAAGTCCTGTCCCTCTGCACTGTCTGACACTTCACCCCAGCATGTCCAATGACATGTCCTTTTGCACTTGTGTAGGATCTCAATGGAAGATGTCACTATAATGGACTCACAATCGTGGACAATGTACATATAGCACTACAGCACTTTTAAATCAATAGCACTTACACCAGCACTTTGTCTCTGTATAATGTGATACATCAACTCTGCAGTAGATCAGTGAATTTGGCCTCCTGTCAATTATCATAGATTGTCAATACAACTGTCCTTAAATAATGTGGGCTGATAACTATGCACAGTGGCCTGGATTCTACCATACTCTGCCCTTCGTGAGGGTAATTTCTGAGTAAAAGAGAAACTATACACCATAATGCTGTGTTGGACAGATTAACGCTTCCTCAAGGGATGTCAAAACCAGAAAATAGTGCCTTCAAAATGTTGGTTCAAAGCAAAATTAACTTATGTAACATTGCCCACAACTATAAGCTAAGACACACCAAACTGCATAAATGGAGGTGTATGAGTTTACTTCCAAATAAGTAATCATGCTGAACAGTGTAATAAATGATCTATGTGAGTTATGTACACTATACTACAAGAGAGCTTACTACCACTCACCTTATAAGGATTTCCTTGGACATCAGACTTCAGTCAGACATTACACAGTGTCCCCAATACTAAATCTGGAAGCACAGTATGTGACATTGAAAATATACATCATGAAAAAAAAACACTTTGGGATCCATGGTAACTGTGATTGGTGGTTGCAATGAATGGCCAAATCTTTGGGGTAGCTGCCAATGTAATAGCTCTGTTGGGATTTGTTTGCAGCATAGGACACAAAATGTAATACAAAAGAGAAACTGTACACTCATTCCAAGGCCCTGATCTATGAGCATGTGACACATACTGTAAAGAGTTACCTACATATTTACTAAACAGTAAAAACAGAAGTGAAAACTTGGGGAAAGACCTTACCTACCCTAATCTACTCTAACTACTGATTACCCACAACTGTCCCTAACTAACCTAAGCTAAACTTACTTATCACATTTAGCGAAACGTTCTAAACATCAACGCCCTCGCCCCCCTTATGAGACGGGACAAATGGAGGACAAAAGATACTAACCTAAACACATACTATCCTGTACTAAACAAATATATATATATATATATATATATATATATATATATATATATATATATTATTTTTTATTTTTTTTAAACTTTTTTTTGTAAAAACACAAGAACCCCAACATTGCCAACACACACATAAAAATAAACAGTAGAAATATTCAGGAACCCCAACCCCCACCCACTAACACTAACTAAACTAACAGCCTATACTAACCTAACACTAAGCCCCCTAAACCCACAAAGTATAAGAACCAGGAAAGATGAGGGAGGGGAGGGAATCATTTCCGTCTCATTGTCTACAGGTTGGCCCTCCGGAGGTTCCTCTTGATGGAACGCACCCACCGGTTGACCTGTCGCACCTCCTGCCGCAGCCTGCTCATCTTTCTAAGGACACGGTCCAATTTCCGTTGCATTTGTACAAAAGCAGCAGGGTCAATGGCTGCAGCAGGGGTGGTCTGGGTGCCAGCCGAGGAAGTATGGGCCTGTGTTGTGTCAATGGGTGTAGGCTGCCCTGCAGGTGGTGCTGTGCTTGGTCCAGGAGCAGTTGCTGTGGATGGTCTGGCAACGGTCCCAGCTGCTGGTGGTGCCACCTGGGTGGTAGTGGTGCTGGTGCTGGTGGTGGTTTTGGTAGGCAAAGAAGGGCCGCCTTGTGCAAACGCCCTCCAGGCTCCGGAAGCTTGTCATGGCGATATCTGTGGGCCATTTTTTGGTACCCAGACTCAACATCAAGGATGTGGCGGTATCTCATTGCCTGCAGTTGAAACTCCCTGACCTGGATGGGAGTCATATTTGCAGCTGTTAAGACAAATGGAAAATCTATCATTAGGTAATGCATTGTGTGAAATGGCACAAGAAGTAAATCAGACAATACATCTATTGTACTTGTAACAGCTCATATCATCATACAGATCATTGATTGTCCCTGAGGAAGTACATGGCAAGCCAGCCTACAAAGGTCCTATCACACATAGCACATCCAAACCCTACAAGATGGGTAACAACTGGCATGATTTTGGCATCATAGTTCTGCCAGTTGTCAGCTAACAATCACGCTGCACATCCTCCACCACTGCCAGGGCTATAAATGTCATTGTACGGGATGGAAATCTAGGGCCACATGATCTGCGAGTTTTAAATGGACTTGCCAGTAAAGTAAGCATGTGCTAAACATGAGTGTGTATACTAGGTGCAGATAAGTGATTCACTGATTTACATGTCTGTGTACCAAACTTGTATCATCGGTCCTAGGTACACTATTCACAACCCTATGCCTGTGTCTGGGGGGTGGGGATGGACTATCAACTAATAATTTTTAACAACAAGGACACCCAGGAAGCTTAGTAAAGCTGGACATGTGTTTGGCCCAGCACACACACCACAGGTAAGGAGGATCTCCAAATAGGGGACAGCTAACCCTGACCAATCTCATCAACACTCATGTTTGGAAATGCAGACCCTTGTCCACATCATTTACTACCAGTAAGCCATGAGTTACAACAAACACAGAGATGCAACAACACCTCTGGCCATGAGTTGCATGCACACATAGGCCATTGCACTCAAGTGCCACATACTCGTACCACTACATGTGGAGCTACATGCTGCTAGGAAGTTCAACCTACAGTTTAATCAGTACATTAGTGAATTGGGAAGCAGAGGTCTGTGGGTAAGCATTTTGCAGCCCCATTCTGTAAGAATTTGCGTCTGACTGGCTGACAAAATCACAAATTAGGTATAGTGCGACTCTTTCTGATACAAATGTTAACCACATGACTCATCCCTATGCACATTGCGGGGCCTACAGGACTGACCTAAAATCCCTAAATAAGACAATAGGATAAGGATTGGCCAACTCAAATATGGTGATAAAATGATATTCCACTCATGGAACAAAACAAATGATTGGCCAGCGCATCACACCTTGCTATGTGTCCAACACACAGGAGTCCATCACACATCACCAGCAAACACAACACATAACAGACATATCAACACTTCCTGGAGTTGTCTAGGTCCTCAAATCGAGCCACCTCGCCAACAGTGTAGGGTGCTGGTCCACCTGTAAGGCATAGAAGGGAGAAATGTGCTCAATGTCTGTGCACTGTACAACAATTCCAAAGACAAATACTATGTGTAAGTTTACATCAGAAAGTAAAGCCTCTCAGACATGATGATACTGCATCCTACATAGCACGGCTAACATGTACAGTGAGTGATACACACATATCTGCACACATGCAGTGGCCCTAACTATCATGTGGTGGCAAACATGCTCCTTCATTAGTGAGCAGACATAATCAGGGAGTGTATTCGTCTCATCATGTGTATCCATGAGAGACATCCAAAGCCACTTTCCGTGAGGACTGTATTACCAGTCGACCAGCCACTGTGACTATGACAAATGTATGACACACAGGTACAATGTACAGAGGGCCAGGGACAGTTGTTAGCCCTCATTTTGTTACAGTTTCTTCATTTGATGTGGTACAGCTATGATGAGTTGCACCAACCATAGAGATATGAACGCAAGTGCATACCTTTGGCCAGCCATCCCTAATAGAAATGTGGCACTACAAACTCCAAATACCAGTCTAAGATGTTAGCTGAGCGCAGCTAGAACTTTTTACCTATGTGTCCAAATCCAGATCAGACATGTATCCGAAATGAAGGAGGGGCACAATAATCCCTAAGAGTTTTGGAATTTCCATGATCGGTTTCCTTACACACTCACCAAACACACATGAGACATATGTTAGCGCCAGATTGCTATCATCAATTGACGTGAGGCCTGCACTAATTTACAGCCCCATGTTGTGTTTAGAAAGTCAGTCTAGCTGTTGCGTCAACAAATGATGGTAATGAGTTGGAAATTTCTATACCTCACAGGCAACTGTGGCCTATATCTATACATAATTGGCTCCTGATTTCTGTTGCTGTTTGACACAAAGGCGGCACTAACTTACATAATGCAAATGTATTCAGTAAGTTTGCGGAGCTCTTGCTTCCTAACAGCTAGCAATTGTGGTCCTTAACAAAGTAGAAATATGACCCTGTATGTTTCAGTAGCATTCCAAACACTCAACAACATTGCCGGCAGATATTGCAAAAATCAGCTGATGTCACTACAGAGCATTTAAACGTGCACATTAACAGGATTTTACTCACCAACAGGGCCACCAATCACAATCCCCAGGTGGTCCAGCAGATCTTGCTCCCTGGAGACAAGGTCAGCCCAGCGGTGCTTCAGCTGGTGCTCGTTTCTGGGTTTCTTATAAATCCTTTGCAGATGATGCAACACCTTTGCCCACTGGAGCCTCTGTGCCTCAGTGTGATACCCCTGTATCACACGCCCACCTGCTGTCAACACCAGAGCAGTACGCGCTCTTTTGGCGACAAAAATGCAAAAACCCAGCACTCTCAAAACAACGTAATTTATGCATGGTGCTGATATGTTGTGGTTTAACCTTTTGCATTGCAGAGTTCAATCCTGAAAACTTATTTTTAATATGCTTACAAATACTGTTCCATTGCAATGTATTGCTGTAGGTTTTCAGAGTGTGTTAGGGTGTGGCCCCTTTCCAGGGCCTTCCAGAGACTTTCCCTGCAACATGCCTGGGCGTGGTTCTGGGCTGGGCCAAGACTCTATAAAAGAGAGTCAGCCCAACTCCCAGTGCTCACTATTCAGAGGTCCCGGTGCAGAGCAGCAGCTTCTTTCTGAGCTCCTGTCCCGGCGGCCTATTTGGATCTTTCAGTCTTCTGCCCTTCATCCTTCATTGGTGATCATTGTTCCAGGCGGTAAGACGGTGGTTGGACTATCCCGACACCGTTATTGAGAATTTTCATATTCTTGGCTTAATTCTTAAATGAGTAACAGATTACTTGCGCGCTACCATTTCTTGACATTTATATGGTAGTTTACAAATAGGCAAGATGCGGGATTTGTTTCATAAAGGTTTGACTTTGTTATTCATTGCGTGCTACCATTTCTTGACATTGGCATGGTGGCTTAAGAATCGGCAAGACGCGCAATTCGTTTTATGGTGTTTAAACATTGTTGTCCATTGCGCGCTACTATTTCTTGACATTTACATGATGTTTTACGAATTGGCAAGACTCGCAACTCGTTTCATAAGGATTTAACTTTGTTGTTCATTGCTCGCTACCATTTCTTGATGTTTCCATGGTGGCTTAAGAATCGGCAAAAGAAGCGCGATTCGTTTCATTGTACTTTGATCTTGTTATTTATTAGGAGCTGTTATTTCTTGACATTTACATTGTGTTTTACGAATCGGCAAGACGCGCGATTTGATTAATGATGATTTGACTTTGATATTCATTGCGTGCTACCATTTCTTGGTATTTTAAATGGTGACACTCGAATCGGCAAGACGCACGATTCTCTCGTATAGCTTATTTCATGTTGTTTACTGTATGCCACTATTCTAAGATATTTATTATGTAATATTCAAGTTGACAAGTTATGTGATTTCTTTCCTGAATCCATATTGTGTTATTCATGGTGCACAATCCTTTTATGGTGTTTACTATATATATATATATATATATATATATATATATATATACATATATATATATATATATATATCTGCAATATGCACAATTTGTGTTGAAACATTTTAAGAGTACACAGAAGGCCAGAGTTTCTAGATGCAATATTGTATGGTCCTAGTATACATTCTCAAAACAGGATTTATATGACTGGTTTAAAATTTAGTCAGAATGTTTTTTCTGATTCTCATGTAAAGGAAAGTACTTGAATAAGAAAGATTTCATTTAATTCATCTTGATTCCCCTACAGGTATCCGGCCATCTTGACACGTAGTCATTTTAAACTTAACTCTTAGATTGTTCATGTTTTCAGAGTGACGAGGCTTAGAATCATAGTCTAGTATTGATTTCAGGAGATATAATTTTCATATTGTGTGTTCTAACCTTTTTCTTACTACAGGTCTCCTTCCCAGCTGTTCCCTTCCTAATCCCCTCTTCCCCTCTTGAACTCTCTCAGTCTCTGTGATTTATCTATCAGAGTCTTGGAGCTGTTTAGTGGTGGACGTGTTGGGAACGTGCACAGACCCCGTGGATCTGGTGACTCTGACACCTGCCTCGATCATTAAGGGTAGGAAATGGCACACCATCCAAATTAACCCACCCACCTCCTCCTCTTCCTTCCTGCCAAGCCGAGGCCTACCCAACATATTTTTACAAAAAGAGAAATAGGGGATAAAGGGGAACAAAGGAGAATAGGGGGAAGTAGGACAGGAAAAATTCAAATAAACTACTAACACAGCCCAACTACACCCAAACTAACACTACCCACAACAGATTCCCAAACAAACAAAGACAATAGTTTGCAATACAAATAACCACAAAAAACCCTCAGACAGGATACAATAACAAGTTTGTAATCACAAAAAGACAATAAAAAGACCACACTGGAGACAAATCCACTAAATACACAGAGACAAATTGAGACACAGCCACTCAGTAAGGAAATATCACAGACTGCAAAGTGAAAGTGAAAGTACATCCACTGTACCTATTCTGTAATCAGGATATTCTATTACATCACTTCCTACCCAAAATGGTGGGCAATATTTTGACGCATACAGTCTGCGTGTCATTTTTATCTACGCACAGGAGTAGATTTGAGCCCGCATCCATATGTTTCTACATAGTTTTAACTTAACCAATTTTCAGAGGTACAGTGTGGAAGATATCGCTCAGGGCCAATGGTTCTTTCAGGGCATTATGCATCATTTTTCGGCCATAAGCATCATTTTTAGACACATGTGCGTCATTTTTTGACGTGCATGCGGCAAAATTTTAGCCATTAACTGGGTTTGGGTCATTTTACCATTTTAATGTAATATTACAGTTGTGACAATACTGAGATAGGCTGATTGCACCCACTTTGGGCAAGATGGTGTATGGGCACATGTGACACATCATACTACTGCGGACCATGATCCGCTACTTCATGTACAGGATTTTCACTCTTGACTGACGCAATAGCTGGCCAAACGTGTGGCCTACATATATGGATTGCACAAAATGGGCATGTTTGGCATCAGGAGACGATAGCAAGGTGACACACATTAGTACAATACCTCAATGCCTATGGCTCAATGTGTGTGCATTGGCTACTAATATTGTTGATGACCCAGTGTGTGACCATCACAATATGCATTATTGCAAATATGCTTGTATGCATGTGAAGTCAATGTGTCCAACCCTCAGATGCAAGTCAGCGTGGAAATGAGAGAGGACGTGTGTTAGTCATACATGTAGCAACAACTGCTGTGTGCACTTTCTAGTTTTTGGGTAACATAAACAACACAAATGACAAAGCATGCACCGGATAGATAGCAGACGGTTGTTCATGTCAATGGTCCAAAACTTGGCCATCACATGCCCTGGAATTTAGGATACTGCTTCCTAGGCACTTGCTGGTGAACCCACCATGAGTCAGGCACATGTACATACTAAGTGGGTACCGTGTTTTTGACACGGAGAGCCAAAGATAAACAGCATTTGTAATGTCACGCCACAGTTGAGGTCATGTGACAGAGACACAACTCTCCTGTGGCAGTGGAGGACCAGCAGACCAAGCAGGATGTGGCCACATATTTCCAGTGATCAATTGCACAGAGGTGTCTGGTTCATGTGTGTGGGCCAATGTTAATCCTGTATATCTTTAGAGGTCTATGTTGTCACAGTTACTTCCAGGTCTAGTCTTGAGTCTGTGGTGGCTATTCCTGTATCTACTGAGTATCCTTCGGAGATCAATGGAAGTAAATCCAATGAGGATTTGAGAACCCACATGGGGATGGTCCTGGTCCTACCCTGTCACTGCAGATGTGTTATGAGACTGTCAACAGGGCAACCTTGGTGTTCTCAGTAAGATCATATCTCAGGAGTCTTGTACCGGCAGGTGTCATTACAACATTTGTACACAGGTTGGCCTCAAACGTTCCCACTGCATCTGGGAACATCATAGCTGATTAATCTCGCAGCTATTCACCATGCACGGGCCATCAATATGCTGTGAGCAATGTGAATCAGCGTGTGAACAGTCAGGGTCCTAACATGTGTGGACTTTTCATGCACATCATCTGACGTTGCTGGTTCTGCTGGAGGCACCATACCCAACCCCTGCATACAGCCCTGGTACACTGTCACACTTTTTCTCTCATGCATACATGAGACCCAGGCAAGGGATAGGCCATGATTTGGGTATTTGGAGACAAGTTCCCAGCTATGGTACGATAAATAGGCAGATTATGTTATACAATGTATTTGAGTATGCATTGAAGAACCACTTGACAAAATACCCCCAGAGGAATGTGAGGGTTGGGAAAGCAACTATGATACATATGTAGCCACAAGGAACCCTTAGGGTAACGCACAGGCAGGTGCCAGTCAGGCTAACAGGATGTAGGGTCAATCAGGATCCAGCAATTTCACAAGGTACATACTCAGTGCTCTGACTGAGACTGGTCGGAGGAAGAACAAGACAGTTGACATGGAAAACTGTGTTTGTCCTGTGTTTTGGAAGGTGACACATAAACCTATGGGCTGTGTTACACAGCTGATTTTTATGGCAATACATAACAGTGTAATCGATAAAATGGCAGCTTCTATGCTGTTCCAAGCATCTGCATGGGCAGTGCATGTTCAAATAGCTGGTCTGCATGGAGGTGCTCACAGGTGCGTGCTGCATCAGTTTCTCACAAGTCCTGTAGGTAAGATTCAAGTTCAAATGGCCAACAGTACCTTTCACATGGGAAGCAATCTACAGGTGATAACAGGGCTTAGAGACTACAAGCCAGTACATTATTTAACCTGACCTCCATGCAGACAGATGTACAATGACTATGGCATACCATACTAAAGGGTGAAGCACACTGGATTAATATTGTTAGTCTGTGTGTGTGTAGAGGGGGGAATATCTGGGTACACATATTACCATTCCAGGAACCTCTTAAGACAGGTGGGGTGAGACCGGGAACATGGGTGTGTCAGGACTTAGGACATGGGCTGACATGTATATGGAATGTCATGTGCGCAATGCTTGTCATAGGTGTGGCACTTGTGCTATCTATGTTCTTCTTATATGGAATTCTAGTCACACATGGTCCTTGCAAAGATAGGTGATGTAACAGTTACTGCTGTCAAGGGTGTGGCCATACATTAATGTTACTGTTGCAATTGCACATCCACTGCCTCATGTATGTTGCTTTTTGTTCCATCATTGACTGATGGTGTCTTAGTTGTGTGCCATATGCTGCAAGGAATCATGTTGCCAACATGTATGTGTGAAATAGGTGTGGTCCTCTGCTATTGCCCTTCAAAGGTGAAATGTACAGGATATATGTAATTTACAGTGTGTGTGAATGTGACTGTTGAATAATACGCATCACAATTGCTTTGGAAATGTTTGTGTCCTGATCGGTATATCAGCAATGCTCCATGAGGCTACACTCTTATTCTGATAGTTAGAGATAAAGGTGAGCAAAAATGATTACCCAGACCATGATATGGTGATTATAATAGGTGTTTATTTACATATGTTGATACAGTGGTGATGGTGAGTTGATTGAAAAGAAATTGTTGACAATATGTTGGCGCCTACGCAATCCTGAAGCTGTGTTTGGTTGGTCCCCTCATGTTGATGGCCAGCATCCTCCTCTTCCTCCTCTTCAGGCATTTGTGGCTCTGGCTCTAATAGGGGAATGTTCCTTCGTACAAAAATGTTGTGCAGGATGGCACAGGTTAAAATGATCTTGCAGACCATTTCTGATAAGTATAGGAGGCTGCCACCAGTGATGTCAAGGCACCTGAATCTCGACTTCAGGATGCCAAAGGTCCTCTCGACTATGGTGTGTGTCCTCCTCTGTGCCTCATTGTAGGCACGCTCTGCTGCAGTGCTTGGGTTGCCAAATGGGGTTATAATCCATGGCTGGATCCCATACCCCTGATCAGCTGAAAGAGAAAATGATTGAGATCATGTTGACGTAGCTTGCCCCATTAATATCACCTCGCATGGCAGTAGTTCTCTTGCTTTGTCTGTGACTCATTTGTGTTTGTGTTATTGTGTCGATTCAATGATTGCATGTGACCTTTATTGTAGTCATCATAATGCTATGTGAGTCACGGTGTTTGACCTGCAGCAAATTACATTCCACACCCCTAACACAGTACATATTGGCTGGAAGGGTGTTTGTTTGGGTGAATTGATGTGTTATTGGAGTTTTATCTTCACAGATGTCATGCCAGTTGGCACCATGTGTTTGTCATTATGTTGTTTTACATTTTCCCCTTGTGTCTGTGGAGTGGCATCAGTTTTTATTTGGAACGGTACTTTGTCCCTAGGTGTGTCTCCCATTGGGTGAGGATAGCAAACATGCCTAGCGGTGTCACAACCTCAGTGTGTTCCTGTTCACATGTCGCTGTTGTGGTGTAAGTGTTGTTTGTCCTAGAGGGTTGCTGTGCAGTGTGTATATAAGTAGGTTTCTGTACTTACCAACAGGTAGTCTATTTCCATATCGTCCATCCTGGAAGTGTTGATTGATGGTACAGTGACGGAAGATGAATGAATCATGTACACTCCCAGGATACTTTGCCACGATGTTGATGATCAATCCCTGGTGATCCCCAATGGCCTGCACATTGATGGAGTGTGTGTGCTTCCTGTTGCGGCATAGATGTTCAGTTGCAGCAGGTGGCACAAGGTATACATGTGTGCAGTCAATGGCACCAAGGACGTGTGGAAATCCATTAATGAGCTAAAACCCCTGTTTGGCCTCCTGCTGCTTCTGCTGTGTGTTTGGGAAGCAGTTGTGGTGGGGTGTGAGTGTGATGATGGCATCCAGTACCTTGGGCAGGAAGGCAGAGAATGATGGCTGTGAGAGCCCAGCAACCAGGGCGCAAGTGGTTTGAAAGGAGCCACTTGCCAACATGTGTAGTACAGCTAGCAGCTTGGTTTCTGGTGGGATGGTGCGGGGTGTCTGCAAGCTGGGTGCCAACTGTGGATCAATGTTGCGCAGCAGCTGCTGAATGGCTTGCCAGTTCAACCCTTACCTCTGGATGATCTCATGTTCCCTGAGGCCATGAAGGGTTGTCCTGATGCGCAATATCCTCTCCTGCCTTCTGCGTTGCCTTCGGGGTCCCTACTGGTGTTGTGGAAGCTGCGGTTGGTGTTCCTGTGCTCTGCGTCTGCGTGCACGCTGGATGAGAAGCACCTCCATGCCTTCCTTTTGGAGCTCTGCTGTTGCTTCTGTGTGGTTTCATTAAATACAGGTGGGTTTGCCCCATTTTAACGCCTGCCCTGACCCAGGCGTTAATTTTTGACGCAAATCGGGCTGTGCATCATTTTCCGACTCCGCCTTCTAGCCGTGCAGGATTTTTGCGCGGTAGCATAAATAAGGCGCACGGGTATTTGTGTCATTTTTTGGACGGGAACGCCTACCTTGCATATCATTAACGTAAGGCTGTTTTCCACATCCAGGAAATGACGCACACAGTGGGATTTTGACATCTGTGGGCTAGGACGTCAAAGTTTAAATATAGTGCACAGTTCGCGCCGAATGTGCGTCAAAACCTTTGACGCACATTCGGCGCAGATGGAGTATAAATATGCCCCTAGCTGTGCTCAGTATCCAATATCTCATTAATAAAAAACAAATGAAAACTATAGGTCAGCAAATTATCTATGGTTTACTAGAGCCTTAAGAGCCCTCCATAGCGGGCTATACCAGCCATTAAAGGCCCGCTCCAGTGTTACAAGCCTGAGCCGAAGGGAGCAGGACTTAAATTTTCCAATATAGCCCAGTTACTAAGGGCTATAAGGCTATTAGAACATTCTGCCACTAGAGGCCAGAATTTTCTAATAAATAAAACAAGGTCCTCACAGAGCCTGAGGAATCTCCTCAGGCTCCATGAGGCCTTTGTTCATAGCTGTTGTTGTGAACAAAGAACATTGGAATGTTGATGCTCCAGGCTTTTAACAGCCGGTAAAAGCCCAGAGCACTACATTGTCTCCCATGGAGCTCCCAACATTTCAGTGTTCTAATAATTTGTGTTACAACTGACAGCCTTAGGGCGGTCACCCTCAACTTTTTGCCTGTCTCCCTCTCTCCACTTTTTTACACTTTTGTTGCTGGTTTTAGGACTCTATGCACTTTACCACTGCTAACCAGTGCTAAAGTGCATATGCTCTCTCCCTTACAACATGTTGACATTGGTTCATACCCAATTGGCTTATTTACTTTACTTATAAGTCCCTAGTAAAAGTGTCCTACATGTGCCCAGGGCCTGTAGATGAAATGTTATTAGTGGGCCTGCAGCACTGATTGTGTCACCCACATAAGCAGCCCCCAACCATGTCTCAGGCCTGCTGTTGCAAGGCATGTGTGTGCAGTTTCACTGCCAACTCGACTTGGCATTTAAAAGTACTTGCCAAGCCTTCAACTCCCCTTTTTCTACATGTAAGTCACCCCTAAGGTAGGCCCTAGGTAACCGATAGGGAATGGTGCTATGTAGGGAAAAGGTAGGACATGTACCTGTGTAGTTTATGTATCCTAGTAGTGTAAAACTCTTAAATTTGTTTTACACAGTTGAGGCCTGCTCTTTTCATAGGCTAACATTAGGGCTACCCTCATATACTGTTTGAGTGGTAGATTCTGATCTGAAAGGAGTAACAAGGCCATCTTTAGTGTGGTCAGAATGGTAATACAAAATCCTGCTGACTGGCGAAGTTGGATTTAATATTACTATTTGAGAAATGCCACTTTTAGAAAGTGGGCATTTCTCTGCACTTAAATCCTTCTGTGCCTTACAATCCACGTCTGGCTGGGTTAGTTCACAGCTCCCTTGTGCATTTCACTCAGACAACTCCAAACACAGGATGCTCATTCACACTTGCACACATCTGCATATTGAATGGGTCTTCCTGGGCTGGGAGGGTGGAGGGCCTGACACTTACATGTCAAAGGACAGTGGCCTGCCCTCACACAATGGACTGCCAAACCCCCTACTGGGACCCTGGCAGACAGGATGTAACTGAAAGGAGACCTTGTGCACTTCTAAGCCACTCTTTGAAGTCTACCCCACTTCAAAGGCATATTTGGGTATTTAAATAGGGCCTCTGACCCTACTTCTGCTTGTCAGACACTTCTGCTTGTCAGACACTTCTGAATGACAAGATACCTACAGGGAAAGAAACTCTGAACCAGAACCTGCAACCTGCCAAAAGAAGTTGCCTCGCTGCCCAAAGGACTCACCTGGACTGCTTTGCTTTAAAGGACTGCTGCCTTGCTGTTGTCCTGCTGCCTTGCTGGCCTCTGGCTCTTCTGAGAAGTGCTCTCCAGGGGCTTGGATTGTGGTTGCCTCCTGTTTTCTGAAGTCTCAGGGCCAAAAAGCATTAATCTCTGCAAAGAACTCCTTGTGCGATGAAAACCGACGCACAGCCTGCCGCACAGTCTGCACTGCGGTGAAAAAATCACTGCAATGCCGAACTGAAATGACGCAGCCTGGCTCCCCCAAGTGAAGATCGACACAGCACCAGTGTTATGACCAGACCTTTGACGCACGCCCCCTGGATCGACGCATAGCCAAGCCAGAACAATGCAGCCCGACTTCCTGCGAGAGGAATCGATGTAGCGCCTGCCGTGTTCCAGAAATTTCCGAGCATCGCCCAACGGATCGACTCATCTCCTGTGACTTCACCCTGCACACCCAGGATTTCTCTGCATCGTCCCCGGGGTGTCCAAATACCCCGGAACCTGAAGAGGATCCAAGTCTGCATGCCGGAAATTGACAGAAAGCTCTTATTGTGTAAAAAAGCATTGGCGCATCATCTGTGTGCACCCGGAGAAACCGACGCACACCTCCCCATTTTCCACGCATCTCCTCCTCTGCAATCCCGTGCATATAATTTAGACACAAACCAGGTACTTTGTGCTTGCAAGGGACACTTATTGCTTTTTAAGAACTAAAGACTCTATTTATCATTACAAAAGTGATATTCCAACTTGATTGTTTTGACTTTAATCTACTCAGATAAATATTCTATATTTTTTTTAACCTGTGTGGTGTATTTTTGTGGTGTTTATACTGTGTTATTGCATGTTTTATTGCACAAATACTTTACACATTGCCTTCTAAGTTAAGTCTAACTGCTCAGTACCAAGCTACCAGAGGGTGGGCACAGCATAGTTTGGATTGTGTGTGACTTACCCTGACTAGAGTGAGGGTATTTGCTTGGACAGGGGGTAACCTGACTGCCAACCAAAGACCCCATTTCTAATAATATGCATCATCCAAGACCACAAAATGAAAGTGTTTATTTCATTTGCAGTGTTAGATCATGAGCAGGAACCTTCTACTTTAGCATTTTGTTTACTAATAATGGCAAACATGGAACCAGGGGAAGTGGGGAAAATAAATAAATTGATGAATCACAATCTGAACAAAAGCCACAAATGATATCAAAATACATTCTATTGTATTTACTTAGATTCTCAGCAGTTTTATTAAACCATACCTCATACTTTTAATCCCACAGTCATCACTGAACAAAGTCATCACTTTGAATGCCCCAAAAACATCACAATGTTCATTGGCATCCAGAAAAAAATTGTTGTAACTTCCATTTATATTGTGTTTTACTAGTGACATACAATTATTTGCAACAATATATGTTGCAACACATTCCTGCATATGTAT
This sequence comes from Pleurodeles waltl, assembly GCF_031143425.1. NCBI lineage: Eukaryota > Metazoa > Chordata > Amphibia > Caudata > Salamandridae > Pleurodeles > Pleurodeles waltl. The sequence continues at coordinate 934,050,151 of NC_090449.1, forward strand.
TACAGTGCTACATGTGCCTGCCAGTATGCCCACTGATGCTAACTTTTGTTTTGTGGTAATTCTGATGCTTCTTGGCGCTAATGAGTCCACTCTTACTATTTCTAAGAAAATATATACCGTTCACAAGTTGCATATCAGTAGATACATGTGCTTCCAAGCTAAGGGCCTCATTACGAGTCTGGCGGTCCAAAACCTGGACTGCAAGACCTGTGAAGAGAAGACCATCGCGAGGTTGGCTGGCTCCCCAGGTCCCATTATGAAGGTTTCCACTGGGCTGACTGGCGGAAACCTGTGAAATCTAAGGTTTCCACCAGTCAGCCCAGTGGAAATCGTGTGGTGGAATTGGCCTAGAGCCGAGGCCAATGCTGTCACACAGAGTGTGCACCCAGCACCCTCAGAATGCGTACTGTCTGCTGTAGTAGACAGTGTGCATTCTGAGGGTGCTGGGAGAAGCCCTGCACTGCCCATGACATGGTCGTGGGCAGTACAGGGGCCCCCATGTTGCCCCCAACACTGCCTTTATGGCAGCCTTTTCATTGGGGGGACCCTGCCATGAAAAGGCTAGCAGAAGGGGGGCACGTGATCAGCATAACGGTGCTGAATTCAGCCCCGCCGTAGCTGACCATGACTGCTGTCCCATCGGGAACCATGTTACGGTGGTGGCAGGGGTCCCTGGTGAGGCCCTAAGATTCCATACTCTTGATAAACACTGCACATCGGGAGGTATAGCCAATTTCTTGTGTAACATCCACATTCATTGCACCTAAATCCGTTTTTTCAATTTTTAAAGCACCGATCTCTTCCAAGAGGATAGCCAGACACCTCAGAAATAGCTTCCGCTGTCCATCATTCATGACAAAAAAACAGCACCAGCAAAACAATAAAAAGAAGAAGGAAAAGCCGTGCGGCTCAAGGCTGCACAGCAAAGAAAAGGCAGCTGCTCTCTTGTGTGCAGCAGGTGACTCGCTCCAAAATTATTTACTGCTCCACCTGGAGCACCCCATAATGGCATGCACAATTTTGTTCACTCAATGTGGCCTCAGAATGACAGGGGTACCACCAATGCAAAAAGTGAGACTTGGGGGGCTCCAGGAGTGCAGCATCTCCCCCAGGACTTTTTAAATTTTGCAGTGGTCTAGAAACCAGGACTCCTCTGGAATTCACAGTAGTGCTTAGAGCACTCCCAAGGCTGGGGCTTCTGTACTACAGCTGGGAGTGCAGCACCCTCTAGTGGCTAAGTACATGATCTCATTTATTATGGCCTAAGTATGTGGAAGAAGGTGCAAGTTGTACAGTGCCCTCTAGGGGATAAGTCTATGGTTGCATGTTATGTGATCACAATTTGATGGCTTCTAGAGGCTGTTTTTGTAATTGCATTTTCATGGTTTGAAAGTGTACAAAAAGCACACAGACACATGTTTTGCTCATCGTAAAATCATTTGATGCTATAACAATGTTGAAAATTTGTATTGATAACAAAGATTATGCTTCATTAACAGCAATACATGCATTTACATGTAATTATTACTATAGATTATTGTATTTATGTACAACATTATGCCTTTAACATGTGGTTTGTTGATCTTGAACCTTTGACCAAGCAAAAATACTTACCTTCTATGTTTCAATGACCCTTAATGGGAGATTAGATTTTGGAAACAACTGAATAATGGGGAGGAGAATAAGGTATCTCAATGGTGCAAGAATGAAATTGAGAAAAGTGAATTGATATGTGTCAACAGAGTTAGGAAAAGCTTAGAGGACGTTAGCAGGAATACAGGAGCCAAGTGGCATTTGCAGAAGTTACATAGAGAGGCTACTAGAAGTGAGCTCAGGATAATGAGAAAGGAACTATCTTGAAAGTGTGACCAACAATATCTTGAGGGGAAACAATCTGTCCATTTAGTGTGGACCTCAAGGCAGAATGAAACTTGGCTTCCATATATAGATATATTGCCGGAAAAATGCAACTGTCCAGGCGGGATTTGGATATGTGGTTTAAATATGAAATGCAACATCTTGCACAGTTTATTGGATTGTTTAAAGTTTTTAACATTACGTAAAATGATTTTACGCCCAATTATTTTACAGTATGATATTAAACATTGCGTGCAAGCTGTCAAATTATTAATGGAAATACACTCCTAGGATATTGCTAGTGCTATTGTGAGGTTTATGACTGTGGTAAAAAATGTTTTATGTGTAAATAGGCTAGTAGGTTTTATAATACACATATTTATTAAACCTATTCTTAGTATTGTTTTGTAAAATTCTTTTAATATACGGGTTGTTTTATATGTTACACATATAATGGGTGCAATGGACAAAAGTCTAAATAAACATTTCTTTGACTGACTGATTGACCCTTTACGGGGCAAAGGTGATTATAAAATGTAATCTATAGTATTTTCCATCTGCCAATGTATATATTTGTGAGTTATCGAATAGTATTTATTAGTTTGTGTATAATAAATATACTTTTTTTTTTTTTTTAAAGACATTGACTTGACAATCATTTATTGAGTGTTATTATTGTGTGCTAGTGAAGAGTGATTATTAGCTCACACCACCTCCCAAGAGTAGATCTTGGGCTGCTTTGCTTTGCTACCCTGAGAGAGCCAAGCACTACAGTAGGGTGCTTAGTTCCCAGTAAGGGGACATTGTAGACCTATTACCCCAATACCCCAATTTCCTACAGTCCTATTGAAGAATGCTCTTTTATTGTGGATGCAGAAGCTTCCTATCTCGTCATTGGAATGTTTTGTCTCAGAGAAATTCAAATACTGCACAGAATCACCCAACAATTATTTTTCTAAAACCTTTTTACCAGCAGATATAAACAACAATATTTTGATTAAGAACTTGTAGCAATCAAGTGATCTTTGAGAGAGTGGAAACATTATTTGTTACGGGCAAAACACACCATATAAATACTTACATATCCTAGGAATTTACATTTCCCAATATCTGATAGTACATCAACCCCTAGACATATCAGGTTAAATTGGTACTTTTCAAATAATGATTTGGTAATTAACTACAGATCAGTTCTGAACAGTGGTAAGGTTGATACTTTATCCCAACAGAATTCATTTGAATATGAGAGTGAATTGGCTGAAGATCCACCAATAATCATGTTCCCTAAAGTTTGTATGGTCATTGTTTTACTTTAGTTAATATGGAATAATGTTTGGTAAAAGCTATTATGGAAACTGTCTGCTGATGAAGACAATTTTATGAATGAACAAGAAGACGGCTATGAAAAAGATGCTTTATTGTGTAAAGCAAACTATGTATTTGCTGCCAGTTTAGTTCAGACGTCAGGCTATAAACTGGATTAATCCTCCAGACTTGCTGGACATCTTGGCAAAGCGAAGACTATAGCAGCTGTCCAAAGTTATTTTGGTGGTCACATTTACCAAACATGTAGGTTGGATGATACCTATGGTCAGATTAAAAGTTCACATCAAAACCTATGCAGATAATAAGTTTGCCTGTTCCGCCTAAATCTTGGAGTAGAGTTTCAGAGGATGTCATTGTGAAATTACCTGAAAGTCAAGTTTGTACTCTCCTTCTAGTAGTTGTTGATAATTTGTCTACAATAGGCCATTTTATAGTTCTGCCAGGACAAGAGTTAAACAGATGTTTGCACAACATTGTTCATTCTACATTTTTGATCACTGATAGCAGGTCTCAGTTTACTTTAAGGTTTTGTGATGCCTTGAGATAAATATGCTAACCCATATTCCCACCAATTATCCCCTCAGATGGAAGGACAGGTTCAGAGATTACATCAATGTATTGACCTTTAGCTGGGACATTATTCCTTGCAACAAGATTGCAGTATGATGTTATGCTTGTCAGAACTAACATAAAATATTAATGAGCTCTAACCTATTGGAATGTCACTAACTATCTCTGAATTACATTTGGATTAGTCACTATGTACATCAGTTCCTCCTGTGCAAGAATAGTGATATGACTTAACAGAAGAACAGCGGGCAGCAGAGGAAACCCTGAAGAAAATTAAAGTAAGTTACAAATGCTATGCTGATTGTAAGCACAGTCTACCTATTTCAGTATTTTTCTGGTGAAAAACTGTGGATCCTGACAAACAAATTAAATTAAAAGAAATTGTCTAAGTTGCAACCCAAGTTTAGGGATCATTCTTGCTTGGAAAATTGTGATTCCAGTTGCGATAATCTTGAAATTACCTCAGTCAATAAACATTAACCCAGTATTTTATCTATCGTTACTAAAACTATGTACTACAAAGGCACATATTGCTCTAAATCCTGTGGCGATTCAAGTAAGTGACAATGGTGAATATGAAATGAATAACATTTTAGATGCTATAATTGTCAAAAACCAATTGCAATGTTTGGTGGATTAGAAGGGATTTGGCCATGAGAAACGTTCATGAAAACCAGCTTCTAATATTCATGCACCAAACTGCTACTAAGACATCCTGACAAACCTGGAACTAGACAGCAGCGATTGCACCTTTTGGGGAAAGGCAGGGTCAGTACATGAATGAGGACCCCCCATTACCATGGTTACTACAGCTAAGAAAAGACTTGCAGTCTGTGAAGAATGCCAGCATTGCGTGGCAGAAGGCTGGGCACTCATGAAGAGCGAGTTGTGTGAGGGTGTCTTGCCAGTGGCCTATATGTACCAGAAATCCTTAACTATCACGTTGTTAGCCGATGGCCATCGTGGATTACTGGGTATACACTTCCTCATGTTTCACTGCATCCTTGTCAAGAATTCAAGTTGTATTGATGTAGCTAGTACACTTGCTTCATGGATTCCTGATTCATCCTTTTGGAACTTATCATCTTCAGAGTGTGTAAGGACAGTGTTCTGGAAGTTAGAGTATTTGGGAAAATATAATTTGAGCTAAACTTGTTTTAGAGAATTAACATCTTGAACTGTTCTGTTAATACATTAATGCCATAACCTTTAGGAACATTGACAGTTTTTTTTTTTTTTTTTTTAATTATTTTGTTAAGTAATCTGAATTCTTTCATCAATGCATTAGTTATTATTATGGAAATGTTATGTCATGACCTGTCCATTTGTGCCCCAAAACTCTACCAGGGCATCTTGGTTGTGCCCCATAATACCCTCTGAGACACCAGTGGTATTGCAAAGTGACCCCTTTTTGAGCGGTCACCTGAGTTTTTCAAATTGTTTGGAACTCTCTACCTGGTAATCTTGAACTCTAATACTGGTACACTTCTATACAGTGCCTAATGTACGAGCTCTGATCCCCTAAAACATGTCAACATTTGCTTACAACCTGGTTGCCACATTTACCTTTCATATAAGACTATTGTACCTTGTGCATAAATACACTCATGGTATGGAAAGATACATGTCACTTCTGGACTGCAGCACTGATTGTGCAATCCATTACAGTGGCAGTGAAAACATTGCTTCAGGCCTACTATGTGTTGCCTGACAGCAGCATCTTGAACTCTGCTGCCCAGATGTGTCAAAATCAGCCTGCTGACAGATTAAAAAACCTGATTTAAATAATTTCATAATTTGAATTTAAATATGAAGTATGTCACCTCTAATATTTAGGAGTATAACATGTATGACATTAGAAATGGCATGTTCCCCCCAGTGTCAAGACCTAAAACAGCAGTTTTGCTGGTCAGGCTGAAACTCATACATGAAAAAATCAAAGTCTGTATTATACACTTATACACTTTAGAAACTTTAATCTATATCATTGAATAACTTATGTTTATATTTAATAAAAATACAAATCATGGTAAAGTTGGATTTATTTTAAAGATATGGAAAATGTAACTTTTAGAAAGTTACCTTTGCCCTGCCCGAAGTTGCTAGATGATAAAATGCATTACCTGTCCAGCAACTGTCCAGTCGGTGCTTGGACTGAACTAGGTGTGAAAACTACTCCCTGTGCAGAGAGGAGTGAGGAGCTCTTTTTAAGGCTAATTGTGTTGGGCTCAGGAACCTAATTTACTTCAAAGGAGCCTTCTCTGTCCAATACGGGAAGATCCCTGCTTTTCCACCTTGCCAGGCTGGCACCAGGCCCAGTGGGAGGGATGCTACTCCCCGAACTAGTTTCAAGTAACCACAGAGGAGGGGATTTCTTATTACCCTGGCTATCTGGGTTCAAACACAGGCCCTGCACAAGAGGAAAAGGGCTTTTATATCTTGGATTTTGAGAATGAGGTGCACTGTGGGAATATTTGGAGTTCGGCGAAAGGAACTACTGAAAAATTAGGTCAGGTATGCCCCTGGAAATGTTTAACACACTGAAGTCTCTCCTGCTCTTTGTAGAACTTTTTTGACTTCTAGACTCTCACTGAGATCAATCCACTTGGTTCAACCAGGGCTCGATCATGGTTGACCTCAAATCACTCCTAGGTTCCATAGAAAAGCATTGCTGCTTTGTTCTTTTTGAGGTTTTCAGAAAATAACTAATTGCAGAAGGTGCAAACTAATGAGCCAGATGCAGTTATCTCATTGATAGAGGGGGGTGTTTAGTCAGCAGGACATTGGTCACTTATATTTTGTATTTCAGTTTAGGGGACAATCTGCTTCATATGAAGAAGCACAGAGATATTTGAAAGGTATATCCCTTCACAGTTGAAGTTAAATGCTAGAGGTTAATGGCCAATTTCTAAACACTTGTCAATTTGCCTTAAGATAGCCATTTCAGTCTGTAACTGTTTGTGCACCGCATAGTGACGAGGTAGAGGTCTTAAGACCGCCACATTCGCTGTGGCAGTCAGACTGGCACCATAGTGATGCCACAGTACGACCCTGGAAGAACTGCTGCAGTCCGACCGCCGGCACAGACAGGTTGCCGCCAGTCAACAGCCTGGCGGTCTTGGCGGTCGTAATCCTCCAGGGAAGCGTCCGGATTTCGAGTCCCCTTTCTGCCAGCCTGTGTATGGCGGTCGGACCGCCATGTAAAGGCTGGCGGAAAGGGGGATCGGGAAACCCATAGGGGTCCCTGCACTGCCTATGCACTTGGCATTAGAAGTGCAGGGGCACCCTTGAGCAGCTCAGTCGCGCTTTTCGCTGCCCTAATTATGCACCCAATGCACCACAATATTGCTGTTGGCTCAATTACGAGCGGGCATCAATGTTGTGGTGAGTTTCCCACTAGGCCGGCTGGTAGAAACACTATTTACCCCTGACGACCCAGTGGGAAACTTCTAATAGGGGCTGCGGAGGGACAGCCGCATAGGTAGTCATCCAGATGCAGGACCACTCAGTGTCTTTTTTTCCCCTCTCTTATCACATTCCCTTCCCCAGGTTCAACTAATTGTCTAACATGTCATACTGTATGTGGTCAAAAGCTGTTGTGGTGAGGGACCAAAGCGGGCTTTGATTGTATTGAATCTAAGGCACACAGTTAACCCCTTCGCTGCCAGGCCTTTTCCCCCTCCTGTGCCGAGCTTTTTTTGGCTATTTGGAGAAGTTCGCGCTTAGGCCCTCATAACTTTTTGTTCACATAAGCTACCCACGCCAAATTTGCGTCCTTTTTTTCCAACATCCTATGGATTCTAGAGGTACCCAGACTTTGTGGGTTCCCCAGAAGGAGGCCAAGAAATTAGCCAAAATACAGTGAAAATTTCGTTTTTTTTTTAAAAATGGGAAAAAGGGGCTGCAGAAGAAGGCTTGTGGTTTTTGTCCCTGAAAATGGCATCAACAAAAGGTTTGCGGTGCTAAAATCATCAGCTTCCCAGCTTTCAGGAACAGGCAGACTTGAATCAGATAACCCAATTTTTCAACACAATTTTGGCATTTTACTGGGACATACCCCATTTTTGCAATTTTTTGTGCTTTCAGCCTCCTTCAAGTCAGTGACGGAAATAGGTATGAAACCAATGCTGGATCCCAGAAACCAAAACATTTCTGAAAAGTAGACAAAATTCTGAATTCAGCAAGGGGTAATTTGTGTAGATCCTACAAAGGTTTCCTACAGAAAATAACAACTGAAAAAGAAAAATATTGAAATTGAGGAGAAAAAAACATAAATTTTTCTATACGTTTTACTCTGTAACTTTTTCCTGCAATGTCAGATTTTCAAAAGCAATATACTGTTACGTCTGCTGGACTCCTCTGGTTGCGGGGATATATAGGGCTTGTAGGTTCATCAAGAACCCTAGGTACCCAGAGCCAATAAATGAGCTGCACCCTGCAGTGCGTTTTCATTCTATACCAGGTATACAGCAATTCATTTGCTGAAATATAAAGAGTGAAAAATAGCTATCAAGAAAACCTTTGTATTTCCAAAAAGGGCACAAGATAAGGTGTTGAGGAGCAGTGGTTATTTGCACATCCCTGAATTCCGGGGTGACCATACTAGCATGTGAATTACAGGGCATTTCTCAAATAGATGTCTATTTTACACACTCTCTTATATTTGGAAGGAATAAATGTAGAGAAAGACAAGGGGCAATAACACTTGTTCCCCCAAGTCTCCCGATACAAATGATATCTCACTTGTGTGGGTAGGCCTAGCGCCCGCGACAGGAAACGCCCCAAAACGCAATGTGGACACATCAAATTTTTTGAAAGAAAACAGAGATGTTTTTTGCAAAGTGCCTACCTGTAGATTTTGGCCTCTAGCTCAGCTGGCACCTAGGGAAACCTACCAAATCCGTGCATTTTTGGAAACTAGAGACCTAGGGGAATCTAAGATGGGGTGACTTGTGGGGCTCTGACCAGGTTCTGTTACCCAGAATCCTTTGTAAACCTCACAATTTGGCTAAAAAAACAAGTTTTCCTCACATTTCGGTGACAGAAAGTTCTGGAATCTGAGAGGAGCCACAAATGTCATTCCACCCAGCGTTCCCCCAAGTCTCCTGATAAAAATGATAGCTCACTTGTGTGGGTAGGCCTAGCGCCTGTGACAGGAAATGCCCCAAAACGCAACATGGACACATCAAATCTTTTTAAAGAAAACAGAGGTGTTTTTTGCAAAGTGCCTTCCTGTAGATTTTGGCCTCTAGCTCAGCCGGCACCTAGGGAAACCTACCAAACCTGTGCATTTTTTAAAACTAGAGACCTAGGGGAATCCAAGATGGGGTGACTTGTGGGGCTCTGACCAGGTTCTGTTACCCAGAATCCTTTGCAAACCTCAAAATGTGGCTAAAAAACTCCTTTTCCTCAAATTTCGGTGACAGAAAGTTCTGCAATCTGAGAGGAGCCACAAATTTCCTTCCACCCAGCGTTCCCCCAAGTCTCCCGTTAAAAATGATGCCTCACTTGTGTGGGTAGGCCTAGCGCCCGAGGAAATGGCCCAAAACACAACGTGGGCACATCACATTTTTTCATAGAAAACAGTGCCTACCTGTGGATTTTGGCCTCTAGCTCAGCCGGCACCTGGGGAAACCTAGCAAACCAGCACATTTTTGAAAACTAGAAACCCAGGGGAATCCAAGATGGGGTGACTTGTGGGGCTCTGACCAGGTTATGTTACCCAGAATCCTTTGCAAACCTCAAAATGTGGCTAAAAAACACGTTTTCCTCATATTTCGGTGACAGAAAGTTCTGGAATCTGAGAGGAGCCACAAATTTCCTTCCACCCAGCGTTCCCCCAAGTCTCCCGATAAAAATGATACCTCACTTGTGTGGGTAGGCCTAGCGCCCGTGACAGGAAATGCCCCAAATACACAACGTGGACACATCACATTTTTTGAAAGAAAACAGAGGTGTTTTTTGCAAAGTTCCTACCTGTAGATTTTGGCCTCTAGCTCAGCCGGCACCTAGGGAAACCTACCAAACCTGTGCATTTTTTAAAACTAGAGACCTAGGGGAATCCAAGATGGGGTGACTTGTGGGGCTCTGACCAGGTTCTGTTACCCAGAATCCTTTGCAAACCTCAAAATGTGGCTAAAAAACTCCTTTTCCTCAAATTTCGGTGACAGAAAGTTCTGGAATCTGAGAGGAGCCACAAATTTCCTTCCACCCAGCGTTCCCCCAAGTCTCCCGTTAAAAATGATGCCTCACTTGTGTGGGTAGGCCTAGCGCCCGAGGAAATGGCCCAAAACACAACGTGGGCACATGACATTTTTTCATAGAAAACAGTGCCTACCTGTGGATTTTGGCCTCTAGCTCAGCCGGCACCTGGGGAAACCTAGCAAACCAGCACATTTTTGAAAACTAGAAACCCAGGGGAATCCAAGATGGGGTGACTTGTGGGGCTCTGACCAGGTTCTGTTACCCAGAATCCTTTGCAAACCTCAAAATGTGGCTAAAAAACACGTTTTCCTCATATTTCGGTGACAGAAAGTTCTGGAATCTGAGAGGAGCCACAAATTTCCTTCCACCCAGCGTTCCCCCAAGTCTCCCGATAAAAATGATACCTCACTTGTGTGGGTAGGCCTAGCGCCCGTGACAGGAAATGCCCCAAATACACAACGTGGACACATCACATTTTTTGAAAGAAAACAGAGGTGTTTTTTGCAAAGTTCCTACCTGTAGATTTTGGCCTCTAGCTCAGCCGGCACCTAGAGAAACCTACCAAACCTGTGCATTTTTGAAAACTAGAGACCCAGGGGAATCCAAGATGGGGTGACTTGTGGGGCTCTGACCAGGTTCTGTTACCCAGAATCCTTTGCAAACCTCAAAATTTGGCTAAAAAAACACATTTTCCTCACATTTCGGAGACAGAAAGTCCTGGAATCTGAGAGGAGCCACAAATTTCCTTCCACCCAGCGTTCCCCCAAGTCTCCCGATAAAAATGATACCTCACTTCTGTGGGTAGGCCTAGCACCCGTGACAGGAAATGCCCCACAACACAACGTGGACACATCAAATTTTTTGAAAGAAAACAGAGATGTTTTTTGCAAAGTGCCTACTTGTAGATTTTGGCCTCTAGCTCAGCCGGCACCTAGGGAAACCTACCAAACCTGTGCATTTGTGAAAACTAGAGACCTAGGGGAATCGAAGATAGGGTGACCTATGGGGCTCTAACCAGGTTCTGTTACCCAGAATCCTTTGCAAACCTCAAAATTTGGCAAAAAAACACATTTTCCTCACATTTCGGTGACAGAAAGTTCTGGAATCTGAGAGGAGCCACAAATTTCCTTCCACCCAGCGTTCCCCCAAGTCTCCCGTTAAAAATGATACCTCACTTGTGTGGGTAGGCCTAGTGCCCGCGACAGGAAATGGGCCAAAACACAACGTGGACACATCACATTTTTTCATAGAAAACAGTGCCTACCTGTGGAATTTTGCCTCTAGCTCAGCCGGCACCTGGGGAAACCTAGCAAACCAGTGCATTTTTGAAAACTAGAAACCCAGGGGAATCGAAGATGGGGTGATTTATGGGGCTCTAACCAGGTTCTGTTACCCAGAATCCTTTGCAAACCTCACAATTTGGCTAAAAAAACACATTTTCCTCACATTTCGGTGACAGAAAGTTCTGGAATCTGAGAGGAGCCACAAATCTCCTTCCACCCAGCGTTCCCCCAAGTCTCCCGTTAAAAATGATACCTCACTTGTGTGGGAAGGCCTAGCGCCCGTGACAGGAAATGGCCCAAAACACAACGTGGGCACATCACATTTTTTCTTAGAAAACAGTGCCTACCTGTGGATTTGGGCCTCTACCTCAGCCGGCACCTGGGGAAACCTAGCAAACCAGCGCATTTTTGAAAACTAGAAACCCAGGGGAATCCAAGATGGGGTGACTTGTGGGGCTCTGACCAGGTTCTGTTACCCAGAATCCTTTGCAAACCTCAATATTTGGCTAAAAAAACACATTTTCCTCACATTTCGGTGACAGAAAGTCCTGGAATCTGAGAGGAGCCACAAATTTCCTTTCACCCAGCGTTCCCCCAAGTCTCCCGATAAAAATGATACCTCACTTGTGTGGGTAGGCCTAGCACCCGTGACAGGAAATGCCCCACAACACAACGTGGACACATCAAATTTTTTGAAAGAAAACAGAGATGTTTTTTGCAAAGTGCTTACTTGGAGATTTTGGCCTCTAGCTCAGCCAGCACCTAGGGAAACCTACCAAACCTGTGTATTTGTGAAAACTAGAGACCTAGGGGAATCGAAGATAGGGTGACCTATGGGGCTCTGACCAGGTTCTGTTACCCAGAATCCTTTGCAAACCTTAAAATTTGGCAAAAAAACACATTTTCCTCACATTTCGGTGACAGAAAGTTCTGGAATCTGAGAGGAGCCACAAATTTCCTTCCACCCAGCGTTCCCCCAAGTCTCCCGTTAAAAATGATACCTCACTTGTGTGGGTAGGCCTAGTGCCCGCGACAGGAAATGGGCCAAAACATAACGTGGACACATCACATTTTTTCATAGAAAACAGTGCCTACCTGTGGAATTTTGCCTCTAGCTCAGCCGGCACCTGGGGAAACCTAGCAAACCAGTGCATTTTTTAAAACTAGAAACCCAGGGGAATCGAATATGGGGTGATTTATGGGGCTCTGACCAGGTTCTGTTACCCAGAATCCTTTGCAAACCTCAAAATTTGGCTAACAAAACACATTTTCCTCACATTTCGGTGACAGAAAGTTCTGGAATCTGAGAGGAGCCACAAATTTCCTTCCACCCAGCGTTCCCCCAAGTCTCCCGTTAAAAATGATACCTCACTTGTGTGGGTAGGCCTAGCGCCCGTGACAGGAAATGGCCCAAAACACAACGTGGGCACATCACATTTTTTCATAGAAAACAGTGCCTACCTGTGGATTTTGGCCTCTAGCTCAGCCGGCACCTGGGGAAACCTAGCAAACCAGCGCATTTTTGAAAACTAGAAACCCAGGGGAATCCAAGATGGGGTGACTTGTGGGGCTCTGACCAGGTTCTGTTACCCAGAATCCTTTGCAAACCTAAAGATTTGGCTAAAAAAACACGTTTTCCTCACATTTCAGTGACAGAAAGTTCTAGAATCTGAGAGGAGCCACAAATTTCATTCCACCCAGCGTTCCCCCAAGTCTCCCGATAAAAATGATACCTCACTTGTGTGGGTAGACCTAGCGCCTGTGACAGGAAATGCCCCAAATACACAACGTGGACACATCACATTTTTTGAAAGAAAACAGAGGTGTTTTTTACATATTGCCTACCTGTAGATTTTGGCCTCTAGCTCAGCCGGCACCTAGGGAAACCTACCAAACCTGTGCATTTTTTAAAACTAGAGACCTAGGGGAATCCGAGATGGGGTGATTTGTGGGGCTCTGACCAGGTTCTGTTACCCAGAATCCTTTGCAAACCTCAAAATGTGGCTAAAAAACACGTTTTCCTCATATTTCGGTGACAGAAAGTTCTGGAATCTGAGAGGAGCCACAAATTTCCTTCCACCCAGCGTTCCCCCAAGTCTCCCGATAAAAATGATACCTCACTTGTGTGGGTAGGCCTAGCGCCCGTGACAGGAAATGCCCCAAATACACAACGTGGACACATCACATTTTTTGAAAGAAAACAGAGGTGTTTTTTGCAAAGTTCCTACCTGTAGATTTTGGCCTCTAGCTCAGCCGGCACCTAGAGAAACCTACCAAACCTGTGCATTTTTGAAAACTAGAGACCCAGGGGAATCCAAGATGGGGTGACTTGTGGGGCTCTGACCAGGTTCTGTTACCCAGAATCCTTTGCAAACCTCAAAATTTGGCTAAAAAAACACATTTTCCTCACATTTCGGAGACAGAAAGTCCTGGAATCTGAGAGGAGCCACAAATTTCCTTCCACCCAGCGTTCCCCCAAGTCTCCCGATAAAAATGATACCTCACTTCTGTGGGTAGGCCTAGCACCCGTGACAGGAAATGCCCCACAACACAACGTGGACACATCAAATTTTTTGAAAGAAAACAGAGATGTTTTTTGCAAAGTGCCTACTTGTAGATTTTGGCCTCTAGCTCAGCCGGCACCTAGGGAAACCTACCAAACCTGTGCATTTGTGAAAACTAGAGACCTAGGGGAATCGAAGATAGGGTGACCTATGGGGCTCTAACCAGGTTCTGTTACCCAGAATCCTTTGCAAACCTCAAAATTTGGCAAAAAAACACATTTTCCTCACATTTCGGTGACAGAAAGTTCTGGAATCTGAGAGGAGCCACAAATTTCCTTCCACCCAGCGTTCCCCCAAGTCTCCCGTTAAAAATGATACCTCACTTGTGTGGGTAGGCCTAGTGCCCGCGACAGGAAATGGGCCAAAACACAACGTGGACACATCACATTTTTTCATAGAAAACAGTGCCTACCTGTGGAATTTTGCCTCTAGCTCAGCCGGCACCTGGGGAAACCTAGCAAACCAGTGCATTTTTGAAAACTAGAAACCCAGGGGAATCGAAGATGGGGTGATTTATGGGGCTCTAACCAGGTTCTGTTACCCAGAATCCTTTGCAAACCTCACAATTTGGCTAAAAAAACACATTTTCCTCACATTTCGGTGACAGAAAGTTCTGGAATCTGAGAGGAGCCACAAATCTCCTTCCACCCAGCGTTCCCCCAAGTCTCCCGTTAAAAATGATACCTCACTTGTGTGGGAAGGCCTAGCGCCCGTGACAGGAAATGGCCCAAAACACAACGTGGGCACATCACATTTTTTCTTAGAAAACAGTGCCTACCTGTGGATTTTGGCCTCTACCTCAGCCGGCACCTGGGGAAACCTAGCAAACCAGCGCATTTTTGAAAACTAGAAACCCAGGGGAATCCAAGATGGGGTGACTTGTGGGGCTCTGACCAGGTTCTGTTACCCAGAATCCTTTGCAAACCTCAATATTTGGCTAAAAAAACACATTTTCCTCACATTTCGGTGACAGAAAGTCCTGGAATCTGAGAGGAGCCACAAATTTCCTTTCACCCAGCGTTCCCCCAAGTCTCCCGATAAAAATGATACCTCACTTGTGTGGGTAGGCCTAGCACCCGTGACAGGAAATGCCCCACAACACAACGTGGACACATCAAATTTTTTGAAAGAAAACAGAGATGTTTTTTGCAAAGTGCTTACTTGGAGATTTTGGCCTCTAGCTCAGCCAGCACCTAGGGAAACCTACCAAACCTGTGTATTTGTGAAAACTAGAGACCTAGGGGAATCGAAGATAGGGTGACCTATGGGGCTCTGACCAGGTTCTGTTACCCAGAATCCTTTGCAAACCTTAAAATTTGGCAAAAAAACACATTTTCCTCACATTTCGGTGACAGAAAGTTCTGGAATCTGAGAGGAGCCACAAATTTCCTTCCACCCAGCGTTCCCCCAAGTCTCCCGTTAAAAATGATACCTCACTTGTGTGGGTAGGCCTAGTGCCCGCGACAGGAAATGGGCCAAAACATAACGTGGACACATCACATTTTTTCATAGAAAACAGTGCCTACCTGTGGAATTTTGCCTCTAGCTCAGCCGGCACCTGGGGAAACCTAGCAAACCAGTGCATTTTTTAAAACTAGAAACCCAGGGGAATCGAATATGGGGTGATTTATGGGGCTCTGACCAGGTTCTGTTACCCAGAATCCTTTGCAAACCTCAAAATTTGGCTAACAAAACACATTTTCCTCACATTTCGGTGACAGAAAGTTCTGGAATCTGAGAGGAGCCACAAATTTCCTTCCACCCAGCGTTCCCCCAAGTCTCCCGTTAAAAATGATACCTCACTTGTGTGGGTAGGCCTAGCGCCCGTGACAGGAAATGGCCCAAAACACAACGTGGGCACATCACATTTTTTCATAGAAAACAGTGCCTACCTGTGGATTTTGGCCTCTAGCTCAGCCGGCACCTGGGGAAACCTAGCAAACCAGCGCATTTTTGAAAACTAGAAACCCAGGGGAATCCAAGATGGGGTGACTTGTGGGGCT
Organism: Pleurodeles waltl; assembly: GCF_031143425.1. Lineage (NCBI taxonomy): Eukaryota > Metazoa > Chordata > Amphibia > Caudata > Salamandridae > Pleurodeles > Pleurodeles waltl. The sequence continues at coordinate 934,065,958 of NC_090449.1, forward strand.
CTGACCAGGTTCTGTTACCCAGAATCCTTTGCAAACCTAAAGATTTGGCTAAAAAAACACGTTTTCCTCACATTTCAGTGACAGAAAGTTCTAGAATCTGAGAGGAGCCACAAATTTCATTCCACCCAGCGTTCCCCCAAGTCTCCCGATAAAAATGATACCTCACTTGTGTGGGTAGACCTAGCGCCTGTGACAGGAAATGCCCCAAATACACAACGTGGACACATCACATTTTTTGAAAGAAAACAGAGGTGTTTTTTACATATTGCCTACCTGTAGATTTTGGCCTCTAGCTCAGCCGGCACCTAGGGAAACCTACCAAACCTGTGCATTTTTTAAAACTAGAGACCTAGGGGAATCCGAGATGGGGTGATTTGTGGGGCTCTGACCAGGTTCTGTTACCCAGAATCCTTTGCAAACCTCAAAATTTGGCTAAAAAAACACGTTTTCCTCACATTTCGGTGACAGAAAGTTCTGGAATCTGAGAGGAGCCACAAATTTCCTTCCACCCAGCGTTCCCCCAAGTCTCCCGATAAAAACGATACCTCACCTGTGTGGGTAGGCCTAGCACCCGTGACAGGAAATGCCCCATAACACAACGTGGACACATCACATTTTTTGAAAGAAAACAAAGGTGTTTTTTGCAAAGTGCCTACCTGTAGATTTTGACCTCTAGCTCAGCCGGCACCTAGGGAACCCTACCAAACCTGTGCATTTTTGAAAATTAAAGACCTATGGGAATCGAAGATGGGGTGACCTGTGGGGCTCTGACCAGGTTCTGTTACCCAGAATCCTTTGCAAACCTAAAAATGTGGCTAAAAAACACATTTTCCTCACATTTCGGTGACAGAAAGTTCTGGAATCTGAGAGGAGCCACAAATTTCCTTCCACCCAGCGTTCCCCCAAGTCTCCTGTTAAAAATGATACCTCACTTGTGTGGGTAGGCCTAGCGCCCGCGACAGGAAATGGGCCAAAACACAACGTGGACACATCACATTTTTTCATAGAAAACAGTGCCTACCTGTGGAATTTTGCCTCTAGCTCAGCCGGCACCTGGGGAAACCTAGCAAACCAGTGCATTTTTGAAAACTAGAAACCCAGGGGAATCGAAGATGGGGTGATTTGTGGGGCTCTGACCAGGTTCAGTTACCCAGAATCCTTTGCAAACCTAAAGATTTGGCTAAAAAAACACGTTTTCCTCACATTTCAGTGACAGAAAGTTCTAGAATCTGAGAGGAGCCACAAATTTCATTCCACCCAGCATTCCCCCAAGTCTCCCGATAAAAATGATACCTCACTGGTGTGGGTAGGCCTAGCGCCCGTGACAGGAAATGCCCCAAATACACAACGTGGACACATCACATTTTTTGAAAGAAAACAGAGGTGGTTTTTGCAAAGTGCCTACCTGTAGATTTTGGCCTCTAGCTCAGCCGGCACCTAGGGAAACCTACCAAACCTGTGCATTTTTGGAAACTAGAGACCTAGGGGAATCCGAGATGGGGTGACTTGTGGGGCTCTGACCAGGTTCTGTTACCCAGAATCCTTTGCAAACCTCAAAATTTGGCTAAAAAAACACGTTTTCCTCACATTTCGGTGACAGAAAGTTCTGGAATCTGAGAGGAGCCACAAATTTCCTTCCACCCAGCGTTCCCCCAAGTCTCCCGATAAAAATGATACCTCACTTGTGTGGGTAGGCCTAGCGCCCGTGACAGGAAATGCCCCAAATACACAACGTGGACACATCACATTTTTTGAAAGAAAACAGAGGTGGTTTTTGCAAAGTGCCTACCTGTAGATTTTGGCCTCTAGCTCAGCCGGCACCTAGGGAAACCCACCAAACCTGTGCATTTTTGAAATCTAGAGACCTAGGGGAATCCAAGATGGGGTGACTTGTGGGGCTCTGACCAGGTTCTGTTACCCAGAATCCTTTGCAAACCTAAAGATTTGGCTAAAAAAACACGTTTTCCTCACATTTCAGTGACAGAAAGTTCTAGAATCTGAGAGGAGCCACAAATTTCATTCCACCCAGCGTTCCCCCAAGTCTCCCGATAAAAATGATACTTCACTTGTGTGGGTAGGCCTAGCGCCCGTGACAGGAAATGCCCCAAAACACAACGTGGACACATCACATTTTTTTAAAGAAAACAGAGGTGTTTTTTACATATTGCCTACCTGTAGATTTTGGCCTCTAGTTCAGCCGGCACCTAGGGAAACCTACCAAACCTGTGCATTTTTGAAAACTAGAGACCTAGGGGAATCCAAGATGGGGTGACTTGTGGGGCTCTGACCAGGTTCTGTTACCCAGAATCCTTTGCAAACCTAAAGATTTGGCTAAAAAAACACGTTTTCCTCACATTTCAGTGACAGAAAGTTCTAGAATCTGAGAGGAGCCACAAATTTCATTCCACCCAGCGTTCCCCCAAGTCTCCCGATAAAAATGATACCTCACTTGTGTGGGTAGGCCTAGCGCCTGTGACAGGAAATGCCCCAAATACACAACGTGGACACATCACATTTTTTGAAAGAAAACAGAGGTGGTTTTTGCAAAGTGCCTACCTGTAGATTTTGGCCTCTAGCTCAGCCGGCACCTAGGGAAACCTACCAAACCTGTGCATTTTTTAAAACTAGAGACCTAGGGGAATCCGAGATGGGGTGACTTGTGGGGCTCTGACCAGGTTCTGTTACCCAGAATCCTTTGCAAACCTCAAAATTTGGCTAAAAAAACACGTTTTCCTCACATTTCGGTGACAGAAAGTTCTGGAATCTGAGAGGAGCCACAAATTTCCTTCCACCCAGCGTTCCCCCAAGTCTCCCGATAAAAACGATACCTCACCTGTGTGGGTAGGCCTAGCACCCGTGACAGGAAATGCCCCATAACACAACGTGGACACATCACATTTTTTGAAAGAAAACAAAGGTGTTTTTTGCAAAGTGCCTACCTGTAGATTTTGACCTCTAGCTCAGCCGGCACCTAGGGAACCCTACCAAACCTGTGCATTTTTGAAAATTAAAGACCTATGGGAATCGAAGATGGGGTGACCTGTGGGGCTCTGACCAGGTTCTGTTACCCAGAATCCTTTGCAAACCTAAAAATGTGGCTAAAAAAACATTTTCCTCACATTTCGGTGACAGAAAGTTCTGGAATCTGAGAGGAGCCACAAATTTCCTTCCACCCAGCGTTCCCCCAAGTCTCCTGTTAAAAATGATACCTCACTTGTGTGGGTAGGCCTAGCGCCCGCGACAGGAAATGGGCCAAAACACAACGTGGACACATCAAATTTTTTCATAGAAAACAGTGCCTACCTGTGGAATTTTGCCTCTAGCTCAGCCGGCACCTGGGGAAACCTAGCAAACCAGTGCATTTTTGAAAACTAGAAACCCAGGGGAATCGAAGATGGGGTGATTTGTGGGGCTCTGACCAGGTTCAGTTACCCAGAATCCTTTGCAAACCTAAAGATTTGGCTAAAAAAACACGTTTTCCTCACATTTCAGTGACAGAAAGTTCTAGAATCTGAGAGGAGCCACAAATTTCATTCCACCCAGCGTTCCCCCAAGTCTCCCGATAAAAATGATACCTCACTTGTGTGGGTAGGCCTAGCGCCTGTGACAGGAAATGCCCCAAATACACAACGTGGACACATCACATTTTTTGAAAGAAAACAGAGGTGGTTTTTTCAAAGTGCCTACCTGTAGATTTTGGCCTCTAGCTCAGCCGGCACCTAGGGAAACCTACCAAACCTGTGCATTTTTTAAAACTAGAGACCTAGGGGAATCCGAGATGGGGTGACTTGTGGGGCTCTGACCAGGTTCTGTTACCCAGAATCCTTTGCAAACCTCAAAATTTGGCTAAAAAAACACGTTTTCCTCACATTTCGGTGACAGAAAGTTCTGGAATCTGAGAGGAGCCACAAATTTCCTTCCACCCAGCGTTCCCCCAAGTCTCCCGATAAAAACGATACCTCACCTGTGTGGGTAGGCCTAGCACCCGTGACAGGAAATGCCCCATAACACAACGTGGACACATCACATTTTTTGAAAGAAAACAAAGGTGTTTTTTGCAAAGTGCCTACCTGTAGATTTTGACCTCTAGCTCAGCCGGCACCTAGGGAACCCTACCAAACCTGTGCATTTTTGAAAATTAAAGACCTATGGGAATCGAAGATGGGGTGACCTGTGGGGCTCTGACCAGGTTCTGTTACCCAGAATCCTTTGCAAACCTAAAAATGTGGCTAAAAAAACATTTTCCTCACATTTCGGTGACAGAAAGTTCTGGAATCTGAGAGGAGCCACAAATTTCCTTCCACCCAGCGTTCCCCCAAGTCTCCTGTTAAAAATGATACCTCACTTGTGTGGGTAGGCCTAGCGCCCGCGACAGGAAATGGGCCAAAACACAACGTGGACACATCACATTTTTTCATAGAAAACAGTGCCTACCTGTGGAATTTTGCCTCTAGCTCAGCCGGCACCTGGGGAAACCTAGCAAACCAGTGCATTTTTGAAAACTAGAAACCCAGGGGAATCGAAGATGGGGTGATTTGTGGGGCTCTGACCAGGTTCAGTTACCCAGAATCCTTTGCAAACCTAAAGATTTGGCTAAAAAAACAAGTTTTCCTCACATTTCAGTGACAGAAAATTCTAGAATCTGAGAGGAGCCACAAATTTCCTTCCACCCAGCGTTCCCCCAAGTCTCCCGATAAAAATGATACCTCACTTGTGTGGGTAGGCCTAGCGCCTGTGACAGGAAATGCCCCAAATACACAACGTGGACACATCACATTTTTTGAAAGAAAACAGAGGTGTTTTTTACCTATTGCCTACCTGTAGATTTTGGCCTCTAGCTCAGCCGGCACCTAGGGAAACCTACCAAACCTGTGCATTTTTTAAAACTAGAGACCTAGGGGAATCCGAGATGGGGTGATTTGTGGGGCTCTGACCAGGTTCTGTTACCCAGAATCCTTTGCAAACCTCAAAATTTGGCTAAAAAAACACGTTTTCCTCACATTTCGGTGACAGAAAGTTCTGGAATCTGAGAGGAGCCACAAATTTCCTTCCACCCAGCGTTCCCCCAAGTCTCCCGATAAAAACGATACCTCACCTGTGTGGGTAGGCCTAGCACCCGTGACAGGAAATGCCCCATAACACAACGTGGACACATCACATTTTTTGAAAGAAAACAAAGGTGTTTTTTGCAAAGTGCCTACCTGTAGATTTTGACCTCTAGCTCAGCCGGCACCTAGGGAACCCTACCAAACCTGTGCATTTTTGAAAATTAAAGACCTATGGGAATCGAAGATGGGGTGACCTGTGGGGCTCTGACCAGGTTCTGTTACCCAGAATCCTTTGCAAACCTAAAAATGTGGCTAAAAAACACATTTTCCTCACATTTCGGTGACAGAAAGTTCTGGAATCTGAGAGGAGCCACAAATTTCCTTCCACCCAGCGTTCCCCCAAGTCTCCTGTTAAAAATGATACGTCACTTGTGTGGGTAGGCCTAGCGCCCGCGACAGGAAATGGGCCAAAACACAACGTGGACACATCACATTTTTTCATAGAAAACAGTGCCTACCTGTGGAATTTTGCCTCTAGCTCAGCCGGCACCTGGGGAAACCTAGCAAACCAGTGCATTTTTGAAAACTAGAAACCCAGGGGAATCGAAGATGGGGTGATTTGTGGGGCTCTGACCAGGTTCAGTTACCCAGAATCCTTTGCAAACCTAAAGATTTGGCTAAAAAAACACGTTTTCCTCACATTTCAGTGACAGAAAGTTCTAGAATCTGAGAGGAGCCACAAATTTCCTTCCACCCAGCGTTCCCCCAAGTCTCCCGATAAAAATGATACCTCACTTGTGTGGGTAGGCCTAGCGCCCGTGACAGGAAATGCCCCAAATACACAACGTGGACACATCACATTTTTTGAAAGAAAACAGAGGTGGTTTTTGCAAAGTGCCTACCTGTAGATTTTGGCCTCTAGCTCAGCCGGCACCTAGGGAAACCTACCAAACCTGTGCATTTTTGGAAACTAGAGACCTAGGGGAATCCGAGATGGGGTGACTTGTGGGGCTCTGACCAGGTTCTGTTACCCAGAATCCTTTGCAAACCTCAAAATTTGGCTAAAAAAACACGTTTTCCTCACATTTCGGTGACTGAAAGTTCTGGAATCTGAGAGGAGCCACAAATTTCCTTCCACCCAGCGTTCCCCCAAGTCTCCCGATAAAAATGATACCTCACTTGTGTGGGTAGGCCTAGCGCCCGTGACAGGAAATGCCCCAAATACACAACGTGGACACATCACATTTTTTGAAAGAAAACAGAGGTGGTTTTTGCAAAGTGCCTACCTGTAGATTTTGGCCTCTAGCTCAGCCGGCACCTAGGGAAACCCACCAAACCTGTGCATTTTTGAAATCTAGAGACCTAGGGGAATCCAAGATGGGGTGACTTGTGGGGCTCTGACCAGGTTCTGTTACCCAGAATCCTTTGCAAACCTAAAGATTTGGCTAAAAAAACACGTTTTCCTCACATTTCAGTGACAGAAAGTTCTAGAATCTGAGAGGAGCCACAAATTTCATTCCACCCAGCGTTCCCCCAAGTCTCCCGATAAAAATGATACTTCACTTGTGTGGGTAGGCCTAGCGCCCGTGACAGGAAATGCCCCAAAACACAACGTGGACACATCACATTTTTTTAAAGAAAACAGAGGTGTTTTTTACAAATTGCCTACCTGTAGATTTTGGCCTCTAGTTCAGCCGGCACCTAGGGAAACCTACCAAACCTGTGCATTTTTGAAAACTAGAGACCTAGGGGAATCCAAGATGGGGTGACTTGTGAGGCTCTGACCAGGTTCTGTTACCCAGAATCCTTTGCAAACCTAAAGATTTGGCTAAAAAAACACGTTTTCCTCACATTTCAGTGACAGAAAGTTCTAGAATCTGAGAGGAGCCACAAATTTCATTCCACCCAGCGTTCCCCCAAGTCTCCCGATAAAAATTATACCTCACTTGTGTGGGTAGGCCTAGCGCCTGTGACAGGAAATGCCCCAAATACACAACGTGGACACATCACATTTTTTGAAAGAAAACAGAGGTGGTTTTTGCAAAGTGCCTACCTGTAGATTTTGGCCTCTAGCTCAGCCGGCACCTAGGGAAACCTACCAAACCTGTGCATTTTTTAAAACTAGAGACCTAGGGGAATCCGAGATGGGGTGACTTGTGGGGCTCTGACCAGGTTCTGTTACCCAGAATCCTTTGCAAACCTCAAAATTTGGCTAAAAAAACACGTTTTCCTCACATTTCGGTGACAGAAAGTTCTGGAATCTGAGAGGAGCCACAAATTTCCTTCCACCCAGCGTTCCCCCAAGTCTCCCGATAAAAACGATACCTCACCTGTGTGGGTAGGCCTAGCACCCGTGACAGGAAATGCCCCATAACACAACGTGGACACATCACATTTTTTGAAAGAAAACAAAGGTGTTTTTTGCAAAGTGCCTACCTGTAGATTTTGACCTCTAGCTCAGCCGGCACCTAGGGAACCCTACCAAACCTGTGCATTTTTGAAAATTAAAGACCTATGGGAATCGAAGATGGGGTGACCTGTGGGGCTCTGACCAGGTTCTGTTACCCAGAATCCTTTGCAAACCTAAAAATGTGGCTAAAAAAACATTTTCCTCACATTTCGGTGACAGAAAGTTCTGGAATCTGAGAGGAGCCACAAATTTCCTTCCACCCAGCGTTCCCCCAAGTCTCCTGTTAAAAATGATACCTCACTTGTGTGGGTAGGCCTAGCGCCCGCGACAGGAAATGGGCCAAAACACAACGTGGACACATCACATTTTTTCATAGAAAACAGTGCCTACCTGTGGAATTTTGCCTCTAGCTCAGCCGGCACCTGGGGAAACCTAGCAAACCAGTGCATTTTTGAAAACTAGAAACCCAGGGGAATCGAAGATGGGGTGATTTGTGGGGCTCTGACCAGGTTCAGTTACCCAGAATCCTTTGCAAACCTAAAGATTTGGCTAAAAAAACACGTTTTCCTCACATTTCAGTGACAGAAAATTCTAGAATCTGAGAGGAGCCACAAATTTCCTTCCACCCAGCGTTCCCCCAAGTCTCCCGATAAAAATGATACCTCACTTGTGTGGGTAGGCCTAGCGCCTGTGACAGGAAATGCCCCAAATACACAACGTGGACACATCACATTTTTTGAAAGAAAACAGAGGTGTTTTTTACATATTGCCTACCTGTAGATTTTGGCCTCTAGCTCAGCCGGCACCTAGGGAAACCTACCAAACCTGTGCATTTTTTAAAACTAGAGACCTAGGGGAATCCGAGATGGGGTGATTTGTGGGGCTCTGACCAGGTTCTGTTACCCAGAATCCTTTGCAAACCTCAAAATTTGGCTAAAAAAACACGTTTTCCTCACATTTCGGTGACAGAAAGTTCTGGAATCTGAGAGGAGCCACAAATTTCCTTCCACCCAGCGTTCCCCCAAGTCTCCCGATAAAAACGATACCTCACCTGTGTGGGTAGGCCTAGCACCCGTGACAGGAAATGCCCCATAACACAACGTGGACACATCACATTTTTTGAAAGAAAACAAAGGTGTTTTTTGCAAAGTGCCTACCTGTAGATTTTGACCTCTAGCTCAGCCGGCACCTAGGGAACCCTACCAAACCTGTGCATTTTTGAAAATTAAAGACCTATGGGAATCGAAGATGGGGTGACCTGTGGGGCTCTGACCAGGTTCTGTTACCCAGAATCCTTTGCAAACCTAAAAATGTGGCTAAAAAACACATTTTCCTCACATTTCGGTGACAGAAAGTTCTGGAATCTGAGAGGAGCCACAAATTTCCTTCCACCCAGCGTTCCTCCAAGTCTCCTGTTAAAAATGATACGTCACTTGTGTGGGTAGGCCTAGCGCCCGCGACAGGAAATGGGCCAAAACACAACGTGGACACATCACATTTTTTCATAGAAAACAGTGCCTACCTGTGGAATTTTGCCTCTAGCTCAGCCGGCACCTGGGGAAACCTAGCAAACCAGTGCATTTTTGAAAACTAGAAACCCAGGGGAATGGAAGATGGGGTGATTTGTGGGGCTCTGACCAGGTTCAGTTACCCAGAATCCTTTGCAAACCTAAAGATTTGGCTAAAAAAACACGTTTTCCTCACATTTCAGTGACAGAAAGTTCTAGAATCTGAGAGGAGCCACAAATTTCCTTCCACCCAGCGTTCCCCCAAGTCTCCCGATAAAAATGATACCTCACTTGTGTGGGTAGGCCTAGCGCCCGTGACAGGAAATGCCCCAAATACACAACGTGGACACATCACATTTTTTGAAAGAAAACAGAGGTGGTTTTTGCAAAGTGCCTACCTGTAGATTTTGGCCTCTAGCTCAGCCGGCACCTAGGGAAACCTACCAAACCTGTGCATTTTTGGAAACTAGAGACCTAGGGGAATCCGAGATGGGGTGACTTGTGGGGCTCTGACCAGGTTCTGTTACCCAGAATCCTTTGCAAACCTCAAAATTTGGCTAAAAAAACACGTTTTCCTCACATTTCGGTGACAGAAAGTTCTGGAATCTGAGAGGAGCCACAAATTTCCTTCCACCCAGCGTTCCCCCAAGTCTCCCGATAAAAATGATACCTCACTTGTGTGGGTAGGCCTAGCGCCCGTGACAGGAAATGCCCCAAATACACAACGTGGACACATCACATTTTTTGAAAGAAAACAGAGGTGGTTTTTGCAAAGTGCCTACCTGTAGATTTTGGCCTCTAGCTCAGCCGGCACCTAGGGAAACCCACCAAACCTGTGCATTTTTGAAATCTAGAGACCTAGGGGAATCCAAGATGGGGTGACTTGTGGGGCTCTGACCAGGTTCTGTTACCCAGAATCCTTTGCAAACCTAAAGATTTGGCTAAAAAAACACGTTTTCCTCACATTTCAGTGACAGAAAGTTCTAGAATCTGAGAGGAGCCACAAATTTCATTCCACCCAGCGTTCCCCCAAGTCTCCCGATAAAAATGATACTTCACTTGTGTGGGTAGGCCTAGCGCCCGTGACAGGAAATGCCCCAAAACACAACGTGGACACATCACATTTTTTTAAAGAAAACAGAGGTGTTTTTTACAAATTGCCTACCTGTAGATTTTGGCCTCTAGTTCAGCCGGCACCTAGGGAAACCTACCAAACCTGTGCATTTTTGAAAACTAGAGACCTAGGGGAATCCAAGATGGGGTGACTTGTGGGGCTCTGACCAGGTTCTGTTACCCAGAATCCTTTGCAAACCTAAAGATTTGGCTAAAAAAACACGTTTTCCTCACATTTCAGTGACAGAAAGTTCTAGAATCTGAGAGGAGCCACAAATTTCATTCCACCCAGCGTTCCCCCAAGTCTCCCGATAAAAATGATACCTCACTTGTGTGGGTAGGCCTAGCGCCTGTGACAGGAAATGCCCCAAATACACAACGTGGACACATCACATTTTTTGAAAGAAAACAGAGGTGGTTTTTGCAAAGTGCCTACCTGTAGATTTTGGCCTCTAGCTCAGCCGGCACCTAGGGAAACCTACCAAACCTGTGCATTTTTTAAAACTAGAGACCTAGGGGAATCCGAGATGGGGTGACTTGTGGGGCTCTGACCAGGTTCTGTTACCCAGAATCCTTTGCAAACCTCAAAATTTGGCTAAAAAAACACGTTTTCCTCACATTTCGGTGACAGAAAGTTCTGGAATCTGAGAGGAGCCACAAATTTCCTTCCACCCAGCGTTCCCCCAAGTCTCCCGATAAAAACGATACCTCACCTGTGTGGGTAGGCCTAGCACCCGTGACAGGAAATGCCCCATAACACAACGTGGACACATCACATTTTTTGAAAGAAAACAAAGGTGTTTTTTGCAAAGTGCCTACCTGTAGATTTTGACCTCTAGCTCAGCCGGCACCTAGGGAACCCTACCAAACCTGTGCATTTTTGAAAATTAAAGACCTATGGGAATCGAAGATGGGGTGACCTGTGGGGCTCTGACCAGGTTCTGTTACCCAGAATCCTTTGCAAACCTAAAAATGTGGCTAAAAAAACATTTTCCTCACATTTCGGTGACAGAAAGTTCTGGAATCTGAGAGGAGCCACAAATTTCCTTCCACCCAGCGTTCCCCCAAGTCTCCTGTTAAAAATGATACCTCACTTGTGTGGGTAGGCCTAGCGCCCGCGACAGGAAATGGGCCAAAACACAACGTGGACACATCACATTTTTTCATAGAAAACAGTGCCTACCTGTGGAATTTTGCCTCTAGCTCAGCCGGCACCTGGGGAAACCTAGCAAACCAGTGCATTTTTGAAAACTAGAAACCCAGGGGAATCGAAGATGGGGTGATTTGTGGGGCTCTGACCAGGTTCAGTTACCCAGAATCCTTTGCAAACCTAAAGATTTGGCTAAAAAAACACGTTTTCCTCACATTTCAGTGACAGAAAGTTCTAGAATCTGAGAGGAGCCACAAATTTCCTTCCACCCAGCGTTCCCCCAAGTCTCCCGATAAAAATGATACCTCACTTGTGTGGGTAGGCCTAGCGCCCGTGACAGGAAATGCCCCAAATACACAACGTGGACACATCACATTTTTTGAAAGAAAACAGAGGTGGTTTTTGCAAAGTGCCTACCTGTAGATTTTGGCCTCTAGCTCAGCCAGCACCTAGGGAAACCTACCAAACCTGTGCATTTTTGAAAACTAGAGACCTAGGGGAATCCGAGATGGGGTGACTTGTGGGGCTCTGACCAGGTTCTGTTACCCAGAATCCTTTGCAAACCTCAAAATTTGGCTAAAAAAACACGTTTTCCTCACATTTCGGTGACAGAAAGTTCTGGAATCTAAGAGGAGCCACAAATTTCCTTCCACCCAGCGTTCCCCCAAGTCTCCCGATAAAAATGATACCTCACTTGTGTGGGTAGGCCTAGCGCCCGTGACAGGAAATGCCCCAAATACACAACGTGGACACATCACATTTTTTGAAAGAAAACAGAGGTGGTTTTTGCAAAGTGCCTACCTGTAGATTTTGGCCTCTAGCTCAGCCGGCACCTGGGGAAACCTACCAAACCTGTGCATTTTTGAAAACTAGAGACCTAGGGGAATCCGAGATGGGGTGACTTGTGGGGCTCTGACCAGGTTCTGTTACCCAGAATCCTTTGCAAACCTCAAAATTTGGCTAAAAAAACACGTTTTCCTCACATTTCGGTGACAGAAAGTTCTGGAATCTGAGAGGAGCCACAAATTTCCTTCCACCCAGCGTTCCCCCAAGTCTCCCGATAAAAACGATACCTCACTTGTGTGGGTAGGCCTAGCACCCGTGACAGGAAATGCCCCATAACACAACGTGGACACATCACATTTTTTGAAAGAAAACAGAGGTGTTTTTTGCAAAGTGCCTACCTGTAGATATTGGCCTCTAGCTCAGCCGGCACCTAGGGAACCCTACCAAACCTGTGCATTTTTGAAAATTAAAGACCTATGGGAATCGAAGATGGGGTGACCGGTGGGGCTCTGACCAGGTTCTGTTACCCAGAATCCTTTGAAAACCTAAAAATGTGGCTAAAAAACACATTTTCCTCACATTTCGGTGACAGAAAGTTCTGGAATCTGAGAGGAGCCACAAATTTCCTTCCACCCAGCGTTCCCCCAAGTCTCCTGTTAAAAATGATACCTCACTTGTGTGGGTAGGCCTAGCGCCCGCGACAGGAAATGGGCCAAAACACAACGTGGACGCATCACATTTTTTCATAGAAAACAGTGCCTACCTGTGGAATTTTGCCTCTAGCTCAGCCGGCACCTTGGGAAACCTAGCAAACCAGTGCAGTTTTGAAAACTAGAAACCCAGGGGAATCGAAGATGGGGTGATTTGTGGGGCTCTGACCAGGTTCTGTTACCGAGAATCCTTTGCAAACCTCAAAATTTGGCTAAAAAAACCCGTTTTCCTCACATTTCGGTGACAGAAAGTTCTGGAATCTGAGAGGAGCCACAAATGTGCTTCCACCCACCGTTCCCCCAAGTCTCCCGATAAAAATGATACCTTACTTGTGTGGGTAGGCCTAGCGCCCGCAGCAGGAGATGGCCCAAAACACAACGTGGATACATCACATTTTTTCAGAGAAAACAGTGCCTACCTGTGGATTTTGGCCTCTAGCTCAGCCGGCCCCAGAGGGGGCAGAAATGGCCTAAAATAAATTTGTCCCCCAACCCCTCAACACCCCACCCCCAGGGAGCGACCCTTGCCTACGGGTTCGCTCCCCCTGCGTGAAATTGGCGCCAAAAAATAAATCCCCGGTGCCTAGTGGTTTCTGCCCCCTGGGGGGCAGATTGACCTAAAATCGGCCAATCTGCCCCCAAGGAGGGCAGAAATGGTCTAAATACAATTTGCCCCCCTGGGGAGTGACCCTCGCCTAATGGGTCGCTCCCCATCTCTAAAAAAACAAACAAGCAAAAACACAAAAAATAATTTGCCCTGGCGCCTAGAGGTTTCTGCCCCCCCAGGGGCAGATCGGCCTAATACCAATAGGCCGATCTGCCCCCAGGGGGGGGCAGAAAAGGCCTAAAATAAATTTGCCCCCGCATCCCCCCCGGGGAGCGACCCTTGTCTACAAAGTCGCTCCCCTTGCGTGATGGCGCAAAAAAAAGATCCCTGGTGCCTAGTGGTTTCTGCCCCTGTTGGGGGCAGATTGACCTAAAATCGGCCGATCTGCCCCCAAAGCGGCAAGAAATGCAATTTGCCCCTCCATCTGTAAAACAAAAAAAAACAAAAAATCCCTGGTGCCTAGTGGTTTCTGCCCCCCTTGGGGGGAGATCAGCCTAATCAAAATAGGCTGATCTACCCACCAGGGGGCAGAAATGGCCTAAAATAATTCCCCCCCCAGGGAGCGATCCATGCCTAAGGGTTCGCTCCCCTTGAGTGAAATTCACGTAAAAAAAAAAACTCCCCGGTGTCTAGTGGTTTCTGCCCCCTTTGGGGGCAGATTGGCCTCATCAAAATAGGCCAATCTGCCCCCAAGGGGGGGCAGAAATGGCCTAAGTATAATTTGCCCCCTAGGGGAGCGACCCTTGCCTAAGGGGTCACTCCCCACCTAAAAAAGAACAAAAACAAAACAAAAAGAAAAAAAATGATCCCTGGAGCCTAGAGGTTTCTGCCCCCCCTGAGGGCAGAAAAGGCCTTCCCAAAAAAATGCCCCCCCTGGGAGGGACCCTTGCCAAAGGGGTCACTCCCTTATGTCCATTTAAAAAAAAAAGAAAAAAAATCTGTGGTGTCTAGTGTCTGTGGTGTCTGTGGTGTCTAGTCAAAGTCAGTGTTCTTTGTCCTATAATGAAATGTTACATCCATCCCTTTTTTTTAGTTTAAAGAGAAAGTTTATTGATAATTAATGCAATATTCAAAATATATAAATACACTTGAAGACATGAATAGATAATACAGTAACAGTTCAATTCCATGAAACACACTCATTACAAAACACGAAAAATGTATAAATGCTTTGAAATATAGGTATACATGCATATATTGAGTATATAGATGTATGAAATTATGAACACTATAAGTACAAAGAAAGAATGTAAATAAAACAATTCATGGCGGTTTAGAGACTGCTTCATTTCTAGGAAAATGATTACATGCAGAATAAGCCAAAGAGTTCAGGTAATTTGTAACAGGTAACCATAACATATCTCTTTTAATAGCAAGGGATAAGGGGGAAACACAGGCTCTATCCAACCTATGGTTATAGCATATACCACACCACCAAGCTTAAAAGGATAATGTAGAAGAGTCCTTCAAATTTTTCGTAATTTTTTAAAAAGCAACAGCTAATAATAAATCTAAGATTAAAATACTATTTTTTGGACAACGGGACCACTCGTCTGCAAGGCTACCTAAACATATATTTGGAAACTTAAGGCAACTTGAGTATTAAAAATAGTATTCATTTGATTCCAAACGTTAACCCAAAATTGAATTGTACATGGACCAGTAAAATGCATATATTTAAGATCTGAGACCGGCCCATTACAAGACCAACATGCGGATGGAAGATTAGAGTTCATTACATGTAAAGATAATGGTGGAATTAATAACCTATTACAGATAAAAAATTAAGTTTGTGTAGCATTAGCTGCTCTTGAGGATTTCCGTATTTTAATCCACACCTTATTCCATAAAGGAAGTGAAAATGAAATATCTAAATCTTTCTCCCACTATATTTCTATTTCAGACTTAGGTCTGTCCTCAGGAAGGGCAGTAATTGTCTGATAAATACGAGAAGCCGATGAAGACTGTACAAGCAGATTCTTAGTTGTCGAAGGTCGGACAAAAGAAGCTTGTTGAACTGGAAAGGATTGATAAGAACTATTCATGACATGTATTAAAGCCTCATATTTTTTATCAAAAGAGGACAGAAATGAAAAAATAAGTTGTGCTTGTACAAAACAAAGAGGGGATTCATTTTCATACAATTCGTGCATCCATCTTAACCCCTTTCAATGCCATGCTTTCCAACTGATAGTTCTATTATTCAGCTTGATGTACTTATTATACCAAATCAACAAATTTAGAAACTGTACTCTGTCTCCATTGTATGGAGCAAAAACTGGCTGCAAAATTCTACATGAATTTTTCAAAATAGGCAGTGAAAAAGATGTTGGTTTATTTGAAAAAGTTAACACCTCCGAAAATGTAAAAGGGACAACAAATGACTTTTCAGCTTCAACCTATAATGGTAAACTAGGAGAGTCCTCCTCGTTTAATAAATAGGAAGCTTGTTTAACGGAAAAGGCCAAATGATAAGAACAAAGATTCGTAAAGTTAACTCCTTCACAGATTTTAGGCCTCATTAATTTTTGAAGAGACATTCTGGGTCTTTTATTATTCAATACGAATTTGGTTAAAATAGAGTTCATCCTCTTAAAAAAAAGACATGGGATATTAATTGGAATATTTCATAAGTAAAAGAAGGTAACAGGAAGCAACATCATTTTAAGCGAGTAAAATCTACCCCACCAGGATAAAAATAAAGGATTCCATTAGCTGTTAGAGAATCAAGAGTAGAAAATAGGTGCAAAACATTAAAGGAAAGTATATCTTCTAAAGAGGATTTAAACCAAATACCTAAGTATTTAATGTTATCGTTGTTCCAGTGAAAATTGTAAGACTTAAAATCCTCAGGAAGACAGAATTTATTTAAGGGGAGTATTTCACATTTATCTTTATTTAACTTATGCCCTGAAATAGAAGCAAAGTTTTCTACCTCCAATAGAAAGGTAGGAAGGGAAGAATTCGAGTTTGATCAAAAGTAAGATATCATCAGCATAAGCCAAAAGTTTTATCTGCCTTTCCCCATAAAGGAAACCATGCAAACTTGGATTAGCTTTAAATCTCAAAAAAGGGCTCCAAAGCAAGAACAAATAAAAGTGGTGACAGCGGACACCCCTGACAAACGACTCTAGAAAGTGAAAACGAGAGAGAGATGAGACCATTTAGAAAAATAGCAGCTCTAGGAGAAGAATATAATCATAAGATTAGATTTATAAATTTTGTTCCATAGCCAAACCATGAAAGCGTTAAAAAAATAAAAAGCCAATTAACGCGATCAAAAGGTTTTTCAGCATCCAGAGCAATTGCAGATACAGATTAGTTATAAGTAACAGACTTACTTAAAATATTACCAAATTATCTCACGATATCAGATAATGGACAGCCTTTAATAAAACCAGATTGCTCTTTACCAATTAATTTAGGAAAAATCAATTCTAAACGCATGGCAATAATTTTAGCAAAAATCTTATAATCTAAATTAACTAAAGAAATAGGTCTATAATTCTTACAAAACTTTGGATCTTTGTTATCTTTTGGTAAAAGAACTACTAAAGCTTCTTGAAAAGAACCACAAGAGGATTTTGCATAAATAAAATAGGTAAAAAGTTGAAATAATCTTGGAACCAATAGTGTAGAAAAATGTAAATAAAATTCAATAGTGGACCATCTGGGCCTCGAGCTTTACCCTTCTTAATAAGGTTTAGTGTATTTAAACTATCTTTAATGGAAATATAATTCTCAAAAGCAGAAAATTCATAGGGGGAAAGTACAGGTGGATTAATGGTACACAAATATTGATCAATAAGATCCTGTGTGGGATAAGATTCAGGAGTATATAAATGTGTGTAAAAAAGAACAAATTCATCCAAAATATCATCATTCTTATGTAATAAACAATTGGAAGAGTTATAAATAGAATCTATGTTTGTTCTTTCTTTCTTAATTTAAGATAATTTGCTAGACGTTTTCCTGACTTGTTTTGACCCACATAGTACTTAACACTAGATTTAAGAAGATAAGAATTAGCAATATCAGTAACTTTTTGGTTAAAAGTAAATTTAGCTTGAAGTAAATCATTAAGACAACTTGCAGACTTGGAAGAATAATATGGATTTTCTAAATGCTTGATACGATTCATCAAATGAAGTAATTTTTTAGAAGCTGTTTTCCTTTTATTGGCAACATAGGCAATAATGAAATCCCTAAATGCTGCTCTAAAGTCATCCCAAACTATTTGAATAGATAACTGGGGGGTATCATTTTCTACAAAGAATTGTGTTGCAAACTTCTCAAAGAGTTGAGTTAAATTAATGTCAAGTAGTAAGGAATTATTAAATCTCCATCTATTACTTGGCTGATTTTGAACAATAAGTTCAAGATCCATACTCACTGGAGCATGATCCGAGATTAATATAGAGCCAATTTCAGAACCCAAAACATGTTGTATGAGATGTTGTGAGACAAATAAATAATCAACTGGGAAGAATGTACAGAGGAAAAAAAGGAATATTCCTGTAATGTTGGGTTACACAACCTCCAGACATCTGTTTAAGTTTAGCTACCTCAATCTCCGGGATATGAGTCTCTTGCAACAGGGCAATATCAGCTCTCAATTTTAAGATATGTGTTAAAACTCTTTGCCGCTTTATTGGGGATCCTAAACCTTAAACATTCCATGAAATAAATCTAATTGTCATTTAAGATACCAAGTATAAAATAACCTTGAATTAATGCAAGTAAACCAACTATTATTGAGGACAAATCGAACGGAAAGAAATATTTTGACGTACAGAGAAAGAAGAATATAACTCTGAACAGGAGAAAATAGAAAAAGAAAAAAAGAAAAGAAGGAAAACTAGTAAAAGAAGAAGAAAAGGAGAAAGAAATAAAGAACAAAGTACATTATAGAAGGAAACATTAAAAATACAGAAAAACAAAACAAAACAAGTAGTAGAACATACCTATAAGACCATGAGAGTGGTGAAGCCACAAAGGTAAGATGACGCAACCTTCACTCTACGACCTCAGACACAGGAGGGAGAGAGAGCAGGCCACACAAGTTGCTACTACAAAAGATGGCTACTTTAATGAAGAAAAATCTAAAAAAGAGAAAGAACAATAAGGAAATTCAAAACCTTTAGAAAACATGACATGCTTGAGAGTATACCCATTAACTGAAAAAAGAAGGAAAAACACAATTTAATAATCAAGTCTCTGTTACTTTAGATGTATCCATTTTGTCATTTCTTCATGAGTCAATAAATTGCTGAAGTAATACTGGATCTTCATATGTTGTTGTTTTATTATTGTAAGTTACCTTGAACAAACACTGATGAAAAAGTCCATATCTCGCATTAAGCGATTTTAATGCCGAGCGCATATACTGAAACTTCTTTTGTTTGTCCGCCGTCGACTTAGCATAATGCTGAGCAAAGAAAAGATTGGAACCTGACCACAGGATCCGACCTTTAGCTCTTGCTGCTCTGAGAACCTTTAGCAGGTCTCCATACTCCAAAAAAGAAAGTATTATTCCTCTTGGTTTTCTTGACGTCGAAGCCATATGGGAAGGATGACCAAGTCTATGTGCTCTTTGAATATTTAAAGCAGGAGACGTAGGCAAATCCAGAATTTTGGGCAGGAACGATTGAAAAAAAGATAATGGGTCAGAACCTGTCAGAGTCACCAGATCCTCGGGGTCTGTGCACGTTCCCAACACTTCCACCACAAGACAGCTGGGAGGGAGACCTGTGGGAAGCAAAAGGTTAAAACACACAATATCAAGATTATAGCATATAAATCAGTACTAGGCTATGACTCTAAGCATTGTCATACTGAAAACATGGACAACTTAAGCATGAAATTAAATAACTAGGCTTCAAGATGACTGGGTACCTGTGAGGGAACCAAGAAAGGTTTAATACAACTTTCAAATTCAAGTATTTTGCATGAGGATCAGGAAATAATATGAATGATTTTTATACAACCATATGAATCGTGCTTGAGGGACTTATTATGCACATACAATATCACATCTAGAATTCTAGCACTTTAGTTTTCTTAAATTGCAGGAACATGAATTGTGCACATTGCAGATTTTCACTAAGGTTGTAAATGTCATGGAATGATTGTGCACAGTGAATAACATATGTTAGACTGGAGAAATGAATCTCACGTCTTGCCGATTCGAAGGCCAGCAAGTAAATGCCATGGAGTGGTAGTGCACAACGAACATCGTGATTTTAAACACAAGAGATGAATCGCGCGTATTGCCGATTCGAGTACTACCATGTAAATGCCATGAAATGGTAATGCACGATGAGTAGCATGGGTTCAACACAAGAAATGAATCGCACATTCTGCTGATTCGAATGTCAGCCCATAAATGTCATGAAATGGTAACACACAATGGATATCATGAATTAGACACAAGCAATGAATTGCGCGTCTTGCTGATTCGAAGGCCACCATGTGAATGCCAAGGAATGGTAGGGCACACTGAATATCATGAACTAAACACAAGAAAAGGAATCGCGCGTCTTGCCGATTCGAAGGCTACCATATGAATGTCAATAAATGGTAGCGTACAAGGAATAACATGAATTTAAGCACAGGAAGTTTATCGCGCGTCTTGCCGATTCGAATGCCACCATATGAATGTCAGGAAATGGTAGCGTACAATGAACAACATGAATTAAACACAATAAATGAATCGCGCGTCTTGCCGATTCGACTACCACCATATGAATGCCAAGAAATGGTAGCGTACAATGAATAACATGAATTAAACACAAGAAATGAATCGCGCGTCTTGCAGATTCGAAAGCTACCTAGTAAATGCCATAAAATGGTAGCGCACAATGAATAGCATGAATTATGCATGAGTAAAGAATTGCGCGTCTTGTCGATTCAAGTGTTAGCATGGAAATGCCATCAAACTTAGAGCGCACATTCACACGCATGAGAGCCAATTGGTTTGTCATGCAAATTGGCCCAAGAACTCGAAAGCCTTCGAGAACGGGATCGGGGGCCCAGCCCGACCTCCATCTTACCGCCCTGATCTAGAATCACCTGCAAAGTGAAAAGGGCAAGGCCTAGAAGATCAAAGAAGGCCTCCAGCACAGGAGCTCAGGAAGTTGCTGCTGCTCTGCACCGGGACCTCTGAATAGTGAGCATGTGGAGCTGGGCTGGCTCCCTTATATGGAGTCTTGGCCCAGCCCACAAGCTACACCCAAGGCATGCTGCAGGTAAAGCTTCTAGAAGGCCCTGGAAAGGGACCACATGCTGACACAGTCTGAAAGCCTGCAGCAGTACATTGCATATGAACAGTATTTATATGCACGCTGAGTCTTCAGGATTAAACTCTGCAATGCAAAAGTTTAAACAACAGCATATCAGCACAATGCATAAATTACGTTAGCTTGAAATTGCTAGGTTTTTGCATTCTAGTCACCCGTAGAGCGCACACTGCCCTGATGTTGACAGAACCTTCAATTCCTTCAGGTAGACCATAAATACATAAATTATTCCTTCGGTTCTGATTTTCTATATCCTCTGCATGCTTTTTCATCATGACGACCTCAGCCAGTAGAGACTTAATAGATGCAACTGAGTCCTCAAGCACTTCCACACTTCGTTCTACTTGAGAAACTCTATTCTCCAAAAGAGACCATTTATCATCCAAGATGTGTAGTTGTTTATTTGTATCTTCCATATAAGGTTTAAGAGCTCTTATTTCCTAAGGAATTAATCCCATAGAAACAGTATTGACAACTTGAATAGGAGATGGAGGATCCTTTTTAGCTCTCTTATTCATGGACGTCAACATTGTAACTGGAAGTTTGGACGATAATTTATTAATAACAGTAGGGGGAGAAACAGGTGTTGAAGGTGTACTATCAAGATCAGTAGGCCCTGTACCCTTCATGGTCAACAAAAGGGCAAATTAGTTTGACAAATGAATAGTATCTGAAGCTTTATTAGTTTGTAGCTTATTCTTAGTCAATTGAAGGTTCCTAGATCTGCCCATACGCAAGAAATATATTTTTACTCAATATATATTAAGTCATATATTGTAGGAAGTAAGGCTCTTCCTCAGAAAAAACATAAAGTAGACCAAAAAACTGGACACACTCCAGTAAAAAAACAAAATTCGAGAAATAGAGAGCGTTGATACACACTTTGAAGCCAAAAAGCACAAAAAGAAAATCTGAAGCAGGATGTAGAATCAAGTAAAAAAAAGAAATTGTTAGGAAAAAAACTAAATGCCAGTCGCAATCGATTCCTCAGACGACCACCATTTAATTCAGTTAATTAAAGCATTAAAAAAATCTTTGATGTCATTTTAGAGGTAATAATGCACTCCAGGCATATTCCCCTAACATTTCCTCTCTCGATTCATAAACAAAAAAACCTTCAAAAATGAGCCGAATTCCTCGTCTCCCATTGCCGTCATGGAGCTCGGAAGAAGGCGGCCATCTTCGATCGGCACCAAGCCACGCCTCCATGTTACATCTATTCTAATCCTACAAATAAAATTCCTTTTACTGAACCATCATTCATTTTTAGGACGAGCATAAGCGTACGACCTCTTGTATACTTTTAAGTATACTTCTTCTGTGGGCTTCCAGCTGTTTCATTTGTTAGTTTCAGTGTCATTTAAAAATCCTTGCTTGCTAGTGGTCAGTCATGCCTCTTTGTCCCGCCTTCTTCTGTGTGGGAGCAGGGACTAACTACTGTATAATTACACTTTGTCCTGTTTATCTGCTGTGTAGGGGCCTTTTTTTACTTTATTTCCTGCTCCTGTAGAGGGAAGCTTCCCCTTACATTTGCAGAGCATTCTTGCTCTGAGCTTAGCTGTAGACAAGGCTATAAATCAGGCTGTTATCTTGGTCACAGTTGGTCTTTGTGGGCTCTCTTCACCCTCTCTCAGCTGCCTGGTTCCCGCCATTCCTTGGCTTGAATTTTCTTTACCTAGTGTGCCTGCCTGTGGGATGCTCAGAGCAAGGGTGGAGGATTGCCTTTAATTGCTTGTAGCCTAGGCACCCAGCTCAACCACAGCTCCGCAATCCTCAGAGACAGTGCCCACTTCTGCTCCATACTGGGATCCCACTTGCAGCTTTATCAGTGCACCTCAGTTCACACACTCAAAGCCCTCAGTCGTGCCAGGAAATCCACAGGCGCTGTCTGCCAGAGCACCTCAGTTTTTCCAGTCAGTACACTCTGCAGCTCCAGTACTGGAACCTCGGGCACCGCTCCATCAGTGCACCTCAGTTCACACACTTCAAGCCCTTAGCCGTGCCATTGCCAGGAATCCCAAACTCACTGTCTGCCAGAGCACCTCAGTTTTTCCAGTCAGTACACTCTGCTGCTCCAGTACTGGGACCTTGGGCACAGCTCTATCAGTGCACCTCGGTTCACACACTCCAAGCCCTCAGCCGTGCCAGTGCCAGGAACCCCACACATGATGTCTGCCAGTGCACCTCAGTTCTTGCAGTCAGTACACACTGCTGCTCCAGTACTGGGACCTCAGACGCAGCTCCATCAGTGCACTTCAGTTCACACACTTCAAGCCCCCAGCCCTGCCAGTGCCAGGGACCCCACATGCGCTGTCTGCCAGAGCACCTCAGTTCTTGCAGTCAGTACACTCTGCTGCTGCAGTACTGCGACCTTGGGTGCAGCTCCTTCAGTGAACCTCAGTTCACATACTCCAAGCCCTCAGCTGTGCTAGTGCCATGAACCCCACAAGGGCTGTTTGCCAGAGCACCTCAGTTCTTCCAGCCAGTACACTCTGCTGCTCCAGTACTGGGACCTTCGGCACAGCTCCATCAGTGCACTTCAGTTCACATAGTCCAAGCACTGCACCCCAAACGTTAAAGGTAAATGAGCCAAAAGGGGGCAGGTGTAGCAACTCTGACTCCTTGGCTCATGTGGAGGTGTTACAAAGTGACACTTAGAAATGAAAAAAGAAAATTTGACTACAAAGTTTGCAAATTCCACAGACAGGGCAACTGCAAAGTATGCAACCTCTACATTGGGGTCAACAAACACCTGGCAAGGATTCTTGGAACCATGTGTGACCTTCTCGGGTTTGGAGATCCCAGTTATGGTTTGTGAACTCATGCAAACTTGTGGGCCACTGCTGGACCTCCCACAGTATTAACAGTGTATTACATCTGTTGATCCTGCTGGAACCCCAACAAGGGCCCACAAGTCTGTGTGGATTAGCATACACAAACTGGAGTCCACAAACCCACAATAAAGACTACAAGCATCTGCTTGGCCACTACAAATTAATAAGCAGTTGAGTTTGACGACCTGCATCAGAGTTCACAAAGGCCCAAGCCTGTGGTTA
Organism: Pleurodeles waltl; assembly: GCF_031143425.1. Classification (NCBI taxonomy): domain Eukaryota; kingdom Metazoa; phylum Chordata; class Amphibia; order Caudata; family Salamandridae; genus Pleurodeles; species Pleurodeles waltl. The sequence goes on from NC_090449.1 coordinate 934,089,644, forward strand.
AGCCCTGTTTAGCCCTGCTGAAGACTGTGTGTAGGGTCAACCAGGTGTGTTTGATAAAAGACCCAAGGTGATCAAGCCCTATGGCCTACTCCTGCCGCTGTGGGTTGAGTGAAGGGGCTGGCCTGTGCCAGGCCCTAATGCCAAACCATGCTGTGCATGGCAAAAGGCTGTTCACAGTATGGTTTGTGGAGGTTGGGGGCTACGCCTTGCACCGAACTGCTGGATTTGGCATGTTAGTGATGTTAGCAATGTTGTAACTTATCAAAAGCCCCAGGAAATCATTGAACAATCTAAGTGAAGTTATGATTAACATACAGAAATTCACTGGCAAAACAGTTCCAGTGAAGTTAAAGTTAAAAAACAAACCTAAAAACACAGACATGTACAAGTTATTATTAGCTCTGGAATCCATAACTTGCACAGCAGCAGTGCTCCTTTACAAAATGTGTAGGTAATTGGCTTATCTATGATTGGCATATTTGATGTATTAGTAAGTCCCTAGAACAGTGCACTATAGGTGCCCAGGGCCTGTAAATCAAATGCTACTAGTGGGCCTGCAGAACTGATTGTGCCACCCACATTAGTTAGCTCTGTAATCATGTCTTAGACCTGCCATTGCAGTGTCTGTGTGTACAGTTTTAACTGTAAATTCGACTTGGCAAGTGTACCCACTTGCCAGGCCTAAACCTTCCCTTTTCTTACAAGTCAGACACCCCTAAGGTAGGCCGTAGGAAGCCCCAAGGGCAGGGTGCAGTGTAGGGTTAAGGTAGGACACATAGGGGGTCATTCAGAGTCCGGCGGGCGGCGGGTGCTGCCCGCCGGGCGGAAACCGCCCAAAGACCGCACCGCGGACAAATGACTGCGGGGGTCATTTTGACTTTCCCGCTGGGCCGGCGGGCGATCTCCAGAAGAGAGCGGGAAAGCCCCTGCAACGAGGAAGCCGGCTGCGAATGGAGCCGTCGGATTTGCGGGGGTGCGACGGGTGCAGTAGCACCCGTCGCGATTTTCACTGTCTGCATAGCAGATCCTGTATTTTGCGTAATGTTGGGATCGACATTGTCTCAATGTGAGTTTAAATCACCAAGTAGTGGGATAATACTGAGCCACAATGTGTAGCTTAATTCTACATGATATACATTTTCTTGATGTATAATTTAGTTAACATTGCCCCATAATGTGGCCTTCCCTTAATGATCAGAAGCCCAGCTTTGAAATATTGAGATCATATAACTCAATTCCCTCTATTTGTAGTACCAGACGGTCTTCGAGTGACCGCAGGCCAAGTTGGTTTCGCTGCTTTGATCCTTTTAGATCTATCTACGGCTTTTGCTCTCCCATCCACTTCTACTTTCTCACCTCGCTCATTTTGGTATTTGCAGCAAAGCACTGGCCTGGTTTTCATCCTTTCTCTTCGACAGCGTGCAAGCAGTTGTATTGCCTCCTTCTCAATTCATTTCAAAAATATATTCTGCAGTGCTCAAAAAGGCTTCTCATTGAGCCCCATACTCTTTAACATCTACATTTATATCCTGGCCAAAATCATTAATTCTTTTGGGCTTGAATTCACTTCAAATGCAGATGAGACTTGAATTCTGCTTATGCTAGATGGTGATGTCCATCATGGCCAACCCATTCTTTGAGACTGCTTCTCTGTCAGAGCACGGAAGAAGTCTAATGGACTACAGCTTACCATTGACAAAAGTTAGGTACAGGTAGTGGATGGCTTACCATCTATCTGGTCCTCATCATAGTAATCCTGAGCACTAGGACTCCCACCCCTCTGGTTCGATCAGTAATTTTTTTTTTTTTATAAAGAACTTTATTGTTTTTTTGCAATACACAACACAAAACAGGTCTCATCCCGTATCCCCAAGCAAGCTACCATGCAGCACCAGACATCAAAGATAGTTAGTACAGACACACTTTGAATGACAGGTAGCTTCTGCCTTAACTTGTCACCCGCAACAAGTCGTTCATGGCCCAGGCGCAGACCTGGCACTCTAGGTGGCTTCCCACCTCCCTCACACTCTCCTGTACTTGTTCTGGCATCCTCTGGCTTCATATATGAGTTTCTCTCGCTGGTCACACCAGTCCACCCCACATCGCCACTTGGCCAACGTCGGTGCCGCTTTCTCTTTCCAATCTGCCACAATGTCTCTTATGGCCACCAGACATGCCACTCCCAGGAAGATTCGATCAGCTCTTTTAGAACCTGCTCCCTCCATAACCCCCAATAAGAGCAGCAATGGGGCCACAACCACCTCCTCCTGTAAGACCCCGGAAATCTCCGTCACCACCGTTCGGCAGTAAGAGGCGATGATTGGACAGGACCACACCATATGATAGAAATCAGCATCAGGGCAAGAACATCCGGGACAATTAGCGTGGGGTCTGAGGCCCGCCCTATGTAGTCTAATGGGTGTGAGGTAGGCTATGTGTAAATAGCATGTCTGTAACACCCGAAAGCGGGTGGCCATTGCCAGGGCCCTAGGGGCCATCAATGCCTCCCTCCAGTCCTCGTCTTCCATGGGGCCCAGCCACTCCTCCCACCTCCAACGGAGCTTGTCCAGTGGCTAAGCGATGTTAATAACTAGGGAGCAGTAAATCCGTGACAGCTTCCCCCCGATCCAGACCCCCCATCAGCACCTTTGCCTCCATGGGACTGAAGCTAGGAAGGATCTCCCCACCCGGACGTACACATGTAGCGCATGTCGGAGTTGCAGGTACCTATGGAACTGGGTCTTATTAAGTGAAAAGTGTTGTTAAAGCTCTTCAAAGGAGCGCATGTGCGACCCCTCCCAAACATCACCAAGTAAGGAGATTCCTATAAGGTCCCATCTTTGAAATCCCTCCAAGGCTGAAACTTCTGCCAACCACCCCCGTGCCACAATGGATTCTGCTGGGTGAGACAGCCCCACCACGCCGACACCTTCTGGGCCTCACGCCAGCCCATTAAAACCACCCTTGTCACATCCGGGATTGCGCGGGGGACGGGGCGGCCATAGAGCGCCTCAAGCACAATGGGGTAACCCATCGTCTGGAGTTCCAGTTGGGATGCTGGGTTTGACCAGCCCCCTTCCATCCAGTCATTTATCACCAGCAGGTGCATTTCGAGATAATACTAATAGATGTTAGACATCCCCAGTCTGCCCTCATAAACATCCCTCTGGCAAATGCCAAGGGCTAGCCTGGGTCGAGTACCACACCACAAAAATTTACGCGCTACTGCTTCCATGTCTCTGAACCATTTCTGAGGTATTGGGTAAGGGAAATTCTGCAGCAGATAATGGAACCTGGGGAGGATCATCATTTTATAGAGTGCTATTCTGCCTAGCAAGTTAAGGGGCAGGGTCTGCCAGCGCTGAAGATCCTCCTTGACTTATTGGGTGAGTGGGGAGACGTTAAGCACCCAGACCAGCTCTGGCAACAAGGCCACCTGGACACCCAGATATTTGAAACTGTTGCGCCTGATAGGGATGTCCTGCTGCCAGTCCACACAATCTCTGGAAGAGTGCAGAGGCACCAGCAGGGACTTATTAGGATTGAGAGTCAAACCGGAGGCCTCGGAGAACAGGCCCAGGATCTGCAGTGTCCGGGGACCGCTGCGAGTTGGGTGGCCAGAAAAAGAAGCACGTCATCTGCGTAGTGTGCCACGCGGTCTTCCCGCCCCGCAGGCCAAGACCATCCATCTATCAGGGGATCTTCTCTAAGTATCTTCGCCAAGGGCTCTATCGCCAGCGCAAAGAGAAGCGGGGATAGGGGACACCCTTGGCGGGTGCCCAAACATGTGGGGAATGGGTCTGAGTTCACTCCGTTCACCCGCACTTGTGCAGTCGGATTGGAATAGAGAAGTTTCACTAGGCCGCAAAGCCTGGGCCCGAACCCATTGCTCAGTAATTCCTGGTCCAGGTAAGTCCAGTCCACAGTATCGAAGGCTTTCTCGAAGTCCAGTAGGAGGAGTGCTAATGGAGAGGTCAGGATGCCACGATGAGCCAATGCTACATGTAGGTGCCTAATGCAGTGCCTTGTGCTTCGCATGGGCATGAATCCGCATTGGTCTCGGTGAATCAGTGAGGGCAGCACCCCTTTCAATCTGGTTGCAAGGATCCTGGACAATACCTTGATCTCGGTATTGAAAAGGGAGATGGGGCGGTAGGCAGAGCAATACTGTGATGGGGCGAGTCTTGGAAATCACCACTATGGTGGCTTGATTGATGCCCGAGGGAAAGCCGCCTGTCTCCCTGGCCTCCTCATACATAGCGAGCAAGTGGGGGCCTAGGATAGCGCCACATTTACTATAAAGTTCTGCCGGGAAGCCGTCCGGTCCCGGCGTCTTACCCGGGTGATAGCTTCGCAATCGCATCCCCAACCTCCTCGAGGCTAATGGCCTCGTCCAGATTGCACCCTTCCATCGGTGAAAGCCGAGGGAAGACAACATCTCCCAGTAGGGGCGCCTCCCTTTCTGACTGCGGCCGAGGCCGTTCTGCGTAAAGTCACGCGTAGTAGGTGGCGAAGCTCTGCGCAATTTCACTAGGGTTTTGGAAAGAGCTCCCAATTCGTCAACTATCTCAGGGATAATTCTATCTGCCAGCGGCCGGGTCGCCAGCCAGTGTAGGAGCTTCCCATTTTTGTACCCCCCAACCGTACACCCGGGCTGCTGAGACCCGCCAGCTATGCTTTGCTGTCTCAAGAACGGAGTGCCTGATCTCTTCCCTGATCAAGGTAAGTTGTCTCAATGCAGAGACTGGCGCAGAGACAGCGAGCTGACGCTCAAGTCGTAGTGCCCTGGCCTCAAGGTTTGACACCTTAAGTTTACGTGTCCGCTCTCGTATGCGTAGGAGGTGTCTAGCTTGCCCCCTGAGGGTGGCCTTGCAAGCCGCCCAGACCATGCCTGGCGATTGCACCGACCCCAGATTGTGCTCGAAGTACTGAGTGAGGTGGTCTTTCACCGCTTGGGTATAATCTCTATCCTGGAAAAGCCAGGTGTTCAAACGCCACAGTGGGTGCCGGGTGGGGTCTGTACCTCCCAAACGGATTTGCAACGGTGCATGGTCTGAAACCCTGTGTGGCAATATCTCTGCCCCAGTGACACTGGCAACATCTAGTGCCGGCATGAAAATTAGATCAATCCTAGCATGTGTATGGTGTCCCGCCGAAGTATGAGTGTACTGCCGGTCTCTGGGGTGCCACAGTCTCCATACCTCGCACAGGCCAAGGCTCTCGGCCCAAACACTCAATGACGCCCGATGAGAGTGACTTGCGGACACAGGACCAGAGATATCCAATGTGGGGTTTAGAACAGAGTTGAAGTCTCCGCCCAGTAGAGTCAGCCCCGGCGGGGGCCTGATAACACATTGCGAAGAGCGTGCAAAAAGCAATCAAACGTGCTAGGAGGGGTGCAGGCGTTTCTAACATTAATCGGTTGCCCTCAGAGCGTCCGGGACCACAAAATAGCGCCCTTTCGGATCTGACTGGGCAGCAGTTATCACTATGGGCAGGGAACGGTGCAGGAGAACCGCCACCCCCCCGGAGCCCCTGGAAAACCCTGCATGGTAGACTTTGTCGTATCCCCCCTGTGTGAGCATGGGGCATTTAGTGCCAAGCCGATGGGTCTCCTGGAGCAGAACCACGGAAGGGGTATAACTGCGAAGAGAATGAAAAAACTTGGATCTCTTGATATTGTCCAAAAGCCTGTTCACGTTCCATGAAAGGACCTGCATCAACGAGGGCTGCGCGTGGGGTGCCTCAATGAGATTATGTGTCGCATGCCCGCCAGTGGGCCCAGGAGTGCCCACCCAAAGAAAATGGAAAGGGTAATGTAACAACAGTTGAACCATACTGAAACATCACAACATAGTATCCTAATTAACTCCCGCCCCCCAACAGCCACCCACCTCATACTTCTACCCTTGAAGCATCTGTCGCCCAAAGACCCAACCAGAACCTGAGGACCAAATGGCCTGTCATTGATGTGGAGTGATGGACCCCTCCATTCAGCCCGATTATCTGCAATCTAGCCCCCACACATCCGCACCAGCTACTACCAGGCAGGATGTGCCCTCAAGTGAGTTCGCCGGTCGGAGGCCACGTTTCCGCCCATCAGTTGTGCACAGGAGTCTGGCTGAGACGATCTTCCTCTTCCGCTTGTGCAGAACCCTGGACTCTGGGGGCGTCCAGGGGATTTTCTCCTGTCAGGCGACTGGGTCCTGGCCCCGAATCCCTGTCAGCGGGGCTGCCCGGACCACTTCGCCTCCTGCGGTGGGATCTGGTGCGTCTGTGTCCCCCTAATGTGCTCGTCGGGGCAGCAGGGCCATGACCCGAGGAGCCCCCTGTAGTCCGGGAGGACCCCTCCGAGCCAAAACGCCCTCCTCAGTCAACCAGTCCCATGCCACCTCAGGGGACTCAAAGAAAAAGGACTTCCCATCCACAAGGACTTTCAGGCGGGCGGGGAAGAGGAGCATATATGGGAGCTGCATCGCCCTGAGTTTTTGCTTAACACTTTCGTACGAGCGGCGCCGGGCCTGGACCTCACGGTTGTAGTCTGGGAATATGAGTCCTGTGGTATTTCCATCGGAGGTCTGGACAGAGTCTGGACTCTCTAAGGATGAAATCATGGTCCTTAAAGTTCAGAAAGCGGGCGATCATTGGTCTCCTTGGTCCACCAGGTGGGGGTCGGGGTGCAAGAGCCCTGTGCGCCCGTTCTATTACAAACCAGGGGGAGAGATGCTGCTCTGGCACCCAGGATCGAATCCAGCTTTCCAAGAACTCAAGCGCCTGGTTCGCCTCCGCCCTCTCCGGGAAGCCAACGAATTGCAGATTGTTACATCTGGAGCGGTTCTCCGCATCTTCTGCACGGCAGTGCAACTCATCTGTGCGGGTCAGCAGCTGGGACACTTTAGTCTTGAGCTCAGCAAGCTCATCTTCCGCTTGGGAAACATGGCCTTCTACCTCCCTGATTTGACCCACTGCAGTCCGGAGGTCTTGCCGTAACAATCCCATGTCCTCACGCACCTCACCAGTCTTAGTTTCCACTGCAAGCTGCGAGGACTGGATGGCCTGGAGGATCGCGCTCACTCGGTCCGGTGCAGACCCCCCAGATGCCAGGTCTCCCACACCCTGAGGGGGTGCTTGCATGGTGAACTGGTCAATCCGCTGCTGGGTCGTCAGGGGCTGTCTGCCAGCTCTGTCCTTCCCCATATTGTCTCACTGAGCCAGGCAGGCACCCCAACACTTCAACGTTATGATCTCCTCTCAGGGCAACCTCAACCGCTGCCACCAAGTATCACAAAAGCAACGGATTCCTGGAAGGGGGGGAAAGGGGGCAGAAGTCTCCTTCACCTCTGGCACCCCTTATCGCACCTCGCACGTCTTGCTTTCCACTCAAAGGGGCGCCCCTGAAGCCGGGCCCACCCAGCCACCGCAGTCCTCTTGGCGACTCCCCTGCTTGCAGTCCCAGCGCTCCGGGCCCTCCCCGCCGGGGCAGCCATGAGGCTCGTTTCCTTGCGTGCTGGGTCCTCCAAGCACCAGCCATGCACTCGGGCCCCCAGTAATACCTCAGGGCCCCGGGGGGCAGTCGGGCAGGCCGCCGTGATCTCAACACCTCTGTTCAGTGCCCAGGCCTCTGCCTCGTCCCATCCACTGGGGCGGCCTAGGAACGGTCACAGCTTCCTCTCACTCCTCTGTCCCACGGGCTTGCCCCCACCACCGAGGCGCCTCCACTCCCGGGGCCCGCCACCGAGCCTAGCGGAGACCAGCCAGCCACCATCACGCCACCGCTGACCAGGCCCCATGCCCCTGCTCCTCCGCTCTCACCCGCATGCCTCGTGGGTGTTCTGAGTTCGGCCACCCCAGCTTTGGGCTCTGTCTCAGGGGACGCCACCTCACCACTCCACTCCACAACCAAAGGCGGCTGATCTTCTGTCGTCGCGCCACTACCCACCAGGCCACGGGGCCAGCCCCACTTCTCTCACGGGGTCCGGCCCGTCCCAGCCGGGATCTCCACTTGCCTCAGCACCACTCGGGCTCCGCACCGCCCGGCATGCCTCCAGATCGGGCCCCGGTCCACAGGCCGCCTCCACGCCTCCTCACCACTCCTTGAGGCAGCCGTGCCTCCGATGGCCAGGCCCCGCATGGCGCGGCGCTCAGGGGGGCGGCCCCAGTCTCCAGCTGCTGCCACCTAGGCCGTAACACCGACCCCGGCCTCACGCAGCAGTACTACCGCTCCCTCGCAGCAGTCACTCGGCCAATACCGCCCCCACCGACTCACCCCTCAACCAGGGATCATCGGGGCGAATTTGAGTGTAGGATGGTGGGGGTTTCTGCTGGCGGATGATGGAGGGGTCCGGAGCACTCTTAGAGTGCGACCGCCATCTTGAAGCCCCTCGATCAGTAATCTTAGATTCATGTTTGACTCTGTCATCAGCTTCACTCCTCATATTTTTAAAATCTCAGCTAACTGCCTCTACCACAATCTGGCTTATTAAGAAGAACTTTTTCTTTTACTTCTTTTTTTAACTCAGGAATTTGGGAAACAGTAGTTCACCCTCTCATTCTCTGTTGCGTGGACTATTGCACAGGCTATGGTAATTCTTTCTAAAAAAAATGTCCTCTCTTAGCAACAAACAGTGCACATTGCAGCAGTACTCCTCATCTAAAACCTTCCTCATAATTTTTTCAATTTTCATTTTATGGCCAAACTTCATTGGCATTCCCATCGCTTGTCGTACTTTTTTCAAGCTTCTTTATTTTTACCATTATGCCTTTCACTCCACTGGACTTATTTATCTCCAGAAAAAAATATGGAGTTACACACCTCCCTGCTCTTCTCACTCGCCTTTTCTAATCTTTTTTGTGTTTTCCAGAATATGTTGCTGCATAATAGAATGCCAAACTTTTGCTCACACGGGGCCCAAATACCGGATCCTTCTTCCTCTGGCACTTCATAAATAGAAAAACTTCCTTCCGTGCCCTAAATTGGTGAAAACCTCTTTGTTAGTTTATTAGCCTGCTTCATTTGGTTTCCTTTGAATACAGCTAGCACCAGGACACACTTGCCTCAAAGTATTTCCACATACTGCAAAACCCAAATCAAATCAAATGAGGAAAATGCATGTAGTGGTGATATCATAAACTACTGCAGTTTTCCTGCCCAGGAGTTGGGACTCCAGTCCTTAAGACTGTGCCTAAGATGAATATTGTAAAACAATAAGTGATGGTGCCCATATTTTGTGCAGAAACCTGCGGCCAAGGAGATTGAGGGGGTCATTCTGACCCTGGCGGTCCATGACCGCCATGGCGGAGGGCGGCGGAAGCACCGCCAACAGGCTGGCGGTGCTTCCTGGGCTATTCTGACCGCGGCGGTAAAGCCGCGGTCAGAAAAGGGGAACCGGCGGTTTTCCGCCGGTTTTCCCCTAGCCCAGGGAATCCGCCATGGCGGCGCTGCTTGCGGCACCGCAATGGGGATTCCGACCCCCTTCCCGCCAGCCTGTTTCTGGCGGTGTCTACCGCCAGAACCAGGATGGCGGGAACGGGTGCCGTGGGACCCCTGGGGGCCCCTGCACTGCCCATGCATCCACTGGCATGGGCAGTCTCTGGCATCCACTGGCATGGGCAGTGCAGGGGCCCCCTAGCAGGGCCCCACAAAGATTTTCACTGTCTGCTTTGCAGACAGTGAAAATCGCGACGGGTTCCACTGCACCCCTGCAACTCCGCCGGCTCCATTTGGAGCCGGCTTCCTCGTTGCAGGGGCTTTCCCGCTGGGCCGGCGGGCGGCCTTTTGGCGGTCGCCCGCCGGCCCAGCGGGAAAGTTGGAATGACCGCCGCGGTCTTTTGACCGCGGTGCGGTCATTCGCCGGTAACCGCATGGCGTGCGGCGACCGCCGCCCGCCGCGGTCAGAATGACCGCCTGAATTTTGTAATGTCAAATTACAGGGTTTTTGTAGTCTTGGTTCCACCTCATGCATCTTTCATCCACCACCAGATACCCCTTGGCCCTTGAGTTCACATTTGCAGGTTCTTTTTCATCCTTGATTTATTTCTTTACTACGGTCTATCCATATTTCTCTTCCTCCTCCTTTCACCCATAAGTGATTTTCTCTCTTGCTCTGTGTTACATTGATCACCGGAGCCTTGTATGGTAGAATAAATATTTATTCTCATAACTGAACACCACCATCAGTGCACACCTCCTTCGTCCAATCCCTCCCAGAAACTGTGACTGTTACAAACACAGAGCTCTAATATAGAATTAGGAGCCTGCACAGTGAGAGCACTCCTATTCTTAAAGATACAATACAATAAATCCCTTCCTGTTAAACATTAAAAGGTAAGAAATATGGAGTGCAGAACATAGCTAAAATCAAAAATATGCATAACAGAAAGCAATGATAACAATGTATAGTATAAAAATTAAAATGGAAAACATAAATAGAAAAGAACAAAATAAACTGCATTGATTTACTTAATTTTTCCCTCACACACATAATCAGACATCCACACAGGATTCCTCCGCAAACTTTTTTCTTCCATACTCACCCGCTCAACATTTTTCTCAACAGTGACAGACGGAGGCTCAGTAAACTCTATTTCATTTCCACCCCTAGTATCATTTACCCTTCTATCAGGACTAATAATGTTCTCACTTTCTCTATGAGCTACTTCTTCTTCCCTCAATTTTCCATCAAAATTATTAGTCACACCATTTAGATTTTCTTTTCTCTATACTTGGTTCTCATCTCCCCAAAAAGCAATTCTTTTGAGATTTCATACTTTAACATTACTTAATCTAACAACATTTTTCCAAATTTGTGTCACCTCAAAAGGTCCTGAAAATTGACTTTCTAACCCTTCAGGTTTTTTTTTAACTTTAACTAACGTTCCAACCTCAATACCTGAACCAAAACCAACTGATCCTTTGTTATTGTCATACCATTTAGTTTATGGGTGCCCTCAATAGTTTTCTTAACCATTTCTAAATTTACTTTACAAGAGGTAGACTTCACTAACCATGCAGGATTACTTTCAGTTCTTGGGACATGACCTCTCATAATTTCAAATGGATAAAATATCATATAATTAGCTGTGATTCTATACATCCATACTGTTTTGTTTTTATTTGTAGCTCCAATCTTTTTTATCACTCACTGGATAGTTCCTTTATGCACCATATTAAACCTTTAAATCATACAATTGCCACTGGGATTATAAGTGGTGTGATGTTTGATTCCAACTCTCCCGAAATAATCCTTAGGTTTACTTGAAACAAACTGGAAACCATTATCAGTGATGATGGTGACTGGTAATCATTCCCTTGTGAACACCTCATCCAAAAAACATAACACTGTTTCAGTGTCTACTTTTTCCACCACCTACACTTCTGGCCATCATGAAAAAATATCAGTGACAGGAATTATGTGTTTTGCTTGCACTGCAATAGGACCCATAATGTCCACAGTCACAGTGTTCCATGGTTCTTTATGAACAAAAGTTTCACTCATTTTGGGTCTCAACATTTTGAGAGATGTATCAGCATTAGCACAACTTACACAATTTCTAACCACTCTCTCTATAAAGAGATCCATTCTCAGCCACCAATATTCTTTTTAACCATTTCCTTTGTATTCACAAGCCCTCCTTCGCCTTTATGACTTTGCATGGTGATATTATTCCTCAAAGTAGACTGTGAAATTACCCTGTCTCCTCTCCAAACTGTACCATTCACTGAGGTCAACTCATGTCTTATCTCCCAAAAGCTTCTCATCTTAGACTTCAGTTTTCCTTTTATGGTCCAGCCATCTACTATAAACAATAACACGTTTTGTAATAAGTCATCTTCACTGTACTCTTTTATCCACGTTTCTTTATTTATAGGAGGAACACCTTGATTATGTACCCATGCTATATGATACTCATCCCATTCAACACTCACATCTTCTCTGATTTGCAAAGGCATTCTGGACAAGAAATCGGCCATTACATTTTCTTTTTAAGTGCACATAAATAATTTTGTACATAAAATCTTGAAGCCCCATGGACATTCTTGCTATTTGTGCTGACTCCTTTATCATATTTTCTCTGGTAAGTAATTGGACCAAAGTATTATGGTCACTTCGTAACAAACATTGCTTACTCACACAAATAATCTAAAGTACTCTAATGCCCACACGCATGCTAGAGTTTCTCTCTCTATAACTGAGTATTTAATTTCAGATGGTGTGACAGCTCTTGAAGCATACACAATATTAACTTCCTTGCCTTTCTCCTTTTATTTGTGACAATGCAGAACCTACTCCCTTGCAACTCACATCATTAGCAATCACACTTAGGGCCAGATGTAGGAAAGGTTTAGCGACTTGCAAACGGAGAAAAACGCAGTTTGCGAGTCGCTAAACCCCATCTTGTATGTAGAAATGCATTTTGCGAGTCGGAACCGACTCACAAAATGCATTTCCGAGTCACAAATAGGAAGGGGTGTTCCCTTCCTATTTGCGAGTCGCAGTGGTATGCAATTCCAAATGGACTCGCAGTTACCATCCACTTGAAGTGGATGGGAACCCACTCGCAAACGGGAAGGAGTCCCCATGGGACACCTTCCCCTTTGTGACTGGACCAAATAATAATTTTTCAGAGCAGGCAGTGGTCCAATGGACCACTACCTGCCCTGAAAAATAGCGAAACAAAAGGTTTCGGTTTATTTTTCAAAGTGCAGCTCGTTTTCCTTTAAGGAAAACGGGTTGCACTTTGAAAAAAAAAAACTGCTTTATTTAAAAGCAGTCACGGACATGGAGGTCTGCTGTTCCCAGCAGGCCTCCATCACCGTGAGTGCCCTGAGTCGCTATGGGGTCGCAAATTGCGACCCACCTCATTAATATTAATAAGGTGGGTCTTTGCGACCCCATAGCGACTCGCAGAAGGTGTCTGAGACAACTTTCTGCATTCCAAATTGCGAGTTGCAATTTGCGAGTCACTGGGACTCGCAAATTGCAACTCGCAATTTGGAACCTACCTACATCTGGCCCTTAGTATGTTGGGATCAAAGCCAATCAAAGCAGTAGCCTTGGCAATGGATGTCTTAATATCATCAAATTCCCTTTGATAGTTGCTGATCCATTCAAATTTGTATTTGTTCTTAGGTAACTGGTGAATGTGAAAAATTCTGGTAGAAACATTTTGTACATGCATAGAATAAAATTGTGAGAAACCGAGAAAATATCTCACATTGTCCTGACTCACAAGTTCTAGTGCTAGTTGAATTGCCTCTACCGAATAAGGTTTGGGTTTAACTCCATCCCTACTTATCACATGACCTAAATAAGTAACAGATTCTACTTCAAACTTAAACTTAGTAAATTCCACAGTTAAACCTTACTCATTCAAAATGTGCAACACCCTCTCCAAAATATCACCATGCTTCTCCTTGTCCTCCCGATAAATTAGAATATAATCTTCAAAGCATTCAACGTTTGAGACCTTAGAAAACAGTTGGTGCATCATACGTTGAAAGACTGCTGAAGCAAAAGCAAAGCCAAAAGGCATTCTCTTATACCTATAGCAGCCCATGGAGGTAACAAATGTTGTGGTGAAGAAATCTGATGACAAGCTGCAGAGAGATCTATTGCAGTGAAAACTTTAGCATTTTTAACAGTGCTCGTATTTTAGAAATTCTCAGCAAAGGGACTTGATCCTTCAGTATATTATTTTTCAAATGGTGCAAGCCAATAAATAATCTAATATTTCCATTAGTGTGCCTGATCACCACAATGGGAGGGACCCACTCTGAACACTCAACTTCTTCAATAATGTCATCCTTTACCAATTTCTCTAGTTCTTTTTCTACTGCCGCTCTTAGTAAAATAGGTGCATTCCTAGCTTTGTGTATTTTTGGTACAGCATCTTTTTTTAGTACAATTTCATGCTCAAAGTCCCTCAGTTTACCAATTTTTCCACTAAACACATTGGGAAATGTATTTACTATGTTCTTTCCTGTATTTTCCCACTCATCAACAATTGTCACAGGCTCTGGGCTATTGGAATTCAATATCATGTGTAGGTTACCCTGATGATATAACCCAAAATTTGGAAGGTCACCTCTTTTCCACAAAAAATTTACCAATGACAGTGATTTTTAAACCTGAAAGTGAGCATCTGGTATCCTAACATCTCAATTTTCTCTCCAGAATATTGGACTAATATCATTTTTTTCCCAATTCACTACATATTCTATCAGCAAGCTTGGATCTCCATAAACTTTCATTAACAATGGTATATGGAGAACCTGAATCTACATACATTTGGATGTTCACTCCTCCAATCCTCATATCCCATAATGGCTTTTTCTTTACTTTTTTGTAATCAATATTTGTTATACTTGGCATCCTTGGTGTGGTCTCCCCTAACTTTTTGCCTCCGTTTCCCAGGTTGTTGATGTCTGCTGGACTCTGTTTTTGCTCTTTTTGTTACTTGGTGCACTTTACCTTTGCTATCCAGTGCTAAAGTGCAAGTGCTCCCATGTAACATGTGTGTGTAAACTGGCTTTCCATGATTGACATATTTAATTTACTAGGAAGTCCCTAGTAAAGTGCACTAGAGGTGCCCGGGGCCTGTCAATCAAATGCTACTAGTGGGCCTGCAGCACTGGTTGTGCCACCCACCTTAGTAGCCCTGTAAACATGGCTCCTACCTGCCACTGCAGTGTCTCTGTGTGCAGATTTAAACTGCCAATTCGACATGGCAAGTGTACCCACTTGCCAGGCCTAAACCTTCCCTTTTATACATGTAAGGCACCCCTAAGGTACACCCTAGGTAGCCCCATGGGCAGGGTGCAGTGTATGTTAAAGGTGGGACATGTACTGATGTGTTTTACATGCACTAACAGTGAAATACTGCCACATTCGGTTTTCACTATTGCAAGGTCTATCTCTCTCATCGGTTATCATGGGGGCTGACTTTAAATAATATTAAAGTGCACATTCCCTTAAGGAGCAGCTAGAACTATGGAGCTTAGGCTCTCTGAGCTCACAATTTAAAATTGCATCTTTTAGTGAAGTTCGTTTTTAGATTGTGCGTTTGAAAATGCCACTTTTAGAAAGTGGCCATTTTCTTGCCTAAACCATTCTGTGACTCTGGCTGTTTGTGGATTCCCTGTCTGGGTCAGTTTGACTGTTGGGCTGTTTGCACCTCTCTCTAGACAGTGACACAAAGGGAGCTGGGGTGTAGGCTGCATATCCTGATGAGCCTTTTGTGCTGGGAGGCAGTGGTGGAGTGGTAACCCACCTGAAAGTACTGTGCCTGCCCTCACACAATGCAGTATCCAACTCCCTGGTGTGTGTCTGTGGCCTGGCCTGGGCACGTCAGGATCTCACAAACAAGAGAGACTTTCCTTTGAAGTAGCCCTACTTCAAAGGCAGGAAGGGGTATAAGAAGAGCACCTAAAACCCCTAAAAAATTAGATCACTTCTAGAATCAAGAGGAACCTCTGCCAAGGAGAAGAGATGAAGAGCTGAGGAGAAGTGCTGCCCCTGCCTGTGACTGTGCTTTGCTGGTCTATCCTGCAGTTGCTACTTCTGCTTGTGAAAGAGAACAAAGACTGGACTTTGTGGTATATTCCTGATTGAGAAGAATCTCCAAGGGCTTGGACTGAGCTGCCCCCCTGTTCTTAAGTCTCAGGGCCATCAAAGACGTCCCCTACCAGCACCTGGACTCTCTGCTGAGACTCCTTTCCTAACAAGTGGTGCAATATCCAGTCCCTGGGCCCTTGAAAGGAGAAGCTGGTGAAAATCCAAGAAAACTGACTTTGGATGACTCTGGAACAATGCTGCTGCTGAATCCTGTGAGGCCACCTGCAACTGACTCTGTGGTCCTGACTGGAGAGCGACGACCCTCGCAGGCCAGACAGCGCTGCAGCCCCGCCAAAGTCCACGACTCTGTAGAAATCGCCGCTCCACCTTCTGACTGCCAGATATAGACTCTGCCTGAAGTGCACGGATTCAATGCTTCGCACCAACACCACCTCACCTCCACTGCTCCGCAGATTGGGGAGTGGGATCCCTTATAACTTGTGAACTCTTTTAGTCCTTTTCTACTGATGGAGTGGTTTTGTGGCTGGATCCCTCTTTTGGCCTGAATGTGGCTTCCCAGTTTCATTGTTTCTAGAAGTTGGTTTTGCTGGCGATGGCGCCCATTGTGGCCGAGGACTGTGACCTGTATTGGTCTTTTCTGGATGTTCCCCGTGCTTTGATGCTTTATTTAGATAGGATTCGGTCGTTCCGGAAGTCTGAGTCTCCGTTTATGTCTTTTGGGGCTTCTTCTAGAGGAGAGAAGTCTTCCATTGTGTCCATCAGTCGGTGGCTTAAACAAGTGATTGGATTGGCCTATTCTGTTTCTGGGTTTCCACCTCCGGTTGGGGTGCAGGCTCATTCTACCTGGGAAGTGTCGGCTTCCGGGGCTGAGTTGAGGAGGGTGTCCATTTCTGAGATTTGCTGGGCTGCTTCATGGGCATCTTCTAAAACTTTTGTTTGACATTATCAGCTCCAGAATGTTTTGGGTGACAATACTAATTTTGGTTTAGGTGTTCTGAATGCTGTCTGCTCCTAACTTGTTGTGGGTTGTAATTTTCTTTTCACTGTGCCTTGAATTAATCACTTTTAGATGCTGCAGTCACTGCTATGGTGTCCCTTTGTGGTTCCTTGTTGCATTTGCTCGTTGGGGAAGGCTATTCTCCACTTGTAATGAATGGGAGGAGGACTGCAGGGACCTTGGGGTAATGTCCTATTACTTACCAGTAATCTTCATCACTCCTGGTCCTGTAGTCCTTGTCCCATTCATTGCACCCCTCCCTCCTGCGGGACCAGCCTTCTTTTTTTGGCTTGGTATGTTCAGAAGGAATGCTGGGTCAGTACGCATTATCTACTCCCAGGAGGAGGTTGTGGGGGTGGGGATCAGCTTTCCTTACGTTCTTTTTTTCTGTCATGGATGTAGACATCTCCACTCTTAATGAATGGGACTACAGAACTAAGAGTAATGCAGATTACTGGTAAGTAATAGGACATTATTTGTGTGAAACTGACAACATTAAGGGCTGCCTACATCTCTTCAAGTCGTGCAACATGGTATAACTTGTACACCATCCTTCATGGTATTGTAGGAACAGCCTGACAACATAGAATAAATGGAGCTTTTAACACAGTGAGAGGCTTTTATTTCTGAGGCATAAACACAAACAATAGCCTCTCAAATGTTTACATACTCAAAGTCAATGGGCTGCCAACTATGATTGATAGAGGGGGGAGAGGGTGGACAGGCGATTTCTAAAGCGAGAAAGACGGGAAAGGAGGTGGTCGGGGTGATTGAGAAAAAGAGGAAGAAGAAATGCCACGTTCGGAGGACCATAAGAGAGGGTGGGGTTAAAAAGACTTGGATTGGCAGGTAATGTGGGAGGGAAGATGAAAGGATAAATAATAAATAGACCAACTGTGAGTCTGTGTGAGGTGCGGCAAAAGCTAAAACATGAGAGAACTACTGAAGATTATAGTGTTAGAAAAGAGGGCCAGTTATACATTCCTCCTCTAAGGCTGCAACCACCCCCCCCCCCCCCCCCCACACACACACACTTCCCCTCCCACCTCCCTCTCCCTGCTCCCCCTTCCCCCCAACAGCCCAAGCTGAAGCACTCTAATGGAGCCCAGAGACAATGCGGTCGCAGTACAGACAACGGAAGTGCATAGGAGGGATGTGGGCTGAGAAAGGGGAAGCAGAGAAGAGGGGTGTTTGCGAGGATAGTTGGGAACGGCACTAATAGAGCGTGAAAATCTAGGAGACTGGTGAGGTTAGAGAGAAAGCGGCATGAAAAAAATACTAAGGCCAATTGTATGAAAATGTTAAAACCGACAAAAGCAAGCGTACTTGCCCGCGGTATGGAATCATATTTCCCTTCGTGTAGCCCCTTGAGGAACGCCGCCCCCTTCTGTTAAAAATGACGTACTGCAAACCAGAACAGGTTCATAGCATAGGGAAAATTTGCTTTGGTGGAGAATGTTCTATGTGTACACAGACTTTCATTGACTTTTAGCGCTTAATCTGCCGTGCTTTGGCTCCTATAAGAATATCTGATGTGGCCTTCTGACTCCAGGCAGATTACTTTCCTTACCATACCAGCAAAATTGTTGGGAAGCTAGAGAGGCGTGATAAAAGATAGCTAAACAAGCATTTCAGAAATAGACCCTGCTCAGTTCATTAAATGATTAAAACAAGCTTTAAACAAGCACTACAAGTGCACAAATATTTGGTAAAGGATACGTTTGATTAAAGGTCACGTCACTACTCTTCCTTCCTTGTTCTACTAGAACAAAGGCTTTATTTATGTTTTATTTCCAAAACCCAATCATAAACTGATAAGGTGAGTCTGACAAATATGAATTCGCCAGACTATACAATCATGTCTCCATTGCGCGCAGCCACTGTGGCATAATAAAACGTGTCAAAGTTAGGAAATATCTCCCTGCCATGAGCAAGCCCCCTTGCCCGAAAACAGCCCATTTTTTCCAGTAACCATAGTTCAATTATGATCAGATTAGTGCTGACGTCGAGTGAACCGTCCAAAACATTCGCAAATTCTGACAGTGAGTCACATCATCTGACGTCAACAGAATTTTTAATGTTTGAATGCAATGAAAAACACAAACCCCAACCGTACCTGTGTGATAGTTGTTGGAATTATGCTTAAACTTTTATCGTTTTCTCTGCGTCACCTGAGCCCCACTTTCATCCAGCCTGTCATGGGTCGCCCCCGACTAAGTCCCACTTGGGAAAATGGTGGGGGAGGAGGGGGATGTGAATGAGAGGGTGACAGGGAAGTATCAGGCAGACTGGCATTGACTATTGAGCAGGGTCCCGTGGGGAAGCACGTCACGCGGTTGCCTGTGTCACAGGACAGGCAAAGTGCGCGCAGTAATTAGATTTGGGAGCGCAGCGGCCCTGCCCACCTCTAGGTATATAAAGTGCGAGCTCTCTCCGGCGCGTAGTCACGCATGCTGAGGGGTGTCAGAGGCAGGGAGAGCAGCCGCCCTTCAAGCAGAGAAGCAGGACTGTAAGTGCGCGTTAGACAGCGAGGGGGTCCTAAAAGTGCTCCAGGGTGACTTTGTGTGTGCTCCAGTGCGCTAATATTCAGCCACAGATATCCATTGAGAAGTGCCCTGGGTGCGTGCATGTTTTTGAGAATCTAACCTTTCATAAGTTGCTTTGTATTTTATTTCTCAGTAACTGGAACCGCTGGATTCCCGTACCACCCACCCTTCACACTCGTACTGTTAGAAGTCTAAGCAATCCTTTCTCTCTCTGTTGCAGTGAGAAGTTCTGAGACTCCGGCTGCACCAGGGGCATTGCAGCAGCTTAAGTCCGTCTGCTCTCTGCAGCAGTTGCATCTGCCGGGAACAGAGCCCCCTCCGACCTGCCCGGTGAAGGCGCCTCCTTGCTGCCCGGGACTAGGCTGCACCATGAAGGTCCTCGTAGCTTTCGCTGTACTTCTGCTGGTCTCCGCACAAGTACTCGCTGGTGAAATGGGACTCAGCGAAGAAAGTGACTGGCCTTACACCGACCAACTGCAGGTGAGAGGGCGCGGCGCAGGGCTGGTCGGTGGCATCATCCATGGTGAGGGACCAGCGCAGGGCTATCCTGTGACATCATCCTGAGATGGTAAAGCTTGGAGGTGCCAGCATTCTAAGTCAGGGGGACACGACAGGACTTGCAGGTGACAGCATCCTTAATTGAGGGACACTGAGCAGGGATGTATCGAGACACCATACTGAGGTGATAAAGTGAATGGGGTGTCATCATTCTGAAGTCAGGGGGTCAGTACAGGGCTTGGACGCAGAATCCTTAGCTGAGGGAACAGGCACAGGGCTATCCTATGACACCTTCCTGAGATGATAAAGCGAGTGTGTGGCAGTATTCTGTAGTCGGGGGGTCAGGACATCACTGGTTGGTGGTAGCATCCTTAGGTGAGGACTCAGCGTAGGGCTGCACCTTTCAGCATGCTGAGATGAGGGAGACCAGTGCACAGAAGTCCTGTGCCAGCGCCTTGGTTGAGGGGAGCACTGCCGAGGTGCTGAGTGGCAGTATGCCCAGTTGAGGAATCCACTGAAGTGCTGTTTAGTGGTTAAATACGGAGGTAAGGAGACCCAGTTCAGTGATGTTGGGGATATATGCAGAACTGTTCAGCAGCAGCATCCTTAGTTGCGCTGTTCGTGGTAGCATGCTGAGGTGAGGACACGCCCTGCAGCACTGTTAGATGCAGCATGCTGAGGTGAGGAGACATAGTGCAGGGGTGTTTGGTGGCAGCAGGCACAGGTGCAGATACCCAGTGAAGCTCTGTTTGCTGGCAGCGCGCGCAGGTGTGGAGACCCATTGAGGCGCTGTTTGGTGGCAGCGCGCGCAGAGGTGGAGACCCAGGAAGCTCTGTTTGCTGGCAGCGCGCGCAGATGCAGATACCCAATGAAGTGCTGTTTGCTGGGAGCACGCGCAGGTGCAGACACCCAGTAAAGCGCTGTTTGGTGGCAGCGCGCGCAGGTGTGGAGACCCAGTGAAGCTCTGTTTGCTGGCAGCGCGCGCAGGTGTGGAGACCCATTGAGGCGCTGTTTGGTGGCAGCGCGCGCAGGTGTGGAGACCCAATTAAGTGATGCTTAGTGGCAGTTGTGTGGCTGTTCAGAGGAGGCATTTCTGGGTCAGGCAACGTGTACTATCCACGCTGCTTAGAGAAGAGCCGAGCTGTTTAGTATCAGTATGCTGAGGTGAGAAGACCCAGTGGAGGCTCTTTAGTGATACATGCAGGAGCGAGGAGCCCCTGTGCAGTGTTGTGTAGTCACAGTGCCAGCAGCCAGCATGCGCGGCTGTAAATACCAAATGCAGTGCAGTTTATTGGCAGCATCCTGTGTGAAAGGGACACTGCCGCTGTGCCCAATTACATGCCCAGTTGAGGAATCCACCAAAGTGCTGTTTAGTGGCAGAATGCGGAAGTGAGGATTCCCGTTTCAGTTGCTATCGGGAAAAGAGGCAGAGCTGTCCAGGAACAACCGCCTGAATTGCACTGCTTTATGGCACAGTGCTGTAGTTGGACATCCACAGCGGGGCTGTTTTAGCACCCTCACCAAGAGAGACACAGGGCAGGGCTTCTTTACTAACAGCGTCCTGAGATGACACAGTGAAGGGCTGCTCAGCATCATGAGGTCAGGGCGCTGGAGGTATTCTGAAATAAGCAGTTTAATGACAGCATCCTGATGTGAGGGCAACCTCTTCAGGACTCGAGTGGCAGCATGCTGAGATGTGGAGGCTGCTTAGTGGCAGCAGGCTGATTGTAGGAAGATCAATGTCAATACTGTTCAGTGGCATCAGCCAGAAGCACATTTTTTAGCAGCAGCATACTGAGCTGAGAAGACCGACGGCGGGACTGGATAGCAGGAGAGCACGCTGAGGGGAGCGGCACATAGGGGGTGATGGGCAATCGGAATAAACAAACCGATCGCAGGGCTCTTCAGTGTAGCAGCCGGAAGCGAGAGGGTGATGTCCAGGAGTAGCAGTGAATGGGTGAAGATGCCTGAAGGTCCGCTCAGTGGCATCTTCCTGCACCACACGCTGCTTTGGTAACCTATTTTCACCATTACTGTATAATGACAGGTGCTGAAACAAAGTACTCTGTGATCCATTGTCACCATCGCTAAAACGAAGTGTTTTAACAAACCTGTTGATACTTGACATGATGGTGCAAAAATGCAATGCGATGCACTGCTCATGGGCTTGGCTGTTAATGAGCGATGTATTTTTTACTCTTTCCGAAACTGATATCGAATACGTATGTCTTATGTAGAAATTGTTGTTTTTAACAATATCAAAAAACTGGGAGTGGTCGGTGGAGAAGACTTCTCTTTGAAAGCGCATGCATCTTGCACATTTTTCTGGCAATTTCGCTAAGGAGAGCCTTGAAGCAAACGTATCCACCTCAGACTTCCCCTGCGGAAATGTCCACTTCATATTCAAGTTATTTTTTTCCAGACCGATAGGTTCAGGTGCGCGTTGTTGCAAATCTGCAAGTTTTAAAGGTGGAATCAGAGGCACAAGGTAAACGTCATGAAGGGGCGAATGCCTTGGAAAAACTAAGAAACAACAAACTATTTGAACACATCAGGGGTTAGGAAGAGGCGTAAAGTATTCATTATTGATCGACGTGATCATAAACGACAAACCAGAAAAACAAAAACACAATAAAACAGGACCTGATAGCGAAGTTGAGAGACAATGGACCTGAGAGTTTACGCGCGAGAAGAGAAGATATACTGCAACCAGCGCAAAGTCTCAGCATACAGTGCATTTTCAAACACTGTGTAGACATTGATGGATTATTTTAGATATATTTCTTGTAGTTATCTGATTGGATCTTAGAGTGTAGAACTCCCCTTAAAATTATGAGCTCTGGCAAGTACCCTTGAGTGGTAAAAATCAACATCCATTATAGCCCAGTATCGCCAAGAGACCCCACCGGGGTTACGTGTGCTGTACAAATACGTCTGCAATTTTATATTAAGTTTCATCTAAGACGCGAGGAGATTGTAATGAGTATTTATACACGTGATAGCAACTCCAACCTTGCCTAAATTGCTTTTTTAACCGCGAGGATAAAACTATTTTAGAAACGATTGGGACTCGGCCTTGATTGTTATTGGATTTCTTGAAAACGTCGGACAGCAACAAAATTATCGAGAGTGATCATCGTTTTATGATGAGTTGGTTTTTAAGAGTGAAAGAGGTTCGGGTCCGTTTGCCAGCTGTGGGACTCCCAGTGTAACACGGGGACCGGGTGAGGCACCGGACAGGTGTGGTTTAAACAGGTCTGCAGGCGGTGTTCTGAGAGAGCGCGCGCTCCCACCGTGGTGCACTTCTTACTGTAATGTTTACGGGGCTCGCGGCAGCCACTGTTGCCGGAAGCCCGTGGGGCGCTGCGGGATTGACCTGGGTAATTATCTGCGGCCGACTGTGAGCACATCTTTCAGAGCCGCAGCCCAGATGCTGCGCATCCCTCTCCGGTGCACACACTAATCCCGGGGGCGAGGGGCGCAGCAGCTGCTCCGGAACTAGGACAAAGCGCCGAGCAGACTCCACTGCTTCCTCACTAGGGACTGTCAGTGCCAGCGGGATCACCTTTAAAGGTGGACTGCTCTAACGGGACCCGTTGAGCTGTTGGTCCAGATGTCAGTGTGACTTTTACTCTTTCAGGCTGCAAGATGCTAACGAGCGCCCAGAAGCTTTGCATGTCACTCGCTGAAGCTGTAACAAGCACGACCGCTACATCATACATACTCCTAATTTACAGAAGATGAATTCAAATGCAGCAAGGAGTAAATAGAGACGACTCTCTCTTCCTGCCAGGTACTTAAAGTGCCCCGTATTGTAGTCCATGACTGACAAAACATTGTCTCCTTCTAACAGTACAGTGAACTCTCACAGGCGAGTGAGCGTTTTGCATCACCACTAGGCACTCGGTGAGCTACAGTACGTCAGTAAGATTGAGAGAATGCGATGAGTTTGCTTTGACTAGAATAGAATATCACAACGATTTGTGATCTACTCTGCTGATTACCTTTCTCGATATTCTGTACCCCATTATATACGAAGCGAAGTCAACCCAAGGTCTGCGAACCCTTTTAAGCAAATGGAATTCTGGAGTGATTACAATGTCCCATTCAAGGCTAGATGATTTATCCAGTATAATAGGTCCACGCTCACAGCCCCATTCAATAGCGTGTGCTAATGTCTCCCAGGCAATGCATTTCCCGGTGCAGGTTTGTATATCAAAGGTGCATCCTGCCCTCACGAAAAGTATCCTCAATATGCTGACCAGAAACCTTGCTAAGTCGAAGTTTAAAACAGGTCACTACAGCCTACGTTCAGAGCTGGACGTTGTTTCAAAGTATGAGAAAGTGGCTGGTCTCCCTTGGCGAACTACAGCAGTGCCCTGCAAGTAAAGACACGAAAACATGGCGATATTTGTGTCTGGTCTAGGGCTGACTGTAAAGTTGCAGAGAAAGGTCCACAGAAAAGAAATCCCAAGAGAGGTCTTCCTTTTTAGCACAAGTGTAAATTGCAGTCACTGATGCTTGTAAAATAGACAAAATGTCCCCCTTTAAACAAAGCATGGCTACCAGAGAAGAACATCATATGTCAGGGTGCATAACAGTTCCTTCAATGCGTGGTGGAGGTGACAAGTAAAAACAGTGATAGTGCGTCACACACCTAGACGTCTTTTACTTTGTAAATATTTGTAACTTCAGCATATCTTCAAACTTCTAAACATTGTTCACAGTCACTGGAGGTGGTTGCGCCTTGGAGGGGTCAGGCTTTGTGTTGAGCAGCGCTTGAAAGGAACTTCGGCCCCCTTGCCCATTAAAAAGACAACAGCTCCTTAGTCTGCCCGCTACGTCCTGGGGCACTTTCACACCTGCAATGGAAATTGGTTGTGCAAAGACTCCAAACGCAAGTTGGAAACCCACGCATGAAACCCACTCCATGCAGGAGTTTGCAACCCGTCTTTTGCCTCACCAGGTGACCGTGTGAAGGGAACCCCAAATGTTTGACACATGGTGAAACAGCATGTGTTAGGACTTCTTCAGGCACAGGGGCTAAAGTGATCCACCTGGAGTGGCACATTGTGTGGTCAAGTGTCCAAGTCAGACTAGACTCCGATTATCCAAATTCAAAGTGCAGTGACAACCACTAGACTTCATCTTCCCTGGCAGGCGATGCTGCAACACAGCACAGAGCTCTCACATTTCTTGTCAGCTGTAGCAGTCTGCGTCTGACATTATAACCCAACTAGGGTAGATATTACAGGATGTGACCTTGAAACTACATTGGCAAACGGGTGTCACTACATGAAATTACAAGGCAGTAACTGTTCCTCATGCACAACCAGATTATTAGCAAGATGACAATTTCAGTGAATGTGCTATGTCATGTGTAGTATATTTTAGTGTATGCACATTCGTAACTTCTCAACAGATGGATTGTTTTAATAGCATTATAGCCTCTCTGCTTGTAACTCGGAAAGAAGGGGTTTAACAAACAGGTTAGCCCTCAGTGGCAGCCCTCGGTGGCCACATTTTAAGCCTTCCAATTGGCTGGCCAGCCCGCTCATTTCACAGATGGTGCTTATATGAATGAAACATATTAAGCTACATACACTGCACATCTTTGTTTCAACATTTGAGGATTTTTAGCAATTTAGATACGATGAGCTTTTTCAATTAGGCAGACAGATGGGTTAACCAAGCAGGCTAATAAGTTCTAGCAGAATAAAACAGTTTTTTATGAAAGCAGGATTTTATCTTTAAGCACCAGCATTAACGAATGCAGTTTAGTAAGTCCATCATTAAAATGACAAATAATCACTGGATTGTTTGCTTTTGATGAAAATGCACACAACTCTCTTCATATTGCTTTACTATAGTGATGCAACCTGCTACTAACCGAGACGTGATGGGCTCAAGCCACAAAGATTTTGCAGTGAGTAGAGGTGATTTACTCTGATAGCACTCCTGGCTTCCTCCTGATTTCAAGGAGTGAGGGAGATTTAAAGGAGAACTTCGGATTTCATGGAGTAATCCAGAGGTACCAAAGTCTTTGTGAGTCTTTATACCAACCTCTCGGTGCATTTGGCAGGAAGAGAGCTGTGTGAAAGTTTGAGAGACCCATGCATTAGGGCTGAGCCCTTCACCTACCATTGCAGCTCCGCGCGCAATTACATAAATGCGCACTTGGAGGGAAGGGTGGGATGGGTATTAGTTACCTGTAACTGGTAATGTTTTCCATAGTTTATTTTTTTCTTGATTCTCTTTCCTTTTGTTGCGAGTGCCACCATTACCCCCGGGAAATGAGAAGGGATGAATTTACTGATAATCCTTTATTTTTTAATTAGACTAGTTGTTAGGTCCTTCAAGGTAGCGCTTTCAGAACGCCACCCTCGGCACCGAAAACCCCAAAACAGTTGCTGGTTTTAATAGTTTTTGTTGGACAAAAGAATAAGGCATGGCTGCGTGTGGTACAAACCATTATCTTTTACAGTCTCGCCGAAGTGTTAATAAAGAACCTTGTGTGCTTAATCGTTTTGACCTTGCCATCGTGCTGGACTCGTGTTTGGCAAACAAATAAAAATTGGCAAAATATATAACTATTCAATTTTTGGACTCTACTCATACGTCAGCAGATCTCTCCATTACATCCCCAAACCACAGAAGACAATGTAAAAAGTGTGGTAGAACCTTCTAGAATGTTACCAGAGCAGGGGATAGGTTCAGCACTGCTTGCCGTGTCACAGCGGCTGCAGGGGGCGCTGGTTTCTCTCCACAGTGCAGTCCCTCTCAAAGAATGACCCGTCTGCCACATGTCCTGCCATATTCGTTATCTAGCATAGAATACTTGACACTTGTGAGTTATCATCGCACTTAACACTCGGACTATAAATTCACAAAATGACGCAGCTGACAGCACAGTCACAGGAGCATTTCTTGAAGCTGGTAACTAATTTGATTGCACAGGAAGTAGACACACAAAAGTGTGCTGCACTCGGAGGCGTAGGAACCGTTTTTTGCAGTAGGTGCAGTGGCACCGAGCTCTTGAAAGTCCATTGATCCCTGATAAATGTTGTAATTTACTACCCCAGCAATAGTCAAATCGGCCATTTCCTCGTTTGCGTCAGGGCCCATGGCAGCCTTGCTACGCAGGCAGCTGAATCTTCCACCGGTACCTGGGCAGAGGGGCGGTAAGCTGAACCTTGCTAAACCTACACTTGATAGATGAAAAAGAGGCCTTCACACTCATAGTAGTCACCCCATGACCAGCAGCATAGGCACAAAGGTCCTGTCGCAGGTTAGCTTCCATAATGCAGCAGAGAGGGGGTGGGGAGAAACAGAGAGTATTATATAGGGACTAAAAGTACATACAACCTGGGAAGAGACAGGAGGAAAACGTAGGGGTGAGACCTAAAGAAGTGAGTGGGAGGGACCCGACTGAGTTGTAGATGCGCCTGAAGAGATAAGGACGTTCATCCGAGGGTGGTGAGAGTGAGTTCTTTTCATGTGAGGGCGTGAGCAGGATTGTGAGAAGTGATAGCAACAATTGTAAAGTTTGATAGAAAGAGGACATTTCAAGAATGGGAGAAAATGGAGGACCAAGAAAGGAGCTAAAGGGGAACAAGTGACGAGAAGGTGGAGAACAGAGAAGGAGGCGGAGGAGACCGAGGGGCAGGAGGGCGGTGGAGGAGGACAGAGAGAGAACGGATGAATGATGAGAGAGGGAGCCTGAAAATGGAGCTGTGGCGAGGTAGGAGGAGCATGAGAGGCTATAGAGAGAAGAGAGCAGGCAGCCTCGTAGCAAGAGTGAGCCAAAGGGCTCCACCCCCAAGAGTGACAGAGCCCTCCATTAATAGTGATGGTGTATGGTAGGTCTCAGAATAGGGGTGGCACTAGGTCGCCAGCACGGTTTTGGGTAGTCTTTTCATTGGGGGCTCCTCTGATAGAATCTCACATTACTAGGCCCGTCATGAGAGGAGGCTATGACTGAAAACGGTTATTTACAGTTTAGAGACAGACACAAGTCCCTGAAGTAGGTTAATTATGCCTACAGATCACCTGTTTCTTTTATTTCCCAAGTTCTACAACGTTACTTTACCTAAAATAAGTTAGATTGCTTTACATGCACCAAGAGAAGGATACAGAGATGATACCCTGCGGGGTTTCTGAGATTGAAGGGATTACAGTAACATACTCAGTTGATGGAAGATGGGAACGGAACACAAACTCAGGCATGGGAGTACATGTAAGAAGAGTAGCCGCTCTGAATTCGTAAAAGTGCCTTTTCGACGGTTTCCTAAACATGTGACTGCCTGACGTGTGATTGGTAGGGATGAGAAGGGCGTTCAAAAACAGGGCGTGGCTCAAGCAGAGGACACTCATTTCTTTATGCTATTAAACATGTTACCTTCGAGTCATATGGGAATCTTAGCATGACATGAATTCACTGGTTGTTTTCAGTCGGATTCCCACCTATAACATGCAGGTTACTCTCAGGTCGCTACAGTGGTATGTATCCGTCTGATGCACTCCCTTACTGTTTGAAATTGGAGACTCTGGTCAGCAGATTCCATATAGTTCTCAGCAGCCGGTGCACTAACCCATTGAGGTACCTCACTCCTATTTTAACTGACAGAAACTGTCACCATCCTCCATCGCGTATTCAGAAAAGGTTTTCAGAAACGCACGCCCCACCTCAGGCTGCCTTCCTTCTAATGTATATATTCAGAGGGCAAATACACTGCCTGTGGAATTCTGTTATGGATTTCCACTCTGCACAATTATAAGTGGCCAGTGTTCCCGAAGCCCCGATTTCTCAGGTACGAGAACGGCAGACCTGGATTTACTGCCTGGACCTATGGTCGGTAAAACTGCGGCACTCTAAAAGAGATGTATACCATCTGGGATACTGAGGCCCGTATTTATACTCCGTTTGCGCCGAATTAGCGTCGTTTTTTTCGACGCAAATTCGGCGCAAAACTAACGCCATATTTATACTTTGGCGTTAGACGCGTCTAGCGCCAAAGTATGGGCAAATAGCGTAATTTTTTTGCGTGAACGCCTTCCTTGCGTTAATGAGATACAAGGAAGGCGTTCCCGTCTAAAAAAATGACGGCGACGCAAATGCGTCGTATTTATACTCCCGGGCAAAAATCACACCCGGGAGGTGGCGGGTCAAAAAACCCCGCATTTGCGCCACTATTTAACGCCTGGGTCAGGGTAGGCGTTAAGGGGCCTGTGGGCTCAAAATGAGCCCACAGGTGCCCTCCCCTGCCCCAGGGACCCCCCCTGCCACTCCTGCCCACCCCAGGAGGACACCCAAGGATGGAGGGACCCACCCCAGGGACATTCAGGTAAGTTCAGGTAAGTATAATTTTTTATATTTTTAATTTTTTTTTGGGTGGCATAGGGGGGCCTTATTTGTGCCCCCCTACATGCCACTATGCCCAATGACCATGCCCAGGGGACATAAGTCCCCTGGGCATGGCCATTGGGCAAGGGGGCATGACTCCTGTCTTTACTAAGACAGGAGTCATTTAAATGGCGTCTGGGCGTCGAAAATAATGGCGCAAATCGGGTTCAGGCGATTTTTTTGCCTCAACCTGACTTGCCCCATTTTAAGACGCCCTAACGCCATTTTCCCCCTACGCCGGCGCTGCCTGGTCTACGTGTTTTTTTTCCACGCACACCAGGCAGCGCCGGTCTGCTAGCGCCGGCTAATACCATTCCATAAATACGGCGCCCGTATGGCGCTTCAGAATGGCGTTAGACGGCGCTAAATTTTTTGACGCTAAACTGCGTTAGCGCAGTTTAGCGTCAAAAAGTATAAATATGGGCCTGAGTTTCCTGCCTGGAAAACTTGTGGTGATTAGGTAGGTAGGACACGATCTATGTCAGAAAAGCTCACGTATGTTTGAAGCATATGGTTTAGTGCACGTTGGTAGAGTGTGTTGAATGTTGCATAGAAGTCTTATAGGACCAAAAGGTAGCTTATTAGGCCATTATTCTTGATCATGCGGGTGTCAATGACTATGTTAAGTGTAGCAGTCTTTGTTTTGCAGCAACATTTTACGTCAAATTAGTAGTCCTGAAAGAGGACCACTAATCCTGTGTTAGTGATCTGATCTCATAATTGAACAGAGGCAGTTTTGTTAATGATTTTCCAGTTGAAACGTAGGCAGGTAATGGGGCAGTAGCAGTCCGTGCCATGTGGAACCTGGGCTGTCTTATGAGCAAGGTCTAATTTGTCCTGTTTGGGAGTTCCTCTGCAGAAGGAATACTATGGATTTAACTTGACCTGAGAGATAGTTCTTATCAGATTATTCCCTGCATCTGCATTTCCTAGTATTGTGGCCAACCTGAACATCAGAGTCCTGGAGTGATAGGTGTTTCCACATTGCTTTCCTTCTCACTTACCGAGGTATCGCTCAGTGGGGTCTATTGCATCTGTTTGTTCTGTTGTTTCATTCACCTGCTAAAAAGTCAGAAAAAACATGTGGAATCATTGCCACTACAGGCTTTACAGACGAGAGAGCCAGCGTCCAGCCATTGTTATTGACCATGTGAGAAGCATGGCCATGCCACAGCATGGGCCATGGGCCATTTTTACAGGGTGCCACATGATCACTTTTCTCCCACTTTTTCCATCTTAAATATCGCATAGTATTAAACATGTTGGATGTTATTTGAAGAAATCACTTGGACTGGTCATACCCCACCAAAAGTCAACTCGTGCGACACCACACAGTATAAAACAGCTTGAAGAAAGTATTGGGTGGAAGGTTGCAGCACTGCTTGCACTGTTTGGGTCAAAGAAATCATGCACTTTCAGTGGCTCACTTACGGGAAAGATAGAACCAGATCCCTGTGCCATAGACTCAGCCACCCCTTTGGCCCACAGAGAGTGGAGAAATAAACCCACAGAGAGGAGTGATGAGTAGGGAAGACTTAAAGGACTTAGATTTCAGCGGATAGGTTACTCCATCACAAAGATGACGGATATCTGCTGAAATATTAATCCCACTATTTCTTTCGGGATTTAGATTTCAGCAGATGGGATATCCATCACCGTTGTGATGGAGCAACCCATCCGCCAAAATCTAAATCAGGCCCTTACTCAGGTCTTGGGTTCCTGTCCATACTCGCCTCCTTTCTCCCTGATGTTAAACAGGGGGAAAAAGCGAAGGAAACATAGTTTCTGCTCTTCATTCCAGCAAGAGGCTGTCAGCAACAAAACGGTATTGCACACTTGCCTGACAATTGTTAGGAATAGGGTATTATTACAGTATCTTGTAATATTGCCACTACAGCTCTGGAGGATTACTATAAATGTTTAAAATACACTGAGGAGGGGGGTATTGTTGGCCAGAACTCATGATGGCCTCACTCACTGTGGGCTTACACTGAAGCTTTGCTTTTCAATTTGACCATGCAAAGTTGGGGTACCATGAGATACCTGGATCCACAGATCCACAGTAGGAAGATATGAAGTGGCCCTGAGATTGCTTGGACTTTGTGGTGTGAATTCCATTTGGCTATAAATAAGAGGTCCCTTGACTGCTTCTGGACCTTACAGCAGCAAGTGTGCAACACATACAGAATGGACAGAGCTAAGATGGGTGAGCTCTGCTGCCTTGAATGTAGTTGTTCTGGAAGACTGGTCTGGACAGATTCAGCGATTCTGTGGTGACTAGAGCAGTACACTGATGGGTGATGGTTTCTGTGATAGTTGAAACATGAATTTGAGCCATATGAAAACATGAAGGTGCAGCAGAGAGGTTTGCAAGGTTTGGGAGTCAGGGAAGTTCAGATTGTGGCACTACATCACAAATTGTCCCCTTTCCCATTGAGTGTACATTGCATACCTGAACTGCTTTCATGGCTACCGCTCTCATTTAATACCATACAAGGGAGACATCTTTATAGGTAGATTGCAGCTGTGTTTGGAATCTTGACCTCTTTCCAGGTTGCTGTAGATGGATGTACCAAGCCTTTATGGATATTCAAGCTATCCGTAATCATTCTTTTACTGCAAGAAAATAAAGGCTTACAGTTGAAGGAATAAGAATGAGTAATTTAATCCATGTACCCAAATGAATATGAATGGGCAGAAATACATAGCAGAGGACTGCCCTGAAGAGCCAGAGATGACAATAATACAGAGGATGTTGCTGGGATATCTCAACGTTGGTATGCTGATTTCAATCATAAGACAAGTAAAGTTGAATCAATTGTGAGAATGGTGGAGAAAAGGTAGAAGCTGTGGCCAAATGAGTGATGGAAAAAAATAAATGAGGTTTAGCAGATTTGGCTGGGAAGATGCAAACATTAGGGGATATGGGGTCTAAAGAGCCCAGAGAAGCTCAGAAGAGATGGTAGACAATACGAATTTTGTGATTGAAAGCAAAGTCAGATTGTACTTGAGACTGTAAGTGTTGGACAACCTGCTAAGAAGTACCCAACTGTGAATTGTGGACACCCCATATAATTCCTAAGGAGTCACTACTGTGATGGCAAATGCACTGAATATGCTTGTGGGCTTTTAGGATGGTTTAGAGACATACAAGCTGCCCTAGGATGCTATAAAAATGGTCTTAAAAAGGGTTGAACTGTGATGCTTATTATACCCTCTGATAAGTGACATGTGAGAGTGCTGCAGGTGGTTATTGAGCTAAGAGTTTGTGAGGCTGGAGAATAATCATCCAGACACTCTTGTTAGTCCAGACACTCTTGCTAGAAGGAGTACCATATTAGACATTAAAAGAACCTTGCTATAGGAACTTCTCAACCTAATTCTGAACTTACTGCACTCACAGTTTACATTCAGCACTTTACCAGGATACAAGCATGGTTTCTTGGAGCCAGAAGCAAGGGCTGAGGTTGCAGACAGTATCAGAGACCTAAGTGCCAGGACTCCTGAATGTAGTTCTTTGTAGAGTCAAATTTATCCTGCAATAATCTTGCTAGCCTACAAAGAGCGCTCTATGCTGATTCAGCACATCAGTAGGTTGCCAGCAGGTACGATGGGGCACAATGTTTTCTAGTTGTAACTGTTAGGATGGAGAAGTCCTGTGCATGGTGAGAGACGTGTACCCCTCCCCTGAGTGCCCAACTGTATTATTGTCTGGATCCCTAATGCTGATTGTTTAGTCATAGGTGAACATGGATCATGCATGTGCACCTTGACCTAAACCTTTCTCATAGATTGCAGTCTTGTTAGACCCGGAGAGGTGACCAAAGTGCTTCCTTCAGGCAGGGTGGTGGAACGTTTCTGCTGTCACCATGATTTAAACAGCACAAGCACGGTGGTGGCAACATAGCTTGTAGTTATCAGTAGTAATGAACAGGTCCTTTTTTCCCTGTGTCATTGGAGTGAGGCCTGCAGGCTAATTCACTTTTTCAAAAGTAGTGCTGCTGTATGTTTAACTCACCCCTGGCCTACATCAGGTTGATGTGGAAGTGCATTATAAAAACATGTGCTGAGTGAATGTGTGCTCGCAAGGAACACAGCACACCTAGGACGAAGTTTAGTACAGGGTACACATGGTACATGTGTGTGCTGGCAGGACGTGCATTTTTAATAGCACACTCTGGGGCAGTACAGCAAGACTGCAGTTCTGAACAGTGTGCATAGACTGATTGTGTGTGCTGCATTTGGAGATGTTGGTGTTAGCATAATACATGAGGACAACAGTACTAGGCCATGAAGTGTGTTCTGGATGTATACTGAGTGCGGAAGTGACTGCACTGGTACATAACATGGAAGTCCAGGCCTGCCTTGTGAAAACATGAGGAATAGAGGAATCTCACTAGGCAGAATTGTATATTGCTGTATTCCTGTAAGCTGGGTAGGAAAAGCACCAGATGAGTTAGAGCCAGGCTCTCCCTGTGTATTTCACAGGGCTCTTTGATTCAGTGACAGAACACAACAAAGGGTCATGAACACATCTCAGGAAGAGGCAGATGGAGCTGATAAAGGAATCATAAAGGGTAGGGCTGAGAGCCCAGGATTAACCTGTGATGCACATATCACCGTGGCTGACATCCAGGTGTGAATGCTGGTCACTCCCATGAAACGTTTTGTGTGGTAATCAGCTTCAGAGTTCTGTCTGCTGTCACAAACATCCTTCAGGAGGAATAAAAAAGGGTAGACATATCTATTTCAAAGAAGCAGAACCCCAACATAAAACTTCAACTGTCCAGATCCTAAATCACATTTGGTGTCTGGAAAAAAACTATAAGTGGGGGTTTCAGACCCCCAAATTTGTCATCTGCTGAGCAGCCAGCCTTGGTGTGTGCGGATGGGAAGCTCTGCAAGACTTCTGCCTGTGACAAGGACTAGGGGTCCAGCCTGCTAGGCTCCCTTCTAGGTATGGGACATAACCTAGAGAAGCTAAGGTCTCCTGTCTGGAACCTGGAGCACAAGCACCAGCCTGCTCGCCAAGACCGGTGTGCCTGTGAGGAAAAGAAGAACATTGGCTGGAGTGAGACCCAGAAGGGAGTCATAGCGTGGGGGCTCTCTGTGCGAGGTGTAAGGAATCCAGCCTGCACCAGTCGGGCCGTAGCTGTGTGCTGGACTTCATCTGCAACCCTACATGCCAGGAGCGGGCTGCCGTGAACTGATTTGCAGGAGCACAATAGAAGCAAACTGCTCCCTGCACCGATGAGGCCATTGCCCATTTACCTAATGAACTGGGTGTCCCTGTATGCAAGGAGAGGCCGCCGCTAAGTGCTGAACGTCTGTGACAGGGGAAACACGTCTCCACACCAATCAGGCCATTGCTGTGTGCCTACTTTGACTTGGCACCCCTATATGCCAGGAGTGGCCACTGTTGCATGTACTCAAAGCCTGTGGTCGGAGAAAACTGGAACCTGCATCGATCAAGCTGTTGCCCATGTTCTGAAGTGGCTTGGTGAGCCCGTATGAGTACTGCCTTTTTGTTTACATTACCTGGATGCAGCCTTGAGGGAATGAGGAATAACAGTGAACCGGTTGCACTAGATGTGGGAGGACAGGGAGTGGCTTGACAATAAGTAGAGACCGACCTCAAGGGAATTGTGTTATTGCTTCTTTAAAGTCGTTTACCTGTGTAAAGTTAGAATTAAAATACTTCTTTTTATACAAAAAAATGACCGAACATTGATTTATTGTTGCTCTGACCACACATTGATTTATGAGTCGTGTTTATTGATCTGTGTCTGAGCTTCACCTGAAGGAGTCTTGACTGCTTGAGCTATGTTGCCCAACTAAGAATCAGGTGCAGAAAAGGGTACTTTCCTAAGTTGAGCCGGGTCAATATTAGGGTGGGCCCTAGCACATCAGGGGAAAAAGGCCTCAACCACCTCGGTTGGGCCCAGTAACTCCTTCCTGCCCCTTGACCCCTGAACAGGATTCTTACAGTAACTTAAACACTGTTAGGCCATTTAGCTGGCAGACCAATGCGCTTGTGGGAGCCAGCACTAAGGTGGATTCAATAAGACAGGTTTTTAGTGAAAATCAAGAGTCTCCTAAGAATGAGAAAACCTGGGAGCATGGTCTCCAGTATGATACCCTGTGAGGACCTGTTTAATGTATTGTGGCCTATTTTGCAGCCTTATTTCTCCTGATCTAAGGACATTGTGTATGTAAGATGTAAGATTATTGGATAAAATGTTGTGGGTAAATTACATCTTCAATGAGGGCCTCTGTTGGGGAAAGCTAAAGATCTTATGGAACATAATCTCAGAAATTAAGCATGGTTAGAGTTTATGTTGTCACTTCATAGGGATATTAATATTGAGCTAACTGTTATTGTCTTCCGACCAGACCTATGGTTAGTTATGATGTAGACAGAGGTTAATGATAAGATTGAATCTAGTGTAATCCTCAAATTTATCAATCATATTTTATTTATTGTTACTGTGCTGGTATCTTTGGTCGACCATCATTCATTGATGTTGGAGACTTTAAACTCATGACTGGAACACACTGACACATTAGATGTATTGTGCAAGGGTATTCATTATGTCAGAAGTGTGCTAAGTAATCAATATTTAAGCAAATAAGGGATCATAACAGAAAAATAATAGCCACTGCTAGAAATTCGAGAGCATCAAAAGTAAATGATGCCATTGAAAACATAACGTAATGTTTTATCAAACAATGGTTGTTGGAGGCGGCATGTTCTGGTTGGCTGAGGTAGGACTCTAGCCAGGCAGAACCCACCACACCCATCAAGGGTGGGTGATTATACTTACTGTATAACCTGTGCTTACCCTTGGGTGGTTTGGCATGGACCAGTCAGGCTTATCGCAGAGGCAATGTGTAAAGCAAAGGCACAGCAGTTCCCCACCACAACAGTGGCACAAAGGAGAGATCACACACAGTGTATGTATAAAAAGACTGTATTCAATACACACCTTGTCAACACAGTATGGGT
Organism: Pleurodeles waltl; assembly: GCF_031143425.1. Classification (NCBI taxonomy): domain Eukaryota; kingdom Metazoa; phylum Chordata; class Amphibia; order Caudata; family Salamandridae; genus Pleurodeles; species Pleurodeles waltl. The sequence goes on from NC_090449.1 coordinate 934,125,669, forward strand.
ATAAAATAACTCTGGGCCTATGCAAAATTTGCAATTGAAGTCACAATGAGGCCTAGTTGTGTTAAACACTACTACTGTATGTACCCACTCCCTCCCTGCACCCACATAAGGTGCCAAATGTTGTCAGCACAAGACCCACCCTAGAATTCCTCACAACCAATGTAACACATAAATTCAGGGTGCACTCCAGTTCCCAACATTAGCAGAAAAATGTAAATACAAGGTTTACAACACTTTTGCCTAGCACTGCGGCCGAAGCCACACTAGTAAGACGTTATGCCAACTGTGAGAACTTCCTGACAGGGTAAACATGACCAGCAGCACCACAGTACTGTATTCACATTCCCCTGCACTCACTCCCGTACATCTACTATGCACTGCCGTGCAGTGCCATGGGTATCAGCTGGCGCATGCACACACTCACTTGCACGCTCTCACTCCCTGCATCCTAATGTGGTGCCCTGATATCCGGATAGTGGCTGCCATTGTGTTTACAAGCACCCTTGGTCAGAAACCGCCCCTCACCAACCAACCAGCTTCAGCTATCCCACCCCTCCATGAACCAAAGATAGCATCAACCTTTCCTTGTTTACTGAGCCACTCATCGCTAAGTCACAAGTCTCAGGGTTCCGGGGTCAGGGTGGGGGGAAGGAAAGACAAATGTTGGTAAACAATTAAGGTAGAGACGTTCAGGCTCCCCACAGGAGGTTTACTCAGAGGTCTGCAAAACACAGGTAGAGGGTCACTGGGGCCACAGTTAGTCACTGAGGCACCCAACCCAGAGATCAGTTCAATGTTAGAAAATAATTCCCAATTTCAGCAACTCTGGAACAGAGAGGCACCATCGAGGCTTGTCGACATGAGTCACCTTCGACACTTCCAGTGGCATACGACAAGTTACTAGGCCTGCACCTCCTTTACCAGGAGATGCCACGTCTGGGGCATGAAGACTCAAGTGACCCCAGATGGCTACAATGCCACGTGAGAAGTGTTCAGTGTCTTACCTCCACAAAAAGGAGGTACATGTCAGGGGTCCACTGATCTGAGTCGCCCTCATTGTATGATCATTAACAAGCCAATTCCCAAGGTAGTACCTCCTCAGCCAGAGGCACCAGTCTGGTGCGTGATGATTTGAACCACACCAGACGCTCCCGGACTCTTCCACAAAGGATGTAAATCCCACACCCCTCTGGGAGGCACAAGCTCTTGTACATGATGACTTGAGTCCCACTAGACCACCCGGTCACACTCAGAACTTGGGGGTCCCAAAACACTTTTTCCCAATTCATTTTTCCATAGGAAAAACTGAATAGCTATAGCGCCAAAACTACTGGATAGAATTACACCTTACTTTGACAGAAAGGTAGGTCCTGGTCCAGAAAGAAACCTTTTTTTTCAGTAGTTTTTTGAGCAATTAAGGGGAAAACAAATTTGTATGTATAGGGACGCGGCCCCTCCCAATCTCGTGCTGAGATCTGATTGGCTGTCAACACTTAAACCAAGAAGTATTGGCAGTCATCTTGGGACTTGGCAGCTGAGTCCCCCAAAAACATTTTTTTTAAAGAAAAGGGGCCACAGTACAGATACCCTGACCCCTTAACCCTCCCCCCTGGGTTAAAAAGCATTTTTATTTTCCGCTGTGATTCGCAGCAGAGCTGTAAAAAAAATAAATTATGCTTTTTGAATCCCTCAGGTGGGCCAGGTCCTGGGGACATTTTTATCTTAATGCAGGGGAGGCACCTGGTGCCACGTCCCCGGGTCTTATAAGTAATATGCGGGGGCCGAGTGCACCCCTGCTGCCACGGGGACCACCACATCCCCAGGGCTGTATATAAATATTATGCGGGGGCACCTCACAGCCCCCGCTGCTGCAGGGGCCACCACCTCCACGGTGCATTACACAAATATTATGCGCCCCCCCATTGCCCCAGGGACCACCACCTCCCTGGGGTATTGAAGACAATCAATTTGGCGGTGGTGCATGGCCTCCCACAGCCCCGGGGACCACCAGCCTCCCAGGGCAACCTGAAAAAAATAGAAAGGGGTTCTGTTTTAGACCCTCCACAGCCCTGGGGACGACCACCTCCCTAGGGATATCTCCACATTGTAGTGAGGCCACATGGCCCGCCCTTGAGGAGCCACTGATGGCCCTGGGGACCGCCACCCTCCTTTGTCCTGGCCCACTCCCCTGGACATACCCATTTGAAGTGGTTTGGCTGCAGCTTTGACAGCTGCAGCCAAGTCACAGCAAACATAACTCAGTATTGTGACAGCAGGACCTTGAGGCTTCCCCCCTAGTCCCAGATAGCCCATTAACAGATACAAATAAAAAATAAAAAATAAAGAGGGATCCCAGGGGAGGCCCTGAGGCTCCCCCTCTGGTCCCAGGTAGCCTGTAAAGGGCTATAAATAAAAAAAATTAATCAAGAGGGAACTCGGGGGAGGCCCTGAAGCTCCCCTGTGGTCCCAGATAGCCCGTAAAGGGCAAAGATAATAATTATTTTTAAAGAAGCAAGCGTAGCCTAAGGGTGAATGCAACATACCTTCACACTGACTGTTCAGGGTTTGACTCCAGGTGTATCCACATTCATTTCCCTCCTTTAATTTTTTTTCACCTGCAAATGTCTAAGGCTGATATTGAAAGGTGATCTTACTGTTTTTAAAAGACAAATACATTCTTCTTTTCAAATTGGGCAGAAACATCTCATTATAAGTATATCATACGTCAAAGCCTGAAAAACTCTCTTTATCACTCCCTCTCCCTCTCTTTCTCTCTATCTCTTTCATTCTCTTTCTCCCATACAAACACACACTTAGAACCTTATGCAGCCACTCAGAGACACATTCAGACACTCACTCTCCCACTCACAGACCCACTCAAACCCTTGTTCACTCACTCAAACCCTCACGCACCCACTCAGTCACTCATGCACCCACTCACACACCCACTCAGACTCACACGCACCCATTCACAGACCCACTGACATCCTCATGCAGCCACTCACAGTCCTGCGCAGACACTAATGCACCCATTAAGACACTGATGCACCCACTCTCACACCCGACAGAGACTCTCACAGCTACTCTCATCCCAAGATACATCCTCTTACAGCTATTCTCACACCCAGAGAGACAAGCTGTGGTCAACTCACGTCTCGTACAGCCAAAGGGCTGTGCGCAGTGTGCGGTTGGCCGTAGGGTCTGGCTGCAGGCCAGGCCAGGCCTTGTTGGCAACCCCTGCCACTCAATGTCGAAGGCCGGACAGGGTGCAAGGTTGAGTGCTTATAGGGGGTTGGCCTCAGGCCCTGTACCATGCACGGCACTGGTTAGATTAACGTATAGTAATGAAAATTCCTATACATTAAAAAACCATAGAAAGTCACTGAAAAAAACAAAGGACAGGGACGTTACAGTTAGGAAATAGAATAAAAAAAAATAATCGAAGCTCACTTAAAAAACAAAGGCCAGTATTTATACTTTTTTTAGCGCCGTATTTGCGCCGCTTTTTGACGCAAAAACGGCGCAAACTTGCAAAATACCATTGTATTTTGTAGGTTTGCGCCGTTTTTGCGTCAAAAAGCGGCGCAAATGCGGCGCAAAAAAAGTATAAATACGGCTGAAAGGGTACAGGGACGTTACAGTTAGGCTCACATTTTAAACATTCCCAACCATAGAAATTCACCAGTTATAGTTAGAGTTATCTGAAGTAACTATAACTCGTACCCAAAGGTAATTATAACTCACACCCTCGCCATGCACTGCTAATTATCCCACAAATTACGGCACTCATGACATCTTTGATAACATCATTGCTAATATCAATGTAATATTTGCAGTACAAAACTGTGCATGCCAGGGGAGCGAGTTATAGTTATCTTAGGGGACGAGTTATATTTACTTCAGATAACTCTAACTATAACTTGTGAATTTCTATAGTTTTGTACGTTTACAACGTGAGCCTAGTAGTAATGTACCTGTAACATTTGGTTTTTAAAGTGTATATATATATATATATATATCTATATATATATATATATATATATATGTATATATATATATATATATATATATAAATATCCAAAGCAATGAAGTAATTTACCTCATCTCCATGAGGTAGAAACAGGCAGCCCGTCTATATATAAATTATGCCCTTGGTCCCTAAGAGTGACTACGTTGACAAAAATGTGTAACTTATGTTCTGTATTTATGTTTGAAGATTCCTTTTTTCTTGCTTTTTGGGCCAGTCTAGGTTTGATGGTGTACAGCCACACCCGCTCTCATGGCTTGGTATAGGAGATCTACAAGGGAATAGGTGTGGAAATTAGGCTTCTTTCTGCTGATGTATACTTTAATTGCCATTCGTCCTTCCTGATTTAAACCTTGGCAGTCAAAGGCAGTAACCTCACTCTACCAAGGTCATGCACCACCTGGCTACCAATTTTATGCCACTAGGGGAGACAGAGTTGGTGCTATCGGAGCCTCCACCCATCCATGTCAGGAGCTGGTGGTGTCTTTCCGTAGATTGAGGGTGGAAGGATGGTACACGGATGGCAGCGGACCCCACCAGGTCATAAATGGTGGTTGCTTCCCATCCCCCCAACAGAGGTGAGGAAATACCCAGGGATTCCCCCATTGCCCTACCACACATGCACAGTAAGTGTGGTGAGTCCTCAGGGATTCCCCCAGCCCTTGGTTGTGGCAGTACCCTCACATCACCTCTGGACAGCCTGGCACAATGGTAATACAAAGGATTATCGCTGCAGGGCATGCATTTCATGTAAAGGGATTCTTTGTTTGTATTGTACATTTGTCATCAAGGTAATCCCTGGAATCTCCCTTTTGCCACGGGCTGCACATAACTCAGAGAAGGTAATCATTTGACTTACCACTGTTCTTCTGGAATGCTCTGTCCTATCATTGGAATCACTGGAGATTGCCCAAACCAAGTGCCCCGGAGGCACAATTCCTGACAAACAGGGGAAACAGAGACATTAGCATTGCAGTGCTGCTGCTCCCAAGTTGATGTCTGCCTCTGCCCTACCATTACTGCACCAAGAAACAGATGCTCCTTTTATAATAGGTTACTACTGCCAGTTGCTGCTGGTGGCCAAGGAGGTTGGTAGGTGGGGTTCAGTAGCGGTAATTAGTCCTGGTCAGAGATGGTGCCTCCTCCCAGGTCTAAATGAGACCTTTAGTGATCTTCTGATTAGCCTCTTGTCTTAGGATGTGATTTGGTGACCTGTTCAGTTCAAGCATTGTCATTAGTATTTTGTGGGTTGCCCTGTGTTTGAATATAATTTACGGAGTTCATCTAACTTTTGTAATTACATCTCTGGTGGTTTGTTTCCGAATAAATAGTGGTTTTCATAAAATGCATGGAGAATGAGAAAATGTCTGGTGTCCTGATTATTCTTCAGTCTTTCCTTTTCAGATCATTGTCACTTTTGGAGAGGTGCTTTGTGATCTGTTATTGGGAGTTATTGTACAGAGAGCATGAGAGATGTGAGGTAAAGAGAGAGAGTGAGGAGGGGAGAACAAGAGAGAAAGAGAAGCAGACGGGGAAGAGATTGAGAGCAAAGAACAAAGAGTGGAGTGCAACAGAGGAGTCTCCTATATTTGTTGAAAATAAGTCAATGTTAAGTAGTTGTTTGAGATTCAATATGTCTTGAAACGACCCTTCAGGTTGCACAACACATGTTTGAGACTTTTATATCCTATCAGCCAAACTGTAAATAAGGCCCTGGGGGATGAGTGTGCCTAAACTCATTTCTACTACCACAGTTCAGTTACCTGACATCATTGTGAACCTGCTAACTAGATTTTGATGCTTCCAAATTTCCTTTTCTAATCTTCAGAACATATACGTTTAATAAGATCAAATCATCACTCGTTCATTTCTGTTTAAAGTTACTGAACATAATTCCATACATTTACCATTTGGCTATATTTTTAATATGCATGGTATATGTATAAGTTTGAATATAGTATTTATTTTGGCATGGAAACAGCTATATATCTTTGGGGAAATGATGAGGCCACAGCCTTCACATCACAGCTGTGCTACATCAAAAAGAACTCTAAGTGAAATCAAAAGACTGGTACTTCTTTACAGTGTGGCAGTTGGCATGTCAGCCTGCAATGTTAACAGTGGCACTGGTTTCTGCTTCTCATGGAAGAGTGGCAACCACATTTAGAGAGCCCTCCCTCACTGGCAAGAATTTCCATGACTTTGATGCATCTGTAGGTATGGTGGATGTGCTGAAATTAATGCCGAGCGTGTGCCATGTTTGTTCTGACACAAATTCCCAAAGCAAAATTTGTTTCAGTAAAACAAAATAACAACAACGCTGATTAAATCATTTCTGTCTCCTTCTGGAGGTCATTGATTGTTTCCCCTGCCACATCTAACCCATGAAGAAAAACTCAGTGGCAGTTGCCCCACTCTTAAAAGAATGCGGTGACCATCATTGTGGACAGACCACTGAGACAAGGATTTTTTCAAAATAGTAAAACAAGTAAAGGGATAACCTAATATCCCTAGAAACCCAGATAGGTATCTAATAAGATACAAAAATGGTTCCCTCAGGAGAAGTAGACAGCTTCTACTTCTAAGGCAAAGATAAAGTGTAATCAAAATAATGCTTCAACATCCTTCAGCAGGTTTAGTAAGTACCTATATATTTAGGTACACAAGCCTGTGCAAGCTTTGGTTATGCACATTACATAAACATAACAATAGAAATATTTGCACATACAAAATTTGACAAAATAAGAGTAGGTGCTTCTTGTGTATGGCACAGTGTTTTAGTGAGTAGTGCTGAATGGTGAGAAATGGTGGACAGTGTTTTGAAACAAAACATAAAGTTGACTTTAAAAATGTTTGGGTTTTATAGAAGAAAACCCTGGTCCCCAGTGACCCAAAGGGTTCTTCTTCTAGCAAGTGTATATTTAAAGCCAGCACATGTACGTCAGCGTTTTGACCCCTAAGCATCAATTTGTTGCAGAATCATCTTTGGGACCCAAAAAGGTAGATATCTACACAAAAATAAGAATAACACTCATGAACATAAGTTTCTTAATAGGTGAATTCCAATGGAGAGGAATTTCAAAAGTCAGCGTAATCTTACCTAACAGGTAATCTCAATCATGTAAGAATCCCTCATGTATAGGAAGTAATTGCAGATCTGAAAGAACAAGGGTGCAACAAATTTGCCTGGTAATACTGGATCGTGTAATCAACTAGAATGCACATCCACTGTAGTGACATTTCACTAATCCCTGCAAAATGTGGGCGCAATAGCTCGGAATTCAAAGTGTGGTATTGGTCATAAAGCCTCAAGTCCAACATAGAAATAATGTAAGGGGTACAGAGTGAAAAAAGAAAACTCTATGTCATGCAAAAGGTGACACAGTAATGTAAGAGACAAGTTAATCACCTAATAAACAACACTGTTGGCTTATGTGCCATATAAAATGTGGGCAAAAAAATGGCCCATCCTCATCTGTGCACTCCCATGCCAATAGTGACAGGAAATAGTGATAGACAAAGATTGCCAAGAAAAACACATAATAGAAGTGTCAGGGAAAATAGGGATGAAAGTTTTCACCATCGTCAGCTATGGAATCGACCAAAGATTGCTCATTCATTATATTTGCGTGGAAAACAGTAATAATAATTGCAAACTATTTCTGCAATATTGAAAAACATTGCCCTCAAGTGGACAATAGTACTCACAGTTGTACTGCAGCTGTCAGTCACTCCTAAATGAGAATGTGGTCAGGGAGCGGTTGCGTTTGGTCACATTTGAATAGAAATAGCACCATGCAGCATGCACGTGTGCTGAAAGGATGAAACAAGTTTACACAGGCCTTTAAAAATAAAAAATGTGATGTCTGAAAAATACTTGAAGTCGTAACCAGTGATTTGGAATAAATTTGAAAAGAGGGTCAATAAAGACCAAATTGTAGTTGTTTTGCTTCACTAATGACCGAGCTGAAACACTCATGCATAGACAAAAATCTCTGGAATGCGCTTCTTAGTCTAAAGAAGACATATATTTAATCACTTTGCAAGGTTCGTAAAGGAGATTAGCATGCTGAAAGCACAAGTTTAAAAATGGTCACAGCAATAAAATGAAAACATGCACAAATGATTCTCCACTTCCATATACACAGCAAATATATACATGCAAAGATACAAATACCTATATTGACATACATAATCATACACAATGCGAAGCAAATCATTAGTAAAAATTCATCACCATGGGGCCTATCTGGTGCTTCATCCTTCTCATGCCAGCAAGTCATTGACCCCGGTTCGACTGCAATGAGAAGAAGAGATCTACCCTCATGGAAATTATATCAGGCATTCGACGTCTCAATAATTATTTAGGTCTCTGAATCTCCCCACCGTCAACCTGGGTCTCTTATATACTTTTAACAAACAAGAGAGGAGAATTCTAGAAACTCCCTCCCACTGCATATGTTTATCATTCAAAAAATGATGGTTGCTTTAGGTCAACTTTGAAAGGAACACATCAGAAATTGGCCAAAATCCCAAGGTGCCCTCTATCAAAACAAAACCGTTCCCTGCCCTCCTAGTACATTCTTATCCGCATAAACCCTTAGTGAGAAAGAACACGCAGAATAAAAACATGAGCAAGAAGCACATTGTATCATGGAAAAATGTTTGCTACTTTTAACGTGGTGGTGGCTAATGCTAAAATAAAGTCAATAGGCATAATGAAGCTGGTGGTCACTAATGTGACGGTGTGCTCCCGGGCTAAGTGCAACATGGAGTCAGTGGTCAAAACACAAATCATTACAGTAGTTCAACCTGAGGATTGTATACAAAACTACTACAGAAAGTGAGGCGAGACTCCCAGTGTCATCAATCTGTGGTGATGGGTGCATAATAGAAAGACAAGCAACTTTTAGTACTTTTTGTTGTCATTCCTCAATCTTAGATACAAGATCAAAATAGCCGCAGTTGCAATTGTAGAGGTGCTACTTATAAGTGGGGCTGATATTGTCCTAGAACCTTCTGCAGGAATTGTTAGCTGAGTACAAGGAGAAATTAACATCTGTGGAGATTCACAGTCACTGTGGTTAAAGTTAACCTCTCTTTGTAGCTCACTACTCTCAGCTTGATTGACACCTGCCCCTTCTGCTGTCACACAAGTCTTCCTATTGGGATGTGTATATTGACTCTGCATTACTGAATTTGCCTGCTGAATGTGGAAAAAGCTATGCCAGAAGTGAGATGCACAAGTGAATAAATGATGCAAATATGTACATATATCACTTGGGTATGAATATAGTCCTGGCACAGGGTTGGTTCAACAAGTTGTCCATGCAGACAGCAGCACTGTGAGAAAGTAGATTATTAGTTGTGGTGGATGGTAGTTTGCCACGAATAATAATGTCTCTGTTTTTGTTAGGTCCAGTAAAAGTTTCAATATTTGAACCTGAACTCCACCTCTGGTAGCTGTGGCACACAACAGACAGGCTTAACTTGGGAAAATGTGTAAAACATTTAGAAGTAGCAAAACAGTTAAAATCCAAAACCCAACACAATAAAAACCCCACTCCAATTTATAAAACTTGTGACTAATATAATGACAGAAATGACAGAAAAAATGCAGTAAGGGAAACTGAAAATATGTTTTTTTATTGTTTTAAATAAAAATAGCACCAAAAGCATTAGGTGCCAATCAAAGTCATCTGGTTGCACTTAATTGGTCCCTATTCATGATTTAAGGCAGACCACAATGAAGTGCAGGTTAGATACAGAAACCAGGTTGGACCCTTTCAGACATTCTACCTTCAGAATTAGTCTCTGAAGTGAAAGTAAAACATTCTAAGCTGGACAATGATACATCATTTTTCGCTATTGTCTAGGGAAGGTTTCCACATTTGGACTTAGTCACTTTTTTGAGCTCGTATTCCTCCAGCGGGTTAAAGCTAGTAGCTGTAGCTGAACAAGACTTCACAAGGTCTTATTCCCTCTCCGTGATGTCCTGCTGAAACTGATTTGCACTGTTGAAAAGCTCTGAGTGGAAGCAACCTGAATCTTTGGCCCAGTTGCAAAGCATCTTTATTGGATTTACTTCAGAGGTTTGTCCTGGTCCTCTGGAAGGCCTTGGAGCCAAAAGGTTTTTAAGACCCAGGATTTTCAGGATGTTAGGAGAAGTACACTTTGTCACAGCCAAGAAGAAGCCACAAGCAGGGTACAGGGCAAGACTAGTCAGGAACTTGTCAGCTGGGCTGTTTAGGAAAAGGGGCTTCTTACACCATTTTGTAGCCCTATAGCTTAACAGCCAACTGACTTGTTGTGTCCTCTTCTTTGTCCTGGATACATGTGGGAGCAGGTCCAGCTCATCGGGTCCACTCACATATCTCAGCAGCAGGTGCAGTATTTCTGTCTTCCACAGGTCCAGTAGTGTTCTGAAGAGGGTGCCAAGGGATGCTGTGCTTATGCCTGGCACTAGCCTGTGGATGAGGGAACTTCTGGCTTCACCCTAACTAATAGGTAAAAGGTTCCCCAGGGCAACCCTATCCACGTTTGCAGTGGTTCAAGCATGTCCTACTGCAGACAATCCCATAGTGCCCATCTCTGCCCAAATCCAATATGGTGAAACCCTTCTTCCCTTCTGCACAGCCTGTGTGGCTACCCCTTTGAAATGGCCAGTACATGAGCAAAGAAGGGCCATGCCCAGGGGTTATCTAGCATTTGACCGTAACAGGGTCTGAAGTTAATCAAATTGCTGGATACAGTTCAAATGTTAATTCTGCCAGAAGAAGAGAAACACCTCCCCTCAAGGACTGTGTTATGCTCTGGAAGCAGTTTTCACACTTCATCAAGGGCAGCATTAAGCTGCCAGATGACAGCTGTAGCTCATGCAAATGGGCCTCTAGAGGCTTTAGGGAGAAAAAGTAACTGTCTAAAATTACCTTTCTCTCAATAGTTATAACAAATTAGATTGTGCTAATAAAGTGAAATTATAATAACTATGAAAAGAGCCTTCTAATTATATGTCTAGCCTTTGGATGGTGGTGATGTCTGGCTTCTCCCCCGCTAACTAATAGGGAAAAGGTTCCCAAGGGTATTCCTACCCGCTTTTGCAGTGGCTCCTGTGTGCCCTACTGTAGACAATTCCACAATGCCCCTCTCTTCCTAAAGCGGAGATGGTGAAACACTTCTCCCCTTGTGCAGAGCCTGTGTTCCTTCCATAGTGGTGTGGCCAGGGCAATGAGCAAACCCTCCTCTGTGGTCACTTTATACTAATTCTGGGGGCAGCCCTTCCCCACTGGGATTGGTGCAGTTTTCACCCATCAGGAAGGGGCAGTAGTCAGCTGTTTGGTGACAGCTGGAGTCATGCAAATAGGCCTCCAGATGCTTTAGGGAGAAAAAAGGCAATTTTCTAAAAGTACCTTTCCCTTAATCTTTATACCACATTTGATTGCACTATTAAATTGGATTTATAATAACTATTAAAAGAGTCTTCGAAATATATTTCTAACTGTTTCTTAACAGACATAACCATTATTAAATGTAATAATGTAACCCAGTGCTTTCCTTGCTACAGTGAAAATATTTGTATAGGGATTTTTCACTGTAAGGAGATGTGTAACATTGTTTCTACATGACAGCATTTTAAATAACATGCACCTCCTGAAGGGCTTACAAAGTCTACTTACTAATATTTAAAGGAAGGCATTGAACTGTCAAAATGGGTGATTTTTACAGGTCAAATTGCAGTTTTAAAACTGCCACAGCCAGGCAATTGTAGGCCTGCAGTCATGTTTGCATTGTTATTGTTGTGGGACGAACAATAATTACTGTAGTCCACCAGTGACATTTAACTTACAGCTCCTTGGTACACTTTGTACGATATACTAAGGTCGTAGAGGAAAGTTAAATGTGTCTTTTAGGTGCATACCAATTCATCATGCATTTAGGCATCAGGACACATACACAGGCCACTGGACAGCAGGGTCCCAGTGTGTTGAGTCCAAAAAGTGGCAATAGAATGTAGAGAAAAATGTGGGTGACCATGCAAAAAGGGGCTTTCTCCTGGCTGGAAGTTTGCTGATGAAAAGTATGGTCTAGTTCTCAAAAATGTGCCATTGCCAAAAATGTGGAACCAACGGCATAAATTGAGCACTAGTTTGATGTTTCCTGTGAATTCTGATTTGTTTAAATAGGAACTGAAAGTCTTGTGCACCTAACACCTTTAAGTATTGGAATGTTTCTAACAGTCTTTGTGCAGATGTTCTCAATAGATTTTTTGTTTACATTTGGGGCTCTGTTTGCAATCCCCAGTTTATGCTGTGTGCTTCTGCATTTCATTTAATATTCAATATGGACCAGTGCCTTTGTGACTCTTTGTAATACTTTTCCATGTGACTTCTATGAATTAAATAACACGTTAAGGTATTTTCTACATTAGAGAGTATATACTCACAAGAGCTATACTGACTTAGTAACAATCAAGAAAACATTAGACAAAAAATGCTTTATGCTGACTTAAATTCTATTCCTGAAATACAAACAAATTGAAACCGGTATAGTTACAAAAAAATATATAATATAGTTAAAAACATTATAAAGCAGCAGGCTTAATGGCATCTATTGACATCAATCCTGTTCTTGTGAATATAGTCGCCCTCATTATATAGTAGCCAGTATGTTTTTAGTGGGACTAAAGTCAACATCTCTGTAAGTTTTCTTGCAAGTCTCCAAAGGGAAGTGTCCAATATGGTTAATCTTTCTGTTAAGAAAAGGATGATTGACAGTTTCATGAATAATGTTAGCAGTGTATGGTAAGGCACAAGTTATAGTTAGTGCGGCTTAATATAACTGGTGATTTTCTGTGTTTTTTAGTTTGAAACGTTAATATTGTCACTGAAAAATTCACCTAACTATAACGTTTCTTTAACTTAGTTTTTTTTTCATTGAATTTCTATGGTTTCTTTTAAATCAAACACATTTTTACTACTCCTAACTATACCTTTACTTTAAACTTTGCTTTTTTGAGAGAATCTGAAGGTTTAAAAAAAAAAGTGTTAATAAATACATAGAAACTAACTACTCCAACAATGTTTTGCACTGAGAATGTTCAACTTCTTCGTTTTTGTAACTCATGTATAAAGAAATATTCTTATCTTTCCATAAACATCATATTTATATTTCAAAACAACATCGATCCCGACAGTCTGGCGGTGGCCCTAATCCGCCAGTGCAACACTGTAAGCAGCGCTGCCCTGATGATTATGACCTCCTTCTCTGCCAACAGTTTCATGGCGGTTGCAGTTGGCATGGGCAGAGCAGGAGCCCCCCGCCCAGCACCCTCGCAATGTTCACTGTCTGCTCTGCAGACAATGAACATTGCGAGGGTGCTGGTGCACCCAGTGGCAACAGCATTGCCACTGGCTCAATTTCAAGCTGAAGACAATGCTGTAGCCTGTTTCCCGCTAGGCCATAAGGTGGAAACTTAGGTTGCTGCCCACCGTGCTAGCAGGAAACCCTATTAGCTCCGGAGGGGAGGTCGCCGCGTAGGCAGCGGCCACCCTGTTGGGAGTTTGGCGGATGGAGTTTTCCGTCCGCCAAACTTGTAATCAACCCCTTAGTGTGTGAACGAGTCTGTGAATTTTTTTACATTTTTTGCATATTCTTGAATATTCTTTAATATCCTTGAACATCCTCCAATATACAAGAATATTCGAGCATATTCTTGAATATTCACGAATATCATGCACAGTGCACAGTGAGAAAAAACATTTTAAAACCCATCATATATATATAAATATATTAACTTTCATGAGGTAGGTCTATTTACGACTCCATGGGAATCACTAATTTGGAGCTCAGGGCCAGATTTCACTTAAGTACATTAGTAGTATTGATTACCACATAGGGATTCACAAAAAATCTCTATTTGGTAATCACTTTTACTATTGTTGTTAGTACATATAGCCCTCAGTTCTGTTGGAGCTGCAGGGTTGTATATCACAATATTGTGTGGCAAAATATCATCCATAATACAGCATCCAGAATATCTACTACAACAATATTGAGATGGTAGGTGTAGTTCTCTATTTTTCAGGGCACATTAAACTACCTCCAGGGAGAAATCTTCAGTTGAAAAAAATAACAAAGCCTAAATGACCTGAACTATGTACAGATTAACTAATTATGCAATTACTTTTTTTAAAAACCCAAAAGCATACCTAAGGTTTAACTAACAAGTGGCCAACTAAACAAAGTTACACACCTAAAAATAAAAACTCAAAGAAGCATTTTAAATTTGATAAAACTAGGATTAAAACTACATCTAAATCTACCGCATTTAAATTATGGTTATGATTTTTCTTTATTTACCTGTTTTGTATCTTCCTCCACTTCTCTAGTTTTAAAATCCAGCATTGCTAAAGTACATTTTATCTTTGGATCTAAGGCACTAATCTGTAACAGTATGAACAAGTGTCCCAATTGTCTTATATTTCATTTTATGAGAATTCCAGCTTCCTCTGAGTTGTTAATCCATCCCATGGAAATTTGTCTTGTTCTATGAATGCAATAAAAGTTCACATCCCATAATTTCAAAAAAGTTTATTAAAGCATCTTTATTCCAAGATATGGTGCATGTATGTTCACCCAATCATCAATAACGGCAAAGAGGAGGTCCTAGAAACCCAGGAAAGGCAGGGCACTAATCAAGCTCTCAATTCTCAAACTGCTTTACTGTTACTTTAATTTTTTATGAGCTAATTGCTATTCTCCTTTAGGAATCTTGTAGTTAAATAATTTCCTAGATGATATACAATTTTTCTAACACATTTTCTACTTTATCAATAATTCACACCCATTGGTGAAATTCTCACACATTATTTATTCTAATGTTCATGCATTTTAGTATGAAAAAAATATATTTCACAGAGGTCAACATTTGTCTATGTACCTACCCTGTTATTATCTAAAGCATGATTGTTTCATGAGTGAAAACTCTTCCTTATGACAGCGACCTGTCCTTAAGGGCTAAGAAGGCCACACCTTTATCCTGACATAAAGAGTGTCTGTCAGGCTGAGGTATTATGTTTAGGTCAAGCCGCCAGTCCTTATACATGCACTAAATACGAAGGTGTCTGGCTGCCTGAGCTGACCTTTGCTCCCCTGAAGATGTCACAGCTCCTCTGGGTGTGACCTCTTCAGGCTGGCAAAATACCTCAAAGCCCTCCCCCTCATAATGAAGGGAAGCGTCATTGATAGCCTTGGACCTGGGCACTTCACTTTTATGCCCTGAAGTGCCCAGAGCTGAGTGACTACCAATAACGCCTTGTCACAGAGTGGGGTGGAGTGGGGCAGCAACTTTCACTGACTCCATCTCTGCCAGTGACAAGGAAGGACTGTACCTTATCTAATTGTTTGACCGAAGATCATTCAATTAGAGGAGGCAGCAGTACCTACCCTCCTTAATCCCTCCAGAGACACTGCAGAAAAAAGTGTTATGTTTTATTTAATGCTTCGTGCGTGCATATATGAATGTGTATATGTAAGCATGTAATCTGAATGGCTGTGTGCGTGTGAATGCATTGGTGTGAGTATGTGTGTGTGTGACCTCCTTCAGATCTCTATGCTGTAATTACCAGCTGCCTTTGCTCCTATACTTTCTCAACTTTAGACTCATACAGACAATACACTCTTGCTCATCATGCAACAATCTATATACTTAGCACATGTTCATGTAGATCAAATTATTTCTCCTCTTAAGTGATATATACCAAACAACAAGTACAATTATGGGCAGCAAAATGGCCATGGATACCATATGTTTACAGTGTTATTTTGGCCCTACTACCTGCTGGCGATGGCCTTCATCAGGACAGGCTAGAGATAACAGATCCAAGATCTAATAAGTGGGAGTGCATTTATCTTAAGTAGACAGCACATCCAGTGGCATCTTCGCTGGATATAAGTCATCATATCAACCTGCTTTGAAATATATCGTAAGGAAAAATGACCACAAGGTAGTGATTAATCCAAATTCTAGTAACATACCTCATTTTAGCTGAATGATTTCCATACAGCATACATTCTTGATTCCAATCCCATTTTATCATCAGCAATATGTGCACAACATGGTGACCTGCTCCATTACAATAGTTATTAAACAACAAATGGATATGTGTAGATGCTATTTCAATGCCATATATTATCTCCTCCAGTTAGAAAAGACCGTTCGAAGTTGCTGTTTCAAGTTCATTAGGCACAAAGTAAATTATTTCACATTTCCATCCATAATTAGCTATTGGTGTCTGATGTGCCAATCTACTATAGTAGATTAGTGAGTCACTCAACAATTGCTTGTGGGAAAATCTTAGTAGTGGTTTAAAATATTCCATATTATGCCATAAATACACTACATTGCAATTTATGTGTGCCAAAATAAAAAGCTTGCACACCCGAGTAGTGCATTGTGTGCCAAACCTGCTGGCAATATTTCTTTACTGCCCGAGCATACACTGAATGTGTGTCACAACTGTCTGGGGGATTGCTATATTAGAATGTAAGAACATTCCAAATGAGTCTTGCCTTTGTTTCAGGAACTAGGAAGCCTTACATATCCCTTCTACTATCCTCCATGCATAATATTGAGGCTTGGTCACTGAGTTGCACTGACCCATTCTTAACAATAGGAGAGATTCAAATGTGTTAAAAATTCTGAAATTCAGAGCCCGTGGAGACAATATATTTCAAAGAAAACTAATGGGCCCAAATGAGTACAAGAATTACAAGTTAGCCATAATAATATATATAAGGTTCCCACATTTAAAACAAAACATCCTAAAGGTCTGAAGGTGAGTACCCAGTGGCACAGGTTACTGATGAATATGAAGAGGAATCAAAATAACCCTGAATAAATATGCTCTGAGATTGGCATGTATTGAGTTGGTTAGAAAAATTTACAGGACAGGACACTAAAGAGCAATGATGACATCACAAGGCAAACCCATCAATCATAAGGCCACATTTCAACTGATCTAAATCTAATTACCAATGGGTGCTTAATGATTTATCAAATGATTACATCACCAAATACATAACTAGATTTCCCTGACAAAAAGCACCTAGCAAAATTAGTGGGTAGGTACATTAAAAGATTAAGAACACTCATGGAATTAGCAGGTAACCAAAAATGAGGTAACCCCTTATTCTTCAGATCCTGAGTAACGTATATAGTAAAATAAACCAGGATTTATGTGGATTTGTTTGCACCAAATTAAGAGTGCTTGAGAAAGGCTTAACATGCTACTCAAGTGGAATACATCCAGAGTGTAAAATTCACTCCAATAAGGAGAAAATTATATTTGTGTACACGTATAAATCCACATGTATCTCTACATATCGTGCTCCAAAGGATAAAGTATTAAAATGCATGTGGGTTGTGACCAAGAGAGAGAAAATAAGCAGCTGAGCACACAAAAAAATGACTACTGCCAAACATTGGAAGAATCACATGACAGTGGGCTCAGTCCATATATTTAATCTTGTTGAACACCATTTTGTTAACAGTTCAACCCCAGCAAGATTGGCAACATTTCAACCCCCCAAAATCATTTAAAAGGGTCTTAAGGGGATGCTTAAGATTCCACGTGAGATATATAATAAGGTAAATTCAGAGGCAGGCAGAAAAAAACACAAGCAATGAGTACTAACATGCAGATCTAGAAAGATCTCACCTCCATACCAGCGGAATGAATGCTGCTAACACTAAAGGAAAAACAAAAATATTAAAATTAGATGATGAAGGGGACAAAGTTACAAAGTTGTCCAAATAGACCATATTCCAGAATAAAAGCTCACCAGAAGTAGTTACAAAGAGTGATGATTTTGCCTCTGCAGGGAAAATAAAGAAAAATCATGCAACGTTTAAAACATGGCCAGCCCTTCAAATATGAAATCATGCTGTGAAAATATTAGAGCTGTCATTGATTCTTTTTGTTAACCTTAAGACTCTGAGCACTTTACCACACCTGATCAGTGCTTCTACCCTAAACATGATAACATTGGTGTGAGAAACCAGGACTTTTTGCAGTGTCAACCCACTTTTGCCTGCATGTTTGACTACTAGATGCTGGTTTTATGACTCTGAGAGTGCTCTTGGCGCTGCTAACCAGACCGAGAGCGGTGCTCTGATTAAAAGTTATATGCAAATTAGGCATAATTATAATTTGCATGACAACCTACCTGCAGGTCCCTAGCATATGGTAGGGCATGGAGGTTTAGAGGCCCAGCAGACTTAATGCACTTACGTATGCACTGCTGTGGTGCCTGCTGACAGTTTAAAAGCCAGCCTTGCCTCACAGGCTTCTTTTAAATTAAATTTATATACAAATTTGACTTTGGAATTAAAGGTATATATAACATTAAAGTATACCTATTGCTAGGAACAAGCTAAAAATGTCATTCTTGTACTTAAAATGATAGAATAAATACAACAAATTGCCACTGTTAGATGTATTTTTTTAACTATCACAGAAAAGAAGCTAAAGAACTCGCTTTTCTGTTGAGCCGAAGTCCAGCCTTCCAGCAGCTCTTCTCCAAACCGAGAATGATACTTAGGGCAGGAAACAGGCTTACCCCAACTTCCTGCCACCCCAGCCAGATGGGAGCCTCAGCAGTTAGGTTCCATGTGAGGTTAAGTGCTCCAAAGAACATGCTTACAGAGCATGCAGCCACTTTTCAGAACTTGCAAAGACCAACTCAACTGCTAAATGTACCTAAGCTAACTTTGTCCATAGTGTAAAAATGACATTGTTTTGAATAATGCCAATAGCAAAGGACACAATGTTGTTTAATGTGTAAATGTGGGTATACAATGTGTTCATATATATAGCTTCACTTTCAAACACACAGTAATATTCAAGCTCAAAAACCATAGAATCAACTGTTTTTACATCCCAGTCATCAGAAGCAACCACAGGTGTAATGATGTCATTCATAGAAATGTGTAAAACATATGGGATTTCAATCATTTCAGTAAAACCAAATATATTGAAAGCTGGTTTATCCCAAACAGGGACTGGAATAGCAGAAATGGTTGCAAGGAACAAGTCTCTTCTTTGTGTGAGAACAAGTAAGGCTTTAAAACCTCATCCACAAGTTCAACAGCAGAGCGTTCAGGAAGATAGTGACCATGTGTCAGCAAAAATAAGACAATAAAAAATCCAATACATAGAAGAAAGGCAAGCAGTTTACTTGTTTGGTATTATCTTTACCAGAATTACCTTCAAGCTGTGACTTATTTAGTCTGTTGCCTAGACTATTCTGACCTATACCAGTATTAGTTTCAGCAATAACCTTAAGCAGCTCATGTTCCTTGTCAATTTGAGGAGTATACTGCCAATGCCGCTGCTTTAATATTACTAAGGATTGATGAGACTACAGCAAAGTTACCTATAATTTCATCCCCAAATCCAGGGCAGGGGCTGTCCTGTGTTCTTCTGGTATTTGTTCAGCACTTCTGGAAGATTCACAACTGTCGGTGTACCATGTGCAGTGGTATAAATTGCGGCAAATACTGTGCCCCAAGTGGCATAGTCATCTATGGGGGGAACCATTCCAAATGGCAAGCACATTGTGAAAATTGTATATTTATCTTGCGGAAACACTACTTCTAGCTGATTCGTTTTCTTGTTTGCTATCCAAGATGGAATTTCATCACGTTTGGTGGGAGGTGTGTTGATTATCAAATGAATAGTTGCAGGGTTTATACCAGGTGTAGCTTATTGTGGAACAACTGAGTCAGTCCCACACCACCTTGGAAGCTGTCGGCCTGATTCCTGGGTAGCCCACAGTGCCCCACCCAACACTAGAAAGGAAAGGAGATTTGCGGCAATCTAAACATAACACTGTGACCCCTCAGGGAAGTCGTAATGAACAGATCATACCCCTTTCTCTCAGTTACTCAGAGACTCATCCATGCCAAGGAAGAACAAGAGATGCAAAATAGATTTAAAAGTATTTATTGAAACAAGTACATTGTAATATTAAATAATGGGCTGTGATAATTAGGCAGATGAAACATACTAAAAAAAATAATATAGTGAATATCATTGTGATCAATGTGAAGCGGATGAACAACCCTACCATCTTTGTATGATTCTAAAAGCCTAAAGATTCCGACTTACACACTATGCCTAAAATCTGAGAGCATAGTGGTGGTAACCCTTCTGCCAGCCCTGCTCTAAGGGAGGGCCCCCAACCCATACCTGAAAAGAATGGCAAGGGTCTGCTTGTTGTCTGGATGGCAATCCTATCAGGTAGCTGAAGAGTCAGTACCGGGATCTGTGAAGCTGTCAATGGAATGATGTGTGTCGCGGGACAGTCATGACTGGAATGCCATCTGCCCCTTTTAGGTCTCTGTGGTGTTTATATAGTAAATCCTGCAGTGTTCTAAGAACAGGCATGACGTGCTAATATGTCTAGGGATTAGAGACTGATTCCAGAGCTCCTGGAGTGGAAATACGAGTTAGAATATCATGTACCGAACATGACAGCCTTGAACAAGCAAGAAAGTGAAATATGTACAAAGGGCTGATAAAATGTGCATTGTGATCAAATATGTTTTCTCAGAATAAAACACCTGATTAAAATATAATAACACTGAGCTAAAGGCTGGCTGTGCTACAAATATGACATGAATAAAACAATGTCCAATTGCAAAAGGCACAGGCTACAGGCCTAATGCTAAATTAGGGTGTCCAAACCAGGCACTAAGGAAAACCCACACAATACTTTTAAGTTTTACATGTCATAGTAGTAAAAAAATCTGAAAGACATTTTCACTACTGTGAGGCCTACTCCTCTCATAGGTTAACATTGGGAATACCTTAACACACTTTTACGCTGTCATTCCTGATTAGAAAGGAGTTACTTTGTCATACATCCAGAATGGTAATGACAATCATTTTTATTGGTAAAGTTGGATTTAACATTAGTGTTTTAGAAATGCCATTTTTAGAAAGTAGACATTTCCCTGCTCTTACAGCTCTGTGTGCTGGCAGCCTGCCTCAAATACATGTCTCATGTGGATGATAGCAACACTTTGTGCATTCCCCTTAGACAGCTACGAACACATGAAATGTAGGTGTATCTGAGTGCTCATCTCCTTTCATCTGCATTCTGATGGCTCTTCCTGGGCAGGAAGCATGGCAGGTGATAACACACCTGAATAGGTAGTGCCTGTCCCCACAGAAAGGGCTGATTACGCCGTACTGGTAGTCTGGAACCAGAGCCGAGAAAGAAAGGATACTTGTGCACTTCAAAGATCCTTCTATGAAGTCATCCCCACTTTAAAGGCACATTTGGGGATAAATACTGGGTTTCTGACCCAAACAAATCAAATGCGTCTGGACCTACAACTAGACTCTGTCACAAGAACTGCTGTGCTGCACCAAGGACAGTTACTCTGCTGACATAGAAGGACTGTTTTTCTGATATGCTGTCCTGCTGCTCTCTGACCTGGCGTAGAGAGAGCTGGACTCTGCCTGGCATCCCAAAGTGATATCTAAGGGCTTGTTGTCTTGCCTCTTGTTGATAGCTAGACTGAGGGATATCAAAGTCTCAACTCCTGCTCCTGTGCCTGGTTCACTGGAAGTGGACCCAGATACTTGCACCAGTGAAATGGACGAATGTTCACCTTGCTGGAAGTGGCAACTGATGCATCGATCCTCTTGCAGAAGTAGAACAGTTGCATCACATTTGGAACCAGCACTGTCCCTTCGCATCATTGAAACCACTGCATCACTGCCACTCCTGAAGGCTGATTGGCACATCCCTTGACTGCATGGAGAAACCCAGCACATTGGCTTCGGAACAAATGCATTGACATCACTTCAGAACCACCACCTCACCACTACTCCTGAAGGAAGATCAATGCATCCCTTCACTGGGTAGAGGAATCCTGTGCATCAGCTTTGGAACCAACGCATCACCAGCAAGAGGAAATTGAACACATCTTGAGACTGTGAATGGGATTAAGGCACTTTGCTCAGTGGGACCTGTGTGGGTCCTGTTGGGCGGCCTGCACTCCATCACAAGCAGCTTGAACTCTTGACTTTGTCCTGGTCCAATGCAAACTGAAGTAGTCCCGAAAGCAATATTTTCTTCTAAGCGCTAGAACTATTTTTATTAATTGAACATTCATAACATGACTTCTACTTAATAGATTTTTGTTGTTTTGGTCTTCATTTATTTATAAAATTATTGTCTATTTTTCTAAGCCTGTGTGGAATTTTTTGTGGTGGTTTCATTGTGTTACTGTGTGTATGTTGCACAAATACTCTACACGTTGCTCTTTAGATAAGCCTGACTGCTCAGTTCCAAGCTACCCAAGGGTGAGCACAGGTTATCTTTTAGTGTGTATCTGACTTACCATGACTAAAGTGGTGGTCCCTACTTGAACTGGGCACATACCCTGCAAACTAAAGACTCAATTTTTAAGTGAATCTAGGCAACATAGTGGTAAATTCACCAATTAATGAAAAGGGTTGCGTCACTAGGCACATTGGATGTGGTCTCCATCCCACATGAGAATAATTTAAAATATGGTAACTGGAGTGGAATCAAATAACATCTACCTAAATAATGTACATAATAAGTATGCTATGCTTCATGGGCCTTCACAATAAAAATAGAAGGCAGACAACTAGGAAGTAACTTCACCCATGCCTTACTCCACCAGATTAATAGCCAATTTAATGCTTAAGTTAAAGTTAGACATAACAACGGGAAAGACACTCCAAATAAAAAATATTTGAATAAAGTGGATATTAGAGATTCAATACTGTGATGAAAGTTTATGTGTAGTTAGAATAAAACTGCTTAACGTACAGGGAGCGATAAGAAGAACGTCTGTTCTTAGGAATTTCTTTTCAGGTTACTTCCAATACTAAAGCCCTCATTACAACCCTGGCGGACGGTGTTAAAGCGGCGGTAAAACCGGCAACAGACCAGTGGTAAAAAAAATGGGATTTGGGTGGTAACGACCACTGGGCTGGAGACTTCGGTCTCCAGCCCGGCGGCTGTCACATTCCCACCCTCGGGATTATGACCCGGCCTACCGCCATGGATTCCGTCGATGAAAACCATGGTGGTAGGCACTATCAGTGCCAGGGAATCCCTTCCCTGGCACTGATAGGGGTACCCTCTGCCCCCCACCCCGACCCAGAGTCCTCCCCCACCCTCCTGGGTCTGCCGCCTTGACCATTGGCGGTCATAATACGCGTTGCCGGTTGGTAGCCATGGTGGCGGTATGTTGGCGCCCGTCACCGTGGCAGTATACGGTCAATACCGCCAATGTTGTAACGAGGGTCTAAATATCTTTGAGGTCCTGTGACAGTAAGGCGATTTTCAGATAGAGCTGAATGTTGTCTGCAAAGGAGGGCAGTTTCTTTGTTTTTAAATGGCTTTGGTTAGTATGTATTAAATAGCAATGGTGAGATTATTGAGTCTATAGCTAATGTCAGGTTTTGAGTAAAGGGGAGAGTTCCTCAAGGGATACAGTCCTGGTTGTCCTCCTGTTCCCATCAAGTATGTTAATTGTTATACCTCAATTAGGAACTGGGTGAAAATGGGAGCAAGTGTGAGCAACTAGATGCACTGGTTTGGAAAAGGAGCCAACAACAGTCTTGGACCGCCACAGAATCAACCTCTCATTAATCTTGACAAAAACATATACAAGACAATGCTTCTAGAACTTCTTGCAATATAACAAATAGCACACAGATCAATAGCATCAGCAGTTCACCCCTCACGCAGCCCATGAGTACTATCACCAGCTGTAAGTAGCCCCAGTCCTGCAAGTATACAGTCCCAGAGCAGAAGACCCAACGGAGCGGAGAGCAGCGTATTCTTCTAGCCTCCAAGTGCTCCACAGAGATCAAGCTACCTCCGCGCCACTCACGGCCTACTTTCTTTCCATTGTCGAGAAAACAGAGCTCATTGTCGGGCAACAACCTATTGTTTTGAAAATAACTTACTCTGTGTATTTATTTATTTAGTTACTTATTTAATAATGTCCCTTTGTCTATTATAAATTATTTCTTCTAACAACTTTATTCTTGCGAAAAAGAACTTCAACAAATATCAAATATAGAAGGTGTAAATTGTGATATAGCAACGTGAAGCAATAAGGCGGGAGTAGGTGTGACTCAGTAAGGTGAAGCAATGAAAACGAAGTGTAATTTATTAGTATTATTATATGGACGATCATGATCATGTTTACTTTTATTACAAAGCTGAAAATAATTTTTGTTTATAACATTCAAATATTTCAAATATTACAATATTTCTAAATATACTAATCTGCAAAACACTTTTAAAACTCGCTTATCTAAATTATTGTATTAGAAAGGCGACAGAAGTGAAAATGTTTACACTTTTTGCTAGGAAGTCTTTTCCGAAACTGAAATCTGAAAATCAATGTTCTTGAAGCAGGATGTGTTCTGTGAAACTTTATGAGCAAGAAATTCAATGACAAGCACGTGACAAAGCCCCAAACACAAAAGCATGCATGCAATTTTGTTCTGTTTCAGAGTACTGAAGCCCGAAGCAGTTGCAATGACCTAGCGCATCTGTCTTCTCGTAGATTACTGCTATACTTTACAGTCATTACATGACATTGAGGGCAATTGAGGTAAATACCTGAGGATAATTGGCTGTCCCCTGGTTATGTATCCGAGTTGATTGGCAGTGGGAACAAAGAACAGAAGAGAGATTATCCTGTAGACTGAATGGATTATACAATGAAACTATCAGCAAATGTACTTTCGAAAGACATTTTCTGAGACCTGCACAGGGGACAATAGGAAATGTTAATCTGACCCAACGGAGAAGAATTTTGGAAGGACTATTTTTTTTACTTATTCAAATGATAAGTCTCTGAAAGGGAACAGAAAATATTATTTTTGGTGCATGCAGTTAGGTTTAACCCAGCACTCCAAATGGAACCTAATTTTTGCAGTTCTTAATAACGTTGCCCCTATCTTAACCAATATGTACTGAACTTCGAGGAACAGCATTTAGATGGCAGGTTAAAAACAAGACAAATTTGGTCCAGATTGTTTAAATGAATCAAAGGTTATTGGATGGAGGGGGCAAAATGATAACTGTCTAGCATGCATCCTCATGTGCTGTGTATTTCCTAACATGTTGTGATCTCCAAATAAAAATATCAAATTCATGGTGAACCACAAAAATTCACAGCAAATGAGCAGTGGGTGCTCATCAGTTCCTACATGCAAATGTTTGTGATCAATGTAAAAACAATTTTTAAAAGGTGTGCATATATGACCAGACCTTGGTCCACCCCTTATGCAGATGTACTCCAGCCCGATATACAGGCTAGAAAAAAATGTAAATCAAAAAGAGCATCAATTCCTATTTCCTCTGGTCTGTGAAGGCAGGGGAAAAATATAATTTTACCAGCGATTGGGGGAGGGGTAGGGATATGGAGAACGTGAGGCACACTCCAAAGGCATAGGTCTTTGATTTCTTCCTTGACCCTGCCTTAATGACATAGAGGGCTACATTCAGCAGTTACGCTCACTACTCACAATCCCTCCAAATTAGCCAAAAACAGGGGGCAATTGCTTATGCTACCTTAGCCCTTACCCAAGGGTTGCAATGAAAAACAATAATACATGGAGCAGCTTACAGCTGTTCCATTGCAGTTCCCCCCTCTGTGTCCAAGTTTGTGGTGGCAATAATTAATTGCACCTCCACCTTGCCTAATAGTGAGGGGACATGCATGGCTCATTACAATACTTCTACCGTGATCAAAAGTGAGGGTTGGTGTAAATCTGTTCAATGATTTTTGAAAGTTGAAAAAAGATAATGAACAAATATATATATTTGGTTAGTAAAACAGCTCATGAGCCCAAATGTTAATGAAAACGTAATACAACAGCCTGAGAAAAATTCTTCACCTTTTTACATAGCTCATGAACTTACACTCCTATGTTCTGAATCAGTTATAGTATATGGGTTTTTGATTAAGGGGGGCAAAAACACATCTCAAGAAACAATCACAATCCCTGTCATGGTGAGCAACAAAAGTCACAAAACTAACCTGTGCTTAACACTCTGGTATCTTGACACAAAACCTGTCAGGCTAAACTTAGAGGAATTTTGTTAAGTATTTATGCAGCACACAAACAGTAATAAAGCAAGAATACAACACAAGAAAAACCCCACACAGGTTTAGAAGAAATAGACTAAAGCTTAATAATAAAATCATGCCTGAATGACAAAAATCCAGTCAACTGGAGCTAAGCAGTTTCAAAGTTTTAGGTAAGTATAGCACCTAAAGGCACAAAGCAACACTCATGGTCATCTGGTCGTGCTAGACAAGGGAAAGTCACAAGTCCAGGCCGACCGTGATGGAGCATGGGCCAAATATAGGAACATGGTTAGTCCCACTGAAAAAGTTACCTTCTAAAGCCCAACACAAAAGTTCTGTTCACAATGGAAGAGGTCATGAGGAGTAAGGAGAGCATCCCAGATGATCATCACTGTTGGACAAACAGCAGGTCAGGCATGGCAGACAGATCCTGTCAAGCGTAGTGGACAGTCGTTGTTGGAGTATCGCGTAGGCAGTCACAGCGATGCTATAGAGAAAAGTATAAATCTCACGTTGGCAGTCATTGATGTCAGCTGTTGTAATTTATAGAGTTGTGTTGACCGGAGTTTAGCGTTGGTGGTTAGCACAGGCGGCAATATCTGGGTGTGGATGGACATGTTCAGTTGCAATGAGCTCAACACTTCAGAATTTCTCTTTTTTAAGTCAGTGGAGGGCTTTCTGATGCCAGCCACGGGTCCAAGACCTGGTGAGGCACTTCTTCGGGATTAGGGACTCACTCAAGCAGAGGCCAGCAGGTCTCAGGCAGGTCCAGTTGCAGGTCTAAGCAGGCCCTGTTGCAGCAGGTCAGCTGGGCAGTTGCAAGAAGGCCTTTGGAGCTTGTTGTGTTCCAGTAGCTCAGAACAGGAGGTCAGTGAAGTAATTTCAATGCAGGAAACCAGGAAAACAGTAATCCGTATTTATTGAAGAATAATTCTCAACGAAGAAAAGGAAACCCCAGCCACTCCTGCTCTGCTCCTTCACCAACTGTCATTCCAACATTCCAAGCAGTCCCATTGATGGAGCAGGGGCGGCCGGAAGAAACCAAATAACATGTTACAAATAAACAAAGTGCAAAACAATGAAATACAATTACACCAGTAATATGATACATTTTAAATACATGAAAGTTATTTTTTCTTTACTTATTCTTAACACAATACCACACCACCTTCCTCTTCCAGAAAAGTAAATATATACCCATTTACATTACTTGACTTTGACAATTCTATTGAGATTCCACACACGACCATCATCCAATTTAACAGCACCATTGTAAACTTCAATAACCTTAAAAACTCTACTAAAATGAGATTGCCCTCCTGTAATTTTCCCAGGTAACTTGACCTTTACGAAATCACCCACTCCAATATGTAACTCTTTTACAGATTTCCTCAAATCATACACTTGTTTTCTTTTCTCCTGACAAGACAAATGTTCGCTCCTTGCTGAATCCCTCCTACCTTCATAATTGATTTGTTCCTTAGTATAAACTTTAACCCACGGAGGATACACCATAGTATGTGGTATACGTTTCTTGAACATGACAAACGGGGATTGACCCGTGCTAGTGTGTGGCGTGAACCTATATTCCTCAACCTTCTTCTTAATCATGAATTCCCAATCACACCCCAATTGATTTGCCAACTGAATGGTCTCCTTTAATGTCCTGTTGAAACGTTCCACCATCCCATTTGTCTCAGGATGGTACAAGGCACTCTTTCTATGCAGAATCCCTCTTTTACTCAAAAACTCACGCATAAGTTTAGATGTGAATTGAACCCCATTATCAGTCAAAATGGACCTGGGATTACCTTCTTTACTAAAAACATATGTGAGAAATTCTACCACAGTCAAAGAGGACACTTCTGAAGAGATCATGATCTCTGGCCACCTAGAAAGCTCATCCATAAGCACTACAACAAATTTTGAATGTGATTTATAGTTCAATGGTCCTAAGATATCAATAGATACTGAGTCCCACACTTCGTTAGGAGCTTTCTTGAGTATCATAGGTTGAGTTCTAACTTTCAACGACTTATCTGCAACACTACACTCCACACAATCACGTACTTTTCTTTCAATATTTAAGTCCATACCCGGCCACCAGTATACTCCTCTCAGCCTTTCTTTAGTTTTACAAATCCCATGATGACCACTATGGGCAAAATCCATGATGCGCTCACGCAAGTTACACGGGGGAATTAACCTTTCTCCTCTCAATACTATCCCATTCTGAATGGACAATTCATGCCAAATTTTACTATAATTCTCACTCATATTCTTATTTTTATTTAAGGCCCGTCCATCCAAAAGTAAATCTCTGACACGGGAAAGATTTGCATCATCCTCCATTCCTTGTAACCATTCATCCTCCGTAACACACCCGTCAGTGACAGCACATACCTTAACATCCTCATCAACCCACCAGGAATCATCAGAGTCATAACCATCCCAATCAACATTCTTCATTCTAGATAAACAGTCCGCTGTTTTGTTTTCACACCCCGGAACATACTTCACATCAAAATGGTAATCCTGTAATCCAACAATCCACTTACAAATGCGACCCAAAACATTATCCAACCCCTTTTTCTCAAAGATCTCACGTAGAGGTTTGTGATCAGTGCATACTTCAAACTTGACTCCCCACAGAAATTGTTTAAATTTTCTTACATCCCAGAAAATTGCTAAAGCGTCTTTTTCGATAGTCGAATATTTACACTCCGCCCCACGTAAACTACGAGACGCAAATGCAATAGTATTGATTTTGTCCTCATTAAACTGTCTTAAAACACATCCTAATCCTTTCTCAGATGCATCCGTGGTAATTGAGCAAGGTAGATCTGGTTGGAAACTATTAAGAGATTGAGCTGAAGACAAACCCATCTTTAAATCTTCAAATTCTCTCTGACACTCAGAGTCCCAGTTAAATTCAGATCGGTTCTTAAGTAAACTCCTAATAGCACAAGTTCTTTTAGCCAAATCAGGAATGAACTTAGCATAAAATTCCACCATACCCAAAAAGGACTGTACATCAGATTTACTTTCAGGTGCTGCTAGCTTTATAATGGCATGAACTAACTCCTCTTTAGGCTTTATTCCTTCCGCAGAAATCATGTGACCAAGATAGGAGATTTCGGTTCTAAAAAACTTACACTTCTCTTTTTTTAAAGTTATCCCCTTGTTTCGGAAAATGTTAAGCACACTCCTGACAGATGTTCTATGCTGTTCAAGAGTATCTGAAAAAACAAGAACATCGTCCTGAAAAAATTTCACAAAAGGCAAATCACCTAATAACCCATTCATCAGTCTTTGAAAAACAGATGCCGCCGAACATAATCCAAACGGCATCCTGTTGAATTTAAAAACACCAAAAGGAGTGATAAATGAAGTCAACAATTTAGATTCTTCGCACAGTGAAACCTGGTGATAAGCTGAACTGAGATCCAAAGTAGTGAAGAAACGGGCATTGCCCAAAGAACTTATCATTTCTGTAATGTTAGGTAAGGGAAATCTGTCCTCAACCACTTCCTTATTCAAATTTCGCAAGTCTAAGCATAGCCTAATATCTCCGTTGGCTTTAGAAGCAACTACAATTGGGGCCACCCATTCTGCAGCTTCCACCTTCTCAATAATATTTTCCAATTCTAATCTCTGAAGTTCCACCTTAACTTTGTCCCTTAAACTAAAAGGTATGTTCCTAACCTTACATGCTATAGGAATAGCTTCTTTTTTCAACACAATGCGGTGCTTGTATCCTTTTACACACCCAATCTTATCAGAAAAAACTTCAGGAAATTCATTCATAAGATCATCACTACCAGAGCAGACCTTTTGAACTTGGACTTGTGGAACTGCATTAGGGTTCAATACAATATTAAGTAATTTCTGATGGGGCCAACCCAAAATAGTATTCCTACTATGGGAACATAAATCTTCCCTTCAATGGTATTCCCTTTGAACATGATCTTAGCTTCAAAATATCCTCTCAACTCAATAGGTTTTCCCCCATAACTAAAAGGCAAAACATCTGGAGGTTGAAGAGTAACCTTGCTCGCAAAATGTTTTAAAAAGTCTGACTCTGAAATCAGAGTCAATTTTGCACCTGAATCCATCATCATGGAAACCTTGACCCCATTAACATCAACCACATCAATAGGGTATTCACATCGTACCTTAGCAATACAGTTTACATCATTTACAACCTGTAAAATGAATGATCTTTCTTCATCATTATCACTGCCCCCATCACCAACTTCATTCAACTTCACCACCCCTTTGTCTCCAGACTTACAACACCTAGCAAAGTGACCCTTTTTACCACATTTTTTACATAACACCTTAAAAGCTGGGCAATCTTTGCTATTGGCTAAGTGTGATGATGAAGTAAATGAAGTAATTTCAATGCAGGAAACCAGGAAAACAGTAATCCGTATTTATTGAAGAATAATTCTCAACGAAGAAAAGGAAACCCCAGCCACTCCTGCTCTGCTCCTTCACCAACTGTCATTCCAACATTCCAAGCAGTCCCATTGATGGAGCAGGGGCGGCCGGAAGAAACCAAATAACATGTTACAAATAAACAAAGTGCAAAACAATGAAATACAATTACACCAGTAATATGATACATTTTAAATACATGAAAGTTATTTTTTCTTTACTTATTCTTAACACAATACCACAGTCAGCCAACTGAATCTTGGTAGCCCTGGGATTAATCAGCAAAATAAGCCTCAAGTAGCAGGGCAGTTCTCTGAGGGTACAAGGCAGACATGAAGAAACAGGGCAGTTCTCTGAAAGCAGCAGGGCGTCCTCTGAAATGCAAAGCAGGCCTCAAGCAGCGAGGCAGTCCAGCAGTGTTCAAGCAGTTCCAGTTGTAGGTCCAGTTGCAGGTCTAGGCAGCATGTCAGCTAGGCAGGTGCAGGGGGGCTCTGGAGCATGCTACGTTGATGTAGCTCAGAACAGGACGTCAGTCAGTTGATTGGAGTCACTCAGCCTGGGATTAAGGAAGCAGGTCCAGTCTACCTTTTCAGAAGGCAGGGCAGGCCTCAAGCAGCACTACAATCAGGTATCTTTCTTTTGTACCTTCACAGGTCCAGGAGTGTACTGAAGAGTGGATCTGAGGATTCCATTTTTGTACCTGGTGTTCACCTTGAAGTGGGAGAGTCTTCTGGAGTTTCCTCTGAAGGAGTGTCTGGAATTTCCAGTTTCCCTCCCTGATCCCAGTCTGTCTAGGGTCACAATAGGTTAGAGTGAAGTTCTCTGTGTATGAGCCGGGACAGTGCCTTTGAACTGCAAGTGCGGCAGGTGAGAGCTCTACCTTTCATTAAGCTAGGATGGCCCATCCTGCCAACACCCAGACCCTCTATTGTGATATTTTCTGGTAGGAATACACAAAGGCCAACTGCCAACTACACCTAGTCATGTGACACAGGAACATGGTGCAGTGGCATTTTGAGAATAGTGACTCTAAATCCAACTTTACAATAAAAGAAGATTTAAAATTACAATTGCAACATGATTTTCCTACCTGCTTCCCAATTATAATTTATCAATTATTAAATGTAATGAGGTAACTCAATGTTATCGTATTGGAGAAGTAGACCTCGTAATAGTAAAAAGTGAATTTAGGCGTTTGTCGCTACCAGGACATGTACAACTTAAAAGTACATGTCCAATGTTTAAAATAAGTACACTGCACCCTGCCCTTGGGGCTGTTTAGGGCCTAATTTAGGGGTGAAGTATATGTATTATAAAGGAAGGGTTGAACCTGGGAAAAGGTTTGTTTTGCAAGGTCAAAATAGCACTTTAAAACTGCATACACAGGCTGCATGGCAGACCTAAGTCATGCTTTACAAGGCTACTTACACGGGTGGCACAATCTGTGCTGCAGGCTCACAGTAGCATTTAATTTAAAGGCCCTGGGTACCTTATTGCCACTTTACTAGAGACATACAAGTACAATAAATGTGCCAGTTTCAACATGTTTAAAGAAGCGAGCTCAAGCACTGTAGCACTGGTTAGCAGTCCAAAAAGTCAACAAAAAAGGGTTCAGAAAACAAGAGGGTTGAAATCAAAAAGTATGGGGGTGACCTCACAGACAGGACGAAGTCCAACAGGAACAATCTGCATAAAATGATTATGAGATCCCTCTTTAGGATGGTCTAGTCTCTGAGACAGTCAATATCAGTATGAACTGTTATTCCTTTAACTCATTTGGTAGATTACTCTGAAAATGATCTTTGTAACAAAACCTTTAACACTTAGCCCTGATTCTTATTGTTTTGCTGTTAATGACTTTAATTGTCTTTTTTCCCCGATCTTAATATGCCTTGTATCTTCCCGCTCTTAATGAATAATCAAGCACAATTAATCTGGTCTCTGTCTCTCTCTCTCTCTCTCTCTCTCTCTCCCTCCCCCATTCATATACACATAATAAGTTAGTCCTGTACAGAAACCAATTTACACATTGGCAAGAAAACAAGGGCAAGATTGCATCTCATATTTGATGTACTGCATTTGTTGTATTTCTTATGGTTCTAGAGAATGCAGCAACAATTTCTACAGATGCACGACAGGTCATTTTAGCCAAACAATCTTTTATTTTTAAATACAATTTTATATGTACTCCTTTTATATTTAGAACCATATTTCGGATAAATAAAGGATTAAATATAAAATAAATACATAGCCGGTACAATATATATATTTTTTTAAAATGCATACCAAAACGATTACATCGCCAACAGAACTACATGCTCCTCAAGCCCCACTGAACCACACCAGTACTAAAAGTTTAGGTGATTGGTGAGAAAAATGTAGAGACCCAAAATATGATATTGTTTTGTTATCCTCATTTGTCTGTCATTTTCCTAAAATGTGTTTTATACTTCTATACATACTGTGCACTTTGGAAGAAGGGTTACCTTTTCACATTTAAACAGTAATATGAAATGTAGACAGACATAAAAAAAAAACTTCAGATGTGCATCCTTAGAAAACATGCCCCCTACTCCCGGAAATATATGAAAAACAGAAAAAGCAAATAATGTATTATATTGTATTGGAAAATATATTGTTCACTTGGCGTGTCCTCTCTGCCACTTACCATATATATGTATGTATATATTCCCCTCGCTCCTTCTTCCTTCTCAGTTCACACTTAGTACCCCCACCATAAGCCCCAACACCCCTTGCATCCTCTCCTTCAATTGAAAATGTCTTTCTGAAACGTGGGATATTGTATTTCAAAATAGCATATAAAAAAATCCATCTAAATATGCCACCAGAGACAATCTAGCAACCCCTCATAAGAAAACGCAGAAGCTCTCCAACTACTGTTTTACCTATCCAATACTCAGAGCTGGTCAGACTCTTTTGCTAAAAACCTTCTGTGTAGTTGAAGTTAAAAAACATTTATAATAATACACTCTCTATTGAGGGCCTCCATCATTCCACAATTGACTTCTCTGTCTCTATGTAAGAGAATGACAAGGTAATGACCCTAAAAGCCTGCCACACTCCTCATCTGTAGTCCCACTCTAACGTCAAACTGTTCCTCCTATATCAGATTTTTTTTTATCAGTTTTCACCACTGTTCTAGATTTCCATTGTTCACATTTGGATTCTTCTGACCAGCCATTGTCCTATCTCAGCTCCTTTCCCTTTATCTCCTCCTTGCTGCCTATAGATGGTCCTACTGCTACTGAATCTCAAAGCAGGGATTTCTCTCCTTTTACCTTGGTAACAGATGTCAACAATTATGGATAAAGTACTCTTTTGCTATCCTTACTTCACTGTCTTATGAGTTCTGCAAGGCTCTGTCTATTCCCATCATCATTTAACATGCAAATCTACCACCAGGTGAACCAGAGTCTTACCTAGCTACCACTTTATCCTCCTTGATAACAGCCTGGTGTATGATTTTCCATTCTTTCAAAAGGTCCATAGATCTGTTGCAAAGTGCATGAGTAAACTAGGATTTTGATCATTTTCATGCATGATCATATTAGATTTATGAAAGAATTTATGATTTGAAGTGTGGTAAATACAATCTGATTATGCTCATACCCTGTGTTTTCTCTGCATCTCCTGGAGACCTGACCGCTGCATAGATGATCCATAAACAGGGGCCACACTTATGTACTTTCCTGAGACCATGTGACCCTTGAGCGCTCTCTCACCATAACCTAGTCTATAGAAAGTATCGCTACCCCCTCTATTTTTAGTGCACTTGATCTTAGGTGCCTTTTTTTAAATATCTCTCCAGCGTGTCACCTCACTCTTTTTGCTAGCAGCCTGCTACCTGATTTTACATTTTCTAACCTGGGTCCCAGATCTGTTCAAAAGTTCTGAGTACATGACTGAACTAGTAAGGCTTAAGAATATGCAATTATTGTAAGAAATTGGTTTAGCATTACCTTATTTTGTGACTATCTTTTTCACATGCTGTTTTGCTGAAGGCTTCCTGATTCCAAGACTGTTTGACTGGGGATAGCGTTGTGCCTTTCCTTAAGATCACATTTGCTGGACTGGGCCCTTTCTGCAGGGTCATCCGCAAACCTTTCGTCTTCCTCCTCCTAATGTTTCTTTGTTTTTGCTGGCCTTAAAACTCTGCGCACTTTACCACGGTAACCAGTGCTTAAGTACCTGTGCTCTCTTGGTAACATTGGCTTAACCCCAATTGGCATATTTAATTTACCTATTAGTCCGTAGAACAGTGCATTACAGGTGCCCCCGGACCTGTAAATTCAATGCTACTAGTGAGCCTGCAGCACTGATTGTTCCACCCACTTGATTAGCCCTTTAACCATGCCCCAGGCCTGCCATTGCAGAGCCTGTTTGAGCAGTTTTATACTGCCATGTCGACCTGTCAAAATAACCATTTTGCCAGGCCCAAACCTTTCCTTTCCTTTTAATGTCACCCCTTTGGTAGACTCTAGACAACCCAGAGGGAATGATGCATTGTATGTAAAAAGGCAGCGCATATACTTTTAACTTTTACATATCCTGATAGTGAAAAACTCCCAAAGTAATTTTTCACTACTGCAAGGCCTATCGCTCCCATAAGATAACATTTGGATTCCCTTTTTACATCTTATAAGTGTGGAAGAGATAAACTTTCTGGTGTCTCAATTTACATCACAACTTATGGTGAAGCCCGATTTTAAATTGTAATTCTGACAAAATTCCACTTTTAGAAAGTTGGCATTTTGCCATTTGGTGCCTGCTGCCGGTCTCTGGTCGACTGTCTGGAGTGGATGACAGATAGGCTCTGTGTATTCCCCCTAGACAGCCACACACAATAGGAGCTAGGTGTGACTTGCACCTTGTCCAAATAGGGACTGCAATCCTAGACGGGGAAAGTCAATGACACAACATAAATTAGCCTGTGCTCACCCTTAGGTAGCTTGGCACAGAGCAGGCAGACCTAACTTAAAAGGTAATGTGTAAAGTACTTGGGCAACACACACACAATAACCACAGGCGGTACACCACAAAAAGAGACTCCACAGAAAAAATACATTTAAGATCAGCACAATACAGATCCAATTCATAAATAGCCGAATATTCGCTTTGTAGACTTAAAAATAAAACAAGGTTGATAAGCAAATGTAGAGATCCAAGGGGTGGTGCCAGGGACTGTTCGCACAGGTGCATGATGTTTTTATAGTCTTTGGTACTGTCCTGGTTGCACTCCACTTAACGTGCTGAGCACAGCCAAGTTGGACAAGGCCGCACTGGTTGACTGAAGTGACACGGCGCAAAGGCTCAGCGGGCCACCCAAGGCATTTTATTAATGCAAGTGGCAAAGTTGGGCAAAGTTGCTTGCGCGTGGCAAGGGGAAGCAGGGCCACTCCGGATCGTTCACAGATGCAAGCGGCAAAGTTGCCAAAGACGCTCTGGTTGATGGAAAGTAGCGAGTGGCAAATAAAAGCTGGGCGGCTCCGAGCAGCGAAGATTGGCAAAGCTGCTTGGGTTGACAGAAAGTAGTGAGTGGCAAAGAGAAGCAGGGCCACTTTGGTAAGTTCACCAATGAAAGCAGTGAAGTTAGGTAAAGTTGCTCAGATTGATGGAAAGTAGTGAGCGGCAAAGGAAAGCAGGGCCGTTCTGGACAGTTTATAGATGCAAGTGGAAAAGTTTGGCAAAGCTGCTTGGGTTGTGATGAAAGTAGCGCACGGCAAAGGAAAGCAGAAGCTGCTCTGAGTCACACTGGGTTTGGAGAGTGAGTCTTGGGCTACCGGGCAGAGATCAGCAGGCAGCAGATCCCCCATTCAGGTCAGCCTCTGCACCAGACTATCAGTAGGAAGTAATCAGACCCTCTGTGTAGACTCTAGTCACTACCCCTTGAGGTGTAAGTGTGAGCCCTTCAAAATCACCTCCTCAGGAAGACCCAACAGTATGCAGATGTGTGCAGAGTATCCTGTGTTGTGAGTGACCGGAGGGAAAGCACAAGCATGGCTGTCACCCAGCCCCAGGTAGATGTGTATTGGAAATATGCTGTGGGCAACCAGAACAGTAAATGTAGAGAAATGCCTACATTCTAAAGGTGGCATTTCTAAAATAGTAATAATACAGTACGAGTAAAGATGATTTATTACTACCATTCCAATGGTGCTGAACATGATGCAGCTACTCCTCTCAGATCAGGAATTACATCCTAAATGTAATAAAAGGAAATCTCAATGCTGGCCTATGAGAGGGGCAGACTTCACAGTAATGAAAAACAAATTACATTACTAGGACATGAAAAACATAGGAGTACATGTCCTGCCTTTTGCTTACATAGCACCCTGCCCTATGGGCTACCTAGTGTCTACCTTAGGTGAGACTTATTTGTAAGAAAAGAGGAGTTCTGGGTTTGGCAAGACATTTTAGATGGTAAGTCAGGGTGGCAGTGAGTCTGCATACACAGGCTCTGCAGTGGCAGGCCTGAGACATGTTTACAGAGCTACTTAAGTGGTGGCAAAATCAGGGCTGTAGGCCCTCTGCTAGAATTTCATTTACAGGCCCTGGGTAAATGGTGCACCACTTTACAAGGGACGTACAGGTAAATTAAGTATGCCAATTGTGGATACCTTAATGATACTATGGTTAGGGGAGAAGCACATGCACTTTAGCACTGCTTGGCAGTGGTGAAGTGCTCGGAGTCCTAAGGCCAACAAAAAGATACAGCAACAGAACAGGAGGAAGAGGCAAAATATCTAGTGTAAGACCACCCTAAGGATACCAGGTCTAACAGCCCTCACTTCAAAGTCCCAACTAGTTATAAGTACTGTACCTCTGACACCACCAACTAAGTACACATCTTGACCTGTGACTACTCTGCCAGGAAGAAGGACTGCTGTACTGCTAAAGGACTGCCAATCTGCTTGACTGCTGCTTTGCTGAACTCTTGCTTTGCTGAGCTGCCCTGCTGCTTAATGTTCCCCTGCTTGGGTGAGAAGGACTGGGCCTGCATCACTTGAAGCCAAAGTGACTCTAGGGCTAGCTGGCTGTCTCCTGATCTGAAATCAGGAACATGAAGGACTTCTAACCACCCTGGTCCTGCACCTGGACTCCGCCATCTTTGACTCTGCCCTGGTAAGTGGTGCCACGCCAGTTCTGGACCCTTGGAAGTGGTCCTAAGGTGTTTGCTCCCATGGAACTAATGCATCCTCTGCTGCTGAAGTGCGCAAGCAGAAATTATGCATCGCTGCTGGTGTGTGAAAAAATCAATGCCTGGCCTATGTTGCGTGGGTCGAAGCCTACACAACCAAGATTGCCTCACTGGTGTACCTCATATCTCGAAACTAGCATATCACCCTCAAAACCCACACTGTGGAGTTCTTCTTGGTGCAACGACCTCACATTCCGTCAATGGCAGCCTTGATGATGGCGACAAAACTCCACATCCGCGAGTCTAGCTTATCATAACCAATGCATTGCCTCAACTGTACATCAGATCCTCTATGTCGACACAGTAGGAACGTGCACAGCAGCCTCACAGCATCTTGAAACCAACGCTTCACTTCTATTGCATGGGAAAAGGGACACATTCCCTCTACTGCATGGTTTAGAAATGGCGCATTACTGCACTATCCGAATGTAAGGTACTTTTGTTCAGTGAGCCCAAATGGCTCCCTGTAGTCAGCCTGCACTCCATTGTGGTCAGCCCGAACGTTTGACTTTGTCCTGGTCTGGTGGAACCAAATAACCCCACTTGTCACTTCTTTCTTCTTAGCATTAATTTACAGTTTAATCATTAGAAAATCATAACTCAAGTTCAACTTAGTTGATTTTTGTTGTTTCTGTTGTTTTTATTTTTTCAAAATCAGAGTTATGTTTCTAATCTGGTGTGGAATCTTTTTGTGTGGTGTTTTTGCTGTTTACTGTTTGTAGTGTTGCACAAATACTTTAAACATTGCCTCTAAGTTAAGCCTGACTTCTCTGTGCCAAGCTACCAGAGAGTGAGCACATGTTAATTAAGGGTTTGCCTGACACTTAACCTGATTAGGACTGCTGTTGTTGCTTGACTAAGGTTTACACCCCAGTCAATCAACAACCCAGTTTCTAACAACATTCACATAAGGTCCTTCTGCACCTGCTTCCCACCTTTTGACCTCTATGCCCCATTTAAACACTCCTCCTGGGGCATTCTGCAAGGGTGTCCAGGTGAAGGGCAGAGAGGCTAAAGGTATCTTTCCTGGTTGGTTTTGTTAGGACATAGAATTACTTGGGGCCAGAATTTCTACTCCCTTTATCCATAATGCTTCCTTAAACTTCTCAGCTTACCATTTCTCTTATGTTATTAATCAAAATACACTTCTTCCTTAGGTTTCCGAATTCGTAATCAAGAGCAGTGGGTTGTGCCTAGCACTGATTCTGGGTGGCAAACCATAGACCCCTTACTTAGCTGTCCGTGGTAATCCTTGTGCCAGTCCTCCTCCACATGTGAGTGGACTCCATAGACTCACTGCCATGGCACCCAAGGTATTCTTGGATCTCACCTACAATTATCCTTTTTAAAGTCACAAGTGTGCTTGTTATTTGTGTGTGCTCAACATTAAGCTTTTGGTAATAACCTATTTTATTTGTCACGTATGTTAGTCTGTTTTGTTTTGATTCTTTGTTAATGGTCCAATTGGTGTTAATTCACGAAAATGCCAGAAGTGACATCACATAACCTTTGACTTTAGTGACATCACAGGAAGTGACATCATGTGATGCTTGACCTGATTGTTTTCCTGGAAGGAGTGTCACATGACCCTAACATCACACTCACACTCTCACCGCTTTACACTCATTTATATTCATTCTCACTCACTCACGTTTACTCTTAATCTCACTCATACTTACTCAAATTATTAACTCTCAGGCCCAGGTGTTTGTGTCACTTTTGTGTTAGAGTGGATTTACTATCTATTGCAAACCTGATTTGATTGG
Source organism: Pleurodeles waltl (assembly GCF_031143425.1). Lineage (NCBI taxonomy): Eukaryota > Metazoa > Chordata > Amphibia > Caudata > Salamandridae > Pleurodeles > Pleurodeles waltl. The sequence continues at coordinate 934,165,283 of NC_090449.1, forward strand.
ATAGTATTCCAAAGTAATGCAACATTGTGCTATACACTGCTTTGTTTTAATTTGTGCCAAGTGATCATTTCATGGGTAGTGCACAAGTGGGTTTTGACACAGATCACTAACTACAAACATTGGTAGAGAGGAATTTGTGGGAAAATCATATGACTCCTTGAGGTAGGCATAATGAGGAGAAATATTTCAATTTGTCCTCATTTTCCAACCTTTCCCATGTGCTGCATTGTACAGTACACACACAAAGAGCGGAAATCTTAAGCCATAGTGTTTATCCTGGAAGGGGACCTTTGTAGTCTAAAACCTATGCTTCAGATAACGCACACACCCTTGCACTATGGCACTAGGTAGAGTGAGTACCAATGCACAGGGAGAGAAACAATGGAACAAATTTTAGTAGATATAGTGTATAGTTTATATAGTGCTTTTTTTCTCTTTTCTTTTGAAGCAAGACATGTGGGTGACTACCCACCTCACGGAATAATCACAACCCTTGTCAGGGTGAACTCTCAAAGCCGTACAAGTAACCTGAGATCCAGCCCTTACTAGCTATGGCACAGAGGAGACAGGCTTAATTTAGTGCAATGTGTAAAGTATTGATAAATTACCAAGCTAGTAATAAAGTCAAAATGCAAAAATCCCAGAATGAATAAGAAAAATAGAGCAACACTTAATCCACAAAATAACACACAAATGACAAAGTCCACATACGGGAACAGTAGCTATGAATGTTTTAAAGTTTTAAGTAGAAATAGCTCCAAGCAGCACAAAGTGCAGTTGATTATCAATGGTTGCAAAACACCAGGACCTGGGTCCAGTTTGAGGCTGGCCATAATAGAGGATGAGTCAAATACACAAACCAGGTTCGTCCAGGTCAAATATTTTACTTTCTGGCCTATGACCCAATTTATATGTTGGCTGAGTTGGAACTCTGTTGCAACGGCAGCAGAGTTCCCTCTCCCCAACATTATGGTCACTCGTCTGATTTAAATTCAGGTGGACCCCAGTTTGACAACAACGGAGACTACTCCATATCCTCCATGGTCAAATCCCGGCCCAACGTAGTAAGGCCCATCTCAGGTCTGCCATTTAGATAGGTGGACATACATCCATTTTTAATGTCCACCACTGTCAGGAAAAATCTGGTGGTAAGAGCATTGCAGTCCACCTGTGGTATTTAACTTCTTGTACCATAATCTAGGGTTCTTTCTAATTTGACCATGTTTAATAGGGGAGCATGGGCACTTCACTTCTGGCTAGTAGAGTCCATCAATAGGCAAAAATATTAGGGGTGACCATGCACAAAAGGTGGATTTCCGGCAATACGACAATAGAAAAACAAATTGCTGACATGTGAATACACTGCCTATTTTAGACTGTGCATCATGTAACAAACTGAAAACATCTATACTCATGTTGACCACCTCTACTTTGCCTGTTTTATTTAGTGTCCCTAAACCTAGAAACCAGTTATGTATTGTTGAGCTTTTAATGGGATGTTATGATGTAAAATGAGGGTAGTCGTGATTTTTATATTGCTTGCCAAGATGGAAAATGAAGTGTTGCTGAGACTTCATATTATTAGAAATGTGGACTACTACTTCAGAATAAACTTGTTATGAATATAATCATTCCTAATCATTTGTAGTGACATTGAGGAAATTACATGAATGGGTAATATTCTGTCTTAGATAGCAACTCCTTTGGCAGATAGCAACTGCTGTCTAGGTGTTTCAGGCATGGAGATGATCAATGCTACTTACCTGTTGGGTGTCTGGGAGGATGAAGACTCCATGTTGAAAACTTATATGTGGCCTGTAGTGCCTGTGAAGTTAGATCACTGGTTGAGAGTTGGTAGCGTGGACAGAGATGAACTTGGTTAGTGGACTTTGGATTCCCCGGAGTTCAGGAAGATCATTACCAGATGTGCATACAGTGATTGATAATGTTTAGCATCTAGGGCTGATATGTAGGCCTGATGCACAAATTACACTGAGGTATTTTTATGATAGTATTGTATCAGGAGAATTAGCTGTAGCGTTTTAAATCGTTTCCCTCTCTAATTACCAAATGCAGTGTTGAAATGCTAGCTGGAGTGTAGGGTGAACTTGCATTTCATGTACTTCTGCTAGATTGAGGTGACTGTACTGACTCCTAGGTGTATACCTTAACTCATTTGGTGGCATGTGGCCATACACAGTGTTTTTGTGCTTGGCAGAGCAGGTCACTGTGACTGCCTGGAAACGTTGTTTAAATATATGTGGTCACTACCTGCCACCACAGGTAAATACAGAGTGCACAATACTAAGAATTGCAAAAAATGTAACAGACCAGTCAACAATTTTGGTATGATATGTTTTTTGTTTACCTTGAGCATTCATTCTTTTGCCTTACCATCCTGCTTTACTTTTGGTTGCAATTGCCTCCTTGGGTCACTGATGTATTGAATTACTGCTTTTGCTCTGCTGATATTCTGTAATTATCAGCAGTGTGCCTGTTCTGCAAATTTGTGACATTGTTGCTTGTACTCTAGGGTTATCATAGTAAAATATTCTGTATAACTCTTCTACAGAGTGATTTGCATGTGAAACATGAAATCAATATTCATTGATGCCAGGGGAAAGTTATTCAGGGGGTTTGTATGCACCTACTGTTATGCAATTGTATTTTCCTACGGTATGGTCTGATTGGGAACAGAACATATTTTTACAGTTTTGCATGTGGAAAGTGAAAGAAACTTGCAATAAATGTCTATTAATATTTTTTTCAAAAATCTAATTTAGGGGGGAAGTAGATTTTTGATATCTGTAGTGGAAAATAACTTTCAAAAAACATATTTAGTGCTGTCTGAAAGCGAAGCGGAATTAAACCAGTTCTATTGATCTGTTTTTCTCCAGGTAGCAAATTTTGTATTTCAGTTAGATGAGAAGTGTTTTGCTGCTAGGAAAAAATACACTAAATTTTGAAACCAGGAAGATCATTGTAGGGCAATCACTGACCACTTATCGTGGATGGCCGAACAAAAAACATATTTTGGTTTTGCTATAGTAAGTAATATGCTCTTAACTCAATAGATATCTTTCATTCACCCTGTTCTCTCTGAATCCTGATTAATTTATGCTAAATATGTTGGAGGAATTATTCTGCTTTATTGTGCTAGAGGAGCACTCGCATATATTACAAACATGACATAATAGATGAATTTGTGGAGTGCATGCTCACCCCAAAGGGTATCATGGTGCTCAATTTCATACACATTCTGGAAGTGGATACATTGTCCACTCAAACATTGGAACAGGGAATAAGAAAGTAATTTGAATGCTTTCTCAATATTTTTGTTGCCAGTGTTTAAATAATCTCATCAAAGTAAACATTCTTCAATTCCCTTTTCCTTTCCATAATTTTCTCAACTGCCCTTTTGCCACTTACATTTCTCATATAAATACTTATTAAGCACAGCCCAATACAGTATGACATGAATGCATTTTGGAGCATTTGTGGTCCTTCCTCAACATCATGTATTTCATGCATTTGTGGTTTCTATGAGAGAAGTACGTGCATTTTCACAATATATATATATCACTTATTATGAATTCTGAACAACATTTTCTAGCTTATACCACACAACCACAAAACAATATTTAGCCTTAATTTAGACATCATTGTCATTATTAGCCAAGAGCAAAGAAAATTGTTTTCCAACACCAAGGGTCAAGTTCGCCAGTTTACCAAGGTTAGTTTATATAGAATGTTTGGCCTGTTCACCTACACTTATATTGTCTGTCTTTTATACCAGCTCCTATTTCTGCTTCTAATGTTACAATGGAAGGGCATTGTATTACGCCTGGAACAACATTCTTGTGATTATGCAGGACTTATCTGTCTGTAAGGTATTCCTTAATAATAAACATGCTTGTTTGAATTGGCACCTTTATCATTTTCTATTATGACTTCTTCAAAGTTGTTCAATACATTGATTTCTGCTAAGATTGGTTCATTGTTTGCAAATTCTGTTTAATCAATTTTAATGGACTACTATATTGCATACATCACTGGTACAAAAACACTGTTTCCTAGCTTGGTTTTACAACTCATAAAAATAATTTATGTTTCTTCAAACCAGCTAAATAGAAGACATTATATTTTCTTCCTCGTTCATTTCTCTTGGCATCAGTGAGTCAAAGCTGTTAATCCAATATGTTTCCCTCATATCAAGTAAACATTTTCTACCTTCCCATTTTGGGGGATTGAGAATTTCTTCAACTAATTGGACTTCAATTTGCTGCAAAATATGACGCTTTCATGCCAATGTCTAGCTACTGCTGATTTTTTTGTTGTGATGTGGAGCATTTGTTCTATCCACCTTAACTTTGCTGATCCATTTGTTTGGCCCACAAAGCATAATACACATGGGGGCTGTCACATGAAAAAAACTTTAATTTTAACTTCTTGATCTTTGTAAAGGTGATATATTATTGGCGCTTGATGTTATTATAGCAAGAACATATTAAACATGGGAATGTGCCTTTACATTTTATTGGCAAATAAGTTTGAGTAGATGCTTCAATCTTCTCTGATCTTATTAACAAGTCTTTCAAACGTGATGATTCACCAACAGTGGTGCCCTTGAAATGTCTTTTCACCTCCATGTCTTCTTGAATCAGCTTCCAAATTTGAGTTTTCAACTTTAGCTGATGCAATTACAAATTTTCTACTAAATGTTATTCGTTCTTGAATTTTTTCTTTCCACTATAGTAATCAATAATTCTCTTTTGCTGGAAATCTCAGCAAATACTTTTGCTCTCTATCCAATCTTCATTGTAGTTTCTTTGTTATTGTAGGTTTTTTCAACATTTCAAATGCATTTTCAGTAGCATAAATTATTGTATATGGCAGTTATTGACTGTACAGAAGGCCCATTTTGAACTCTCCACATGAAAGTTGTTGTATCAATACTTTTGCATATACTACTGTAGTAATGTTCGGTTGTAAGGAGTTATTAGTATGTTAAAAAACATTAATACTTGCTGTCTCATTATCTATAGAAACTGCATGCTCTATGGAGAAAACGTTGTTCACAAACTGTCCAAGTTCAATATGATGGCCACTTAAGGGCAAAATATTGTCATGTATGCATTGTTCTAATCTATTAATTTTCCTTGTAATGCTTCTTGGCTCAATATAGGTTCTTTAAAAGAGTACATAAAACTAATTGAGTAGCCGGGTGCCATTTTGGAAACCATAGTGGGTATACATACCTTATTTGTGGTTAGATTATCAATGACAGGTCTTTCTTTTACTTATATTTCTTGGGATTACCTTTACGATTGCTTTGCTTGAAATCCTTAGAACCTATTTTATTATACCGATCCATCTTAGCATGCCTTTAAGTTATCGTCCAGTGCTTGTACGTTCATTTTGATTTTCCGCAAAAACAATATTCTGATCAAGGGAGAAGGAAGCACACGGCCAGCAACTCAGTGCCAATTCTCCCATTACATTAAGGTATGGGCAGTGATTTTTAAATTGCTCACAGTTAGATTGCTAGACAACAGAGTGGACACAGCAATCACTTACATTTAAGGACACATGTTTATGCATTCTTGCAAGCCTTCAGCAGCAAGAAGCAGGCATATTTGAGGTTGCTTGAAATACTGCTTGTAGTATATCAGGTAAAGTGTCACTCCAAAGCAAGAAGGTGCATCCCTTGGCTTGTAAAACAAATGACTCACAGAAGCTGCTGAAAATCAAGGGGGCACCCCTCAAATCAGCAGCAGTTCTCCCATTGCAAAATATCAGGTGCAGTTCATAATGTTTTTGAGTTACATTCAATATGAAAAGTGTGTCCAGCTAATGTGGAAGAAAGCAGTGCTTGCATTTCTAGGTTCTGGCCTGTCTGCAGGCTTGAAATGCAATGGGTGGTAACGCAGCCTCTTCTGAAACATTGTTGTTAGTGTGCTGTCTTTTTCTGCTAACTTATTCAGTTCTGCACATGATGGCATATTGATATTTTAATAAAGATATTCAGATGGGGCCACTGGTGAATATTCACCAAATTGGCACAAAATATCTAACTCAATAATGACAAAAGTGGAAAGAGGACACAGCCCTTTTTATCAGTACTAATTGTATATTAATAATATTCCCTGAATATTTCAATTGTATTGGCATTTTAGAGGTTTGAGGTCCAATTTAAAAAGGAATGTAAGATTACTTGAAAGAGTACTGCAAGAGTACTACTTTACATCCTCCAAAATATCTTTGTGAATAGGCACAAATCATGCATACTAGGGTAAAATGCAATAAAATTAAATGAATCAAGTAAAAAAAAATAGTTTCAGCACTTGTAATTAGTACTCACTCAGCACTTGTAATTAGCATCCGCTTAACTCAACGCATAAGAATTGATCATCTGTGCTGTCTTTAAATTTCTTGCCATCTGAATATATAATGCTAAAGGTATTGAAGGCATTATTACCCTTTATCCTGCACTGACGACTAGTTTATAGGAATAGAGAAAATTGATACATATCATTTTTTTTCTGCCCTAGATATGCTGTTCCCAGACAGAAATGGATTGTGCCCTTCTGTAAAAATCTCTCTAAACTGAGCTTGTGTCTGCCTATAGAAAATTCAGGGGTGACCCCTCACTGATAACAGTGATAGCAGTGTCCAAAGTTTTATATGCAGCCTAGACTATCAGGCAGAACGACATTTTGGAACTAGCCTGCAGTCCGATAGAAGTATGGTGACTGAATAAATGATGGACCTAATATGAATAGTGTACTCTTATCATGCGGAGAAGTGAATGCCCTATATTAGAGATTTTAATGAAGACTGTTATTCCACCAATTTATGGGTTGTTCTTATCTTGGACTTGACTGTATTTTATTTAATGTTTGTAATGATTTGTATTGTAAATGATGATGAAATTATTTATTTTGATCAGTCAGTAAACTTTGATACATATACTCAGTTATACTAGCATGCCCGTTGAAACAAAACCTGTTATCAACTGGTGTTACATCAATGCAGCTTAACACAACTACTACAGATAAGTGCAGGATACATTAGCTCGACACAGTTCTAGTCCTTGGAAGGGCACAGTAGTGTGCTAAGACTGATTTCATACTTTGGTAAGACAGCACAAAACTGTTGCTGCACAAAATTCAAATTGCAGATGCGAGCAGATGCTACCAGATATGAGCGTGTAGCAGATGGTTTCACAAACTACAGCTAGAAAAAAATAACATAAACTTAGCAGGATGTAGGGTTGAAAATAAAGGAACACTGAATTACATGTTTGTAAATATATTACCAGATTTTAGACTCTGTTAATTTGACTGCAAATGGTGCACATAAAGATCTGTTTAGAATTTTAATCTGAAATATACATTGTAAAAGTTACAATTTCAGCAGTTACATTTGACATGATTGAAGAACACTAGGAGGCATCTTCTCATACTGCAGCAACCATTGTAGGGTGCAACTCTATCACTAGCCTGCTAAGATCCTTATACATTCTCAAAGTGAGGTTCATGGACAGTCTGCTCAAAAGAGCATTTGCAATAGCCAAATCTTGAATCAACCTGTAGCCTAAAGTGTCCATGGATGCTTAGGAATAGTGGGAAAGGTGAATACTGTATAGCAATGTGTGAGGACATCTTTCGACTACTTGACTGATTTGGTGAGATCTAGAGATCGGGGAAAAATATTTTACCACCTCTTTTGTTACAGTCTTCCTACCCGCCACCTAGGAAATTTGACCTCAATTTATGATTTTCTCATTTGCAACCAGATTTTCCTCATCCTTAAATGTCTTGCAGAAAGGCACCCAGTGAGCTTGCTTGTCTCAATTCTTACATTTTCACTTGAGAGTCAAAGCTGAATATTGTGAACATAAGACTGCAGCAGATGTCTTTAATCTTTATCAGATGCACTAAATAACACAGACAAGTATTAGAAAAACGGGTGACAGTGATGCCCCTGAATGGAGGAACCATACAGTGTCCAATCCGACTGATAATATGTGATCTTTATTCATTGTGTCAGCTTATCAACCAAACAGCCAAACAAGTTGATTGCTTTGATTTCTGTCCTTGCCACAGCAAATATGTGAACAGATGCAGCTAATGTTCTGTGTGTTAAAAGCCATGGGCAGTTCTTACAAAGCCAACATTGGTTCATGGACTTTTTCCGCAGCCGTCAGAACATTGTACCGGACCTAACATGATAGTTTCAGTAATATTTTTGGATTATTATGCTCACCCATTTTCCCAAAGATTTTTGAGTGGGTCCTGGAAACCTCTTTCCAATAATGATTTAGCTATTTGGACAAATAGTCTCACCATACATTACACCTGATCAACCGCTGCTTGACCAGACAAAGATAGACGAACATGTAATTTAAAAATGTACTACGTTGTCAGTATCCCCCACTGGCACACAATTCCAGAGAACATAACGTCCTAACTGCGGGAATGGTGGATTGTTAATGTAAACTGTTGTCCAGTCAGTAGTATCAGCATTGATGTTCAGAAACTTATAAAAGTGATGAAATTGGCTTGAAGTCTTTAGCATTTTCAATATAGTTAAAAAATAATAATAATGGGCAACACATTTGAGAGGGAGGTAGGATTGCCTTAATTTCTGTTTGTTTTTTACCAATACATTTACCAAATACAGCTTTTGTAACTGAAAGTATGCAATTGCCAAGTACAGGGAGAGTCCTGAGACCCTTGGAAGGCAGTGAGATCATAATTAAAGAAGGATATATAAACAGAGAAAGAACTGCAGTGGCCTGTTCTGCCTCCAGAAACAATTGATCCTTAAAATGTCGAACTTCAGTAATAAATTGTGATGCACACGTTGGTACTCTGTTGTCAGGTTAGACTCATATCAGAAAGAAAATTGCCATGCAAGAGTTTGCCTACTATGCTTTCCCTGGACAAATTGGAAAGAAAAGTATATAAATGCAGAAACACCCAAATATGCAAGTGGAACAAAGATGAAATTGTAATTATGTTCTAAGGGCGATATTCATTAAGGAACAATCAAGTGATTGATAAATTGCACATTCTACAAACCTACCCTGCATCCAATGAAATAATTAATGTTGCATGCTACCTTATAACAAAAAATATACAACACTATCTCCTTGTGGTCATCTGGTCGGAAACCAAATAAAACTGACCTCTTGAAGAGAAGGAAATAATGGATTACGTGTGAAGTAAGATTGCGGGTAACACAGGTATAAAGGTACAAAGAAAGCTCTACACAATACACAAAATCACAAGTCTGGAAATCTTCACAAACCCAAACCTAGGACCCTAAGCAGCTAATCGTGTGTCAGAGCACAAAAAATACAGATCCTGAAGCCTAACAGATAGGCCAGATGAGATGACAGAACAAATTCAGCATGCCACAGATTAATACCAATCATGGTAACCCCAAAGTTTCAAATGCATGTCGGAACAACGCATGCCTGAACAACGAGGTCGGAACAATGACTGCGTTGTTACCACTAATGCCTTTACCACGAATGCCTTAACAACGATTTTTCGTTGTAAAGGCATTCCTGGTAAAGATATTAGTGATAGGCATGCATGGTTCCAGCATGCGTCCCTCCGGCCCCCCACCCCTAAAAATTACTGCGACCTCCCCACCCCTCCCCTAAAACCACGCCAACCCCCCACCCTTGCCCCTAAAACTACCCCACCACGTCCCTAAAATTACTGCGACCCCCACCCTGCCCCTAAAACAATCCCAACCCCCACCCAATCCCTGAAACCTAAAGTACTCCAACCCACACCCCTTAAACCCAAAACCACCCCACCCCTAAAACTATCCGAGCCCCCACCCCGCCCCTAAACCTAAACCCCCCATACCTGCACCCCGCCCCTAAAACCTAAAACCACCCAAACCCCACCCCTAAAACAACCCCAACCCCCACCCATCCATAAAACCTAAACTTCCCCAACCCCCACCCCTAAAACCACCCCAACACCCCTGCCCCTAAAACTACCCCAAGCCCCCCCAACTGCCCCTAAAACCTAAAACTCCCCCAACCCCCCCACCCCACCCCTAAAATTACCCGACCCCCAACCCACCCCTAAAACCTAAAATCACGCCAACCCCCACCCCTAAAATTACCACAACCCATCACCCGCCCCTAAAACCACCCCAACCCTCACCCCTAAAAACTAAACCACCCCAATCCCCCACCCCACCCCTAGAAACCTAAACCACCACGACCCCCCACTCCCAAATACTAAAAATACCCGACCCCCCACCCCGTCCCTAAAACTCAAAATACCCCTCCCCCAAACCTAAACCGCCGGACCCCCACCCCTAAAACTAAAAATACCCCGACCCCCCATCATCCCCCTAAAACTAAAAATGCCCCCCTCCGTTCCCTTCCCCTAAATCTAAACCGCCTGATGCCCCTCCCCTAAAGCTAAAACCCCAACCCTCTAAAACTAAAACCCAAACCCCCCACACCGTCCCTAAAACTAAAAATACCCCGACCCCCCACCCCGCCCCTAAACCTAAAACCTCCTGACCCCCCATCCCCGCCCCTAAAACTAAAAATACCCTGACCCCACCCCTAAAACTAAAACCCCAACCCCCCCACCCGAGCCCCTAAAACTAAAAATACCCCGACCGCCCACCCCTCTCCTAAAACAAAAAATACCCCTCTCCTCCCTCCCCCGCCCCTAAACCTAAACCGCCCGACGCCCCTCCCCTAAAACTAAAACCCCAACCCCCACCCCGCCCCTAAAACTAAAACCCTAACCCTAACCCCTAAAAATACCCGACCCTCCCAGCCCCTAAAACAGCCCAACTTACCTGACTCATCACGTCGTCCACCTCAGCCGACTCCCTTGTTCTGTGCCTTAACCACGCATGTCGTTGTTACTGAGTCGTCGTTCAGGGCGTTTCCCCAAAAGTTCACAATTCAGCCCCCCTTTCTTCAAAACCAAATAAAGCACCATTACATAACTGCGGATCAGCTAATACCCACCATTTAGAGAATGCAAACAATATATCTCAAAACAACAGCAATCTAGCAATCTGTATTTCTTCGCTGCGTTATGCTTCAGAGGCCATCATGGTGCTTTCCTCAGGATATACCATCATTAGAGAGGATTGAATTCACACATCGAGAGGAGGCCTGCTAAATCCTAACAAATACTTAAGTTCTATTTTCTCTCCTGTAACCTCACATGATGCCCAGAGCCGTTCTTCTCCCACAAACCACCCCTTTTATGCCACTGAAGAGTTATACGGGTTTGCCCTCGTTCCACTCTTCTTCCTCTCGTCCCAATCACTTTAAATTGTAAATCGGACAACACATTTTTCTTCAGTGGTAAGAACATGCACTGCGTTCTTTTGGCTACAGATTGTAAGGTCATGAGACATCCAACCTGAATCTGTTATTCTAAGGTGGCGGCCAGCATATCAAAAACAGAGTACAAAGCAGATTTTCAAGCTGGGCTCACTGTTTTAGAGGGCACCACTTTGTGCAACACTCCATACAAATATACACATACTATTTTAAACTTTCATTTGGAACTAGATCCCGTGGTTTCGTCCTGGATGAGAACCTTCATTTCAAGACGCAATTCAACAAGCTTTTAACTCCAGATACTAAAACAGCAGAAGACTATGCTTTTTGTATACGACCTAACATGAGCAGTAGAAGCTCTGGAAATGTCCCATTGTGATTACAGCTTGGGCCTCATTACTGCTTTTCCTAAAACCAGACTAGCTCTGCTGAGAGCTATCCACATGCTGCTGCGAGATTTCTGACTAACATAAAAATGTGACCATGTCACCCCTGCTCTTGCTTTGCTTAAATTATGCCACACATACTTTGTGAACTGCTTACTTCAACTCTAAAGCTTTAAACCCTAGGCACTCACAGGTTCCTTGCTCAAAACGTATCAATGCCTGGAGGTTCATTAAAACAACAATGTAAAAACAAAAGATCTCTCTGTATTCCACATTTGAAGAAGACGTGTCTTCTGCAAATACATTTCAGCCAATTCTTCAACTACAAATAGAAAACACTTATTTTTCTGTCCCAAAATGCCTACTAGAAAACATGCTAATTGAGAAGCATCCTCAAATGACCTAATAATCCTGTACTTTGGGCTGTATTTAATAGTCTCCGTTACTTTGCTCTACCATGCTTTGCTTCATGATATGACTGCCCCACTCTGATAACCTGAAATCAATGGCTTTCTATCAGACACTTTTCTTTTCTACCCCTAGAGGCGCTCGTGTACCATCTGTCAGATACGAATGTTTACCCTTGGGGACACTTGCTCACCTTCTAGTTTGGGTTGTTCATTCTCTTTACATGAACACTCTTCCTATGTCTGCACTTGCATGTGTCATAATCTTGGTAGTACCATTGACTAGAGATTTTCAGACAGATATCCCTTATTTTCTATATTTCTTTTATTATTCCCTGCATTCTAATGTTACTCTTCCAACTGTTTTCATTTCAATAATTTGTGGGCTACTGAACTGAACTTTGGACCCCAGGACTTGTTTTACAAGGCGACCACTGCATTTTGCAGTTTTTCAGAAATAAAGTACGCAGGTCATAAAAAATGTAAGGTTTCCCAATGCATTTAATTTCTTCCCTTCAAAACATGCTGCGGTGCTTCATCCATGTTCTGGCAACAACAGACACCTACAGTTTTTCCTTTTTGAAGAAATTGTGACTAGATATACTAAGCCAATTGCTCAGCAACACGTTATTTTGTGTTGGAAGATGAGCTGGAATTGTCATCAAGATAAATATCCTCTCTAGCAAGGCTCAGGACCATTTAGATAATTTCAAGCCATAATAGTAATGGAAAATACGTTGTCTTGATCATACAAGCTCCGAACACATCTTCTTTCATCTCAATGGATGCTCAATGCCCAGTGCTCACACCATTGGCTGATTAGTTTTATTGTCAGTATGTCCCAGATAAATCTTCAGAAAGAGGTATCCTGATGTATGTCTCTACATTAATCTATGGAGCTCGCAGTTATTCTTAAAACGTTTAGGGGGCAGTGACAATGTATTTGTTGTTTTTTTATCATAGTGATACGAGAGAGAAATAATTATAGGAATTATCTTTGATGTAATGGCACTTTAAGTGATACACAGCAGAATAGAAATATCGCACAAGCCTATTCTACCAAATAGCTTCTTTATAACTGCTGGAGAGTGCTCCATTATTTGAAATCAGTGCTAGTTTGAAAGTCTTATTTCTAAAACAGTTTATTCTAAGAACTCACACCGAGAGTTTATTTGAAATTGCTACTTGAAATACATAATCGTACCTTACAGTATTACATATAATAACGGATGTGCGTTTTCGGATGGTTGTGGAGCTCTTTCAGAGTAATATAGCACTGATTTGAAAATAGAACCGCTCAGTTCTCTAGGAATAAGATGCCTAACAGCTATTCAGGTTACTAACAAATGTATTTTTATTGGCCTGTTTAGGATGAACTACAGGGGCCGTTGTTTGAAAACTTTCTCCAGCGAATTGCAAGAAAACCTAGACCAGAACAGTTCTATGGTTTAATGGGGAAACGTAACTCTGGTAAGTAGAGGTTCTGTTTTCTTATTCATTCAGTCTTGGGCCTTGATTGCGAGTGGTCATGTTGTCGCACACATCTGAATTATGACTTTGGAGGCAAAACCACAACTCCTCAGTTTTCCTGACATAAGAATTAGCAGGCCAGCCTGTTGATTATTGAGGAGGGAGGCAAAGAAAATAGTGGGACATGCGGATTTTGGTGTGGTGTGAACCAAAACCCATGTTATGTCCCATTTCGTGGGCCAGACATGTAGTTGAGAACGTTATGGAATTGCAAGATCCGATAATTACACTGGTGGGCTGCACAGTATATGATGAAAATGTTGCTAAATATTTTAAAAATGGAGCTGATGTATATTTATGGTCTCGCTTCAAGCAGCTTTAACTGTCCCAGAAAGCAAAATGAGCAATATACCTACACTGGGCTTTTGGCCTGCTCATCGCACATGATTGGATGGTTTCTTTGTCTACTTCAGTTCCTTGATTACCCTTGGCTAGCATGGTCACGTAAGATGGGGGTGGAAACAGGGCTTGAGCTTCAGAATTCCGAACAATCACGCTGCCACAAAATGTTAAAATACATTATACAATAAGCAGGGTGAACAAGAGGGAGTTTAGGGGGCAGCAGAAAGGGAAACGAATGCAGAGTAGTAGGGGGTACTACGTGAGAGAAAGCAAATTATGTTTTGTAAAAAACAACATTTTTGAAGTCTTCCCAAAGAAAGAGGAAGTGCGTTTGTGTGTATGTAAACATTCCAGGTGAAATCTGACAGACATCACACCATACCTGACTTAAGGCACATGTACCCAACTATTTATCACAAAATACATTTATTACGGGCAGGGTGTAACAACTCAAATACCCCCTGAAGCTACGCCCCTGCTGATCACAAATTGAGGGACTTCCTCCCTATTCTTCCCTTTGTCCCTCCCTTGAAGCACATAGGTTTCGCACTGCTTTTTGATTGGTTAGTTGTATCTTCCATTGCTGATGTCATAAAACTATTTTTTTACATTTAATGGTTTCACATTCATTTGTGCTTTGGCACTCCATAGCAGTGCATGGCTTTTCTTGCTCTCACTCTTCTGTCTGTTCATACCTCCAATCGCATCCCCACACCTATAATCTCTCTTCCTATTTTCCACAAGCCCTTCTCCCACTTGTGTGAGGTTCCCCTGCCCCTTCTCTCCTCTCTCCCCGCTCTATTGTTTTTTAATCTTTTTTTCAATTGTTTTTGTGAGGGCATAGCAACTACACACTGCTACTGGACTGCTAGATTTTTTCTATTTGCTGGCAACATACGCATTCCTTATTTCTCAATTTATCACAGAAAAATGAATCTCGAACATCGAGTGAGTTAACAATAAAGTCAGATATAAACCAGAGGTGTGTTTTCGTGCATGCACATGCACACATATGTGCGCACATGGATGGAAGCACTGGGATGCTTTGTCTCCTTGACAGAAAACATTCTAAAATGGCCGTCCACGACAGAAAATATTCTAAGATAGCCATCCATGCATGCAGCTGTGTGCTGAGGAGCTGACAGTCCCTTGGAATGGTTTTTGTCATAAAGTAAAAGAAAAGTATTTCAAAATGGCTGCTATTTCATGTGCATGTATGATTGTTTGTGTTAATGCACCAGTAGCTATTTTGGATTTTGTTCATTTAAATGCTTTGTGCGAAGCCAAAGCACTTTGTTTATTTTTTTACCACAGTTTCAGACTTCACTGAGCTCCAGCAAAAGATCAGAGTAACCCATGGTAAACCTAAAAATCCAATTGTGTTGTCATAAGGCCCCAAGCAAACCATTATTTTTTTGTACACAAAACGATGTTTATTACCTTTTAAACAATGTATACTGATAAATGTGCCTTCCTTTACAATAAATATTATGATTCATATTAGGCATAGCTAATCCTTTTAACATACTGCAGTTTAACGTTAGGTTCACAGAACAAGTGAGGAATACTCTGAGACAAAAGTAGTCTGATTATTTCCCTTCCATCCTCCATCTGAATTGTTTTGTGTTCTGTTATGAATTTTATGTGTGATCTTTCTTTATATTCTGCAACAAAAAGCGTGGCTATGCTCTCACCAAAAGTCCTGACTGACAGCAAGTGTGATTGAGGCTTTCTTCTGGGAATAATATCCCTTTGTTCATAATGGATAGCCACCACACAACCTAAGCTGTTTTATAGTCTATGAGTAGACATTAAGTAGCAGTATCTTGAAGGAATCTTGAATTTATTGGACATGTAATTCTCTTTCTTGCAGTATAATTTCATATGTGCAGCTACGAAGGTTCCTGGTTGGTACTTGCTTTGTTTTTAAGAATGAATCACTTAAAGGTTTCACAGACAGTAATAATGTGATGCTATGTGGGTTGAGTGGGAATATGTCTTTGAGGACCTCCTAAATCTAGTAGTAGTGGGCCAGGTGGAAACTGGTTTCTCTTGCTAAATTTGTACGTTTTATTTATTCCTTTAACATTTTAGTAAAGTGCATATGTAGCTTTTTGGCTGCATACAAGCACTTTGGAGGTTTTGCATCAGTTGTAGCATATGTCTTAGGATATGTCACTTTAGTGTTTGAGCATGTCATTACCACTTTACTTGTTTCAGTGCGTCATAATATAATATTGAATTATTTAGGAGTATACAATCTGAATAAGTAAATGAGTTGTCTAATCTTAAACCTTACTCTTAGGATTTCTCCATTGTCTATTTCTCTTGCTTTTAATTCTACAAGAATCTTGATAATGTCATATTGCTGGTTCATATTCAAATGATTACACAACATTCTTCAGTCATTTCTTTGACTTTGGACTACTATCTGTTAACCTTTGTACCACAATTACTTTCCTTTTGATGCCCATTAAAAGAACACAATTTTATACTCAAGGGCAAGTAGGTGAGTTTTGGTAGGAGAAAACTCAAATAGAAAAATCTGTTTAGTGTTTTATTATCTGTTTTAAAAGAAAATCACTGATCTATCTTGAATCTTGTTCCAGCAATCATTTAGTATCAGTTGCACACAAGACCACAAGATGTGCAAATTCCAGGGGACTCCTAGACAACCGTGGCTAAGTCTTCAGCTGTGAAGATGACCTGCAAGTAATCTGTTATGCAATACCTCCCTTTGAAGATAATGTGATGGTCCTTTCATAAATAATTATGCAGCCCAAACAGCTGTAAACAACTATTTAATTCACATTTACTGACACATGGTATGATCTGAGATAATTAGATTGACTGTAGTTAATTTCTCTATCATGAGGTAATCATGAAAAATAAACAAGAAACAAATTCCTAACTGGTGTGCATTAAGGTGTAAAGTGGGCTAAGATGTGCAATGTAACTTGCCCCTCTTTGCACTACATACACCCAGATTTTTCAACGTTTAGTTTGTCTCTCTAGAACTGGTTGTGCACATGTTGTGTTGTGACATATCCTTAGAGTAATTGATCACCACATTAAAGTCATCTTCTCTAAGGTTGTACATGTAAAGTAATGCTGCCACATCAGCCATACATTTCAGTAGAAAACCAGTCTGATTTGCTGTATACATGGACACGATAGTGTAGTAGCATCTATCACAAAATGTCTCCTAGCCCCATATGTAGAAAAATAAATACTTCTATTGATGAGACCTCCTTCACTGAGGCTGTTGGAAACATAAACAATACACCTAGAGGTACTAACATATTGAATATTCTTTTTACAAGTTAAGATATGTATCATCAAATGTTACTAGATAAGCTGTTTCCCTAACAAACCATAGCTGTCTGGTGGGTATGAGCTAAAGGGCATTTCTAAACATCTCTCCCAAAGAAGCCCGCAATGTTGTGCAGCATTGCTTTTTTCTTTGCCCTTTTAATATGGTGTTCTCCTGCCCATTAATCATGTAGTGCTTTAATATTAAGATCATTTGTCTCTCTCCATGATCCACATTGAACTGACTTAAAATAGTAGAACCAAAGATGCAGAATAACATTTTATCACTCTCATTCCCAATAAGGATTTGCCTTGCATTATGTGCCCTGTCCATTCACATTGTGGTCCTGATTGAAGCCAGTTTTGGGCCTTTGGGAATCACACCACAAGTTTCATTCCATCTCTATGTCTGTTTGTATTTAGAAGACAATAATTCAAAATCAATATATAGAGAATCCTTTAGTCTCTGGATTATGATTAGTTGAAAAAGGACTATTGTGCTTTATCTCTCCGATTTTACTTCTTGCATCATAATTGCACCATTAGTCAGGAGAACTATATAGCATTAATTGGAGTGTCCCTTGGTAAGTGTGTTCATATCTAAAATAGCTGGTAAAATATTAGTTATAGTATGTGTTTTACACCAAAAAGTCACTTTAGTATTTGAGCACATTATTTCTGCTTTATTTGCTGAGTGCTGTTGTTATATAATATAGGTTCATTTGGGGCATATTACCTGAGTAAAGACATTGGTTGGCTGATCTTTAGCCTTACTGTTAGGATTTCTTCACACCCTACTTCTCTTGCTTATATTTTCACCCGGGTCTTGATAATTGGATATTGCCAGTTCACAGTCAGATCACTACTCAACATCTGCATGTCATTTCTGAGAATTTGGACTATAAACTCTTAACTACCGTACCACAGTTAGGGCCTGATTTAGATGTCAGTGGCAGGAATACTCTGTCACAAATGTGACAGAAATCCTGTCCGCTATATTATGATCCCCATAGGATACAATGGGATTGTAATACAGTAAACAGGATATTCCCCTCTGCCGACATCTAAGTCAGGCCCTTAGTTTCATTTGATCTCTATTAAAAGAATGTATTCTTTTCTTGAAGGAATGGGAGACAGATGTTTGCAGGAGATAACTCATATAAGCACATTCTATGAGTGTTTAGTTATCCCCTTTAAAAAAAGACATAATCAATCTTGAACCTTGTTCCAGTATTCTCTTACTAACAGTTGTACACAAGACCATCAGACATTTGCTCGTTATGGAAATGCATAATATTTGTTCATATTGTATGGAGCATTGTATGCTTTTTAAAGCAGTCGTCATCTTAGCTTGATGCATTCGTCTTAGTCTAACCAAATCACCCAATTTTGCATTATAATTCACCATCTGAGCTTTTGATTAAATTAAGATGAGATGCTTAGGGTTTGGCTGTTTTTCTGGTAACATTTCACTAAAGTTGGGGTTGAAAATAAGTTAAACCATCTTAATTTCTGATAAATATTTTGAGCAGAGTTGCCTATATCCCATAATTTTAATGCTGAACAATTCAGTTTCCTCATATGTGCCATTTTCTAAATTGATGTCGGATTTCACCATTCTTAAATGTTCTAAATCCAATATTGTGTATATTGGCATTCAGAAACTTACAAGGCGGTTTGCCTTGTACATTTCTGAATGCCAATATACACAATAGTGGGCATTACACACTGTAATGCCCATTTCCCACTACTTGTGAAGTATTTACTACTTTAGATTTATCTGCACTCATTTTGAAGAGTATTACACCTATTTATGCCTGACAATGATCCTTTGATGAATCAAACATTTTTAGCGAAAAATATCCTTGAGTATCAAGTTTATTGGCATGTATTAGGGAAGTGTATGTCAATTATTAATCATTGCCATGAAACAAAGAGAGAATTCTAGTAAGTCACAGTAAGCACTGGATGTAGACCACATTACTAAAAATTTTAACTTGCTTAATATCTCAGTGTATTTAGTAATAACTAATTTTACCCACCTGAAGAAAATATCAGGTTCTCAATCTAAAGAGAGTACCTCAGAAATATGATTTAAAGGAGGATGTTAAATGTAATTACATTTAATAATCCTGGTTTGCAAATCAACATTGTGCTATTCAATCTAGATTGTATTAGATTTGGTTTAAGTTCCTTTCCATACTAAATTCATATAATGTTTTGAAATTCTTATCACATTTAAATTACTAAATATTCAATCCCTTTCAAAGCTTTTGTTATCTTGGTTTACCAAGCATTCTGATTACATCCCATTCTCAATCAATTTAAACAGGCTAGCAGAATCCTTGTTGGAGTCAAAAGATTGCCTTCTTGTAATGAATTGCACTCTTTATGAGAGATGTGATCACTTTTAATTCATCCATACCACTGCAGCTCAGGGCAAAAATTACAGAAAAAAGAAACAACAGACTCAAAGGACAGTTCTACATTGCCGTGTTGAATTTCACAAACATAGAGAGAATTGTTAATGAATATAACAGCTTCCAGTATACACTACTAAGCAAGAACAACCCTCACAGTTTGATCAGATAAGCCTATCATCCTAATTTTACCAGATACTTTGTTGCAATACAGATCAAATATCTTGTCAGAACCCCCTTAGCAGTTGATATAAGGTAATCATTGTCTGTGGTTATATCTAGAGTAGTCAGTAAAATTTAAACATTTAACATATCAAATCATGCATACTACAATTAATGTTACACATACGTTGCATGCCTCTTTGTCAGTTTATTCACATACTTTGATGAATGTGTTTAGCAAAGAAGTAAAGCGATACCTAGATCAACAAAAGTTCTTTGAGGTGACATTTTAACAGTCTTCAGGTGCCTTGACAGAAGAATAACAAATTTGATTTATCTCATCTCTTATTTGTTTTACATTGCATTTCAATTGATCCCTCATTTTGAAAGATAAGTCATAAATAACTCATAAAATTTCATCTTGTGTCTATGGTTCCCTCATTACAAGTTGAGAACTATTTTGCCTCCTTAAGAGCATCTGAGTATCTGTTTAAGGCCATTGAACAGGTAGATGATTTGATGTCAAAACATTTTTTACTTAACATTTCTTAACTTTGTAAAAGTAAAGGTATTAGTTCACTTTACATAGATCAAAGTAACAAAGTACAGCAAAACAACCGAAGAACAGAAAGTACAATTAACATAATGACTTAAATACAGGAGGCTTATATCAAATGGCCAGGGATTATGGTATTCTGCTTCAGTCTGGAATAACCCAAGAAGGTAAGCTGTTGTCTCATAAATTAAGTGCCGTCTTGCATTAGCTAGCAGGGAGTTCCAAAATCATTTGCAAATCCCTGGAAGATTTCCAGTTAAAATGAGTCCATACTTATAAGTCACTCATTAGATGTGTGCTGGCATTTTTGCAGCTATACCAGTGGGATGAGTCCCCGATTCCAGCTTTCACACCAGAATGTAGAATTACCTTGCATGTTCAGAAATATTGGGTCTTCACTGTGCATAGCTTTACCATTCCAGGGAGAAAACCACTTACATTTTCCTCCTGCTTTGATCAAGGGTTCAGTGCAGGATGTACTCTTTCTGGGGTAGCAGTGCTGCAAGGGTTGATTTGGACTCATCTATAGTGACACCCAAAGCTCACAGACCCTGCAGCAATTAAGTGAGGTAAGATGTCTCAGGGCCCAAAATTATTTGGGCTGGAGTTTGCAAACCCAATAATTTCAGGCCTAGAGAGCCATGTAATTACAGGTAGTGGACTTCTACCTGCTGTTATCACTTTGGATGAAATTCCCCACTTGTAATAATGGTGATCGTTTTCACTGGAGTCTCTTAAAATTAAGCAGGTCTGTTAGGGTGGGCTCTGCAAAGTAGTGGATTTGTATGCCAGGCTACAAGTCTTGATCTTGACATTGGGTTCTTTTAATAGTATGTGTGGGTTTTTAACAATATATGAGATCTAATCAATTGCTTTAACACTCTTTCTCACTCATCCTGTGTTGGAAAATGGGTTATTGGTAAGGGCAGGTAGGTACCTACACTTAGCAATAGGTCACTAACCTCCACTAAGGTCCAGTTAGGTCTCAGTAAATTAAACCCAGATCAACCCTTGGTAGCTTGGCAACGAGCGTCAAGGCTCAACTTAGGAGACAGAGTGTAAAGCATTCAAATATCACAAAACAGTATTTAAATAAAACACAGGAAACAGTTTAAAAATCCAAAACCAATTTACAAAAATAGATTATATTTTTATCTTTAAAATGACACAAAAACGAATAAAATTGGATAAGGGGAACCGGAGATATGAATTTTTAAAGAATTATTGTTTTTTTAGTGCCTAGAAACAAAAAGCGCCAATCGGGTCATCTGGTTGCACCTCGACCGGGGCAAAGTCAAAGTTTAAGGCCGACCGCGATGGAGCTCTGCTCGGCTACAGGACGCGGGAGACCTCGGTTAAAAGTTTACCTTCACACTTAGGGGGTCATTCCGACCTTGGCGGGCTGCTACCGCCGCCCGCCAGGCGGAAACCTCCATGCGGCCGCCAATGCGGCCGCACTCACGCGGCCCACATTCCAACATTCCCGCGGCGCCGGCCCAGCGGGAATGAGGCCGCAACACAGGAGCCGGCTCCGAATGGAGCCGGCGGTGTTGCGGCCGTGCGACGGGTGCAGTTGCTGGCCGGGGCCCTGTTAGGGGGCACCTGCACTGCCCATGCCAGTGGCATGGGCAGTGCAGGGGCCCCCAGGGGCCCCAGGACACCCCTTACCTCCAGCCTCTTCCCGGCAGTGAAAACCGCCAGAAACAGGCTGGCGGTAAGGGGGTCATAATCCCCAGGGCAGCGCTGATCTACCGCCGCGGTCGGAATAGGGATGAAAGCACCGCCAGCCTGTTGGCAGTGCTTTCAGTCATTATAGCCCTGGCGGTCTCGGACCGCCAGGGTCAGAATGACCCCCTAAGTCTTTTTTCTGAAGATTTTCTTCAGCGGGATGAGCCTGCCAGTCCAATCTGACCTTCTGGAGCCATTCTCTGGATACGTGTCTCTGGAATCCTCGGTGGAGATTTTTACCTCGAGACTGGAGACTAGTCATTTTTTCGAGGTGAAAATCCTTCGACCGGGGTAAACCTGGATCTTGATCCGACGTCCCTGGAGCCCTCCTCGGATACGCTGGCTGGGAGGTCCCGGTCAACTTTTTACCTTAGTCTCTTTTTCTGAGATTTTCTTTACCGGGACGAACCAGCAAATCAGGACAGGTCGCGGTTGAGGCAAGCCGGCTAGAGTTGCCGCGGCGGGTCGGTCCCTCTATGGACCTTTTTTTCAAAAGTTCTCCAAACTTCTGGGGCTTCTCCCAGATGTTCTTTTAAGGTTCTTTTGAGGTCCACAGCTCACACCAAGGGTCCAGAAGTTCTGAAATGGTCCTTGGGATGCGGACTACAACTCCCAGAATGCACCTGGCACAAACTCCTTTTTGGCCACTGGGCAGTGGTCAGCTGGTTGATTTCTTCAGGAGTTGGTGCAGGGGACTCTGGATAGCAATTTGTCACCTGTAGCAAACAGGGAGTCCCTCCTTGAACCAGTTAAAGCCAGGCAAAGTCCTTCTTGTCGTGAAGCCCAATTGTGCAGCTGGTGCAGTCCTTCTGACTGCAGGTTCCAGGTGCAGACCAGGGGTCCAGCAGGGCAGTCCTTCTTCTCCTTTGGTTCTTCCGTGTTGGAATCTGAGGTGTGGGTGCAGGTCTGCCAGTTTTATCTCGGTTCCTGGGTCAAAAGCAGGGGGGTCCTGGTTCTCCAATCAGGTGCAGGGTGGTCCTTCCCCCTGTGATGACCACTTCCTGGGAATGTGGCAAAAATCAATCCCAGGAGGCAACATTCTCCAAAAATCCATCATGGTGGAATCTGATTTTTGGAGGTTATATCTGGCTGAGCCCACCCACTGGTGTGGCTAAAAATCATAAACACACCCCTCTCCTGCCCTCTCCTAATCTAATCAAGGGGGCACCTAGTTGTCTGGGGTTGCAGGATGTGGGGGTGTTGCTGGTTGCTCCAAATGCCCTTCTCTGCCTTTGGCAGCCCTCCCCCTTCCTGCCTCACCATCTGCTGGGGGGAGATCCCCTCCCACAGGAACATCTCTTTGTGTGAAGCCAGGCCACTTCACACCTCATCAAAACAGCCTGGCCAGGCTGCTAGAGGCTGGCCAATCTGGGCACAGCAGCAAAAACAATGCAGGGCTGAAATTGGCAACTTTTCAGGTAAAGTTTAAAACTCTTTACCTGAACAAGTTATATTAAATCCAACAACTGGAAGTTGTGGGGTTTATTATAACAATTAATTTGATACCAAACTCTTGGTATTCATCTTTTAAGGGGAACTTAAAAATTAAAATAAAGTCTTCCCATTCTAGCCTATGGAGGCCATTCACTACAATGAGGGAAAAACGAATTTGGCTGTTTTTACCTCACCAGGGCTTATAAAACTATTTTTATAAGGTCCCTGCTTATAGTTACATGGCACCCAGCCCTAGGGGCACATAGGGCACACCTTAGGGGTGATTTATATGTAAAAATAAGGTAGTTTAGGAATTTGGAACTACTTTTAATCCCAAAGTCGAATTTGCATATAACTTAAATTTAAAAGCAGCCAACAAGGCAGGCCTGCCTTTAAATGACACTGGACACCTCAGTGGTGCACCTATGGGTGCACTACCTATGCTGTGGTCCCTAAACCTACATGCCCTACAATATACTAGGGACTTATAGGTAGGTTAACTTAGCCAATTATAATTAGCCTAATTTGCATATCCATTTTACACAGAGCCATGGCCCTAGGGCTGGTAAGCAATACCCAGGGCACAGCCAAGAGTCAGTAACCACCAGTACCTGTCCAAAAAGTGTGGGGTGACCAGGGCAAAAAGGAGGACTTTCCTACATCCTGTCCTTCATCAAAATATTTTTTGCTACACGTTCACAATTTATTTATCCAAGAGCAGAGTTTCTCATGGCAGAGGCTCTTTTGTTTGAAGATTGCAGCAATGGCATGTGGGCTTTATTTTAAAGAGGACCATAAAAGTGGCATTAACCAAAACCCACTTATGTCCTGACTGTTCCTCTATTCCTTACCACACTTTATTTATAGTGTGGTGAGAAGGGGTGGTTATAATATCCTGGTTTGTCTGAACAAGCTGAGATAGATTCCGGTCACTTTCGCACAGGGCTTTGACACTGCATATTCATCTCCTTCACATTAACGCTGTATTGGAACCAACAAATTCAGACTGATGGAAGAAAAACAACCTTTGTTAGCGTGGTTGAGCACAGGGTGTTACCATGTAGGAGATGATAGAGGATTCAACACAACAAATACAATTTGAAGCAGCTCATGTGGTAAAGAATGCTATTTCCAGCTGTAGATATGTTATATTTTAAACTCCTCCAAGTTAAAAGGCACAATAATAAACCTATCGAAACAAAACAAGTTTTAAAATTAGAATTCAAGTTTAGTGTTGAAGTCCTAGGATAAAAGTTAATTATCAGGGTGCATCATAATCTATATCAGTAAATGTTTGAACAAGAAAATATGTAAGATCCTGATTTAAGGTTTGGTGGGCAGTGTACTTTACTATAAACATTGTGTCTACCAAACTGATTGTCTTCCCACTCTATTGAGTGTTAGGCAGACTGCTATGTTTCTGTTGGAGGAGACCATACAAGTTCTGCAAGTAGAAACTTACACCGACTGCCCAATAGATTTGAGCCAGCTCTTGTAAGTTCATGAGACCATCCTCGGTATTTGGAGCAGACAGTATGATAAAGAAAAACAATAATAAGCCCCACACCCTAGGATAAAACTCTCAGAGTGACAGGGTCATTAGTTCTTTGTTTTACAGAAACAAATTCTTTGAGAGTTTGCTTTTATAAAATAAAAATATTTGCTGAGAAGCTCCTGTGAAGGCATAGACATCTCTACCAGGAAGTCAGAGATCTCTAAATATGGTGGGAGGTAGTCCTCCAGGGTAACAGAAGGTATTACCACTGCTCCCAATGCAGGCAGTGAGCCACTAGACAAACTTTAAATCAGGCCCTAGTCTATATGGTATAAGGTTAAAAGGTTATGCGGTCATAAGGAAAATGAGGTTAAACTGGGCCAGTCTCAAAAAGACACAATGTTGTGTAGCAGAGAATGGATCTAGTAAACAACGTTCCCTTGGCACTTTAGTCTCAAGTGAAGACTAAAGGCATCAAGCATGAGTGCTGGCCAAAGGTGGAGTACAATGGCATTTCAATTTAATCAGAGAATTATAGTTTAAGGTTAAAAAGCTGTGTGTGTGTTGTTGTGATGCGAAGTGGAGGAAGGTTACAATGCTTGGATCCATTCTGCGAATATGTTTTAAGTAGATTCTTTGGTGGGTAAAACAGTCCACAGAGTTGCTGTTGAGTGAGTGGTTGCAACCAAATTGATCCTGTAAGGCGCAGCCTCATGGTTCTCATTTGGTGGTTTATTATGCTTGTCTGGGGACAGTTTATTTAAAAATGTGTCTAAGTGTCACCGCTTTGTATGACATCTTGCATCCAGTAAGAAGACTATTTTGCACAAACAATGAAACTTTTTTATAATGGAGTTGTCTTAGTGGTGTTTATTGTCAGTTAGTAGCCTAACTTGATTCCTAGGTGGAACTCAAGCTTATAGAAATGTTTCTTTAGAACTGATGGTTACTTCTTTTAAACTTCCAGATGGAAGTATTTTTGGAACAGCTGGACAGGCAAATTGAAAGTATAAGATTTCTCTGACCACGTAACTGACTCTACTTAAGGCAAAAAAGAGGTTACCTTCTAAGATTATCGTTTCTTAATTACATGTTCTTTTGCACTCAGATATCACACGGGGTACATACTGATGCCACCAGGTGTGCCATTTACTGAGTTTCCTATTTGCACATTGTTCTCAGAGAACATGGGCAGGACGACGCTTAACTTGTGGCATTGGAGCAGTGTTTTGAATGAATGGTATCTAAAGGTATGTACAAATGCACAGTGCCTAAGTGTGCCACACCGCTGTGCCACCTATTTATTTCTGTGTCTGTCATACTTGCATTTATATATTTTTTCATTAGTATTAGCCTACTGGCAGATGGCGCTGCCAGTGTTTCACTTTAATAAGATGTGAACACTGCTCCCAGAGTAGGAGCAATGGCTTAGGCCTTTCACAGGAAGAGCTGGGTGTTAGGTATGTGACAGATATCACCTCCGGAAGGAGAGCTGGGGCGGGTCTAGGAACTTCATTAACTTGAAAGGGTCCAGGATAAACCGGCACGTTCATGGTTAAGTATAAAAAGAGGCCTGGGGAAGAGAAGCCTTTTGTTTCATATGATCTCTGTAGCTAGTTCGGAACTAGCCCAAAGGGAGCTGGTCTCAGAGGTAGCTGAGGAGGGAAGTGCTAATTTCCTTCAATATACTATTGGGTGGCAAACAAGCTCCCTTCAAGGGTAGAAAGATTTTGTCATGTTGGATTTACGTCAGAAAAGTGAACTGTGGAATAGTTTAAAATGGTAAACATCCTTTTTTACAACTTTTTTATTACGAAAGTCGTGGTTAACGAAAGCGTAACAACGCTTTTTTTAACCACGACTTCGTATTTTTGTGCCTTAACTACGTATGTTCTGAACAACGAACATGCGTGGTTAAGGCACAAAGAAGGGAGTTGGCGAAGATAAGTGGTGGGTTTAGGTTTTGGGGTGGGGGTGGGGGGTCCGGGGGTTTTAGGTTTTGGGGTGGGGCGTTTTTGGTTTTGGGGAGGGGGTGGGGGGTTAGGGAGTTTTAGCTTTTGGGGTGGGGTTGGGGGGGTGGGGCGTTTTTGATTTTGGGGAGGGGGTGGGGGGTCAGGGGGTTTTAGGTTTTGGGGTGGGGTTGGGGGGGTGGGGCGTTTTTGGTTTTGGGGAGTGGGTGGGGGGTTAGGAGGTTTTAGGTTTTGGGGTGGGGTTGGGGGGTGGGGCGTTTTTGGTTTTGGGGAGGGGGTGTTGGGTCAGGGGGTTTTAGGTTTTGGGGTGAGGTTGGGGGGGTGGGCGTTTTTGGTTTTGGGGAGTGGGTGGGGGGTCAGGGGGTTTTAGGTTTTGGGGTGGGGTTGGGGGTGGGGCGTTTTTGGTTTTGGGGAGTGGGTGGGGGGTCAGGGGGTTTTAGGTTTGTGGGTGGGGTTGGGGGGGTGGGGTGAGGGATGTAGGGTGAATGGTGCCTATTGCTAATGATTTTATCAGGAATGCCTTTACAATAAAATATCGTTGTTAAGGCATTCGTGGTAAAATCATTAGTAGTAAGGACGAGGTTGGTGTTCCGACCTCGTTGTTAAGGTTAGTAGTTGTTTTTAATTCGGTGTTCCGTCATATAATCGTTTAAAATAGATTAAGGCAAATACAGTTTTCTGCAACAGTGAGAATGATTTCCTCTTTGAACTTTTTTCTCAGTGGTTAGAGAGTGTCAAGGAGTCATCTCCACCCACCAGCTACAAAGCCTACATTGGCTGACCTTATATGTCACTACAGGTAGTCATCAAGCTGTAAGACGTCTTTTTTTCTGAAATGCCCAGCTGATCAGTAGCAAATGGAACTGGACAGGACCCTACTGATGCCTTCTGCTGGAATGGGTCCTGCCCCCTAAAAACTGTGCCTGAGGTCCTGGGTGCTGCTACAACAACACTGAAAAATGGGAAATAGAAAATATTTGGACTTCCAAGACCCCTGAAGCTTCAGTGGGACCTCACAGCAACAGTGGGAAGACTTGATAAGAAACAGCTCCAGGTTTGCCCTGCTAGAAAATTTTGACATCTATAAAAGACTAAGGTCCTAATTTAATTCTTGGTCCCCCCGCCTTATTTATATGCAGGCATACCATAGTTTGATGACGGCAGAGACTAAGGGTCACCAGAGGTTTGGCTGCATGTCCATGTAATGCAGATGGGTGGGCATACAGATGATTTTCAATGCTCGTCACCACCAGGAAAAACCTGGGTGAAAGGGGCACTGAGAAGTGCTCCATGCAAAATTACAATGCATTGACAGGAACCACTGTGACGGTGGAACCTGTCATTGCTTGAAATGTCAGCTGGTCCGACGGAATTTCATAATTTGGCTTGTGGGGCCCTGTCTGGGTGACAAAGTAATTTACTCTGTCGACATGACGGAGTTTACTCCATCCACCAAATTATAAATTGGACCCTAGGTCAGAAAGTAGACATTTTGACCAAGCAAAGGCACACAAAGTATCCAACCAGCAAGAGGACTTCAGCTCCTGTGAAATTTAAATTTCTTCTGGTCTGAGCTTTTCCTCTCAAAACCAACAACTTCAGCTGAACTTTATCCAAGGGCTACTGAGCTTCAAAAGGATTTAACAGATGCAGGTGTTAACCTTAACCTGCTGGTGAATTTTGGCTTCCATTTCAGAGAATGCAAAATCTTTGACCAGGACTCGCCTGTCCAGTGCATCTGATCCATACTCCATCAGGATTGGCCTCAAATCATACCTTTGCCCCAGGCAACTGCAAACAGTCACAAGTGATTTATTCATTTTATATTTTCATGGCGCTTTTTGCATTAAACCTTTGCAAAATCACATATCTGTTTTTTCTTATTGATTTTGTGTGATTTTGGTGTTATACTCATTAAAGTTTTCTCTATATTTCGATATTGGTTTTCTGATTTTGTAGTGTGTTGTGCTTTCACTTTTTTACTATTTTGTTACTGCTAAATACATATCATATTCTCCTAAATTAAGTCTGTCTGATCTGGGCCACAGATATCAGGGGGTGGAGCCCAGGTTTAAGTGATTAAAATGGTCTTTTACCTTAACAAATTTGTGGACTTATTCTTTGTGGGGGAATCCTAGCCACTTCAATTAAAAGCCCACTTTCTTGCAATCAACAATGTAAGAGAGCAGCTCTGATGTGATTCCTAGAAGATGGATCATTAATTGAGACAGTGATTTATATGAGTTTGCTTGGACAGACTAATCTTTGATGGTGTTTTGGATGTCTAGGTTTGGAAACTGTGGTAGTAGGATTTAAAGCTATGTGAGATCTATGACAACAAAATATTCTGCAGACTTTATATCATCTCCTGCTGGTGATCTGGCATCAGTTTGATGCCAACAAATTCTTTTCAGGAAGAATAAGAGTCTTGTACTCTTGACAGTACTGAGTAGCTGTAATGAAATATAAGGTGATTAATTTAATTTTTCATGTGAATCATGTCTATGAATAGAGAGTCAGTTTGTGTAAAGTTGCTTCGGTATGACTATCCTAGAAGGTTAGTTGAAAATGGAGGCTGTATCATACAGTGGTGTTGAATAACGGAAGGGCTGTGGGTGTGGTTCTCACCAGTTATATGGTATGTCTCAGTGTACAAGTAAATTTCTTCCAGGTTAGAATCCAGACTACCTAAAGTAGGCTGGCAATAAGCTGTCTGATTCCATTCCCTGAGAGGTCTGTTGGTTATAGTGATGAGATAGGGGAGAAGAATGAGCTATTGTTGTTAGAGGTGGTATGCATGATATCAGTCTTAACACCCAGATCAATGGTAGAAGCTTTCAGGGCTCCTTGGGTGTCAAACAAACAGTGTAGTGAAGATGTGAAAGATGATAATTCAGGAAGTGATAATGACCTTCCCATTTTCATATATAGTGATGCACAGCTTGTATTTGTGGTTATTTTAAATTACAAATATATGTTTTACAAAAATGTATAGGTTACTGTATTGCTGTAAGAAGAACGTCTGTCAAAAAAACAAAAGAGTAAGGGGCTTACTTAGAGTTGGGTCAACAGGTTACTCCACCACAAATGCAGCAGAGTTGCCTGTCCACGAAACTAAGGCTCTCTGTGACAGCAAAGCACAATGTTTTTGCAGGCATAATGCTTAGACCATCTATCCTATTTAGAGCATATGTTGTTTCTTGTTTATGACTGCCATTAAAAATTAGCCCTGGATAGAAAAAATGCAAAATGACTCCCATGCCCAGGGAGAAAACTCCCTGGGTGCCAGTGCCATTAGTTTTTTTATGATTTACAAAAACAACATCTCACATTTGGGAGTTTGTTTTTGTAATACAAAAAGTTTGCTGAGTATTTTGCTATTAAGTGCCACACTGCATGGGCTCAGACCCTACAATGGTGCTGTCCAAACTGGTCTCACCCAATTGGTCTATTTCACTTTTGTGTAAGATCTTAGTGAATGACAGAAGGATTGCATAAGTGATGTGGAAGTTAAATGCCATATATTGGCTGCAATATTACACTGCCCATATATGACATTAATATATGGGTGGCAGGAGTGCCACAGAGCTCTGACTGGGCTTCAGTGTAAAAACACTGCAATGACTCATAGAAAGAAAATGTTCCTTTGCCACACAGAAAAAAATATTTAATATGTTAATATTACACCTTTTTCACTTCTAAACCTCTCAGAAAGTCACAGGTGCTTAGGCCCAGATTTACTAAGTGTTAGCATTGCCCTTGCATTGAGCAAGGTGACTCAGGCAATGCCAAGGCTTGTCACGGTACTGCAATCGATGCAAAATCGAGCGGGGTATACATTGCTTAAGTTGAGCCAGTGGTGGCCACCACCACATATTTTGGGGGGCTAAATTGTATTTTTCCTCATCAGATATTGACTGCAACAGTTTCTGGAAGGGGATTAAAGAGGCCTGAGGTGTATGCAACACTATGCAGCCTTGGTTTTTTACCATGCTGATTTTTAATAGGACCACCACAGCACAGTTTTGGGCAATGACCATCATTTTTTTACATATTAGGCACTGAGGTTATCCCAACACACAAAGACCACCTCAGAAGGCAATGCAGGTCTGAGAAATTTCCCATTGAAGGGTTCTGCACATGCCTCAGCCCAGAACATTGTTCCATTGCACAAAAGTGGGTTCAATGCTAGCAATAAAAATAATTGTGTGAC
This sequence comes from Pleurodeles waltl, assembly GCF_031143425.1. Classification (NCBI taxonomy): domain Eukaryota; kingdom Metazoa; phylum Chordata; class Amphibia; order Caudata; family Salamandridae; genus Pleurodeles; species Pleurodeles waltl. Next base: position 934,196,585 of record NC_090449.1, read on the forward strand.
AGTGGAATTCACAATACGAGTGTCTAAGAGCGCACCACATCTATAATATGCTTGGCATAGAAAGTACTTGGGATTCTGAAAAGGATTTTATATTAATAGTATACATTGAATCAGCCTTTGCCGTTGGTTGTCTAGTCAAGGATCAGCAGACCACCTTGGAAACAATTCAGCAACACTAATTGCAACAATGACAGACCTTAGCATTATCCTAATGCTAAGGCAAGGTGATGACTCTGAACTTCATAATTGAAAATAGAATATTCATATGCTGTTGGAACACACAAGAAATGTATTAAGGCACTGTTAAAATGCAGCATAAGTGTTCATAAAGTTTATGTTTTTTCTTTGGTGGGTAGAGCTTTTAAAATACAATTCCCAAAAGGTACCAACAGAGAACAAGTTTTTTAGTAAATGAAATCAGGCCACTCAGGTGACAATTAATAATAAAGAAATATGATTTAAAGTCTTATAATTGATAAAAATATGTTTCATTTTGAATTATAACCCGTGATAATATGCTATATATTGATCTGGCTCAAGAAAAAACTATACACATATATATATATATATATAGAGAGAGAAAGGCAGGATGTGGGGTAGGCAAAATGCATTTTCTGCATGCAATTTTCCAGAGGGATTTTAGACACAACTACAGCACGAACCGCTGAATGTAATTACACTGAATTTGGCAGAAAGCTAGATCTTGGTCCCGAAAGAGCCCTTTTTGTTATTTAATGTAAATCCATTCAAGTAGTTTAGGAGTTAGTAAAGAAAAAAAATATGGATATCCCCTGCACAGATCTCATGGTGAGATCTTAATGGCTGTCAACACTTCAACCAGGAAGTGGTGGCAACCATCTTGGGACTTGGACTCAGCTGAGTCCAATACATCTTTCACTTTTGGTGCTCTTTATTCACATATAATTACTGGTGTCTTGTTAAGAATACATATAACACGTGCATTTAAGTTTTTAAACAGAGACAAATACATTTTGGTAACAAATATTACTCTTATAATTACTCTTCGGTAAGGCTTAATACTTTGTTGTCCAACACTGCTCAACTGTAAAGAAAAAAAAAACTAGACAATAGTTGGGTAAGATTGAACTCTTTTATAATAACACACATTAAACCATATCTTTTTTATTTTGTGCATGTGGTTTAGAATAACATGACTTAATAGTTCTTGTGCTACACTTTCTTCATTCTTATAAAAAAATCAGCGATGTCTCATTTTATATGACAGCCAATTCATATACTTAACATTTTAGTATCCTTTAGATGATCCCTTGAGATCGGATATACACAGTGAGGATTTACATGTTAAATAGTCCCAAAACATCGTTGCATATAATAGTAAACAGTTTTTCTGAGTCACAAGGTGTAAAGGTAACTGTTCACTCTTTCAATATAATTTTCTTTGCTGACTTCATACCCCCTAATAACCTTTCCCCTGGTGTTTCTCTAGGTGAGATCAGCCTGAGAAATTGTTGAAAATAATAATATTTCCTATGGATATTCCACCATGTTGCACATTTAGAAATAGTTAGCTTGTTGCTTTTTGCACCTCCAATATTGCACCTTTCCAAAAATGTTTTAGTTTTTCATGGAGTCCCATTCAAACCTTTGAGTATCTGTTATTGTGTTAAGGTCTGTAGGTAGGTTCACAATTACTTTAGGAAGCTCTTTTAGATATTAGAACCAGCCCTTTACTATTTCTGGACAAAATTTACATGCCGCATTTTTATTTGAAAGTAATCGTTCAGGCCCAATCCATTTCCAAAAGACCAGTCTCTATATAGTGTCCTATAATTTACTTTAGCATGGGCACTGTTGCATTGACCCATTTTGAGCCATAAGGTGTACAAGATTAGCTTCTGCACCATCAGGTCTTTGCTCATAGCGAAGACCTTAAGATATGACTTGAGGAAGTGACTTGAGGACTTCTGTGGGGTTAAAGGATTCTATTCCCCTGTGAGAATAATTTATTGCTGGGATCCTTTAGTTAGTGCATTGGTGTGGCTGTACATGTTCAGAGTTTGTCAGGGATATCTCTAAAAGATTTTACATTTTGCTCAAATGAATGTTTACCATCAGGGATATTTCTCCCACCAAGACAGACTTGTACTAAGGTAATGCACTTTTGGTGGAGGGGAGAAGAGAAAGAGTTCCATTTTTGTTGAGGTTTAAGGTTGAGATGGGGCTGGGACATCCCTGTTTGAATATCATTTATTGCCTTAGCAAGAACAGGTATGTCATCTCTGGAGGTAACTTTTATGTGCAGCAGAGAGTCATCAGCATACAGATGGGGTGATGTTGAATTATTTCAAGAGGCAAGTGGGGGATCAATGTACACATTGAAAAGTGTGAGAGAGAGGATTGAATCTTGTGGGACACCTTCTTGAAGTGGTGAATGACCGGAGATAACATTTGCCAGCTTGATCTGTTATGAGTAGTTTGCCAGATAAGATTCAAACTACCTTAGAACTGTGCAACTGATAACCATTCAGCCTTCCAAGATTTTTGTCAGTAACTGTATTAAATGTAAGCAAGAGTTTGAGAAGAACAAGAAATTATGCTCTCTTGTTAGACCTGCCAGCCTTTGGGTGCTTTTCCCCCAAACGTTTTGCCTTTACCCTCCTATTTTTCTGAATTAGTTTTTGCTGGAATTAGGCACTTTACCCATATTAACCAGTGCTTAAGCCCTTGTGTTCACTCCCTAAAATGTGATAAAATTGGGTTACATCGGATTGGCATATTTAATTAACTTATAAGTCCCTACGTAGCAAAGTGGTACACCATATACCCAGGGTCTGTAAATGAAAAGCTACAGCCTGCAGCACGAGTTGTGCCATTTACTTAAGTAGCCCATAAAAGATGTCACTGTAGTCTGAATACAGTTTTAAACTGCTAACTAGACTTGACAAAACAACCTTCTAGCCAAGCCCTAAACTCCCCTTTTATCCAAGATGTCATCCCCTAAGATAAGCTCTAGGCAGCCCAAAGGACAGAGTACATTGTAATTTAAAGGTCAGACAGGTGCTTCTACATTTTATATGTCCTGGTAGTGAAAAACTCACAAATGTGTTTCTCATTTGGCCTAGCTGTAGTTTCAGCTCCCTGTCCTCCTTCCTGTCCTCCAGCTCTTCTGGGTAGAGATCCTGAGTAGACATACTGCTTCCTGCCCCCTCATGGGCATCCTCTGGGGGTGAATTGTGCTACTCTGATAGCTCAGGACTCAGGTTAGTTTTTTCTCCTGCTCACCATCATCCAACTTATTCCACTTCTTCAGGGTCACCCTTCTCTGGGCTGGCCTGCCACCTCTTACCTTACTAGTAATCTCTAAGGGCTATCTGGAGGTCCAACTTTGTGGCCTTCTTTCTTGCCTTCAGCCCACTTTTCCTTGCAGAGTCTCTGCAGCTCAGCCCTGGTGAGGCTGTCAATGTTGAGCAACTCCATCTCAATGAAACAAAATAGAGGTAGGTTACTTAAATTTGGAAAAAGAATGAAATAGCCAATAAAAACTAAGAATTTAAAAAGAGATCAACTCTGGAGTCAAATTATTTATGTGGGATTTTTGTGTCAAATCACTGTATGGAACTGCACAACCTCTAATAGTAGACCCCACCACTGAACACCAAGTTGAGAAATTGGGTTACTGGTTGAGTGGGTGAAACACAAAAGTCACAAAATTAACCTGTGCTTAATCCTAGATTGTGTAGAGTGGCACAAAGCAGTTAGGCCTAACGTATTGGCACTGTGTAAAGTATTTATGCAGAACAAAAACAGTAATGCAGTAAAAGCACAGCACAAGAAAAACCTCACACCAATTTAAAAAATAGAGTATATTTAATGCATTGTTTGACTCCAAAATGCAAAAATCTAATCAGTAGAACTGGAATTATGAATTTTCAAATTCTTTCATAAAAACTAGTACCTAAAAGATCAAAACGCCAACTGCGACATCTAGATTCACAAGACTGAAAGTTGAAAAATATGGCTAACTGTGATGGAGTGCAGTTTAAGTACAAGAAGTGGATTGGGTACCAGTCAGTGCCTACTTTTTGATTTAGAAGACATTTTGAGAAAAATGTTCTGAGAAGGTAAAGTTCAGTGAGGCAAGCCTGTAGGCGGCGCATGAGGAGGGAGAATAGTCAAGTATCTTTGGGTCAAAGTTGTGGTGAAGATTTCTATGTTCAGGCTAGTCTTTGTTATGGAAGTCAAAAATCTGCAGCGGGGTGAGTCAGAGGGCTGTAGCCGAAGATGGCAGAAGTCCTGATGATACCCCATTAGTGAAGGGCCATTAAACAGGTTTGCTGCAGCAGAAAAGAATAAAGAGGGAGAAGCTGCAAAGTCAATCCAACAAGCAGTGCACCTCAGGCTTATAGGCAAGCAAGTTGGTCTCCTCCTGGTTCTCAGAGCATTTTTTGGCCAATGATTTTTCAAGTCCTCAATTTTGAGATTTGGCCATCTGGCACCTTCCAAAACTGCAACATAGTATACAGGACTGGTGGGACACCACTTGGAGGTGCAGGACTCACTCAGGCTCGGTCCAGGTGCAGGTTCAAGATGGTGAGAGCTTTTTGTGTCCCTAGGCCTCTGGACAGGAGGCCAGCAAACTAGCCCTTGGAGTCACTCTGGTAGTCCTGGGTTGAGGTGAAGGATGCAGTGCTCAACAGGAGGGCTGGCCCCTGAGGGTTCTATGCAGGCTCCAAGCAGCAAAGGAGTCCTTACAGGTATAGAAAATCTGTCTTGCAGAGTACACAGCAGGTCACAGCAGCAAGCAGTCCTCTGAGAGTCCTTCCGCAGGTCCAGGAGTGAACTGAAGAGTGGGTCTGAAGGTCCTATTCTTATACACAAATGCCTTTCCTCTGGAATGTGGGAGAAGCTTCTAGATAAGTTCTTTGAAGTGTATGAAATTTCCTAACTCCTCATGCCCTGGTTCCAAGCTGGTTGCAGTGACAATGTAGAAGTGATAAGTCCCTTGTGTGAAGGCAGAGCACACCTTATTCAGTTGCAAGGAGAGCTGTGCTCAGCTCTGCCCCCTACATCCTGCCAGGAGGATGGCCCACTCAGGCACACCCAATTCCTTCATTGTGTGACAGTCTGAGATGAATTCACAAAGCCTAATTGTCTGTTACATACAGTCATTTAACCCAAGACAGGATGCAGGCACAAAAGGGCTAAATGTAAGAAATGGCAACTTTCTAAAGTGGCACTTTCAAAATTTTAATTAAAAATGTGGCTGTTCCATTAAAGAGGATTTTTCATTGAAATTTCATAGCTAATAAACATTAAATGGGTACCTGGTCTTAATCAAATGTTAGCACTTATAAAATGCCATAAGGGAATCAACTGTTCTCCAATGGAGCAGGTAGGCCTCACAGTGGTGACAAAGGTGACAAACAAATTTAAGAGTTTTTCACTACCAGGACATGTACATTTAAAAGTACATGCCCATCATTTATTTACAATGAACCCAGTTGTATGGGCTACTTTGGGCATACTTTTGGAGTGGCATACGCAAAAAAAGGGAAATTTAAGGCTTGGCAAGGAGGTTATATTAGCAAGTTGAACTGGCAGTTTAAAACATGCTGCAGTGGCACACCTAGGACATGTTTTAAGGTGTTACTTAGGTGGGTGGTACAATAATTGCTGCAGGCCCACTAGTAGCATTTAATTTACATGCCCTAGGTATATGGTACACCACTCTACAAGGGACTTTTAGGTCAATTATATACAGCCCAGTTTTGCATGATTAGTTGTCTGCAGTAGGCACTAGTTTTTACCTTAAACTTTAAAAAGTCATAACTTCAGTTCTACTGACTGGATTTTTGTTGTTTCGCTGTCATATTATTTATTAACATTTACTCTGTTTCTTTAAAATATGTGTACAAGTTTTCTTGTGATGTGTTTTCACTCTATTAGTGTTTGTGTGTTGCATACATATTTACACATTGCCTTTAGGTTAAGCTGACTGCTTTGTGCCAAGCTACCAGAGGGTTAACCACAGGTTAATTTTGTGACTTTTGTGGTTCACCCTGACAGGGATTGTTGCTGTTGCCTGAGCAAGGTTAACACCCCACTCAACCAAGAACCCAATTTATCACATCTCCGTTATCTTGCATGGGTAGTGCATCCTGTATTATCTGCAGAATCACTGTGTCTATGCTACAGCCTATTTAAAGCCTGATGGTAACTGTCAGATTGATTATTTTTATCTATGGAGACAGCCAGCTGCTTCTCTGTGCACATTTTCAAAATGTTTGAAATAAATAGGAGATTTGATGCTGGATGAAACTTGGTCAGATCTTCAAGTTCTGCATTCAGTTTCTTGTAAAATCAAGTGACTGGACCAGTTTGCAGGCATTCAGGAATTACCCCTTGTGTTGGAGAAGTGTTTATTGCATTGGTAAGTTAGGATGTGAGAGATAAGCTTATGGCCCTGATTTGGATCTTGACAGAGGGGAATTCTCCATCATAAATGTGACAGATAACCCGTGCGCCATATTATGATCTCATTATATCCTATTGAGATCGTAATACAGCAGACGGGATATCTGCAATGTCTGTACGGAGTATTCCATCTGCCGAGATCTAAATCACGCCCTATGCCTTTTATAAGTTTAGCTGCTATTTCGTAAGAGAAGGAAGGGGATTGTTTGCCATCCCTGGTATTGTTTATTAGTTGATCTTGTGTTATCAAGTTCCACAGATGGGATTCTCAATTGCTTTTGTGGGTCAAGGACCACTTCAGGTTATCCATTAATTAATTTAAGATAGATAGATTGATTTTTTTCACTTTGTCTTGAAGACTTGTTGCTATTAAGATCTAGAATATTAGGAGAAGGGGAAGGCATGAGATATCACTCACAATTTTAAAGACTTTCTTTTTTTCCTGGTTGTTTTTAGAACTGATGAGATCTGTCTTGACCATGAAGATGTGTTTCTTTGTATTCCTTGCGTTTCTTTCTTAGTGCTTCTAGGTTACGTTTTGAAAGGCCTTTGTGACAAATTGGTTCAGTGAATGTAACAAACGTGTGGACATTTAGTGATTTTTTTGTGTACCAGTCAGTCATTTTTTACATTTTCAGTTCACTTTAGCACAGCAGCTACTTTTGCCTGATTGTTCTTGGACATCGTTGAGTTTGCTCTGGGTGTAATTTGGTTTGTCGTAAGCATTGTCAGGATCCTCAACTTTATTGTATATTGTGACAATATGGTAGTTATTAATCTAATAGATGTGATATTTTCTAATGAGATATATTGCATGTAATATAGTGGCCTCCCAAGCCTAGAAATATCGGATCTATTCGCAACTCAATACAGGCAGAAAAAAAGGATGCCACTTTCCTCTTACACCTCAAACATGAGACTCTTGACAACATTCCCATCACACGGAGCCTGGATCGGTTCGTATAGACTTAAAGTAAGAGCTGCAATTTTATGCACTGCATGGTGATATGTATGCCACCGCCCAGGAATGGACAAGGTCTTCCTTCAAATCTGCATTCTCAAGCACAACAATATCTCATTCACATTATTTGCCAGTTTATCCAATGCATTATGTACAGATGTCTTCTGTATCTTTGATACTGTTCTGCCATGTTTTTTGTACACACGTAATCTGGCTTCTACTTGGTTATGGTCAAGACATGGTGAAAAGAATAAACATGTTATATGTAATAAAAAGTTTGAGAAAGTAGCAAGTGCTTTGCTTGATTGAGCTACTTACACATGTTTCTGTAAATTAGTCAACTGCTGGCTGAATAAATGTATATAGAAATGTTATGATTGATAAATGCGCCCATCGTAGATGTTTCTGAACTTGACTCCACCATTCTTTCTAAAAAAATAATATCAATAATGTTTTTGTTCACTGCTATAGAAGATATTAAATCAGAAAATAAAGTTTTAAAATCCATGATGCATAACAACTTATTATTTTCCTTTGTTTTTCATGTAGGACTTGGTCAAATATCTCGGAAACGTAAGTTCAGTCATAAGACCTTTGTTTATGCTTTTATCAAAGCACATTACTGATACACATTAATTTTAAAAGTACTCTATAGAAAAGTTTAACTTTTAAGGGTCATTCACTGAGTGACACTACAGTATGTGATGAATGTCTTATTTCTATTTCCTAGCAATCTCATATTGCAGGGTATTCACTTGAGAAAACAATTCTACATTAATATCCGGACAGAATGTTAGGCAACTGTGTAGTCCCTAAATGTCATTGGAGAAGAGATTTAGACCCCATAGTGCATTTATCTTCTCCTCGGTCCACCATCCTATGCCTGATGAGTTAGTTGTGACCATAAATTATGCCTGTGTGATATCTTACATTCTTTCTTCTGTTGAGCCACATGTGTAGGCACAAGACTGTAGATAGTATCAGCCAACAAACCTCATAAAACATTTCTCTTGCCGCACTGGTTTCTCTATTACCACCTGAAGGTTAGTGGAGAAATATACTATTTTGTCTGGACAAGGCATCCTACATGATGTAAAGTGCAGAGAATAGTTTGGAAACCTAATTTGTTACATTAAGTCCTCTATTGCAACCTTGGGTGGTGGGGAGGTAGCCTCTCCTTGACAAATTTCTACTGCCTACCTCCAACCCCACAACTAAAAGGCAGCACAGTTGCATCAATTGCCAATTGTATGGCGATACTCATATCCCTGCCTCCATCCACAGCCTTCTAAACACTTGCCATGTAAAAATCAAATGGGATATCTGGCTTCCGATTTTCACAAGCCCTGAAAAGGAGGAAGGATGGTGGTGGGGCTGGGTTGGGTTGGGGCCTGAAACTTCAACCTTTTGTCCTCTCTCAGTATTCATGAGTCAGTGGGAATTCTTTGTATTTCGGGGAACAAGAGGATGAAGGAACATGGTTTATGTTACCACACAGCTTCTAGATCCATAGAAACCCTTCTGCATCTTTAATACACAACACCTCCACCAGAAAATGAATACTTGAGAAGTCAGTTATCAGTACTCCGCAGGCACTATGAAATATTGCATAGTCTCCCACACCACTGTGCATGCAAAAGATTCACAAGAGTCAGAACTAGCTGACTGCTATGGTTTTCACCAGGTAACCTTGCACTGCAATGTGATGTAACAGTGACATCAGTGACGTCTGCATGGAACGTGTTTGCACCACTATGCTGATTCATTCTTCATCTATGACCAAATACACTTGCAATTAATAAGAATTACTGTTGGTAGCCATGGCGGAAGACCATGGAATACACCTATGTAGAGACTGAACCTCCTTTCAGTTCTGAATAAGGGCCTTAGTGCTTGATGCTTAGACGGGACAAACCTTGCATATTTTATGTCATTCATTATTTATTTATTTTCTTTTGTAAAATATCCAGATGAACAGATGTACAGATCAGAGTAAAATGGTAGATGGGGTTGGGTATACACAGGCAGGGACAAGAATATTCAACCAACTTCAGCAAACTAAGGTTATTAAGTGAAGTGGTTATCAAATTTAACTTCAAGCATTTCAAATTGAAAAATTCTATTTTTCCTTAAGGTGATTGCAAACGTGCTAAATCGTTTGGGAAATGGGTACAGATATTAAACTTGTATGATAACTGATGTGCTTAAGATAAATGATTACAGACAAACAGATCTTGTATTGGTTTCTACTGATGACTCCTTTTATTCTTTAGATAATTAGATGGCACTGTTACAAAAATCATTACATTCACTGTATTGTTAGGTCTAAATAAGTTGTACCTGAATGTGCAGCATAACATGTACTATTCCCGATCTGTCTATAGAACTTTCTTATTCATCTGAAGTTTTTAAATTAGAAGTGAGTTTAAGCAAACAAGAACATATCAAACACATTTAAAAGCCATGATTTTATCAACATTAACAAAACATATCACTGGTGACTCATCTGAGAAGGACGAGAGTGGCACACTTAGCCTGGGATAAAGCATGTGTATTGTAAGAAACGGGTTTAAATATTTGATATGATTCATGGTTTGCCAATTTTGTAATCCAAGTATGGTTTACATTTAATTGTTTTCCTGTAGGTAAATGTAGAAGATTTTAGTATTTGAAACTTCGAACCATAGGTAAAAGTAGAATAATCAAGTACTTTAAACTTGAAGTGTGTTCAAATGAACAAGGTATGACTGGGTGTTGCAATGACCCTTAAAGAGAGTACATATTTGGGATTATTTTACTTTTTGTGCCCTCATACAGGTGCATGGTGCACTAAACAGGTAGGTCCATGAAATGTCTTAATCTAGTGATCCATATTAATCATCATAGGGTATTTGGATACTTGCGGGATCGTTTTATTAAATTATTTAATCTTACCTACGTGATCTATGACCAGAAGCCATGTGTTTGCATCCTTGTATGGGCTGGTTTCAGGTCAGACTGTAAATTAGGATGTCCTTAATCAGTCAGGGGAATTGCACAGAGATCGGAATTACAATGTATGCGATAATTAGCTCACCTTTGCAGATTTTCTTGATATACTTTGCTAGGAAAAACCTGCCAAAATATATCAAGTGAAACTGCCTGAAAAAGAGTCAATTCATATTGCATAGGCATATAATCCCTCATTCCAAGAGTAAAACATTTAATAAGAAGTAATTAACCCAGCTTGTAAATTCCTCTACCTGTGTGCAGTAAATACTTCCCCACCCAACCTTTGCCTAACTCATATTCAGACCCTTGTGATGGTTCGAAGAATGAGGGTGAGGAAGGGAGATACCATTTGAAAAACCATGAAAGGGAAAGTAAGCAAGGTAAACAAAAGCAAACAGAATAATACACTTATAACACATTTCCATTTGTAAGTGAGGTACAAGATATTCAGCTCTGAAGATAGATAAGCCAAAAGCATACGCTAGTGTGTAAGTGTACAAAATTAAAATAACAGATATATGTATCATTTGAGAACATTACTCACTTTCCTGGGGCTAAGCCTCTTAGTTTCAAACTTGTGGGGACATTCTCTTGCATCTGTTCTTAGAGAATGATATATACTACCATACATTTGTGTAAATTGCTTAAATTATCATACCTTTACTCTAGCATTGACCACTCTGTGATGCTTCACGTTTACAATTTACAGTGTTGAGAACGGAGAAGTTAGAAACTCTGTCTCTATGTATTTTAGATTTTCGACTAATACAATATCACCAGAATGACAGTTCTGTTTTTTACCTTTTTAGCAACATTATATTCGGTTGTACTTCTGTTTTTTACATTATAACATTTCATGATAGAAGCCTTTTCCACAGAAACACAGATACCCATTCCCATCCACTTTGGGCTCCTCTCAGTGCCAGGAAATTTCTGCTTGAAAGAAACAAATGGAGACATTCCTGTAAGGAATTTAGCGTGATACAGTAACACTAATTGACTGTTCTAGAGCCTTGAATCTTTGTATTCCATTAACCATTGCTAGTTTTAGACACTTTTATAATTTTAAATAATGTAATTCATTCCACCAACTCTTTGGATGAAGGGCCATAGAAGGGTTGATAATATATTGTGCTTAATAAACAGCGGTTTGAATCTTACTTCCATCACCATTCTTATAAAATTAACTTGATATTCAATGAATGAATAGAGCTCTTTATTAGGAGAAAGGGAAAACAGCATCTCCAAGGTCTTAACAACTCAGTGCAAAGTTCACAAGTGACAGTGCATGTTCAGAGCTATTTGCCATCTCAATTGGGGATTGGCACAGGCCTTCCAAGTTATCTAATTCTTATCTTACTCCACATCTTACTTTTGATATTTTTGTGAGGTTCCGCATAATGTCACAAACTCCTCTTAGCACTCTTTGATTTACTTGTCTGTGAAAAATGAGTGTCTGTTTAAAATACTTAAGGGTTAATTGATTGAAAAGATATTACAGATTAACTGTACATTTGGTTTCATCTTGCCCAGTAAACCCTAAGAGCAAGATGATGGTGGCAGTCTTCTCAGTTTGTAACAGACTCTTTGTTGTCTTTAAAAGAGGATTTTGAAGAAAAAGTCCTTCATCTGATTAACTTTCCTTTCTTGCAGTTATGGGATATTTTTTCATTTTACCTTTGATTAGTTCATCATACAATGGCTGATAGCAACTTCTTCCTGATCTAGCAAATCATCTTTTGCAATTTTGCTTTGTAAAAAAGATGACATTTATTTAGCCCTTCCTTATGACTCAGGTGGTGGGGGAAGAATAGGTTTCCTACAAAAACTCCATGCATTCTCAGATGAGGCCAGCTGTTCCCGTAAGTGCTAGGAAAAGTACCCTTCGATAGTGTTCCTAGAGAGAAAGGTGTGATTTTTCCTGATTATTCAGTTTGTATTCTTTCTGCTTTTTGAGAATTCTTTACTTTTTGATTGGATTTACTCACTCCAATGCTGGGTGTACAGGGTGTAATTTCACCTGAAAGATTTTCACTAAGTAAATCTAAAATTTCTATTTTTCATCTAGTCAGGCTACAATGTAATTATTTCATCCTATATAATTTATAATGCTTTTTAGAGGGCAACTGCTTCCTCTTGGTACTGAAGTCTTCAGCCTTCAGAATGAGTTTTTCTCTTGCTCTCGGTACCTTTTCTCACCTTCTTTCGTTCTCACTCTCTTGATTATAAGCTTTCTTTCTTTCATTAGCTGCCTGGTTAGCACTTGTTCCACAATGAGCATTGGCATGTAAGCAGATGTACATAGATGGTTCCCTTTATCGCGAGACCACTCCTCATTTCCACCAGATCCGTTGGTCTCAATTTTAGCCAGTTTGCAAGGAATCTGTTCTGTGTTAGTTTGCCCCTTATTTTTAGTATACCAGGACAATACCTCCAACAAATTATAAACCACAATCCAGGTTCTATCTTATTTACAAAGAACCTTGGGTCTTGTACATACCATTCATGTATAGTCATTCACTTTCATTTGTAGACGCCATCTCTCTTCCTCTCCTCACTGTACATCACCACCCTGCCTGCCAAATCCAGGACTTCTCTTAGAGAAAGCAAAAGCAGATTACAATCAGACTTCATATGTCAATGATAGCTCGGCCCTTAAAGCAAGCCTGGCTATCCTTATTAATCTTCTAGATTCAGTCACATGGTTCCTAGAAATTTGGATTTCAGCAGATTATCTTCTCTAAGCTTAATAATCATCTCTTCCTCTCTTGAAATACCAGTCCAAAGGGAGCTATGGTGCCTGCCTTCTTCATCCCCAGCTTCTCCTTCCCCAAGACCATCTTTCAGTCTCGAGTGTGTTAAATTGTTATGTTAGACAGATTTGTTTGCTGATGTGAGTATGTACATATCATTCTGGAAGCTTTGCTTGCAACCTGGTGCCTTCACCCACGATATACCTGTTTCGAACTTTAGTTTTCTTTGTACTAATGATGCAGGAGATTGTGACCACTGTTTACACCCAAAGAGGGGTACTTAAAAATGAACTTCTTTAAAAAACTAGAACTTCTGGCCCTTGAGTTATACTGACAATGTTCAGTGTCATTATAAACAATTTAATTGTGAAAGATTAAGATAGAAGACCTAGTTTTGTTACATCATAGGGTCACATTCTAGTTAAGACTTCAGACCTACTAAGGCCTGTAGCTAGATTCTGAAGGAACTGTTGTCCATTTTTCAAGGGGAAGACTAGAAGAAAAATATTTCCTTCTGAGCTAGGCATGCAACCAATGCAACAGTTCAGATGAGCGTCCTAATAGCAGGTATTCTAAGTAGCGACCAATCCTTTTCTTTTTTGTTTTAATACAAATAGTATAATGTCAACACCTATTGTTATTTATTGAATTATTCAGGACCTGCTGTCTGTTTGGCTTGCACCCATAATGTTTACTCATTACTGAATGACCTAGCATGGTTCTTTATCACTGCTCTTGTGATGCAGAATGGTGTGCCGCCACTTGTAGAGGTGTCATTGAGATGTATGCCCCTCACAAATCTTGTACATTGTTTGCGTTTTGCAAACTACCTTGACTCCCTGTTATGTTTAGTGTGTCCAATGTTATCACCTTGACGATTCACAACACAATAGTAATAGTGTAGGCAATTGCAAAATGGGTGTAGGTGCTTCGGATCACTGCCATTCCTTTTACTGTTCTCTGATGTACTACTGGTATACCTAGGGCCGAACGTGAGGTGTGAAAGGTAACCCTTATTTTATCATCCAGAGCTTCTACCAGTACTACACATTGGGCCTAGCGTCTGGTTTTAGACTGACAATGGTTACTTACTTGGATGTAGCAAGGGTCAAGGCTCAGACAAGTTTGTTCATATCGCCAAACCCAGCTTTGCATTCTGGTAGTTTGGGCATTGTTCAAATGATTTCCGATGTCCATAAATCCATTTATTTATTTTCTAAATTTTTGACATTATTTCCACATTTGTAAGTATGTTTTCCAGATTTACAGTTATGTAAGTCAAACATCAGATTTTTGCTTGCTCGCCTAAATTCAGTTTATTTCACAACATGTTTCAGGATTCAGGCTTTTTATCTATTTTATTGTTATTGTTCCACAATTCCATGCATTCAGTATACTTTTTTTGATGAATATTTCTACATTACTGTAGATTCACCTTTCGCACCAGACACATTCAAGAGGTGCATGTGGCCGAGTGGTTGAAGAAAATTTAGTCAAGCACACATTACAATTAAAATATACTGTTTCTTACCTTATTGGATACTTTATGTTTTGCTCATGGCCAAACAAAACTTTGATAAAGTGATAAAGTGATTGTGCCCTCTTTAGAAAACATTTGTGGAAATATATCTAAGTTTTTATTATCCAATTCAATTCGGTGTGGTATTTATCTACTAAACGGCAGTTCTAAATAAGTTTTTATTATCCAATTCAATTCGGTGTGGTATTTATCTATTAAAACGGCAGTTCTAAATATTTCGTTGAAATGAAATAAGCACAAAGCTTCTCCAATCTGCCGTATTAGCCACACAAGGAGAGAAACAATACTATTATAATTTTTGAAGAGGAACAACGCGTGCTGCACATGATGCCTGGCTCTGATTGGCAACAAAGAAAATACATTGAATAAAATCCCCCTTTGAGATATCAGGGTCAGCCGCAAAAGAGCAGAGGCAGTCACTGTGACGATCTACCACAAAGGCATTTCAATTAATTCAAAAGGAATGTGTCTAATACTCATGAAAGGATATCACAATAGACCACTGTCTCTTCCTTACATTGTTCTTTCCTGCAGTTGAGAGCTCTTTGTACTACAGACCTACTCTACAGCCCAGTCTAAAGTATTGTGGCTTGTAGGTCTGTACACCACCGAATCCTGCAAGAAGTGGCACACTAGCAGTCGGCATGCTCCCGATTTACTGTTTTATGCTGTCTTCTTTCCAAGACAAATCTCTGTTAGATGGGCATCACCAATGTTTTAATATGTGCAGAGGCATGCTTTGAGACAGGTTCATACAATTAGGATTCTAGGATGTCCTCAATTTCAGCCTCCTAAATCCATTGCTGAACAGAGCAACAGGTTCAGTGGATAGGGACATGGAACTGGACTCTTATGTTGGACAAATTCCCTCTTCAAAGATATCTCCTATTTTTGTGTTGATTTTGCATGTATTTAGCTAGGGCCATGCCCTCAGTGCACCAGCTATCAGAACATTGCACAGGAGAAAAAGTAGTAAACAAAATTAACAGGATGTGTACTGTAATGCTGTATGTGAACTTAAAGAGATTTAAGCAGTAAAACTTGAATTGCATGATCACACGCATAGATATCAAATAGAATCAGTAGGTATTAATAGTCAATGTAAATCTTTGTATGATAGGGATGTCATGATGCAAAACGTATAAATAGGGGTCCCAGTAGTATTATTACAAGTGTTGTGTCTGTAATATTAAGATGTGGCACATCAGTAAAAGTTATCTCTTTTTAAAGGTTATGTTGGATTTAGTCAGGTAGAGTGCAGGCGCGAGTGGCTTTCAAATTATTTTGGTGCATTTTTAGAAGGGATGAGAGAAGTATAGTTTCTTAAAGGCAGAGGTCTCAAGACATAATATTTCTGTGCTTCAGACTGGTGTTCTTCTCCCCAGATAGTTAAAGTTTGAGGTTTATGGGATTTGCAAAAACTATACACTATTAATTAAAATAAAATAAAAACAAAATTTCAGCCAGGTTTTGAGGAGTACCTTCGTGGAGAACTTTGTGTGTCTGACATTCTAACTGAAAATTCATATGCATCCATTTGAAGGAACAATTTAAGCGAGAGGAGGAAAACGCTGAGGCCCATATTTAAGAAAAAGTGGTGCATCAGAGCTGATGTTTTACTTTTTCTACGCCCCCCTAAGGGCACGTAACAACACCATGGTTGTGCCATATTTATAATGCAGCACACCATGGCAGTCATTAGCACTATAGCGTCAATATTTTTTACACTATTGTGTCGCTTTGCTACACTAGCATCAAAAATTTTGCCACTGGTGTAGCAAAGTGCAAGGAGGCCCATAGGTTTCTATGGGAACATCATTTTAATGCCTGCTCTGAGCAGGCATTAAATGATGCAAAAAATGGTGCAGTGAAATCTATTGAATTTCACTGTGCCATTTTTGCGTGTCTCCTAGTGCGGGAATGACCCTCTTGCATACATTATGCCTGGCGCAGGCATCATTTGGCGCAAGGGGTTACAACGTCACAGAATTCATGCATTGCACTACTTTGTAAATATTGCACTGGGAAAAAGCCACTTTAGCACTGCCTTAGCGTAAAACAAATGAAGCTATGACAGTGCTAAGGTAGAGCTAGGGCTCTTCCATTAAATATGCCCCTAAGTGTCAGACAGACAGATAGATTTTAGTAAATTGTTTTTCACAACAAAGAGTTATATTGTCTTCATGTCAAGAAAAAAATTCACCGGAAGGATACAAACCATACAGACCTCAGCAGCCAGAATCACCAACGACGTCCCCTGCAGCACTCACATTAAACAGCACCTGAAGGAGATCCTCTTTCTCTCCATTCCAAAACCAGTGAAGTTCAAACTCCTCCCCACACTTTAAAGGCATTACATAACACTGGTCCATCATACCTCAGCAATCGCATACACTTGCATAAAGTTCCAGACATGTACACTTGTCCAGACTCCTACTTGCACAAATCACCTGAATACATATAATAGGTCTGGTGGTCCAGCCTTCTCCTACATAACTTGTAAAGGAGAATGCCCTGCCACTAGCCTCCTCCTCCTGTCTTGGAAGATCTGGCTTTTTGAGTAGTCCCAATAGGCCTTAGGTGTCAATAGGTTCACATCAGCTCAGCGCCAGGATGCCCTTCTGAGTGACAGTACTC
The DNA here is from genome assembly GCF_031143425.1 of Pleurodeles waltl. Classification (NCBI taxonomy): domain Eukaryota; kingdom Metazoa; phylum Chordata; class Amphibia; order Caudata; family Salamandridae; genus Pleurodeles; species Pleurodeles waltl. The sequence continues at coordinate 934,213,923 of NC_090449.1, forward strand.
TCCACGAATCTGCAAACATAACGTAATAACATGATTGTCTTTGATTGTTTTCATGAATTACGCAATTAATAAGCAAAACAATACAGCGTATCCCATAGTTTTGAATTCTCCTTGTGCTCGGGTTTTCTGATAGAGTTTGCACAAACCGAACACCATATAGACATTAAGCACCAATTCATGGTCATGTATAGAAGTATGAAACAGGATGCGCTCGGGTACTACAGGTTCTCGGGGCCTTATTTAGAGTCTGCTGGATGAGATACTCTATCACAAATGTGTCAATTGCTGCACTTGTAGTATGGTGAACAGGATAGTCCTTACATTTTGACGGAGTATCTAATTGGCTAACCTCAGATTACGTAGACGTGAGTATTAATAGTGGTGGATAGATTGCAGATGATCCTTGATGAGGTGAGTTTGTACTTCTTTTCTGAAGTGCATCAGCAAGGGGGTGCACCTATTGTGTGGTGAAATGGAGTTCACGGTCCTGAGCTCGTAGCGTGGAAAGGTTCGTTTCCTTCTTTCTTTTGCTTTCAGACTGATTACATAATAACACAGTAACAAAAGTGAAAGGGCTTTGTTTTCAGAATAAATATTACAGGTGTCTTTTATGTTTTTTCATTTGTTTATACATCTTAAAAATTTTATGTGCATGTTTCAGTATATTAAAATACCACCCAAAATATATTTTGCAGGGCATAACACAAAGTCCTTTGTTGGCCTTATGGGAAAAAGAGCTTTAATTTCTGGTATGTATCCTAACCGATGCAGATAAATATGGTGTATCTTTATTGTGTTACCTCTTTCATTTCCATATAAAATTGTCTAGGAAATGTGATACATTAGAATAACTTATACACACACGCACACACATATGAATGGTGCATACTCAGCCCCCTGCAAACTTTGACATTTGCAAGAGTGGAATGTCTGAGTTGTGTGAGGTGAAATATAATTATTAAAGAGATATGAAATACCATATTTGTTCGAAGCATGAAGGTGTAATTTGTTTGTAGGCTGATGAGGTTCTCAGGTACCAGAAAAGAGAGACATATTTGGAAAATAATGTATTTAACAACACAGCAGTCCTCTTTGAAAGGCAGGCATTTCAGTGTTGTGTTGGAGAACGCACATGCAGGATTTTGAACACAAACCTAGTGGGAAGTGCAATGTGAATTAGGCATTTCAGTGTTGTATGGAGGAACACAAACCATAGAGCCCATTTTCTTCTGCAAATCATCCTGCAGTTTACATGCATAGCACGACAGTATTAATTTGAGCCTCCACCACATCAGTTCGATATCCATGGCCTTACTTGGGTTTGCTGGTGCCTTACACATTTCACAAACAAATATAGTTATTGTTGCAATCTGTATAAATCACAGACTTTTGCTCTGTATTACTTGAATTGTGCACGGTATTATATGACAAGAAGCCACAAAGTACAAGATGAGTACAAGCACCAGCACTGTGATATCAATTAGTGAAATGCAGCCTTCGGTGGAAAGTCAATCAAAATGTTATTCTCACTACATCTGCATCCAATATTTAATGCAGACAGTGAAAGACCAACTTTCACAAGGTAATAACAATTTCTCACTATTCGAAATGCACAAAATCAGTCTTTTGTTGTGACATCCTGTGGTCCATGCACAAATGGTGGGATCTTATTCGGTGACACAAGAGTCAAGTATGTAAATATGAAAATTAAAGGTTCTCAGTGGATTCCTTACAAATATTTTGGCTCTCCATGTTCCCTTTGTAGTGCAATCAAAGACATTTTTTATGGTCATAATGACCAAGATGTAGAACCCTATTCAAAACATCTCTTCAAGCCTTCTCTGACACTTCTCACAGTACTGAGTTCAACCATGAAGACAAAGGGTAGATATCAGTTACTATTCAAATGGCAGTAATAATGCTATCTGCAGCAGGAAAAGATTCTCAGGTACATGTATTTTAGCAACATAGAATAGGCAAATTATTGTAGCGACAAGGCCCAAAAGAATAAGGCCCTTCACTGAATGAAAACCTGAAAAGGCAAATGTTTCAGAACAAAATGTAAATAAATATGGCCTTTAGGACCTTAAAGCCCATTCCGTGGAGCACCTTAATCTTACTCCTGAAGTATCAGAGAAATCACCAATTATTCAGAAATTAATTAACCAATGCTCACTTTAATTTACTTCCTAAAAACCTCATGACAAGAAAGAGCAGAACAATCGTACCCTTCATAAAGAATATGAGCCATTTTGGTTGCTCTTTCACACTTCATTACCCTACATCAATCCATAATGCCGGATGAGCCCTCAAGAGAACAGACATGCAAGCACAAACACAACTAAAAGCTGAAATTCCTGAGATATTACCATGGTGTTTTTGTGTCAATAGGTGGCCCAAGCCTTCAGTATTCTGTACCACCACACAATGTAGTTGCAAGATGTCTCTAACTTTGAACATGATCCAATGGAAGGGATGTTCTTTTCTGTCTCTCAGTGTCCTTACCAAAGGCTAAATGTACTAGAAAATGAGAGTCAGGGATAAGAGCGAGAAAAGGAGAATGGGAAAACATAGCCACAGTACTCCACACTGTTCTTTGTCACTTCTGGTATCAAGGTGGTCTGCCGGTTGTAGTGGATCTTTAGAAGACAAGGAGATGCCTTAAGTAAGTTGTTACTGCAACCCTGACTAAAACGATAACAGTGAAATAATATACTTTAGTTATAATGCTGTATAACATCCTCTATGCTTTTATAGGCAAGTGAGAATTCTTCGAAAGCTAAACATAAAGGTATATTTCTTGCTGAATGCATACGCGCTCACACATCTCTCTCCAATCAGAATAGGTACCACAAACTCCGTCACTAAACACTCCTTTATCAAGAAAGGACTTGATAGCAAGTTGCAAAGAACCAGGGTAACAGTAAAATTACAATTTCACCATTATGAAATGTGCACCTGTACCATGCAATCACAAGTAAAATCCCATGAAATGAGAAATTGCTGTGTAGAACCAATTTCCCCAATCAAAAAAGAATTGGGGATGCAAGTTTTATAACCGGAATTACCAGTGCAGGATGCTCCCAGCACATGCACAGATTGAATCAAGTCAGCATCCACACTCTGAACAATCAACGGCTTCCTTGAAAGGCAATTGGTGCTGATTACCTTATTGTAGTGCTTCTTTGCACTCAAATCCTTCTAGACAGTACATAGAACTACCAGCTCCACTTTTTGACAATTGTTTTAACTGTGTTCAACTGACTATTAGGTGACCCACTGTCATGTATTTGGTATTTGCATAGTGCACCGCAGCTGCCAGGGTGGCTTTGAGCACTGTTATTTTCTTTGATTAATTGCATGCCCGAGTTTGTTTGGCTGGAAAGTGCATGGGTTAATAGTGGTGTAGCTTTAAGTGAAGTTGTCTGGCTTTGCTGCTGAGTGCATGACATTGTGGCTAATTGCATAGAGGTGTAACAGCAATGTATAATAAATTGAATAGGTACTGCACAGTAATAGATACCATGGTGAGCCATTTTGAAAGCTAATTCTAGTGTTGGAAACTAAGGGCCTCTTTTAGACTTTGGAGGAAGCTGAACATTCTCAGGTTCTGGAGGAAACTCTCATAGAATAGATTTGTAGAATTAAGAGTTCTAAATCTAAAGATGGCTCATTGAGCCAAGCATGTATCAAAGCTTGCAGCAGGCAGCACAACATCTGTTGTGGAAACACTGGACGATTTCTGTTAAAGAACTCACTGAGCAATGTTTATGGCCTGGAGAGACACCTACCAGGTAGCTTGCATTCAGTGGAATAATTGTTAGGCACAAGAGATGTGTAGTCATAGTAATGAAGCTAAATAATGAGGCTTAAAGCTGAGTTCTGAGACTTCTAAAGTCTTTATAAAATTAATTCCTTTACAGTGTGGTAGAACTTATCGACATGATATTTGGGAGAGAGTACAGATAATAAAGTGTCTTGCACGTACTGTCGAGACACCAGGAAATACAAAATCTGCCTCAGGAGTATGAAAAGATGGACAGAAAATGTGACTACTGAGTTGACCTGTAGTGCCAAGGTGAGGTCAGTGCACAACATGACTCCAGTATTCCTCATTGAGGGAGAAGAAGTGAGTGGAGGGCCAAGCTGCATTATCCAATGAAGGTAGAGATACGAGTAAGACACAAGTCGTATATCAGTGCTTCATTATTATTGGCATTTAGTTTTAGATGGTTACTTGAGATGCAGTGAAGGCCTATTAGAAGGGAGGATCCTGGTGCATGGCATTCTGGTGTCTGATTCACAGATGTATTCTAACTTCACACTTCACAATAACATCTGTGTCCTTTGAGTATGTGTAGCATGTATACCCAAATAACTGGATTATGTTTGGAACAGGATTGAAGCAAATGTTGTAGAGTAGAGTGGTAGTAGAGGAGTCCTTCTGGAATTCTCTGAATTAAAGGGTGAAAAGAAAAGGTAGTGGGAAAGAGAGATGATTTGTTCTCACTTTTAAAGGAAAAAGAGAATGAAGCTCAAGTCTCCACCCCGAATTCCCAAAATAGAGAGCTGGGAAGGAGTAGCATGACGTGTCATATCAACAGGTGCAGATATATGCAACAAGATAAGTGTATCCGTAACATTTCCATCTACTTGTGTTTGGAGGTCAACAACGGTAGCATGAGATATAACTCTGCTTTGTAACAAAAAAAGTAAGTTTAGGATTTGGCAGAAAGGGTGTTGATCTCAATTAACTCCTTTAGCTGCACTTTCAATGAGCATGGATTTGAAAGGTTTAATTTGCAGTGGGTATAATTTTCATACTTTTGACTAAAAGTGACAAAATCATGAAATGTATTTGTAACATTAGAGCTCAGAGAATTAAATAGGTATAATTTAAGAAGAGGATTTATAAGTAATGGGAAATGAGGTGAGGGAAGACAATAGCAGGGAACTAATTGCCAACATGGTAGGTGTTAGAACCCAAGGCTATTTACTCAAAATAGGTGACTAGAGAATTACAAAGCTTCATTGATGGACCAATATTTTTAGATTAAGCTTCTTTGTGTCGGAATTCAGTTACAATCCTGGAGGTTAGAGTTGTGGTAATTCTTCAGACTTTTCACATTGTCACAATTTAAACCAAACATAGCAATGGCAGCACTGGCAGCCCAGTTTGTCTGTTAGATACCTTCCATTGCTCTGTGTTGACCGGTCCAGTTCCACCTTTGTTGATAACAGGCTATTTGGTGATCATATGAAAAATCTCAATTTTCTAGAAGAGGGACGTTTTATGAGAGCGGCGAAGGAGTAAAAGGCAACTGAGATACACTGGCCAAATTTTAAAGTGGTGCTTTTGGGCAGGTTATTTGTTGCAGAGGTGAAGTGTTAGCTCTGAAGTTCTTGTCCAAGAGGTAATGTTTTTAGTTGTTTTGCTATGGACAGATATAATATTAATTAACAGCAATGTGTAATGTCAATGAAAGGACATGGCCAAGGTTTAGTTACAACTACTATCCCATGGTGTATAAAAGTAGCATTAATGATACAGATAGAGAAATGGTGCCTTCAATGACTTACTGATATAGTTCCAATGCTTATAAGTCAAACAATAAGATCATAATTCAAACATGTTGGGCTTATTAATTAAGGTCATGAAAATGTGGTATTTTGTGGAGCATTGCAGTTTGTGGTATGAGATGCCCTACCAAGCATTATTATATTGCTGTTGGTGGTTACAAGGAAGTGTTGTAACTACCTAGCAATATTAAAAACAAACAACATTAGGTATCCATTAAATCCATTACCCCAGGTGAGTTACTATATTTGTTAAGGTACTTCTAACTGGAGCTCTATGGTCTTCATCTGGAGTGCAAGGACTTTGTGGTTGTTTTCATGGCTCCATTTTGTGGGCTGAAAAATGTTAAAAGAGATGTTGATGGTCTTTTTAAATAAAGGTTTATTAGATTTTTATGATAATCCCTTTTTATTAAACATTCCACTGTTTGAATTAATGAAATATAAATTAGATTATAAATATTGGTGATTTTTTGACAATGACAATAGGTGTGTTTATTCTATGTTGATATGCTGACCCCTTCAAAAAGCTACTAGGCTCACTTTTACACTTAGGTGTTCTGACCCTTTGACAAAATCAGTAGGTCAGCCTTGCTTAAGATGACTCCCTTTATTTTGTAACATTACATAGTCAGCTGTGCGCACTGGTGGAGGTTTCAGCACCAGGCCAAGTGCCCATCCCTACTGCACACGGAAGCTGGGTACCAGACATTCCCAGGTTGGGGGAGGGGTTTGGGCACTAGGCCTGCTGTGCACAGTGTGGGGTTGGATACCGTAAGAGATTTGGATGCAGGGTCTGGATGCAGGCTGAAGGCCATGCGTGGTGTGGGTTTGGCATTATGTATGGTAATAATATCTTACTTTACATTAAAAAAAAATGTAAATTGATGTTATAGTTGGGTGAAAATGTCATTTAAAACAATGGGCCTGATTACAACTTTGGCGGAGGGGGTTAATCCGTCACAAATGTAACGGATATCCCGCCCGCCGTATTACGAGTCCATCATATCCTACGGAACTCGTAATATGGTGGGCGGGATATCCGTCACATTTGGGACAGATTAACCCCTCTGCCAAAGTTGTAATCAGGCCCATAATATTTTAAATGAACAAAATCACTGAAATCCACTATAGTTATCTCAATCAACTATAACTTGTGCATGTTGGAATGTAGTTTATTAGTAGGTGCAGGTAGGGACCTAGAGCTAGTAAACACCACAATAGCAAATAAGGTCCACTCGAAGTTTACATAAATTCATCCTTGCTCATCCTGCTGACGGGCAGTCAGGCTTTTCTTAGGAGACAGGTATGTAAAGCATTTAATGTCAACAAAACTGTAAAAAAGTAAGACACATCCAGCATACATTTCTGAAAAATAGAGACAATGTCTATCTTTAGAATGATACCAAAACATCAAAAATCCAATGTAGGCAACTGGAGATATGAATTTTGAAATATTAAATGTAAAGATGTGCTTTCTAGAGCCAAGTAAAAAGTTGCTATCTTGTTGCTCTGGACCACCGACTGAGGGCAGGGTTCATCGGGTGACTGAGGCTGGTCAAGTTTATACCTTCGCATGTAGTCACTTTTTTTGAGCTTTTTCTCTCGACATCGAGCAAGCCTCCTCCGCTGGTCAGGTTGCAGTTCAACTGCGGCAGCTTGCTTCCGCATAAGACCTTGGTGCAATTGAACTGGACCATGGACTGTTAGAGGGCTCCATTACCCCTAACTCCAGTATCTTGACTATCTCAGCCTTAATGCTGGCTCTGACCTGGTCAGACAACATATACAGCTTGTCAACATCATGTACACACCAAGTGGTGATACCGAGGGTCAGTGAGAAAAGATCAGCAAACTGCTTTAACACTTGATTGCAGTCCTTTTGCTGCATGTCTGTCAGCTTGGGAGAGAGCACAACATCCTCCACTTACCCATCTTGCATATTGGTGAAGAGGGCATCTGGCAGCGACTCACTCTCCTGCTCTCCTCCTTTATCTGTGATCATCAGCATGGTCATGTCTGCCCTGTCTTGGTGGGTTTTTAGTCTGTTGACATGAATAATCATCTGGGGATTCCTGGGGGTGCCAAGGTCCACCAAGTAGGTGACAACACCCTTTCTCTCCAAAAGTTGGTTGGACCCAATCCATTTCTCCTTGAGGGCCCTTGGAGCCACAGGATGCAACACTCACACCAACTGTACTGAATGGTACTCACCGATAGTAGCTGCTCATGTACTCTGCTATGTGAGATCTGAGACTTAGTACATAATCCAGCACATTTTGCTTGGATTCCTTGAGACGCTTCGCCCAAGACTCTTTCACCAAACACAAAGGCCTTCTTACAGGCTGCCCAAACAGTAACTCAACGGGACTAAAACCAACACTTTGCTGTGGCACCTCCCTATAAGCAAACAGCAGGCATGGAAGGAGAACATACCATTTCCTCCTGAGTTTGCTAGACAAACCCATGATCATTCCCTTTAGGGTATTATAGAATCTTACCACCAGACCATTGGTCTGGGGTTATTATATGGTGGTGAACTTGTAGGTAACACCGCATTCATTCCACATCGCCTTCAGATAGACAGACATAACGGTTGTGCCCCTATCTTGGACCACCCCCTTTGAAAAACCCAAAGTAAGGCCCTAGTCACTGTGGGAGCAGTGACTGTCCTCAGGCGTATTACCTCTGGATATCTGGTGGCATGGCCCACTACCACCAAGATATATCTGTTGTCTGAGGCAGGTTGTGGGTCTAGGCATCCAACAATATCGAACACTGCCCTCTCATAGGGAGTCCAAACCACTGGCAATGGAATCAAGGGAACCTTTGGCTTGCTTCCTGTCTTGCCACTGGCCTGATAGGTGACACACGTGCTACAGAACTCCCTGACTTTGGCTGACATGTTGGGCCAATAGAAATGTTTGACCAACCTATTCCAGATCTGAGTCTGACCAAATGTCCTGTCAAGGGGATATCATGGCTAATAGTGAGAAGAAATTCTCTATATTTCCGGGGGACCACCACTCTCCTGGTTGTTCCTGGTTTGGCACCACTGGCCTCAATATAGAGAACTCCATCCTCCCAGCAGACCCCATGGAATCCACTGACATCACCCTAGTCTTGCCTTGCCTGGCTCTGGAACTCAGGAGTGGGACACTCTCTTTGTCCCTGACTCAAATCCTTCTTGGTGGGTCCACCGATATATCTTGCAGGGTTGGTGTCCCTACCTCAGAGGTTAGAGTCTTCCTGCACCTCTGGAGTTCTTTGGACTGGCTCACCAGACCCTGTTCCTTTTCTCTTGGTATTGGAGGTTTGGCCCCTTGTTCCAGAGTTCCAATGTTTAGCACTTCACTGATGTGTATTCTGTGACCTAGTCACAGCATATACCCACTCAGGGAGGTCCAGCATATGTGCATGGACCTTCCATTCCACCACTGATGACCCAGAAGCTTCAAGATCATTTCCTAGTAGACAATCTACTAGGAGGGCAGGAGACATAACTACCTTCTTAGGGCTTGTCACACCTCCCCATTCCAAACTCGCCATTGCCATGGGATGGAGCTTGGCACTGCTCTCTGCATAGGTTACCTAGTAAACTACAACAGGTAGGATCTGCTCTGGAGAAATCAGTTTGTGTTTGACAATGGTCACACTGGCTCCTGTATCTCTCAGAACCTCAACCACAGTACCATTGATTTTAGGCCTCTGCCCATACTTCTCCAAGCTTGGAGGTAAGGCTGCCAGGGCTGCCACCTCCACCCAACCCAGAGAAACTAATGTGACCAAAGTGTATCCCTTCCCCATCTGTGGGCCAACTTCCACCCCACACCTACGCTAGCAATCCCATGAGATAGCCAATCAGTGGGGGGTTTCTTTGTGCAGACAATATCTCCTCTCCTGTGTCCTGGCTGGTGCCAGTCAAAACACTTCCCTGCCTTTGTATGGTCAAATAATTTCCCTGCCGTTACAGGATCAAAGTTCTTCCACCGATACCCCCTCCTCATCGAAATAGAATGGTTAGGTGCCCCCCTCCTTATGCAGGTATTTGTGGATCTTTAGAAGACTCTTGCTTTTTTAATCTTGGTTACCCAGGGCTTTTCCCTGAGAGGGGACCTGGCCTCCTTTCTTTTGATCACCCTTGGTGTTTCTTGGAAATCCTGATTCTAGCTCACTCATCAGCTGTCTCTCCCAGTTCCCTAGGACTAGGCAGCTTAGAGTCAACCATATACTGTTGTAACTTCTCTGAGGTACAATTACTCATGATGTGCTCCTTCATTACTAAATTGTATAGCCCCTGATAGGTTATTACCTTATTACCTTGTATCCAACCCTCTAGTGTATTAACTGAGATGTCTACAATGTCAACCTAGGACTGGTTGCTGACTTTCTGGGTGTCTCTGAACTTCATTCTGTACTGCCCTGAGGTGAGACCAAAATTGCTGATCAGACACTTCCTTATTGGGGTAAGAATCATCCTCTTACCCCTCTAGGGTCAAGAGCCTATCTCTTCCAGCTACTGGAATCAACTCCCACAAGAGTGAACCCCAAAATTGTGAGCTAATGCTCCACATTTTAAGGGCCCTCTCAAATGCTGTCAGCCATTTATCAATTTCATCTCCTTCTTGGCACTTGGGGACAATTCCCTTGGACTGCCTCGGGTCAAACCACCAACCCTAGACACCTCTTCCTCTTCTTTGCTGCCACCATTTCTACTTTCCTCAGATGCCTCACTTTTCTTGACCAGGGCCATCTTTTCTTCCTCCAGAGCTATGTAGGCTAACTGGGTCTCAAGTTCTCTCTCCCTGAGGGACGGTTCTACATTTCCTGTGGTGGACTTTCTCCCACCACAGGCTCTATGCAGTGCCTCGGTCACTGTCTTAGTGAAAAAGCCTCCTGATTCCTCATCATTGAGGATGAGGGGTCATCCTCCCTCTCACCTTCCATCTTTGGAACTTCCTCCCTGGTTTCTAGCTGGAACCCTGCCCAGGATTTCACCAGTTCTGCGTTCCTAGTGTTAGTAGATGCAGGTAAACTCCTAGCCCTACAAAAGCCCCTAAGCTGAGCTACAGTGAGCGTGGGTAGGCTAGCCAGACCAAGCTTCATGGTATCCCTAGGTTTTGGGTCACACACAAAATTTCTGCAAACATTGATTCAATAATTTAAAAAAATCAAAAACGAATTAATTAAAAGTAGTCCTTTTTTAAAAATCAAAATCAAAAAACTATTTTTGCTCTCAGTCAATTTAAAGGATTTTTAAAGATCTTTACTTAAATGCTGTTTATTGATATTTAATACAAGTACTGGATCTCACCACTGTGCACCAAATGTTGGAAAGTGGTTTATTACCAGGTACAGATAGGAACCTATAGCTAGTAATAACACCACAATCACAAATAATGTCCCGTCAAAGTCACAATAAATTAATCCTTGCTCAACCCTTAGTAGCTTGGCTGATGAGCAGTTAGGCTTAACTTTGAAGACAGGTGTAGTACGCATTTAACATCAAGAAAACAGTAAATAAGTAAACCAAACACACAGCAAAAATCCAATATCAATTTATAAAAACTGAATGTTTTTGTCTTTCAAACAGCACCAAAATGGAGAAAAAAAGATGTAGGTAATTTGAGATATACATTTTAAAAGATTGAGGTCCTCATTACGACCCTGGCAGTCATGAGACCACCAGGGTCGCTGTGGAAGTTGGAATGCCGCTAAAGCAGCGGTCCGGCCTCCACATTAAGACCCTGGCAGAGCCACGATGGTTTGAGCACCGGCTCTGCCAGGTTGCTGCCGTTTACAGCCTGGCGGTGCTGGCCATCTTAATCCGCCATTGCAGCAATGCAAGCAGTGCTGCCCTGGGAATTACAAGTCCCCGGTTTGTTACTTCCACTGTGCAAAGGCTGGCAGAGACAGGGTGCCTGGGGCTCCATGGCGGCCCCTGCACTGCCAATGAACTTGGCATTGTCTGTGCAGATGTCCCCATCAACAGCACTGTCTTGCTTTTCACTGCCCAAATTACAGGCAGTGAAAAGTGTGATGCACCCGGCTCGATTACGAGCCGGCGGCAATGTTGTGGTGAGTATTCTGCTGGGCCAGTGGGTGGAAAAGCTGTTTCCGCCCGCTGGCCCAGTGGAAAACTCATAATTGGGCCGGTGGGCGAAAAACCGGAGAGGTGGTTTTCCATCCGAATGAGGCGCTAAATGTAAAATTGTGCCTGCTAGCACCAAAAAGTGAAAAGCATCAACCACAGATATCTGCTTGCGCTGGACCCGGGCCAAGTCAAAGATTTTGTCCAACCCTGATGGAATGTGCGTCGGATAAAATGAGTAGTTGGGGCCAGTCAGGTTTTTACCTTCGCACTTAGGGCCTCTTTATATGCCATGGGATTTAGATTTCAGCGGATGGGACATCAGTCATCGCTGTGACAGAGTAACCTGTCCTCTGAGTTCTAAATCAGACCCTTAGTCTTTTTTTTGGGAGCTTTGTTTCTCGATATTGAGTGAGTCTCCACAGCAGGACGGGTTGCAGTTCAACAATGGCTTCTTGCTTCTGCATGAGGCCTCAGTGATTTCTGGAGGTGTTGGATCTCATCATTGACAATGAAGAGCTCCAGAGCTTCAGAGGGGCAAACCTGAATTTCTGGCTGAGTCGTAGTGCGGCGTGGCAGGCTTGACTCTAGATGACAGGTCAGTCAACTTGTGGAGCTTCTTACCAAAAATTCTCCAAATGATTCCAAACTTCTGGAGCTTCTTCCCTAGAGATTGGCTGATGTTGTAAACTCCTTTGGGGCCTTGAAGGTTCCACAACACCAGCCAAGGTTCCAGAAGTTCTGAATTGCTCCTTGGATAGTTGAGACTACAATTCCCACAATGCACCTTGTCAAATCCTTAAGCTGGGCTCTTCCGGCTGGAGTTGATGCAGGTGATTCTTGGTAGCTCTTTGCTACCTGTTGCTTTTATGGAGCCCACTCCTTAATCCTTTTGAAGCCAGTCAAAGGTTTATTTAGTGAAGCCCAAAGTGTGCAGCAGGTGAAGTCCTTATGACTGCAGTCCCCTTGAGTTGTAGACCAGGGGTTCAGCAGAGTAGTCCTTCTCTTGATATTTCTATGCAGGGATCTGAGTTGCTGGGCAGCTCTCCAAAATATCCAGGTTTCTGGACTGGCAAGCAGAAGTGCACACCTGACCAATGGGGTACAGGGTGTGTAATGACAACTTTCTTAGAAATGTGGCAGATTTTTGTTCAAAAAGCATAGTTACACAAAAATCCAAAGTGGAGAAAATATGTCCTGGCGGTTCAGATCTGTCTAACCCAACCTATGGGTGGGCTAACTTTTCCCTTGACTCCCCTTCAGCCCCTCTCCTCATCTAATTAGAGGGGAAACCATCTGGTTTGGTATGGGTCTGAGTCCTACACCAGCTGTCCTTCCCCGCTTGAGAACCAGTTTGGCTACCCAGCTCCCCTCCTGTCCTGTCATCTTAAGCAGAAGATCTCCTCCCACCAGATGGCACCTTTGTCTCAGCCCAGACCACTTCACACCTCACCAGAGCAGCTTGGCTCAGCCTGTCAAAGGCTGACCAGTCAGAAGAGGCTGCTACAGAGCTGATTTTACATAATTTTAGGGAAGCAGTTCTAAAACTTCTTTTCTGCAATATGTGTAATCAATATAACCTTGGCAAGTAGTTAGATGTGTTGTAGCTATTATTTTGATACTTTGAAGCACCGTTCTAGCTCACTCCTTTCAAAAGTTAGAGGTTTTACATTTTAATAAAGCCTTTCAATGTTAGCCTGTGGAGCTAGCAGTGCCTCAGTTAGGAAAAACTGAGGGCCTCGTTTACGAGATCCTAGCGGCACACTCTGCCACTGGAGTGTAATCTTTTTTGTTGACTCTGCAGTGGTGCAGTGTGCCAGCCAATATTTACAAAACACACAAAGCCACCTTGCATGGCTTATACGTTCCATGACATCATTGATAAAATCACTGAAACATCTAAAATGCCATATTTTCTGACAAGCTGTGCATGGCAGGGTCATGAGTTATAGTTAGAGTTTAGGTATTCTGACTCTTAGAAAAGCCAGAACCTTACTTAAAATGACATCTCATAACATTGTTATTTTAAGTTAGAAAACTACTCAGGAATTCACTGGAAAAAAACAAAGGTTAAAGTGACGTTAAAATGAAATTTCTTTATATTGTTACTTTAAGTTAGAAAACTACTCAGAAATTCACTGGAAAAAACAAAGGTTAAAGTGACGTTATAGTTAGTCTGCTAATAATATCTTACTTTATATTTTTTTTTTAACTCAGAAACTCACTGAAAAAAGCAAGCCTTAAGCTGTCATTATAGTAGGATGAAAATATAGTCAAAATGCAATCTTTAAGACTTAAACAATACACTGAAATTCAAAAGTTATACCTGAAAATATGCAGTAAATATAACTTGTTCTCATGCCATGCACTGTTTATGACCTCACACAGTACATGATTTGTGACATATTATCATTGTTAACATCACTGATAGCAACTGGCATTACATAATTGATGATAGCAATGTGCATGTTAGGGGGTAAGTTATTGTTACTTCAGTTTTTAAATATTACTGGTGAATTTCAGTGTTAGTCATAGGGTAAGGTATGGGGTAGGTTTACAAATATATATATAAGTGTGGTATATATCTTGCACTACATGCTGTCATTTCGTTATCCATCGGCTACAGTGTCAGTAGCAAAAATAAGGGTAGAAGCCAAAAAATGTGCAAAAATGTAGGTTTTATTATAAAACCCAGTACAATCACAAAAAAACACTCAAGGGTGGAACAAAAAATACGCTGATTACAGCAGACGCATTTCGGCTACATGCCTTCTAATGGGGTGGGCCTAAATTACAGCTTTGATGTCTTTTCGATAGATAGATAGATAGATAGATAGATAGATAGATAGATAGATAGATAGATAGATAGATACCAGTGGACAATATAATTCCGGTTTCAACCACATGCTCTGGAGCTTTATCTCCTGTGAGCATTGTATATTAAGTGAGAAAATAAAAATTCAAAAAATATTTCTTAAGAGTTAAGATTGCAGACAGTATTGACACATGCCCTGATTGTTGCTTCCTATGCAAAAGGGATTTATATAAGCGAGGTTTGTGTGTGTTGTCTGAATTTTTTTAATAAAGAGCTGCTGTAATTTGGCCATTAGGAAAATCATCGTTAATAATCCGCTGTACATGCTGCAATTAAGGAAGGTTCCTTTGCTTAACATCGTCTAGAGACAAAGATGTAGATTTATAATTATTTTAAAAAAATGTATTTTTTCAAGTGAAGAGTGTCCTGAATGAATCGAGGCCGTTCGGTTACTCATTAAATGTTGCTGTCTTTCAGTCACTGCAATCAATTATAATGTATCTATTGTCTGTGTCCCTGCACTGCTATTCACAACAATGTTCTTTTCTCTTCCAGGATCTTATGAAAGGAACACAATGCACAACTATGAACGGAGACGCAAATAAATCATTTCAACCTATAAATTATTAAACTTCATTTGTTTAACTTACAGATGGAGTGTAAATTGAAATGCCCACTGTAACGAAGAACTATTTATTTAATAATAAAAATTATTGTTGTTTTGCGTTGTACATTAAATAAAATGATTATTTTTCATATTGTGGCAGCGGTACATATTATGTAAAGTGTCTCGTGGTTTTATAATTTATCATGGCTCCCGATGAACTGCAAGTCGTTTGCGTCTCAGTGTAGCACATTCTGTGATCTGACAAATAAATATGGCCGCTAGACTCACTACATTAAAATCGACAATACCTTGTCATCAACTTCGCGACCAATGCAAGGCAAACAGGAGTACAGTTTAGTGCCTCAATTTGTTTCCTGGTTCAAGTGTACTGTAATTTTGTTATTGAACATATATTTATATCACTGCAGCATGCCCAATGTTTTGTGACCATATATTTTTTGAAAAAGAAAGTTTGAATGTGGATCAAAGGTCTTCGTTTCATAGTCTGAAATTTTATGGTAGTGACATTTTAAATAAAAAAATAATTTTTGGATTTTGCAACATACTCTCCTTTGGTGCAGAAATGAAATTATTTGACTCGGTAGCATGTCTAGATTTTAAAGTTTTATTTGATGTACTTGTTAGAAAGACAATGCACATGAAGCAACACAAAAATGTGTCAGTGGAAGAGCTGGAGCAGAGTGTGGGTAGTTGATTGATCAACAAAGAAACGTAAACTAAACTTGATTTTGGAGCATATAAAAATATTATTATCTTTTTAACCAAGGCTGTCGCATTAGAGTATAAAAGGAAGTTTTAGTTCTTAACTAGCTTTCCTTTTCTTAACTAGGTAGCCTTTTTAACTTGTGTCGGGATTTCTTTACACCATTTTAAAACTAAAATCTTCCCAGTATATCCTTTAATGCAACTTATTGTAGGATACAAGCCAGAAAGGGCTGAAGTCCCAACAAACACATTGGGGGTCATTACGACTTCATGAACGTAAAAGCCCGTCTGCTGAAGTCCCGACGGGTAGGTTTCCGCCAGCGCACAGTTCTCCCCGCCAGCCCCATTATCTGTTTCCTACTGGTTCAGCGGGCTGAAACAGAGTTTCCGCCTGCTGGGTCAGTGGGAAATGGCCTACAGCATTGTCGCTGGCTCATAATAGAGCTGGGGCAATGCTGTAGGACGTAGGGTGCACCAGCACCCGTCACAAAGTTCACTGTCTGCAGAGCAAACAGTGAACTTTACAATGGGGCTGACATGGGGGGGGGGCTGCACTACCCATACCAAGTCCTTAGGCAGTGCAGGGTCCAACTTGGGGCACCATGCACCTCGGCTCCACCAGCCTTTTCATCGTGGGGTTACCACCATGAAACTTCTGGCAGAGAGGGGAGCTGTAGTCCCCAGGGGGGCACTGCTTGCAGCGCTGCCCTGGCAGATTAGGACCGCCAGCACTGCCAGTCCGTCCTGTGGAGGAAAACAGCGGTGCTGGCAGACCAACCACAGGGCCACAGCCATGGTTGTAATGTGGCGGTCGGACCCCATGCCCTAGGGTCACACTCCTAAAAAAAGGAGAGGGACATCCGGCCACCCTCTCCTTGCAGATATCAGTCCCTTAGCAGCCCCCTAATAAAATAAAAGATATGGGTGTTCTGACTGGGCAATGGGACACCCACAAAAGATTTTAAAAAACACTGAGAAAAATGTATATTAAATGAGTGGCAGGAGATGCTCATGTATTATTTACTGCTCAGTGAAGTAGTGCCATGTAATGCCCTCCTATAGTAATTAATTTTATTTACCTTAGTGGTGTTCCTAAAAGGTGCAGTGGCACCACCAAGCATTTTTGTAATGTTGTAGGGGGTGCAAGGAGTGTGGCAGCCCTCCTGCAACATCCAGTAAGTCTCCTGTGTGATTAAATTCATGAGACAAGGAGTACCTACCTTATTTTGTTAAAGCTATCATAGCTGGAACTTAGAAATCTACGCTCTTCAGATGGAGTGCAAGGCCTTTTTGTGACTTTTTTTTAAAAGTGCATTTAAAGGACTGAAAAATGTTAAAAGAAAGACTCAGAGACATGTTGGTTTTCTTAAAAAAAAATCTCAGAGTACTTCTTTTAACATTTTTCAGTCCACAAAATGCAATATTAAAAACTATGTTAAAAGAAAGACAAACCGACATTTTTAAAATCATTTTTGTTGTGTGCAATTTTATAATGATCATGATTATTTGAAATTGCATTGTCCGAATTACTGAAATATGTTTAGATTAAAAATATTTGTGACTTTGAGAAAGATGAGAGATCTACTTTATATATATTCATATGCCCACCCTTTGAGAAAGCTTGTAGGCTCACTTTCTATATTTTGATGTTGTGACAATTTGACAGATTCAGTAGACTCAAGTTTGCCTGAATGTGGCTAGGGTGTGCTAGACCAACCTAAAGCGGCCCATGCCAAAAGGCTGTGCATGTGATTGCCTGCCTATAAAGGGTTGGAGGTAGGGCCTGAGGTCAGCCTCACGCTGCTCACTGCTGAAAAAGGGTTGGCTTTATATATGGTAACCTGAATGTTGCTTTACATTTACAAAAACCTTAGAAATTCACTGAAAAAAACAAAGATTAAAGTGGGCTGTAGTTAGATGAAAGTTTCAGTGACAAGGTAACATTTTAAGCTCAGAAAATACTTGATTTCACCAGTTATAGTTGTGTAAGTAACTTTAACTCATGACCTAAGGTAACTATAACTTGTGCCCTTGCTGTGCACAGAACAGTTCCCCACGTATTACCACAATCATGGCATGTTCTATAACATTATTGATAATATCACTGCAACATTTGAAATTACATCATTGTAAACTGTGCATGATGGGAGCACAAGTTATAGTTACCTCGGGGCATGAGTTATAGTTACTTGAGATAGCTATAACTGGTCAATTTCAAAGGCTGAAAATGTTATATTTTCACTACCTAACTATACTGTCACTTTAACCTTTGTTTTTTTCAGTGAACGTATCTGTGTGAGTGTGTATGTATATTTTATATTATTTATGTCAAAATATATAGAGTGCTAATCACCTGTGATGGGATCCAGGCACTTTATCAGGTATCTAGGCTTAAGGCCTGCAGAGTTAGTTGAAGAGCCAGGTTTCAGGTTTTGGGTGTGATGTAAAAACATGAATGACTTTCTGTTCTGCTTTTGTGACTGCTAGTCCAGTGTTGTGGAGTGCTGTGTATGTATGCATGAGGAGGTTGAATTGGCTGCATTTGTGAATATGGAGCCAATGAGGCTCTTAGAGGTGTAGTGAGATGTAGGTGTGACATGTGATGAGGATGAGTCTCACAACTGAGTTCTGGATGGCTTGGCTGTGAATGAACTGTTTGGAGATTCTGATGTAGAGTGCTTTGCAATAGTTGAGTTTGCTTGTGATGAGTGCATGTGTAACAGTATGGGAGTGATTACGATGTTCGAGGTCCCATGAAGCAAAGACAGCTGCAATCCTGCTGGCACTGTCAGGCAACACCAACTGCAGAGGTGACGGGGCAGGCCAAACAGGCCAATGGAGCCAGTGTTTCCATTTGACACATTATGATGTTGCACACCGCCAACGTGACAGTGGCGTTCCAACCACCAGGTTCCAGCAGGTGAAAATGGAGAACATAAAGGGAGCAAATAACCTGCTGGCAGAGTTACATGTTCTGTGCCACCATGGAGCCCATCACACACTCCCTGCCGCTGCTACTGCTCATGGATGGAGCCCAAAAGACAGGCTGCATGGATGCAACCAAGGGTAAGAACACACACCTACCTGTGTCATTGAGCTCAACAACAGATCATGGCATTGTCATCCACAGGATATGGGGCTCACGCTACGGGCACTAAGTACACATGTAATTGTGCCCAACAGTCAGAGTCATTCATAGTAATTAAACGCCGCCTTTGGGCAGGTCACTGACACTGCACTGCCACATTCCACAAAAACACACGTCTGCTCTTCTAAGGCACAGTAACAGTATAGTGTGCAGAACATTGTGTCACACAACAGCAACACAACAGCAACATCACACATAATTAAAATGACACCCTTACATTGCACACATGCTATGGACTGTCGTCAGGTTGAAGACACATATGTATGTATGTGTCATGGAACACAAATACCCCTCCCATGAAACAGCCCTGCAATGGACCCACACATCACCCACATCGCAACACAATGGAAGGTCAATGGGATGCACAATAGTTTGTGAGACAAATATCCAAAGCTCACAATGCAAAAAATACCTGCACAATAGGGATGAGGCATCATGAGCACTCATGGAAGGATGCTGCCCTGGGACACATTACACTTTGCACATGCCCCTAAAACAACATTTACACAGGACATGCTCCTTCATGTATCTCAGGGACTAACAATAGTAGAGCCAAGTGATATGCCTATCTGCATACTATGTAAGTGGAAGTCAAGAAAGCACATACAACAGCAAAGGCATGGCCTTACATCTAGATGAAACAGTTGCAAGGCACACACATCAAAATGGACAAACGCTCAGTCAAATGCAAAAGAAATTAGCACAACTGAACATCCTCCATGTGTGGACAAACAAGACTCGAGATTCCACACATGAGATGAATGTACAATCCATATCAGGGGGACAAGTCTAACATTATACATGGTGGCATTGGCCAGCACAAGATGAAATACTTACAATACCAAACCCAGCACAATGCAATGAGACCACAAATGGATTACCACCCACATATCCATACAGTGAACATCTACCTTTGTCTTGGGTGACACCAGCACTGCCCACAAAGTTAGACATTGCAAACAACAGCAAATAGATTGGCAATCAGGGTGAAACACACACAACTGTATGCATTCAACACAAGTTACTCAGGAACATCATAAAGGTAGTAATTGCAGGACAAATGTGTACCCAACAAAACAACAACTTTGGTTTATTCAATTCAAATGATCAAGATCAAAGGCCTTTGGCCAGTGTACAACAGTTCATGCACATTACTGTGCCACGCTTGACTCCAATCATTGAAAGGGAACCTCCACAGAAGGGGGCATCATGTGGGCAGGCAAGCATCTCAGGGATCATCCTTGGGTGGGGTGGAGTCCAATTTGGAATAGGTAGGTTTGGGAGGGTGGTCTTTTTCTTTGGAGGGGTGGGTTCTTCTTTGAAGGGATGAGTATGGGTGCTTTCAGGGGGGCAGGTGTGACAGGGGAGGGCATGGATGTGGAAGGGATATGGGTGGGGCCCTCTTCGGTTTGGAGGTAACAGAGGAAAGGCAAACTTGAAAAGGAAACTCTCTTTGGGAAAATGGGTAGGGTCATCAGAAGGGGTTGGGGATTTGGAGGTTGAGGGAGTGGTTATCTTGTGTGTCGGTGTAAATGCTGTGGGTGTGTGAATGTCCATGTGTGAGGTATGCTTGTGTTTGGGGGATGTCTGTTGTGTGTGTGAGTGTGGGTGTTTGCATGTCTTGTGGGGCTGGGAGGTAGAGGTATTGGGTGATGTTGGTGTGGTGGATGTGTGTGTGGCTGTTGGATGCTGCTTGTGGTTGTGGTTTATGTAGATGTGTCTGTGTGTGTTGGGGTGGTGTCTGCAAGTATGGCTGTTGGGGGATGTGTCTGTGAGTGCTATGCTTGTGTCTGGGGGTATGGTATCTGAAATATGCTGGTCAGTGGGTTGTGAAATGTTGTCTGGGTGTATGGTGGGTATGGTAGAAGCATCACTGGCTGATGTGGTAGTGTCTGTGGGTATGCTGGATGTGATGTGTGGGTCAGTGAGGGTGTCTGTTGAAGTGTTGGCTGATGTGGTGTCTGTATGTAGGTGAAGGTTGAGTGCTTGAATATCAGTGTGTCTTGTGGCATTTGTGTTGATGTGTGCTGCTTGTGTGTGTGGAGGTGGGTGTGTGTGGATGTGTCTGTGTGCTTGGGGCAGGTAGATGAATAAGGAATTTGGATTGGGAAGAGGGAGGTGGGGGGCAAGAATGTGGGGGGTGGCTGTCTGTCATCAGTCAGGTTTCCGAAAAGGGAGAAAGAGGGACCCCCATAACCTATCCACCAAAGGGGACAGGACACTGTATCATAGTGATTAAAAGAAATAACCCCCTGGGGAATTATCATGCTATCCACCACTCAGTTCTCTTCTCATACACTCATTCATTCAAATGATCAATCTTAATAAAGGAATATCAAAATGTCATATTTAATAAATAATCCCATACACAGTAGAAATATAAAAAACAAACATTAAAAAGAGACAATCATAAAAAAAGCTAACAAGGTACCTCTGTTCAATCCTTGGTTCAACTTAATTTGGAGACCACACACAAGATACCCTTCCTGGTCTATTGTCTTTTTGCTGTCCCAAATTGGGTATACAGTGGCCAATTTATTCATGCAACCAATATCTCATCTATTCTTGGCCAGTTCCAATGAGTCCAGCAATTCAACTTGCGTTAACGCTTTTTGGTGGTTTTTCACAGTCCTTTTTCCAACCTTCCTCAGGACGATTTTATATTCTCCCAACCCATG
Source organism: Pleurodeles waltl (assembly GCF_031143425.1). Classification (NCBI taxonomy): domain Eukaryota; kingdom Metazoa; phylum Chordata; class Amphibia; order Caudata; family Salamandridae; genus Pleurodeles; species Pleurodeles waltl. The sequence continues at coordinate 934,235,565 of NC_090449.1, forward strand.
TTCATTCCATATCTGCATTCATAATCAATTATCTCAGTATCAAAATTCAATGATAGTCACCAACTTCTATCCTTATCCAGAGAGTATTTCTTATTCCTCTATTTTCCCAAGGCAAATCACCTCATAAGTTCCACTCTTTCATCAAATTCATAAAATTATTTAAAAGTGAGTACTGTGCCATTAATTTGGCTCTCAGTCTCAAATCTTATTGGCGGAACTGCGTTCTTGTCCTTTCTTTCTTCAACAATTATTAAGATTGATCATTTGAGTAAATGAGTGTATGAGAAGATGAGAAGATAATTCTGTGGTGGATAGCCTGATAATTCCCCCAGGTGGGTATTTCTTTTAATCACTGTCATCTGTAAGGAGTTCCAGAGCCTGAAAAGATCTCTGTAGGCCAGGCATGGCACTATGAATGCCTTCCAGGAAAGAACTGATCTGCTGAATTTGGCTGGCCAACCCTGGATGGCATTCACTATGGCAGTCTGCCCCACACAGATTCTTCTCAGGAGGTCAATAAACCCCTCACTCAGGAAAGCAGGGGTAACAGGAGCTGAGGCTGAGGTGCCTGCAGCAAAGGAGACAATCACCATCTTGGGTGAGCAGGCATGGCTAACTGGGTGAGGAGCAAGAGGAAGATTGCGAAAGAACTGGAGGTGGCAGACAAGGATGGTACAAGATCAGGTCCTTTAAACTTTAACCCCTTGGGTGCCTTGGACGTGCTGGTTTCGCCCTCGTCCACTGTTGTCGTATGCAGAGGATGAGATCAGCTCATCCTGCAAGCGACCCACAGGAGGAGCACCCCCTCCCCCCCATGGGGCTCCCACGTCCCTCCCCTGGGCAGGGATGGAAAGGGAATAATTTCCCCTTCCACCCACGCCACTCCCCTACCCCCCCACAGTGACGTCTGATGACGTCAGCACGCAATTGTGCTCTGACCTCATCAGAGGTTGCCCCCATCGCGTTGGAAGCTCAGCTTCCAGCGCAATCATGCAAGGGGAGCACCCCATGAGGCAAGGGTCACTCCCCTGGGGGCAATTCATTTTAGGCCATTTCTGCCCCCTACTTTTATTATTCCAATCTGCCCCCATGTATTTTTTTACACATGAGGAGTGACCCCTTAGGCAAGGGTCGCTCCCTTGGTGCAAATTGATTTTAGGCCATTTCTGCTCCCCTTGGGGGCTGATTGGCCTATTTGTTTTAGGCCAGTCTGCCCCCAACGTGGGCTGAAACCACATAGGCACCAGGGATTGATGTGTGTGTGTGTTTTGTTTGGGGGGGCTACATCTTGGGCAAGGCATGCACCCCATGGGCGCACATTATTGTTAGCCATTTCTGCCCCCTTTGGGGGCAGATCAGCCTATTTTTGTAAGGCCCATCTGCCCCCAAAGGGGGCAGAAAGCCGACTAGACACCAGGGAAAATTTGTTTAAAAAAATGGCTATACCCCCTCCCCAAATAAATGGGGACAAAGTTGTACTGCCCACCAGTGGGCAGATGGGGCAATTACCCCTGATCCACTCCTCGGGGTTAGGCAGAAAGCCTAGTAGATGCCATGGAATAATGGGGTAGTGGCTACCAACCAACTGAAGGGGTTAACAGTCTTTCAGCTCTCCACCTCACACTAAAAGATCTTACCCCAACAGCAAGCAAGAGTACATTTGATTAGTTTTGGTTTTGGTTTTACATTTGAGCCATGAGAGCTTGGCTAACTCTCAAAATCGTCCCACTTGGAATGGTGAGGGCTACACTTTTTGGACTTTGGGACGCTGCCATGTAGAAAAATCTATGAGACCTTGACACATCTGAAAACTAAACGTATGGGTGAGTCCAGGGTGTTGTGCTTCACATGCACCCCTCACCATTTTCTTACCCACAATGCTCTGCAAACCTCCAACTTTACTTGAAATCACAAATTTTTGTGATGGAGCCTTCCAGAATCAGAAGGAATCCACACAGTTCCTACCACCCAGCATTGTCGCATCTATACCTATAAAAATTCTGCCTACTTGTCAGCCTAAAACCGTTTTTTTTCCAAACTGCCCTTTTGGACCCGTTTTAGTTCCCTCTCAATTTCGACATATTTTTGGCTCTTCCCTGTCACAGGCACTTGGCCCAACTACACAAGTGAGGTATAATTTTTATTGGGCGACTGAGGGGAACATTGGATGGTAGGAAATTTGTGCCGGTGCAGTGATCCCACACAGAAATGTGGGGGAAATGTGATTTTTTTGCTAACTTGTAATTGATAATTTTGATGTGTCCACATAGGCCCTCATTACGACCCTGGTGGTTGGTGGTAAAGCAGCGGTACGACCTTGTGAAAAGACTGCAGAGGTTGTAATGAGGGCCATAGTGTTTTGGGGTATTTCCTGTCACGAACACTAGGCCTATCCACACAAGTGAGGTACCATTTTTATATGGAGATTTGAGGGAATGCAAGGTAGAAGGAAGTTCATGCCTCCCCTCAGATTCCAGAACCTTGCAGCACTGAAATGTGAGGAAAAGGTGTTTTTTTGCCAACTTTTGAGGTTTGCTAAGGATTCTGGGTAACAGAACCTGGTGAGACTGCCACAGGGTATCCCATCCTGGGTTCCCCTAAGTGTCTAGTTTTCAGAAATGTCCATGTTTTTTAGGTTTTCCTGCATGAGCTAGAAGCCACAATCCACAGCTCTGCACTTTCCAAAAAACACTTCAGTTTTCATGAGAAACATTTGATGCGTCCATGTTGTGTTTTGGGGCCTTTCCAGTTGCGGGCACCAGACCTACTCACACAAGTGAGGTTCCATTTTTATCTGGAGGCCTGGGGAACTGCTGGGTGAAAGGAAATGTGTGGCTCCTCTCAGAATCCAGAACTTTCTATCACCGAAATGTGAGGAAAAAGCATTTTTTGCCACATTTTGAGGTTTGCAAAGGATTCTCGTTAACAGAATCTGGTGAGAGCGCCACAAGTTATCCCATCCTGGGTTCCACTTGGTGTCTAGTTTTCAAAAATGCACAGGCTTGGTAGGTTTTCCTAGGTTCCGGGTGAGCTAGAGACCAAAATCCACAGCTAGGCACTTTCCAAAAAACACGTCAGTTTTCAATGTAAAAATTTGATGTGTCTATGTTGTGTTTTGGGGCATCTCCTGTTTTGGGCACAAGACGTACCCAAACAAGTGAGGTACCATTTGCATTGGGGGACTTGGGGGAATGCTGAGCATAAGATAATTTGTGGCTCCTCTCAGATTCCAGACCTTTCTATCACCTTTCTATCACCGAAATGTGAGGAAAGGGTGTTTTTTGCCACCTTTTGAGGTTTGCAAAGGATTGTGGTTAACAGAACCTGGTTAGAGCCCCACAAGTCACCCCGTTCTGAATTTCCCTAGGTGTTTAGTTTTTAAAAATGTATAGCTTTGCTAGGGTTCCCTAGGTGCCGACTGAGCTAGAGTCCAAAATCCACAGCTGGGCACTTTGCAAAAAACAGGTCAGTTTTCTTTAGGAAAATGTGATGTGTCCATGCTGTGTTTTTGGGCATTTCCTGGCCCTGGCACTAGGCCTACCCACACAAGTGAGGTACCATTTTTATTGGGAGGCTTGGGGGAATGCTGGGTGGAAGTAAGTTTGTAGCTCCTCTCAGATTCCAGGACTTTGCAGCGCCGAAATGTGAGGGAAAAGCCCTTTTGGCAAATTTTGATGTTTGCAAAGGATGCTGGGTAACAGAACCTGGTGGGAACCCCACAAGTCATCAAGTCACAAGATTTCCCTAGGTGTCTAGTTTTAAAAAATGCACAGGTTTGGTAGGTTTCGCTGGGTGCTAGCTGAGCTAGAGGCCAAAATCCACAGCTAGGCACTTTCCCAAAAAACAAGTCAGATTTCATTGTAAAAAGGTGATGTGTCCATGTTGCATTTCCAGTCGCGGGCGCTAGGCCTACCCACACATGTGAGGTACCATTTTTATCGGGAGACTTGGAGGAACACAGAATAGAAGAACAAGTGTTATTGCAATTTATCTTTCTCTTCATTTTTTCTTCCCAAATATAAGACAGTGTGTAAAAAAGACATCTATTTGAGAAATGCCTGTAATTCACATGCTAGTGTGGGGACCCTGGAATTCAGAGATGTGCAAATAACCACTGCTTCGCAACACCTTATCTTGTGCCCATTTTGGAAATACAAAGGTTTTCATTATACCAATTTTTCACTCGTTATATTTCACCAAATGAATTGCTGTATACCCTTTATACAATGAAAACCCATTGCAAGGTGCAGCTCAATTAATGGCTGTGAGTACCTAGGGTTATTGATGAACCTACAAACCCTATTTATACCGGCAACCAGAAGAGTCCAGCAGATGTAACGGAATATTGCTTTTAAAAATCTGCCATAGCTTGAAAAAGTTATAGAAGAAAACATGGACAGAAATGGCTCTTTTGTTTCACCTCAATTTCAATATTCTTTTATTTTAGTTCTTATTTTCTGTAGAAAAACCTTCAAAGATCTACCCAAATGACCCCTTGCTGAATTCAGAAGTTTGTCTATGTTTCAGAAATGTTTAGCTGTCCGAGATCTAGCATAGGTTTCACACCCATTTCTTTCACTAACTGGGACGAGGCTGAAAGCACAAAAACTAGTATAAATGGGTTATGTCCCAGTAAGATGCGAAAATTGTTTTAAAAAATGTGGTTTTCTGATTCAAGTCTGCCTGTTCCTGAAAGTTGGAAAGATGGTGATTTTAGCACCGTAAACCCTTTTTTGATGCAATTGTCAGGGAAAAAACACATGCTTTCTTCTGCAGCCCTTTTTTCCCATTTTGTTTGAAAAAAGGAAATTTTAGTTGTTTTTTGGATAATTTCTTGGTCTCCTTCAGGGGAAACCACAAACTTTGGGTACCTCGAGAATTCGTAGGATGTTGGAAAAAAATGATGCAAATTTGGCGTGAAGAGCTTATATGGACAAAAATTTATGAGGGGCTAAGCGCGAACTACCCCAAATAGCATAAAAAAGGCTCTGCACCTGAGGGGGAAAAGGCCTTGCAGCGAAGGGATTAACAGTTATGAATCAATTACAAGGTTAAAAGTGTGCATCTTTTATTGCAATATATACAAAGACAGTGTTCCAGGAGGAATTATTACTATACAGTTTACAGTAAAAAACAATGTTAGTCATCATAGAGATGCAACCAGAACTGAATCCGTAGTATGTCATACAAACAAGCGTTGTGCAATGTATAAATGAAATAATAACTTAAGTTATAATATGATGAACATAAGGAAATTGCAGGTTCCTTTTTCATAATCTTGTTCCAAAAAGTGGCTAGCATTAACAATCCCAATAGAACACTAGCACTTCCTCCTAGTATATATGCAACTTTGCAAGTAGTGCACGGCCCTCCTAATCATGTAAGTCCATATAGGACAATATCCTGTATCTGAAGACTTTCCATCTCTGGACTACTCCACCATATGTAGCCAAGATCGTAGTTAGGAAAGATCCTTCATCAATGTTTCAGCCTCTAGAAGCCAAGGGGTCCGCAAGACCATCATCTGGACTACGTGTCAAGTAGGAAAACAAACCTAGAAAGCTGAGCCAAACCATAACAATGAGACACAATGAAGTTAAAAGAGCATTCACCACTAGTGCATCATCTGCTTACAATCCAGATGTGAAAACACTTGCATCAACTCACTATAAATGCTCAGTGAATCAACCAGTACTCAAGTGACCTGAACCAACAAATGCTGACAGTGCACAAAAATCCACAATATACGAAAAGAACGCAACCACATTGAACCAGACATCTGAATGTGGTGCAAAGCAGCTTACCCATCGTTCAACTGGTCAGGGTTCGAAGGTACCCAAAAGAGTAGGAAACTCCTTAGAGAAAAGTGAAGAGGGGTTTCCAAAGCTAAACATTTATGCATAAATCATGAACAAAACAATCCCAACAAACATTGATACCTTAGCAATTCACAATCCAATAAAAATTTGGAAGACCTAATTATAGAAAAACATTGATCCGGCCGCCATACCAGCATTAAATTACCTACCGGCAATGCGTCAAACAAGATAGCCTAGAGTCACGTGTAGAAGAATACTGAAACTGAGGGTGCCATCTTGGAATGGATAACGAAGTTGCAAACCCATGAGCATCTCAACTGAGATCTATCTTAAGTTAAGAAGGTGCAAGAAGAGCCACAGCCCAGCCTTCTCCCATATTGCAATATGATTTTTCTAAAACTAAAGACTTGGCCAACACTGAAATGAGGGGTGCAATGATTTGGGCCAGCCATTTTTATCATTAGCGGTCCCAGTAGAAAACTGTGTGGATAGAAGCTGCTCCCCTCTGGTAATAACTGAAGCTGTAGGCTGCAAATGCAATATTATCTTAAATAAGATGTGCTTTTTTCAAACATGCCTCATATAAAATAACAAAGAGGGTAAGTGGTAGGTGAGAGTCCATGGTGTACAACATCACTCAGTGGACCAGCCGTAGCCAGGACAATAAAACAGCTTCTCCATACACCCCAATAGTCAGCGCCACTGGAATTATGCAGCAGGGAAATACCAAACTATGCAATAGGATTCACTAAAATATCCAGCAAGAAAAGACAAATTATGCGGTGCGATGCACAACATTTTCTAATAGTAGGACTTTGTTATTTTATCATTTTTACAGTGCTTAGGCATAGGTTCCACCACATTAGTACCAGTTTAGCACCCAAATATGGCAATATGCGATGGAAAGGTGACCAGTCAACCTCTGCAAATGGCCTTCCATTGCACTCTAACATATGCTGCTGCACGTTTGTGAGCTTTTTAGTAACCTTTGATCCATTTGCCCTAGAAATTCATTTTTTGGGAAAATCTGCATGAATGTGGAAAATGCTACAACCCAAAATGGCGTAATTCCAATGATCCTTCCTACAGTGCAGCACACTTAGGGGCATATTTATAAGAAAGTCAATCAGCCCAGCAAGTCACCTTGCTCTACTGCTCTGCATGACAGGGACATGACAGGAATGTGCGGTACTTAAAAGAATATGGCACATTTATTGCCCTTCTCCTGTGCTGGTGCCTTATTGGCTGCCTAGCACCAATGCAGGCGCACTTGCACCGAGATGCAAGGGTGTCTGCATGCTAAGGAGAATCGTTTTTGTACAGGAATAGGAACATTCCTGGACAAAACAATCCTCTGAGGCATTTTCCTTGTTCTATGCTGCAACACACATAGAAAGAGGAAAAAATGAAAAGAAAAGAACATATTTCTCCTTGTTATGCCTCACCTGGAGAGATGTAGCAGTTTTGGCACATTGCCAGGTCTACTATTTTAAGTGAACCCGGGAATGTGTCAAAGTCCATGGGTGTTGTGTGGAAACACCATGCAACACCCATTGGAACACCTCCCTGGGGCAGAGTAACTCAATGCAGTGACTTGCACTGTGTTGTGTTACTCTAGATTTATCAAGCCACTCAAGGCCCCACAAGTTGGCCTTGCATGGTTTGATAAATCTCAGTTTGGAGTTGTGTCACACATGTACCACGTTGCATGGAACAAGAGCGAGGTAACTCCGTTATAAATATGGCCCTTAATTCTTTCCCCCTCGTGTGCACCAGACTAAATCCTGCATCCGACACAGAGAAGGAAATGTAGAGCGATGCTCAGTAGTATAGCATGGGTAAAAAGCATTGTTAAAGCCAAACGATTGTGTAATGCCAAGGCGAGACATAGTGGCTCTGCCATTGCTTGTTACTTCTGGTCAACAAGTCTCAGCTTCTAATCAGTTCAAGGAGGAAATAGAATTCATTAATTCTTGATCGCCTTTAATTTAATTGAACAACTCTGGAAAAAGTATGTGACTCCCTATCAAACAACTTCTGAATCTGATCATAAAAGGAGGAAAAATTGCATGTTAGGTTAAAATTCAGATTAATTTGCTCATAATGAAAGTACTTGGGTTTATGCAAAAAAATGTGACTGACAGTGTGTAAGAAATTGGGTTACTTGTTGAGGGGCAACCACAGTCCTTGTCAGAGTAAAGCACCAATTGTGGATATCTGGTTGTGCCAGACCAGTTTAGAGTCACAAGTTAGGCCGACCACAATGGTGAGTGGGCCAGCTACAGGATTCACTTATACTCACTGAACAAGAGTACCTTAAATCCTGGTTACAGAGCAATGCTCACTCCTTGCTTTGAGTTCAGCTGGCTGGCGTAGAGAAACTGTCGATGTGGAGCTTGCGATACATGTCATGTGCCAGGATGCATTGCTCAGTGAAGTCAGTGATCACGAGGAAGTGGCTGGGATTTACAAAGTCTTGCATTGCAATGCGTCAGTGACGAGGTTGAGGTGCATCATGATGGGCTGGTGCTGGGGAGTCCCCAGGGGCTTACAAGTACTTGTGCTGAGATGTGGAATGCTGCATCGAGCTGGGCCAGTTGTCAATGTCAAGATGCATTGTGCTGAGGCAGGCAGGCAGAGCTTCTGAGATGATGTGCGGTCCTGTGTCAGAACTGCAAGAAGCAGCAGCATGCTGAGAAAGTTGTTGGTGCCCTCAGACACACAGGCAGGGTGGTTTCAGCAGGGCTGCTCACAGAAGAAGAGTCCTGGTGCCGCAACATCAGTCCTTAGGCAGCAGAGCAGTCATGGGGCAGCAAAGCAGGTCAGCAGAGCAGATGTCACATCTGACCAGTCCTTCTTCCTGGCAGAGTTCAGAGGTCCAGAAGTGATCTGAAGAGTTGGAATTTAAGGTATAACATATATAACTGATGTCCACTTTGAAGTAGGAGAAACTGCTAGAGGCTTCAACCCCCCAGAGGTGCTTGTAATGTCCTGCCTCCCTCAAATGGCACCAGATTGTTTGGGGCCGCAACAGACTAGTGTCAAACATCTTTGTGAGCAGGCTCAGGCAGGGCCTTTGTGATGGACAAGTGTGGTAGTTGACAGCTCCTCGCCCACGTTAACTTAGCGTGGTCATTTCTGCCAACACCTAGCTTCCCTTTGCCTCACTGTCTGGGAGGACTACACAAAAGACCAAGTGCTAGCTACACCTAGTCATGTGACCCAGGATATATGCAACAGACACCAAATGGTTGGTGTAGAAAAATGCCAACTTTCTAAAAGTGAAAATTTCAGGATTGTGATTAAAAATCTGGCTTAATCATTTTTAATTACAATTTCATTGACACCAAACTTGCAGAAGGTCCAAGACAGGTCCAACACGGTGTAACAAAAACAATGTAAATTTATTTCGATCCTGATAGAACCTCTCTGGGGGAGTTACAGATCTAACGGAGCCACTGAGAAACAGGAGAGTGCAAAAAACCTATGCCGTAGGGAGGTGACAGAACCCATGAAGTGGAGCCTTTATCATCTGAAGGCAAGGGAATATGACTTGCCTCTTTTTTCTCTGCCTTACAAAAATAACCTATACTATCTGTTATTGCAGTGTTTTATTCTTTTTTAACTAAACTGACATATTGCTGTAATTAAATTATGGCTTACAATATGTGTGAATTGTGCCTGAATCCATAGCTTTGGTTGGATGATAAAGTGAGTTAGGCAATCTGTAGAGTTCTGCACTAATCTTATGCGCAGAATCCAAAGCAAGGGAAGCACTTTGCTGTCTATCATTCTTCCCTCCAATGGCCACATATGCTGAAACATACCAGTGATAGAAGCTGGAAAAGGGAAATGTAATGAGTCAAAACATAGACATGTGGCTCCACACACTGCCTCATCGCTTCTGTGGTCAAGCTATGCTGCATGTTGTAGTGAAACTCTACAAGAGGGAGGGACACCTTAAGTAACTAGTTATTGGAACAATGGTGAAAAGACATATATTAACAGTTTCTCTGTATAATTGACAGTAGGAGGCAGAATTACCTGGCAAAGTTGATTCCCTTAAGATCCATTAGGAAGTAGAGCTGACTCGCACACGCACGTGACTTTTACAAAGAAAAAAACAGGCAGTCAAAGGATTGGGAAAATAAAAGAAGGACAACAAGCTAGAAAATAGAGAGAGCAGGCTAAGGTATTGATGGCGGCAACAGGGGTGAAAAGAAACAAATTAGCCATGTACAGCAGGAAGTGAAGGATCCTGACGAGGAACGCCGAAGGAAGGCAGCTGATATTGGCAGAACCCTTCAAAGGAAAATACTTGCACCTCCTACGCCAACACACCCCCATGGCTCTCCACAAACTTTGATGATGAATTAGCGAATGCCAAAGACACCTGGTCAGAAGAGTAGTTGTTCCTCTCTTTCCACTAAAATATACAAAAAAATAATGGATGGAATGGTTGAATTAATCTCAGCCACTGGTTTTTACTCAGGAATGCATCCCAATCCATTGTTTTTGTGCACACCATGGCAGTAATTATGAGTGATTACACTAGAGAGAATTATGCTGTTGGAAAATGGGTTATTGGTAAGGGCATGTAGGTACCTACACTTAGCAATAGGCCACTAACCTCCAGTTAGGTCCAGTTAGGTCTCAGTAAATTAAACCCAGCTCAACCCTTGGTACCTTGGCTACGAGCGACAAGGCTTAATTTAGGAGACAGAGTGTAAAGCATTCAAATATCACAAAACAGTAATTAAATAAAACACAGGAAACAGTTCAAAAATCCAAAATCAATTGATAAAAATAGATTATATTTTTATCTTTAAAATGACACAAATACGAATAAAATCGTATAAGAGGAACCAGAGATGTGAATTTTTAAAGAATTATTGTTTTTTTAGCACCTAGAAACAAAAAGCGCCAATCGGGTCATCTGGTTGCACCTCGACAGGGGCAAAGTCAAAGTTGAAGGCCGACCGCGATGGAGCCCGGCTCGGCTACAGCCCACGGGAGGCCTCGGTCAAAAGTTTACTTTCGTACTTAGTCGTTTTTCTGAAGATTTTCTTCAGCGGGATGAACCTGCCAGTCCAATCTGACCTCCTGGAACTCTTGTCCGGATACGCGTCGCGGGAATCCTCGGTGGAGATTTTTACCTTCAGACTTAGTCGTTTTTTTGAGGTGAAAATCCTTCGACCGGGCTAAACCTGGATCTTGATCCGACGTCCTTGGAGCCCTCCTCGGATGCGCTGGCTGGGAGGTCCCGGTCAACTTTGGAAGTTCGGACTTAGTCTCTTTTTTGGAGATTTTCTTCACCGGGACGAACCTGCAAATCAGGCCGGGTCACGGTTGAGGCAAGCCGGCTAGAGTTGCTGTGGCGGGTCGGTCCCTCTATGGAGCTTTTTTCAAAAGTTCTCCAAACTTCTCCAAACTGCCAGATCTTCTCCCAGTTGTTCCTTTAAGGTTCTTTTGGGGTCCACAGCTCACCCCAAGTGTCCAGAAGCTCTGAAATGATCCTTGGGGGTGTGGACTACAACTCCCACAATGCACCTGGCGCAAACTCCTTTTTGGCCAGTGGTCAGCTGGTTGATTTCTTCAGGTGTTGGTGCAGGGGACTCTGGTTAGCAATTTTTCACCTGTAGCAAACAGTTGAAGCCAGGGAAAGTCCTTCTTGTGGTGAAGCCCAAGTGTGCAGCTGGTGCAGTCCTTCAGAGTGCAGGTTCCAGGTGCAGGCCAGGGGTCCAGCAGGGCAGTCCTTCTTCTCCTTTGGCTCTTCCTTGTTGTAATCTGATGGGGATCTGAGGTGCGGGTGCAGGTCTGCCAGTTTTATCCTTGCTCCTGGGTGAAAAACAGGGGGGTCTGGATTCTCCACTCAGGTGCAGGGTCCTTCCCCCTGTGATGACCACTTCCTGGGAAGTTTGGCAAAAATCAATCCCAGGAGGCAACATTCCTCAAAAATCCATCATGGCTGAAAATGATTTTTGGAGGTTACATCTGGCTGAGCCCACCCACTCGTGTGGCTAAAAATCATAAACACACCCCTCTCCTGCCCTCTCCTAATCTAATCAAGGGGGCACCTAGTTGTCTGGGGTTGCAGGATGTGGGGGTGTTGCTGGGTTGCTCCAAATGTCCTTCTCTGCCTTTGAAGACCAGTTTGGCAGCCCCTCCCCCCCTTTCCTGTCTCACCATCTTCTGAGGGGAGTTCTCCTCCCACAGGCACATTCCTTTGTGTGAAGCCAGGCCACTTCACACCTCATCAAGGCAGCCTGGCCAGGCTGCCAGAGGCTGGCCAATCAGAGCACAGCAGCAAAAACACTGCGGGCTGAAGTTGGCAACTTTTTAGGTAAAGTTTAAAAACTTTTTACCTGAACAAGTTATATTAAATCCCACAACTGGAAGTTGTGGGATTTATTATAACAATTAATTTGATACCAAACTCTTGGTATCTGTCACTTAAGGGTTCTTTTAAATTTAAAATAAAATCTCCCCATTCTAGCCTATGAGGGACATTCACTACAATGAGGGAAAAACGAATTTGACTGTTTTTACCACACCAGGGCTTATGAAACTACTTTTATAAGGTCCCTGCTTATAGTTACATGGCACCCAGCCCTAGGGGCACATAGGGAACACCTTAGGGGTGACTTATGTGTAAATATAAGGTAGTTTAAGACTTTGGAACTACTTTTAATTCCAAAGTCGAATTTGCATATAACTTTAATTTAAAAGCAGCCAGCAAGGCAAGCCTGCCTTTAAAATGACACTGGGCACCTCAGCAGTGCACCTATGAGTGCACTACCTATGCTGTGGTCCCTAAACCTACATGCCCTACCATATACTAGGGACTTATAGGTAGGTTGACTTAGCCAATTATAATTAGCCTAATTTGCATATCCACTTTACACAGAGCACTGGCCCTGAGACTGGTAAGCAGTACCCAGGGCACAGCCAAGAGTCAGTAACCACCAGTACCTGTCCAAAAAGTGTGGGATGACCAGGGCAAAAAGGAGGACTTTCCTACGTATGCCAGTTACGCCCAACTGCAGTATTGATAAAAGTGTGAGAGAAGCTGCAAACTGTAGTATTGATAAAAGTGTGAGCGAAGCTGTAAACCAATAAATATTCTCAGTATAGTTAAGCCCATTTTTTTTCTGCAATGTCAGTCTCTTCACCGAATGCTTCCAGATGTCTTTGAGTTAGGCCAGATACTGTGATATCGGTATCCTTTATACAGGCTCATTTGTATCATTAGACTGTAATGCAGTAGCTTCAGAAGTTGGTCCGAGCTTCTGAAATGTGACTAACATTTGTCACTAAAGTCACAATCTGGATGATATGATTTATGATATTTACTTTGTATGACAACTTTTTGAACATGACAGCCAATACTATTTCCAAACATGCTGTACCGCTATGGCTTTCCTGCAGCAACCCACTTTGATAATATTTACAAGACACCATTTGAGGAAAGCCACAATAATGCCAACACATAGTGAGCGGAAAATCTCTTAACCTGTATGAGCGTTCTCAATGACATTTCCTACTTTAGAAAGGTATAGAAACAGAACTTAAATTAAAAACAATTTAGTTGAATGAAAATCACACATGGGTAAAATTTACTAGCAACATACGAAGGGAACTTAAAAACCTCTTGGATGTAGAACTGTGATAAAGTGAAGAAGGGATCAATACCATCATTGACACCAAACCCATTGACAGAAACAATGTGATACATTACGATAGTTTTCATGACATTACCCTTAAAGACTATTTACTATACTTTCAACTCCTACAACTGAAAATGATAATTTCCGACAAATTACAATTTTACATATAAGAAGGTAGAACGTGTGTGTTGTACACGACATAGGGTAACAAGAAAAAAACCTAATCACTGGCAAACAACATGTTAAAGTACAAAAACAGGAGAGTGCTACCAGGCTACGCAGCAGAGTAGAGCTAAGAAAGAATCGGGGTCATTTCCAATGGTTTCAACTCAGAGCAGAAAATACAAGACAACCATCTTAAACTGTGGCTAGGTCTTCAAAATGTAAAATGAACCATATGTATATGGGATATTGTCAAGTCACAAGTCAACAATGCTTTTAGGCCAGTTGACACTTCTCGAGAATGAGCTGCTGATGGCTGTGGCTATGCGTGTTCTGTTGCAGTTAGCACTATTTCTTAGGGCTAAGTGCATCCTGACATACATTGAGAACACAAAGTGGCATTTTTGCACTACGGACTAGCAGTAAACGTGGAATTACATTCAATGAATTCTTAGGCAGTTCCGTGTGACTATGTTACACTTAATTATGCAAGTTATGCCCACACCCATGTGTTGTACAACACCTCACTGAACCCTCAAGCTCTGTGGGGAAGCACTAATTACACTGATACAGAGTATCTATTTACAACTGTAGAGGGGACGCTCATTGCACAGTTTCGTTCTCCTAGCATAGTAGCTATTGACAACATTGGACATTAGTAAACTGTGATCCAGGTTGTCTCAAGGTAGGCCTTTTTCAGACCGATTTTTCCAAACAAAACCTGATGAGTTTAGGAGCAATGCGTTTCTTGTGGCTATCAATTGACTCAACAGCTAAATGGATAATATTGTATGAACCCACAGATAATCTCTGCTGATGAAGAGCACCTGTGGCTCGAAACACATTTCGGACAAAATAAACTTAGAGATGAATAATTGATCACTGAAGATTTTCCTAATGTCATGTAAGTGTCTGTATACATTACATATTTCTATCTGAAACTTTAGGTTATCAAGATGGACACACAGAACACACAATTAAGAATAAACCATTGTGTAATTATGATGTATCAAACTGCATTATGAAAATAATCAACCAAATGTTTCTAAAAAGATTCTTTACAAATAGCCAGAGCTTCAAGGATGTGCAGGGGTTAACACAAAGTACTTTTATGCATAGCATTATTTGGTAATGCACAGCATATTTACCGCAAGAAATGGTGTTGTGGGTGATGGCGTTAATTGTTTCATTGTTAGTTAATGTGCGTAGTGTGTATAATTATGTCACTATCTGTGCACTCTTGGGGGCATATTTATACTCCGTTTGCGCCGAATTTGCGTCGTTTTTTTCGACGCAAATTCGACGCAAAACTAACTCCATATTTATACTTTGGCGTTAGACGCGTCTAGCGCCAAAGTTCATGGAGTTAGCGTAATTTTTTGGCGTGAACACCTTCCTTGCGTTAATGAGATGCAAGGTAGGCGTTCCCGTCTTAAAAAATGACTCCCAGGCATGTGCGTGGTATTTATACTCCCGGGCAAAAATGACGCCCGGGAGTGGGCGGGGCAAAAAACCCCGCATTTGCGCCTCTTTTTAACGCCTGGGTCAGGGCAGGCGTTAAGGGACCTGTGGGCTCAGAATGAGCCCAGAGGTGCCCTCCCCTGCCCCCAGGGACACCCCCTGCCACCCTAGCCCACCCCAGGAGGACACCCAAGGATGGAGGGACCCATCCCAGGGAAGAAAAGGTAAGTTGTGGTAAGTATTTTTTTTTAAAAATGTTGTGGCATAGGTGGGCCTGATTTGTGCCCCCCTACATGCCAATATGCCCAATGACCATGCCCAGGGGACATAAGTCACCTGGGCATGGCCATTGGGCAAGGGGGCATGACTCCTGTCTTTGCTAAGACAGGAGTCATGTTAATGGCTTCTGGGCGCCCAAAAAAAATGGCGCAAATCGGGTTAAGACGATTTTTTTGCCTCAGCCTGACTTGCCCCATTTTGGGACGCCCAAACGCCATTTTTCCCTACGCCGGCGCTGCCTGGTGTACGTCGTTTTTTTTCACTCACACCTGGCAGCGCCGGTTGGCTAACGCCGGCTAACGCCATTCAATAAATACGGCGCCCGCATGGCGCTTCAGAATGGCGTTAGCCGGCGCTAATTTTTTGGGTGCAAAACTGCGTTAGCGCAGTTTTGTGTCAAAAAGTATAAATATGGCCCCTGATGCTTCTGCTCGCTGCAGCCATCAAGAGGAGGTCCATTCACACAATGTATATGGATCTCTTGACTTTGTAGAAGGACCTTCAAGTGCTGCAGGTCCCATCAAGCTCTTACTGGTACTACATCTTTCACAATTCTTATTGCATCTTTCAAAATTATGTATTTACTGAACCAGTAAAAACATCAGTGAATCGGGATTTATATTATTTCTGATCCTGAAAAAAACTACTTGTCATTGTGTAGAGACTTGAGGATCATGGAATATTATAATTGTGGGCCAACAATTATTGATATGAATTCATTATATTTCTTGAATTTCATTTTAGAGAACTCTCCATTCACTGCAAAGTTATCCCATATATCATCAGAATTCACAATCTCAGTTATGATAAGGATGTATTAATTCCTTTGGTATGCAGCACTTCAACAACATTGTAATCATTCATTTCAGCCTACAGGAGACATCATGGGGCAGTCTACCTATGTGTTTTAGTACAAATCTACAGTAGCATCAACTCTGACTCCTAAGCATTCCACAGTTTCAGCCCAATTGTCTTACCACAATGTATATCAATTGCAGTAATCTGACAGTGACCTGTCACCAATTTCGCTAACATAAAATTCTTGTTGATATGTACAGTGTGTTAGAATACACAGGGAAAAATCTAGGTTTAACTTTCCGGGTACACATGGAGCTGGAAATAGTCAGTAGAAAATAAGAGCAAGGAGCCACCAACCACTGTCATCCAGCTTTGCAGGTTCAAACACTTGTGTCAATGGGTTGCTGTCTGTTTATGCAGTCACTATCCCCAAAAACACTTCTAGGCCATTGCCGGCCTATAAGCTACAAGTTCAGTTTGTGGAGTCCTCTTTGACCCAGATTTGTAAAAACAACTGGGGCGCCACTCTTCCGTTCTATCAAATAGAGCAAAGTGCCTAGACCACAAACATTGGGAACTGTTTGCAGACATTTGGACTGCTTTGGACCTGCAGAGGCCAACTCTGGTGTGGTCAGCTATCAATGGGGCGTCAAAATGTATGTTCACGTGCAGGAGCCCAATGAAGTCAAGATGATCTTTCACCTGATACCTTGGTAGTGATATTTAACTGACCTTTAGTTTTCTAATAGACTTTATTTCTGTGAGTTGAATGAAGCCTGACCCAGAACTTTGGTAGTAATTGCAGAAGTCTAAAAAGCCCACTGGTTTCCTCAAATTGTTTTGTTAGGCATTGGCCTTAATTCAGTGCTTATAAACAGTGCAGCAAATGCACTGCACAATGGAATGAGAAAAATTACAGTTTTCGAGTGAAAATGTGAGTCCCTGCTCATTAATTCAAATCAGGATTTTCAGTGCCACATTCATGTTCCACTAACGTACTCACTGCGAAAATCGCTTCTTTAACCCCTTCGCTGCCAGGCCTTTTCCTCCTCCTGTGCCAGGCCTTTTTTTGCCTATTTCGAATAGTTCTCGCTTAGGCCCTCATAACTTTTTGTCCACATAAGCTACCCACGCCAAATTTGCATCCTTTTTTTCCAACATCCTAGGGATTCTAGAGGTACGCAGACTTTGTGGGTTCCCCTGAAGGAGGCCAAGAAATTAGCCAAAATACAGTGAAAATTTTGTAGAAGTAGCCTTATGGTCCTGAAAATGTCATCAACAAAGGGTTTGCGGTGCTAAAATCACCAGCTTCCCAGCTTTCAGGAACAGGCAGACTTGAATCAGAAAACCCAATTTTTCAACACAATTTTGGCATTTTACTGGGACATACCCCATTTTTACGATTTTTTGTGCTTTCAGCCTCCTTCCAGTCAGTGACAGAAATGGGTGTGAAACTAATGATGGATCCCAGAAACCTAAACATTTCTGAAAAGTAGACACAATTCTGAATTCAGCAATGGGTAATTTGTGTAGATCATACAAGGGTTTCCTGCAGAAAATAACAACTGAAATAAAAAAATATTGAAATTGAGGTAAAAAAACTGTAATTTTTCTCTACGTTTTACTCTGTAACTTTTTCCTGCAATGTCAGATTTTTGAAGGCAATATACAGTTACGTCCGCTGGACTCTTCTGGTTGCGGGGATATATAGGGCTTGTAGGTTCATCAAGTACCCTGGGCACCCAGAGCCAATAAATGAGCTGCACCTTGCAGTGGGTTTTCATCCTATGCCGGGTATACAGCAATTCATTTGCTGAAATATAAAGAGTCAAAAATAGGTATCAAGAAAACCTTTGTATTTCCAAAATGGGCACAAGGTAAGGTGTTGAGGAGCAGTGGTTATTTGCACATCTCTGAATTATGGGGTGTCCATACTAGCATGTGAATTACAGGGCATTTCTCAAATAGACGTCTTTTTTACACACTGTTTTATATTTGGAAGGAAAAAATGTAGAGAAAGACAAGGGGCAATGACACTTGTTTTGCTATTCTATGTTCCCCCAAGACTCCCGATAAAAATGGTACCTCACTTGCGTGGGTAGGCATAGCGCCCGCAACAGGAAATACTTCAAAACACAACGTGGACACATCGCATTTTTCTACCGAAAAGAGAGGTGTTTTTTGCAAAGTACCTACCTGTGGATTTTGGCCTCTAGCTCAGCCGGCACCTAGGGAAAACTACTAAACCTGGGCATTTTTTAAAACTAGAGACCTTGGGGAATCCAGGACGGGGTGACTTGTGGGACTCCCACCAGGTTCTGTTACCCAGAATCCTTTGAAAACCTCATAATTTGGCTAAAAAAGCACCTTTTCCTCACATTTCGGTGACAGAAAGTTCTGGAATCTGAGAGGATCCACAAATGTCCTTCCACCCAGCGTTCCCCCAAGTCTTCCGATAAAAATGGTACCTCACTTGTGTTGGTAGGCCCAGCACCCATGAAAGGAAATGCCCCAAAACACTATCTGAACACATCAAAATTATCAAATACAAAACTACTTGATTTTGCGGGGGCACCTGCGTTTTTGGTCCTGGGTTCAGCAGCCATACAGGGAAACCTACCAAACCCAGACATTTTTAAAAACTAGACACCCGAGGGAGTCCAGGGAGGTGTGACTTGCCTGGATACCCCACCAGTGTTTTCTTACCCAGAATATTCAGCAAACTTCAAATTTAGCTAAAAAATCTAATTTTTCCCACATCTCTGTGTGGGATCACCACACCAGGACAGATTTCCTACCACCCAACGTTCCCCTCAGTCTCCCGGTAAAAATGATACCTCACTTGTGTAGGTGGGCTAAGTGCCTGTGACAGAGAAGAGCCAAAAACATGTCAAAATTGAGGGGGAACCAAAGCGGGTCCAAAAGGGCAGTTTGGAAAAAAAACATTTTTAGGCTGACAAGTGGGGCAGAATTTCTATAGGTATAGATGAGACAATGCTGGGTGGTAGGAATTTTGTGGATTCCTGCAGATTCCGGTAGGTTCCATCCCAAAAATGTGGGAAAAATGTGTGATTTCCAGCAAAGTTGGAGGTTTTCAGGACATTGTGGGTAAGAAAATGGTGCGGGGTGCATTTGAAGCACACCACCCTGGACTCACCCATTTGTTTAGTTTTCAGATGTGTCTAGGTCTTGTGGATTTTTCTACATGGCAGCGTCCCAAAGTCCAAAAAGTGCAGCCCTCACCATTCCAAGTGGGAAGATTTTGAGAGTTAGCCAAGCTCTCATGGCCCAAATGTAAAACCAAAACCCTAAATAATCAATTGTCCACTTTCTTGCCGTGGGATAAGATGTTTTAGTGTGTGGGGGAGAGCTGAAGGACTGTTACGCCCTTCAGTTGGGGTAGGGGCATAATCATGCCCATATTGGTTGGTAGCCACCACCCCACTATTTTTTTTTTTTTAATTCCCTGGCATTTAGTAGACTTCCTGCCCCCGGGGTGTGGATCGGGGGTAATTGCTCCATCTGCCCACTGGTGGGAAGAACAACTTGGCCCCCATTTATTTGCGGTGGGGGTATGGCCATACCCCCACCCTCTTATTTTGAAAAAAAAAATTCCCTGGTATCTGGGGGCTTTCTGCCCCCCTTGGGGGCAGATGGGTCTTCCAAAAATAAGCAAATCTGCCCCCAAGGGGGGGGGGCAGATATGGTCAACAGTAATGTGCCCCCATGGGGAGCGACCCTTGCCCAAGGGGCTGCCCCCCCAAAACAAAACACACACACCAATCCCTGGTGCCTAAGTGGTTTCTGCCCTAAAAGAAATAGGCGGATCGGCCCCCAAGGGGAGCAGAAATGACCTCAAATAAATTTGCCCCCCAGGTGAACGACCCTTGCCTAAGAAGGCGCTCCCCTTGCGAGAAATTTTCGCAAAACAACTAAAAATCCCTGGTGTCTAGTGGTTTCTGCCCCCCGGGGGCAGATTAGCCTAATAGAAATAGGCCGATCTGCCCCCAAGGGGGGCAGAAATGGCCTAGAATTAATTTTGCCCCCAGGGGTCACTCCCCACATATAACAAAAACAAAAAAAATGGTGTTGAGGGGGTTTCTGCCCCCCCCGGGGGCAGATCGGCCTAATTATATTAGGCCGATCTGCCCCTGGGGGGGCAGAAAGAGCCGTAAAATTATTTGCCCCCCTGAGGAGCGGTCCTTGCCCAAGGGGCCGCTCCCTTTCTGTGTACATATAAAAATAAAAAAAATCCCTGGTGTCTAGTGGTTTCTGCACCCCTTGGGGGCAGAGTGGCCTAATAAAAATAGGCCGATCTGCCCCCATGGGGGGCAGAAATGGCCTAGAAAATATTTTGCCCCCAGGGGAGCGACCCTTGCCTAAGGGGTCACTCCCCACAAATAAAAAAAAAAAAAATCCCTTGTGTCTATGGGGGTTTCTGCCCCCCCGGGGGCAGATCGGCCTAATAGTATTAGGCCGATCTGCCCCCGGGGGGGCAGAAACAGCCAAAAAACAAAGTGCCCCCCTGGAGTGTGGCCCTTGCCCAAGGGGCAGCTCTCCTTATCAAGTAAATTAAAAAAAAAAAATTCCCTGCTGTCTAGTGGCATTTCTTGATGCGATCGGGCAGCAGAAATGCTCAGAGAAGCCTGAAAGGAGAGGAAAGGCCTTTCCTCTCCTTTCAGGCTTCTCTGCCCCCTCCACGTGATCGGAGGAGAGATGCTTTGCATTTCTCCTCTGATCGGGGGCCAGCGCCAGAGGGAAGGCCTCTGATGAGGTCAGTGTGTCATCAGACGCCACGGGGGTCACAGTGGGGCGGGGGTGGAAGGGGAAGCGATTCCCCTTCCATCCCTGCCTAGGGGAGGGGTGTGCCTGGCCATCCGGGGGAGTGCTAGCGCTCCCCCCGGGGGCCCATAGAAGGATGAGTTGATCTCGTCCAAGGCACCAGGGAACCGGCGCCTTGGACGAGATCACCTCGTCCTGGGCACAGTAAGGGTTAAAGTGTGCTGATACTTAGAACTGAGGACCTTTAATGTCTCTAATGTTACAAAATTATACTTCATTGTCCACAGGAACATATACAGGGAGTGCAGAATTATTAGGCAAGTTGTATTTTTGAGGATTAATTTTATTATTGAACAACAACCATGTTCTCAATGAACCCAAAAAACTCATTAATATCAAAGCTGAATATTTTTGGAAGTAGTTTTTAGTTTGTTTTTAGTTTTAGCTATGTTAGGGGGATATCTGTGTGTGCAGGTGACTATCACTGTGCATAATTATTAGGCAACTTAACAAAAAAAAATATATACCCATTTCAATTATTTATTATTACCAGTGAAACCAATATAACATCTCAACATTCACAAATATAAATTTCTGACATTCAAAAACAAAACAAAAAGAAATCAGTGACCAATATAGCCACCTTTCTTTGCAAGGACACTCAAAAGCCTGCCATCCATGGATTCTGTCAGTGTTTTGATCTGTTCACCATCAACATTGCGTGCAGCAGCAACCACAGCCTCCCAGACACTGTTCAGAGAGGTGTACTGTTTTCCCTCCTTGTAAATCTCACATTTGATGATGGACCACAGGTTCTCAATGGGGTTCAGATCAGGTGAACAAGGAGGCCATGTCATTAGATTTCCTTCTTTTATACCCTTTCTTGCCAGCCACGCTGTGGAGTACTTGGACGCGTGTGATGGAGCATTGTCCTGCATGAAAATCATGTTTTTCTTGAAGGATGCAGACTTCTTCCTGTACCACTGCTTGAAGAAGGTGTCTTCCAGGAACTGGCAGTAGGACTGGGAGTTGAGCTTGACTCCATCCTCAACCCGAAAAGGCCCCACAAGCTCATCTTTGATGATACCAGCCCAAACCAGTACTCCACCTCCACCTTGCTGGCGTCTGAGTCGGACTGGAGCTCTCTGCCCTTTACCAATCCAGCCACGGGCCCATCCATCTGGCCCATCAAGACTCACTCTCATTTCATCAGTCCATAAAACCTTAGAAAAATCAGTCTTGAGATATTTCTTGGCCCAGTCTTGACGTTTCAGCTTGTGTGTCTTGTTCAGTGGTGGTCGTCTTTCAGCCTTTCTTACCTTGGCCATGTCTCTGAGTATTGCACACCTTGTGCTTTTGGGCACTCCAGTGATGTTGCAGCTCTGAAATATGGTCAAACTGGTGGCAAGTAGCATCGTGGCAGCTGCACGCTTGACTTTTCTCAGTTCATGGGCAGTTATTTTGCGCCTTGGTTTTTCCACACGCTTCTTGCGACCCTGTTGACTATTTTGAATGAAACGCTTGATTGTTCGATGATCACGCTTCAGAAGCTTTGCAATTTTAAGAGTGCTGCATCCCTCTGCAAGATATCTCACTATTTTTGACTTTTCTGAGCCTGTCAAGTCCTTCTTTTGACCCATTTTGCCAAAGGAAAGGAAGTTGCCTAATAATTATGCACACCTGATATAGGGTGTTGATGTCATTAGACCACACCCCTTCTCCTTACAGAGATGCACATCACCTAATATGCTTAATTGGTAGTAGGCTTTCGAACCTATACAGCTTGGAGTAAGACAACATGCATAAAGAGGATGATGTGGTCAAAATACTCATTTGCCTAATAATTCTGCACTCCCTGTAGATATCTAGAGCACCTAAAACATTTTTGTCACTCTCCAGCACACATGGGTATTTGGTAATAGAGGAGATCAAGCTACGGTTCCTGGGAATAACCTGAATCAGGAACAAGTGCCCTCACTCACCAATAGGTGACATGCTTCATCATCGGGCTTTGCTCTTCATCAGACCAGCACTGCAATGTCTGACAGGCCCCTCTTGGGGGTTCTTTACTGGAGATCTTTTGTAGAAAGATGCCGAGAATGAATGCAATAATGTGGGACTGGTGTATAAGAACTGTTAAAATTGGCTAGAAGGTCCGTGAAGTGAAATGTTTAATGAAGATATAGGCCTCTGTCAAGATTAAAAATAAATAGATAAGGGGAAGAAAGAATAATGTCAGTCTTACCCTTTTCAAAATGAAGTCAAATATTGGTGAGCCCTATAATCTAGGGATCAATTATGTGTAAGGCAGAGTTGGATATCCCTACACTGTCTAAATAGAAAAAGGTCAACATCTTTCTCACTAAAAATAAGTCTAAAGAGATATAGGTGCGATTCGTCAGGACCTAAATTTCATCATGCCTAATCCTCACAGCTGTAATAAGTATAAGTTTGTGTTGGACTTTTTTGCTTATGTAGGGTCATCCCCAAACTTTTTGCCTCCTATTTTTTCTGACCTGTTGCTGTTGGTTTTTGAACTCTGAGCACTTTACCACTGCTAACCAGTGCTAAAGTGCATATGTATGCTCTCTGTGTAAATTGTATTGTTGATTGGTTTATCCATGATTGGCATATTTGATTTACTAGTATGTCCCTAGTAAAGTGCATTGAAGTTGCCAGGGCCTGTAAATCAAATGTTACTAGTGGGCCTGCAGCACTGGTTGTGCCACCCACATACGTAGCTTTGTAACCATGTCTCAGACCAGCCACTGCAGTATCTGTGTGTGCAAGTTTAACTGTAAATTCGACTTGGCAAGTGTACCCACTTGCCAGGCCTAAACCTTCCCTTTCCTTACATGTCAGACCCCCCTTAGGTAGGAGGGTCCCCAGGAGGGGTAGCAGGATGTCACCCAAGGGTATGACTCCTGAAGATTTACAGGACAGACAGGCAGAGAGGGCTCACCGGTTGAAGTTCAAGGAGTTGAGGATACAAAGGGAGAAGGAGTTGGAAGAAAGGAGGAGGGACTTAGAGATCAAAAAGAGGATTTGGGCTTATGAGCTCAAAATGAAGGAGCTGGAAGTCATAAGGGCTGAGTCCAGCTGGAATGGTGGCAGCAACAATTTTATATCCAGTGCTGCTGAAGAAGTGCACATGCCCAGAGATGTGGTGCCCTACTTGAAGGAGGGAGTTAACACACGCAAGGAGGTTCAGGGGTATGAGGTAGCTCCAGTGATTCACAGGGCCCCTGAGGTGGATTGGGGAACTGGCATGGGGAGTCATATTCCTACTGGTGGGAGGGACACTCTACTGACTCTAAGTGAGAGTGACAGGGAGAGGGGTTCCCCCATGTAGAAGTCCTGTTTATGGAGTGTGACTACATCCCAGAAGAGTGTGGGTTGAGTGTCAGGGACAATCAGGTACTGTCTCACCAGTCTCAGGAGGGTGAAGGGTACTTTGGTTAATTCATGCGAGGGGTTGAGTGATGTAATTGCTGGAAAGCATATGTCTAGTCCTTATTTTCCAGAGCTACGCCAACACCAGGTGGAGTGTGAGTTCTCTGACCCCAAGGAACTTACACTGGAGGAAGACCTCTGGGTGAGTACCAGAGAGTATGAAGAGGCTTTTGGGGGTGCTCCTGAGAGGAGTGGTCTAGTTATTTCCCAACCAGGTGATGTAGGGAAGAATTGTAGTGTCCCAGGTAGGCCCCAGTGTAGTGGGATGGGTGAGGGACCCCATGTCCAGTCTCTGAGGAGAGGGAATGGGGATGGGTTGGTGCCCAAGCTGCCCGAGATCCGGTCCCAGGTCCTGGAGGGTTCCATGAGGGGACACCAGGAGGGGAGTCTAGCCTGTACCCTAGGGCCATCTATTGAGGGAGACCCCACAGGGTCAGGAGAACTTGGAGGGCCGGCTGTAGCCAGCGTCCCACCAGTTCTGGTGTCTGGCAGTACCACTCCTAGTGAGGGGGTGCAGAAGTCCAGACAGAGGGTTGAGAGGGGGTTGTGGACCCCAGTGAAGAACCTGGAGGGTCAGGGGTCAGCTCTGAGAGCAGAGCCCCCCAGTAATGACCTTGGTGAGACCATTTCTGGGTTGGGGGGAATCCAGACTCTGCCAGAGGGGCAGGGGTCAGGAGACCTGCACCAGCCAGACTCTTGGGTGGCCCTTGGGGACGGTGTGTCCCCTGAGGGGGGTAAGTGTGCCCCCCTGGAAGTCCTGGGGTGCCAGGCAATGGTTAAACCACAGGGTGGTGACTCTGGGTTGAATGATCAGGTTCAGGGGGTAAACTCTGACCTGCTGGGGGGTAGGTGTGCTCCCAAGGAAGTCCTGGTGCGCCAGACAGTGGTTCAACCGCAGAGTGGTGACTCTGGGTTGGATGACCAGGTTCAGAGGGTAAACTCTGACCTGTTGGGGGATAGATATGCCCCCCAGGGAATCCTGGGTTGCCACGCGGTGGTCCAGTCTGTGGGTACAGACCCTGGATTGGAAGGCCAGGTTCAGGGTGTCCCCCTTGAGCTGAAGGAAGGGGCTACTGCTAACAGAGCACCAACCATGTTATCTTCAGGGGGGCACTCCTTCTTGGGGGGTTCAGGACCCCAGAAGGGAGGGCATGGAAAGGGAAGCCTCACCCCTGGCCCTGGTCCAACCTGAAGGTACAGACCCCAGGTTGGAGGACCAGGTGCTGGTTAACAGCCCTGCACTGGTGGAAGAATTGTGCAGGACTGCTTCTATAAGCACCCTGACAGTTTTTGACTCTGGGGGAGCTGCTCCTGGAGGGAGGGTACAGAGCCCCAGAAGGGAGGACCAGGTCAGCTTGTCATCCCTGACCTGGTGGAAGAGAGAGTGGTCATAGGGTGCCAGGCACCTGGGGCTGCCGCCCCCCACTCTCCACAGTCACAGTGGTTGGAGAGGCCTGAGGTCGGGCTCTCATTCCTGACAGTTGTCGGTGGTCACTGTAGCTTGCTGTCCTGGTGGACAGAGTTGCCCCTGGGAGGGGGACGAGCGTCACACCCCGGGGTGGAGTGGGCAACACCACTATGTTGGCCCTGGAGGTACTATCTGCCTATTGGGATACATCTGTGAGCAAAGTAAAGTTAGGTGTTGCACAGATGGTATCTGCAGATGTGGAGAAGGGTTCCCCATGGGTTAGCTTAGTGGGCCCTGAGAGTATGGACGGAGGGATCCAACTGGAATCAGGAAGGCGTAGAACTGGAACATGCCCCTGCTGTTGTGGGCCTCTGTCCCTGTTCTATCGCCCCAAGCAGGGAAGTACATCAAGGTATTGATTGTTCTCCCCTGTCTTGAGGCTGGTAGGGGGTTGTGTTGGACTTTTTTGCTTATGCAGGGTCATCCCCAACCTTTTTGCCTCCTTCCTCCTTCTTTTTCTGACCTGTTGCAGTTGCTTTTTTAACTCTGAGCACTTTACCACTGCTAACCGGTGCTAAAGTGCATATGCTCTCAGTGTAAATTGTATTGTTGATTGGTCTATCCATAATTGGCATATTTGATTTACTAGTAAGTCCCTAGTAAAGTGCATTGGAGGTGCCAGGGCCTGTAAATCAAATGCTACTAGTGGGCCTGCAGTACTGGTTGTGCCACCCACATAAGTAGCTCTGTAATCATGTTTAAGATATGCAACTGCAGTGTCTGTGTGTGCAGTTTTAACTGTAAATTCGACTTGGCAAGTGTACCCACTTGCCAGGCCTAAACCTTCCCTTTTCTTACATGTCAGACACCCCTAAGGTACGCCCTAGGTTTCCCCAAGAGCAGGGTGCAGTGTATGGTTAAGGTAGGACATATAGTAATGTGTTTTACATGTCCTGACAGTGAAATATTGCTAAATTTGTTTTTCACTATTGCAAGGCCTGTCCCTCTCATAGGTTAATATGGGGGCTACCTTTAAATCTGAAAGTGTAGATTCCCTTTGGGAGCGGATGGTCATGTGGAGTTTGGGGTCTCTGAGCTCACAATTTAAAAATACATCTTTTAGTAAAGTTAATTTTAAGATTGCGTGTTTGAAAATGCCACTTTTAGAAAGTACCTCTGCCTGGAGAAGAGCTGAAGAAGAAGAGTTGCCCTGCCTGTGACTGTGGTTTGTGGAGCTATCCTGCAGTTGCTGCTTTTGCCAGAGTAAGAGGGCAAAGACTGGAGTTTGTGTACCTTCCATCTTGAGAAGAAATCTCAAAGGGCTTGATTTAGAGCTTGCCTCCTGTTGTTTGAAGTCTCAGGGACATCAAAGACTTCTCTCTGCCAGCACCTGGAGTCTCTGGAGAGACTCCTACTCTCCCCTGTGGTGCCCATCCAGTCCCTGGGACCCTGAAAGGAGAGCTGGCAGTCTAAAGACAAGGAAATCCATGCACAGAGCGCCGTGCAGGGAAAAGATTGATGCAACTCCGATCTGCGGCTGAAGAAACGACACGCCGCTGGCTCAGCAGCTGAAAAACCAGTCGACGCACGGAGCAGGAGAAATGACGCGCAGCATCGCAGACGGAGGCTGGGAGATCACAACCTGTGCTGCGGAGTTTTTGGATCATCGTGCGGCTGGATTTCTGACTCAAGTACCGCTGTATGTGGAAAAACAACGCAAGGCCTGCCCGGACCCGAGAGTGCTGACCGGATCGACGCACCGCTCTCCTGTGGAGAGAAGAAATGACGTGCCCCACCCGGTAAAAGGAGAAGCGACGCACGGTACCGCTTGTAAGTGGAATCAACGCCTCGCAAGCCCTTTTTGACGTGCACTCACCCGTGCAGGGTTATTTTTGATGCGCCCCAGGTAAATTTTCATGCTAGCAGCGCTAGTGTGTGTTTAAAACTACTTAAAAACTCTTTTTGCATTTTTATTGATAACTTGACTTGTGTATTGTGGATTTTTGTCATTTTGGTCTTGTTTTGTTTAGATAAATAGTTCCTATTTTTCTAAACTGGTGTGTCATTTTGTAGTGTTTTCATTGTTACTGTGTGTGTTGGTACAAATACTTTACACCTAGCACTCTGAAGTTAAGCCTACTGCTCTGACCGGCTACCAAGGGGGTAAGCAGGGGTTAGCTGAGGGTGACTCTCTTTTACCCTGTCTAGAGAGAGGGTCCTTGCTTGAACAGGGGGTAACCTGACTGTCAACCAAATACCCCATTTCCAACAGTTTGTGAAACAGGAACCTGAAAATAAAGAAAACATTCAGCATGAACACCAAAATTCTGTATCATACAGTTTTGAAAAGAACAAGCCAGTGTAAACACTAGTGAACATGCCTAGTGGTGCTTGTGTGACCTGTTAATTATCACATCTAAATCACAACAAGGCTAAGGTTCTTACTCTCCTCAAATTAAAGGATGGGCCCTAACAGAATTAGCGGAGAGCCTACGTGACCACACCAATATAATAAACATTAATTGTCAATGTCACCATATATAGTAATCAAAAGGATTCATCTATGCATTAAAGAAATGTACCAAGGGAAGATCAAAAGTCTAATATTACACAAAGAAATACAAATAGTAAATAAATCATAAGTAGTCAAATATAATGTAGGTAATTAGCCCTTATCTGTGTGATAGTGTGTATGCCAAGGTTACGCCTGGGTAAACTGGATGTATGTAACATTAGTCTATATGAGTATTAATTGAAGTTTTATGTGGTGGGTGGATGACAGCTCTCACCAAGAAGTAATACATCTGGATGACAATTATGTGCCTTAAACTGAGTTATCCTCTGTATAAAACTGACAGCTCCCCAACTGGCAATCAGAATAAGGGGCCCGCTGGATCCAGTAATCACATGCGGTATAAATTTGGCACACTCACTTCATAAATACACACACACACATATATATATATATATATATATATATATGTGCCCCACATGGTTATATAAACACAGCCCGGGAGGAAAAAGTGCTGATCACTCGTATCATGGTAAAGTCATTGACAATGCAACGCGGGGTCCCCGGGTGTAGCAAAAGTATTGAGAGCAGATCAAGAACACCATGGTGGTCATTACAACCCTGGCGGTCGGTGTTAAAGTGGCGATAAAACCGCCAACAGGCCGGTGAAAAAAAAAATGGAATCACGACCGTGGCGGAAACCGCCAACATAGACAGCCACTTTAACACTCTGACCACCACGGCTGTACAAACAAACACCACAGCGGTAGCCCCCAACAGACAGGCGGAGGACAATGTACCGCCCACACTATTACAACTCACCAATCCGCCACCTTTTCCGGTGTGGATTCACCGTGAACAGAAACACGGCTGAAACAGGATTTGGAAGGGAAAACGCTCACCTCTACACACGTCCCTCCTCACAGGTCAGGTAGACGTGATTTCAGGGGGGCACAGGCCTTGGCACCTAACTGCATCACCGCAGACAATGGCACATCAACTGACTTTAGGGTTCACATACTGTTTCTGTGAATTAAAAAAAGCATATTACGGTTGAAATATGTTTGAATATAAACATCTGCTCACCGTTTTCACCCTAGAATTCAACCACTGAGGATAAATAGGAGATGGCGACATCCCCCTGTGTACAGACCCTTGATGGACCTGGCAACAACGGAGGACAGGCACATTATCCTGACCTACAGACTTGATAGGGATACAATCCAAGAACTGTGTGCCCAATTGGAGACAGACCTGATCTCTGCTATCCACCACCCCACAGGTAAACCCTTTCTAGTGCAGGTCCTGTTAGCGCTCCATTTCCTGGCAAGTGGTTCTTTCCAAGCAACAGTGGCCATGGCATCAGGGATGTCACAGCCTATGTTCTCCACCGTGCTGACCAGAGTGTTGACTGCCCTGCTGAAACACATGCGTAGCTTTGGCCACAGTGAAGGCTGACTTCTATGCACTGGGACATCATTGGTGCCATTGACGGTACACATATTGCATTTGTGCCGCCCCAGAGAAATGAACAAGTGTTCAGAAATAGAAAAAGCTTTCACTCTCTGAATGTGCAGATGGTGTGTTTGGTGGACCAGTACATCCCTCATGTCAATGCCAAGTATCCTGGTTCTGCGCATGATGCCTTTATTTTGAGGAATAGCAGCTTCCATATGTGATGGCACAACTTCAGAGGCACTGGGTGTGGCTAATAGGTGAGCCTTTGGTCTCCACCCAATTGATGTAGGTATATGGGTGTGGGGTTGGCACTAGGGGTGAGTGTGTGGCTAACAGGTATCCCTCAATTTTGCAGGTGACTCTGGTTACCCCAACCTCTCATGGCTACTAATCCCAGTGAGGACAAGGGCAGAGGAACATTACAATGAGGCACATGGGTGAACAAGGAGGATCATTGAGCGCACCTTTGGCCTCCTCAAGGCCAGATGCTGGTCCCTCCATCTGACTGGTGGATCCCTGTACTACTCACCCAAGAAGGTGTGCCAGATCATCATTGCATGTTGCATGTTGCACAACCTTGAGATGCCAGGTGCCTTTTCTGCAGGAGGATGGGCCTGGGGATGGTCGTGTGGCAGCGGTGGAGCCTGTGGACGGTGATGAAGAGGAGGCAGAGGAAGTGACAATCACTTAGCCAAACCAATAACATCTCACACAACCCAAAGGTGCCTTGCTAATAACAACCATAGAGGGAAACATATCCATGCACAAGATGGCACACGCAGAAACAATAACACTGCATTTACATCCCAACAGGACTCCCACTCTAAATCACCGGAGAGGAGGTGCCAGCCACATTCAGACCCCCCAGAAGAGGCCCACAGTGATGACAGCAGCTCTGCACGCCTGGTTCACGATGACCAACCTGGCCCATCAGGGACCTCTGGACAGTCGGATACCCAGGCACACTCTCACACCACCACAAAGCCTCCCCTCTCAGGAAACACCACCACAGCACCCACCCAGTGGGCCCATACCTCTGTCCCCAGGACACGTCAATCAGCAGTGTGTCCACCACTACAGGAACCCCAGGTAATCCCACAAACACAGGACGATCAGGGACCTGGGGTCAGTGGCAGTGGGCACACGGTTCAGGGGACAGAGGCACAGGACAACAGGGAAGCTGGGAAGACTGCTGTGCGACGGGGGAGGACAGGACCAGGGAACCGACCCTCCAGGAGGCACTCACTGCCATCCTGGGAGCATACCAACATTCCCAGGATATGCTGGGCCATAACATGGACAAGATGCAAGAGAACATGCGGCTGCAGGAGGGACAGTACCTGGGGATCAGGGAGGACTTGAAGGCCATTAACACCACCCTGGTCTCCATTGCAGGGGTGCTGCCAGACATGGCCAACAATATGAGGGAGGCACTGGCACACCAGCAGGGCCCCTGTCGCTAGCCAGACTACTGAACAGCCCTCCACCTCAGCTGCCGGTAATGGACAGGAGGCCCCGCCACACGACCAACAGGCCATCAGCACCCCTCCCCCTGCCGAAGGAGAACCACCCCGCAAACGTTCCCCCCAATCCAGGCAGAAGCCAGAGACTATTGCCAAGACCCCCGCCAGGAAATAAGACTCTCCCTATTGTCACCCTTGTGTCCCACTCTGTCAACATGTCCACCTTGAACTGCCATTGCTCCCCTTCCTATATCCCCTTGGAAACTGCACCTGTGATACAAATAGACTGGAGTATAGCTTGGACTTTCCTCCTCCATCATCACAGCTCATTGCACTACCCTCTCTTCTTCAGAGCACTGTACTAAACACACTTTCTTAAAATACAAGTATGGTGTATGTCAAATGTTTTCAAAATGTATTTGTTTAACCAGGTTCAAACATTGCAATTCAACTGTATAGTAATGTTTATATAGAAAAGACCTGTAATTGGCTGCACTGAACACACCAGGAGCAATAGTGGGGCACCAACATCTACAAAAAGAGATGCCAAAGGGTACAGTGAGTGGGCATAGAAGTAGGAATTCACAGCCTGCCAGTGACAATGTCACACATCAAACTGTCAATTGTATGTGAAATAACACTGTTTTACCTGTGGCTCATTGGAAGTATTGACGAATAACTGCACTTCTATTGTCCTCATCCTCTGCCTCCTCATCTTCACTGTCCACAGGGTCCACTGCTGCCACATGGTCATCTCCAGCCTCCTCCTCTTGCAGAAAAGGCCCATGGCATCTCAAGGCAAGGTTGTGCAACATACAGCATGCCACAATGATTTGGCAGACCTACTTGGGTGATTAGCACAGGGATCCACCTGTTAGATGGAGGCACCAAAACCTGGCCTTCAGGAAGCCAAAGGTCCTTTCTATAATACTTCTTGTTTGCCCATGTGCCTCACTGTAACGTCCCTTTGCCCTTGTCCTGGCATTCCTCACAGGGGTCAGTAGCCATGAGAGGTTGGGGTAACCAGAGTCACCTGCAAATATCGAAGGACAACTGTTAGCCAGACATTTACCCATACACCAACATCCAGTTGATGGGAACCAGGGCTCACCTATTAGCCACACCCTGTGCCTCTGGAGTTGGGCCATCACATTTGGGATGCTGCTATTCCTCAGGATAAAGGCATCATTCACAGACCCAGGATACTTGGCATTGACGTGGGAGATGTACTAGTCTGCCTGGCACACCATCTGGACATTCATGGAGTGAAAACTCTTTCGATTACTGAGCACCTGTTCATTTAGCCGGGGGGGAGGCAAATGTAATATGTGTTCCAACTATTGCCCCAATAATGTTGGGGATATCTCCCATTGCATGTAAGTCAGCTTTCACTGTGGCCAAATCCTCTACCTGTGGAAAAAGATGTAGCTGCACATGTGTTTAATCAGGGCAGACAACACTGTGGTCAACACTATTGAGAACATTGGCGGTGACATTCCTGCTGCCAAGCCCACTGTCTCTTGGAAAGAACCAGTTGCCAGGAAATGGAGCACTGATAGGACTTGCACAAGAGGGGTGGATCCCTTGGGGTGACGGATAACAGATATTAGGTCAGGCTCCAATTGGGCACACAGCTCCATGATTGTGGCCCTGTCAAGTCTATAGGTGAGGATAATGTGCCGGTCCTCCATTGTTGCCAAGTCCAACAGGGGTCTGTACACAGGGGGATGTCTCCATCTCCTATTCATCTGCAGCGGTTGCACTCTATGGGGAAAAAGAGTGAGCTGCTGGTCATTATCTGTACATTTTTAACCACTACAGTTCAATGCATGTTGTGACTGTAACATTATTTTGGGGGGATATGTCCAAAATGTAAATTTTTGTACTGTGACGCAGTTAGGATCCATGGCCTGCAACCCCCCCTGAAATGCCTGTCCTGTATGGAGCGACAGGTGGAAATGAGGTAATTCCGCTGATGTTGTGTGCCGTTGCTGGAGGTGGTCGAGAACCGCAGTGTAACTCCTCATTGGTTATCATTTGGCCCTATGGGGTACAGTGGCCAATGGTGATGTACGGCAGCTGTGATGGCACGCACCGCCGCGGACGTGACTGCTGTTTTCTATCTGTTCACTCACTTACTAGCTGACCTTCAAGAGGAGAGGACCTAGCACCTGCATGTGCTGCTGTGACCTGTGTCTGGAACCGACCATGGCTCATGTTACTGGGGAAAGGGCCCCTGCCTTCACCTCGGTGGGGTTGGAGCGGCTGGTGGATGGAGTCCTACCCCAGTACCGACTGCTGTATAGGCCTCCAGACCAACAGGTGAGTACACAGTGAGTACAATGCAAGGGGTGTGAATGTATGGAGTGCTGTGAGTGAAGGCCTCATGTGGGGGGAGTTGGTGGATGGGACCTGGGCAGCGTGCAGCATGTATGCTGGGCCATGTCTGTGCTAATGGGGACGGGAAGGGACATGGTGGGCCATAAGTGTAACAGGCAGGACGGTCAGACTAATACCTTTCCCTGTGTCTATTTCCCTGTAGGTCAGCACCCATCAAAAGAAGGGTATATGGCGTGCCATCACCAAGGACGTGCGAACCCTGGGGGTCTACGGCAGGTGGAGCACCCACTGTCGGAAATGGTGGGAGGACCTGAGACGCTGGGCACGGAAGATGGCGGAGGCCCAGCTGGGGATGGCCTCCCAATGAAGAAGGGGTGCCCGTCGAATCCTGACCCCCTGATGGCCTGCATACTGGCGGTGGCCTATCCTGAGCTAGATGGGCGCTTAGGGGCATCACAGCAGCAACAAGGGGGTGAGTACAGTGCACTACATTACAACATATGCCTAGTGAGGTGGTATCCGGTTGGGGAGCGTGGGCCCTGTGGATGCCCCTAGGCCAGGCCTGGCATTGCAGAGTAGGTGCCATGTTGGGCAGGGTTCTGATGTGAAAGTCCTCCAACCAAGCTAGTCCGCATTGCCTAATGCGTAGGGCTATTCCGTGTGTGAGTGTGTTGTGTACGCCAACAGTGGTGTTGGCGCCGCCATTGACCAAGTGTATCCTTTGTCTCCCCCCCCCTTTTTGGTTTTGTCACCCTGTCCTTATGTACATTAGCATCATCTGACGGAAGAGCAGAGGCACCGGCGAAGGAGGAGGCCGAATCCACCGATGGTGAGGGCACCAGTGGGACGGAGGGTGAGGGGAGCACCACGGTGGCGACTGGAGGGGACAGTTCGGTGTAGGAAGTTGGCTCTGTATGCACTATTTCAAAGTAAGAAATAGTATACACAGAGTCCAAGGGTTACCCTTAGAGGTAAGATAGTGGCAAAAAGAGATAATTCTAATGCTCTATTTTGTGGTAGTGTGGTCGAGCAGGCTTATCAGAGGGTAGTGTTAAGCATTTGTTGTACACACACAGGCAATAAATGAGGAACACAAACTCAAAGACAATTCCAGACCAATAGGTTTTTTTATAGAAACATATATTTTCTTAGTTTATTTTAAGAACCACAGGTTCAAGATTTACAATCAATATTGCAAATGAAAGGTACTTCACTTAGGTATCATAGGAACTTTGAATCAGCAAAATAGCATGTACAGTTTTGGCAAAAATAGCAATAAGCTATTTTAAAACTAGACACAGTGCAAATTTCAACAGTTCCTGGGGGAAGTAAGTGTTAGTTTTGCAGGTAAGTAAACCACCTACAGGGTTCAAAGTTGGGTCCAAGGTAGCCTACCATTGGGGGTTCAGGGCAACCCCAAAGTTACCACACCAGCAGCTCAGGGCCGGTCAGGTGCAGAGGTCAAAGTGGTGTCCAAAACACATAGGCTTCAATGGAGAAGGGGGTGCCCCGGTTACAGTCTGCCAGCAGGTAGGTACCCGCGACTATGGAGGGCAGACCAGGGGTGTTTTGTAGGGCACCAGGGGGGACACAAGTCAGCACAAAAAGTACACCCTCAGCGGCACGGGGCGGCCGGGTGCAGAGTGCAAATAGGCGTCGGGTTTGCAATGGAGTTCAATGGGAGACCCAGGGGTGTCTTCAGCGAAGCAGGCAGGCAAGCGGGGGCTCCTCGGGGTAGCCACCACCTGGGCAAGGGAGAGGGCCACCTGGGGGTCTCTTCTGCACTGGAGGTCGGATCCTTCAGGTCCTGGGGGCTGCGGGTGCAGTGTCTTTACCAGGCGTCGGGTTCTTAGAAGCAGGCAGTCGCGGTCAGGGGGAGCCTCTGGATTCCCTCTGCAGGCATCGCGGGGGGGGCTAAGGAGGGTCAACTCGGGCTACTCACAGGGTTGTAGTCGCCGGGGAGTCCTCACTGTAGTGTTGTTTCTCCGCAGGTCGAGCCGGGGGCGTCGGGTGCAGAGTGGAAAGTCTCACGCATCCGGTGGGAAACGTGCAGTCCTTTAAAAGTAGTTTATTTGTTCCAAAGTTGTTTCTTCTTTGGAGTAGAGCCGCTGTCCTTGGGAGTTCTTGGTCCTTTTAGATGCAGGGTAGTCCTCTGAGGCTTCAGAGGTTGCTGGACCCTGGGGAGAGCGTAGCTGTTGCAGTTTTTCTTGAAGTGGGGAGTCAGGCCGGTAGGGCTGGGGCCAAAGCAGTTGGTGTCTCCGTCTTCTCTGCAGGGCTTCAGGTCAGCAGTCCTTCTTCGTCTTAGGTTGCAGGAATCTATCTTGCTTGGTTCTGGGGGCCCCTAAATACTCCATTTAGGGGTGTGTTTAGGACTGGGGGGTTAGTAGCCAATGGCTACTAGCCCTGAGGGTGGCTACACCCTCTTTGTGCCTCCTCCCTGAGGGGAGGGGGGCACATCCTTAATCCTATTGTGGGAATCCTCCATCTGCAAGATGGAGGATTTCTAAAAATCAGAGTCACCTCAGCTCAGGACACCTTAGGGGTTGTCCTGACTGGCCAGTGACTCCTCCTTGTTTTTCTCATTATCTCCTCCGGCCTTGTGGTGCTGTAACAAAGGGGGTGAGCCTTTGAGGCTCACCGCCAGGTGTTACAGTTCCTGCAGGGGGAGGTGAGAAGCTCCTCCACCCAGTACAGGCTTTGTTACTAGCCACAGAGTGACAAAGGCACTCTCCCCATGTGGCCAGCAACATGTCTGGTGTGTGGCAGGCTGGCAAAACTAGTCAGCCCACACTGGAAGTAGGATATGTTTTCAGGGGGCATCTCTAAGATGCCCTCTGGGATGTATTTCACAATAAAATGTACACTGGCATCAGTGTGCATTTATTGTGCTGAGAAGTTTGATACCAAACTTCCCAGTTTTCAGTGTAGCCATTATGGTGCTGTGGAGTTTGTGTATTACAGACTCCCAGACCAAATACTCTTATGGCTACCCTGCACTTACAATGTCTAAGGTTTTGCTTAGACACTCTAGGGGCATAGTGCTCATGCACCTATGCCCTCACCTATGGTATAGTGCACCCTGCCTTAGGGCTGTAAGGCCTGCTAGAGGGGTGACTTATCTATGCCATAGGCAGTGTAAGGTTGGCATGGCACCCTGAGGGGAGTGCCATGTCGACTTAGTCATCTTCTCCCCACCAGCACACACAAGCTGGCAAGCAGTGTGTCTGTGCTGAGTGAGGGGTCCCTAGGGTGGAATAAGACATGCTGCAGCCCTTAGAGATCTTCCCTGGCATCAGGACCCTTGGTACCAGGGGTACCAGTTACAAGGGACTTACCTGGATGCCAGGGTGTGCCAATTGTGGAGACAAAGGTATAGTTTTAGGGAAAGAACACTGGTGCTGGGGCCTGGTTAGCAGGCCTCAGCACACTTTCAAATCATAACTTGGCATCAGCAAAGGCAAAAAGTCATGGGGTAACCATGCCAAGGAGGCATTTCCTTACACAACCCCCCCAAATGAAAGAGGATGAGACTAACCTTTCCCAAGAGAGTCTAAGTGGAAGAACCTGGAAAGGCCATCTGCATTGGCATGGGCAGTCCCAGGTCTGTGTTCCACTATAAGGTCCATTCCCTGTAGGGAGATGGACCACCTCAACAGTTTTGGATTTTCACCTTTCATTTGCATTAGCCATCTGAGAGGTCTGTGGTCAGTTTGGACTACAAAGTGAGTACCAAAGAGGTATGGTCTCAGCTTCTTCAGGGACCAAACCACAGCAAAGGCCTTCCTCTCAATAGCACTCCAACGCTGCTCCCTGGGGAGTAACCTCCTGATAATGAAAGCAACAGACTGGTCAAGGCCATCATCGTTTGTTTGAGACAAAACTGCCCCTATCCCATGTTCAGAGGCATCAGTCTGCACAATGAACTGCTTGGAGTAATCTGGAGCTTTTAGAACTGGTGCTGTGCACATAGCTTGTTTCAGGGTGTCAAAGGCCTGTTGGCATTCTACAATACAGTTTACCTTCTTGGGCATTTTCTTGGAGGTAAGTGCTGTGAGGGGTGTCACTATTGATCCATATCCCTTCACAAACCTCCTGTAGTACCCAGTCAAGCCAAGGAATGCCCTGACTTGAGTCTGGGATTTTGGAGCTACCCAGTCTAGAATAGTCTGGATCTTGGGTTGGGGTGGCTGAACTTGGTCTCCACCTACAACGTGTCCCAAGTAAACCGCAGTTCCCTGCCCTATCTGGCATGTGGATGCCTTGATAGAGAGGCCTGCTGCTTGCAGGGCCTTCAAAACCCTCTTCAGGTGGACCAGGTGATCCTGCCAGCTGGAGCTAAAGACAGCAATATCATCAAGATAAGGTGCACTAAAGGACTCCAAGCCAGCAAGGACTTGATTCACCAACCTTTGGAAGGTGGCAGGGGCATTCTTTAGACCAAAGGGCATAACAGTAAACTGATAGTGCCCATCAGGTGTGGAAAGTGCTGTCTTTTCTTTTGTTCCTGGTGCCATTTTGATTTGCCAGTACCCTGCTGTCAAGTCAAAGGTACTTAAGTATCAGGCAGCACCTAGTTTGTCAATCAATTAATCTGCCCTTGGAATGGGATGGGCATCTGTCTTGGTGAAAGAATTAAGTCCTCTGTAGTCCACACAGAACCTCATCTCTCTCTTTCCATCTTTGGTGTGAGGATTGGGGACTAAGACCACTGGACTAGCCCAGGGACTGTCAGAGTGCTCAATGACTCCCAATTCCAGCATCTTGTGGACTTCAACTTTGATGCTTTCCTTAACTTGGTCAGACTGTCTGAAAATTTTGTTTTTGACAGGCATGCTGTCTCCTGTGTCCACATCATGGGTACACAGTTGTGTCTGACCAGGGGTTAGGGAAAAGAGCTCAGCAAACTGTTGTAAGACTTTCCTACAGTCAGATTGCTGTTGGCCAGAGAGGGTGTCTGAATAGATCACTCCATCAACTGAGCTATCTTTAGGGTCTGTGGAGAGGAGATCAGGGAGAGGTTCACTCTCAGCTTCCTGGTCCTTATCTGTTACCATCAACAGATTCACATCTGCCCTGTCATGAAAGAGTTTGAGGCGGTTCACATGGATCACCCTTTTGGTGGTCCTGCTAGTGCCTAGGTCTACCAGGTAGGTGACCTGACTCTTTCTCTCTAGCACTGGGTAAGGGCCACTCCATCTGTCCTAAAGTGCCCTGGGAGCCACAGGCTCCCGAACCCAGACTTTCTGCCCTGGCTGAAATTCATCCATAGCAGCCTTTTGGTCATGCCACATCTTCTGGAGTTGTTGGCTGGCCTCAAGGTTTTTGCTTGCCTTTTCCATGTACTCTGCCATCCTGGAACGTAGGCCCAGTACATAGTCCACTATATCTTGTTTAGGCTCATGGAGAGGTCTCTCCCAGCCTTCTTTTACAAGAGCCAGTGGTCCCCTGACAGGATGGCCAAACAGAAGTTCAAAGGGGGAAAACCCTACTCCCTTCTGAGGCACCTCTCTGTAGGCGAAAAACAGACATGGCAAGAGGACATCCCATCTCCTTTTGAGCTTTTCAGGGAGCCCCATGATCATGCCTTTCAATGTCTTGTTAAATCTTTCTACAAGACCATTGGTTTGTGGATGGTATGGTGTGGTGAATTTGTAAGTCACTCCACATTCATTCCACATATGTTTCAGGTATGCTGACATGAAGTTGGTACCCCTGTCAGACACCACCTCGTTAGGAAATCCCACTCTGGTAAAGATACCAATGAGTGCTTTAGCTACTGCAGGGGCAGTAGTGGACCTAAGGGGAATTGCTTCAGGGTACCTAGTGGCATGATCCACTACCACTAGGATATACTGGTTCCCTGAGGCTGTGGGAGGTTCAAGTGGACCCACTATGTCCACACCCACTCTTTCAAAGGGGACCCCCAACACTGGAAGTGGAATGAGGGGGGCCTTTGGGTGTCCACCTGTCTTACCACTGGCTTGACAGGTGGCACAGGAGACACAAAACTCCTTTACCTTCTGGGACATGTTGGGCCAATAGAAATGGTTAACTAACCTTTCCCTAGTCTTGTTTTGTCCCAAATGCCCAGCAAGTGGAATATCATGAGCTAAGGTTAGAATGAACTCCCTAAACTCCTGAGGCACTACCACTCTCCTAGTGGCACCAGGTTTGGGATCTCTTGCCTCAGTGTAGAAGAATCCATCTTCCCAAAAGACTCTATGGGGGTCATTTTGACCTCGGCGGTCTTTTCCCAAGACCACCGAGGGACCTCCGTGTGGAAGACCGCCAGTGGTGGCGGTTTGCCGCTCGCGTATTATGACTCTTGGCAGCTCTCCGTCCTTTTTCGGATGGAGAGCCGCCAACAGCCATACTGGCGGGCGGTGGGGAAGTGGAGGTAGCTCCACCTCCACCGCCACGCCAACAGAACACCACCCACGGAATCACGTCCTGTGATTCGGCATGGCAGTGTTCTGTTGACGGTGTGGTGTCGGCGGAGCTGCCCCCATGGCTCCAGTCCCCTCCCGGAGGATCGACGGAACAGGTAAGTCGATCGTCCATTAGGGGAGGGGGATGGGGGGTGTTGTGTGTTGTGTGCGTGCATGAGGGTGTGTGTGTGTGTATTTAGAGGGGGGGTGTGAGTGCGTGTATGCTTGCGGGGGTGTTACGTGTTTGGGAATGAGTGCATGTATGTCTGTGGGTATGTCTGTATGGATGTGTGCATGTATGTGTGAATGTGGGTGTGCGTGTCTGAGTGTGTGTGTGGATGTTGGCATGTATGTTGGTGTGTGTGTGCGTGTATGTGTTTTGGTGGTGCCTGCGTGCGTGTCATGTGTGTGTGTTTGTGTTATTTGATGTTCGGGTCGGGGTGGGGATGGGGGCCCTGCCACCTTTGGGGAGTGGCAGGGGTGGCGGGGGGTGTAGGGGAGGGAGTCGGGGTGGAGGTGGGGGAGACCCCTAAAAGTGCCAGGGAAGGAATTCCCTGGCACTGATAGTGCTTACCGTCATGGATTTCATGGCGGTTTCAAACCGCATGAAATCCATGGCGGTCAGCCGGGTCCAAATACCGCCGGCGGTATAGTGACCCAGGTCTCCAGCCCGGCGGTTGTCTCCACCCTGGCGGGCCGAACGGAGAAGTGGCGGATGACCATGGCGGTAAACCACCATGGTCATAATTAAAAACAAAAGACCGCCAGCCTGTTGGCGGTCTTACCGCCACTTCTTCGCCTTCCGCCAGGGTCGTAATGACCCCCTATGTGTTCCAGTGATTTTTCCTTTGGTCTATTCAGGAGCTTGCTGCCTAAGGCCTTCAAGAGAGGGACATGTTTCT
Source organism: Pleurodeles waltl (assembly GCF_031143425.1). Lineage (NCBI taxonomy): Eukaryota > Metazoa > Chordata > Amphibia > Caudata > Salamandridae > Pleurodeles > Pleurodeles waltl. Next base: position 934,276,497 of record NC_090449.1, read on the forward strand.
TGCCCCTTACACAACTGTTCCATTGGGGATCTGCCTGGGCTTAAGAGTTCAACCTGATAAGGTTCCAACTCCATGGGCTCAGTTCCCTCAGAGGGCAGAACTTCTTCCTGGGAAGAGAGGTTGTCTTTCTCTTGTTGTGCTGAAGCTGGTTCCCCAGTCTTCTTTACTTTTCTCTTGGACATACGCTTGACCCTATCTTCTCCGCCAGCAAACACGTCTTCTTCAGCCACACCTCCCTTCTACACTGGACTGACCACAGCTGTGTCCACTTCACATTCCGACGCGAGACCCGCCACCTCCGCACTCAACCCATCCCTCGTCGACAGTGGAACAAGATCCCCGAAGAGCAACTCTTCTCAGCACTCGCCGCCAACCAACCCACCCTCACCACCGACCCCAACGACGCAGCCCTCAGCCTCACAAACTGGATCTCCAACTGCGCAGACAACCTTGCTCCCCTCAAACGCACGCATCGACAGACCAACACCAAAAAACCTCTCTGGTTCTCTGACACCCTCAAAGAATCAAAGAAAACTTGTTGCGCCCTCGAGAAGGCCTGGCGCAAGGACCACACCGCTGACAACATGACCGCCCTCAAGAACGCTACCCGCGAACACCACCGCCTGATCCGCGCTGCTAAAAATAACTTTTTCACCGACAGACTGGACAAAAACAGCCACAACAGCAGAGAACTCTTCAGCATCGTCAAGGAATTCTCCAACGCCAACGCCGTCACGCCCTCACAGGATTTGTGCAAATCCCTCGCCACTTTCTTCCATCGCAAGATCAGCGGCCTCCACGACAGTTTCGGACACCAGACCCAACATAACACCACCAAACCCGCACCCCCCGGCCATTACCCTCAACAACTGGACCCACATCAACACTGAAGAAACCAAATCCATCATGAACTCTATCCACTCCGGCGCCCCTTCGGATCCCTGCCCTCACTTCATCTTTAACAAAGCCGACGACATCATCGCCCCACACCTCCAGACCATCATCAACTCTTCTTTTTCTTCTGCTACCTTCCCCGAATGCTGGAAACACGCCGAAGTCAACGCCCTACTAAAGAAACCTACGGCTGACCCGAGCGACCTGAACAACTTCTGCCCCATCTCTCTTCTGCCTTTCCCAGCCAAGGTAATAGAGAAGACCGTCAACAAACAGCTGACCACCTTCCTGGAAAACAAGAACCTGCTCGACCCTTCACAAACCGGATTCCGAACCAACCACAGCACGGAAACCGCCCTCATCTCAGTCACTGACGACATCAGAACCCTGATGGACAACGGTGAAACAGTCGCCCTCATTCTCCTCGACCTCTCGGCTGCCTTCGACACCGTCTGTCACCGCACCCTAATCACCCGCCTCAGCTCCACTGGGATCCAAGGCCAGGCCCTGGACTGGATCGCCTCCTTCCTCTCAAACCGTTCCCAAAGAGTTTACCTCCCTCCGTTTCGCTCAGAACCCACCGAGATCATCTGCGGCGTACCTCAAGGCTCATTGCTCAGCCCGACACTCTTCAATGTCTACAAGAGCCCCCTCGCCAACATCGTTCGCAAGCACGACATCATCATCACCTCCTACGCCGACGACACCCAACTTATACTCTCCCTCACCAAGGACCCCGCCAGCGCCAAGACCAACCTACAAGAGGGTATGAAGGACGTCGCAGATTGGATGAGGCTCAGCCGCCTAAAGCTGAACTCTGAAAAAACGGAAGTCCTCATCCTCGGCAACACCCCGTCGGCCTGGGACGACTCCTGGTGGCCCACGGCCCTCGGCACCGCACTGACCCCACAGACCACGCCCGCAACCTCGGCTTCATCTTGGACCCTCTTCTCACCATGACCAAGCAAGTCAACGCCGTGTCCTCCGCCTGCTTCCTCACCCTCCGCATACTCTGCAAGATCTTCCGCTGGATCCCCGCAGACACTAGAAAAACCGTGACCCACGCCCTCGTCACGAGCCGCCTGGACTACGGCAACACCCTCTACGCCGGGACCACAGCCAAACTCCAAAATCGCCTGCAACGCATTCAAAACGCACCGGCACGCCTCATCCTCGACGTACCCCGCAACAGCCACATCTCCGCACACCTGAGACACCTGCATTGGCTACCAGTCAGCAAATGGATCACCTTTCGACTTCTCACCCACGCACACAAAGCCCTCCACAACAAGGGACCGGAATACCTCAACCGACGCCTCAGCTTCTACGTCCCCACCCGCCTCCTCCGTTCCTCTGGTCTCGCACTCGCTGCCGTCCCTCGCATCCGCCGCTCCACGGCGGGTGGGAGATCTTTTTCCTTCCTGGCGGCCAAGACCTGGAACTCCCTCCCCACCAGCCTCAGGACCACCCAGGACCACCCCGCTTTCCGGAGACTCCTAAAAACCTGGCTATTCGAGCAGCAGTAACCCCCCCTTTCCCCTAGCGTCTTGAGACCCGCACGGGTGAGTAGCGCGCTTTATAAATGTTAATGATTTGATTTGGAGGGTTGGGCCCTTTTTCCAGGCTCCAACACCACTTTTTCACCCTGAGCCTTGCACTGTGCCCTTGGCTTGACACACACCAGCTCAGGGATACCTAGCATGGCTGCATGGGTTTTGAATTCTACTTCAGCCCATGCTGTGGACTCCAGGTCATTTCCAAGCAAACAGTCTACAGGGATATTTGAGGAGACCACCACCTGTTTCAGGCCATTGACCCCCTCCCCACTCTAAAGTTACCATAGCCATGGGATGTACTTTAGTCTGATTGTCAGCGTTGGTGACTGGATAAGTTTATCCAGCCAGGTATTGACCAGGGGAAGCCAGTTTCTCTGTCACTATGGTGACACTGGCACCTGTATCCCTCAGGCCTTCTACACTAATCCCATTAATCAAGAGTTGCTGCCTGTATTTTTGCATACTAGGGGGCCAGGCAGCCAGTGTGGCTAAGTCCACCCCACCCTCAGAGACTAATGTAGCTTCAGTGTGAACCTTGATTTGCTCTGTGCATACTGTTGATCCCACCTGGAGACTGGCTATTCCAGTGTTAGCTGGAGTAGAGTTTCAAGTGGAACCTTTCTTGGGACAGGCCTTGTCTCCGGTTTGGTATCCCTGCTGATTACAGCTACGACACAAGGCCTTTTTGGGATCAAAGTTTTTAGCCTTGTACCCAAAATTGGATTGTGAAGAGGCTTTGGACCCTCCCTCCTGAGCAGGTTTTTGGGGCCCTGTAGAAGACTCTTTACTTTTTCCCTTGGATGTCTCAACACTCTTCCCCTGGGGAGTCTTTGTGACCCCTTTCTTTTGGTCACCCCCTGTGGAAGTCTTGGTCACCCTAGTCTTGACCCAATGGTCCGCCTTCTTTCCCAATTCTTGGGGAGAAATTGGTCCTAGGTCTACCAGATGCTGATGCAGTTTATCATTGAAACAATTACTTAACAGGTGTTCTTTCACAAATAAATTGTACAGCCCATCATAATCATTTACACCACTGCCATGAGTCCAACCATCCAGTGTTTTGGCTGAGACGTCAACAAAATCAACTCAGGTCTGGCTCGAGGAATTTTGAGCCCCCCTGAACCTAATCCTGTACTCCTCAGTTGAGAATCCAAAGCCCTCAATCAGGGTAGTCTTCATGAGGTCATAGGATTCTGCATCTTTTCCAGAGAGTGTGAGGAGTCTATCCCTACACTTTCCAGTGAACATTTCCCAAAGGAGAGCACCCCAGTGAGATCTGTTTACTTTTCTGGTTGCCCAAGCCCTCTCAAAAGCTGTGAACCATTTGGTGATGTCATGACCATCTTGATATTTAGTTACAATCCCTTTAGGGATTTTCAACATGTCAGGAGAATCTCTGACCCTATTTATGTTGCTGCCACCATTGATGGGACCTAAGCCCATCTCTCGTCTTTCCCTTTCTATGGCTAGGATCTGTCTTTCCAAAGCCAATCTTTTGGCCAACCTGGCTAGCAGGAGGTCATCTTCATTGAGGCTACCCTCAATGCTTGCAGAGCTGTTGGACTCTCCTGTGAGAGAAGCAACATCTCTGACTATCACTTCTGGAGTCAGGGTTGGAGAAACCCTGGGCTCCCTAACTAGGAGAGGGGGTGGGAAATGTCCCTCCTCATCACTAGCTTCCCCCTCTGTGAAGATATCATCAGAGGGGATGTTTTTAGCAAACTCTGCCAAAAGCTCCTGGAGCTGTACTTTGGTAGGGTTTGAACCAGTCTTTATCTTTTTGATTTTGCAGAGAGACCTTAACTCTGACATCCTAAGATGCAGGTAAGGGGTGAGGTTGAGTTCCACCACTATCTCTTCTGCAGCAGACATTATGGGGGTCATTACAACATTGGCGGTAAAAGCTGCTTACCGCCGTGCAGAAGACCGCCAACACACCGCAGCGGAATTCCGCCACAGCTATTACGACCCACATCCCGAAATCCGACAAAATTCAGACACCCACACAAGTCCGCCACACCAAAGGTCAGTGATAAACTGGCAAAAACAAAACCTCCACCGTCATGCCAACAGAAATACGCCCATGCTATCACGACCCACAAATCCACATGGCGGTCTTTCAACCGCGGTATTCCATTGGCGGTGCACACCGCCGCGCTCAAAATACACACACTCTTACAAAACACAGCCACATTGGACAATTCAAAATACACACACCTGATACACATACACACACCACTCCCACACACCCAATACAATATAAAACACACACCCACATCACCCACAAACCCCTACGACCAAAAATTCAGAAAGAAGGCCAGAGAGATACACCACCATCCACAAACTAGCAGCCACAGGCACTCAACATCATCACCCACACTACTTCCACGCACAAAACACCACACACCACTACATTTCACCACACTTATCACCACATACACCACCCCACACATCACCTACACCACCCCATGGCACGGCAAAGACACCCCAGGTTCTCGGAGGAGGAGCTCAGGGTCATGGTGGAGGAAATCGTCCGGGCAGAGCCACAGCTATTTGGATCACAGGTCCAGCACACCTCCATAGCTAGTAAGATGGAGCTATGGTGAAGAATAGTTGACAGAGTCAACGCAGTGGGACAGCACCCAAGAAATCGGGACGACATCAGTAAGAGGTGGAACGACCTACTGGGGAAGGTGCGTTCCGTGGTCTCAAGACACCACCTGGCGGTTCAGCGGACTGGCGGCGGACCCCCACCTCCTCCCCCACAACTAACAACATGGGAGGAGCAGGTCTTGACTATTCTGCATCCTGAGGAACCATCAGCTCCACCCTGGGCACCATCGTAGGGGTGCTGAAGGAGATACTTAACACCAGGAGGGACACTGAGGCACTTCAAGGGGCCCCTGACACTAGCATAGACGAAGAACTGCCCACCGCCCCCGCCGGCACTAGTGGACAGGAAGCCCCGCCACAGGACCACCACACCTGCACCCCACCCCCTGCAGATGGAGAACCACTCCGCAAACGGTCCCTGAGATCCAGGACTAAGACAGAGAACGATGCCAAGACCCCCGCCAAGAAATGAGACCACCCTGATTGTCATCCTTTTGTCCCATCTTGTCACCCTGTCCATCCTCAAACTGCCCCAGCTCCACTTTCTATGCCCCTTTGGACAATGCACCTGTGAGACTAATAGCTTTGACTCTGCCATGGACATTCCTCCACCATCACCCCTCACCATTTTACAACCCCCTCCAATATTGAGCACTTATATAAACACCCTTAAAGCACAAAACAATCTGGAGTCTGTCTGTGATTTCGAATTAGTGTATTAGCAATTACAGTGACAAAATGTTCTTTCAAATGTAATGTCAACATACCTATGTGACACCGCTCTAGCCCATGAGTAAACAAAGCAGATGTCACACAGTGGGACCCACATCTGTGAAATCGTAAGGGAAAGTGAAAAGTCAGTGACCACACACTGGGTGAAAAGGACAGACAATATAGAGGTAGTAGTGTTAAAGTACATGTAGCAGGCAGGTTTGTCTTCTTACCTGTGTCTCACTGGAAGTATTGCAGGATCACCGAGTTCCTGTTGTCGATGGCCTCTTCTTTTGCTTCCTCGTCTTCACTGTCCACAGGCTCCACAGCTGCCACAATACCTCCAGCTGGACCATCCTCCTGCAGAAAAGGCACCTGTCGTCGCAAAGCCAAGTTGTGAAGCATACAGCAGGCCACAATGATCTGGCATACCTTCTTTGGTGAGTAGAATAGGGAACCACATGTCATATGTAGGCACCGGAACCTGGCCTTCAGGAGGCCGAAGGTCCGCTCTATAATCCTCCTAGTTCACCCATGGGCCTCATTGTAGCGTTCCTCTGCCCTTGTCCTGGGATTCCTCACTGGAGTCAGTAGCCATGACAGGTTGGGGTAACCAGAGTCACCTGCAAATGGCGAGGGACAACTGTTAGACACACACTAACTCTTAGGGATATCCCCAGACCCAGACAACTATTCCCACTGATTTGGTTCCAGGTGCTCACCTAGTAGCCACACACGGTGCCTCTGGAGTTGCCCCGTCACATAAGGGATGCTGCTATTCCGTAGGATGTAAGCGTCATGCACTGAGCCAGGGAATTTTGCATTAACATGGGAGAAGTACTGGTCTGCCAATCACACCATCTGCACATTCATCGAATGGTAACTCTTCCGGTTTCTGTACACCTGTTCACTCCTGTGGGGGGAGGGGACCAAGGCCACATGTGTCCCATCAATGGCACCTATGATGTTCGGGATATGTCCCAGGGCATAGAAGTCACCTTTCACTGTAGGCAAATCCTCCACCTGAGGGAAAACAATGTAGCTCCGCATGTGTTTCAGCAGGGCAGACAACACTCTGGACAACACGTTGGAAAACATAGGCTGGGACATCCCTGATGCTATGGCCACTGTTGTTTGAAATGACCCACTTGCAAGGAAATGGAGTACTGACAGCACCTGCACTTGAGGGGGGATTCCTGTGGGACGGCGGATAGCTGACATAAGGTCTGGCTCCAACTGGGCACACAGTACCAGGATTGTGGCACGATGAAGCCTGTAGGTGATGATCACATGTCTTTCCTCCATTGTCGACAGGTCCACCAGCGGTCTGTACACTGGAGGATGCCGCCACCTCCTCACATGCCCCAGCGGACGGTGCCTATGGAGTAGAACAGTGAGCACAGAGTCAACCAACTCTGAGGTACGTAAACACAATTTGCTCAGAAAACTATTCATAAACCGGAATTTGCCTGTATGAGTGTTGAGCCAAGGCCTAGGTATGTGTGACGCAGTTGAAAATGAAGCCATGTGGGCCCCTCAAATGGCGGCTGCCTGACCTCTAAAGTGGGACAATGGGATATGAGGTAAATGCGCTGGTGTTGTACACCGTCGCGGTAGGCGGTCGAAGACCGTGGCGCAATTCTGCATTGGTTAACATTGGACCCTATGGCTCCCAGGAGCCAATGACGATTTACACCAGCAGTGACGGTACGCACCGCCGCGGACGTGACTGACATTTTCTATCTGTTCAATCACTCGATACCTGATCTTCGGCAGGAGAGGACCTACACTGCAAGTGCTGCTGTGACCTCAGTCTGGAAGAGACAATGGCTCATGCATCTGGGGAAAGGGCCCCTGCCTTCAGCACGGAGGAGTTGGAGAAACTCGTGGATGGGGTCCTCCCCCAGTACACGCTACTCTACGGTCCTCCAGATAAACAGGTAAGTACACAGGGAGCATGCTGTATGGGCAATGCCTGTGTGGAGTGGTGTGGTTGAAAGATAGGGGGGGGGGAATGAGGCGTGCATGAAACGACGGTGAGTGCATGTACCACATGGCAAGTGTAGGGATGCGGGCCAATGACTGTGACGGTGCAGTTGGTAATAACTTCTCTTTTTTCCCTGTACAATTCATGTAGTTCAGCGCCCACCAGAAGAAGGATATTTGGAGTGCCATCGCCAAGGACGTCCGGACCCTGGGGGTCTACCACAGACGGAGCACCCACTGCTGGAAAAGATGGGAAGACATTCGCCGCTGGAGCAAGAAGACAGCGGAGGCCCAGCTGGGGATGGCCTCCCAACGTGGGAGGGGTGCCCGTCGCACCAGGACCCCCATGATGTTCAGGATCCTGGCGGTGGTGTACCCAGAGTTGGATGGGCGCTTGAGGGCATCACAGCAGCCACAAGAGGGTGAGTACAATCTCATTCTGCTGATTCAGAGCGCATTGTAGGTGTCTGGGTGGGGGAGGTGGGCTGTGGGTTCCATTAGGACAGGGCGAGTTTGCTAGTTAAGTCCCCTTTTTCAGGCAGACCCTGTGGCACCCCACCCCACCTGGGTACAGTGCCAACTACACCTAGTCAGGCTCCTGTGACATCCATGTGTGCAGAAATCGGCCATAGCCTTGTAAGCCATGTCCCAGGGATTGAATAGTGGACCCCAAGTGCGCGGCGTAGTGCAGGGGGCTTCTGTGACTGTTGTGTCCGCCAACGGTAGCGGTATTGCATGCACTCAACATGTCTTTCTTCTGTCTTCCCCCCTTTTTGTGGTCTCCCTGTACTTGTGTGCATTAGCATCATCAGGTGGAGGAGAAGTAGCACCGGAGCAGGAGGAAGCTGCATCCCACATGGCCCTGGAGGGCGAGACTACGGACTCCAAATTCACCAGTGGGACGGAGTGCGAGGGGTGCTCCACGGCGGGGACAGGAGCTGACACCAGCGATACGTACTCCTCCTCTGATGGGAGCTCCCTTGTGGTGGCGGCCCCATCGGTGCCCCCCCGAATCTACAGGTACAGCCGCCACCCCCCTCCAGCACCGCCCTCCCAGCAGCCCCTCAGCCTTTGCCCCGTGCCTGCTCACCCAGGTGGGTGGGTATCACCTTCGCCCCAGACACCTCAGGCCCTGCCCCTGTCACCCCTGCTGCCCTCAGTGAAGAGGCCATTGACCTCCTCAGGTCCCTCACTGTTGGGCAGTCTACCATTTTGAATGCCATCCTGGGTGTAGAGAGGCAGTTGCAACAAACCAATGCATTCCTGGAGGGCATTCATTCTGGTCAGGCAGCCCTTCAGCGAGGTTTTTCAGACTCTGGCCTCAGCACTGATAGCAGCCATTGTCCCTGTCTCTAGCCTCCCCCTCCAACTTCCTCCACCCAGACCCACACCCCTGTACCTCAGCCTATCCCAAGCACACCATCAGACCAGCATGCACACACCTCAACACACAAAGGAAGCTCAGGCAAACATAAGCACCACACATCCCACAGGCACTCACGCAAGCATCAGACACATGCAGACATACCAACATCCAGTGCCTCCACTGTGTCCCCCTCCCCCTCGTCTCCCTCATCCCTCCCTGTCTCGTCTCCACTCACACCTGCATGCACTACATCCCAAGGTACACAAACGCAGCCACACACCCACCCAACAGCCATCCACCTCACGACCACTACCTCTTCCTCCACTCCCAAACCTTCTCCATCTACCCGTCCCAGTGTTCCTAAGAAACTTTTCATGGCCACCCTTGACCTCTTTCCCTCACCTCCACCACCCTGTCAGTCTCCTAGGGCCCGACTCTCCAGGTCCCAACCTAACACCTCAGCCACAACATCGGCGGGACCAGTGGTGCCAGTAGTCACCGGATTATGGAGTGCACCAGGCAGCAGGGCAGGCAGTGTGGCAAGGAGCCACAGCACGGACAGTCCCCCACCTGCCAAGCATCAAAAGTTGGCTAGTGCCCGGCGGGGCAGGGGGAAGACACCAGCCAACAAAGCCGCTCCCAGGGGTACAGTTGGGATTGTGGAGTCAGCTGCGACACCTTCCAAGGTTGGGAAGGGGCACAAGAAAACCGGCAAGTCTGGGAAGATCAGCACTGCGGAGATGACCGCCATCAGCCCTGCTGCCCAGGAGGCGACCACCAGCAGCCCCACTGCCACAGAAAGGACCGCCAGCAGCAGCCCCGTTGCCCAGGAGGGGACCAACAGCAGCCCCACTGCCACAGACAGGACCGCCAGCAGCAGCCCCGCTGTCCAGGAGGTGGCCGCCAGCAGCACCACTGCCCCAGACAGGACCGCCAGCAGCAGCCCGCTGCCCAGGAGGGTGACCGCCAGAAGCCCCACTGCCCCAGACAGGACCGCCAGCAGCAGCCCCGTTGCCCAGGAGGCAACCGCCAGCAGCCCCACTGCCACAGACAGGACCGCCAGCAGCTGAACCGCTGCCAAGGACACCGCCGCCACAAGCACTGCAGGCCCATGAGCGCCAAAAGCTCTGACTCTACTGAGGCCGGATGAAGCACTCAGGGCACAAAGCCCCCTCCAGAACCAGTTGGGACTGTTATCCACTACCTCTTTCCTTGGCAGGATGAAGCACTCTGGGCACAAAGCCCCCTCTAGAACCAGTGGAGATTGACATCCACTACCTCAGTCCTTGGCAGGATGAAGCACTCTGGGCACAAGGCCCCCTCCAGAACCAGTAGAGATTGACATCCAATTGAGAGACTGTGGTTTGCACTCCCCAGGATTGAACAGTGGGCATGAGACCCCCTCGTGGATTTGGCGTCGTGCACTGAACCGGCTGAGTTGCCCACCCTTTCCCTTCCCCCTGAGGTGCCTGTTTTATTTCTATCTGATGCCCCGGCAGTGTTCTCTCCGTGTTGTTTGGGTATCTTGTGTGGGCCTCGCCCATGCCTTTTGGGCCCAGTGATCCACGGACTATGATGGTGGACTCCCTTGGACTTGTGTTCTTGGTGTATTTAATTGTATATAGTATAAATGTATATATTTGTAAATATTTTGGATGTATGTAATTGAATATATCACAATTTTTTTACTCATTTCTTTTGTCCTTGCATTTTTGCAGTGGGGTTTTGGGGGGTGTAACTGTGATGTATCATGATGTATTTGCGTGTGTGTTGTAGTGGGTGAGGGTGGGGGTGGGGGTGTTGCGTGTGTGTGTCACTGTTTTTTCCCTACCCCCTCCCCTGTGTCGTAGGTGCAGTACTCACCGTGGTCTTCGCCGCCGGCGTTCGTGCTCCTGGTAGAAGAGCAGGAAGATAAAGGCTGGAAAAATCTGGAGCTCTGGTTCCATGGCGTCCTGGTTCCTCGTGGGGTGTGCAGAGGTGAGCGTTTTCCCTTCGAAGTCCTGTTTCCGCCGTGTTTTTGTTCGTGGTGAATCCGCCCCGGAATAGGTGGCGGATTGGTGGGTTGTAATTCTGGGGGCGGTACATTGTCCTCCGTCTGTTGGCGGTAACCACCGTTGTGTTTGTTTGTACCGCCATGGCGGTCGGAGTGTTAAAGTGGCTGTCTATGTTGGCGGTTTCCGCCGCAGTTGTAATTCCATTTTTTTTTACTGCCGGCCTGTTGGCGGTCTTACCACCGCTTTAACACCGACCCCCAAGGTTGTAATGACCACCAATATATTTAAATGATGCCTCAGATTAATTGAATATTGTACACTTGAGGTAGGGCCAAACCTAGTATGCCAGCCCTAGGGGTAGTATTAGCAGGGTGCTAAGAGGAGGAATACATTTGTACCTCCTTCATTTCTGAATTCCTATGTCTGCTGCAATCTCCTGGATGCATAGGAAGAGTAAAATGCCAGAAATTATTGTTTAAGACCGTGAAGCTGTAACTCCATGCACATAAACAATCATATGTAAATGGTGATTTGGCTCTTCCGACTGTGCTGCATTCTACAGCTCACACAGAAGTGCCTGAATGCCATTGGTGATTGTTACTGTGCATGAAGGGACACTTTTACACACATTAAGAGTCACCCCCTCAACACATACATCCTTGCACAATGGTGCAAGAATGCTTACAATTACGCTGGCAGTTGAATCTTGCACCAGTATGTGGGACAACAGAAGTCCTTGTGAACATGCAGACACCACCTCCAGTCGCAAAGAGGAGAATTGAATTAGCAGACATCCCACAGGCCCCACTTAGCACCCCAAGAGCATGACCTGCCTGCACCGACACAGCAGAGGACTCCGAGGACACAGGCACCAGCTTCAAGAGGACAGTGGTGGGAGTCCAGCGGGAGCTGGCCAAGGAGGTGAGAGTGGGGATGCAAACAATGGCAGCCAGCCTTGAGGGGAAGAGGACATGCATGGTTACTGCAACAGAACAAACTGCAGCCAACCAATGCACACACTCCCCAATGAGTGGAGTCCAGGAGTATCTGAGGGACATAGCTGTTGCCATGAGGGAGAGGCCACAACAAATGCCCTCCCAAACTGGCAGCAGTGTGGTTGAGGACAATAAGGACTCCATACTCTGGGAATTGGTCTCCCTCAGGGCAGACATGGCTGCCTACCACAGGGTTGTTGCAGCTATACTTAAAAACCAGCAGCTCCTCCTTGCTGTAGTGATGCCATATGAAGTACCACAGATGGCAGCCACCAGGAATTGGGAGTCCACATCTGCAACCACTGAGGTGTATGTGGCCCCCTCTAACTCCCCACTACCAACATCAAGGGTAGAGGAGGCACCACACACATCGGAGGATCAAGATGTGGAACAGATAATCTTTACCCATAGGAGTGCCCAGTAGCACCAGCCCATGCCACATGGCAAGTGGTTTCCTTAGTCCTGTGAATGACATCATGCCAGTGTTGGCACTCTGACAGATATGCACTCCACCTCAACACACTGTTGACCTCTCTGCTATGGACTGCTATTGTCCCTATCTTTCTATTTGGCAATTTATGTACTCCTGCACTGAAAGAAACTTTACCTACACATGTCCCGTGACATGTCCCTCAACCCTGGACTTGTGTTTTGTCCCATTTGGATGGATTCCACAAATAGGGTCACAGATCTGGACACTGTATATACTTTGCACTGTTACACTTGTAAATAAACACCACCTACACAACCAGCATGTTTATGTGTGTTGTGACACTTCTACTATGCCTAGTGTTTGTGATGTGTTTAACATGTCTCAAGTCACAGAGAGTCAGTACAAGAGTGCATGTATATGTGGGCCCATATCTTTGCACATGGTACCTACATCTTGTACATTGATGATGGCCTCATCCCCTACAACCAAATCACTGAATATGTGATATATTCTGAAAACATGTATGCTACACCTACTACATACTGCAAAAATGGGTGTGAAACAGTCGTCAGTCAATTTTGTCAGCTGGGAATACCACTAGAACACATTGGTGTGAAACGGAGGGACTCAAACTCATCCATTATTGCCACTGGTCAGTTTAGCAGGATAGGAATGATATGTAGGCAGTAGTAACATGTCCCAGAGTGACCAACATCCCAAAACAAAACACATACAATGTTAGCTGAATTCCCACTCTTATCCTGTCCTATACATGGTCAACATAGTAAGCTTGAGTGGTGGGATCACTGGATGGCAGGTGCACAGGTAAGTAGATGTGTTGTAGTTGCCAATGTGACAGCTCAGTCATAAGGAGGTGTGTAAAATGTCAAGAGAGGGATTTGAATGCAGGACAGAGTCTCCAGGACAACACACAACTTGCACTGTACACCTATGGGAAGACCCTGAGACCCAAGTACATAACACATGAAGTAAGAGAGTACCCAATAACATGTATTATGATAAATAAATCAATTAAACAATAATAATTAATACCTGTCCTAATCTAACCTTTCCTAGCTATACATAACCCACAACACACCCTAACTACTCTATTCTGCACTTACCTTACACATTTAACTACAAAGTCTAAACATTTGCCCCCATCCCCTTTATACCAAAGGACACATGAGGGACAACATACACTAAACTACACATTCACTAACTATGACTGAACAAATATATATATTTTTAATTTACTTTTTTTTTTTTTACAAACATCTAAAAGCCCTAACATCACCCCATCAACCCACCCACCCACATAGTAAAATATAAAAAGTATTAAACACACCCCCAAACTTACTTATCCTAACAAACCCACTAACCTATTCTAACCTACAACTAAACCCCTAATACCCACAAAAACAAAGTAGAAAAAGTGGAGAGAGGGGAGTCAATTGGGGAGGAGTGACATAATGTAATTCAGAGGTTGGCCCTTTTGAGTCTTTTTTTAATATTCGTGAGGGCCTTGCTGTTCTTGGCCACCTCCCGCTCAATGGAGTCCAACTTTTGGAGAACCGGTTGTACATCCCTCTGGAGACCTTTTATGGCACTCATGTCCATGGCAACTGATGTGGGTAGCTGTGTCATGCTACTGTGGGTGCAGCAGCTGGAACAATGGTGATGTTGGCACCTGTGGGCCCCTGCAGAGCAGTTGAGCTCTGTCCGTCCTGTGTGGGCAGTGTGGGTCCCCCTTGGCTGAATGCCCACCACTCACCAGTGAATCGCTCCGAGCGACATCGGCGTGCCATCCTTCTGAACCCAGATTCCACTGCCAAAATGTGCCTATAGCACACTACCCTCTTCTGAAATGCACGGAGTTGGTTCTCATTCATGTTGCCAGCTGTAAAAATGAGACAGGCAACCGTCAGGACTGTGGGGAGTATGTACAGTAAATCAGCTTACTTTCAACATCCAATAGCACATGTACTCCTACTCAAAATCCAGATGGTACAATGGCCCTGATGGATGAAACAACAATGCTGCCTTAGCACCATTTCCCTTAGACCATAGGCATCCACAACAAGATTAGGTAACAAATTCAGATGTGCTTAGACTTTGCACCATTTGCGACAATGCTAACGCAGCGTCAGATTCACATTGATCAGGGCCACTGTTCCTCTTCTTAAGTGTCAAATTCTCAAACATACATCACCTGAAACTTGATGCTGTTATTGTGAGTATGGGATGATGTTGTTTACCATTAGGGTTCAGTGTTGATAGGTACACATGCAAGCCTGATCAAAAGGCCTTTCACTTACACAGTGAGCATCACAACTACCTACACATTTGTTGATCCTACCCCCTGTGTCCTAGGGGGGATGGCCATGCAGTTCAACATCGGAACTGTCCAGCTCATCCACCAATACATGCCCACTCAGACATGGAGTCAAGAGGTGGTCCACAATTTCAGTGTTGACAAAATATGAAGCTGGTATCCATAGGTCTCTTACTTCTACATTCATGTGTCCAGGTGTAGACACCCATCAATACCTGATCAGCCAATACCATTCCTCAAACAACCATGCCAGCACACAATTGTACTTGACCTGCATGCATGCCTACCACATTCCATTTAGTTGTCACGTAGGTGGACTACAAGATTATTGGCACCATGCTAGTAGACAAATGTCCAGACATTCCTACATGTACATCACATTACAGGGATGCCCCAATTTGTCAAGAAAATGGTGCATCACTGTGTTGTGTGAATGACTGTGTGTTCCAGTGCCATTACATACACAGTGGTGCACATCTGATTCACATAAGGAGCTACATGTGGCTTGTCATCACCTTGTTTACACAATGATGGCCATTGAGCGCCAGAAGCCTCACAAGATATGACATTCTGCTTGTGCATGGGGAACCACTTAAATGTAACACATTGGGGGTCATTCTGACCCTGGCGGTAAATACCGCCAGGGCCGGGGTCGGCGGTAGCACCGCCAACAGGCTGGCGGTGCTCCGCCGGGCATTCTGACCGCGGCGGTACAGCCGCGGCCAGAAGCGGAAAGCCGGCGGTGTACCGCCGACTTTCCGCTGCCCATGGGAATCTGCCATGGCGGCGCAGCTTGCTGCGCCGCCATGGGGATTCTGACAGCCCATACCGCCATCCTGTTCCTGGCGGTTCACCCGCCAGGAACAGGATGGCGGTATGGGGTGTCGTGGGGCCCCTGGGGGCCCCTGCAGTGCCCATGCCAATGGCATGGGCACTGCAGGGGCCCCCGTAAGAGGGCCCCACAAAGAATTTCAGTGTCTGCTTTGCAGACACTGAAATACGCGACGGGTGCAACTGCACCCGTCGCACCTTCCCACTCCGCCGGCTGCATTCTGAGCCGGCTTCCTCGTGGGAAGGGTGTTTCCCGCTGGGCTGGCGGGCAGCCTTTTGGCGGTCGCCCGCCAGCCCAGTGGGAAACCCAGAATGACCGCCGCAGTCTTTTGACCACGGTACGGTCTTCTGGCGGTTCCCGCTTGGCGGGCGGCTCCTGCCGCCCGCCAAGCTTAGAATCAGGGCCATTGTTACCATCCATCCTAATCTGCTTTCTGATCATTTTACAGCTCATCACTCCTAGCACTGGGTGCTGAACTCATGATTCGCTCACACTAAACACTTCAACACTACACAGGACAGACAAAATCACACTTACTGGATACATCTGGGTCCTCAAATCTTGCCACTTCACCTATGGTGTGGGGGGGGGAGGTTCACCTGAAGTATATGGATGGAAAATCATGGTTAGTATCTCATCACCGTTCCTACTAGTGGACAACATATGGCAGTATGTACTATTTCAGAAGAGTGAGGTATTCATCCAGGTTGTGGACAGTGCAACAGACACACCAATGCATACTCACAATGAGATTGTCACTCTGGTGTATGAGAGACATGCAGCTGCACTCTTTCACTGGGCCTGAGACTCATGTAGTGCTACATCCTGTAACAACCATGTGTGGCCAATCGGTACAAGATGGAAATCCATTGGATGAGGGCGAGTTGGGTGACAGATAAATGACACGACCCTTGTGCTCTGCAAGGCAACTGATTCAGGTATTCTGGCTTGTCCTGCAAGGCACACAGAGGCACTTTGTGGAAGACAAGCAGCTAAATAGTTAGTCTGCAATTCACATGCATTGTGTAATCCATGACTGATGTGGCACAATTGGCAGATGGCATCAAATGCCCCATTGCCAGTGCCCTCTAAGACGGGTATTCCCCCTTTGTAAACATAATGGCAGGGCTGATGTATGTGAAACTCTCACATTATTGCACCATATATGGATTGTTGTACTTAGGTATCACAATCCACTCACAACTGGTATGCTGGCAGTGTTTAACCTTATCATACATGACACAATGCTGGGGCACAGATGTTGCCATGGCCCATGAAATGTGTGACTTAGTGATGGATGTGCATGACTCTCCAAACTTCGGACTTTCATTGATTAAATGTTAGGATATGTGAAGCCCATGTCTATACTGACACAGTGACACTCCATTCTGGTTGCATGCGACCAGACCACATGCTTTGCATGCAACACACCAACACATCTGCTACTGGCAGTCAAGTGCATTGAACAGTAATTAGTTAGCCAAAGGGGTTTTCACCAACAGGCCCACCAATCACCACACCAAGATGGTCGAGAAGATCCTGCTCCCTGCCCACAAGGTCAGCCCAGCGATGTTTCAGCTGATAGTCATTGCAACTGGTGTGGTACACCCTCTTCGGGTGGTGGAGCATCTTTCCCAAACTCCTCCATACGGTAGCCTTGGGTCACATGGCCAGCCATCTCTAGCATCAGTGGGAGGTAGTGGTCTACCAACCAAATAAAGCCTCCCAGCTCCTCCTCCCCCATTCTGGTCAGCCTCCCCTGCCAGACATTGCACTGGGGTACAGGAAGAAATAAATGTTAGGCAGTACAAAGGGAAAACAGGAGTGATGAAAGGAAACTTAACACCAAAAAAATATATAACCCAACTAACCCACCTATAGAACTAACCCATAAAGACACCCGACAGCACAAGTACAAGGTAAAATACACTGAACACAACAAATTCACAGAAACTGGGACAAATTGTTGTGTAGCCATTGAAGTTATAGCTCCATGCATATTATTTCAGCACACTAAGCCTGCCGCTGTGCACTTTAACCTAGATATATTTCATTCAGCTTCATTTATTATTTTAACAGTAGCCACATTTGTGGTCTTGTTTTATTTTTCTCTATCTAGCTGTTTTTGCCGAGGCTAGCCCTACGTTCTCAAACAAGACATTCTTGTTCACTCTGTGCTTCTTTTAAGGCTGCAATAAGATAAGTTGCTGGTGAACTTGGTAAAAGTTTTATCTCTGACATTCATAGAAAAATACACATCCTTACGTAGGGAAATTTTCTTAGAACATCAGCTGTTTTATTATATAAACACTTGCTTGTCCCTTACACCTCAGAAGTAGATTCCAGCCAGAGAACCACGACTGTATGCTGATTGCTGAACGCTTCGCTACAGCTGCTTATGCAGACTTCAGGCCTTTGCTCAGGTATGGGGGATGATGTCTTCCCAGGGGAACCTGAAGGGCAGAATTAGAGCTTAACATTCTGTGCTCTATTATAGCCTAGGTAGGAATTAGTCTGTTGACTTTAGTGACAATATGGTAGCGTTATTTCTATGCTTTACTCTCCTCGTCACAATTTTAATCTTGTCATGCTGTATCATCCTTTTTACTGCTGTACATGCTTTGCTATCTAAGATGCATTCGCTTCATTAAAATCTTATTGAAACATATACTGCCTCTGTTTCTCATTGTGTATGTGAGACTAATGTAACTGACAGAAACGGATGAGACCTGAGTGAACACGGTTACCCTGAGAAATCAACTATGTCATGCGCTCGGCTGCCCAATCATCCCTACCCTTGGGTAGAGAAGAGGTACTGCTAGTTAGCCAGAGCAGAACCCTGATTAGGGCAACAGGTGTCACCTGTAGTGGGTCAGACTTAGTCTCCCACACTGCAGGAGATTCTGCTGCTCAAAATCAAGTAGTCTCATTAGAATAATGAGAGCCTACGCAACAAAATGACGATAAAATATAATGGTAAACATGACAGGAGGGACAGCACAAGATAGACTAAATCGCAAGAAGGCACCACCAACTCCAAAACACAACCACACAGTCAAAAGAGGCACATACTTTAAAGAGAAAGTGAAAGTACACCCACTGTACAATGCCTGTAAACAGGATAGCCTATTACATCACTTCCTGTGCTCTTGCGTCACGTTTTCTGTTACAAATGTATTTTTTAATGCATCTGATAGTTGCTTGAATATTTCTGATGCATTACGTGTGTCTGTTTAGATTGACGCATAACCTTTATGCATCGATTTAACAGTAAATCAGCATTGCAAGGAGTGCGAAGGTGGAAAATACGCTAAGGCCCATGGGTCATGTAGTTTGCGTTTGTGGATATTTTCTGACACGTCTTTTTTTCACTCTAATCGTGTTTGCGTGATTTTGGATTTTGTTGATGTATGCACCCTGTATCAACATGATAATTGTATGTGCTGGGCTACAGTATGGCATTTTGTATTTGGCCACATGTGGTAGTCCATTGTACAATGTGATTTGTGTGTGATTGTTGTGTCACACCAATGTGTGTGTTACAGAATCAGCAGCATGCAAATGTATATACGTCATGCATATGCCTGTATGTGTGACAACAGTGTATCGACATATGTATGGCAGTCAGCACTATGCAAGCGTCATGGTATGTGATTGTGATTTGTGTTCACTTATGTGCTGTGTGTAGTTGTCTTACAGAGCATCACATTTAATGCAACATTCACAGCTCAGGGATTGTTGATGATGGCTGATGCTTGCAAATTATCAACTGTTATGCAACAAATGTCTCCATATGTTGATCTCAAATATATGGATGACGTGTGTAAACTACACATATGTCTGACATGCATACATTTTTGCTACAGACTGTGACTGACACACTCTGCCTACATTCCTACCATTTCATGTATTGAACACCACAGCCAGTTGAACATCTTAACATTTTGCTTTGTATTACAATTACTTTGTGGTGGACATGCAGCCCTAGCTGCATATGTTCTCATCCATTCTGATGTGCATTCCATAGACATGTCCGTGCAAAGTGTAAGGTCATGTGTGCTCTGTGACAGGATTGGGCACCATGGCAGTGGCAGGTGTGATTTCCATGGATGTACTGTGCATGCTCCATTTCTCCCATTGCTTGTCATACCTGGACTAATCATGTTGGGCATTGTCACCAATGATGTCCCCACCTTGTCACACATGCCCCATGTAGCCAGTGCAAATCTCACCCTGAGTTGTGTTAGTGGTCTGTTCAAACATTACCGTCCCACCATATTTTGACATGCACTGCCTCATATGTGGACCCCTTATTTAGTTCAATTTTAGACATGTTGTTGTGTGTAATGTGCTATTGTTATACAAGTTGGCAACGCAGATGTAAATTATATGTAGTGGTCCATAAACTGTGTCCTTCAGTCATTACATTCAATTGATGGGGCTTATTGTGATGTGTGTGATGGAAGCAGTTCACTCTTACACTTCACATGTGATGGTGCTACAGTACTATTCAGATTTGTATTTGTGACATGCTCCGTGAGGTTAGACTGATAATCCTAAGGTATATGTTGGAGACATTGAAGATACCGAAGCCAGGTTGTGTGGATGAGTGAGATGTTTATTGACATAATTTACAAGGTGAGTTATGTGATGATTACGTGAAGTTCTGTACAATTTGCAGTCTGCAGCGTATACAAGCAGCTGTGTTGTGGTCTTCCCCCACATTTACTTCTCCATCATCGTCCTCCTCCTCCTCAGGCAGTTCATCAACCTGCTCATATAATGGTACGTTCATCCATACACAAATGTTGTGCAGGATGGCACAGGTCAATGTGATCTTGCAGACCATTTCTGTGGCATATAGGAGGCTGCCTCCTGTGATGTCCGGGCACCTGAATCTGGACTTCAGGATGCCAAATGTCCTCTCCACAATGGTCCATGTCCTCCGATGTCCCTCATTATATGCCCGCTCTGCTGCTGTGCTTGGGTTGTGAAATGGGTCATTTTCCATGGCTGTATGCCATAACCCATAGCCGCTGCAAAAGATTACAGGAGTAAATCATTGCGAGGGCTTGCAAGAGGTAAGTCATGTAGCATGGCAGTTGATGTTAGGATCTGTGTGTGGCTCATATGTATCTGTATTTTGGTGTGAGTTGCTAACCTTGTCTGATATTTCCTCAGCACTAGGTTGTTGGACATGCCAATCTTGTGTATGGGTCAAGGACCTAGTACACTTGATTAGGATTCCACACTGATAGGTATTCTGTATGTACCATTCGTTCTGTAGTGCACTTTTGTATCAGTGTGCTATCAGTAGAGGGGACATAACACATCCTGACAACACAATGGGGACAGATGTGGTGGCAACATGGTGGCACTACAATGCCTGGACATCCCATCCCTTTTCACATGTGTCATTGCACAGGGCCTATGAAATTGGTTAGTGTGAATGCACAACATGTCACCTAAATTGGCTGGTGTGTCCTGTAACATTTCAACAATTCAAGGATGCCCCATGAGTGACAAGTTACTTGGCAACCCTTTTTTGTCCCCTGCGCCAGTTGCACATGTGTAGCCATGCACCATTGCTACCTACCCTATACCAGGGAACTTGACTATATGCCATTTGGAGGTGGATGTATCTGTGCTGTACTGTACACCTCCCTAGACATATGCTTTTATGATGCCCAATCGTCTCTTTCTGTGTGTGCAGCCTTGTGCAGCATGCATTTGTGCCATATTCATCTGAGTTCATAGCATCGTTTCCCTCCTAGTTGCAAACTGCATCCTGCACCCTGGGGTGGTATTTTTTTGTTGCCACTTCATCAGGTCTTAGGGGACACCAACAAGTGAGTCTGCACCTTCATGCTATGTATGCAGCGAGAAACATTGCACACCCCTTCCACATGCAGCATAGGAGGGTGGCCAATTTAGAATGTGGCTTAAAGTAATGTAGAGATGGTCCTCTGCCAAGGTGTACATACAGTGCAGGCCATGACTATGGAACTGTGGGCTATAACATTGTTCCCTTGGTGTTCCAGAGTGGCAGCTAATGTTTGTGTCAGCCATGAGGTGTCCAAGGTTGTGTATCCCATTGTCACTGGAGGATCTATATAACTAGCAGTGTCTCTCCTATCTTCCAGAACAATACCGTGCATTTCTACTGTTGATACATGCACAGTGCAGGCTATGGGATGTAGCTCAGCTACATAGCAAACATGTACCTTGGCACAGTGCATGTGGGGTCAGTGATGTCCTGTTGTTTCTTCCTGGGTCCCACTATGACATCCATGATCTTCACTGTATGACTGTGTCTCTGCTCCCTGTTAGGCCATTTCGTACATCTGGTACAGACATGATGGTGTTGTGAGTCAGTGAGTGTTGCATGTAAAGTTGCACTACAGTGACTGTGGTTCCACTTCTAACACATCTGGCACATGGTATGTGTTGGTGATTGATCTTGTATTCACATATATGTGAGCCACTGCATCAGGCAGTTGTCTCTGCACACTACAGATAAGTTAGGTATTTGTTGATGAGATGCAGTAGGTATTGGTGCAAGTTGTGTGGTGTTTGATATTTGTTCTGTTAGTGATTAGCACAACATGACTTGCGACATCTGTGCCTATTTGGAAGTTACATGACATGGGCATGGTGTATGCCCTTGATGTGTCTGTGCTATTGTGTACATAGTGGGCAACCGGAGGCCACTTGCAGTGGCCAGTGTAGTTCTGTTTTCAAAGGGTACATGCCTGCACCTGTCCCTCCTGTGGTGTGCCTGTCAAGTTGTGGATGTGTTACGTACATGTGGATGTACGTATTGGTGTTGTGCACTGAATGTGCTGTACTGCAGCATGTTGCATATGTGTTTTCACCTGCACATGTGTGTTGCCTGGCCATATGTTACTGTAGTGGTGTATGTCTTGTGTGTCCGATAGGGCTGGTGTGTTGTGTTTACATTACCAGATTTGTAGACTTACCCACAAGTAGGCCATTTCCAAATTGTCCATCCTGTCACACAGAGAGATGTCAGAATTTTTTTGAGCATAGTGAGCTATTGTCGCCAATGGATCCAGAATTTTTCAGTATATTCCAACCACTTGCAGAAATTGACACACAAGGAAGTCACAGATCCACTCCCCTTCAATGAAGAATGCATGAAAGCTTTCACTGAGTTGAGAGAGAGTTTGTACAGAGCTCCAGCTTTGGGAATGCCTGATTACACAAAAGGTTTTGCACTGTTTTGTCATGAATGTGATGGTTGTTCTCTTTCTGTTTTGATGGAGTCTCAAGGAGGAACAAACAGGCCAGTGCCATAATTTTCTGCCAGATTGGATCCTTCGCTGCTGCTTTGTCCGGCTGTTTGAAAGCTGTCGCTGATGCTGGTGTGGGCATCAGTCAATGCGAAGGCATTGTGATGGGACATCCTTTAACTGTTTATGTCCCTCATTCAATTGAAATACCTTTGACCCATTCCAAAACCCAATATTTGACCAATGCCCGTCTCACTCATTATGAGTTATTGATTATTGGATCCTCAAATTTTGTGGTCAAGAGATGCGCTACTACCGACACAGCTACATTAATGCATGTTAATGTTGATGATTTAAATGATGTTAGTGAAGTGGAACGTGACTGCCTCGATGTCACTGAACTGAGCAATAAACACAGACCTGATATTCAGGATACTCCTTTAGAGGAGAATGACTAAGTTGTTTTTGTTGATGGCTCCTATTTAAGAGACAGTGAAAATATTCTGGGTGCATGTTATGCAGTCTGCACCCTCTCAGGAGTGGGTAAAAGCCTCATCGCTTCAAGGAGTAATTTCTGCTCAAGTAGCTAAATTGTTTGGTAGTACAAAAGCATGCTGCATATCGAAGCAGCTCAAAGTTACAATATTCCCAGATAGTCAATATGGATTTGGTGTTCTTCACGACTTCGGGCAGTTATGGCACTAGCAAGGTTTTATGACCTCATCAGAATCACCCATTCAAATGGTGAGAAAATTAATAATTTGTTGAATGCCTTACAGTTATCTGAGAAGATTGCCGTTGTGAAGTGTGTAGCCCACCAGAGATCAAATGATTATGTAATGTCGGGCAATGCCTATGCTGACCATATTGCCAAATATTGTGCACTCCATTGAGTCACCTTCTATGAAGAATGCAGTACTGAAAGTGACACCAGTGAGAAAAATCAAAATTTCTTGATGTCAATGGTTGATAACTGGGATGAAATTAAGAAGTTGCAGGAAGAGGCAACAGAGAAACAACACAGAGGTTGGCTAGAAGCAGGTTGTGCTCAAAGAGAGGGAGATGATGTCTGGATGTCAAATGAAGGGAAGGTCATGATGCCAGGTTATTTGTTAAACTCAATGGCTAGGTACTATCATGGTCAGGCTAATCTCAGCAGAGATGCAATGATTCACACTTTCGAACAGACATGGCATAATCTCAGATTTAGATTGATTGCAGAAGCAATTTGTTACCGTTGTGTTACATGCCAACAAATGAATGTAGGGAAATGTACAGTGGTTAATGTGAGCCACATAGGCAGATCAGGAGGTCCATTTAACAGAATGCAACTTGATTTAATTGAGATGCCTGTCTGTAATGGATTGAAGTACATATTGGTCATTGTATGTTTGTTCTCCTATTGGATTGAAGCATTTTCAACACATAGGAATGATAGTCTCACTGTATAAGTTGCTGCTCAGGGAACTAATACTTAGGCATGGATTCCCAACCTCTTTGGAATCAGATCGAGAAACTCATTTTAATAATGAGATCATAAAGTTGTTGTGTGCAGCACTGAACATTGAACAAAAATTGCACTGCAGTTATGGACCAGAGGCATCTGGATTGGTGGAGCAAATAAATGGAACACTGCAAGCTCGAAATACAAAGGCTTGTAACGCTACAGCATTGAAATGGCCTGATGAAAAAGCCATGAATCCTGGACTTGGCAATCATAGCAGATCTAATATGTGTGTTTTGATTTAGTAATAGTATTTATGACTGCATGCATTTTATTAATTGCGGTAATGAATGTTTCAATGAAAGGGGAGGTGCAAAGTACAGCAACTCCAATGTAGAGAATGGCGACATCCAAGCAGGATAATTTATATAAGGATGGGGGATTGCTTCATTTAGATGACACAAAGGGAGATTTATCTTCTAATGTATATCATAGTTTGCGGTACGGGAACATGGACACAATGAATGTGTGTGATTGTTATGTGTGTATATAGATTCCTTCGTCAGTACTGGAAGGAATCACATGTCATAGCTTACACTAACTTATGGTATTTTTAGCAGTTTTCTTTTAACACGTCTGTACAATCAAGAGTACATTCAGTAGTTCTATTCTAATTATTATTTAGTTTTCTCTCTTGTTCCTGTTAATGAGCATTTAAGCAGCATTGCAAAGGCTAGGAAGATAGATATAGTAGGAGTATTCTTTGAGCCTACACTGATTTTTGGCAGAGGTAGAAAAGGAGTTTATTAATCAAGTAGATGACAGAAGAAAAGCAATGAAAGAAAATGGTATAGTTCGCAGGAGGAAAACTGTTCACAATGCACCTGATACACAAGGAGGCTAGCTTTAGATTGGCAACATGTAGAAAAGCTTTATATATATAGGCCGCAATCGAAAGCTGACAATAAGTTTGTAGGAACGAGTGAATGCAGACATGTGTTCCTGTTCAAACATGTATGGGAATTTATGTAGAATGGACAAGACCACGCTGCACCTGGTATCAATTACTTCTGTGATAGGAAAGCTTATTACAAGTGCCAACAGAGAACAGGGCTGATTGCAGAGGCCCCCTAACTTTTGCCCACATTTTCCCCTTTTTTGCTGGTGTTTTCCTGACTCTGATGGTGCCCTGTGTACTGCTAACCAGTCTCAGGGCCTGTGCTCTGTGTAAACTCAGTATGTAAATTAGGCTAATTATAATTGGCTAAGTCAACCTACCTATAAGTCTCTAGTATATGTAGGACATGTTGGTTTAGGGACCTCAGTATAGGTAGTGCACCCATAGGTGCACTGCTGATGTGCTCAGTGTCATTTTAAAGGCAGGCCTGCCTTGCTGGCTGCTTTTAAATTAAATTTATATGCAAATTCGACTTTGGAATTAAAAGTAGTTCCAAAGTCTTAAACTACCTTATTGTTACATATAAGTCACCCCTAAGGTGTGCCCTATGTGCCCCTAGGGCTGGGTGCCATGTAACTATAAGCAGGGACCTTATAAAAATAGTTTTATAAGCCCTGGTGAGGTAAAACAGCCTAATCCGTTTTTCCCTCATTGTAGTGAATGGCCTCCATAGGCCCTGCACTCTGAAGGACTGCACCAGCTGCACACTTGGGTTTCACCACAAGAAGGACTTTGCCTGGCTTCAACTGGTTCAAGGAGGGACTCCCTGTTTACTACAGGTGAAAAATTGCTAACCAGAGTCCCCTGCACCAATTCCTGAATAAACCAACCAGCTGACGACTGCCCAGTGGCCAAAAAGGAGTTTGCGCCAGGTGCATTCTGGGAGTTGTAGTAAACACCCCCAAGGAGCATCTCAGAGCTTCTGGATCCTTGGGGTGAGCTATGGACCTCAAAAGAACCTTAAAAGAACATCTGGACGAAGATCCAGAAGTTTGGAGAACTTTGGATAACTTTTAGAAAAAAGCTCCATAGAGGGACCGACCCGATGCGGCAACTCTAGCCGGCTTGCCTCAACCGCGACCCGGCCTGACTTGCAGGTTCGTCCCAGTGAAGAAAATCTCCAAAAAAGAGACTAAGTCGGAATGTAGGAAGTTAGCCGGGACCTCCCAGCCAGTTTATCCGAGGAGGGCTCCAAGGACGTCAGATCAAGATCCAGGTTTTCCCCGGTCAAAGGATTTTCTACTTGAAAAAAATGACTAAGTCCGAAGGTAAAAATCTCCACCAAGGGCTCCCGCGATGTGATTCCGAAGAAGGGTTCCAGGAGGTTGGATTGGACTGGCAGGTTCGTCCAGCTGAAGAAAATCTTCCAAAAAACGACTAAGTCCGAAGGTAAACTTTTGACCGAGGCCTCCCGCAGGCTGTAGCCAAACCGGGCTCCATTGCGGTCTGCCTTAAGCTTTGACTTTGCCCCGGTTGAGGTGTGACCAGATGACCAGATTGGTGCTTTTTATTTCTAGGTGCTAGAAAATAATTATTCTTTAAAAATTCATATTTTCGGTTCCCCTTATCTGATTATACTAGTTTTTGTGTCATTTTAAAGATAACAAATATAATCTAGTTTTATCAATTGGTTTTGGATTTTTAAACTGTTTCCTGTGTTTTATTTAATTACTGGTTTGTGATATTTGAATGCTTTACATTCTGTCTCCTAAATTAAGCCTTGTCGCTCGTTGCCAAGCTACCATGGGTTGAGCTGGGTTTCATTTACTGAGACCTAAATGGACCTAAGTAGAGGTTAGTGGCCTATTGCTAAGTGTAGGTACTTACCTGCCCTTACCAATAACCCATTTTCCAACACTATTTAGGAGTAGTTTTTCCAAAAATTGACCAAGTGGACAACATTGACAATCCAGAAGATACTGAGAGACTTAAAATGAGATTTAAAAGAGGAACAAGTAGTTCAGAGATTACAGGAGATATTTTTGGGACCTTTATTACATCAGTGGGTGTGATCTTGAATGACATATAAGCAAGTTATCATCGATTGTAGATAAGATGTCTACTGATTTTTCAGGTGCAATTCTCCAAATGAACACAGAAATGGTTGCAACAAGGTCGATGATTCTCCAGAATTGCCTTGCATTAGACATCTTTTAGAGTAGGAAGGCAGAGAGACTGCAGAGTTTTGAAATCACAGCACTGCTCAGCACTGCTGCACTTACATACCCCAAAACAGCAGAGTGATAAGGAGATACTTATCTAATTTGACAAGTTTGAAATATGACCAAAATGACCTGAAGGAGACAAATGTTTGGGAGACAATAGGTGAAGGATTCTCTAAGGTCGGATCTTGGTTTGGAAACTTAGGAAATATTTCTGTGTGAATGATCCTGAAACCTTAATTGATTGTGACAGTGTGCATAACTTGTGCACTTGGATTATGCAAAGCTTACAGTTTCTGGAGAAAAGAAAGAGTAATGAATAAATAGAGGAGGGAAGAAGTGGAAATGGAGAACATGAGAAACAGATATTATCAGACGATGAAGAGAATTGACAATAATTGCAAACCTAGATCTATATTTCTCAGACTACAATGTTTTGATTTTATCTCATTGTAAATTAGAAATGTTATTTTGTGACAGCATAGATTGACATCAGAGTAGGGAATGAGAGAGATCAAGTATAGTTATTAAATTAGTGGCATAGAAGTTAGCATATGATGATTGATTAACCTACATATAAAAGCCTTACATAGAGAATAATATGAGTTGTAAAGTGTGCATGTTTGAATTATGGTGAACCATGTGGCTACTATTCCTGTTGTGCAACATGTTTAACATATGAGTTTTGCATTTTATTAATGAGTACTAATGTGAATTAATATTAAAGAATGGTTTATTAAAATGTAGATGAAGAATTGAAGTAGTAAATGAATATGAATTAATCATACATATGTTGATTAAATGGATTTTATTAAAGCGTGTTACATGTATGCAAAAAAATGCACATTTAAATTAGTGCAAACATGTCATAAATAATTTTTGCAATTAAATAGCCTGCTTTGCGTATATGAATTGTACAGTGTGCAATAGGTTCATTATTGTATTGATTGTATTAATGTGCATTTAGGCTTCTTAGATTGACGAGGCCTGAAAGATTAACTTTACAGCAGTAATGGAAAATCACTTGTTTACTCTGTCTCGTCTGACCTGAATTATTTTCCTAGGTTGCTAATGTGATGCTGAATGTCCTATTGTATTGAAGGGAATAAATATGTTTCAGCATAACAATGTAGCACTATTTGTTCTAGCTGTCAAACAAGACAGGAAATTTGTAGTTCTTATGTAAAAGTATTAGTTTAGATTATTGTGTTGTGAGAAAGTATCTCAAGTAACAATTAACTAGAGAATATAACATTTTGTCAGAAATGTACCACCTGCACCCATTGGATGCTGAATTTGACATCCGAAATACGCCCATCTGAAGGACCAATGAATGAATTGTGTCTATTTCTATTACTGAGAAACTTTTAATTTGGAGACAGTCTTCAGTTCAACTTCTCCCCTGCCTCAGTATTGTTCAGAACTCTGTCAGAGTTCTTGTTTAGGTCTATTGTCACCCTTCTATTCTACAAGTCCCCAGATAAGTTTTCTCATCTTAGTCTCAACTGCCCTATTCTGTTATGTGGTTCACTACTAATATGTCAAGCTAATTCTGAACTGCTGCCCGTGTTTTGCACTGTCCTGATGCTGCTGTCACCTGATGCCAGAAGAAAGTGACTGTCCGGCCTGATGAATTACTACTGTCTGCTGTCCCATGGGGAGGGGTATACCTAAATGTGGTTTCTTGTTTCCTTTTCAGTTAGGCACTTACACCAGCATATTTTTCATAGTGAATTGTCTTAGTTAAATATGTTTCTAAATTATTTTTGTCACTTTTTACTTTTATTTTGTCTCCATGTGTTAGCCAGCTCCCACACTTGCAAGTCCAAACTTGTGTTAGTGATAGGAATGGCCCAGCTTTGAAACCCGAATCTGCAATTGATTGTAAAAACTGCATTTTGATGATTTACTGATGTCACCATCATCTGCTTTGAACCCTAACAATAATGTGCATATTGTGTTATTGTTAATCTACATTATTCTTTAGGAGTGTCTAACAGTATTCATGTTTAGTAAGCTAAATCTTTTCAGACGTTTCAGTGAGCCTATGGTTTTTATTTAAATTTGTAACTTAGTTTTGCACATCACATATGTGATGTTGATCTTGGTATTGTAATAAAGCTTTGAAACCTTTTTCAGTTTGGAGTTTGATTTTGATTTAAATTGTTATTGGTGTTTAATATTGTTTATAGTAGAATGTCATTGACTTGTGATTGAATGATTTTGACTATTACACTCTTTGCCAAGTCCAACAATTTAGTCGACCTCTATAGGTGAGATTGGTGATGATGTCTGATCTGTGAGCTGGTGGTTGTTGATCCCGGAGTGGGGAGAAATTCTTCCTGGGCCTAGCGCACCAACAATTCCATGGAATGAAACTCCACCAATTCTGCCTAGCTTTGATAAAGATTTCATTTTTGCAGGCACCAGCTGCATTATATGGACCACTCTACTACATCACCAGCACTTCAAACCTGCTCACCTCAAATATCTGTTTTTCTAGCATAGCTTTTAAAGTAATCATGCATAGATGCACCAAAGCACCATCCATGCTGAGGTATACAATTTACAACATTTTTCAAAAATGCAAAGCTTCAATACTGTGCCTGGAATGGTAAAACATTTTTGCCATTTTTCAGCTTGACGTGGATGGCATTACCTAATCCTATGCTTAATGACTTTGCTGCATAAATGGAAAAATACTTTAGGGCCGATTTTGATTTTGGTGGCAAAGGTCCCGCCATTGGTTTTCCAACTAAAAACCCACTTTGGCCGTCCGCCCACCAGATTTAGATGTTGATGGTCTCATAGAAGATAGCCTGCATTTGTCCTGCATTTGTCCTGCATTTGTCCTGCCGTCTCCGCCAAGAAACTCCACCAGCGTCTACGGCACTATTGGAAATTGTGGCTGCCGGTGGGACTCCAGCCACCATTCCTGCCGTGCAGATTTAGATGTGCCTTACTGTCAAGCCCAACGTGGCAGTCTGACTTCCACACCTGAGATGGCGGATTGAGGGGAAATTAGCAAAAACATACCTTTTTCCCCATTCCACTTCGGTCTTTGGCTAGACGTGACTGGACAAGACCTGATGCCTCTACTGCTACTGACCCACTGAGAAAACACAATCCCCCCATCACCGGACTCAAAGGTAGGGAACTCGCATTGCCAGGATACATTAGTTGGCCACTGCACATGTGGTCGGGACGACTGCAGGCATATACATGTCACTATCATTTTTCTAAATAACTGCGACCTTCATATGTGGGGAACACAATTGTGTCAGACATGAATGGGGGGACACTGGTTCAAGACACATGCCGCACACACATACACAAATGTAATTTTGCGGGTTAGTATTCTTTGCCAAATGAAATCTGGCACCGGTACCTGTGATGTTGTGCTTCCCATAGTCATGTGAGTTTGTACATGTGTGTATGTGTGTGATGCAAATGGCTGTTTGTGTTGGGGTAGCTGTAGTGCGTGAAGTGGTTGTGTCAGTATGTGTGCTATGTCCATATGGGTCTGGTGTGGTTGTGTATGTTTGGGTGTGTATTGTGTTGCTGGGTGTAACATTCAGGTGAGTGTTGTTGTGTGGTAGATGTTGTAATTTGTGTAGTTGTGCCTCATGTGTGGGTTTGCGTATATAGTTGTGTTGGTTGTTGTGGTTATGTGGGTTCCATGTCAAAGATGTGTCAATGGTTTGTCATGGATGTATGCCAATGTGTGTTTTCAGCATGTACAGTCTGTGTGGTGTTGGAATGGCAATGGATGATAGTATGTATGTGATGTGTTGTGTGGTGTATCATGGAAGAGGACACATATGGCTAAGGTACATTGTGTTTGTGTGACTTACCTCTCTTCATGGCCCTTGCCATTGTATGATGGCCATTGGGTTCAGCAACTGTCTCCCTCCATCAGCAATCTGTTGCCAGTACACCACCTGCAGGACTGTAACATCTAAATATGGCAGATGGAACTCTATCGACTTGACGGTGTTTTTGGGTCTGCCACAATCGCAAATTGGCTGTAATACTGCCAATATCTAAATAGGGCCGTTTGTCACTTTTTTTGGTCTGTGCAGATGGCACTGTGCTACTTCAGGGAGACCCTGTGATGTCTCCAGCTATGTGTTCAGGAGAGTCAGAGTGTGCCATCAGGGTCCAACTGTCACTCTAACATCAGGAAGCATAGTCTTTCTTGCCCTGTCTTGTCCTTTGTCTTTTCAGCTGCATGTGCTCAGGATCATTCTAAGTCTAGAAAAAGGCAAGCATAACATCATAAGCAGGAGGTTACACCTCCCTTGGGTCTACACTGATGGACTTCCATCACACATGTAAATCACTGACAGGAAGTGAAATGGCAAGATGTCTGAGTTAAGACCTGTCTCTGCTAACTGCGGGCATGCTGAGACTTGGTGATCAGCAACAAAATAAAGCTGAATAGGGGATTGCCCAGTGCTTTGACCTACTCATGAGTTTTGTCACCAAAATGTGCTGACACAGCACACTTGGAGTAATGCTGTTTATTTAGACTCCAATGTGTTCTTCCCTATGTTGGTGCTATCTACTGAACCACAGAGTGACAGGAATAGCATGGTGTCTGTTAGGCCTGGCAACCTTAGTGTGGCCTTTCCCCCATCTTTTTGCTTCCCTCCTCTATTTTTCTGACCTTGTGTTTGCTGGTATTATGACTCTGTGTACTTTATCACTGCTAACTGGTACTGAAGTGCTTGTACTCTCTCCTCTAAAACATGGTAATATTAGCTTATCCTAATCAGCATATTTGATTTACTTATGTGTCCCTAGTAAAGTGCACTACATGTGCCCAGGGCCTGTAAATTAAATGCTGCTCCATTTATCACGTCAGGATAACATGCTTTCTTTCATCTGTGGACACAGAGGTATTATGGCAAGGCTACCTGCATTCTCTATACATGGTGGAACTACTCTGTTAATTATAATGCATGGCAAAACTTGATGTGTGGATATTCTAGTGACTCTGTCTATTGCTTGACTGGGTGTATTTTGCGGTAAAACATGGTTGTGTCATGTAGTCACTTTTTCCCTATTGTTTCTCTTGATACATGCCCATTGCATGGTTTTGACATTTATTCATCTCTAGTCAAGCAACATTACCACCGGTATTACCTGTGGTTTGACAGATTTCTTTCTAACTTGACTATAATTGTATTGCACAAAATATTCATGTTCGGACTGACGTGTGATGATCGCTACACCTTGCATGATAGTTGAATTTTCATTGACATGCTGGTGTCATTCCATTGTATATGATATGGAGGTTTGTGACCACAGATAGATCTCTCTATGCACTTCTTCTTGCTCATTTCTCCCTTTCCTTTTTTCCCATGTTTCCCCCTTTCTTCTTTTTTCGCAAGCATCTGGTTACGATTGTGAACCTCGTTATTGTCCTCGGGCACTGATTACATGTCCTGATGATGATCCTGGTATTTTAGGAGGGATCAATACATCGTTGACTAGAGGTACTCTGACCTCTGTTGATTGTTGTTCTGAGTATGAGTACTTACTTGATGTGACTTTAATTGTTAAATGTGCTGTTGTCACACAAAAAGGTGCCTGAATAACAAAAAAACCTCACTGATTGTATGTATGTTAAGGTTTTAAATATTTAAATGAATAGATGTACAATATTTTCCTATTAAGGCTCCACATTGATTTCGCTGTATCTCCATGTGCTATTTAGATTACTTTGATGATTCCTAAAGGGTCCACTGTTCCTTTGTAAAAGCTTTCAGAAAGTTGGCATTTCCTTGCCTTAGCCATTTGGTGCCTGCAGCCTTTCTCTGGTCACTGGGATTATAAGGTAGCTGGACTTTGTATATTCCTCAGAGACAGCCACACATAATGGAGCATAGGTGTGACTTAATGGGCAATCCTGGGCAGGATGGGAAGAAGGAGCTAGACCTAGCCTCACTTACATCTGAATAGGCTATATCCTGTCCCCCCATAAAGGGCTGCATAACCCCTGTAATAAGTCTGGAGCCAGGTCAGGAAGGGCAGGACATTTGATCAATTCGGCATGTCTTTGTGGAGTCTCCCACACTTCAAAGGCACAACTGGGTATAAGAACTGGCCACAGACTTCACCACTGAAGTACACTTCCGGACCTATGGATACTCTGCCATGAAGAAGGCCTAAATACGGTGCACACATGGTGGCTGTAATGGGGCGCTAACAGGGGGCAGTGCCACTTTTCTTAAATCTGCCCCGTAGACCGTTTTCTTAAGTTTGCCTCATAACTCCTACCAAATGATTTAAATCTGAATTTAAAATGGAAGCTGTACAATCGTGCACTTTCATTATACAGAGTGGCCCTAATTGTTGGCCATATTAGGCAAATCCTGGTAAATTTCCTGAAATAAATAACATGAAAATTAAGGTTCTTCACAGACCTTTGGTTAAACATATGATTTAGTGCTTGGGTCTATGTAAATCTGAGGCTGAGAAGAAAAGTCTGTCCTTTTTCTGTTTACAGCTCCTTATGAATTTGTTGATGTGCAAACAGGAAGTAATTGTTCTTCCTAGTACTGATTGATTTTGGCATGCTTTCAAAGCTGTCAGTTTTGTGTAAATGAACTGCAAGATACCTTCCTACGGTTGTAATTGGGTTGGACATATCTGTTTTTGCAAAAAATTTGCTATACGTGCTCTGTATTGTGCTGAGATGTACTTTTCATTATGTATCACATGTCAAGTAATGTATTTATTTTCCATAGCCAGGACCACGTCAAGTTGACGTCATACTAATTTAGATTGATATAGACAGCGACGTTTTTGTTAAACACTTGGATAAACAATGCAAGCATATTTGATACATCAATTTACAGAGTCAGGTTGTGAAATACGTTTTGTAAGCTTGATCGTAGTGAGTAAACCTGCCCAAGAAAACACGCTTTGCATAGTAGTACACCGTATACATTTAAGTCCAGACTGTTAGATTCATAGTAGCATAACTGTGTGTGGCCGATATACAGTTAATTTTTAAAAATAAAAGTAGGAATTAAATCAGAAGGCATTAATTTCCTGAGTGGTAAATGTGCTGGCATGATTGAGCTGACCAGTTACATGGAAAAAGTTTATCTTAGGCCCAGGGGATTGTTGGAAAGAGAAGACAGGAAATAGCAGTAACGCTTTAATAATGTAGGTCAAGGTAAATTGAGTAAGAGGAAGGACAGAAGATAATTTAGATGCATAACTGATCGACTGATTTAGGAGAACTTTAATTAATCTCTTAAATGTATAGGTAAGAGAAGGGCCTTTCTCAAATTTAGAGGAACGTTATTCCAGACCCTGCCGCCTTGGAGGACTGATTCAGAGTATTTTGCTTTTTGACAAGTTCTTAGCTGTTACCAAAGTTTCTATTTTCCCTTAAAATATGCCACCCATTCAATGCAGATATAAAATATATGGTGGCCACACCCTTCTTCTTCAGAACACACCCTCTGAAACTCTTTACCTAACCACCTGAGATTTGAAGAATACTTTAACATCAGGAAATCCTTGAAGACACACATTTTCACCCTGGCATTTGAGAATCCCAGTGTCCCAGAAAGAGCTATATGTAGTTTAATTCTAGTCCGTTTGTCATTCACATATGATCACCCTACCCTTAGTACCTGACCTCTAGACATCTTTGCACCCAAGGCTTTGACATAATTGTGATTTCTTCAGTGAGGCTATTTAATTGCCTTATAGTGGATGGACTAATGAGACCTATGCCAATGTTGTGCTACTTGCAGGTCGCCGAATGGCTTCAACTCTTTGGGCACTCTGAAGTCCTAATTTGGGTGGTTAGTAATGTTTATGAAAAACCTAAAGATAAATAAATACATACATTTATTTTTATGTCTGGTAGCATGTATATGATGTGCGGCTTGACTGGCTGTGCAAGCAGTCAAGTGTATTCAATGTTCCTTCAAGGGAAGACAGTTTAAAGACAGATGAGCTGTACACTGCTTTCCTCATGCCTGTGATTAGTCTTGCTGCAGAATGTAGTACTACTTTTGTGAGCTTTGGAATTTGGCAGTACTTAAATATTGGGCTATCATTGGCAGGTCTTGGGCATAGATTAGATTTTTGAAGTTGGAAATGGTTTGTATGTGTCACTGTTTTTTTTTCAGTGTTGTTAACGTGACCTGGCAGTGAGGTTTGAATTCTAATGTGTTTGAATGTAGAGAAATCAGGAGGAATTAGGTTTTGCCATGATTGAGCTCTACAAAGGGTTTGGAAGCAAGGTATGTGTTATTTCGAATCCTTTCTTTAGGTTGGCAGCGTTTTCCTCTGAATTAATTTTGATAAAAAGCTGAGTATTATCAATATATGAGTAGATACTTAGGGGGTCATTTTGACCTCAGCGCTCTTTTTCCAAGACCGCTGAGGGACCGCCGTGCGGTAGACCGCCAGTGGTGGCGGTTTGCCGCTCGGCCTATTATGACCGTTGGTAGCTCTCCGTCCTTTTACGGACGGAGAGCCGCCAACAGCCATAATGGCGGGTGGCGGGGAAGTGGAGGTTGCTCCACCTCCACGCCAACAGAACCCCGCCCAGCGAATCACGTCCTGTGATTCGGCATGGAGGTGTTCTGTTGGCGGTGTGGTGTCAGCGGAGCATCCTCCATGGCTCCCGTCCCTCCCGGAGGATCGTCGGACCAGGTAAGTCAATCGTCCATGAGGGGAGGGGGGTGGGGGGTGTTGTGTGTTGTGTGCGTGCGAGGGGGTGTGCGTGTGTGTATGTAGAGGGGGTGTGTGAGTGCGTGCATGCTTGCGGGGTGTTGTGTGTATGGGAATGAGTGTGTGTATGTCTGTAGGTTTGTCTTTATGGATGGGTGCGTGTATGTTTGAATGTGGATGTGCGTGTCTGACTGTGTGTGTGGATGTTTGCATGTATGTCGGTGTGTGTGCGTGTATGTGTGTTGGTGGTGCCTGCGTGCATGTCGTGTGTGTATGAGTGTTGTTATGTTGGGGGTCGGGGTGGGGAGGGGGGTCCTACCACCTTTGGGGGGTGGCAGGGGTGGTGGGGGAGTGGGGGAGGGAGTCGGGTGGGGGTGGGGCTGGGGGAGACCCCTATCAGTGCCAGGGAAGGAATTCCCTGGCACTGATAGTGCTTACCGCCGTGGATTTCATGGCGGTTTCAAACTGCATGAAATCCCTGGTGGTAAGCCGGGTCAAAATACCGATGGCGGTATAGTGACGGCCGCCGGGCTGGAGACCCTGGTCTCCAGCCCGGCGGTCGTCTCCGCCACGGCGGGCGGAACGGAGAACCGGCGGATGACCATGGCCATAACCGCCATGGTCATAATACAAAAAAAAAGACCGCCAGCCTGTTGGCGGTCTTACCACCGCTTCTCCGCCTTCCGCCAGGGTCATAATGACCCCCTAAATGCTTGAATTAGATCTTGGCTGCAATGGTCCAGCAGATGAGTTTTCGATAGAAAATAGGGCTGCCACCATGACGGTCCGTCCTCTGGATTTAGATGTTGGCGGTCTCATAGGCAAGCACCTTCATTCGTCCTGCCATCTCCCACAAGAAACACCACCCACATTGTCAGCACCAAAGAGGAAAGTCTGCCGCCGGGACCCCAGACACCTTTTCCGCTGTGCAGATTTGAATATGCTTTACCACCATGCAAAAAGTCTGACCTACATACTTGAGTTGGCAGACTGAGGGGGGATGAGATAAAAACATAATATTCCCCCCCCCCAAACCCACTTTCATTTTTGACTGGACTCGACTGGACAAGATATGCGGTCACTGCTGCCACTGACCCACAGAGAAAACAGGACTCCCTGTTGTCGAAGGTAGGGATGCCACATTGCCAGGGTACGTTGGGTAGGCACTGCACATGAGGTTAGGATCACTGCAGCCATATACATGTCACAATAATTTTTTTAAATAACTGTGGCATACATATGTCGGGAGCACAATTGAATCAGACATGGATGGGGACAAACTGGCACAACACACATATCGCACACATACACTGTCATTGTGGTGTCATCATTCATTGCCAAATGAATGGTGGCACAACAATGACGGTACAATCTCACTTGTCAGCTGTGTCCATGTGTGTGTATTGCAAGGGGACCTGTACTGGTGAAGTTATGCTACCTATTATGCATGTAAATCAGTATGTGCATGTGTGGGTACAATTGGATTGGCTGGCTGAAGTGGGGAGAGCTGGAATGGGTGATGTTGTTGTGTCTGTATGTGTGTCACTTGCATGTGGGATCGATGTTGTTGTGCATGTTTTGTTGGTGTGTGCAACATTCAGGTGAGTGTTGTGTGGCAGACGTTGTCATGATGTTTGTAGGTGTACCTCATATTAGTGGGTTTGAGTAGCTGAGTGTGTAGTTGTGTTGATTGTTGTGGTTGTGTCGTGTGTGGGTGTAGTGTCAATAGTGTGGGGGTTTTGTGTCATAGACGTATGGCAATGGATGTGTTTGGTATGTACGGGATGTTTGGTGTTGGAATGGCAATGGATGATGGTGTGTGTATGGTGTGTTGAGTCATGTGTTGTGCAGGGGGACACATATGGCTGAGGTAGATTGCGTGTGTGTGTTACCTGTATTCTATAGCCAGTGCCATTGTCTGTTGGGTCCAACGAGAGTCTCCCTCTGTCAGCAATATGCCAGTATGACACTACCTGCACAGCTTACACATCTAAATCTAGTCGGTGGGAGCCCTTGCTCCATCGTGGTGTTCTTCTGCTCATCCACAGTACATCTAAATAAGGTAGGTGGAACATGGTTGACTTGATGGTGTTTTTGCGTCCTCCTCCAATGTTGCTTGGCAGTAACACCGTCAAGATCCAAATCAGGCCCTATGCCTTGTTCACTGAATATTTGGTTGAGGGAATACAACATTCAATGTAAATCCTGTTGGGGCCCTTATATAGCCTCCTGGCACACAGCAAGGTGCTGGTGGGGTATCATAGGAGAACTTTCTTATTCTGACTGTGTAGGATTGTGTTAGAAATGGGGCCCTTGGTTGACAGTCAGGTTACCCCCTGTTCAAGCAAAGACCCTCACTCTAGTCAGGGTAAAAGAGAATCACCCTCAGCTAACCCCTGCTTACCCCCTTGGTAGCTTGGCAGAGCAGTAGGCTTAACCTCAGAGTGCTAGGCGTAAAGTATTTGTACCAACACACACAGTAACTCAATGAAAACACTACAAAATGACACAACACAGGTTTAGAAAAATAGGAAATATTTATCTAAACAAAACAAGACCAAAACGACAAAAATCCACCATACACAAGTCAAGTTATTAATTAAAAATCAAAAAGAGTCTTTAAGTAGTTTTAAAAACACACTAGCGCTGCTAGAGTGAAAATGTACCTGGTGTGCGTCAAAAATAACCCGCACGGGCGGGCGTACGTCGAAAATAAGTCCGCACGGCGGTACTCGAGTCAAAAATCCAGCCGCACGATGAGTTGACGATCCAGCCGCGCAGGTTGCGATCTCCCAGCCTCCGTCAGCGATGCTGAGCGTCGTTTCTCCTGCTCCGTGCGTCGATTCTTCGGTCGCGTTTCCTGCGAGCGTCGTTTCTCAGCCGCGGAGCTGGCGGCGCGTCGTTTTTCAGCCGCCGATCGGATTCGCGTCGATCTTTTCCCCGCACGGCGCTCTGTGCGTGGATTTTCTTGTCTTTAGGATGCCAGCTTCTCCTTTCAGGGTCCCAGGACTGGATGGGCACCACAGGGCAGAGTAGGAGTCTCTCCAGAGGCTCCAGGTGCTGGCAGAGAGAAGTCTTTGCTGTCCCTGAGACTTCAAACAACAGGAGGCAAGCTCTAGATCAAGCCCTTGGAGATTTCTTCTCAAGATGGAAGGCACACAAAGTCCAGTCTTTGCCCTCTTACTCTGGCAGAAGCAGCACTGCAGGAAAGCTCCACAAAGCACAGTCACAGGCAGGGCAGCACTTCCTCCCCAGCTAACAGCTCTTCTCCAGGCAGAGGTTCCTCTTGATTCCAGAAGTGTTTCTAAAGTCTGTAGATTTGGGTGCCCTTCTTATACCCATTTTAGTCTTTGAAGTCACCTTTCTTCAAAGGGGACTCACACCTACTTGTGAAATCCTGCCTTGCCCAGGCAAGGCCTCAGACACACACCAGGGGGTTGGAGCCGGCATTGTTAGAGGCAGGCACAGTCCTTTCAGATGAGAGTGACCACTCCACCCCTCCCTCCTAGCAGAGATGGCTAATCAGGAAATGCAGGTTACACCCCAGCTCCCTTTGTGTCACTGTCTGGTGTGAGGTGAAAAACAACCCAACTGTCAACTGACCCAGACAGGGAATCCACAAACAAGGCAGAGTCACAGAATGGTTTAAGCAAGAAAATGCTCACTTTCTAAAAGTGGCATTTTCAAACGCACAATCTTAAAATCAACTTTACTAAAAGATGTATTTTTAAATTGTGAGCTCAGGGACCCCAAACTCCACATGTCCATCTACTCTCTAGGGGAATCTACGCTTTAATCATATTTAAAGGTAGCCCCCATATTATCCTATGAGAGAGACAGTCCTTGCAACAGTGAAAAACGAATTTAGCAGTATTTCACTGTCAGGACATATAAACCACATTACTATATGTCCTACCTTATCCATACACTGCACCCTGCCCTTGGGGCTACCTAGGGCCTACCTTAGGGGTGCCTTACATGTAAGAAAAGGGAAGGTTTAGGCCTGGCAAGTGGGTACACTTGCCAAGTCGAATTTACAGTGTAAAAATACACACACAGACACTGCAGTGGCAGGTCTGAGACATGATTACAGAGCTACTTATGTGGGTGGCACAACCAGTGCTGCAGGCCCACTAGTAGCATTTGATTTACAGGCCCTGGGCACCTCTAGTGCACTTTACTAGGGACTTAACAGTAAAACAAATATGCCAATCATGGAGAACCAATTACGTACATATTTTAAACAGGAGCACTTGCACTTTAGCACTGGTTAGCAGTGGTAAAGTGCCCAGAGTAACAAACACAATAAAATCAGAGTCCAGCACACATCAACAACCTGGGGAACAGAGGCAAAAAGTTAAGGGAGACCACGCCAAGGATGAAAAGTCTAACACGTGTCCCCCCCAGCTAAAAGTGGGGAGCAACTACCCAACCTCATGGGAGTTCTCATCACTAAGGCGGAAGAACCTGGACAGACCATCAGCATTGGCGTGCTCTGTACCAGGACGATGTTCCACCGTAAAGTCCATCCCCTGTAGGGAAATGGACCACCTCAACAGTTTTGGATTCTCACCCCTCATCTGCATTAACCATCTGAGGAGCCTGTGGTCGGTCTGAACTCGGAAGTGAGTCCCAAACAAGTAGGGTCTTAGCTTCTTCAGTGCCCAGACCACAGCAAACGCTTTGCGTTCTATGGCACTCCACCTACGTTCCCTGGGTAGTAACCTCCTGCTAAGGAAGGCTACGGGTTGATCTAGGCCCTCTTCATTAAGCTGTGAGAGTACTGCTCCAATACCATGCTCTGAGGCGTCTGTTTGCACAACAAACTCCTTGGAGTAGTCAGGTGCCTGCAGCACAGGTGCTGTGCACATGGCAGCCTTCAGGGCATCAAAAGCGTTCTGGCAAGCCTCTGTCCAGATCACTTTCTTGGGTTGCTTCTTGGAAGTCAACTCAGTTAAGGGGGTAACAATGGTACCATATCCCTTAACAAACCTCCGGTAATATCCTGTGAGACCTAAAAAGGCTCTCACTTCAGTCTGGGTCTTGGGAGGCTCCCAAGCCAGAATCGTATCAATCTTAGGCTGTAGGGGTGCCACCTGGCCACTCCCCACCTGGTGTCCTAAGTACACCACAGAACCCTGCCCTATTTGGCACTTGCTCGCCTTATTAGTGAGGCCTGCCTTCTGCAGGGCCTCTAACACTCTCCAGAGGTGTTGCAGGTGTTCCTCCCATGTGGAACTAAACACAGCAATGTCATCCAGGTAGGCGGCACTGAACTCATCCAGTCCTGCCAACACCTGGTTGACCAACCTCTGAAAGGTGGCAGGGGCGTTCTTCATCCCAAAGGGCATCACATTGAAGTGGAAGTGCCCATCTGGGGTAGAGAATGCTGACCTCTCCTTTGCCCCCTCAGTTAAGGCAATCTGCCAGTACCCAGATGTTAAATCAAACGTACTGAGGTACTTGGCAGCTCCTAACCGATCAATGAGCTCATCAGCTCGGGGGATGGGGTGTGCGTCAGTATTGCTGACCGCATTGAGACCCCGGTAGTCCACACAGAACCTAAGTTCTGGAGTGGCACCAGGAGCAGCAGCCTTTGGGACCAAGACCACTGGGCTGGCCCAAGGACTGCTGGAGCGCTCAATAACCCCTAGGGTTAACATTTTGGAGACTTCCTCCTTAATGCAAGCCCTGTCCCTGTCAGTCACCCTGTAAACCTTATGTTTAACAGGTGTACTGTCCCCAGTGTCCACATCATGTGTGCACAGGTGTGTGACTCCTGGGATCAGGGAAAACAGCGAGGCGAACTGTCCCAGCACGTGGCGACAGTCCCTCTGCTGTTCCTCAGTCAGGGAGGGGGAGAGGATCACTCCCTCCACAGACCCATCTTTCTCTCCTGCAGACAGGAGGTCAGGAAGAGGCTCACTCTCTTCCTCCACCCCGTCATCTGTCGCTAGGAGCATGGATAGCTCAGTTCGCTCAAAGTGTGGTTTGAGGCGGTTGACATGTAGGACCCTCAAAGGGTTCCTGGGGGATTGCAAGTCTACCAGATAGGTGACCTCGCTCTTTCTTTCCACCACCTCAAAAGGCCCAGTCCACTAATCTTGGAGAGCCCTAGGCTCCACTGGTGCCATGACCCACACTTTTTGTCCAGGCTGAAACTCAACCAGAGTGGCATTCTGGTCGTACCACCATTTCATATCCTCCTGGCTTGCTTCCAGGTTCTCCTGAGCGAGACTCCTGAAGCGGGAAGTCTGGTTTCTTAGTGCCAGAATGTAGCTAAATACATCCTGGGGTGGTTTACTAGGAGCTTTCTCCAAAGCCTCCTTCACCAGACTGAGCGGTCCCCTCACAGGCTGGCCATATATGAGCTCAAAGGGGCTAAAGCCAAGTCCCTTTTGAGGCACCTCCCTGTAAGCGAACAGAAGGCATGGCAAGAGGACGTCCCACTTACGCCTCAAGGGCTCTGACAGGCCCTGAATCATGCCTTTCAAGGGGCAGTTGAATCTCTCAACCAGACCATTACTTTGGGGGTGGTAAGGGGTGGTGAACTTGTAGGTTACCCCACACACCTTCCACAGAGACTTCATATAAGTGGATATGAAGTTTGTACCTCTATCAGATACCACCTCCTTGGGGAACCCCATGCGGGTAAAAACCCCCATTAAGGCACGTCCCACCACGGGGGCAGTGACCGTCCTTAGAGGAATGGCTTCTGGGTACCGCGTGGCATGGTCCACCAAGACCAGGATGAACCTGTTGCCCATGGCTGTCTTGGGATCCAGAGGCCCCACAATGTCAATTCCTACCCTTTCAAAGGGAGTACTGACTACAGGTAAAGGTTGGAGGGGAGCTTTGCATTTCCCCCCACTCTTGCCACTTGCCTGACAAGTCTGACAAGACCTACAATAAGCAGCTGACTGATTGTGCATCAAGGGCCAGTAAAAGTGGGAGACAAGCCTCTTATAGGTCTTGTCCTGCCCTAGATGTCCTGCCAAAGGCACATCATGAGCCATACCCAGTAGGAAGGCCCTGAAGCACTGGGGTACCACCAGCATACGAGCTGACCCAGGCTCAGGAACCTTAGGCTCACTATACAGGAGGCCATCCTCCCAGTAAATCAGGTGAGTACCTGGCACCTCGCCAGCCGCCTGGGCTGCAGCCTGCTGCCGCAGCCCCTCAAGAGTAGGGCACTCCTTCTGCGCTGTGCAGAATGCTTCCCTGGTGGGTCCCCCTTCCTGCTGCCACTGTGACAGCTCAGGGACCTCCCTCAGTTCAGCCACCTGTTCCCCTGTAGGCTCCGGGGCATCACCCTCAGGCTCTGCCTCCTCCCGGACCGTGGGAACTTCTGGGGATGGTTTCCCGCGCCCCCTGCCCTTCCTCTTCTTGGCGGTCCCCTGGGCCACTGTTTCAGGCTCCAGGGGCTCTTGACTACCCGGATTGGCTGCCATAGACCGGGTGGATACGCATACCCACCCAGGCAGGCCCAACATCTCCAAGTGAGACCTGTGTTCCACCTCCTTCCAAGGGGAATCCTCCAGGTCGTTACCTAGCAAACAATCAACAGGCATGGTTGGACTCACAGCTACTTTCCAGGAACCTGAGAACCCCCCCCATTCAAAGGGAACCTGCGTCACTCTGCAGAGGCGCTCAGAGTTGTCTACCGCAACTACTTGGTGAAGTACCCGGGGATCAATCTGCTCTTCAGACACCAGGTGACTCCTCACTGTAGTCACACTGGCTCCTGTGTCTCTCAGAGCCTCTACCCTCTGTCCATTGATGGTCACCCATTGCCTGTACTTCTTAGTGTTATCAGGCACTAGGTTTCTCTGGACCATCTCACTGTCCCCTAGTGAGACAAGGGTCATTTCTGCTGGTTCCCACCCACCTGAAACCAACTCCTCCCCAAGCGCTACACTGGCCAAACCCTGGGACGGTGCACCAGTGGGTGCCGGTGTACTTCTGGGGCATTTGGGGTCCCCCCTCACATGACCCACCTGGTCACATGCATAGCACTTACGTGGGGGACCACCTGCCACTGGCTTCCCTTTGGACAACCATGGCTTCTTTTCACTGGGGGTTTGGGAATCCTTACCCTGGGAATCAGTTTGGGGCCCTTTAGAGAACTCCCCCTGTTTGCCCTTACCCCCCCCTTTCTTCTGAGAGGGACCCTGCCCACCCTTGGCGTGGTCTCCCCCATACCTCTTTTGGACCCTGGTGCTCTCCCAGCGGTCCGCTTCCTGTGCAAGCTTCCTGGGGTCAGTCAGCTTGCTGTCAATGAGGTGCTGGCGCAGCTCTGGAAAACATAAACTGTACAAGTGCTCCCAAGCAATTAAATTGTAAAGCCCCTCATACGTGTTTACCTTACTGCCCTTCACCCAACCATCCAGTGACCTTCAAAAAGAATCAACACATTCCAACCATGTTTGGGATTCCTTTCTCTTGTAGGATCTAAACTTCTCCTTGTACTGCTCAGGGGTGAGACCATACCTGGTAAGTAAGGCCTCCTTCATGACAGGGTAGGTGAGATCCTGAGCATCCCCTAAGGCTGTCAGTGTCCCTCCCCTCTGCCTCAAAATGCTTCCACAGGGCTGCCCCCCAATGAG
This sequence comes from Pleurodeles waltl, assembly GCF_031143425.1. Taxonomy (NCBI): domain Eukaryota; kingdom Metazoa; phylum Chordata; class Amphibia; order Caudata; family Salamandridae; genus Pleurodeles; species Pleurodeles waltl. The sequence continues at coordinate 934,321,341 of NC_090449.1, forward strand.
CTTCAGGGACCAGGTTCACGTGGAGAGCTGACTCATAACCCTTGAACCACAAGCAGATATCATCATCCCTCTTATAATCCCTCACAAGGTCTTTTGGGATGTGTACCCTTCTCTCAGGCTGCACTGTAGGATTGCTGCCACCATCTCTACTGGACTGACTCCTCTGATCTATCTCTTTTAAACTGAGCTCATGAGCCATGGCTAACTTCCTTTCCTCAATGGCCAGCTTTCTCTGTTCCACCTCTAGACTGAGCTTTTTCAACTCCAATTGGTACTCCCTCTCTGCCTGTCTGTCCTGTAACTCTTCAGGTGTCAGACCCTTGGAGGATACACTGCTACTTGCCCTAGAGACTCCTTCGCTGGGAATAACAGGCCCCCCCAATATACCATTCTGTACTGATTGCTCTCTCTCCTCATCCTCCTCATCCTCAGTGTGCCCTCCAGTGCTTCTGGTTGTCACCCAGGCCCTCAGCGCCTTTTTCAGTTCATCCTTCTTGGAAGAGCTCTTAATGGGACAACCAAAATTTTTACAAAACTGCTTTAGCTGAGCCTTGTTATAACTATCCAATTGCTTCAGGTCAAAAACAGCTTCAACTGGTGCATCTCCAAGTAGAGACATGATAAAAGGTTAAAAGAGTGCAAAGTTCCAAATGCAGAAAAGCAAGTTCTCAAATGAAGTTCCAGAAAAGTCAATCACCGGATCAGCGAAAAAAGAAACTGAATGCAGAGCAAAAACAGTCCAAATAGAAAAAAACAAAAATTACAAGACTAGTAGTATGTGGTCACGTAGTGGTCTGAGATCAAAACAGTAGTGTACACTTAATTACTGTATGTCAAGCACAAATACAAGTCCAAATCCCGACCGCTGATCACCAATGTTAGAAATGGGGTCCTTGGTTGACAGTCAGGTTACCCCCTGTTCAAGCAAAGACCCTCACTCTAGTCAGGGTAAAAGAGAATCACCCTCAGCTAACCCCTGCTTACCCCGTTGGTAGCTTGGCAGAGCAGTAGGCTTAACCTCAGAGTGCTAGGCGTAAAGTATTTGTACCAACACACACAGTAACTCAATGAAAACACTACAAAATGACACAACACAGGTTTAGAAAAATAGGAAATATTTATCTAAACAAAACAAGACCAAAACGACAAAAATCCACCATACACAAGTCAAGTTATTAATTAAAAATCAAAAAGAGTCTTTAAGTAGTTTTAAAAACACACTAGCGCTGCTAGAGTGAAAATGTACCTGGTGTGCGTCAAAAATAACCCCGCACGGGCGGGCGTACGTCGAAAATAACTCCGCACGGCGGTACTCGAGTCAAAAATCCAGCCGCACGATGAGTTGACGATCCAGCCGCGCAGGTTGCGATCTCCCAGCCTCCGTCAGCGATGCTGCGCGTCGTTTCTCCTGCTCCGTGCGTCGATTCTTCGGTCGCGTTTCCTGCGAGCGTCGTTTCTCAGCCGCGGAGCTGGCGGCGCGTCGTTTTTCAGCCGCTCTTTTCCCCGCACGGCGCTCTAAGCGTGGATTTTCTTGTCTTTAGGCTGCCAGCTTCTCCTTTCAGGGTCCCAGGACTGGATGGGCACCACAGGGCAGAGTAGGAGTCTCTCCAGAGGCTCCAGGTGCTGGCAGAGAGAAGTCTTTGCTGTCCCTGAGACTTCAAACAACAGGAGGCAAGCTCTAGATCAAGCCCTTGGAGATTTCTTCTCAAGATGGAAGGCACACAAAGTCCAGTCTTTGCCCTCTTACTCTGGCAGAAGCAGCACTGCAGGAAAGCTCCACAAAGCACAGTCGCAGGCAGGGCAGCACTTCCTCCCCAGCTAACAGCTCTTCTCCAGGCAGAGGTTCCTCTTGATTCCAGAAGTGTTTCTAAAGTCTGTAGATTTGGGTGCCCTTCTTATACCCATTTTAGTCTTTGAAGTCACCTTTCTTCAAAGGGGACTCACACCTACTTGTGAAATCCTGCCTTGCCCACCAGACACACACCAGGGGGTTGGAGCCGGCATTGTTAGAGGCAGGCACAGTCCTTTCAGATGAGAGTGACCACTCCACCCCTCCCTCCTAGCAGAGATGGCTAATCAGGAAATGCAGGTTACACCCCAGCTCCCTTTGTGTCACTATCTGGTGTGAGGTGAAAAACAACCCAACTGTCAACTGACCCAGACAGGGAATCCACAAACAAGGCAGAGTCACAGAATGGTTTAAGCAAGAAAATGCTCACTTTCTAAAAGTGGCATTTTCAAACGCACAATCTTAAAATCAACTTTACTAAAAGATGTATTTTTAAATTGTGAGCTCAGGGACCCCAAACTCCACATGTCCATCTACTCTCTAGGGGAATCTACGCTTTAATCATATTTAAAGGTAGCCCCCATATTATCCTATGAGAGAGACAGTCCTTGCAACAGTGAAAAACGAATTTAGCAGTATTTCACTGTCAGGACATATAAACCACATTACTATGGGGGTTATTCTAGCTTTGGAGTAGGTGTTAATCCGTCCCAAAAGTGACGGAAAAGTGACGGATTTACCACCAGCCGTATTACGAGTCCATTATATCCTATGGAACTCGTAATACGGCTGGTGGTATATCCGTCACTTTACCGTCACTTTTGGGACGGATTAACACTCCTCCAAAGTTAGAATAACCCCCTATATGTCCTACCTTATCCATACACTGCACCCTGCCCTTGGGGCTACCTAGGGCCTACCTTAGGGGTGCCTTACATGTAAGAAAAGGGAAGGTTTAGGCCTGGCAAGTGGGTACACTTGCCAAGTCGAATTTACAGTGTAAAAATACACATACAGACACTGCAGTGGCAGGTCTGAGACATGATTACAGAGCTACTTATGTGGGTGGCACAACCAGTGCTGCAGGCCCACTAGTAGCATTTGATTTACAGGCCCTGGGCACCTCTAGTGCACTTTACTAGGGACTTAACAGTAAAACAAATATGCCAATCATGGAGAACCAATTACGTACATATTTTAAACAGGAGCACTTGCACTTTAGCACTGGTTAGCAGTGGTAAAGTGCCCAGAGTAAGAAACATAATAAAATCAGAGTCCAGCACACATCAACAACCTGGGGAACAGAGGCAAAAAGTTAAGGGAGACCACGCCAAGGATGAAAAGTCTAACAGATTGTTTTGCCACATCAGATCATATCCATTAAGAACAGTGCCATCCTTTTCCAACCCTTTCTCGAGCATGGTGAGGAAAGACTTGCGTTTGGTGTGCCAAAGCACCCTGAAGTCAAGAACTATGAGATAGGACCACCTTACCGAGCTTTGTCAATAAATGCTTGTTCTGTTTTACATCCTTCCACAAAACCTGACTGGCTTGTGTCTAGCACTTTATCAATTTGATGTGGTCTTTTAGTTATGTATTGACCAATATTCCATTGTTTTGCCTAGAAAAAGGGGGGCAGTTACTTGTATGAAATTGTTAATCTTTTCAGTGCCTGCTGAAGGCTTTTTATTAGCAGTTCATGTGTCCCTTTTTAATCTGTCAGGGAATATTTCCCCTTTCAGTGAGCTGTTTATGTGTTTAGCTCAGTAATTATTGAAGTGAGTCTCCAAGTTTGTAGTTTGAGTGCTAGGATGGGGGCTTCACCAGGAGGTGATAATTGTAGAGTAGTTAATGTTTTCAATATGTAGTTGAGAAATCATCAAAGAAGCTAATCCTTTTCGCGCCACTAACTTGCATGATGTAAGACTTGTAACACCAGTACTTCTACCCATATCATCCCTCAAGGACTTTGAGAGAGATTTTCACAAGAACTTTAATTTTACATTCTCTGATGAGAAGACTCAGTAATTAGGCTCCAGACAACCTAGGTCAATGAAAACCACTGCAACCCAATCAAAGAATATACATATCTGACAAGTGGTTTGTCTGAGAACTGACTCAAAACACATGAGCCGCACACTAAAACATCAATGACACAAGTACAAGACTGAGGAAGATAAAACCTGCTTCAAGGTCCATCAGAGAGGCTACCCCAGATCAATCAGAAAATGTCAAAAGGCAATGTGTAAAGTATTTGTGCAATACATCATGCAATAACACAGTAGAACACCACAAAATACACCACACAGTGTTTAGAAAAATATATATAATATTTATCTGGATAAATGCAGGTCAAAATGATTAAGATGCAATAAGTATATGTTGAAAATATCACTGTAGAAATGATATCGAGTCTTTAGTCTCTTAAAAGCAACAAATGTCTCTTGCAAGCACAAAGTACCTGGTTTGTGTTCAAAATCTCCGCAAGGAACCGCAGAGGAGTAGATGTGTGGAAAACAGGGAGGTGTGCGTCGATTTCTCTGGCCGCACACGGCAATGCGTTGTTTATTTTCCACGCAGGGAAGGCTTTGCGTCAATTTCCGTCTCTCGGTCTAGGATCCACTTCGGGTTGCGGGGTTTCCGGTCACCCCGAGGATGATGCGTTGAAATCTGGAGCTTGCAGGACAAGGTCACAGGGGCTACGACGATCCGATGGCCGTTGCATGGAAACTTTTATTGCACGGCAGGCGCTGCGTCGAATCCTCTCAGGAAGTCGGGCTGCGTCGTTCCGGCTCGACTTTGCGTCGATCCAGTGGTCCGTGCAACGAATTTCCAGTCGCTATGCTGGTGCTGCATCGATCTTCTCCTTTGCAAAGTCGGGCTGTGTTGTTCCGGTTCGGTGTGCGGTGATTTTCTCACCACGATGCAGGCTGGTCGTCATTTCTTGCAGGTTGTGCAGCGCTTTTTCGCCCGCACAGGGAGTTCTCTTGTAGGAATTAAGGGGGTCATTCCAACCCTGGCGGTTGGTGATAAAGCAGTGGCAAACCCGCCAACAGGCAGGCGGTCAAAAAAATTGAATTCTGACCCTGGCGGGAACCGCCAACACAGCCCGCCACTTTAACACTCCGACCGCCATGGCGGGACAGACAAACAGCGCGGCGGTCACCACCAACAGGCAGGCGGCAGACAATGTACCGCCCACCCTATCACAACTCACCAATCCGCCACCTTTTCCGGGGCGGGAGCCCCGCCGATAAAAACACGGCGGAAACAGACTACAAACGGGAAAACGCTCACCTCTACACACTCCACGAGGAAGGAGGACAGCATGAACCCGAATTAAACATCCTACCAGCTATTGTCTACCTGCTCATCTACCAGGAGTACGAACGCCGGCGCAGACGACAACGGTGAGTACTGCACCTACGACACAGGGGAGGGGGGAGGAGGAAAGCTTACGGGCACACACATACGCCATACACCCACCCCCCCACCCCAAATACCTACACCCCAATGCAGAGCAACAAGTCAGAGTGACACCCCCCAAACCCACCGGAATAATGCAAAGACACAATTAAACTGATCTATAAAATATATGTATAAATAGCTCCATTGAAGTTAGGGGAAATATGCAATATGAAAGATACAAAATAAGGAATGAACATAGTTAAAAATATATACATAGGCAATAAGTCCTGCCCATTCTGTCAAAGTTCCAGTGAGGAATCCCCGGACCAGGGCAGAGGAACGGTACAATGAGGCCCATGGGCGAACTAGGAGGATCATAGAAAGGACCTTCAGGGTCCTGAAGGCCAGGTTCAGGTGCCTGCATATGACAGGGGGATCCCTAATGTACTCACCAAAGAAGGTGTGCCATATCATCGTGGCCTGCTGTATGCTTCACAATCTTGCTTTGCGACGCCAGGTGCCTTTTCTGCAGGAGGATGGTCCAGATGGTGGTGTTGTAGCAGCTGTGGAGCCTGTGGAGAGTGAAGAGGAGGAAGACGACGGGGACAACACGGACAACAGAGATACAGTCATACAACAATATTTTCAGTAGCACACAGGTAAGAATCACCCACGCCATTTTACATTTACTTAAGGCCTCATGCGTCTCCACTGTCTGTGTTTCCCCCCAGTTCCTGTTAACTGATTTGTGACTTTCCCTTCCCTTTTCAGAGCTGTATGACCCACTGCGTGACTTCTGCTTTGTTTGCCCATGGACTAAAGCTTATTGAAATTGGTATGTTGTCATCACAAAGTAACTGGATATTATTGCACCGTTATGTGTAATACATTTGTTAAGAATACAAGCAGACTCCTGTTATTTTAAGTGCAATAAGTGATTTATTTTAAGTGCTACATATAGGTACATGAATGTAAAACGGTGATGGGTGGGGGTGGAGTAATGTCCATGGCAGAGTCCAGTTCTCAGTTGCACAGGTGCATTGTCCATATGCCTGTGGAAGGAAGGAGCAGGGGCAGTTAAAGGTTGGACATGGTGACAATGTGGGACAGTGGGATGACATCAGGGGGTATCTTAGGCTGGCGGGGGTCTTGCAATCCTACTCTGTCTTCTTGTGAGATCTCAGGTTCCGCTTGCGGGGTGGTTCTTCTTCTGCAGGAGGTGGGGTTCTGGTGGCCTGTTGTTGTGTGGGGGCCTCCTGTCCACTAGTGCCGGCGGAGGTGGTAGGCTGTTCCTGGCCTGGGCTAGTGACAGGGGCCCTTTGGGGTGCCACATGGTCCCGCAATGTGGTGACTATCTGGTTAAGGGCCACGACGATGGTCCTCATTGCGGAACCGATGTTCCTCAGTTCCTCTCTGAACCCCATGTACTGTTCCTCCTGCAGTGCCTGGATCTCCTGGAACCTGGCCAGTACCGTCGCCATCGTCTCCTGGGAGTGGTGGTAAGCTCCCATGATGGAGGAGAGGGCCTTTTGGAGAGTCGGTTCCCTGGGCGTGTCCCCCCCCTGTCGCACAGCAGCCCTCCCAGTTCCCCTGTGTCCTGGGCCTCTGTCCCCTGGACTGTGTGCCCACTACCACTGCCCCCAGGTCCCTGTTGTTGTTGGGGTGGTGGGTCAACCTGGGTGCCCTGTAGTGGTGGACACACCGCTGATTGACGTGTCCTGGAGACAGAGGCATGGGCCCGCTGGGTGGGAGCTGTGCTGGTGTTCCCAGAGGGGGTTGGGTCTGGTGTAGCCTGTGGCTGTCTGTGGGGAACCGACTGTCCAGAGGTCCCCGATGGGCCGGGCTGGTCATCTGGGTCCAGGGAGACAGAGCTGCTGTCATCGCTGGGGGCCTCTTCTGGGGGTGGGATGGACATCTCTGGACCCTCCATGGCGGTGTGGTGGCGTTCGGGTCCTGCAGGGGTATAAAGGTATGGTAATTGCTTCTGTGTGTGGCATTTCGTGTGATGGGTGGGTGTCCGTGTACCCAAGTGCAGGCATTCCCTTGTGGGGGCTTTTGTGAGGGTGGCTTGTGGGGGTGATGTGTGTGTGCAGTGGGCATGCTTTGGTGATGGGTGTCCATGCTTTGTGGTCGCATGCAGGGCTTGGTGTTGGGATGGGTGGGTTGTGATGGTGAGCCATTTGCAAGGAGTTGGTGTGATGGGGTGGGGGTGAGGGTGGGGGTATGATTTGGCATGCAGGTGGGGTGGGGGTGGGAAGCAGTAGTGAAGATTTGACTTACCAGAGTCCATTCCTCCGCCTACTCCTGCGAGGCCCTCAGGATGCAGGATGTGCAAGACTTCTTCCTCCCATGCTGTAAATTCTGGGGGAGTATGTGGGGGTCCGCCGCCAGTCTTCTGCACCGCAATGTTGTGCCTTGATACCATGGAACGCACCTTCCCCTGTAGGTCGTTCCAGCGCTTCCTTATGTCATCCCGATTGCGTGGATGCTGTCCCACCGCGTTGACCCTGTCCACTATCCTTTGCCATAGCTCCATCTTCCTGGCAATTGTGGTGTGCTGCACCTGTGCCCCGAAGCGCTGGGGCTCTACACGGACTATTTACTCCACCATGACCCTGAGTTCTGCGTCAGTGAACCTGGGGTGTCTTTGGGGTGCCATGGGGTGGTGTGGATGAGGTGTGGGGTGGCGTTTGTGGTGATGAGTGTGGTGCGTGTGGTGGTGTGTGGTGTTTGGTGCGTGGATTCTGTGTGGGTGATGGTGTTGTGTGCCTCTGTGTTGTGGGATTGTCTATTCTGTGCTCTCTCTCTAGCCTTCGTCAATAATTTCGGGTCGTAGGGGTTTGTGGGTGATTTATATTGGGTTGGGTGTGTGGGAGTGGTGTTAGTATGTGTATCAGGTGTGTGGGTTTCAAACTGACCAATGTGGCTGAGTTTTCTATGTGTGTGTGTATTTTGACCGCAGCGGTGTGTACCGCCAATGGAATACCGCGTTTGAAAGACCGCCGCATGGATTTGTGGGTCGGAATGGTATGGGCGTATTTCTGTTGGCGTGACGGTGGAGGTTTGGTCATCGCCATTTTTTCCCTGACCTTTGGTGTGGCGGACTTTTGTGGATGTCGGGTTTTTGGCGGTTTGCAAGTTGCGGGTCAGAATGACCGTGGCGGTTTACCGCGGCCGCGGCGGTGTTATGGCGGTCTTCTGACCGGCGGTAAGCGCCTTTTACCGCCGAGGTCAGAATGACCCCCTAAGTCTTTTTGGTCCTGCTCCTTCAGGGAACAGGAGGCAAGCTCTATCCAAGCCAATGCAGAGCACTTCTCAGCACAGCCAGAGAGCAGCAAGGCAGCAGAGCAACAGCAAGGCAGCAGTCCTTCTTAGAAAAGCAGTCAGTTGAGTCCTTTGGGCAGTCAGGCAGTTCTTCTTAGCAGGTTGCAGGTTCTGGTTCTGGGTTCTTCTCCAGGAAGTGTCTGAGTTGGTAGGGGCAGAGGCCCTGTTAAAATACCCAAATGTGCCTTTGAAGTGGGGGAGGCTTCAAAGAGTGGCTTAGAAGTGCACAAGGTGCCCTTTCAGTTCAATCCTGTCTGCCAGGGTCCCGGTAGGGGGTGTGGCAGTCCTTTGTGTGAGGGCAGGCCTCTGTCCTTTGACATGTAAGGGTCAGGCCCTCTACCCTCCCAGCCCAGGAAGACCCATTCAAAATGCAGATCTATGCAAGTGAGGCTGAGCATCCTGTGTTTGGGGTTTGTCTGATTGAATGCACAAGGGAGCTGTAAACTGAACCTAGCCAGACATGGATTGTAAGTCACAGAAGGATTTAAGTGCAGAGGAATGTTCACTTTCCAAAAGTGGCATTTTTAAAATAGTAATATTAAATCCAACTTCACCAGTCGGCAGGATTTTGTATTACCATTCTGGTCACACTAAATGTGACCTTCCTACTCCTTTCTGATCAGCAGCTACCACTCAAACAGTATATGAGGGCAGCCCCAATGTTAGCCCATGAAAGGAGTAGGCCTCACAGCAGTGCAAAATGAATTTAGGAGTTTTACACTACCAGGACATGTAAACTACACAGGTACATGACCTGCCTTTTGTCAACACAGCACCCTGCCCTAGGGGTTACCCATGGCCTACCTTAGGAGTGACTTATATGTAGAAAAAGGGGAGTTTTAGGCTTGGCAAGAACTTTTGAATGCCAAGTCAAATTGGCAGTGAAACTGCGCACACAGGCCTTGCAATGGCAGGCCTGAGACATGGTTAAGGGGCCACTTAAGTGGGTGACACAAACAGAGCTGCAGGCCCACTAGTAGCATTTAATCTACAGGCCCTGGGCACATATAGTACACTCTACTAGGTATTTACAAGTAGATTAAATAATCCAATTGGGTCTGATCCAATGTCATTATGTTTAAAGGGAGAGAGCATATGCTCTTTAGCACTGGTTAGCAGTGGTAAAGTGTGCAGAGTCCCAAATCCTGCAGAAACAGTGTCCAAAAAGTGGAGGGAGGCAGGCAAAAAGTTAGGGGTGACCACCCTAAGGCTGTTAGGTCTAACAACAAACATATCCACATAGCTCCCCAAAAACCAAGACATATTTAAAGAATTTACAAAGTGAATTGCATGCATTGCCCCACTTTGTACCCCTTTGCGCTACTTTATGCCTGCCCCAGGCATAATATATGCAAAGGGGGCGTTCACCCATTAGGGGGGCCGAAAAAATGGCACAAAGAAATCTTAGACATTTCTCGGCGTCATTTATTTCAGCACTTTTAATGTCTTCTCAGAGCAGGCATTAAAAGAAGGCACACAATTGATTACAATGGGGCTCAATGGGCTTTGCAGATTTAGCGTCATAACTTTTGACGCTAATCCTGCAAAGCTCTGAACTAGTGTCACAAATTTTGATGCTAGGTCCACTGACTACCACCATGGTGTGCCATATCTTAGATACGATGCACATATGATGGCGTTAAAGGGGCATTAAGGGGTGCAAGAAAAGTGGTGCTGCACTGGTTGCAGCACCACTTTTCTTAAATCAGGACTTTAATTTCTTCAAATCCAGAATTGCAAAGTTTGGTTTAAGGATTGACACTGACATATTACCAAACACAAATATAAATATGTAAATACGTTTGAGAATGTGGATTATTAGTTATAGTGGATGGTAGTCCACCACAAGTAATAAGATCCAGTAAAGGGTAAAGGTTCCAGTATTTTAAATCTGATCCCAACTTCTGATTGCTATGGCACAGAGAAGACAGGCTTAACGTAAGAAAATATGTAAAGAATTAGAAGTACCGAAACAAACGAAAAAAACACAACACAAAAATCCCACTCCACTTTATAAAAATAGACAGACAATAATTTAATGTTCAAAATGAGACAAAAATGGATACAATAAGGGGAACTGGATATTTGAATCTTTAATGTTTTCAATAAAACAGCACCAAAGAGAGGAAAGCACCAACCATGGGCACCTGAGGCAAAGTCAAGAGTTAGGATAACAGCGGATGATCGTCGGTCAGACAAAATGACTGGGTTTGCCCTGGTCAAGTGTTACCTTTTTAGAAATAGTTGTGGACGTCAATGGGTGATGGATGGGTTCTTTGAAGGCAACAGGAGGAAGGCAAACTAGGGCCAGATGGGTTGCAGGAGGAAAACATTCTGATTTGTTTATTGCTGAAGGCCAGAAAAGCTGAAGCTTCTGCATCATGGAAGACCTCAGCATTGACAGATTCTTTGGCAACAGTGGTATTGAGGCTGCAGGATGAAATTGAAGTGGCCTTGGCATCAACCGATTGTGACATCAAGCAGAGAACATAAGGAGAGGTACAGCAAAGTCAGGCCCGCTGGAAGTGCACTCGTGGCAGACCGACTTGGCAGGTTGGGCCCAGTCTTCTGATGGTACGCCAGGCAAAAGCTCATGAAAAAGTTTCTAAGTCCTGGTGTTTAGGTTTAGGCAGGAGGAGTACACTCTGATACTTATTTAAGGGCCCCAGGACTTTTAGGACACCATTTAGGGCTCAGGACGGACTCCATCATAAGCAACCATGAGGGTCCAGGACAGATTCAGATGAAACTGATCGATTTTGCTCCTCTGGAATGTATGCTTCTTGCAGGTTTTATGTCCCTGTACTTTAATCGGAGGTCATTCAACTGAGTTTTTGAGCCAACTTCTTAGTACTCGGTACAAGTGAGAGCAGGATCAGCCCTGAGAGTCTTCCTGACAGGTCACAATAGCAGGTCTGGTCCTATTCTGTCTTCCACAGGTTCAGGAGTCTTCTGAGGGAGCTACTGAGTGTGCCCCATTTATGTCCAGTGCCAACTTGTTGATGGGGGAACCACCTGGCCACTCCTTAAACACTGCAGTAAAAGTCTCAGGGGTGACTCTACACACATTTGCAGCACTTCCAATGTGTTTTACTGTAAGCTATCCCACAGTGCCCCTCTCTGCCTAAAATCAAGAAGGTAGAACCTTTCCTCACATATGCAGAGGTCGTTTGCCACCCTATAGGTGTGGCCAGGGAATTGAGCAAACCATCCCCTGTGGTCACTCAAAAACAGTTCCAGGAGCAGCTCCTCTCCCCCCTGGGATTGGTGCCTCACTGGTTAGCAAGACAATAGAGGAAGCAGGCCTATGTTTGAGCTACATCCGCATCCTTTGAAGATAATTAAGCTCCCAGGCACAGTCCAGATGGCCATCCCGTTTTGGGAGGGTCAACTTCTCTCCCTTTGTCTCAGCTCTGGGAGAGACTTCTCACCTAATGAAGAAGCCTCCTGGGTGACTGTGAACATGGGCAATGGCACATTTAGCACAGGTAAAAAAAAAGACAACTTTCCAAAAGTATCATTTTCAAAATGATAATACAAAATCTGACTTTACCATCTAGTTGGATTTTAAATTACTATTAGAATGAGTCCTTCAATCATTTTTCTAGCTACTCCTAAACTTAGACTAGGCATTATATGGTGTTATAATGGAAACCAGTGCTTACCTATAGGAGAGTCAGCCTTTCCACAGTGAAACACGACTTGGAGGTTTTTCAATTCCAGGACAAGTGAAACATAAATTATACATGTTGTGCTGGCCTAAATGTTTGAGTCAATCATATTAAACTGTTTTATTATTCTTCAAATAATAGATTTCATTAATGGTTTGTGTGCATGCCCCAACAGGGTTCTGTTGGTCTTTTGCAATATCCTAGTGGCATTTGTGTAAAAAGAAACTGCAATTGCCAAAGGATAATCTTTAGAATGTGATCCTGAATTTCTGAGGTAAATTCATCAGGGTTGATATTTTTCTTAGGACTAACTCAAGTGAAACTTTTAGCAAATTGTGTCAAATGGAAATCCCATGAAGACACAATTTGACCCTAGAGAGCATTCCACTGCCCTTTTGACTGTGTTTACACTATATAAATATCATAAACACACAAACATGTTGATGTTCAAATTCAAATAAATAATTTCCTGAACTCCCACATATGTGCATTAATATAAATAAGGCATGTATGTGCTGGTAGACATTTTATGCTGAACATCGTATGGTCCAAAAATCCAGTTGTGCAGGTCAGAACTTAGGGCAAGTACATATAAAAGACAGGACGAGGACAGCAGTGATTCTTCAATTGACTTCTCGTCGGTGCGCAGCAACTCTTAGAAATTGTTGGAGAAGGTCGGGCTTCATTTATTGTTACCCCTTCAAAAGGAGTACCAATATGTGTATCTAGTGGGGGTGCTGATCCATAGAAATGCTCATTAGTAAGGAGGAAGGACCAGGAGATGGCATGGAGGCACTGACCAGTGAGGGATAGCCGTGGTTATCCGGGTGAGACATGGAGAAAAATGTGATCTGTGCCAAGTTGTGATGACATCTATAAAGAAGAAAACAGAAAAAGGGACAGAATGTTGGCTTGCTGTCATAGAGGCCAACGTCTGCAAAAGTGATTACCATCCTGTGGATAATGAAAGGAAATGGTGGTGTTAAAAGCAGACAGATGAATGAGAGGCACAGGCAGGGCTTAATTTGAGCTGCTGTTGCCTATTGGGGCACCAGTGCTCATTTTTGGGGACTGGTATTTATTTTTCTTCATGAGATATTTACAAACATAAGAGAGGGAGAACACCCAAAATGGAAGGACAGCGGAAGAAAGCAAAAAACCTGCAAGAGTGAGATAAACATACAGGAAGTGTCTAGAAGTGGTTTTAAGGGGCACAAGGTGGATTTACATCTATGCAGGCCTTCTGAGCAGAACCATAGGGACTGGCACTCATTCTTGTACAAGAAATGATGCACCATTGCATTGTGGCAACAATGCCTCTAAAATATTTGTGCGCCGGTACACCAGATTTTAACTCTATGGAAGTGCCGTATTTACAATGCAATGCACCACAGTGCAATGAACTTGGCTGCAGCAGAAAAAATGGCGCATTTGTGTGCGTCTGGTCACAGGCAAGTCTGACACTACTGCTGCAAATGTGACACAGGTCAGGCTTGCAGTACGTAAAATGACACAAATCGGTCCTGCATCACTTTTGTGCATGGAATGCGTCAGAAAATACAAAAAGTGATGCATGCGTGGGAAAACAATGGCAAACCTTACTGAAGGTAGCATGGAGCATGCAGCAGGCAACAGCAGCAAGGACAACAGCCCCAGCACCAGCCAGGATGTCCAGACAGATTTACATAGGAAGAGGAAGTCTAACTTCAGTGAGGAAGAGAATGAAATCTGATCGCTGAGATAACAGAGCACCAACACTAGCTATTTGTCACTTCAAAATTGCCACTAGGGAGGAAAGAGGCGATTTGCCAGGCCATTGTGGAGAAGGTCAAAAGCGTGAGTCAAGCAAAAAGAACTGCCATTGATTGATTGCAAGTAGCAGTGGCACTATTATATGTGTCAGACAAAGGAGGAACTGACAAAAAAACTGAAGGCAGCAATGTAGACTGCAGGAGGGAGGTCTGAGCCCTAAGAGGAGCAGGATGCCTTGGAGGAGCGGGTGGCAGCTGTCATTCCAGTCGGTGGCTGGAGCCCCGGAATATGACAGTGCAGAACATGAGGGACAACCACAGGCACAGAGTAAATATTAAAAAAGGGCAATGGGGGAAACAAAGTCATGCTGTGCATCACTATTAGCTATGTGCCAGCACTACTCTCTGCTGTCTGCAGGGCAATAGGATGGAGTCTTAACCATGTCACTTTAAATTACATTGAAATGACACTTTCACTCCCTAGTGATATGTTGCATAGCACACTCAGCCTGTGGTACGTCGAAAACGTTACGTGGCCTATTTACAAACCCCTTGTGCCGCTGGTGCATCACTTTTTCCAATATAAAAAGTGAGGAACCGGCGGCGCAAGGGACTTGTGAATAAGCCACTACATGCGTGAAGTGCATTATTGGTCCAGGTCAACCAGTGTATACCGGCATGTGTAGTTTAATACACAACATGAGTCACCAGAACCATGGGCCTCATTTACTACCTTTTGTGTAGGGCAGCTCTGCAAGCTTTTTTTGCTGTGCAGCCATGTGACCAAAAAAAAGAAAAACCAGGAATATGCCAAGATATGGCACATTCATGTCCTTTTCCCCTGTGCTGGCACACAATAGCCTGCCATGTGCCAACACAGGCACCCTTGCATCCTGGTGCAAGGCTGTCTGTGTTTGCAGCGATGATTGTTTTGTGCAGGAAGAGATACCTTCATGGAAAAAAACAATCACAAGAGGTGTTGTCTCCTTTCTATGTGTGCTGTAGAATGCAGCACACATAGAAAAAGGCAGAAAATTTGACGAAATAAAGGAATATCACCTTGTTGAACTTCCCTTATGCCTCCCCTATGGGAGGTGTAGGCATGTGATGCATTCCCAGGTTAACAAAATGTTGTAAATCAGTAAATGAGTCAAAATCTTTGAGTGTTATGTGGGAACACCCACCACAATGCCTCTGTGATGTAAAGTAAGACAACATAGCAACTTGCGCTGCATTGCCTAATTCCATATCCAAAAGGCCATGAAAAGCCAAAACTAGGGCTTATTTTCAATCCCCTCTGCACTGCCGGAACGTATCTTTTTTGACAGACTGGTGATGAACACTGCAGATCAATATCTACAAGGCAACGTAAAGCCACCCTGTGTGGTTTTATGTGTCTGTCTAGATATGGAGTGAGACAATGCAGTCCAAGTCACTGCATTGCCTCACACTGCAATAGGGAGGCATGCCATGGGCGTTACAGTGAGTTGCCCATTTAGCACCCCCAGCATTTCACACCTTCCCAGATTTATGAGATTTTGTAAACCTGGAAATGCGTCAAAAGCCTAAGCCTCCCCAGGGGACGTGTAAAGAGGAGAAATAAATGTATTTCTCCTTTTTTCCCTCTTTCGAAGTGTCCTGCATTCTGCAGCATGCATAGAAAGAGAAAAAAAAGCCTCTATTGATTGTTTTTGTGCAGGCAGGAAGGTGTCCCTTTCTGCACAAAAGCAATCATCCCTACAATGCAGATAACCTTACACCATGGCTCAAGGGTGTCTGCATAGGCGTGTGGCAGCCCAATGTACACCAGTGCAGGGGGAAAGGACAGAAATGCAGTGTAAATTTGGTGCATTTCTTCCCTTTCCTCTTGGAGTAGGGCAGCACAACAGGATTCCTTGTGGTGTTGCCCTGCACCAAAACCTCATCTCTCTAGCTTGCCCTGCTGGTGTGCCACAAAAAGTGAAGTACTAGTGGCAGAAGCACCATGAACATATGCACCATGGACTGCAACAATATGTCATACAAGGGCACATGAACCACATACAACCTGATGGGAACAATGCAGGCCCACTTGTACCAGGAGACCACTGTGTCTGAAATGGGCCCATAAGCATGCACTGTAATGGAAGCCAAGGGCATGTGGCTGTGAAAGAAGAAACATCTCACCTCATTGGGAGTTCATGTGTGAGGTATGTGAAATTTCAGCACATAGAAACATGAGAAGAGCCACATGTAGATAATTTGTCATAACAATACATGTCACTCAGCTGCCCTGATGTGTGTGGGAAGACTACCCAGGTGCAATATGACATTGTAGGGATCAAGGGAGAGCATGTCTTGTACCAGATATGATTGGTTCCAGACAATGCTAGTGATAAACATCAGAGGGTTATGTGTGTGTAAAGCAAAGCCAGTGTCATGTCTTGGTTGCTCCATGGGTATGCAGTGGATAGTAAGTGCTGGCTGAGAAGCTGGCTGAGAAGTTAGAACTACAACTGTGTCTGAATGTGGAGACATGGTGTAGCAAGGTGGTCAAAATGGAAATGTTTATTGCAAAATAGCCAGACCTGTACAAATGTGCTGCTGTGCCTAATAGTGTCACACTTGTGTTGCAGCTGGAATGGATGACATGGAAGACCACATTTGGTTGGACATCACATCCTACATGTGATGTGCTCATGGATTAAGATGCAGCATCTGGCAGGGTGGAATTTGAATGCAAACTGTCTCATAATGCTACATATGTCTGATCTGAATGATGTAAAATAGGGATCTGTCAAGTGAAATTCAAAACTAGTCCACCACCACAAAGGGCATCAGTCAGAAAAGGTTGGAGACTGAGGTGGATGTGCCCAGTCATGTATGAAAATTGGGTAGCCATATACTTCCATAAACTTTCACTACATTGTGAGTTACAGCCTGATCCATAGGCCTCAATAAAAGCAAGATATGTCAATACTCTGGACATGGTCACACATGTTGTAGATGTTGTAGGCGTAGGAGAGTCAATCTATGATCTGGGTGACATCACTTGGTGGCAGTAAGTTGAGTCACCGGCCCTAAATGAGTAGTCGCAGAGGAGGCATGTACAAGTGAGTTGCTCTGTGCCAACAGATGTGTCATACTATGCACACACCCACATTTTGTAAACCTCAACTAGGATGAGTGTCTTTTACCCAGTGTGACATTGAACATAGCCCCACATTTGAGACACAGTGCCCACTTTCCCCATTCATTTTGACAAAATGGAATGCATTCATTCAGTCTGTGTACACAGATATAAGAAATGCACATGCATGCCACCTCTCAATGTTTCTTTGGTGTGTAGATTTGGTCTGGATAACAGTAACCGAATAAACCCTTGCCCACAGGAATGCTCAATGTGCATGCAAGGCAGCACAACAAGCCACAGTGC
This sequence comes from Pleurodeles waltl, assembly GCF_031143425.1. Lineage (NCBI taxonomy): Eukaryota > Metazoa > Chordata > Amphibia > Caudata > Salamandridae > Pleurodeles > Pleurodeles waltl. The sequence continues at coordinate 934,338,699 of NC_090449.1, forward strand.
CCATTGTGTCAGTCACACAGTTTCAAGATTGTAGAGGTACTACCATCTGAAAGGCAACATAAGTGCAAATTGGACTCCACACCTCCGAGTAACATACATCTGATGCCTCAATGTTATAATCAATTAGAAACTTTTGCAAGTCTGAAAGCCATACACATTTATCATGTCAACATCTGACCTAAGGTACGGTTAAAATTGTTCTCTCACATTGCAGAGGATGTACCTACAACTTCTGACCAGCTGCCTGTCCTGGATGACGATCTGGATGAGGATGACAGCCTGCCAACCCTGTATCAAGACACCTCTGAGAAATCCTGGGCTCCTTCAACACAACATTTCCAGCTGTGGGAAGGGCCAATAGCATAGCCGGGTCTCCAGAGGATCCACCAAACAGACAACAAACAAAACCTGCCACAATACCCCCAGCCCTGGATTGTGAGGACCCACAAGTAGAATTTCAGCGTTGTGTGGTAGGAGTCCAGCGGGACATGCTACTGAGGGGATGGAGACCATGGAGGCACCCTTGACGCAGTCCATTGTTGCCTCAGTCCAAATAAGGATACCTTGTCTGCTATACTAGGGACCTACACTCCGGTCTATGAACTCCAACAGCCCCTGGCTGATATCTCTAGTGTCATGAGGCAGAGGCATGAACAACTGCGCTGCCAAAGTAGCCGCAGCGAGGTTGTCAAACAGCTGGGGAAATATGTAACATCCCGCATTCCATGGAGCAGAAGCAGGACACATACATCACCACTATGGGTGCCTTCAACCGCAATGCTGGTGCTGTTCTGGCAAAAATAGAGGCCCTCCTCACTGCAGTGGTGCATCACTTTCTGACACAGAGAAATGCTGCTGCGGACAGGGGACCCACATCTTCAGCCCATGATGTGTGTGTACCACCTTTGCATCAGGCACCTACAACACCTCCCTAACAGGAAGTAGCATTCACATAAGAGGAGGAAGATGTGGATTTAACCTTATTCAAACCTAAAACTGCCCAGTAGCACCTCTCTGTTCGAAAATGGCTGTTTCTCCTTTGCCACATGTTCAGCCATTCAAGTGTATGTGACATTTACTACTGACCTCATTTAGCTTTCCCACCTGTTGACCTCAAACAATTTAGGATGGCCAATGTGGTTTTCCTCCCTATTAGCAATTTGATCATTCTCTTCCTAACTGAAACACTCCTCTTCCACATATGTACATTGTAATGGATCCCCCACTGGACTCTGTCTGGACATTTCCTGACTCAATGTTGGGGTTGTTGAAACTAGGACTGTCACTTGCAACTTGCTCCAATGTCCACTTGTAATAAAATCACTTCTTACCAAAACAGCTTGTTGTATGTCTGGTGTTAGAAATGGGGTCTTTGGTTGGTAGTCAGGTTACCCCCTGCCCAAGCAAGGACCCTCACTCTAGTCAGGGTAAGTCACACACAATCCAAATGATCCTGTACCCCCCTCTGGTAGATTGGCACTGAGCAGTCAGGCTTAACTTAGAAGGCAATGTGTGAAGTATTTGTGCAATAAATCATGCAATAACACTGTAGAACGCCCAAAAAATACACCACACAGTGTTTAGAAAAATATATAATATATATCTGATAAGATGCAGGTCAAAACGATTAAGATGCAATAAGTATATGTTGAGATATCACTGTAAAAATGATATAAAGTGTCTTTAGTCTTTTAAAAGCAACAGATGTCTCTAGCAAGCACGAAGTACCTGGTTTGCATTCAAATTCTCCTCAAGGGACCACAGAGGAAGAGAGGTATGGAAAACAGGGAGATGTGCGTTGATTTTTCCGGCGCACACAGAAGATGCGTCATTGAGTTTCCACGCAGGGCAGGCTTTGTGTCAATTTCCGGCACATAGACTGAGATCCTCTTTGGGTTGCTGGGTTTTTGGACACCCCAGGGATGATGCGTTGAAATCCAGCGCTTGCAGGATGAAGTCACAGGGGCTGCGTCGATCGGTGGGCGTTGCGTGGAAATTTCTAAAACACTGCAGGTGCTGCGTCGATTCCTCTCAGGAAGTCGGGCTGCGTTGTTCTGGCTCGACTTTGCGTCGATCCAGTGGGCCATGCAGAGAATTTCTGGTCTCTACGCTGGCTCTGCATCGATCTTCTCCTTTGCGAAGTCTGGCTGCGTTGTTCCGGTTCGGCGTGCCGTGATTTTCTCACCACGATGCAGGCTGGTTGCCGTTTCTTGCAGGCTGTGCGTCGTCTTTCACTGCACAGGGAGTTCTCTTGCAGGAATGATGTCTTTTTGGTCCTGAGACTTCAGGGAACAGGAGGCAAGCTCTATCCAAGACTTTGGAGAGCACTTCTCAGCACAGCCAGAGAACAGCAAGGTAGCAGGGCAACAGCAAGGCAGCAGCCCTTCTCAGAAAAGCAGTCAGGTGAGTCCTTTGGGCAGCCAGGCAGTCCTTCTTGGCAGGTTGCAGGTCCTGGTTCAGGTGCTTTTCTCCAGTAAGTGTCTTGATGAAGTGGAGTGTCTACCTCAGAGGTTTCTGAGTTGGTAGGGGCAAAGGCCCTGTTTAACTACCCAAATGTGCCTTTTAAGGGGGGGAGACTTCAAAGAGTGGCTTAGAAGTGCACAGGGCCCCTTTCAATTCCATCCTGTCTGCCAGGGTCCCCGTAGGGGATGTGGCAGTCCTTTGTGTGAGGGCAGGCTTCTGTCCTTTGACATGTAGGTGTCAGGCCCTCTACCCTACCAGCCAAGGAAGACCCATTTAATATGCCAGTGTGACTGAGCATCCTGTGTTTGGGGTTTGTCTGAGTGAATGCACAAGGGAGCTGTCAACTAAACCTAGCCAGACGTGGATTGTAAGGCACAGTAGGATTTAAGTGCAGCAAATGCTCACTTTCTAAAAGTGCCATTTCTAAAATAGTACTATTAAATCCAACTTCACCAGTCAGCTGGGTTTTGTATTACCATTCTGGCCATACTAAATATGACCTTGTTACTCTTTTCAGATCAGAAGCTACTACTCAAACAGTTAATGAGGGTAGCCCTAATCTTAGCCTATGAAAGGAGCAGGCCTCACAGCAGTGTAAAATGAATTTAGGAGTTTTACACTACTAGAACATGTAAACTACACAGGTATATGTCCTGCCTTTTGTCTGCACAGCACCCTGCCTTAGGTGTTACCTAGGGCCCACTTTAGGGGTGACATATATGTAGAAAAAGGGGAGTTTTAGGCTGGGCAAGTACTTTTAAATGCCAAGTCAAATTTGGCAGTGAAACTGCACACACAGGCCTTGCAGTGGCAGACCTGAGACATTGTTGAGGGCTACTTAAGTGCGTGGCACAATCAGTGCTGTAGGCCCACTAGTAGCATTTAATCTACAGGCCCTGGGCACATATAGGGGGTCATTCCAACCCTGGCGGTCGGTGTTAAAGCGGCGGCCAACCCGCCAACAGGCAGGCGGTGCAAAAAATGGAATTCTGACCCTGGCGGGAACCGCCATCACAGACCGCCACTTTAACACTCCGACCGCCACGGCGGGACAAACAAACAGCGCGGCGGTCACCGCCAACAGACAGGCGGCAGACAATGTACTGCCCACCCTATCACAACTCACCAATCCGCCACCTTTTCCGGGGCGGGAGCACCGACGATAAAAACACGTCGGAAACAGACTACGAACGGGAAAACGCTCACCCTACACACTCCACGAGGAATCTGGACAGCATGGAACCAGAACTACACATCCTACCTACAATTGTCTACCTGCTCCTCTACCAGGAGCACGAACGCCGGCGCAGAAGACAACGGTGAGTACTGAAACCTACGAGACATGGGAGGGGGGAGGAGAAAAGAATACGGGCACACACATACGCGACCCCCCCCCCCAACTACCTACACACCAATGCAGAGCAACAACTCAGAGTGACACCCCCCCAATCCCCCCGGAAGAATGCAAAGACAAAATAATATGTTATTGGAATTCAAATATATTGTAAGGCTAAGTAAATAAGTAAGTCGAACATCCCATAACTATATACACATATGTAAATTGTCCCGTCAAAATTGGCTTTCTGTCATTGTACGTGGGCCAATGGTCCTCAACACATGAGACCCGAATCCATTGGAGAGAACACTGCAGGGGCATCAGATAGGAAAACTACAGGCACCTCAGGGGGAAGGGAAGGGGGGGCACCTCAGCCACATGAGTCCACGACGCCAGATCCACGAGGGGCCTCCATGGCCACTGTTCAATCCTGGGGAGTGCAAAGCCACAGTCTCACAATTCCAGACAGTGGGTGGCTTGCCCACTGTGCCATCCTGGGGAGTGCAAAGCCACAGTCTCACAAGTCTCTACAGTGGGTGGCTTGCCCACTGTGCCATCCTGGGGAGTGCAAAGCCACAGTCTCTCAAGTCCCTACAGTGGGTGGCTTGCCCACTGTGCCATCCTGGGGAGTGCAAAGCCACAGTCTCACAAGTCCCTACAGTGGGTGGCTTGCCCACTGTGCCATCCTGGGGCGTGCAAAGCCACAGTCTCACAAGTGGATGACAGACTCCAGCGGTACTGGAGGAGTCTTGGTGCCCAGAGTGTATCGTGCAGCCCTGTCCGACACGGATCCGGGCCTGCCCCCTCTGCCAATGTGTCAGCGGTGCTTGAGTTGAAGGGCCCAGCGGAGCGGTGCTTGAGAGGAAGGGCCCAGCGGAGCGGTGCAGAGAGGAAGGGCCCAGTGGAGCGGTGCTTGAGTTGAAGGGCCCAGCGGAGCGGTGCGTGAAAGGAAGGGCCCAGTGGAGCGGTGCTTGAGAGGAAGGGCCCAGCGGAGCGGTGCAGAGACGGCGGTGCCCAGCGGAGCGGTGCAGAGAGGAAGGGCCCAGCGGAGCGGTGCTTGAGTTGAAGGGCCCAGCGGAGCGGTGCTTGAGAGGAAGGGCCCAGCGGAGCGGTGCTTGAGAGGAAAGGCCCAGCGGAGCGGTGCTTGAGTTGAAGGGCCCAGCGGAGCGGTGCAGAGACGGCGGTGCCCAGCGGAGCGGTGCAGAGAGGAAGGGCCCAGCGGAGCGGTGCTTGAGAGGAAAGGCCCAGTGGAGCGGTGCTTGAGAGGAAGGGCCCAGCGGAGCGGTGCAGAGAGGAAGGGCCCAGCGGAGCGGTGCTTGAGAGGAAGGGCCCAGCGGAGCGGTGCTTGAGTTGAAGGGCCCAGCGGAGCGGTGCTTGAGAGGAAGGGCCCAGCGGAGCGGTGTTGAGACGGCGGTGCCCTCTTCAGCGGTGCTTGTCTTGAAGGGCCCTGTTCAGCGGTGCTTGTCTTGAAGGGCCCTGTTCAGCGGTTCTTGAGACGGCGGTGCCCTGTTCAGCGGTGCTTGTCTTGAAGGGTCCTGTTCAGCGGTGCTTGTCTTGAAGGGCCCTGTTCAGCGGTTCTTGAGACGGCGGTGCCCTGTTCAACGGTGCTTGTCTTGAAGGGCCCTGTTCAGCGGTGCTTGTCTTGAAGGGCCCTGTTCAGAGGTGCTTGTCTTGAAGGGCCCTGTTCAGCAGTTCTTGAGACGGCGGTGCCCTGTTCAGCGGTGCTTGTCTTGAAGGGCCCTGTTCAGCGGTTCTTGAGATGGCGGTGCCCTGTTCAGCGGTGCTTGTCTTAAAGGGCCCTGTTCAGCGGTGCTTGTCTTGAAGGGCCCTGTTCAGCGGTGCTTGTCTTGAAGGGCCCTGTCAGCGGTTCTTGAGACGGCGGTGCCCTGTTCGGTGGTGCTTGTCTTGAAGGGCCCTGTTCAGCGGTGCTTGTCTTAAAGGGCCCCGTTCAGCGGTTCTTCACATGTGTCTCCAGGGCACCAGATCTGGCCAATATATGGTGTTCACTCGCCATCCGACTTCTCGCTTGCGGGGCCCTCCTGTGCTGGTGTCCCGTGCCCGTGGGTGTCCTCCTTCACCCCCGGAATGGGTCTGGTGGGGCCCTCCTGGGCAGCTCGCCTGCTGCCGGACTTGTCGGCCGTGCTGCCCTTGCCATCCTTGCCTGATCCTCTGTGGCCCTTGCCTCCCTTTGGAGATGTGCCAGGTGGCACCCCACTCCCTGACGGTGCCAGGGTGGTGCCTGTGGAGGCTGCCGTCTCTGTCCTCTCGCGCCGGCCCTTGCCTTTTTTGGATTTCTTCCCAGGGGGTGGGCTGGCTGTCCCTTTGCTGCTGGCCGATGTAGCTGCCCTCGAAGGTGGTGGACTCCAATATCCCTGGACTATGGTCCTTGTAGGTCCAGGGCTTGTGCTGGCTGAGGTGCTGATTGGACTTTTACAAGATGGAGGGGGTGGGTCAGGTGATGAAAAGAGGTTAAGTTTGGAGAGGAAAAACTTTTTAGGAGCAATGGGAAGGGTAGGTGCAGTGGGTATGGAAGTGGAGGAAAAGGATGTGGTTGTAGGAGAGTCAAGTGTGCTGTTGTTGGGTGCAGGTGCTTGTGACGGAGACTGTCGTGAGGTGGATGGCTGTTGGGTGGGTGTCTGCCTGCGTTTGTGTGGTTTGGAAGAGGGGGTGACAGACACACTGGGAGAGGACATAGGGGACGTGTAAATGGCAGCGGGGGTGGTGACTGCACGTGTGCAGAGTGTTCTGGTGGGTGTGCTGGTGATGGACGTAGTGGCTGATGAAGTGGTGCATGCAAGTGTGAGTGGAGACGTCACAGGGAGGGAGGAGGGAGACGAGGAGGAGGGGGACACAGAGGAGGCAGTGGCTGTTGGTATGTCTGCATGTGGATGTTGCTTGTGTGAATGCTTGTGGGATGTGTGGTGCTTATGTTTGGATGAGCTGACCTTGGGTGTTGAGGTGTGTGCAGGCTGGTCTGTAGGTGTGTCTGGGATAGGCAGAGGGACAGGGGAGTGGGACTGGGTGGAGGGAGTTGGAGGAGGGAGGCAGGAGACAGGGACAATGGCTGCTGTCAGTGCTGAGGCCAGAGCGTTGAACGATCGCTGATGGGCAGCCTGACCCGAATGAATGCCCTCCAGGTATGCATTGCTCCGATGCACCTCCCTTTCCACCCCCTGGATGGCATTCAAAAGGGTAGACTGCCCAACAATGAGCGTCCTGAGGAGGTCAATGACCTCCTCACTGAGGGCAGCAGGGGTAACTGGGGCAGGGCCTGAGGTACCTGGGGCGAAGGAGATGCCCGCCTTGGTGTGCGAGTGGGCACGGGGCGAACGCTGAGGGGCTGCTTGGAGGACGGAGCTGGTGCACTGGGTGGCGGCTGTACCTGTTGTTGCGGTGGGCACGGATGTTGCCGCCACCACAAGGGAGCTCTCTTCCGAGGACGTGTCGGTGTCGCTGATGTCTCCACGTGTCCCCGTTGTGGAGCCTCGCCCTCCGTCTCACTGGTGAAATCAGAGTCCGTTGCATGGCCCTCCGGGGCCATGTGAGATGCAGCTCCCTCGTGCTCCAATGCCACTTCTCCTCCGCCAGATGATGCTAATGCACACATGAACAGGAAGAGCAGACAAAAAAAGGGGGGGGGGAGAAATAAAGACATGTTGAGTGCATGCATTGGCAACACAGTTGGCGGAGAGGACAGACACAGAAGCCCCCTGCACTACGCCGCGCACCTGGGGTACACTACTCAATCAGTGAGACTTGGCCTACAAGCCAATGGACGACATCTGCACACATAGGTGACACAAGGCCATGGATAGCTGTACTTGGCACCCTACAGAGGTGGAGGGCGCATGGGGGCACAGGGCCATGCCTTACGGAGGGGACTAGCCTACAGAAATCGCCCTGGCCTAGGGATACCCACATCCCTCCTCCCCCACCCAGACACCTCTACTGCGCGCTAAGATAGCAGAATGTGCTTGTACTCACCCTCTTGTGTCTGCTGTGATGTCCTCACGCGCCCATCCAAATCTGGGTAGGCCACCGCCAGGATCCGAGACATCAGGGGGGTCAATAGACGAGTGGCACCCCTCCTACGTTGGGAGGCCATCCCCAGCAGAGCCTCGGCGGTCTTTCTGCTCCCGCGGCGGATGTCCTCCCACCTCTTGCGGAAGTGGGTACCCCGTCTGTTGTGGACCCCCAGGGTCCGGACGTCCTTGGCGATGGCACGCCAAATGTCGACTTTCTGATGGGCGCTGACCTATGTGACACGTACAGGGAGAGAAAACAAAATATCAACATTTTCTGCATGCTCGATGTGAGTGTCCCCCCATCCCCACCCTTGCCATGTGGTACATGCTCTCATCTGTCGTTTGATGCATGCCTCATACGCTCCCCTCCGCACCTTCGTTCATTCACCCCACTCAACCCAGGCATTGCCCAAAAAGCATGGTCCCAGTGTACTAACCTGTTGGTCTGGAGGACCGTAGAGTAGCGCATACTGGGGGAGGACCCCATCCACAAGTTTCTCCAATTCTTCAGAAGTGAAGGCAGGGGCCCTTTCCCCAGTCGCAGCAGCCATTGTCTCTTCCAGACCGAGGTCACAGCAGCACTTGCAGTATAGGTCCTCTGCTGTGGATGATAAGGTCTCGAGTGATTAAGCTGAGAGAAAATGGCGGTCACGCCCGCGGCGGTGCGTACCGCGGCGGTGAGTACCGCGACCGCCGGCGCACTTCGTCATTGGCTCCTGAAACCCATAGGGTTCTATGTTAACCAATGCGGCTTTGCGCCGCGGTCTTCGACCGCCTACCGCCTCGGTGTGCCACGCCAGCGCATTGACCTCACATCCCATTGTCACACTTCACAGGTCAGGCAGCCGCCATTTCAAGGGCCCACATGGCTTAACTTCTACTGCGTCACACAGGCCTAGGCCTTGCATTGCCACTCATACAAGCCATTCAATGCATAGCGAATCGTGTACTGTGCAAGCTGTGGGAACGTACCTGTGGTTTGCTTGACTCTGTGCTCCATGTTGTCCTTCCTAGGCACCGTCCGCTGGGACTTGCGAGGAGATGGAGGAATGTTCCCGTGTAGAGACCGCTGGTGGACCTGTCGACAATGGAAGAAAGACATGTCATACTGACATACAGACTTGACCGAGCCACTATACAGGAACTGCTTGCCCAGCTGGAGCCACACCTGATGTCACCCATTCGCCAACCCACAGGGATTCCTTCTCTGGTGCAGGTTCTGTCAGTACTCCATTTTTTGGCAAGTGGATCATTCCAAACAACAGTGGCCATTTCATCAGGGATATCTCAGCCTATGTTTTCTAAGGTTTTGTCCAGAGTGTTGTCTGCCCTGATGAAATACATGCGGAGCTACATCATTTTCCAAGAGGTGGCCGATTTGGCTACAGTGAAGGGTGATTTCTATGCCCTTGGACATATTCCCAACATCATTGGTGCCATTGATGGGACCCATGTGGCTTTGGTTCCCCCCAGTGAAAGTGAACAGGTGTACAGGAACAGAAAAAGTTATCATTCTATGAATGTCCAGGTGGTCTGTTTGGCTGACCAGTACATCTCCCATGTAAATGCCAAGTTCCCTGGGTCAGTGCATGACGCGTACAAAATGCGAAATAGCCGCATCCCTTATGTGATGGAACAGCTACAGAGACACTGTGTGTGGCTAATTGGTGACTCTGGTTACTCCAACCTGTCGTGGCTACTGACCCCAGTGAGGAATCCCCGGACCAGGGCAGAGGAACGGTACAATGAGGCCCATGGGCGGACTAGGAGGGTGATCGAGCGGACCTTCGGCCTCCTGAAGGCCAGGTTTAGGTGCATGCATATGACAGGTGGATCCCTAATGTACTCACCGAAGAAGGTGTGCCAGATCATTGTGGCCTGCTGTATGCTTCACAACCTGGCTTTGCGACGCCAGGTGCCTTTCCTGCAGGAGGATGGTCCAGAGGGTGGAGTTGTGGCAGCTGTGGAGCCTGTGGAGAGTGAAGAGGAGGAAGACGACGGGGACGACACAGACAACAGGGACACAGTGATACAACAGTATTTTCAATAACACACAGGTACGAATCAACACCGCCATTTTACATGTACTTACAGTCTCCTGCCTCTCTACTGTCTGAGTTTCCCCCCAGTTTATGTTAACTGAGTTGTGCCTTTCCCTTCCGTTTTCAGAGATGTGGGCCCCACTGCGTGACCTCTCCTTTGTTTGCCCATGGACTACAGCTGTGTGACAGTGGTATGTTGTCATCACAATGTAACTGATCATTTTGGCACCGTTATGTCTAATACATTTGTTCAAAATACATGCAGACTCCAGAAAATGTTAGTGCAATAAGTGATTTTATTTAAGTGCTAAATTTAGGGACCTGCTTGAAAATCGGTGATGGGTGATGGTGGAGTAATGTCCATGGCAGAGTCCAGCTTTTCAGTCTCACAGGTGCATTGTCCATATGCCTGTGGAAGGATGGAGCAGGGGCAGTTCAAGGTTGGACAGGGTGACAATGTGGGACAGTGGGATGACATCAGGGGGTATCCTTTGCTGGCGGGGGTCTTGGCATCCTACTCTGTCTTCTTCCTAGATCTCAGGTACCGCTTGCGGGATGGTTCTTCTTCTGCAGGAGGTGGGGTTCTGGTGGCCTGTTGTTGTGTGGGGTCCTCCTGTCCACTAGCGCTGGCGGAGGTGGTAGGCTGTTCCTGGTCCATGCTAGTGACAGGGGCCCTTTGTGGTGCCACATGGTCCCGCAATGTGGTGACAATCTGGGTAAGAGCCACGACGATGGTCCCCATTGCGGAACTAATGGCTCGGAGTTCTTCCCTGGACCCCATGTACTGTTCCTCCTGCAGTACCTGGATCTCCTGGAACCTGGCCAGTACCGTAGCCATCGTCTCCTGGGAGCGGTGGTATGCTCCCATGATGGAGGAGAGGGCCTCGTGGAGAGTGGGTTCCCTGGGCCTGCCCCCCCCGTCGCACAGCAGCCCTCCCAGTTCCCCTGTTTCCCTGGGCCTCTGTTCCCTGGACCGTGTGCCCACTACCACTGCCCCCAGGTCCCTGCTGTTGTTGGGGTGGTGGGTCAACCTGGGTGCCCTGTAGTGGTGGACACACCGCTGATTGACGTGTCCTGGAGACAGAGGCATGGGCCCGCTGGGTGGGAGCTGTGCTGGTGTTCCCAGAGGGGGGTAGGTCTGCTGTGGCCTGTGGCTGTGTGAGGGGAACCGACTGTCCCGAGGTCCCCGATGGGCCGGGCTGGTCATCTGGGTCCAGGGAGACAGAGCTGCTGTCATCACTGGGGGCCTCTTCTGGGGGTGGAATGGACATTTCTGGACCCTCCTGGGCGGTGTGGTGGCGTTCGGGTCCCACCGTGGCACTCCAAGGGGCCCCTGACACTAGCATGGATGAAGAACTGCCCACCACCTCCGCCGGCGCTAGTGGACAGGACGCCCCGCCACAGGACCACCACACCAGCACCCCACCGCCTGCAGACAGAGAACCACCCCGCAAGCGGTCCCTGACATCCAGGAACAGAACAGAGCAAGATGGCAAAACACCCGCCAGGAAATGACACCACCCTGATTGTCCTCCCACTGTCCCACTTTGTTACCCTGTCCAGATTGGAACTGCCCCAGCTCCACTTCCTATGCCCATATGGGCAATGCACCTGTGAGACTAATAGACTGGACTCTGCCATGGACATTCCTCCACCATCATCCATCACCATTTTGCCACCCCCTCCAATAATTATCATTTCAATAAACACCCTTGAACCACAAAACAATCTGGAGTCAGTCTGTGATTTTTAAAATGTGTATTATCTATGACAATGACAAAATCCTTTCGAAGATTGTAATGTAAAAATACCTATGTCACACATCACAAGTCCATGAAGGATGCAAGCGGATGACACACGTTGGTAACCACACCTGTGAAACCGTAATGGAAATGTATCAATCAGTTAGCAGATACTACTTCAAATTGACAGACAGGATAGAGGTAGAAGTGTGAAAGTGAATGTAATAGTAAAAAAATTGTTCTCACCTGTGTGCTGGAAATATTGCTGTATGACAGAGTCCCTGTTATCAATGTCTTCTTCCTCTGCTTCCTCCTCATCACTGTCCACAGGCTCCACAGCTGCCACAACACCGTCATCTGGACCATCCTCCTGCAGAAAAGGCACCTGGCGTCGCAAAGCAAGATTGTGAAGCATCGAGCAGGCGATAATGATCTGGCACACCTTCCTTGGTGAGTAGTATAGGGAACCACCTGTCATATGCAGGCACCTGAACCTGGCCTTCAGGAGGCCGAAGGTGCATTCGATCAACCTCCTAGTCCGCCCATGGGCCTCACTGTAGCGTTCCTCTGCCCTGGTCCTGGGATTCCTCACTGGGGTCAATAGCCATGACAAGTTGGGGTAACCAGAGTCCCCTAATAGCCACACACGGTGCCTCTGGAGTTGACCCATCACATACGGGATGCTGCTATTCCGCAGGATGTAGGCGTCATGCACTGAGCCAGAGAACATAGCATTTACCTGCGAGATGTACTGGTCCGCCAAACATACCATCTGTACATTCATCGAATGATAACTCTTCCGGTTACTGTACACCTGTTCACTCTTGTGGGGGGGGGGGGACCAAAGCCACATGGGTCCCATCAATGGCACCTATGATGTTAGGGATATGTCCCAGGGCATAGAAGGCACCTTTAACTGTAGCCAAATCCTCCACCTGAGAGAAAACGATGTAGCTCCTCACGTGTTTCAGCAGGGCTATACAACACTCTGGACAACACGTTGGAAAACATAGGCTGGGACATCCCTGATGCCATGGCCACTGTTGTCTGAAATGGCCCACTTGCTAGGAAATGGAGCACTGATAGTACCTGCACTTGAGGGGGGATTCCTGTGGGATGGTGGATTGGTGAAATCAGGTCTGGCTCCAACTGGGTACACAGTTCCTGGATTGTGGCACGGTCAAACCTGTAGGTGATGATTAAATGTCGCTCCTCCATTGTTAACAGGTCCACCAGCGGTCGGTACACCGGAGGATTCCGCCATCTCCTCACATGTCCCAGCTGACGGTGCTTAGGAAGGACAACAGCGACCACAGAGTCAAGCAACTCAGAGGTATGTACCCACAGCTACACAGAAGAGGACACTAAATACAATATCCTTCCTGTATGTGTGTTGAGTGTAGGCCTAGGTATGTGTGACGCAGTTGTAAATGAAGCCATGTGGGCCCCTGAAATGGCGGCTGCCTGACCTCTAAAGTGGGACAATGGGATGTGAGGTAACTGCGCTGGAGTTGTACACCGTCGCAGTAGGCGGTCAAAGACCGCGGCGCAATGCTGCATTGGTTAACATTGGACCCTATGGGTCCCAGGAGCCAATGACGAACTGCGCCGGCAGTGATGATACGCACCGCTGCGGACGTCACCGCTGCGGACGTCACCGCCATTTTCTATCTGTTCAATCACTCGATACCTGATCTTCGACAGGAGAGGACCTACACTGCAAGTGCTGCTGTGACCTCGGTCTGGAAGAGACAATGGCTCGTGCGTCTGAGGAAAGGGCCCCTGCCTTCACTGCACAGGAGTTGGAGAAGCTCGTGGACGGGGTCCTCCCCCAGTACACGCTACTCTACGGTCCTCCAGATCAACAGGTAAGTACACAGGGAGCACGTTGTATGGGCTATGCCTGGGTGGAGAGGGCTGGATGTCAATAGGAAGGGGGCAGAGTCCTGCGAGCATGTAGAAGTGTGATTGCATGTGCCACATGGCAAGGGCAGGGATGTGGGCCACTCACTTCAACGGTGCAGTTGGTAATGACTTCTCTTCTTCCCCTGTACATGTCATGTAGGTCAGCGCCCACCAGAAGAAGGATATTTGGCGTGCCATCGCCAAGGACGTCCGGACCCTGGGGGTCCACCAGAGACGGAGCACCCACTGCCGTAAAAGATGGGAGGACATTCGCCGCTGGAGCAAGAAAATGGCGGAGGCTCAGCTGGGGATGGCCTCCCAACATGGGAGGGGTGCCCGTCGCACCATGACCCCCCTGATGTTCCGGATCCTGGCGGTGGCCTACCCTGAGTTGGATGGGCGCATGAGCGCATCACAGCAGACACAAGGGGGTGAGTACACTCACATTCTCATGACTTTGCGTGCAATGGAGGGGTCTGGGTGGGGGAGGAGGGCTGTGGGTTTCCCTAGGCCAGGGTGAGTTCTGTAGGCTAGGAGCCTCCGGAAATCAGGTCATGTGCCACTCCACCCCACCTCTGTAGAGTGCCAAGTACAGGTATACATGCCCCTGTGTCATCTATGTGGGTAGATGACACTCATAGCCATGTAGGCCATATCCCAGGAACTGCATCTGCAGAGGCCAAGAGCACGGCGTAGTGCAGGGGGCTGCTGTGTCTGTATTGTCCGCCAACGGTAGCGGTAAGCCATGCACTCAACATGTCTTTCTTCTGTTTCCCCACCCCTTTTTGCGCTCTCCCTGTTCTTTTGTGCATCAGCATCATCAGGCGGAGGTACAGTGGCACCGGAGCACGAGGGGGCTGCATCCCACATGCCCATGGAGGGCCACACCACGGACTCCGAATACACCAGTAGGATGGAGGGCGAGGGGGGCTTCACGTCGGTCACCGGATCAGCAACCAGCGACACGGACTCATGCTCCGATGGGAATTCCCTTGTGGTGGCGGCACCATATGTGCCCCCCACTTCAACAAGTACAGCCGCCACCCACCCTACCAGCACCGCCCTCCCAGCAGTCCCCCAGCCTTCGCTCCGTGCCCGCTCATCCAGGAGGGTGGGCATCACCTTCGCCCCAGGCACCTCAGCCCCTGCCCCTGTCACCCCTGCTGCCCTCAGTGAGGAGGCCATTGACCTCCTCAGGTCACTCACTGTTGGGCAATCTACCATTGTGAATGCCATCCAGGGTGTAGAAAGGGAGTTGCAGCACACTAATGCATTCCTGGAGGGCATTCATTCTGGTCAGGCTGCCCATCATCGAACACTGCAATCTCTGGCCTCAGCACTGATGGCAGCCATTGTCCCTGTGTCTAGTCTCCCCCCTCCAACTTCCTCCACCCAGACCCAATCCCCTGTACCTCAGCCTATCCCAAGCACACCATCAGACCAGCCTGCACACACGTCAACACACAAGGGCAGCTCAGGCAAACATAGGCACCACACATCCCACAGGCACTCACACAAGCATCACCCACATACAGACACAGCAACATCCACTGCCTCCACAGTGTCCCCCTCCTCGTCCTCTCCCTCCTCCCTCCCAGTGTCATCTACACTCTCACCTGCATGCACTACCACTACAGCCACTAGGACTCGCACCAGAACACCCAGCACCACACCCGCTCACCTGCACTCACCACCCCGACTACCATTTACACGTCCCCTGTGTCCTCTCCCAGTGTGTCTGTGACGCCCCCTCCCAAAGTACACAAACGCGGACACCCACACACCCAACATCCATCCACCTCACGACAGCCTCCAGAATCTGCACCTGCACCCAAATCATCTAAAGTTACACCTCCTACAACCGCATCCTCTTCCTCCACTCCCAGACCCCCTCCAGCTACCCGTCCCAGTGTTCGTCAGAAACTTTTCCTGAGCAACCTTGACCTCTGTCCCACCACCTCCTCCCTCCAATTCATAGGTCCCGTAGTAGCACCTCAGCCAAAAAATCTACGGTACCAGTGGTGCGTGTTAGAGGTATGTGGAGTGCACCGACCACCAGGGCAGCCAGTGTGACACGGAGCCAAAGCACTGCCAGTCCACCCCCTGTAAAGCACCAGAAGTTGGACAGTGCCCGACGGGAGAGGGTGAAGACTCCTGCCGGCAAAGCCGCCCACAAGGGTCCCGGGGGGAGTGTCGAGTCAGCTGTGACCCCTCCCAAGGTGGTGAAGGGGCAGAAGAACTCTCCAAAGTCTGGTAAGAGCAGCACGGCGGAGAAGGCCGCCATCCTCCCCGCTGGCCAGGACGCCACCGCCAGCCCCATCGTCACTGGTCCGGAGACCACCGCCAGAGTCAGTGCCCTGGAGGGCAGCACTGTCGTCACTGGTCTGGAGACCACCGCCAGAGTCAGTGCCCTGGAGGGCAGCACTATCGTCACTGGTCCAGAGACCACCGCCAGCGTCAGTGCCCTGGAGGGCCCCGGCACCCACAGCCCCGCTGGGCACTGAGGGACCGTCATGCCACACACCGCTGCACAGGTCACAGACAGCAAAGTCAAGCACCGCTGAACAGGGCAAAGACCGCCATGGCAAGCACCGCTGAACAGGGCAAGCACCGCTGAACAGGTCAGAAACGGCAAAGTCTAGCACCTCTGAACAGGGCAAAGACCGCCAAGGCAAGCACCGCTGAACAGGTCAGAAACGGCAAAGTCTAGCACCGCTGAACAGGGCAAAGGCCGCCATGGCAAGCACCGCTGAACAGGGCAAGCACAGCTGAACAGGGCAAAGACTGCCATGGCAAGCACCGCTGAACAGGTCAGAAACGGCAAAGTCTAGCACCGCTGAACAGGGCAAAGACCGCCATGGCAAGCACCGCTGAACAGGTCAGAAACAGCAAAGTCTAGCACCGCTGAACAGGGCAAAGATCGCCATGGCAAGCACCGCTGAACAGGGCAAGCACCGCTAACTCAAGCATCGTTAGCCCATGTGCGGCTGGGACAGTGACGGAACTGGGACCGTCACGAGGAGCGTGATCCACTCTGGGCACCAGTCCCCCTCCAGAACCAGTGGAGAACTGCATCCACTACCTCTGTCTTTCACAGGATGAAGCACTCTGGGCCCCAGTCCCCCTCCAGAACTTGTGGAGAACTGCATCCACTACCTCTGTCCTTCACAGAAGGAAGCACTCTGGGCACCAGTCCCCCTCCAGAACCAGTGGAGAACTGCATCCACTACCTCTGTCCTTCACAGGATGAAGCACTCTGGGGACCAGTCCCCCTCCAGAACCAGTGGAGAACTGCATCCACTACCTCTGCCCTTCACAGGATGAAGCACTCTGGGCACAAGTCCCCCTCCAGAACCAGTGGAGAACTGCATCCACTACCTCTGCCCTTCACAGGATGAAGCACTCTGGGCACCAGTCCCCCTCCAGAACCAGTGGAGAACTGCATCCACTTCCTCTGTCCTTCACAGGATGAAGCACACTGGGCACCAGTCCCCCTCCAGAACCAGTGGAGAACTGCATCCACTACCTCTGTACTTCACAGGATGAAGCACTCTGGGCACCAGTCCCCCTCCAGAACCATTGGAGAACTGCATCCACTTCCTCTGTCCTTCACAGGATGAAGCACTCTGGGCACCAGTCCCCCTCCAGACCAGTGGAGACTGTTATCCACTTGAGAGACTGTGGCTTTGCACTCCCCAGGATGGATCAGTGGGCAAACCACCCACTGTAGAGTCTTGAGAGACTGTGGCTTTGCACTCCCCAGGATGAATCAGTGGGCAAACCACCCACTGTAGAGACTTGAGAGACTGTGGCTTTGCACTCCCCAGGATGGTACAGTGGGCAAACCACCCAGTGTAAGACTTGAGAGACTGTGGTTTTGCACTCCCCAGGATGGTACAGTGGGCAAACCAGCCACTGTAGAGCCTTGTGAGACTGTGGCTTTGCACTCCCCAGGATGGTACAGTGGGCAACCCACCCACTGTAGAGACTTGTGAGACTGTGGCTTTGCACTCCCCAGGATGGTACAGTGGGCAACCCACCCACTGTAGAGACTTGAGAGACTGTGGCTTTGCACTCCCCAGGATACATCAATGGGCATGGAGCCCCGTCGTGGATCTGGCTTTGCACTCATCCGGCTGAGATGCCCCCCGTTCCCTTCCCCCTGAGGTGCCTGTTGTATTTCTATCTGATGCCCCTGCAGTGTTCTCTCCGTTTATGGACAGGTATCTGATGTGGGCCTCGCCCATGCATTTTGGGCCCAGTGGTCCACGGACATTGAATTGTGCATACCTGCACTACTAATCGTGATGTATATATTTGGAATGTGTATATATTTCTGTATATATGAGCTTACAGTATTTGTATTCATTACAATAGTTATACTGATTCCCTTTTGTCTTTGCATTCTTCCGGGGGGGTTGTGGGTTGTTACTGTGATGTTTGGATATGCATTGGTGTGTGTGTTGTAGTGGGTGAGGGTGGGGGTGGGGGTGTTGCATGTGTGTGTCCCTGACTTTTGCCTCCTCCCTCCCCTATGTCGTAGGTGCAGTACTCACCGTTGTCTTCGGTGCCGCCGTTGCTGATGTTCGTAGAGGAGCAGGAAGACAAGCGCAGGGAGTATTTGGAGTTCCGGCTCCATGGTGGCCTCCTTCCTCGTGGAGTGTGTTAAGGTTAGCATTTTCCCATTGCAAAAGCTGTTTCCGCCGTGTTTTTATCCACGGTGAATCCGCCCTGGAAAAGGTGGCGGATTGGCCTGTTGTAATAGTGTGGGCGGTACTTTGTCTCCCGCCTGTCTGTTGGCGGTGACCGCTGTGCTGCTTGTCTGTACCGCCGTGGCGGTCGGAGTGTTAAAGTGGCTGTCTATGTTGGCGGTTTCCGCCACGGTCATAATTCCCTTTTTTTCTCCGCCGGCCTGTTTGCGGTATTACCGCAGCTTTAACACCGTCCACCAGGGTTGTAATGACCCCCTAAGTCTCTTTTTTGGAGATTCTCCAAACTTCTGGATCTTCAGTCCCTTTAAGGTTCTTTTGGGGTCCACAGCTCACCCCAGGCTGAGATGATCCTTGGGGGTGTGGACTACAACTCCCAGAATGCACCTGGCGCAAACTTCTTTTTGGCCACTGGACAGTGGTCAGCTGGTCGGTTTCTTCAGGAGTTGGTGCAGGGGACCCAGGTTAGCAATTTTTCACCTGTAGCAAACAGGGAGTCCCTCCTTGAACCAGTTGAAGCCAGGCAAAGTCCTTCTTGTGGTGAAGCCCAAGTGTGCAGCTGGTGCAGTCCTTCAGAGTGCAGGGGCCAGGTGCAGGCCAGGGGTCCAGCAGGGCATTCCTTCTTTTTCTGTAGTTCTTCCTGGTAGGGATCTGGTAGGGAACTGAGGCGTGGGTGCAGGTCAGCCAGTTTTATCCTTGCTCCTGGGTGAAAAATAGGGGGTCCTGGTTCTCCAGTCAGGTGCAGGGTCCTTCCTTCCCCCTGTGATGACCACTTCCTGGGAAGTGTGGCAAAAATCAATCCCAGAAGGCAACATTCCTCAAAAATCCATCGTGGCTGAAAGTGATTTTAGGAGGTTACATCTGGCTGAGCCCACCCACTGGTGTGGCTAAAGATCCTAAACACACCCCTCTCCTGCCCTCTCCTAATCTAATCAAGGGGGCACCTAACTGTCTGGGTTTGAAGGATGTGGGGGTGTTGCTGGGTTGCTCCAAGTGTCCTTCTCTGCCTTTGAAGACCAGTTTGCTGAGGGGAGATCTCCTCCCATAGGCACATCTCTTTGTGTGAAGCCGGGCCACTTCACACCTCATAAAGCCAGCCTAGCCAGGCTGCCAGAGGCTGCCAATCAGAGCACAGCAGCAAAAACACTGCAGGGCTGAAGTTGGCAACTTGTTATGTAAAGTTTAAAACTCTTCACCTGAACAAGTTATTTGATACCAAACTCTTGGTATCTGCCACTTAAGGGGACTTTTAAAATTAAAATAAAGTCTCCCCATTCTAGCCTATGGAGGCCATTCACTACAATGAGAGAAAAACAAATTTGGCTGTTTTACCTCACCGGGGCTTATAAAACTATTTGTTTAAGGTTCCTGTACATGGCACCCAGCCCTAGGGGCACATAGGGCACACCTTAGGGGTGACATAAATGTAAAAATGAGGTTGTTTAAGACTTTGGAACTACTTTTAATTCCAAAGTCGAATTTGCATGCAACTTTAATTTAAAAGCAGCCAGCAAGCCAGGCCTGCCTTTAAAATGACACAGGGCACCTCAGCAGTGCACCTATGGGGGCACTACCTATGTTGGGGTGCCCTAAACCTCCATGCCCTACTATATACTAGGGACTTATAGGTAGGTTGACTTAGCCAATTATAAGTAGCCAAATTTGCATACTGATTTTACACAGAGCACAGGCCCTGGGACTGGTTAGCAGTACCCAGGGCACCATCAGAGTCAGGAAAACCCCAGCAAAAAGTGGGAAATGGGGGCAAAAAATTAGGGGGCCTCTGCAATCAGCCCTGTTCTCTCACAGTACTTATCCCACAAACATCAACAACTTAGCTGGCACTACATCAGCGCCTCAGGTTCTGATACAACCATCTTGTGTGCCTGACTACATAGGGTATTATACTACAATGCAAAGTTATCTTTTGTATTGTACATGTCACTTTGACATACTACTGTGGTGTATCAACATGTCAGCAAAAGATTGTTTCAGCTGACTTATGATGCAACTTATACATTGCATTCAAAACAACATACGTGAACTCAGATTTTCTTAACTGTGCACATAAACAATCAGAAGACACTCACTAGTAGCATTAGGATCTTGAAAGGTGTCAACCTCTCCACAGGTGTAGTTTGCAAGTCCGCCTGAAATACAAGAAAAGGTACAATGCTGTGTGAATGCTGAACATCTACACTACTGTGTACATATGTAGCACAGTACAGTGATGTTACTCTTGACTGCTACTGCCAGTACATTGGCCATGTATCATAGGGCTAAGTGTGAAGGTCCAGTTAATGGATGTATGTTTTCCATGTTGCAGGGTTCTTACACAATACCCCGAACCTCATCTATCAGGTGCAAGAGACCCTGGGACTAATTTACAAGTCCCTTGCGCTGCCAGTGCATCACTTTTACTCATCTGAAAAGTGATGCGCCGGTGGTGCAAGGGGCTTGTAAATAAGATCCTGGATGTCAATACTAATGTAACAGTTTCCAATATCTAACATAGCACTTATAGGCCTAGCCCTCACAGCATGAGTTTTGTTTTGCAAATGAAAGGCCACTATGTCATGTCATTTTTATACATCAGTCACAGCGTATCAAGGCATCATAACCTAAATATATGCATCTCTACCTTCATTATAAGTTATATCTGGCTTTTTCCAAACCCCTATGTGGCACATGACTGACATTCTCAATAACGAGACAGTGGAGCAGACTTGAGACCCATATCTAGGCCACTTCATACAAGCCAGCGTTGCTTTTCATGACCTTGTAGCTATGAAGTGAGACAATGCAGCAATGTGGCAGCACTGCCTCACACTGCAATAGGTACCTGTCCCAAGGGTGTTACAATGAATGTTTTCACGTTACACCAATGCCATTTCAGTCATTTCACTATTTTCAACATGATGTAAACCTGGGAGTGTATCATCAGCCTATGTCTCCCCAGGGGTGGCACAATGATGCCAAATTACATGTCCCATCCTTTAACATATTTTTATGTGTGCTGAAGTCCACAACACACATACAATATTAAAATCACATCCCTTTTATTGCTACAGAAGTTCACCCTTCCTGGATGAGAGAACACATACCTACAATGCTGACACCTTTGCAGCATGGTGCAAGGGTGCCTGCCTTGGCACATGGTAGTCGTTTGAGTGCAAGAGCTAATGTAAAGGAAAGAAAAGCTCATCTTCCTACATAATATGAGCAATCCTGGCATTTTTCTTAGACACAGGGCTGAGCAGCATACATGCTTGCAGGGCTGGACTGCAACTAAATCAGGATATATACTTCTTCAGGGGCTTATTTACAAGTAGCTTGCATGCCCGGTGCATCCTCTTTTGTGATGCACCGGTGGTGCAGAACCATATCTACAAGGCCACACAAAGCCACTTTGCATGGATTTTCATAGTCTTGTAAATGTGGAGTAAGGCAACGCAGCTCAAGTTGCTGCATTACCTCACTTTGTGTCAAAGAGACTTTTCATGTGTGTTGCAGTGGTTGTTCCCACACAACACCCATTGATTTTGATGCATTCCCAGATTTACAAGGTTATGCCAGGGGTGGCATAAGGGCTGTGCAGCGGGGAGAAAAATCTTTATTTCTCCCTGTTTTTTCCTCTATGTGTGCTGCTTTTTGCAGCACTCATTGGAAGAGGAAAACGCCTCTAATGATTGTTTTTTGTGCAGGAAGGTGCCCCTTTCTGCAGAAAAATAGTCATTCACGCAACGCTGGCACCCTTGCACAATGGTGCAAGGGTGCCTGCATTGGTGCACGCCAGCAATTTGTGCAGCAGCGCAGGGGAAAAGCACATGAATACGCATATCTTGTAGATACACTGCCTGTCCTTTTGTTTTGACGCAGGGCAGTGCAGCAAGAAAGCTTGCAGTGCTGCCCTGTGCCAAAACATTGTAAATGTGGACCTCCATCTCTATATTTGTCAAACAAACACACATTTACTAAATTTTGCAATTTTTAGGCTTACCAGTAGGTTCACCAACTTCGATCCCCAAGTGGTCAAGGAGATCCCCCTCTCGGCCAACAATGTCTGTTCAATGATGTTTTTGTTGGTGTACGCTCCAATGAATGTTGAATATTCAGGACATCTGGTACTGGATCTTGGCCCAACACTGCCTTCTCTCCTGAGTATGGTATCCCTTGCTGATTCAGCCTCCATTTCCTATCATATTATGCAAGTAGTGCTACACCAACCACAGTAGGCCTCAAATCTCCTCAGACGTTTGGTTCTGGCCATACCTGAAATATTCCCAAAATGGAGACCCCACCCTAAACCCACAACACCCAAAATAATTACCCTTCCCCCAACCCCAACAACTATAAAACCCCTATAGGAGCAGGCACCGAACACTACAATGGACAATACTGGACAATATACAATTAAAGACACAAAGGACAGTAAACGTAGGCAACACAAACAGCAGACAGCACAACAGGACCAGAAAAACACCACTTTCACTAAGCACACTCCACACACCTCCTACAGCCAGCACAGAGACAAAGACTCTAAAGTAAAAGTAAAAGACACTTCACACTTCCTATTTTGCAGCATGGCTGAGCCATGACATCCCTTCCAGGGTGGATGCATCACATTTTCCATGCCTTAAGGAGAGATCACTTTTTATGCCACATGCATCAGAAGTGTCTCATTTGAGGCACAAATGCCATTTTCTGTTGCAGATATCAAGGGTCTCATTTCGCATGATGAGGCCTCTCATTTCCTACTTTATCATCAAAGCAGCACTTCCTATCGGGATGAGTCTATGTGTAATTTACAATAACATTTAGGCTTTTTTACACAATGTCTCCTTAATGACAAGCTTTTGGACGAGACATTGTGTATGATGACTTTGTGCATATGTGTGACTCATTGTGTTTATGGTGCGAACACTTGGACAGTCAATAGATCTTGGTGTGCCACACTCAGATGTGTTGTATACTCTGGGTCTCATTTATGAGGTTTTGGCACAGGACAGCACCGCAAGCCTTCTTGCTGCACTGCCCTGCATCAAAACAAAAGGGTAGGATTGCACTGTATCTACAAGATATGACACACTTCTGTACTTTTCCCCTGCGCTGGTGCACAAATTGCTGCCATGTGCCAATGCAGGCACCCTTGCACCATGGTGCAAGGGTGTCTGTGTTGCGGAGATAATTGTTTTTGTGCAGGAAGGAACGCCTTCCTGCACAAAAACAATCATGAGAGGCATTTTCCTCTTTTGATTTGTGCTGCAAGATATTTTTCCCCCTTGCACCACCCTTACCTGTAGGCTTTTGACAAATTTCCAGGTTTACTGACCCTTTTAAATCTGGGAATGCTTCAAAATAGATGTGTGTTGTGTGGCAACACCCACTGCAACAACCTTGGAAAGGCCTCTTTGATGCAAAGTAAGGCAATCCAGCGACTTGCACTGCGCTGCCTTACTCCACAGCTACAAGGCCATAAAAAGCCACGCAAATTGGTTGTGCGTGACCTTGTAGATATGGACCTGCTGCCTGCCCCCTGTACATCACAAAAGGTGATGCACCAGCAGTGCAAGATACTTTGTAAATAAGCCCCTCAATGCCATGTCAATGGATTGAATAATTTCTGGATGTAGTATGATTGCATTGATGGAGGTCTCTGCATGTAATATATTGATTGTTTTTACATGTGTAGTCCACCTATGAAAAGAATCTCCTTATTGTCATACATGGATACGTACTGTTTGACCGGACCCCTTTTGCAGGCTCATCCCCAAACTTTGTACCTCCTTCCTTCTATTTTTTCTGACCGGTTTTCGTTGGATTTAGGACTCTGGGCTCTTACTACTGCTAACCAGTGCTAAAGTGCATATGCTCCCTGTCTAAATTGTATTGGTGATTGGTTTATCCATGAATGGAATATTTGATTTACTAGTAAGGCCCTAGTAAAGTGAACAGAGGTACCCAGGGCCTGTAAATCGAATGCTACTAGTGGGCCTGCAGCACTAATTGTACCAGCCACATGAGTAGCCCTGTAAAGATGTATCAGACCTGCTACTGCAGTGTCTGTGTGTGCAGTTGCACTGCCCATTTGACCTGGGAAGTGTACCCACTTAGGAGGCCCAAACCTTCCCTTTTTCTACATTTAAGTCACCCCTAAGGTAGGCCCTAAGTAGCCCCATGGACAGGGTGCTGTGTATTTATAAGTAAGGACATGTACTGGTGTGTTTTACATGTCCTGATAGTGACATTATGTCGAATTTGTTTTTCACTATTGCAAGGCCTATCTCTCCCATAGTTTAACATGGGAACCGCCTTTAAATACCTTTTAAGTGCAGTTTCCGATTGGAAGCAGATAGAGCTGAGTTTGGGGTTTCTGAAATCACAATTTAAAAACACATATTTTGGTAGAGTTGGGTTTTTGATTGACTATTTGAAAGTTTCACTTTTAGAAAGTGGGCATTTTCTTGCTTAAACATTCTGTGACTCTGCCTGCCTGTGGAATCCATGTCTGGGTCAGACTGACAGTTGGGCTGTTTGTGAATTCCCTCTAGACAGTGGCACAAAGGGAGGTGAGGAGTGCCCTTAATATCCTTATGAGTCACCTGGGCTAGAGTGGGGACGGAGGAACTGACACTTGCACCTGACAGGGCTGTGCCTGCCCTCACACAATGCAGTCTCCAACCCCCTGGTGTGTGTCTGGGGCAAGGCAGGATCTGGTGAACAAAAGAGACTTTCCTTTGAAGTTTGCCTACTTCAAAGGCAGAAATGAGTATAAGTAGTGGACCCAAAACCCCATAATTTTTGAATACTTCTGGATCAAGAGGAACCTCTGCCAATGAGAAGAGCTGAAGAGCTGGAGCAGGAATACTGCCCATTTGCTGTGTGTGTTTTGCTGGGTTGCAGCTTCTTCCTTAAAGAGGACAAAGACTGGACTTTGCTGTGTATCCTGCTTGTGAGGATTGTCCAAGGGCTTGGACTAAGCTTGCCCCCTGTTTAGACGTCTCGGGCCATCAAGGACTTCATCTGCCAGCACCTGGGATCTCTTGCTGAGACCCCTACTCTTCCAGGTGGTGCCACATCCAGTTCCTGGGCCCTTGAAAGGAGAAAATCTACGCACTAGAGCCGAGCAGCAGAAAAATTAATGCAGAGCCTGCATCGTGGCTGAAAAATGTATGCATCACCGGTAAAATCGATGCAACACCAGCTCAGAGCAGATTCATTGCTGCTGTGCATCCGGATTTTCCACACTTCGTCCTTGGGCATCAAAACCTGCAATATCACCACACAGACATGAGGCTGCTTGTCTGGAAATCAACGCATCACTTCCCTGTGAGGCAAGAATCGATGAAGCTTGCCCGGTGGAGAAATAATCGTTACACGGCCTCACTTGTGATTAAGGAATCAACACATCGCTTGCTTTTCCAACGCATGCTCGCACGTGTGTCTTTATTTTTTATGCATACCAGGTACTTTGTGCTAAAACAACTCATCTATTGATTTATGTGGATTACGACTCATTGTACTTTAAAAATTCATATCTTTGCTTTACGTATGTATGTTGAATTTTTGAAGTTTTGGTCTTGATTGATTTAGATAAATATTGGCTATTTTGCTAAACTGGTGTGGAGGCCCTTTGTGGTGTTTTCACTATGTTACTGTGTGTGTTAGTACAAATACTTTACACATTGTTTTTGAGATAAGCCTGACTGCTTGTGCCAAGCTATCAAGGGGGTGAGCAGGGGTTATCCTAGGTGTGTACATGTTGCAAACTATTTTGCTAATGGTTTTGCAAATTATATATATTCCCATTAGGCATGGTTAGATGGGAAAGAAATTCTGGACAATGTTGTTCCTTCTCTGTGTCCAGCTGCAGTTTCACCATTTTCTATTCTGTCCTCCTCATCTGTGGCAGCCTCCTCCACTGTTTACTGCACATCCTGGCCCTGGTCCCATGTTACATTTGCCGTACACAAATGGTGTGCAGGATACATCACTCCAGTATTATTTTACATTCTGTTTGTTGGGAGTTCCCGCAGCTGGCCCCTAGACATATCAAGGCACCTAAAACGTGACTTCAGCAGGTAAAATGTCCTTTCAACTATGCCCCTGGTCTTGCTTAGCGCTCTGTTGTATTTTTGTTGTGCCTCGGTCTGTGAATTGGCAAAAACGGGTCATACCCATGCCTGCATGCCACGTCCTTTGTCAGCTGAAAGGACAAAGGAAGATGAGTCAGTAAACACACTTTTATCAATATGACACAGTGGCTTTGCCTGTCTTGTGATGGGTACATTAGAGATGTTTCCTGATTCATGGTACCAGTATGAGGTACACTCCTCGTTCATGTGCAATGTGGAGCTTATTTACAAGTGACTTGCACCACTGGTACATCAATTTTTGTGAGGTATTCGCAGCACATACGGCCATATTTACAATGCTCATGGAGCAGGGTGGTGCAGGAAGTGTTTTGCTGCACTGCCTTGCACCACTGGAAAAGGACAGAAATGCACTGTAGCTATAAGATACAGAGCATTTCTGTCCTCTCCCCCTGAGCTGGCATATAAACTGCAGCCATGCACCAACACAGGAACCCTTGCACCATTGTGCAAGGGTTCCTGCATTGTGGAGATGATTGTTTTTGTGCAGGAGAGCGCTCGTTCCTGCACAAAACCAATCAAGAGAGGTGACTTCCTTTTTCTATGTGCACTGCTGCAGCACACATGGAAAGAGGAAAAGGAAGGGAGCAATAATGTTATTTCTTCCCTTTGTGCCACTGTTACGCCACCCCTGAGGAGGTGTAGGCTTTTGACAGATTCCCAGGTTTACAAACCTTTGTAAATATGGGAATGTGGCAAAAAGCATTGGTGTTGCGTGTGAACACCCATGCAACACTCTTGGAAATGTTTCCCTGGTGCAAAGTGGCTTTGCTTGGCCTTGTAGATATGGGTGTGCAGCCTGTGTAGCTAATGCATCTCAAAAACTAACACACCTGTAGCACAGGCTGCTTTCAAATATGGGCCCTGGTGTGGAGCTGTGTGTACATGGACTTGCAAAGCCACTTTGCAAAGCTGTTCTTGGACTTGAGGTTAGGGAGAAAGGCACCATGCCTCAAGTTGCTACATTGCCCTAATCTGTGTTGGGGGGCATTCCATAGGTGTTGCCAGGATTTTCTCACACAACAGCCATGGTTCTTGATGCATTCTCAGATTTACAATTATCTGTAAACCTGGGGATGCCTCTATAGTTTGTTGCCCCCCCAGAGGAGGTTGTTATGTGGAGGACTATCTTTATTTTCCCTAGTTGTCACCTCTAACTATGTATGCTGCATTCTGCAGCACACATAGAAAGATGTGAACATCTCAATTTAATGTTTATGTACAGGAAGGTGTCCCTTCCTGCACAGAGACAATCATACCAACAATGCATATACCCTGGAACCATGGTGCACAGGTGCCTGTGTTGGCACTAAGCACCAATTTGTGCCCCTAAACATGCATTGAGGACAGGAGTGGGCCATACATCATTGCTGCAGCACATTCATGCCCCTTATTTTGGATGCAGGGTACTAGAGCAAAAGATCTTACAGCACTGATCAGCACAATGAAGTTGAAAATAAGACCCTATGATAGTTGTCACATACAGATGTGTCCATTAGGTCATTTTACTTTTGCTGTTGTTGGGTCAGTACTGTGCCTCATCTGTTCTTACCGACCAGTAGGCTATTCCCATATTGGCCACTCTGTAATCTCTCGCTGATGGTGGAGTCACAAAAGGTTTATGCATCATGCACACACTCCCAGGATGTTTGGCCAGGACGTTGGTAAATAGGCCACAATAACCTGGACGTTCCTGGAGTGTGTGTTTCCTGTTCCCGTATATATGTGCTGTAGCTGCTGGAGGAACAAGTTGCACATGTGTGCAGTCCAATGCACCCAACACATGTGGGAAGCCAGCAATGGCATAGAATCCTTTTTTTTATCTCCAGGTCAATTTGTTGTGCAATGGGGAAGATGAGGTAATGCGGTGCTAAGGATAGGATGGCATCCAGGACAGTATTGAGGGTAGCAGAAAATGATGGCTGGAAAATGCCAGCCACTGTGGCTGTGGTGATTTGGAATGACCCTGACGCCAACATGTGGAGCACGGCCTTAAGCTTTACATGTGGCTGGATGCTGGATACCTGGCCAGTTGCTGTTTGGAGTCCAGATACTATCTGATGTAGCAAGGGGACAAGTGATTACCTCCGTAACTGGTAGTGGGTGATGACCTCATCCTTCGTTAGGTCAAGGAAGCTAATCCGCTGCTGATACACATGCTCCCGTCTCCTGTACAGCCTTTCTGGTGAGGGGCTGCGTGGAGGTGCATGTCGTTGAGGTGACAGCATATGTGGTCTTCTCCGTGCCACTCCCAACTGCAAGATGAGGAGCTCCATGATGTCCTTAAGCTTACCAGACTGTTCTGACTGAGTTATCTTTATGTTCCACTCACAATGCATAATTTCCTATGTCTGGGGTACCAATGCAGAGGAATTCTGACGCATTTGGACACGTGTGAAATTCCCTCCAAAGCAACACTATTCTTTGTAAATATCCATTCATCCATGTGTCAGTTTTCCAGTAAAGCTTGCTCAGGAATGCCTACCTCACATATAATAATACTCATGTGACGCAGCAGGATCTGGTGCAGGTAACGTTTGACGCTAGCGGACTGAAAGTGGTGCATCGCCTAAATGCGTCACTTTGTAAATATGGAGTACTGACTGCGCGGCCAATGCGTCAAAAGTTTTGACGCATTGGCGGCGCAAACTTCTTGTAAACAAGCCCCTTGACTTTTAGAGCAAAATGTAATTATGGAAAATAGATTCCAAGAATTGGCAACACAAGTGAAAAAGTGCCTTACTAACAATTTGACTGCGAAAAAAACGAGGATACAGTGATGTATTTGGAATTAATTAACTAAAAAAACTACACAGAGTGAAGAGATCCTTGAAAAACTTTCCTTTTTTACACAAAGTAGCAGCTGACATTAGTTTGCTCAATTTTGCACACTTTTGGTTTACTGAAGGAAAGTAACGCCACATTGAAACGTTGATTTAGGGTACTTGCACGAGCCTCGTGGTATTTCAATGGCCTATAAGTGCAATATGCTGTACCTGTTTTTCATTTACAGTCTTTTAATAAGGCTCGTAGATACAATGTGCACTACTAAAATAATCAAAACTGCAGGGATACAGAGGCTGTTCCAAGGAAGGCTCATTGTTACTGAATCCGTGAGCAAGTCGACTTATTAAGTGTGCTCTACATGTCAATTAATGTCTTCTTCTATTTGTCTCATTGCAGTATCTAAAATTATGTTGACACTATAATTGTGTGCGAAGGGAAATTGAATTGCCAGCAGCAGCTCCTGGCTATCATGTAATTTTCCCTCATGCAGTAACGTGGTTTATAGTGGTTGCGTAGCGTGTGCTTGTCATTTCTCTATCACCTTCAAGTCGTGCATTCTTTTTCTTCAGACTTTGTAATAGAAGTGTCAAATGCGGTATTTTAATGCCACGGTCTACGGATGGCTCAACCAGTCCTGCAGAGATGTACTAGAGCAAAAGTAAACTACTACAGAAATGACAGACATACAAAAAAATAGAAGCTTCAGCGTTCAATAAGGAGCAGGAAAAGACACTTATAAAAGTATGAGACCTAGAAATGTTAGAACATAGGTCATGGATATTAAAGTGAAGCGAGGTGTGTGTAATTATAATATGTATTGTATGAAAAGTTATAGGACGTGCAATACACCCGAATTTAAGCATAAGTAAATGAAACCATAAGTACTCAAAACCACCTTTTTAGTATATATTGATTGTAAGTGTATGTCTCTTTGAGTTTATTGCCACTGTTGATAAACCACACATATTTTGTTAAAATGTAGGATACTATTCTTTAAATAACGTTGTCCAAAATACAGTGCTAACAATGGGAACCAATGGGAAATCGAACGAATCATCGAGTTCACCAATATTTTTAGCCTGACTCCAAGGCCCTCTTTACAACTTGTCTAACCAACCCATTTCAGCAGCCTGTGAATTTTGAGACTATGCCAGTGTTGTAGGGTCAGGAATAAAAGAACGACACAACTCTGTTTGGCATTTATGAATAACGTCCGGGAGGGCAGCACAGCTCTGTGACTGATACCGCACTCAACTTTGTCAGTACAAACAGCCCTTTTTATATGTTCGTGACACCTTGAATGCGTCTTATCCCTTGTCATGCATTTTGATTTAAATGCCTGTTTGGTATATTGTATCTCTACCTATGTTAGCATAAAGCCACATTTCTCCTTGAGAAAGTATCTAATTACGCATTTACGGAAAAGCGAAGTTTACACATCTGTCATGAGCACATTTGTTAATAAACTGCAATGTCTTTTATCTCATGTTCTGAAGCCTGTCTGGCCTCCCTTGCACAGCTGCTGGCCTTTAATCATCAAAGCTTATTGTGTTCTCTTTCTAAAACCACCATGGTGTATCCTTTCCTTGTGAACGTGGATTGGAATGTGCGCCCTCCCTGCGTGTATGTGTTATCAAGTTATGACTCAAGCTTTCTATGGCCTTCTACCTGCAGCTGCATTATGAATAAATGTTTCTGCTCGTCCTTGTCTTGCCTCCATGCTTTCTGTCCTGAGCTCTCAATTTGGACACCATGAGCATTCTGGGCCTGTATTCTTCCCTGATCATGTACGACTCTGCACATTTTCCTCCTAATTCATGCATTAGCAAAAGTGGGCCTCCTCCTTTTTCCATATTTTCAGTAACATTCCCCCCTTTAGTAGAACTTTCAACTACTTCTTCACCTTTCCTTCTACATACATTCATTAGTGTGTATATGTTGTCCTCGTCCTCCTGCACTTTCCTGGCTACCCTAATAGTGAACATCCCACCCAACTTCTGGCTAACTCTCTTGCAGAATCCTACCACTATTCGAAAGATACAAAACATCAATAAGATCACCACAAGTATCAGGAATAACCCCTTAACCAGTCCTGACAACCAGGATGGCATCCATACAAACCACCCTAAAAACCATTCGCCGGGGGCACCCCCTCGTCTGCCATCTTCTTCCGTAGGTTCTGTAGAGTCTGTATGGCCTCCATATTTGTTCCGTTGTCTGCATCATTAGCTGGCATGTATGTACAACAGGCAGTTCTGATTTTGGCACAAACCCCACCCTCCACGGCCGTCATCAAGTCTAGCACATACCTATGTTGCATAAGCATCACCCTCACAGCCCGCATTTCTTCCTTGACTGCATTGAACCCATCTTCAGTCGCGCTAATGGTCTTCATCAGTTCCCATTGGGTTATTTGCAGCCAGTTGCCTTTGCTTGGACAAATGGGAAGATGCTTCCAAAGAACAATTGGGCATCATTGAACAACCTCTGGTCTTGTGGAACGCCTTCCCAGGTTGTAGTACCCATATAATCTGCAGATCTCTTTTCTCGATGTTGTAGCAAGGTGGTTGGACGGCTCATAGGGTGGTCATGTAACTTTGAGATGTCCACCCCTGGAATCACCAAGGAGGGGGCGTGCACAGTAACTAAGGAACAAAGACCTCTCCATCTGGAAGGAAGTCCGGAGTACAGCCATTCTCCGCATTGCCAATAGTGGTCCATCAGACTGGAGGTGCCCCATTGCATGGCAGCATTATACCTTGTGGTGATGCAATTGATGTTTCTCCCTACTGGGACGGTTCCATTCCCTCTGGAACATAAAAAGAAAACAATTAGGGGCATATTTATACTCCGTCTGCGGCAATTGTGCATCCAAAATGTTGACGCACAATCAGCGCAAACTTTGCCCCATATTTAAACTTTGACGCCCGAGCCCGCGGACGACAAAATTCCGCTGTGTGCGTCATTTTTTGGATGCGGCAACCCGCCTTGTGTTAATTATATGCAAGGTAGGCGTTCCCGTCTCAAAAATGGCTTAAACGGCCATGCATCGTATTTATGCTTTCGGGCAAAAATGACGCACAGCCGGGAGGCGGAGCCAGAAAATGACGCACAGCCTGATTTGCGTCAAAAATTAACACCTGGGTCAGGGCAGGCATTAAAATGGGGCAAAAACACCTGTATTTAATCAGAACACACAGAACAAACAGCAGAGCAGCAGAGCAGCAACAGGGAGCCATGGAGGTGATACTAATCCACCGTGCACGCAGACGCAGAGCCCAGCAGCAACAACAGCAGCTACAACACCACCAGCAGGGACCCCAAAGGCAGCGCAGAAGGCAGAAGAGGATATTCCGCCCAAGAACAACCCTTCAGGGCCTCAGGGAACACAACATCATACAGAGGTACCGGTTGAACTGGCAGGCCATTCAGCAGCTGCTGCGCAACATTGAACCGCAGTTGGCCCCCACTTTGGTGACACCCGCGCCATCCCAACAGAAACAAAGCTGCTTGCCGTACTTCATATGCTGGCAAGTGGCTCTTTCCAAACAACTGGTGCCCTGGTTGGCGGAATATCACAACCATCATTCTCCGCCTTTTTGCCCAAAGTACTGGATGCCATCATTCGACTGACACCGGCCACATCTGCTTCCCTAACACACTGCAGAAGCAGCAGGAAACAAAACAGGGGTTCTACCTCATCAGTGGCTTCCCACACGTCCTTGGTGCAATCGACTGCACACATGTACACCTTGTGCCACCTGCTGCAACTGAACACCTCTACCGCAACAGGAAGCACACACATTCCATCAACGTGCAGGCCATAGTCGATCACCAGGGATTGATCACCAACATCGTGGCTAAATATCCTGGGAGTGTACATGACTCATACATCTTCCGTCACTGCACCATCAATGAACACTTCCAGGATGGACGGTATGGCAATGGACTACTTGTTGGTAAGTACAAAAACCTACTTATAGACTCACTGCACAGCAACCCTCTAGGACACACAACACATACACAACAACAGCAACATGTCAACAGGAACACACTGAGGTCGTGACATCACTAGCCATGTTTCTTAAGTCACCATTGAGCCTGTCACACATCGGAAATTACTGTACAGCCTAATGTTAAGACGTCAATGAGTGTGGTTGCTTAAATGTCACCTTGCAAATTGTAAGTGTCCCAATGTCCTTCACATTAATACATTGCATAAGTTTCAAGGTATGGGATGTCCAGGGTACTTTGATATGAACGTGTTAACAACACTTTCAATTTTAACTGTGCATGGAACTATCATCTCACCCCCAGTGAAGACACACGGACACCTGTATCACAAGTCACAATGCTAGGGAGGGCACACTGTACTGCAAATCCCAAAACATACTGCTGACAAACGGTTAGCAGACAAACACTTGTTCAGCCAAGGAAACAACACAATGCAGATGGTACATCCTACAAGCATAGGATGCCACATTAGTACACAAAAGAGTCACAGACAACACAAGACAACTACTTCCATAAAAGGTCTTTTCAATAGTGCCAGCTACAGCAACATGATCCCATTCATTTTCTCTTGCAGCTGATCAGGGGTATGGCATCCCGCCATGGATTATGACACCATTTGGCAACCCAAGTACTGCTGCAGAGCGTGCATACAACGACGCCCATAGGAGGACACGCAGCATTGTCGAGCGGACCTTCAGAATCCTCAAGTCAAGGTTCCGCTGCCTCGACCTCACTGGTGGTAGCCTCCTATATTCCCCCGAGATGGTCTGTAGGATCATCCTCACATGTGCAATATTGCACAACATTTGTATCAAAAGAAACATTCCCCTCCTGGAACCAGAGCCACACATGCCTGAAGAGGAGGAAGAGGAGGATGCTGGCCTGCAACAGAAGGGGGAACTACAGAACACAGCCGCTGGTATACGCAGGCGGCAACAGATTGTAAATAATTTCTTCTGAATATGATCACCTTCACCACTTTAGTTAACCAATTGAAATAATCACCATATCATGGTCTGGCTATTCCTTTTTGCACACCTTCATCTCTACTTATCAGAATAAGAGTGTTGCCTCATGGAGCATTGCTGAGATACTGAGTAGGACACGGAACATCCCAGAGCTAATGTGATGCCTAACATACAATGGTCACATACACACACACTCTTAATTACATATATCATGTACATATCTCCTTTGAAGGCCAATAGCAGAGGACCACAACTATTTCACACATACATGTTGAAAGCAAGGTCCAACGCAGCATATGGCATACAACTAAGACACCATCACTCAATAAGGGGAAAACAAGTCTCATACATGAGGCAGTCAATGCGCTTTGGCATCACTAACAGGAATGCCTGACCAGACCCTTGACAGCAGTTAGTCCAACTGCATCCAATATTTGCAAGGACTATCTGTGACTAGAGTTACATAGAAGCAGAACATAGACAGCACAAGTGCCACACATATCACATGCATTGCGCACATGACATTCCATGTACATGTCAGCCCATTTCCTAACTCATTACACACCCATACACCTGGTCACAACCCACCTGTCGGAAGAGGTCCCTGGAATACTAAGATGTGTACCCTGATAATACCTCCTCTACACACACAGACCAACATAAACAAACGAGTGTGCTACACCCTTTCCTAAGGTATGCCATTGTCATATAACATCTGACTGCAAGGACGTCAGGTCAATTTATACACTGTCTTCTAGCTTCAAAGCCCTGTTTGCACATGTAGATTGCTTCCCCTTGTGAAAATGTCTGTTGGCCCTTAGAATGCAAGTCTCACCTACAGGACTGGTGAGAAACAGATGCAGCCCACACCTATGATCACCTCCATGCACACCACCCATTTCAAAAAGCACTGCCCCTGATGATGCCTGGAACAGCATAGGAGTTGCCATTATGGCAAATACACCGTCAACCATTGATACTAATTAAGCCGTGTAACACAGCCACTGGGTTCATTTGTCACCTTCAAAAACACAGGACGTACACAGTTTGACATGTCAACTGTCTACTTTGTCCTCAATACAGTCTCAGTCAGAACACTGATTACGTAACTTGTCAAGTAACTGGATCCTGAATCACCTTGCATTCTGCCAGCCTGACTGGAAACTGTCTGTGCGTCACACTAAAGTATTCCTGTGTCTACATATGTGCCACACGTGCGTAAGCAAACCTCCCATTCATCAGGGGACATTGGGCATGGGCTTCTTCCATGCATACCCAAATACATTGTATAGCATCATCTGCCTTTTAACTGTACCATTTGAGTTACATCCTCTTGGAAAAGCAAAATTCATGGCCCATCCCTTGTCTGGGTTGCATTTATGCATGAATGACAAAGTGTGACAGTGTCCCAGGGTCGTAGGCAGGGATTGGGTACGGGGCTTTCAGCACAACCAGCAACCTCTGATAATGTCCATGAAGAATACACAAATGTCAGGACCATGACAGTTCACACACAGCATCACAGTGCGCACAACATAGTGATGGGCCGTGTGTGGTGAATAGCTGCGAAAATAAACAGCACAGAGGATATGATGTTCCCAGATGCAGTGGGAAGTGCAGAGGCCAACCTGTGTACAAATGTTGTAATGACACCTGCCGGAACATTACACCTGAGACATTATCTCACTCAGCACACCAAGGTTGCCCTGTTGACTGTCTCATTACATGTCTTTAGTGACAGGGTGGGACCATCCACATGTTGGTTCACATGTCCACGTCTACTTTACTCACATTGATCAACCAAGGATACACAGTAGTTACAGGAATAGCTGCCACTGACTCATGATGAGTCCTGGTCCGAACTGTGACAAATTACACCCCAAACAATCTACAGGATCATCATTGGACCACACACATGAACAAGACACCTATGTGCAATTGATCACTGGAAATATGTGGACACGTGCTGTCTTGCATGCTGGTCCACCACAGCCACTTGATAGTTGGGGCTCACTTCTACGGCCTCAACTGTGGTGTCATCATGCATATGAGATTCACCCTTGTCTGTCTGTGCAAATGACATGGTACCCACTTCCTCAATGCATGTGTATGACTCACTGTGGGATTCACCAACTAGTGCCTAGGAAGCTCTTACCAATACTCTAGGACATAGGATGTAGAAAATGTGGACCATTGACATGAAAATGCGTCTGCCATCCATCTGGTTCATGCTCTGTCACATGTGGTGTCTACGTGACCCTAAAACTTGGAAGTACATTTTACAGGTGTTGTTACATGTATGACTAACACATGCCCTTGCTCATTTTCAATTTGACTTGCATCTAAGGATTGGACACATGGACGTCACATTCATACAACCATATGTACAATTATGCTTCATGTGATACACACACACTTGGTCAACCAACACATTAGTTGTCAAAGCACACACTTTGAGCCAAAGGCATTTAGGTATTGTACATATGTGCGTCACATTGCTATCCTCTCCTTATGCCAAACATGCACAATTTGTGCAACACATATATGTAGGGCACACTTATGACCATCTATTACGTCAGCCAACTGTAAAAATACTGTGAAGGGTGTAGTGGATGATGTTCCGCTGCAGTATGATGTCACACATGTGAACATACACCTTTAACACCATACTGTCTTCAATTAGCCAATCTCTGATGTGTTCCAAATGTAAAATAACCAAAAAACAAGTAAAAATGTCCCAAACCAGTTAATGCACTGTAATTTTGACGTCCCTAGCGGTGTGCGTCATTTTTTGTTTACCACAGGAGTGAAGTTTAGCCCTCACCCAGATATTTGTACAGTCCATGTATCATTATGTGGATGCGGGTTAATATTCACGTTTGTGCGTAAAAAAAAATGACGCAAATACAGTTCTGGTAAACAAAAATGACGCATAACACGAAAAAGGCGGGACTTTTCATACAGGAAGTGATGTAATAGGATATCCTGTTTACAGATCATGTACAGTGGGTGTACTTTCACTTTCACTTTGGAGTCTATGATCCTTCTACACTGTGTGGCTGTGTAGAGAGTGTTGTCCAGAGAGTTTGTGCTGTTTTTGTCCTGTGTGCTATCTGCAAAGTCCTTTTGTGAAATAAATATTGTTTGTGTATACTGTAGTACTGTGTTTTGTCTACATTTGTCCATTTATCTTGTGTTTTTCTTGTTTGTGGGAGTCTGTTGTGGGTAGTGTTAGTTTGGGGATAGTTGGGCTCTTTTAGTGTTTAAGTTTACTTTTTTTCTGTATTTTTACCCCTACTTTCACCCTTTTCCCCTTTCTATTTACCCCTATTACTTATCGTCATCTATAAGTATGTCTGGTAGGCCACGTCTTGGCAGGATGGGGAAGAGGAGTTGGGGGGCTTCATCTGGCTGGTGACGCATTTCTTGCTGCTCATGATCCAGGCAGGGGGCAGGGTCATACAGGGGTATCCGACAGAGGCACGCAGAATCCGGTGGGGAAAGGTGCTGCATCACCTGCAGCGTGTGTATGCCAGCCAAAGGAGTGACCACCAGTTGAAGCACCGGTGGCTGACCTCATTACCAGGGAGCAGGATCTCTTGGACCACCTGGGAATCATGATTGGTGGCACTGTTGGTGAGCACGACTTATGTTAATGTGCACGATTAAATGTTCAATAGTGACATCAGGGGATTAGTGCAATGTCTGCCACCTAACTTGCTGACTGTGTGTAATGCTGGGGAAATATAAGGGGATCATTGATGCACTATGGCAAGGATCACAATTGCCAGCTGTCAGGTAGCACGTGCTCAGCAAACTTACAGGTTACTTTTCCATGAAGGAAATTGGTGCAGCCTTTTTGTCAGAACAGCTAACAAAATAGAAGCCAATCATGTCTATATAGGGTACTATTGACAGAGAAGTACAGATGTAACAACATTTAGGCCAACTATGTTGACGCAATTGCTAGACTGACTTTAGAATCACTACATGATGCAGAAAATGAGTGCTGCCTTCACGTAAATTGATAATAGCAAAGTGGCTCAGACATATGTCTCATGTGAGTCTGGTGAGTGTGGAAGAGAAGTACTATGAATGTGTGGGATTATTGTGTTCCTTGATCTTTTTGGATACACGTCAGTTCTTGATTTGAAAACATCGTGAAACGGTGTAAGGTGCCCTCAGCTAACATCTTAAGATGTTTGTTGGAATTAGTTGAGCCACAATCCAAATATGGATGGCAGTCCAAGTGTATGCACATGGCTTCACATCTCCATGGTTGGTGCAAATCACCATAGCTGGGCCACATCAATTGACTATACTGTAACAACAGGATGGCTTACAAAAGTCCCTGCCCCTCCCTCTGTACATTGGGCCTATGTGCAATAAATATGTCATGGCCACAAGGCATGTTTGACTGGTAATGCAGTCCTCAAGTAACCAGGCTTTGGATGTCTCTCCTTGACGCACATGATGAGACGATTACACTCCATATTTCTTAGTGCTCACCAATTATGGGGCATGTTTGCAACCACATGATAGTTAGGGCCAATGTATGTGTGCAGATATGTGTGTAACTGTCACAGGAGACCCATGATATGTACAAGTTGCCGTGATATATCAGATCCAGTACCATCATGTCTGAATGGCTGCCATTTCATTATTAAGCCTACACTTTGTAAATGTTTATGAAATTGTTGCACTGTGCACAGATTTTGAGCACATTTCTTCCTTCCATACCTTACAGGTGGACCGGCACCCTACACTGTGGGAGAGGTGGCGACATTTGAGGAGCCTGACCACTCCAGTAAGTGTTGATATGTCTGTTATGTGTTGTGTTTGATGGTTATGGACTCGTGTGAGTTGGACGCATAGCAAGGTGTGATGCGTTGGGCAAGCTTTTCTCTTGTTACATGAGTGGAAATGCAGTTCTCACATGTTTTGAGTTTGCCAATGCGTATCCAATGGTATCATGTAGGGATTGTAGGACATCCCTGTAGGCCCCACTGTGAGTACAGGGGATAGTCATGTGTATGACACTTGTATCACCAAGAGTCGCAATGGAAGTCAGCCCCAATTTAGTCAGCCTGTCAGAGCCACATTCTCTAAGATTGGTACAGCAAATAGCTTTCCAATAGACATCTGCTTCCCTATTTACCTACGTAATTTTGAAACAGTAGGTAGAACCTCCTAGCAGCATGTACTTCCACATGTAGTGCATCAAGTCTGTGGAACCTGAGTGCAATGGCCTAGGTGTGCATGCAATTCATGATCATGGGTGTTCTAGCAACTCTGTGTCTGATGTAAGTCAGGCCTCATTGGAAGTATATGTTGTGTACCAAGTTCTGCATTTGCTGACATGTCTGACCCTATGAGTGCTCTAGGGTTTGCTGACTCCTAATTGTAGATAGACCTTACCTGTGGTGTGTCTGTAGAGACAAACATGTGTGGAGTTTCCTATACACTCCTAGGTGTACATGTTGTTGGCAAATTATAGTTGTGTATCTACCGCCACCCCTCAAACACGGCCATGGGTTTGTGAATGGGGTACCTATGCCCTGATGCTACCAGTATGTTGCACATACATGTGAATAAGTGATGGTTTGGTTGCATACTAGTATACACACTCAGGTTTGGTACTTGGTAGTTACAACTTGCAGACCATGTGGCTTTAGTTTTGCTTTCCGTACACTGACATTTGTAGCCCAGGTCTTGGCGGAGGATATGCAACATGATTCTTAGATGATAACTGTCAGAACTCAGATTGCAAGTCAAAGCCAGTTATTGCCCATCTTGTAGGTTATGGATGTGCTTTGTGTGATGTGACCTTTGTAGTCTGGCCTGCCATATACTTCCTCAGGGAGATTCAATGCTCTGTATTGTGGTATAAGCTGTTACAAGTACAGTAGATGTAATGTCTGATTAACATGCTGTGCCGTTACACACAATGCAGTTACTAATGTAGCATATCTGCATTTGTCTTCACAGCTCCTAACATGACTCCAGACCAGGTCCGTGAATTTCAGCGCCGGGCCATGCGATACCAGCACATCCTGCTGGTGAAGTCGGGGTTCCGGAGGATGGCCCGGCGATATCGCCATGAACGGGCCTCCGGGGCATGGCGAACCTTCCCACAGGGTGGGCCTACTTTGCCCACCACAGCCACCACAAGCACAACCACCAATCAGAGCCAGGTGGCCCCACCCACAGCTGCCACTGTTGGTCCAACATCTGCAGGACTTCCTGGCCCCAGCATTGCCACCGGTGCAGGACAGCCCACACAGACCTCCTCCACCGGTACCCAGACTGCCACTGCTCCATCTGTTGACCCTGCAGCCTTCAACAGAATGGAACATAAGATGGACAAAGTGCTGCTCAAGTTGAGCCACCTGAGCCGGGACGTGCAGCACATTAAACAGCGGGTCAAGGATATTAAGAGGACCCTCCGGAGGGCCAACCTCTAGACACTTTATTTGATGGACATGATTCCCTCCCATCCCTCCTCTTTCCTTGTTCTTATAGTTAGTGGGCTTAGGGGGCTTAGTGTTAGGTTAGTATAGGCTGTTAGTTTAGTTAGTGTTAGTGGGTGTGGGGTGGGGGGCCTGCTTGTTTCTTTTTTTACTTATTACATGTGTGGGTGGGTGGGTGGGGGGGCTATGTTGGGGTTCTTGTGTGTAAAAAAAAAAAAAATACCCCCAAAAAAATAATACAAAAAATATATATTTGTTTAGGATAGTATAGTATGTGTTTAGGTTAGTATGTGTTGTCCTCCATGTGTCCCGTCTAATAAGGGGGGTGGGGGATAGATGTTTAGAACGTTTTGTTACAGGTGATAAGTAAGTGTAGCTTAGTTTAGTTAGGGACAGTTGTGGGTAATGAGTAGTCAGGGTAGATTAGGGTAGGTAAGATTTTTCCTTCAGTTTCCTCATCTATGGTTAGCATTTAATAAATATTTGGTTACCCCTTAATAGTATGTGTTGAATGGTACTTGATCGTGGGTTTGGATTCAGTGTACATCAATTTGGTACTATAACATCTGTGTCCTATGCTACTAAAAAAATCCCAACTGAGCTGTACGATTGGCAGCTAGCCCAGAGCTACCTTGCAAAGTGTCGACCCTTTGTTACAACCACCAATCACAGTTAATATGGATCCCAATGTCTTTCTGTTGATAAGTGTGTTTTTAAAGTCACTAACAGTGCTTCCAGACTTTATATTGGGGAAACAGTTTTAGGTCTGACTGCAGTGTGATGATCATGCACACCCTTATAAGATGAGTTCTCATTGGCAATCTTGTATTCTTGTCTTCATGACCCTCATACATCATTTGTGACACAGTTCGGCATGATTACCTATTTGTATGTTAACTCAGACACCTTCCTTTGTGCAGTTTTTGTAGTGTTTACTTAGATTAGTGTGGCATGTTTATTGTGTTATTTTTGCATGGTGACAACATTTTGCTAACACTATTTGATGACTTAGTTATCCCCTGAGGAAGCATTCTTCTGTCCAACACAGCATGATGGTGCATGGTTTCTCACTTCATGAGATTTGTCCCTCAGGATGGGCAGAGTATGATGCAATCATGGGCACTGTGCAGATTTCTCTGACTACATATTATCAGGACAGTTGTATTGACAAGCTAGGTAATTTGACAGTAGGCACATTTCAGTTATCTACTGCACAGTTGATATGTCACATTACCCAGAGACAGATTTGTTGTGTAAGTGCTATTTATTGAAAAGTGCTGTAGTGCTATATGTACATTGTCCATGATTGTGAGTCCATTATAGTGACATCTTACATTGTGATCCAACACAAGGGTTTACCAAAATGCTTTTGTCATGCTGGGGTTGCTGTTTCAGACAGTGCA
The DNA here is from genome assembly GCF_031143425.1 of Pleurodeles waltl. Lineage (NCBI taxonomy): Eukaryota > Metazoa > Chordata > Amphibia > Caudata > Salamandridae > Pleurodeles > Pleurodeles waltl. Next base: position 934,380,716 of record NC_090449.1, read on the forward strand.
GAGGGACAGACTTAGCCAATTAGTAGGAGAGAGACAATCAGTGGGCTGGGTGACAAGATATACAGTGGTTTGCAGAACAGTGCTTGAGTACAGTTATTTGAAGACTGGCAAGTTACAAAGCGCAGGGCCTTGGTAATAGTTGGCCATGTGGCAGGGACTAGTGCTTCCGGGTCATTTTCCTTGTGAATGTGATCTGTTCCATGTCCTCTTCTTCTGATGTCTGTGTTGCCTGCTTTGTCATTGTTGTTGTTGTTGGTTGTGAAGGGGCAACACACACCTCAGTGTTAGAAGACGTGGAGTCAGACATCCCGGTCGTTGCTCCCTGTGAAGGTCTTAAGGGCAGTACTGCAGCAAGGAGGGCCTGCTGGTTCTTGAGAATAGCAACCACTTCACGATGGTAGGCAGCCAGGTCGGCCCTGAGGGGTTAAATTTTGCATTTGTGCACGCGTTGACAGGATTGCTGTTGTAGGTGTTGGGTCAACTGTATTACAGCTGTGCTGATTTCCTTCTGGGTTTTCTGCAGTTCCTGCAGGATAGATGTTAGGGCTTGCATAGCTGCTGCCTGATCTGCAGATGACATCATGCACGAACGCATCCCCTCAAGGCTGGCTGCCATATTTTGCATCCCAACCCGCACCTCTTTGGCCAGCTCCCGCTGTACTCCAACTACAGTTCTCTCAAAGCTGGTGCCAGTGTCGTCTGAGTCCTCAGCTGTATTGGAGTTGGCAGGTCTTACAATTGGGGTGGTTCTTCTGCGATGGCTGCTTGTTCTGTGCTCCTCCTTGTGACAGAAGGTGGGGTCTGGAGGGTTTCAAGGACCTTTTGGATGGTCTCCTGGGGAATGTTTATCGGCTCATCATCCATGTCATCAGGGAAATCTGGGACAGGCATATCGGCAGGAGATCCATCTTCCTCTGCAATGAAACAGGGTACAATTAGTGTGTCTGTGTTGTGGCAATTTTGATGTGACGTGCCTGCCTTTTGATGAATTCACTTTGTGATCTTGTTTTGTGTTAATTTCTCCAGTACTTCAGATGGGCATTCTTCCAGGCCTATGGCCCACCTGTGTGTCACATGTATGTTATTGAGTTATCTGACTTGTCAGCCTCATCGCCTCTAGGTGTTGATTTTTGCCAAATAGAGAATTGCCACCTTCTTTTCCTACTCGACCCTCCGTGTACATCCATTCTCATGATGAGACCTTTCACTGGCTGTGGGTGTACTGATGGCCCTGGCAGCACACTTAACAATCTGGACCTGCCCCAATCTCTGATTGTTCACATCCACTTAAATGTCATTGACATGTGGCATATCCTATGCATGGCAATGTTATGATCCGATATGGATGTTGACATTGTTAATGTGTCCTGCTGATGTTGGGGAATTTGTGCTACATTGGATTGCCCTGATAGTCGTATCAGTGTCCTATTTCCTCCTCTGACTGTGCAGGTGTATTTCAGTGACCAGTTACATGTGTCCCCTCCTCAATGCTGTTGTATGAGCAGTATGACATTTGGGATGTTGCCTTGTTATCCAGGCACAGGATGGACCCTGACATACGCAGCATGGGTGTGTCCTTAGTGCTGTGTAGCTCACATTGTTGTTTACATTGGCTGATTTTTATGACAAGTATGGGCATCGACATTTGAGAGTACTGGGGCCTTTGTCTTGTTTCTGGGGATAGTTGCAGTTGTCATCCTCACCCCCTAATTTAGGTGTGTATGATCCATGGGGAGGTTACTGCCATTGGCTACTTGAGCTGCACACAGAGCAGAGCTGGTAGTGGCAACTGTTGTCACAGTTACATTGCAGTTGTCGGTATGGCTAGAGGATTGCTAATAGGGCCCTAGTTAATGTAGGGGGTATGTCGGCTGACGTGTGCCAGGATGTCAGTTTGACGTAGTGGCCTTCCCTCCTGTCGTGGCTTTCCCTTTGCTCCATCGTTGGCATGACAGCATGCCCCCATGGGACTGTTGTTGGTGTGGTGTAATGGTGTGCCCCAGCTTCTGTCTGTGCAGGCCATGCCCCAATGCAGTGCCCCTTTACCCATGCCACTCCATGTATATGATGACTTGCATGCAATGTGTAGTAGGTATTCCCCCCCCCAGTTGCAATTGACATTAGTGCATTTAAAATTCACCATGCGACTTACCCTGCATGTGCGTTGTTTCCTGGTAGTCTGCGCTGTCCTGTCCTTGAATCCCTGTGACGATCTCCTCAGGGATGACGGCTGCAATCATCTCCTCCATGTGGTCCAGGGCCTCCTGGTGTGCTGGACTCTCCCCTCCAGTCTGCAGTGCTGCCTTCCTGTTCCTGGCCATCGTTTCCTTGGTCCTGCGCTTGCAGTCCTGCCAGCGTTTCTTGCACTCGATGACTGTTCTGCGTACTTCGGCCACACTGTTAATCTTGTCGACAATTTGTTGCCATATTGCCTCTCTCCTACTGATTGGCAACTTTGATGTGACAAACAGTTGGTGCAGGTGTTCCGTCACCTCTTTAACCAGAATTTCCTGCTACTCTGCACTAATGCAACACTTTCTTTTCTTCTTAAATGTGTCCTGGTTCTTGTGTGGGTCCTCCTGGCTAGTTCCTGGTCTGCTGTCATCTTCCTGGGGTCTGTAGTGGCATCTGGGATCCATTTTGGCTCTCCTCTGGTGAAATGGCTATTGCGTCCAAAAAAACTGCGCATATCCGGTTTGCGGTGTCGTAAATCGACCCACAGTCATTTCCGCCGCGTTAACGTCATTTTCCTTTACGACTTGATGCTGCGGTGTGCGTCAAAAATAATGACTCCTGCCTGTTGTTTGCGCCGCCGTGCGTCAAAGTATAAATATGACGCCCGCATGGCGCACCAAAATGGCGTTAGCCGGCGGCAATATTTTTGACATAAAACTGATCTGGCGCAGTTTTGAGTCAAAAAAGTATAAATATGGGCCTTAGTGTTCTACCTACTCGAAGAGTGGATGGCGTTTCTACCCAAGTTAATCTAGATATGTTTTTGTCCAATATAGCCTGGCATTTTTTTTGCGTGCTATTGTCACTCTGATTTCCCATCCATAAAGAGAGAGCTCTACATCCAAATGTTGCACCATGGTACCACTGACCATGGACATATACTGATCCATTTACTCGAAAATATGGCCTCTTCTGAAAATCTTGGGGCATAGGTGTGGCTGAATAGTTTTTACAAAAAAGTGTAGGTTGTGATATTCCCAGGAATCCCTGCTCTAATATTCTATTTTTCATTTTTTTACGCTTGTACCTCATTACCCCTGTCCCAGCCATTTTTTCTAACTTCGCTATTAACTCCTTGAGGTCTGTCAGGACATTTGTTATATAGGCTAACTCCTCCTCATATTGTGTGGTGTTTACTTGGAATGCTCCCTGTCTTATCTGTAAGGGTTGCATCCGTGCTCTCATTCTGCAAAGATACAAATGTAATAAACATTGAGTAACATTCGGAGATACCTCTTTTGACGAGTGCAGCCTGTCTGTGTCACTAGCATGTGGAATCAGGGAACAAACAAAACATGATTCATTAGTAGTCTGCATGCCTATCTCTGTCATGTGCTGATACCATATGTTGTCTAGTAAACTAACCTGAATATTATAGGATACATTTTCATACTTATATACTTCTCTCTGCAAGCGCTTAGTATACTGACACATTGCCATGAGTGGGCTAAAATACCATTAAAATGTAATTGCTAGCATAACAAAACATGAACAGAAAAACAAAATTGAAATACATAACTGTCCACCAGCAGTGTCGAATTGGAGCTCTGCTGGCCTCTTTAAGAAGGACGCTGTCCTTCGTCTTTTCCTTTGCCCATCTCTAAAAGTTCCTGTGAAGATAGTGATGCGTGACATGAAGCAGGGGCCAATCGAACGTCTGACAAATGTATCCATGGCTTCCTGCCCTCCACCTTCACTGCTGTGGGGGTGCTCTGGGTAACTAAGTAGGGGCCCTCAAACTTGCTGTCTCTCCATTGTCGTACAAAATTACACTTGCTGGCCCACGGAAATTGGACTGGCCTGCTGGGCTGTGGTGGTGCACTTCTCCTTTCTTGACACCTGTTTAGAGAAGAACTTGACAGACTTCAATAAGTGAGATAAATAACTACTCATCTCCTGTCCTAAAACGTCAGCTGTCTTTTGAGCATCTGTCCTCTGTCAAGCTATTGTTAAAGGAGTTGGCATAGGATGCCCTGTCACTATCTGGTGTGGGGTCAAGTGATGATCACTTCCTGGTTGGTTGCTGAAGGCATATAAGGCTAGTGGAAGACATTATAGCCAGTTTTCCTGCAGTGTGGCACATAATTTACTAATTTTGTTCTTTAACAAGCTGTTAAGGCGTTCCACTATACCATTACTTTGGGGATGATATACAGATGATAATTTATGTTTTGTTCTCAGAGAGGTGCATATGTGCTGAAACATTGCATTACAAAGTGTGTGGCGTTATCTGAGCGGATCGCTTCTGCAATTTCCCACCTAGGCATCACTTCTCTTATCAAAAAGGTGGCTGCTGCTTCAGCATCATTATGTACACATGGTCCTGCCTTGATCCACCTTGAAAAGAGGCAGACCACCACGATAAGGTATCTGTAATTGTTACATCTCTCAATCATGTCAACAAAATCTATATGTACATTTTTAAATAGACCTGTCGGACGTGGTATTGTTGAAGTAATTACTTTTAGTGTGGGTCTACGGCTGTATTGTTGGTATACTGTACATTCTGCAATGTACATAGTAATCATTTCAGATAATTGTGGAATGAACCAATCTTGCGTAAAAAGAAGATATTCCTTGGCAGTGTGTGCAGGGAGGCGTAGTTGCTCTAGGGCTGTAAACAACAGGGCTTGTGACATTACTGGTTTAACTGTGATTTCTTGCCTATAAATAAAATCTGTTTGTGACTTTATACCCCCCTGCTGTTCCCACAGATCCCTTTCATGCGGTAGTGCTTGTTCTTGCAATTCGCGGAAATGTAATTGTGCTGTCTCTGTATATGGGGCAGTAATTCAGTAGCGTTCTGTTGCCCGCTTGTCATCATCCCTAACGTGTGTTCATCCTGTTCACTAAAATTTTGAGATGTTTTAGCTGCTTCTTTTGCTGCCCAGTCTGCCAAGGCATTTCCCCTGGAGACAAGGTCTTGCTGATTGGTGTGTGCTGCACATTTTATAACTGCTACCTTAGATGGCAGAGTTAGAGCCTTTATCAATTGCGCCAATAAACCCTTATGCATTACAGGGGATCCATCAGATTTAAGAAATCCCCTCCTTTCCCACAGGTGAATGCTAGAATGCACGGTGGTGGTGACATATGCTGAATCTGAATAAATGGTAACCTCCAGTCCTTCGGCGTGTTGAAGCGCTTAAATGATGGCCACTAATTCTGCAGCTTGTGCTGAGAAATGGGATGGAAGCAGTATTTGACTTACTATCTGTAAGATGTCAGAAGATCTCTGCAGTTCGGCTTTTACAACAGCTGCACCTGAGTGCCTAATCCCAGTCTCCTGATCTATGAAAGAGGACCCATCGACAAAGAGTAGCATGCTCCCAGGGATGGGGTCTTCTCCTATCCCACTCTCTCTTTCTGGGGTGTAAGTGGCATCAATTCATGTACTTGTTCATCATCAGAAACTGGGTGTGCAAAGAACGTTGCTGGATTAACTGTGTGACACCGTACCACTTGCAAGGATGGTAGTGAAAGTATTACTTCATATCCAGATACCCTCTGAGTTGTAAGGGTGCTATTGCTCTTTTGCAAGATAGCGAATACTGCATGCTCTGCTTACAGTGTTAAAGGTGATCCCATCACTATGGTGGTGCTCTTTTGAACTGCAAAAGTTGCTGTAGTCAGAGCTTGCTCACGTGGATAATGCCCTTTCATGACGGGATCTAGCAGCCCACTGTAGTAGGCAATTGGTTTGTGTCCCATAGACGTCTTTTGAGTTAGTAATGCTGTCATCGTCGTTCCATTACAATGACAGAAGAGGTAGAATGTTTTATTATAATCAGGTGTAACTAACACTGGAGCATTTGTTATTGCTCTCTTTAGCTCCAGGAAGGCTGTCTCCCTTTCGTTGGTCCAGTCTATTTTGTTTGCTTTTGTGTGGGACTCTTTTAAAGCAGTTAGAAGTGGTGCGGTCAGAGTGGCGTAGTCAAATACCCACTGCCTCACATAATTGCAGAGTCCTAAAAACTTCTGCATTTGTTTTGTGGTTGTGGGCTTAGACATGTTCCTAATACTGCATACTCTGTCCAGTGTCACCCTCCTCCTATCTTTAGATATTATCTTTCCCAAGTAGTGGACCTCTGTCTGCACGTACTGCAATTTATTTTTGTCCACTTTGTAAACTTTTTCTGCAAGCATGCAGAGGAGACCAATGGTGTCATCTCTACATATTTCTTCAGTGGCACTGCAAACCATGATATCATCTACGTATTGTAACAAAGTACTCTAGCAGTAGTTTATGTTTGCTAAATCCTTCTTCACTGTTCTGTTAAAAATGCTCGGGACTCACAGAAGCCTTGTGGAATACACCAATAGCAATATTGGGTCTGTCTAAACGTGAATCCAGGTGAATCCAAATATTGGCTGTCAGAATGCAGTGGAATGCTGAAAAACGTGTTCTTCAGATCGACCACAGAGAAATAAGTGGCTTCTTTAGGAATGTTTGTTATTATGACTGATGGGTCAGGTACCACTAGAAATTCTGGTATCACTACATCATTAAGGGAGCAGAAATCCTGAATTATTCTCCAAGTACCCCCTTTGCCTTGCGTACCTGGAAAATCGGGGTGTTGCACGGTGTTGACCTCTCATATATTACTCCCTGCTCAAGTAATGCTTGTATGGCGGGAAAAATGCCTTCTTCTGCCTCCTTGGACAAGGGGTACTGCTGTATCCTGGGCAGAATTGCTCCAGGTTTGAAGGTAATTTTCACAGGCTCAGCCCCTTTGATCAGTCCCACATCATATGGACCCTTTATCCACAACACCTCTGGGACTTTTGCCAAATCTCTCTCAATTATTGTTTGGTCTTGTGCGTGTCTGGACACTGTTCTGTATTGTAGCTACACTCTAATGGCAATGTCCATCTCAAACACAACTGTCTCAATTAGTGGGCAATCATCAAATATTTCTTCGTCTGATATATCTCTTAATTTAACCCCACGATCTGTGAATAATATTGATGCCCACATCTCCTGTCTTCAGTCAGTTGCCAGCAGCATGGCATATATTGATCTTATTTCAAGGGCGGATATTTCCAATATAATTTCAGGTTCTTTTATGGGATCCACAGGCTCGTAAGGCCTGAACAGCAGTTCCTTTGGTAACTGCACTGTTTTCCCTCGTAGAGCTGGTGTGTGCGGTATCAAGGCATATACACCGTGCAAAAAAGCCTATGTATCGACAGGAACTGCTTTGACCTGTTGTCCTAACTCCTCATGAGCTATGAGGGACAATATCCTGCTCAGTGTGACACCATGTGTGTAACATACCATTGACCCATCCTCCCGGAAGGAGATGGTCATGTTTAGTTTACTCATTAAATCGTTCCCAAGAAGATTGACTGGTGACTCTGGGGAGTACAGTAGTGGTCCTTCAATTTGTTTATCTCCCACAGTCATGTTTACCGACTTGGTGAATGGAACCCTGCTCACAGTCCCAGAAAACCCTTGTGGGTCCATTGAGTTGCAAGAAAGTGGTAGTGTTCCTTCCTTTATACATGATTTTTTGGCCACAGTGTCTATTAAAAACCTGTAGGGGCGACCTTCTATGGCTACCATCACAGTGGGTTCCTCATCTGACCTGCGGGTTACCGATAGTATCGGACACACAGTGGCCATCTGCGGGCTCTGTCATTGGGTATAATTTTGAGTTGGTATTCCCCTGAACATTTGGGGTGATGCATGGAAGGGGTTACCTCCTTGCACTGTTACCCCTCCCACCTGGACTTGTGCCTGTCCTCCCGTATTGTTGTTGATGCCTTGGGGCTCACCTTGTGACACTGGCCCTTGGGGTGCAACCCACTGGGCTTGGGGTCCCTGCGGGGGTTCCTGCATTGCTTGCTGCTGGGGCGCCCATTGCTTTTGTTGAGGCCTCATCTGCCCCTGCGGGATATTCCAACCTTGCACACTCTCATCATTTGTTCTGGCTCTGTATTCTCTTGCAAAATGGCCCATCTTACCACAATAATAACATTGTTGTCCTGCCCTATAGCTTCCTTGTCTTTTCCCTTGTGTTGACCCTTGCTCTCCTGTAAAACTCCCCTGTCCCTTCCTTGTATCACTTGCTGGTTGTCCTCCTGGGGCCTGTACCTGTACTGGCATTGTGACAGACATTGGTGGTGCAGTCACAAGTGTCCCTTCTATACTCGGCTTCTTAAGTTTTTGTTGCACCAACTTCGCTGCGGCCCTTTCTGCCTGTTCTGTCCTTTCCTAGTCTTTTTCTTGTTTTCTCTTAAAATAATGTATCATGTGGGCCTGTATTTTGGGCCATGGTTTAGCCTCTATTCCCACCATTCCATCTAAATTTGCTTGTATATCAGTGGGAAGGCCTCGCTTTAAAACATCATAAAACAAAATTGCATTTCCTCCTGTGTTTTCCCAATTACATCCTACCTCCTGCACCCATAGTTCTTTCATTCTAGTAATGAATTCTGCAATATCCTCAGTTGGCTTTATACTTTCTGCCAGAAGGGCTCCAATGTCTGGTCTATCTGGATACGTCCATTGCAGCACATCCCAAACATCTTGGCAGACATTGTTAAAAGAGGACCCGTCAAACTGTGCATTTATCAATGTTACTTGAGGGAACCCTGCCCTGACAAAAACTGTGTTTACTTCGTCTCCCACTAATGAGCTGAGCAGGCTTTCGACATCACCTAAGGCAAGGTTGACCCCAGCAGTGTGTTTTTCAAAGCATCCTATCCATTTTCCTGCACCTTCAGACAACAGGGGTAGTGCTCTTTTTAAATTCTCTTTGTCCATTTGAGGTCATGGCACGTATGTTGGCACTTGCCCTGCCTTAAAAATAAGGGGCAACTGAGTTATTGGTCGAGGGCTTCCTGACCTGAGACTTAACCTTGCATCTGGTCTAGTACTGCGTGTCACTTTAGTTGGTTTGTCCATGGCATACTTTTCCCAAACTGCAAGGCCTTCTTGCATGTAAGGGTAATTCCAATCATGGTCACCCCGTCCCTCCCGTATGCAATCTTCTGCAGTCGCTAAATCAAAAGGTTGAAAAGACCCATGGCTCCCTTCCTTCTTTTCTAGTCCACCTTGCCAATTCATCTGAGAAAGGGTGACAATAATAGCTACCCTCCTCTTGCTCTATTGTCTCTATAAGTGTTAATTCTGACCTTGTTTCTAGGATTGACTGTCTTTTTGTAGCTGTGCCACCTCTGGCTGTCATTACTAGTTCTCGTGTAGGGCGCGGGTGAAAATTATATAACCCTCTGTTAACCCCTTGTTCATGCGCACTCCTATTAAATCCATTGTCCCAATCCTCCTCATCTTCTTTCCCTGTTACGACCTGTGAGCCATCCGGGGGCTCCTCATATTGTGGCGTTTCTACACCTACCTCCCATTCTTCTTCCTCTCCTATCCATTTCTCTGCCGCCTCTCTCAAATGTGTCTGCAGATGTGTCTCCAAGCCTAAGAATGAGATGCCCTGTAGTATATTGTCCCCTGAGGGGGGCAAGGCTCCTAGATTGCGCTGCCTGTCTCACCGTGTGTTGCAACTCACTTACTAGCCTGTCTCTCCCACTCTGTTCTGGGTTGGCTCGAGGAGCCGATGGGGTGGGAGCGGGGGTTGCTTCAGCTCCCTGCGCCTCTAACCTCTCCTCCTTAGGCTCAACCAGAACTGGATCTTGGTACCCTGCAGCTGGCAGGATAGGGTAAAGACCATAAGGTGGGGGCTCCCCTAGTGACTCTCCCGGGGATTCTGTTTGTGTTTGTGCCACTACCTCATTGGGTGCAGTTGACTTTACCTTTGGTTTTTCATGACAGAATACCCACCATAGTGACAGAATAGCTTCCCTCTTCTGTCTTTTCTTTTTCTTACATGTTGAGCGAATGTAAGTCAATGTGTGTTCAGATATGTCAACATCAAATATCCCTTCTTTTGGCCATGGTTGAGTGTGATCCTCAGTGCCTTTGTGCCACTGCTTACAATATTTTAGTATTCTTTTCTTATCTGAAGGGAACGTTTTTATCATATGGTCCAGAGGGGTATCATGGTCCCCAGAGGATGGATGTTTCTATGCGTACCTCTTGCAGTCTGACAGCTGCACTGTGTATCTCTTTTCAGCTTCTTATCTCTCATCTTAATGTGTATTTATCTTTACCACTGTTACTGACCTATAGCAGTGTTGTGTAGGGACAGTCCTACTCAGTATTACCTGACTTCACATATATTGTTGTGAGACCGTATTGGTGAATGTCAGCCATACTTATCGCCAATCTGTGTAACACCTCTTCTATGATGATGTCTGGGGCGGGTGAATTTATGGGGGCCCTGAGTGGGTTAGTACCTGACGCAATGAGTGTTGTAACGTTGTCATGTATGTCATGTATGTAGATAACTACTTGTGGTGCTCGGGGATGTGTTGAGCCATTCATTTTTTAAAGTTGTGAAATTACAAATATCTGTGAGAAATGCAACAAGAAGAGCCTCTAATATAAGGGGTGATTGTGTTATTCTTACAAACCGCGGGGTGTTGCATAGACATGGGGGTTGCCCAAGTGAAATTTAAATACTAATTTTAACTCAATGGTATCTGTTTCCTGCCATTGAGACTCATCAACCTCACTCATATGGATTTATTATCAACCTTTACTTACTTTGGGTTTGTTTATTCAGGCCCCCTGTGTTTTTATTTACACTATTTATTTCCCACTTACGGGACGCTTTAAGGGTGTCTGTTGGAATGTCAAAAATATGGCAGAGATCTCGCACCCTCTCCTCCTCACTTATATCTGACTGCGTGACAACTGGTGGGGACAGCTGCCATTTCTCTATAACCTGACCCTTATGATTGTAAAACACTGTACTATTTTTGTCCTCCTTTTTACTCATTACTCATGAAATACATCCACTTATCACTGTTGCGCTTTTTATGTTTGCAACCAAAGGTCCGACTGTGCTCAGGGCAAAGTCAACTGACCCCCACCATCAAGTTGTCCCCTTACCTAAACATCAGACTCCCACTGATATTTCGGCCTTGGTCATTCTCCCTCAACTACGCCTTCCAGATGTTACTAAATTTTGTGAACCGGGCACCCGTCTCACTCAGGGCAAAGTTTGCTGGCGCCGGTAAAGCAACCGTCTCTTACCATGTCAGACTACACACTTGCTGCTCGGTCCACCTCACTATTTCTACTCTGATCCTCCGGATCTAACCGGGATACCTGGTAGGTATTCCCAAATGAATGTCTCTTACAGGGTCTGCCCCTGGGTAATGCATTGCTGCCTGTTGCACTAGCTAGTCTTCCGGTCTAACTGGGAAATCACAATTCATTCGTGCCATACCAACAAAACATTGTATTGAACCCCCTAGCTAGTCTTCCGGTCTGACCGGGAAATCACAATTCATTTTTAGCATAACAACATAACATTGTATTTAAACCCCACATAAATCATGCATGGATTTTATCACATTATAGTTGCCAAAAAGAATCATGCAATTAAAAAATAATAAGGTACGAAGCCCAACCTCTCTCCACCCTTTAGGACAGCAACATCTGGAATTCCTGACTGCCTGTTTGAATAGGCAGGTGTAAGCTCACCTGTTTTTGTTGTGAGCAGTGTTCTATTCAAGCAATGCAGGCAGTGCCTCCTTCAGCGGCAGTCTGGGAAAGAGAAGATAGCTCTTGGCTGGCTAAGCCAGATGTTGTAGGGTCAGGAATAAAAGAACAACATGACTCTGTTTGGCAAATAATATGAGCGTCTATGAATAACAGCCGGGAGGGCAGCACATCCCTGTGACTGATACCGCACTCAACTTTGTCACTACAAACATCCCTTTTTATATGTTTACGACACCTTGAATGCGTCTTATCACTTGTCATGCATTTTGATTTAAGCGCCTGCTTGATAAATTGTATCTCTACCTACATTAGCATAAAGCCACATTTCTCCTTGAGAAAGCATCTAATTACGGATTTACAGTAAAGCGAAGGTTACACATCTGTCATGATCACATTTGTTAATAAATCTTTTATCTTACGTTCTGAAGCCTATCAGTACTTTCTCCTTCAACTAACTCCACACTTGGAAACATTTCTGTCTGGCCTCCCTTGCACAGCTGCTGGCCTTCAATCATCAAAGCTTATTGTGTTCCCTTTCCAAAACAACCATGGTGTATCCTTTCCTTGTGAACGTTGATTGGAATGTGCACCCTCCCTGCGTGCATGTGTTATCAAGTTATGACTCAAGCTTTCTATGGCCTTCTACTTGCAGCTGCATTATGAATAAATGTTTCTGCTTGTCCTTGTCTTGCCTCCATGTTTTCTGTCCTGAGCTCTCTATTTGGACACCATGAGCATTCTGGGCCTGTATTCTTCTTTGATCATGTACGACTCTGCACATGTTCTTACTAATTCATGCATTAGCAAAAGTGGGCCTTCTCCTTTTTCTATATTTTCAGTAACACCAGTGAGGTTGCAGAACATGTTCTATTTTTTTGTCCAATAGTCCAATATGTGCCAGGTCTAGGCGGAAATGGTTTAAACCGTTATGCAATTTGTTAGGGGTGAGATAATGTTGGGTGGGATCTGATACGTCAAGTTTTCAGCCAATACCTATATGCAGCATGGCTATTTAGGAAAAGGGATTCTGTCTTTAAAATATACATGCACTTTTGATTGTGTTTGGTTCAGGCTTTATTGCATTACAGTGAGTTAGGGGACATGATGGTCGGTGTGGTTTGGAAACTGTACAACTGTTTTTTAACTAAGCATTATCGCTGCCATAAATATGCTCCTAATACTTCTTTTCAACAGGTTGATTTCACTTTAGGCTGAAATGTTTACATTTAGTAAGGGGACAGTCCATTTGGTTCACTCCCATAATCAACCTATGTGTTTTATATGCTTTAATGTATGTTACTTTATTATTATTACAGGATTTATAGAGCCCCTGGCTACCCGATCACGGGCTTCCCAGCGCTGGCCATCCCTGCTAGACTATCCTTACTACATTTTAAATAAATAGGTTTTCAGTTGCTTTCTAAAACTGAGCAAGTTTTTATTAAGTCTGAGCCTGGCTGGCAGCTAATTCCATGGTTTAAGAGCCAGATAAGCAAAGGACTGGTCGCTGCTTCTGGCCTTTTTAGGGGCGAGCGCAAAGCGCTGTGTCCAGTGTTGTAATCTCTCTTTGGGCATCTAACCATACCCATGTCACCTCCTTGAGCACACCGACCAACTACTGAAAACATCTGTGGCTCGATGTTTTCCTTCCGGTTTCTGGACTACTTTTTCTTTTCATTTCGCAGCGAGCTCTCGCTGGGTAGTAGTCCAGCACTTTGAGTAACATCGATCTTGTTACATAGGTAACTGCACTTTTGCTGGTTACATGAATAATTGCATTTTTGCTGATAGGTTTCACTGCAAGTGAACTTTTATTTCCCTCAGTGTGTCTGCTTTGCGCTGATGGTGACCGTCGGCTCGCTTATGTAAAACTTTTACTTTTCAGTTTATATGGCATGAAAAGTCTGGTTAGTTATGTGAAACTGTTTTACTTTTCATTTTCAATTTATGTGGCAAGAAAAGTCGAGTTAGGCGTTTACAATGCTAATACCTCTCACTCGAGCAAACGCGGATCCATTGCATTGCAAATGCTTGTTAATTCTTGGAACAGTGAGTAGGCCTAACTTAGTTGCCCTAAGTTCTCTGCAAGCCTTCTATGTTTTTACAAGATGCTGCAGAATGTGAGGACCTGAGTTATATTTGGCACAGTGCGCTATGCAAAGATCCTTGAATTGGACTCTTTTGACTATCGTCAGCCAGTGCAGTCTGGCAAGTGATGGGAGAGGTGACTAAGATCTAGGTACACCTAGCAGCAATCAAGCTGCTGTGTTTTGAATGATTTACAGCCATAGTCAAGGCATGATAAAATCAATCCCTGTACCTTGTACCACTGTTCTGCATAGCTCTATAGGGAGCCATTTAATGGTTTCCCTCAGGCTCCAAGGAGGCCCGAAACAAGAAGCTGCAACTCTTTTTGTTTGTATGGCCATATAGAGATGATAGTTAGCGTTTAGAAATGGGGTCTCTGGCTGGCAGTCAGGTTACCCCCTGTCCAAGCAAGGACCCTCACTCTAGTCAGGGTAAGTCACACACAATCCAAATTATCCTGTGCCCGCCCTCTGGTAGCTTGGCACTGAGCAGTCAGGCTTAACTTAGAAGATGATGTGTAAAGTATTTGTGCAATAAATCATACAATAACACCATATAGCACCACAAAAATACACCACACAGTGTTTAGAAAAATTTATAATATCTATCTGGATATTTTCAGGTCAAAACGGTCAAAGATGCATTAAAGAAAATGTAAAGATATCACTAAAAAGTGATATAAGGTGTCTTAAGTCTTTTAAAAGCAAAAACAATGTCACCGCGGGACAGGCTGTGCGGCGTTTTTAGCAAGCTGTGCGTCGAATTTTCGCCACACATGGAGTCCAGTTGCAAGAGAGAAGTCTTTTTGGTCCTGAGAGTTCAGAGAACAGGAGGCAAGCTCTATCCAAGCCCTTGGAGAGCACTTCTTCACCACAGCCAGGGAACAGCAAGGCAGCAGGGCAACAGCAAGGCAGCAGTCCTTCACAGAAAGCAGTCAGGTGAGTCCTTTGGGCAGCCAGGCAATTCTTCTTGGCAGGATGTAGGTTCTGGTTACAAGTTTCTTCTCCAGGAAGTGTCTGAGGTAGTAGGGCAGAGGCCCTGTTTTATACCCAAATGTGCCTTTGAAGTGGGGAGACTTCAAAGAGTGGCTTAGAAGTGCACCAGGACCCCTTTCAGTTCAATCCTGTCTGCCAGGGTCCCAGTAGGGGGTGTGGCAGTCCTTTGTGTGAGAGCAGGCCCTACACCCTCCCAGCCCAAGAAGACCCATTCAAAATGCAGATGTCTGCAGGTGAGGCTGAGTATCCTGTGTTTGGGGTGTGTCTGAGTGAATGCACAAGGAGCTGTCAACTAAACCCAGCCAGATGTTGAGTGCAGAGAAATGCTCACTTTCTAAAAGTGGCATTTCTAAAATAGTAATATTAAATCCAACTTCACCAGTCAGCAGGATTTTGTATTACCATTCTGGCCATACTAAATATGACCTTCCTGCTCCTTTCAGATCAGCAGCTACCACTCCAACAATGTATGAGGGCAGCCCCCATGTTAGCCTAAGAAGGGAGCAGGCCTCTCAGTAGTGTAAAAACGAATTTAGGAGTTTTACACTACCAGGACATGTAGACTACACAGCTACATGTCCTGCCTTTTAACCACACAGCACCCTGCCCTAGGGGTTACCTATGGCACACCTTAGGGGTGACTTATATGTAGAAAAAGGGGAGTTTTAGGCTTGGCAAGTACTTTTAAATGCCAAGTCAAAGTGGCAGTAAAATCGCACACACAGGCCTTGCAATGGCAGGCCTGAGACAAGGTTAAGGGGCTACTTAAGTGGGTGGCACAACCAGTGCTGCACGCCCACTAGTAGCATTTAATCTACAGGCCCTGGGCACATACAGTGCACATTACTAGGGACTTATAGGTAAATTAAATAGTCCAATTGGGTATGATCCAATGTTACCATGTTTAAAGTGAGAGAGCATATGAACTTTAGC
This sequence comes from Pleurodeles waltl, assembly GCF_031143425.1. Taxonomy (NCBI): domain Eukaryota; kingdom Metazoa; phylum Chordata; class Amphibia; order Caudata; family Salamandridae; genus Pleurodeles; species Pleurodeles waltl. The sequence goes on from NC_090449.1 coordinate 934,396,556, forward strand.
ACTGGTTAGCAGTGGTAAAGTGCGCAGAGTCTAAAAACCAGAAAAAACTGTGTCCAAAAAGTGGAGGGAGGCAGGCAAAAAGTTAGGGGTGACCACCCTAAGGCTGTCAGGTCTAACAGTTAGCTTGACTTGTATTATATTGGACTGTATTTTCAACAATGTTTTCCATGTTTATCATTTTTATGCAATATTCTTTTATGGTTCTCTGACCCAAAAGAAAGTAGATTGAAATGAAATGAAACTTGTGTTCGGTGGTCTCATGGGGTGAGTGTTTTCCAGATGAAGCCCCACCTGAAACCGAGGAGAAAGTGGTAAATCTGAGTTGAATTATTGCCAGAATTGGTACGGATGACTGTACCACTTCCAAGAGATATTGGGGGTCATTACGACCCTGGCGGTATAAGGCGCTTACCGCCGTGCAGAAGGCCGCCAATACAATGCGGCGGCGGCGGTAGACCGCCACAGCTATTATGACACACATCACGGAATCCGCTGAAATTCAGACACTCACACAATACCGCCACACCAAAGGTCAGCGATAAACATGCGGAAACAAATCCTCCACCTCCACGGCAACAGAAACACGCCCATGCTATTACGACCCACGAATCCACGGCGGTACACACCGCCGCGCTCAAAATACACACACATCTACAAAACACCGCCACATTGGACATTTCGAAATACACACACCTGATACACATACACACACCACACCCACACATCCAATACAATATAAAACACACACCCACATCACCCACAAACCCCTACAACCAGAAATTCTGAGAGAAGGCGAGAGAGAGAGCACAGAATAGACAACCCCATCACACAGAGGCACACAACACCATCACCCACACAACATCCAAGCACAAAACACCACATACCACTACACTCACCACACTCATCACCACATACACCACCCCACACATCACACACACCACCCCATGTCACGCCAAAGACACCCCCGCTTCTCCGAGGAGGAGCTCAGGGTCATGGTGGAGGAAATCCTACGGGTAGAGCCACAGCTATTTGGCTCACAGGTACAGCACACATCAATTGCAAGGAAGATGGAGCTATGGCAAAGAATAGTGGACAGGGCCAACGCAGTGGGACAGCACCCAAGAAATAGGGAGGACATCAGGAAGAGGTGGAACGACCTACGGGGGAAGGTGCGTTCAACGGTATCCAGGCACCACATCGCGGTACAGCGGACTGGCGGCGGACCCCCACCTCCTCCCACTCAAGTAACAACATGGGAGGGAGCAAGTCTTGACCATCTTGCATCCTGAGGGCCTCGGAGGAGTCGTTGGAGGAACGGACGCTGGTAATTCAAATCTTAACTATCACATCCCCCACCCTACCTGCATGCTATCACACACCCCCACCCTCACACCCTCCCCTATCACCCAAACTCCTCACTAATGTACTAATAACACCAACTACACATCCCAACCCCAAGACCTGCATGACACAACTAACCATGGACACCCATCACTAAAGCATGCCCACTGCACATACCCAGTACACCCCCCAACCATCAGCACACAACCCCCCACACAAGAATGCCTGCACTGGGGTTCACGCACACCCAACCATTGCACACCATTACACACACACATGCAATAATCATGTACTAATACCCCCGCAGGAACCCGAAGGAACGTCACCACACCAGAGGGTCCAGACAACACCACTCCACCCGCAGAAGAGGCCCACAGTGACGAAAGCAGATCCCTGCCTTACTGGATCTTGATGACCAGCCCGGACCATCGTGGGCCTCAGGACAGTCGGTTCCCCTTGCCCAGCCACAGCCCAACACCAAACTTCCACCCTCTGGTAACACCAGCACAGCACCCACCCAGCGGGCCCAAACCTCCCTACCCAGGACAGGTCAATCAGCGGTGTGTCCACCACTACAGGGCACCCAGGCTAAGCCACCACCCCAACAACAACAGGGACCTGGGGGCAATGGTAGTGGGCACACGGTCCAGGGGACGGAGGCACAGGAACACAGGGGAACTGGGAGGGCTGCTGTGCGACAGAGGGAGGACAGGCCAAGGGAACCAACTCGCCACGAGGCCCTCTCCTCCATCATGGGAGCATACCACCACTCCCAGGAGACGATGGCCACGGTCCTGGACAAGTTGCAGGAGACCCTGCGTCTGCAGGAGGAGCAGTATTTGGGGTTCAGGGAGGAGCTCAGGACCATCGGCTCCGCCCTGGGCACCATCGTAGGGATGCTGACGGACATTCAAAAGACCTTGAGGGACACCGTGGCACTCCAAGGGGCCCCTGACACTAGCCACGACGATGAACTGCCTACCACCTCCGCCGGCGCTAGTGGACAGACCCCCCGCCACAGGACCACCACACCAGCACCCCATCCCCTGCAGACGGACAACCACCACGCAAGCGGGCCCTGAGATCCAGGAACAGGACAGAGCAAGATGGCAAGACCCCCGCAAGGAAATGAGACCACCCTGATTGTCCCCCCACTGTCCCACTTTGTTACCCTGTCCAAATCGGAACTGCCCCAGCTCCACTTCCAATGGGCAGATGTGCAATGTACCTGTGAGACTAATAGACTGGACTCTGCCATGGACATTCCTCCACCATCACCCGTCACCATTTTACAACCCCCCTTCATTTTTAGCACTTAAATAAACACCCTTGAAACACTAAAAAAACTGGAGTCAGTCTATGATTTGTAATTTTGTATTATCAATGACAGTGTCATAATGGGTTACCCATTGGAAGGCTAACATACCAATGTCACACATCACAAGCCCTTCAAGGATGCAAGCAGTTGACACGTAGGTTACCACATTTGTGAAACTGAAATGGAAGGGGACAACTCAGTTAACAAATAGTGAGTGAAATGTCGGTACAGGATAGAGGTAGACGTGTGAAAGTTAATGTAATGTTAAACCTGAAAATGTACTCACCTGAGTTTCACTGGAAATATTGCTGTATGACTGACTCCCTGTTGTCGTTTTCTTCTTCCTCAGCTTCATCCTCATCACTGTCCACAGGCTCCACAGACTCCATAGCTGCTACAACACCGTCATCTGGACCATCCTCCTGCAGAAAAGGCACCTGGCGTCGCAATGCTAAATTATGGAGCATGGAGCAGGCGATGATGATGTCGCACACCTTCTTCGGTGAGTAGAATAGGGACCCACCTGTCATATGGAGGCACCTGAACCTGGCCTTAAGAAGGCCAAAGGTGCGTTCGATAACCCTCCTAGTCCGCCCATGGGCATCATTGTAGCGTTCCTCTGCCCTGGTCCTGGGATTCCTCACTGGGGTCAATAGCCAGGAAAGGTTGGGGTAACCAGAGTCCCCCAATAGCCATACACGGTGCCTCTGGAGTTGACCCATCATATCAGGGATGCTGCTATTCTGCAGGAAGTAGGTGTCATGCACAGAGCCAGGGAACATAGCATTTACCTGCGAGATGTACTGGTCTGCCAAACAGACCATCTGGACATTCATCGAATGATAACTCTTCCGGTTCCTGTACACCTGTTCACTCTGTGTACCAGAGCTACATGGGTCCCATCAATGGCACCTATGACGTTGGGGATATGTCCAAGGGCATAGAAGTCCCCTTTCACTGTAGGCAAATCCTCCACCTCAGGGAAAATGATGTATCTCCTTACGTGTTTCAGCAGGGCAGCCAACACTCTGGACAACACGTTGGAAAACATAGGCTGGGACATCCCTGATGCCATTGCCACTGTTGTCTGAAAAGACCCACTTGCAAGGAAATGGAGCACTGACAGCACCTGCACGTCAGGGGGGATTCCAGTCGGATGGCGGATTGGTGACATCAGGTCTGGCTCCAACTGGCTACATAGTTCCTGGATTGTGGCATGGTCAAACCTATAGGTGACGATTAAATGTCTCTCTTCCATTGTCAACAGGTCCACCAGCGGTCGGTACACCGGAGGATTCCGCCATCTTCTCATATGTCCCAGCTGACGGTGCCTTAGAAGGACAACATCGAAGAAACAGTCACTATTCCTCCAGGTATGTACCCACAGTCACACACAAGACTACACCAATGAACCCTTCCTGTATGTGTGTTGAGTGTAGGCCTCGGTATGTGTGACGCAGTTGAAAAAGAATCCATGTGGGCCCCTGAAATGGCGGCTGCCTGACCTCTAAACTGGGACAATGGGATTGTGGGGTAACAGCGCTGGTGTTGCACACCGTCGCGGTAGGCGGTCGTAGATCGCGGCGCACTGCTGTATTGGTTAACATTGGACCCTATGGGTCCCAGGAGCCAATGAACAGGTGCGCTGGCGGTGATGATGCGCACCGCTGCGGACGTCACTGCTGCGGACCTCACCGCCATTTTCTATCTGTTCAATCACTAGATACCTGACCTTCGACAGGAGAGGACCTACACTGCTAGTGCTGCTGTGACCTCGGTCTGGAAGCGACGATGGCTGCTGCGTCTGGGGAAAGGGCCCCTGCCTTCACTGCACAGGAGTTGGAGAAACTTGTTTATGGGGTCCTCCCCCAGTACACGCTACTCTACGGTCCTCCAGACCAACAGGTTAGTACACAGGGAGCACGTTGTATGGGCTACGCCTGGGTGGACAGGGCTGGGTGGAAGAGGGAAGGGGGCAGTGTTCATACTACAGTAAAGCATGGGAATAAATGGGCCACATGGTCAGAGTAGGGAGGGGGCCACTCACATTGATGGTGCAGTTGGTATTGACTGTTCCTCTTCCCTTGTGCATGTCATGTAGGTCAGCGCCCACCAGAGGAGGTACATTTGGCGGGCCATCGCCAAGGAGGTCCGGACCCTGGGGGCCCACCAGAGACGGGGCACCCACTGCCGGAAGAGATGGGAGGACATTCGCCGCTGCAGCAAGAAGACGGCGGAGGCTCAGCTGGGGATGGCCTCCCAACGTGGGAGGGGTGCCCGTCGCACCATGACCCCCCTGATGTTCCGGATCCTGGCGGTGGCCTACCCGGAGTTGGATGGGCGCTTGATGACATCACAGCAGACACAAGGGGGTGAGTACACAAACATTCTGAGGACTTTGCGTGCAGTGGAGGGGTCTGGGTGGGGGAGGTGGGCTGTGGGTGTCCCTAGGCCAGGGCGAGTTAGGTAGGCAAGGCCCCTCCGTAATGTAGGCCATGTGGCACTCTACCCCACCTCAGAAGAGTGCCAAGTTGAGGTATAGTTGCCCCTGTGGCATCCATGTGCGCAGATGTCCACCATTGCCATGTAGGCCATATCCCAGAAATTGCATGTGCAGACGCCAGGAGCACGGCGTAATGCATGGGGCTGCTGCGTCTGTCTTGTCCGCCAACGGTAGCGGTATGCCATGCACTAAAACTCTCTTACTTCTGTCTCCCCCACATTTTCTGCTCTCCCTGTCCTTTTGTACATCAGCATCATCAGGTGGAGGTACAGTGGCACCGGAGCACGAGGGAGCTGCATCCCACATGGCCATGCAGGGCCACACCACAGACTCTGAATGCACCAGTGGGACGGAGGGCGAGGGGAGCTTCACGTTGGCCACCGGATCAGCAACCAGCGACACAGACTCGTCCGACGATGGGAGCTCCCTTGTGGTGGCAGCACCATCTGTGCCCCCCACTTCTACAGGTACAGCCGCCACCTCCCCTACCAGCACTGCCCTCCCAGCAGCCCCTCAGCGTTCGCCCCGTGCCCGCTCACCCAGGAGGGTGGGCATCACCTTCGCCCCAGGCACCTCAGGCCCTGCCCCAGTCACCCCTGCTGCCCTCAGTGAGGAGGCCATTGACCTCCTCAGGTCACTCACTGTTGGGCAGTCTACCATTGTGAATGCCATCCAGGGTGTAGAACGAGAGTTGCAACACGGTAATGCATTCCTGGAGGGCATTCATTCTAGTCAGGCTGCCCTTCAGCGAACCCTGCAATCTCTGGCATCAGCACTGATGGCAGCCATTGTCCCTGTGTCTAGCCTCCCCCCTCCAACTTTCTCCACCCAGACCCAATCCCATATACCCCAGCCCATCCCAAGCACACCTACAGACCAGCATGCACACAAGTCAACACACACAAGTAGCTCAAGCAAACATAGGCACCACACACACCACAGGCACTCACACAAGCATCACACACATACAGGTACAGCAACATCCACTGTCTCCACTGTGTCCCCCTCCTCCTCTTCTCCCTCCTCCCTCCCAGTCTCGTCTACACACACACCTGCATGCTCCACATCTACAGGCACTAGGACTCGCAACAGGACACCCAGCACCACAAGCTGCTCACCTGCACTCACCACCTCCACTGCCATTTACACGTCCCCTGTGTCCTCTCCCAGTGTGTCTGTGACGCCCCCTCCCAAAGTACCCAAACGCCGGCAATCACTCACCCAACATCCATCCACCTCACGACAGCCTCCAGTACCTGCACCCAAAACACCTAAAGTGACACCTCCGACAACCACCTCCTCTTCCTCCACTCCCAGACCCCCTCCAGCTACCCATTCCAGTGTCCGTCAGAAACTGTCCCTATGTCAAATTGACCTTTTTGCCCCCACCCCCCCCTCCAATTCATCAATCCCGTCGTAGCACCTCAGCCAAAAAGCCTCCAGTACCAGTGGTGCGTGTTCCAGGTTTTTGGAGTGCACCGTCCACCAGGGCAGGCAGTAGGACCAGGAGCCAAGGCACTGGCAGCCCACCCCCTGTAAAGGCTCTGAAATTGGAGAGTGGACGACGGGACCGTGTCAAGATTCCTGGTGGGACAACAAGTGAAATGGGATCGAAGGCGATTGGTGAGTCAGCTGTAACTCCAAAAAAGGTGGGGAAGGTCCAGAGGAAGTCTGCCCAGCCTGTTGTGAGTGTCACGGCGGAGAAGTGTGCCATCTTTTCCGGCGGTCCAGACACAACCGCCAGCACCTTCGTCACTGGTCCAGAGACCACCGCCAGAGTCACAGCCCAGGAGGGCCCAAGTATCGTCACTGGTCCAGAGACCACCGCCAGAGTCACAGCCCAGGAGGGCCCAAGTATCGTCACTGGTCCAGAGACCACCGCCAGAGTCACAGCCCAGGAGGGCCCAAGTATCGTCACTGGTCAGGAGACCACCGCCAGAGTCACAGCCCAGGAGGGCCCAAGTATCGTCACTGGTCCAGAGACCACCGCCAGAGTCACAGCCCAGGAGGGCCCAAGTATCGTCACTGGTCAGGAGACCACCGCCGGAGTTACAGCCCAGGAGGGCCCAAGTATCGTCACTGGTCCAGAGACCACCGCCAGAGTCACAGCCCAGGAGGGCCCAAGTATCGTCACTGGTCAGGAGACCACCGCCAGAGTCACAGCCCAGCAGGGCCCAATTATCGTCACTGGTCCAGAGACCACCGCCAGAGTCACAGCCCAGGAGGGCCCAAGTATCGTCACTGGTCAGGAGACCACCGCCAGAGTCACAGCCCAGGAGGGCCCAAGTATCGTCACTGGTCCAGAGACCACCGCCAGAGTCACAGCCCAGGAGGGCCCAAGTATCGTCACTGGTCAGGAGACCACCGCCGGAGTCACAGCCCAGGAGGGGACAGGATGCCACAGCCCCGCTGGCCAATGATGGAACGTCATTCTACACACCAATGTCCAGTGTGAAGATCGTCATGCCACACACCAATGCCCAGTGTAGAGATCGTCATGCCACACACCAATGCCCAGTGTAGAGATCGTCATGCCACACACCAATGTCAGTATCAGGACCGCCATGGCAAAGCACCGCTGAACAGGGCAAAGACCGCCATGTCAAAGCACCGCTGAACAGGGCAAAGACCGGCATGGCAAAGCACCGCTGAACAGTCCTGAACCTCAATGGCAAAGCACCGCTGAACAGGGCAAAGACCGCCATGGCAAAGCACCGCTGAACAGTCCTGAACCTCAATGGCAAAGCACAGCTGAACAGGGCAAAGACCGGCATGGTAAAGCACCGCTGAACAGTTCTGAACCTCAATGGCAAAGCACCGCTGAACAGGGCAAAGACCGCCATGGCAAAGCACCGCTGAACAGGGCAAAGACCGCCATGTCAAAGCACCGCTGAACAGTCCTGAACCTCAATGGCAAAGCACCGCTGAACAGGGCAAAGACCGCCATGTCAAAGCACTGCTGAACAGGGCAAAGACCGGCATGGAAAAGCACCGCTGAACAGTCCTGAACCTCAATGGCAAAGTACCGCTGAACAGGGCAAAGACCGCCATGTCAAAGCACCGCTGAACAGGGCAAAGACCGTGTAGGAATGAATGGCCCGCCACATCAGGCATCCTTATCGCATGTGCAGCTGGGACAGTGACAGGACAGGAACTTTCACGGGGAGACGCATCCAGTCTGGGCACCAGCCCCCCTCCAGAACAAGTAGAGACCTGCATCTACTTGAGAGACTGTGGCTTTGCACTCCCCAGGATGGCACAGTGGGCAAACCACCCACTGTAGAGACTTGAGAGACTGTGGCTTTGCACTCCCCAGGATGGCACAGTGGGCAAACCACCCACTGTAGAGACTTGAGAGACTGTGGCTTTGCACTTCCCAGGATTGTTCAGTGGGCAAACCACCCACTGTAGAGACTTGAGAGGCTGTGGCTTTGCACTCCCCAGGATGGCACAGTGGGCAACCCACCCACTGTAGAGACTTGAGAGATTGTGGCTTTGCACTCCCCAGGATACATCAATGGGCATGGAGCCCCGTCGTGGATCTGGCTTCTCATTCATCTGGCTGAGGTGCCCCCTCTTCCATTCCCCCTGAGGTGCCTGTTTTCTTTCTATCTGATGCCCCGGCAGTGTTCTCTCCGATTTTTGTCAGGTATCTATTGTGGGCCTCGCCCATGCATTTTTGGACTGTTGGTGCATGGACATTGTTGTGTACATATCTGCACTACTTCTTGTATTGTATATATAATTATGAGTGATTTAGACATATATATCTGTATATTTTTGTATGACATGTATATTGCCACATTACAATGTTTGACCGAAATTCGCTTTGTGTTTTCATTCTTCCGGGGGGATTGTGGGTTGTTAATGTGATATTTTTGACTGCATTGGTGTGTATGTTGTACTATGAGAGGGTGGGGGTGGGGGTGTTTGGTGGGTGCCCCCCTAACTTTTGCCTCCCCCCTCCCCCGTGTCGTAGATGCAGTACTCACCGGTATCTTCTGCGCCTACTTCGCTGTTGGTCGTAAAGGAGCAGAAAGACAAGGGCAGGTAGTATTTGGAGTTCGGGGTCCATGGAGTCGTCGTTCCTCGTGGGATATGTTAAGGTGAGCGTTTTCCCATAGCAAAAGCTGTTTCCGCCGTGTTTTTATCCACGGTGAATCCGCCCCGGAAAAGGTGGCGGATTGGCGGGTTGTAATAGTGTGGGCGGTACATTGTCTCCCGCCTGTCTGTTGGCGGTGACCGCTGCGCTGCTTGTCTTTACCGCTGTGGCGGGCGGTGTGTTAAAGTGGCTGTCTTTGTTGGCGGTTTCCGCCAGGGTCATAATTCCCTTTTTTTGTCCGTCGGCCTGTTTGCGGTATTACCGCACCTTTTACACCGTCCGCCAGGGTCGTAATGACCCCCATTATCTTTTAAAGGCTTTATTTTTATGGGAAGATACTATCGTTAGTTCCAGCCCCAGTATAACCCAGATTATTGTAACAAGGCCTTAAGTGAGCAAGGCATATGCAGCAGCAAAACGTTTCTGGGCGTTCCACCGCCCTTTCATGTGCACCTCTTTTTCCTTTCTCCTGAATCAAAACAAATGTAATGTTGCAGTATCTACTTCAGTGCCCTCAAGCCGTGGGTTCCATCACTTACCTGTGTTTTGTGCAGCCAATCATCAAGCAAAACATGTGACAGCAAACCTCATATGCGTGTTATGAAGAGAGCAAGAGGGAAGACGATGAGGCTTAATGCCAGAACTGCCGACTTTTGAACAGGGGAACCAGGTGCAGGTTTCGGTGTCAGCTCAACATCCGGTGATTCTGAGCAACTCATTTCCCCATGGTTAAAAATCTGAATGAGACGTTGTGTAATGTAATTGCTCATGGGGAGTGCTCCAATACCTTTGAGTCAAGTTTGTACTACACTAAAATGAAGGAAAAACAACTATCGCCCTACAAAAGGCATCTGTAAAACTAGCAAAATTATTTCTCTGTTGCTTGCACCTTCTTGGCTGTCCTTTAGCAGTGAGTCCTCTAAGAAAATTATGGATTCACTTGCAGCAGGGGAATCCTACAAGCACATGCTGTTTTCTCCACAATGGCGGCAAGTGACACAAATATTGAGATACATAGGGCCGCAGACACCTTTGTGCTGGAAGGTGTCCCTTCCTGCACAAAAACAATCCTGGCTGTAACACAGGCACCCTTACAACATGATGCAAGTGTTCCTGCATTGGCATTTCGCAGCCACAAGTGCACCAGCACAAAGGAACAGTAGGGATCCACCATATCATATTAGATAAAACACATTCCTGCCCTCTCCATTTGGCACAGTACAGCTCATCAAGCTGCCCTGCTGTGTTGCACCAAAGACTAGTAAATCTGCCCAAGGCCAGAGGTCAGATTTACTATGGCTTCAAGCTGGCACTACCTCAAAGTAAAGAGGTAAATACTATTTAACATTCAATGCAAAACGTGTTTTGTGCCGAATGGTGACCTTTTCGCTGTGCAAAAATTGCTTAACATTTCGTATCACTTTGAATTCAGAAGGCATTATAGGTGCTTTACTGGGTGAATCAACAAAAAGACACCCACAATTTTGATGCAAAGACCGAGCCACTAAGATCACATTTAGCATCAAAACTAAACGACTACTTGAAGTAGGTGCAAACAAGTATAAACTTGTTCATCTCTCAAAAAAACAATGCATAGCACTACACAGAATACATTCAATGTATGGGCCCCTTCTGAATGTGTGCACACATGGCAATTTGTACTGGAAGGGAATTCCTCTAGTACAAATTTTATTGTCTACAGGGCACACTCATTTCTGACCATGGTTTGGGCTGTGCATTGTGAAAAGCAGCTTATTTATAGTCAACACAGGGCATGACGCTACCCGCAGGCAAATCTAGATATTGTGCTGCCCTGTTTTCTCTGTAGCACAATGCAGGCCACAAATGTGAATGCTACACTGTGTTGTGTGGAGAATTAGTACACCAGGGAAGACAAGCCTAATATTGAGTGATGGAGAGTGCACAGATTGCAAGCTACTGTCATTATTGCAGAAGAAACGTTTGAAGAAGACAAACAACAAAACTATCCACAGTCATAGATTTCATACTCTTTGAATCATGGACTATTGCAATCACTTATATATTCAAAATTAAAGGTTCGTACCTTTTTCTATAAATTGTTTAATGTATCACATTTTCTAAGAAAGGCATTAATTTTTCAACGATCGATTCATGTTTGACAAAATCAGATTTTTTGTCATGAATAAAATGCACCAATCAAAGAAGCAAATTGAATTGTTTTTATATATAACTTGAACAATATCTCTTTGAAACATGGATGGTTTGACATGTCAAGTAAAAGGTAACTGTAGGTGAAAACTGCTGCATTTGGGGGCATATTTATAAGCCCCTAGCGTCACCTTGCACCACATTACCAATTACCTACAGTTTTCACAGCATTTTCCAAGCTACACAAATCTCCTCAGGCATTCCTGTCATTAAAAAAAGAGCACAAAAAGTGAACAAGCAAAGACTCATTCATTAAGTCCATCCGACAGCATGCACCATATCAAAAGCACTTTTCTCATTTTCCAGCTGGTTATTCTGACATACTGGTTGGCTCATTATTCTGCACTCAATTGATTGCCAATGGACTTCTAGTGGAGTAAAAACACTGAACAACTTCATAATATTTGAGGCCAGTCTTTCCACATTTGTAATCGTCAAACTAGCCCATCTGTGAGTAGAAAGAATCCAGCTGAAATGAAGACACAAGGATGACAGTGGTAGGCAGGAAACGCAGAAGGTTCATGCCATGGAGCACGCTTACATAGCTATCATACTGCTGCTAAAACAAGGTCATGTTCCATGTAGTTTGAACTTCCATTATCAATTGAAGGTTTAAAGTATTGGTAAAACACAATAAAAACTAAAAAATGTAGTCAGATTTTTTTTTTATTAAATTACATTTTTAAATTTAAAATTACATTTCTACCAAAAAAAAAAAAAACAATGTGCATTAATATTTATTAAAAGTGATCTACAATTAATTAAAATGAATGTCATTGTTTTTCAATAAAATTGATTGTTACAGTATTATTTTAAATTCAAAATAGGCTATTAATATATGCTTATAATTCAATAATAAATATGTAATTTAATGTAATTTTACATTAATCTATATTTTTTAGTTGAAATAATTTAGTTTAATTTCTATGGAGCTTTAGTTCAAGTCCAGGAAACAATAGGGAGCACCCTGTTGCACACTCCAGCATGCAGTCAGCCCCATTTCATCATGGTAAATGTAGTACAAGTTTGTTCTTACTTTATTAAGTAGCCTGTCGTTTTTCACCTTAGTAGTTGCAGCTAGTGCTGTATATCTCTAGACACATGTTTCTGGTTTTGGCCCTTCATCAGCAGAGAGCAGCAGGTTTATCTCTGGGCTTGCTGGAAATGCTGCCAAAAGTCCTCTCAGGTTTCAGTACAACTCATTGGTACCTCAACCAGAGCTCATCGGCTCACTGGCACAAGGGAGCCTTTTTTAATAGAACACACACAATTGGGAGCTCCCTGCCTCACACTCTGCATGCAGTCAGCCACATTGCATCATGGTAGTTCAAGTCCCTCCATTATTTTCTGCCAGAGGATGTTGCAGTACCAGGATTGGCCAGGCTTTCAACTGAACTTACTACTGTTTTTGAAGTAGTAACTTACACTGAGTTTGTGAATACAGAAAAGGGGTAAACTTACTCAAAAGTGTGTTACCATTGTAAATAAGGCCCTTGGAGTGCATAAATAGTAATAAGCTCAAAATACACCCCTAAATCTACAAAATAGAACACAAAGTGACCTAAAGTAAATAAATAAATGTTTACTTAATTACATCAGGATGCTGGAGTATTGCCAAGGTGGCTAGGGTCTTGAGGGATGGTGGTTTTATTAGATCAGGTTTCTAAAACATAGGAGGTTGTTTTGAGACTGCCCTTGAACACTGGGTGGCATGTAGATCCTTGGATGTGTATAGATTAAATGCATTTTTATGAGAAATAATGAAAACGAAGCCCCTTTGAGAAAATCTTCTCAAGTTTATATATAAATTACAATAGAAATTAGACATTGAAACAGAATGAATGTTTAGCAATATGGATAATTCAGGAGGAGTAAAATGTTTTGATATTGTTTTTATGATAAACCCCACTGCATAAAGTATTTTAAAATTCTCAATGGTCATTGTAGCAGTTATTGTTGCAAAGAAAGATGTATTTTTGTTCGTTTTTAAAAAAATCACATTTTGTTCACTGAAAATCAGACGTCTATGAATGATATATTTGCGTATCTATTGGAATAACAACATCTATCGAAAGCTTTAATCTCTTTTACATTTCCTGAAGGCGACGCACATTTTCAATACGTTTTATTATGAAAGCGTTGGTTGCCACAAACTACCTTTGTTTGGTTATCATGCTAATAATATTCCTCTCGAATCTCATGCTAAGTATCCTTTTCTTTATAAAATGATAAATCATAAAAAGAAACCATGAAAGGGTTCTGGTTGTTATTAGATAAAGTTAATCTACAGTGTAATCGCTTGGACACAGAGCAATTTGTCAATGACTGGAGTATTATGCTCTGTCTGGCAATTACATGCAATGCACCATCACCAAGGGGTCATTGTGCATATTCTTATTTGTGCAGGCTTGACAAACCAGTGGTAGACATTGTTACACCTGTTTCTTCAGCAGTGGTACGTACCACCTGTCTTTTGCATATGCTCCATACGTAGGATCAGGCTTGGTAGAGGTAAAATGTGAGGCTTGAGACAAAACTCAGGCCCATATCTATGGAAGGTTGGCATTGCCATAGCGTCATACATTTTGACGCTAAAGCGGCACTAACTTAGCTCCATATTTATATTTTGATGTGAGTCCTGTCTAACTTCAAAATATTGGAGTTAGCGCCATTTCTAGGAAGCGCCAACCTACTGTTGTATAGCTATTTTAGACACGTTATTTTAGTCAACTAGGCCTGCTGTTGTGGTCAATGAGATGCAAGTTAGACGTTCCCTTCCTAAAAATGACGTGAGCCCCCAGCGCCATTTTTAAATCTGATGCTGAAACGACGTGCAAGTAGTAAGAAGACTTAAATGATGGCGCTAAGCCCCCTTAGGGCCATTATTGAACGCCTGAACATTGCAGGCGTTAATGTGCAGGTAGGCCCATTTCCATGGGGAAACACTATGGAAGGAGCACAAAGATGCCCCCCTCAACGCCCAGCATCACCACCACCCACACTACAGGGACACTACAGGAGGAGGGAGCCCATCCTGGTAAGTTGCAGGTAAGTGTATGTGTGTGGTGTGCCAGTGGGGGGCCCTTACATGGATGCCTCTGGCTGGCATTTGGTATTTTGGGTTTGCCCTGGGGACACTGGTTCCCTGTGGTGGGCATTGGGGTTGTGGTAATGACTCCTGTCTATACAAAGACAGGAGTAATTTTTTGGCTTCTTGTGCATCAAAAAATGATGGTAGGCTGACTAGTGGCAGGTTTTTTGCTGCTAATCAGCCTACCGTCATTTTTTACCCACTAGCGCCATTTGCCCTAAAGCCATCCCTCACCAGCTAGTGTCTTTTTTTTTGAGATACCAGCCATTCCTTAGCGCCATCATGCGTCATTTCTTAAATATGGCGCATGGATGGTGTTAGAGAATGGCATTAGCTTGTGTTACAAAAATGATGCACAATTGCACTAGCACAATTGTGTGCCATTTTTCAGAAACATGGGCCGAAGTGTGGGGCCCTATGGATGTTTTTTCTGTTTTGCCAAGGTGCCATAAGCAGCAACATGATGTCTGACAGGATCTGGAGTTTGGTCTCACAATCTTTCGCATTAATAACGAAGGCAGCAGGCATGCTAGCAATTAAAAATCTATTAATACATTTTGTCGAAGCAGAAGGAGCCTTGGAAAGCATGGGACATGGGGAATAATGACCCTCTGCCCCTCTTACGATAGTCCTGAGTAGAATGGCAATCTTTGATTGCAACATTGTTCCACAGGGTCAATAGTTTCACTTCTGCCTCTGCAATGTGTTCAGTGAACATTGCAGTTTTAGACCACCTGCATCAAAAATGCACTGCAACAAGTCTTAACGTCTTTATTTTAGTTTCTATATTTTGCCTCTGCTACACTTTGATTCCACTATACTTATTCCCTGCATCAGTATCTTATGCAAGGATGGTTAGGGACCATGTGGAGAGAAGGGAGGCACGTCAGTCTGTGGTTTATGTAATTAGGAAGGGACTATGCTTGGCAGAATTGGAATATTTTCAAAACTTTCTAAAACTATCCAAAGTGTGGCTCTAGATTCAGAGACCAGGGTGGGGAGATGGCATGACTACAGGGAAAAGCCCTGGAATTTGATTTAAAAATTCCACCATAAAGTCTACACCACATTATAGGATGGAAGGCTCCAATTCCCTTACTAGCATTAGCACATGTAGAGCTCTTCTTTTCATACAAGAAAGATTTAAATTGAGCTGCAAAAGCTAGTCGTACTTGGTTATTTATGAAGCATTGGGGCCCACCTCCCTGGGACAACCGTCACAACACTCTCCAATAAGAACACTGTATTGCAATTGAGGGAAGCACTCCGTAACAGCCTAAAGTGTTATGAATGTATATTAGAATGGCAAATTGAGTTGCTGATCCAAAGTGATAGTTATTGTATAATCAAGTCAGATATTTGAGTCTATCTACGGCTTCAAACATCTCCTCATTTGATTCTCCATAACATATTCAAAACACAGCCTACATGTTTTGTTCCATGAATCAAAACTTCTTCAGGGCTTTATTTTTACATAGATACTTCTAATCCCTGACGTTCAATTTGTAAAAGCCTTTAACTCCATACATCTGTATGAGGTTTTGTTCCATTAAGGCCATCGAGCTGTTGCTGCTGACAGTAACAGTTGGTTTTCACAGATTAAGCCAGGTAATCTGTTACTATTAGCACTATCCAAATAGTTTCTGCACTATGTGTTGTGTAATAGTGTTTTGTGAAAATAACTTCTTAAAACTTAAAAGCCATCAAAGAGACTGACGGTGAAACTAAATGCTACTTCTCCATTATGTTGGGAAATAAACCTTCAAGCTCTTCTACAACCTACCCGGGACAGGAGCAGAAGACAATGATGAGGAAGCCAACACATCGCTCAATGCATACTTTGACCTTCAGATGAACCCAGATTTTGAAAGATTCAAACTACGGCAAGTTCACCATTGCAAGGGAGAATCCATAGGCGTATTTTATGCCTGCCTGTGAGAACCCGCAGATACTGAAGATAATCCACAGAAAGAAGTGCATGCTCAGATCATACAGATTGACGATCCACTG
Organism: Pleurodeles waltl; assembly: GCF_031143425.1. Classification (NCBI taxonomy): domain Eukaryota; kingdom Metazoa; phylum Chordata; class Amphibia; order Caudata; family Salamandridae; genus Pleurodeles; species Pleurodeles waltl. The sequence goes on from NC_090449.1 coordinate 934,413,111, forward strand.
CATTTCAATGTCACATTCTCCGCAGGCTCAACATACCTGTTAAAGAGATTTTAATGCTTGCCTGCTCTCACAAACTATCCAATGATCAAGCTTGTCGGATTGAGCTGGCACTCCAGTAGCTCTCCGTCACTTCTGAGTCCACTTCACGACTGATCAAAACAGAATTGGTGACGACGGTCTCAAAAGTAGCCCTATGTTGCAATAACCTGAACCCCAGCCCAGCAGGTACAACTCCCTGCATCCACCTTCTGAGTGCCCAGCCAGAGGCAAAACCTGCTCTGCATGTCTCCTCCCCAGTCACGTTGCCATGGTGTGTCATGGGGGGCATCGAGTACCCTCATTCCCTGGCCGTGATGCACCCAAGTGATAAGGAGTGAAAGCGATTGCCATGACAAAGACCCAGATGGTGTGGCAGCCTGCCCCAACTCCAAGTTTGCAGAGGAGAATGACATTTTCTTGATCTCATGTACCCTGAGCCCAGAACGCACTACGCGACATGCCCGCTCCACCTTCCAAGACAAAATTGATCACACCCGGATCACCACAATCACTGACAGAGGAGCATCAGTTTACGTCACCATCCTGACACAGTTCCACACCTTCATCTCGTAACCCCCACTGTGGGCATTGAAAGCCTGCTTTTTCACCTATCGAAGCTCCATGCCCATCCTGCTTGCCTGAGTATTCACCCTCTCAGTATCCTATAGCAGGTACTCCTGTTCACCAAAGTTTTTTTGTTACATTATCTGACTCTGAGACACCCCTCAGTTGTGACACTGCTGAGCACCTGCATCTCATTCACTTTGCTGCAACAGTTGAGGACTATGTGAATGGGGTTGACCTCATCATCCGAGAGTTCCCTTGCCTCTTTTCTGGCCTATGCTGTTGGAAAGGGCCTCTGTTCTCTCTCCACATCGACTCCACAGTCCGCCCTGTCACCCTGCAGCACCACAGAGTCCTGTTTCACCTCCATCCCATGGTGGAAGCTGAAGATCAAAAATTGGAGGAGGTAGGAGTTATCAAGAAAGTCTCTGGGTCAACCCCCTGGGTGTCTGCCCTGGGTGTCGCGAACAAGCCCAAGAAGCCCGGGTGCACTTGAATCTGCATTGATATGTGTTTTCCCATCAAGCAATAAAGAGAAAGTGTCACATATCCCCCACAATTCATGACCTGATGGCTGACATCAACAGCTCTGCATTGTTCTTGAAGCTTGGTTTGAACTGTGTGCACCACCATCTAAGAAGACAGCAGGTACATCTCAGCATTTTCCACCCACATCGGCCTCTGCCGCTGCATAAGTATATGGTATATAGTCTGTCGCGGGGGTGTTCCAAAATGCAATACAGGTAGTTCTTGCAGACCTAGAGGGTGTTATCAAAGTCAGCTATAACATTCTTATCCATGCCCCCACTCTTGACAGCCAACCCCGTAACCTGCAAGCCACTCTTACAAGAATTGATGTAGCCCGCCTCACTCTCAATAGAGCCAAATGCCAATTCTTGCACCAGAACTTGGAGTTCTTCGGATATGTCTTCTTCAACAAAGGTATAAAAATTGAATCCTGCAATACTCGGACATTGTTGAGGTGACCAAGCCATTCTGTGTGGCAGAGGTTAGGAGCTTCCTTGGCCTCATGACATACTGTGGGTTGTTTATCCCCAACCTGGCAAAACTGTCAGGTCTGCTGAGGCACCTCACGAAAGCCTCAACACCAGAGGAACTACTATATTTGTGGCTGGAGGGGAGTATGGCTCACAGTATTATTTGCCATGATGATAACTCTTGATGAATAGTAATCTTAACACTTCCAGTTTGTTTCACTTGAAGGTTTGGGAAGAATTTACTATGGTGAGGGAGACACCCGACACCATGACACATACAGGCACGCGCCCTGAACCCCATGTTATGGGTAGAGGATGAGTTAATAAAGAGGGGAGAGCCCTCAGCGCACACAGTTAGTGCAACATGGATTATCTAGCATGTTCTGTCTCCCTTATTGTCTTTGCTGCCACACATCTAGGGGCTGAGGGAGGCTGTGCACCTGCTGCTCTACCTATGCTTCTGCTTTAGTCAGTCTCAGTTTTTAAAGTACAGGTGAAAATATGGGGTGGTGTCAACACATTTTGTATTACATACAGAGCATCAATTTGGGACCTATTTTTGTTTACTGTTTTCCCTGTTACACATGCAGAAATATGATGACATTTGTGTCTACTATTTTGGGTATATTTGGTAAGAATAGATGCAATCAACAATATAATTCATCAAACACATCTGAAGGCTTCAAATGTACATCGCAACAGAAACAGGACTTTTGCTACACAGTCCCCTTCAATAATCCTTGACTGATTTCTATTTTAAACAAGCTCATTTCCTCTTATGTTGGGCATAAAGACAAAGGCCCTCATTACGACTTCGGTGGTCTTACAAAAAGACCACCGAAGCCGCTAGCACAACTATACCGCCATTTGTGGCTCCTTATTATGACTTTTCCCGTGGTCCAGCGGAAAAGTCACATCAACATTGCAGCCGGCTCATAAGAAAGCCGGCGGCAATGTTGATGTGCAGCGGGTGCAGCAGCATCCGTCGCGCATTTCACTGCCCAAAATTCGGGCAGTGAAATGCAAAATGGGGCTGTGTCTGGCAGCCCCAGGGGTACCCCGAGTCCACTTTTTTAAAATCTCTTTATTAATATAGAGAACACTTCATATACATTTGAGCGCCTCAGCGTTGCCTTAGCCACATTACAGTATATAATTCAAGAATGTAAAAAGAGAAGAAGGAAAATAGAAGAGGAAAAAGAAAAAGACAGAATAACATAGGTCAATGATGTGGGGTGATCTGAAAGGTATTCCGAGATATAATGATGAATCGCTAACCAGCTAAACAGTAGCGGAATTGTAACCTCTGGAGTGAGCCTGTGAGGGGGGAAGAGGGAAGGAAAGAGAAAGGGCGATGGGAGCTATGAGAGGAAAATGATTTGGGGAGGGGGGAGGATATCCCCCTGGCAATAGTGTATCTTGATGTGCCACAGCGTTCCAATTTGGTGGATAGCTGAGAGTAGTTGAAGATAACTCTGAATGAGGCCGTCTAGGTCTGCTAGTCATTATGGGATCCACCTATGCTCTGTTCTCATTGCCGCATCTTGGTTAAAAACCATCCTGGACTGGGCCACTGTGGCCATTATGTATTGTCCGTTGTGCGTCTGAGTGTGCTATATGCGCCATGTGATGTGTTTACGAGTGGCGTTTTAGTTGGAATCTCGATATGTGTCTCAGGTTCCTAGTCCAGCCAATCTCCGCTGCAGTGTCTAGGGCCCAAGTTGACATGTCCAGCCATCCCTTGTCTATTTCAGATATGAAGTTTGTGAGTTGGCGCAGTTTATGGAGTCATGGTGGACGAGTGTAGTCTTTAGTTTCAAGTGAAGTAACGAATGTGTCCCAAGTATCTAGCTCTTTAATTTGCATCCCTCTATCCCGGAATGAGTGCAGCACTTGTGCCTCCGCTCTCTCCCACTTCAGCATGTCTCTCATCCAATGACGGGTATCCGGCACATTTGGTGCTTTCCATTGCATTGCTATTAGGCGCTCGAATAGTATGAATGCAAACTCAATGCACCTTTGTACTTGTTTCTTCCCTTTCGACTTTGGACCGATACCCAATAGACATTATGCAGGCGTAGTGGGGAGTGGGTGCCCAAGCAGCTCGGCAGTCAGTGCAGTGATGTCCTGCCAGGCCTGAAACATCAACGGACATTCCCACGTCATATGAAAAAAGGTGTCGTCCTGTGTCCCCCTTACTGCCAGCTTTTCCATGGCGGTGTTCACCACCATGGACAGGCTGGTTGCAGCGATGTCCTGGGGTTTATGACCGCCTGCGGAAGCCTGGAGGTCAAGTGGAGGGGCCGGCGGTATGGCCGTGGGTAATGCGCCATGGTCATAATACACTGCTGGTACACCGCCAGCCTATTGACGGTGTTACCGCCAGTGTACCGCCGGCCGTCACGGCCGTAATGAGGCCCAAAGTGTTAAAGCTGCCAGAGCACATAAAATGAAGACAAAATAATAAATATGGATTACCTTGGTGTCTGCTCCTTCAGTCGTTGTTTGCTGCAAGAGTCTTTACATTTTGAGTCCACAGGACAACATACTTAGGGCCACATGTATGACCGCCATGTTTTGTGACTCGGAAATGGCGATTTTTTGTGACTCGCAAATTGCACGTCACAAAATCTGATGTACAGCAGTGCCTGAGACACTGTTCGAGATTCCCAAATGGATCGTAAGGGACCTGGGGCCAGATGTAGCAAAGGGTTTTATCCATTCTGGGTCTATGGGAAAATGTGTTCGTACACATGGCCCCTGGCTCTTTAATATTCATGAGGCAGGTCCCAATTTGCGACCCATTGTAAATGGCAGGCAATCACAGGATGGTGGCCTTCTGGGGTCAGCAGGCCATCATATCTGTTACTGCATTAAAAAAAAAAAACAGTTTTGTTTTTTTAACTGCAGCAGTTTTCCTTGAAGGAAAATAGGATGCATGTCAAACAAAAAATTTAAAAGTTTTGTTTTCATTTTTTAGGAGTAGGCAGTAATCCGTTCCTCTACTGCACTGCTCTGAAAGGATGTTGGCACCCCTGTTCCCAAGGGACCCCCTTCTTGTTTGCAAATGGCTTACCATCAATGTGAACTTGCTGGTAATCTGCAACTGTTTTGTCACCGCATTCCGATAGCAAAACATTCATGCATACCAGTGCTGTTCCGTATTAGGAAGGGATGCCGTAAGCAGGCCCCTTCCTGATACCAAATCGCAAAAGCAAAATGCGATTTGGTAAAATGCTACAGAGGACTATTTTGCCTTTTGTACATGGTAAAAAGCTTCGTATATTTGGCCCATAATGTGCAATAATGGGTCACCTTCTGCCAGCGATTACTTTGCTGCAAGTGGCATTCACATTTTGTGTTAGCCCAAAAGACTGCTCTGAGTGCCACCTAGATTATAACCATCATCACCTTTTTATCTGACCGGCCCCTCATCTGAATTAGGATTGTTATTTGTTTCAGTAAGAAAATGAGAGATACAGAAGAGGAAGGGATTCTCTCAAAGCTGCATCTGCTGCTTTTTCACTAGTAGAAGTACTGTTAGTAAATATTCGCTTGACCTTTGGTAGTAGTGACATAGAAAAGAAAGAAAAGGGGTGCACCCTGTGTGTGATATGCACGCCCCGGCAAAGGATCCTACTTCATGGGACCAAAGCTCGTCATCAAGAGGTGAAGAAAGGGCCAAGGCAAAGAAGATTGTAAATCTGATTGATGGATTCAGTGCTTAAGTAGAAAGCCTTTTATAGTACCCCAGAGACCTTGCAGTCATGTACTGAGAAGCGTTTTTAGTTTATTTTCTGCAGCCCGTCTCTTTACAAAAGATTTACAAGATTTTCACTTTTTCTTTATCCCATACACGCCTACCCTGGCCACCTCAATCTGCATGACACAACTAGAAAATAATAAGACCCTGCATCTCTACATTGCAGAGTTCATGTATGCCAGGAAATTACCTTACAACATTACAGCAGTGCATTAACAGCTAGCCTACAACCGATAACTGAGTGTACAGCAAGCGCCCTATGACTTCGGAGTGGCCTTAACAACTGCACCCTCTGATGTCATAGAAGTTGTTGTATCCATGGCCTCCAGGTGGAATAGCACACTGACTATGAGCATGTGACTAGGGATGCTTGAGCTAAGGGAATTACTTAGGTATTCATTAATTTGAATAACGTAGGAGAATGTTTCTATAAGAACTGCTGTACATAGAACCACAGAACAAAAGGCCATTGGCAGTTTGAGTGATAGATAGAAGGTATATATTTGTGGGTAAGATTTGTGTTGGAAAATGCTGGTGAGACACAACGCAAATGGGGCACACATTTGCAACAAACATACTCGACAACTTAATATAATTGCACATCTGCAAATATACATTGCTGCCTAATAATTTTGACGTGCAGCCACAAACTCCTTTCTGTCAGTATTATCTAATTACTTTCAGGTTTCCAGCCTTGAAAACCCATTCAGATGCCCTCATTGTATAGACAGCATTGTGTTTCAAGGGTATAAACGTGAAGGGAACTCACCAAAATTAACGTGTTTAAGAAAGGACATAATTTTTCTTGTGGTCTTGATAGAGATCAAATCTTATTAATACATTAGAGGCATATACGTTATCATATGGTGACTTATAAGTTTCATTTAAAAGTGTAACAGAGAAATGAACATGGGATATAAAAATGTGCACATTTGAATTATGGCAGACATTGTCACCTACATTTTTTGACATCTCACTTTGTCATAGAAAGAGGTTGTGCATTTATATTTGAGTGAACTAGTTATATCAATTAACATTAAAAGTAATTATTTTAGAGAAACATTAGAAATGAAGAAGTATATTATGAGTAAGAAATGAACATGAGTTAATCATACTTATATTGATTTAAATGAATTTATTAGCATGAGTTACATGCGTACAGACAAATAAATGCATGTTTAAACTGTTCTAATGGTATGCAGGCAATGATTGCTATTAAATAATTTGCTTTGCATATTTGATTTACATTGTAAGGTGCGCAGTAGGATTTATATGTATTAATTTAATTAAAATACGTATTTTGGCTTTGTTTGCTAGACTGGGCCTGAAGATTCATTTCTGCAGCAGCAGTGAAAATGTGCTAATTAATTCTGTTTCCTTTGACCTGAATTATTCCCTAGGTTGCTGAAGTGTTAGAAAATGTCTTATTGTATTGAAGACAGAGAATGTTGTCACTAAATAACAATTGTAGCAGTAACAAGGCAGAAAGTATTATTCTATTCACATGAGAACTGTTAGAATCATCTTGTAAAAACCTGGGAAAGGGATCTTATGTTTCAAAATCTTTTAAAATGTTATATTTTGGCAGAACTGTATGAACACTTCAAGATTACTTTGCATCTTCCCTGAAAAAATCTGTTCTGTTCTGCACTGCCCTGATGCTACTGTCTACTGATGCTGAGAAGCTGTGAATGCTCTGGACCGACAAATCTTTCCTGTCTGCTGTCCTATGAGGAGAGGTATATAATCTTCAAATGTGGTTCTTATTGTCTTCTTTTCAGCTTAGATGATTACAGCAGTGCATTGTTATAGTGAGTTGCCGTAGTTAGATGATTTTCCAAAATATGTTTGTCTTTTCCTTTGTTTTGCTCTCATGTGATTAGTCCATCCCCAAACATGCGAGTCCAAATTCGTAATAGGGATAAGGATGGCCAAGCCCCAATCATTGATTGTTATTAATTAAGTTTGATGATTTATTGATGTCACCATCATCTGCTTTGAAATCTGATTTTGATGTGCATTTTATCAATCTGTTAATTTGTGTTATTCTCTTTGTGTGTTTAATTGTATTGCTGGTTAGTTGGCTTTATCTCTTTAGACATTTTGGTCAGCCTATGATTTTCATGTATGTTTATAACTTAGTTTTACACACCATTTATGTTACATTTACATTGTGGTTGTCATAAAACTTTGAAACTTGATTCAGTTTGGAGTTTGGATTCTGTGGTCAAATTGGTCATGTGGATTCAATTGTTTATGTTTCACATGTTATTGAGCTGTGGTGAATAAATCTGATTACCACACTCCTCACTGAGTCCAAAGTTCTAGTCAACCTCTAGTGTAGGTGGGAAGAGTTGTGGCATCTCACCAGATTGCAGGCAGTTTCTGAACCTGAGGCAGGAAGAAGACCTCCATGTGCGCTCTAGCAGTCTCCCCCATTTTTCCTGTTGTATGACTTCTTCAGCTTTCTCCCTGAAACATGTACTGTGCATGGATTTCAGGTAATTGGCTTATTTAACTGGTATAAGACACAAGAAATGAGCCAGTTGTGTGGAAGTTCAGGGCCATATTTATACTTTTTGACGCAAAACTGCGCTAACGCAGTTTTGCGTCAAAAAAATTAGTGCTGGCTAACGCCATTCTGAAGCGCCATGCGGGCGCCGTATTTATTCAATGATGTTAGCGGGCGTTAGCCGCCAGCGCTGCCTGGTGTGCGTGAGAAAAAACGACGTACACCAGGCAGTGCCAGCGTAGGGGGATATGGAGCTTGGGCGCCAAAAAATGGGGCAAGTCAGGCTGAGGCAAATTTTTCACCTCAACCCGATTTGCGCCATTTTTTTCGACTCCCCACCCCCATTGAAATGACTCCTGTCTTAGCAAAGACAGGAGTCATGCCCCCTTGCCCAATGGCCATGACCAGGGGACTTCTGTCCCCTGGGCATGGTCATTGGGCATAGTAGCATGTAGGGGGGCACAAATCAGGCCCCCCTATGCCACAAAAAAATAAATAAAAAAAACTTACCTGAACTTACCTTAATGTCCCTGGGATGGGTCCCTCCAGCCTTGGGTGTCCTCCTGGGGTGGGCAAGGGTGGCAGGGGGTGTCCCTGGGGGCTTGGGAGGGCACCTCTGGGCTCCTTCCGAGCCCACAGGTCCCTTAACGCCTGCCCTGACCAGGCGCTACAAAAACGGCGCAAAAGCGGCCGGACGTCATTTTTTTTGACCCGCCCACTCCCGGGCGTGAATTTTGCCCGGGAGTGTAAATACGGCGCTCATGCCTCGGAGTCAATTTTTTAGACGGGAACGCCTACCTTGCATATCATTAACGCAAAGTAGGTGTCCACGCTAAAAAATGACGCAAACTCCATGGACTTTGGCGCTAGACGCGTCTAACGCCAAAGTATAAATATGGAGTTAGTTTTGCGTCGGACTTGCGTAAAAAAAAACTACGCAATTCCGGCGCAAACAGAGTATAAATATGCCCCTCAATGTCAATGTGTATATACACCACCCACATGTGGCAGCTCATGACAGCACTATTGTAGTATGTATAGGCTTCACTTTATAAGCACTGCAGGGACACATGACCAGAAAAAGTGCAGTTGGGATGAGTACAAACCTATTCCCTTAAGGGAGCTTTGTAAGCCACGTTTGGGTGCTTAATATGTGAAGGGTCGCACTAAATAGTAGGAAATTAATGTTCTGACACAGAACAATTACAAAGAGCTTTGTTCACTGTGTAGCTAAAGCTGCTTTTTTCCAGTAACTTGTCCAGTTAACAAAAACTCTAGACCGGTCATAAAAAAAGTTATTTTCTACTTAGTCTTAAAAATTTAACTTACTTGTGACAGTTGGTGTTTGATAATTTTACGAGAAAAGAGTAACTTTCAGAAAGTGTACCTTATGGTGCCTGAGAGAAAACTGACTTAGTACTGGTATACCTATCAGCCGCACTGCTGAGACTGAATACATATCCTTGATTCATTTGTTAATAACCCTCTTTTAGAAGACAATAATTTGGCTTTTGGCAGCAGTGAGGCAGAAGTGGTGTCAAAATTGGTTTCTGGGAGGAAGCTAGGTATAGCTGGCAAAACAAATGGCAACTCTTTCAGCGCTTCCTTTTTTCACATTTCTATTGATTTTTAATTTTCACTTACATATTAGTAAGTGGCAGATTGTGACGTAGACGAGAACTATGTCTTTGACGTGTAAAAAACAATCCTGTTTTTAAAACTTAATTTAGGGCAGGGATGGCATTGGATTAAATAAAAAATGTTGGCTATTGTTTGCATTTCATGTGCTTTTTGCAAAAAGTATATATGTTGTGGGGTGATATTCGATGGCATAGTAGGGTGTGTGTTGTGGAAAGTTTAGAGCTCAGTTGGCAAGGTCAAGCAAGTGGCAGCACCAATGACACTTCAGAGGATGATCCAGGAGTATCTGGAAAACCCAAAAGAGTTGTATGTGGATCAAATCCCATTGGTGTATTGGTATAGGAAGATGGGCCAATGGCCAGAGCTCAGCATACTGGCAATAAAGTATCTGGCTTGTCCTGTAGCCAGCAGGTCTGCTGAATGTGAGTCCAGTGCAGCTGTTGTAGTTGTTACAGTGAGAAGGACCAGTCTCTCGCTTCAAAACGTGGAGAGATTAAACATGATCAAAATGAACCAGCATGTTATACCACCTGATGACACCATTCCTGAAACACCACAGGAGGAGGAAGAGAATGATTGGTCGGAATCAAGTGTGTTTGCTGACCAACTTCTGGGTGAACCCCCTGAGTATGAGAATGAATTCTACTTCCCGGACCGAGTATGTCAGTGCCACCATAGAACTTTTTAATTTATTCTCATTGAACTGCTTTCTTTTGTGCTTTTCAGAAAAAAGCAATTGCTAGTGGACATAATGTTTGTGTCAGATGTATGCTGCCCCACCATTTTTCAGTCACATATTATATGGCCAGATTGGTATTAGACCTCTGTCCAGTAAAGAAGCCCAGCACATTCCTTTCAGGACATTGTAGATGATGCCTGCCTCCCTCACATGCCAATGCCTATCCTTTTTGCTTTTACATCACCTAGCAGGGCTGCATCAGAAGATCACTGACTAAAAGACTGCCAGTGCCAATGCCAAATTCAAATGTGTTGCTACTTGCTACCATCAAAGAGGATATAATATTTTGTGCAATTACCTTTCTTGGATTAGAAGCGATAACTATTAACTATTGCACCAATGACTTGTGATATATGAGTGATCGTGAATGATACTTGATGTATGTGGTGACTGACAGTCAGGGAGGGAGTTCAACAAATTTGTAAACTTGATTCTGATGATTTGCAATGTTTGATGGCTGACGGGTGATCATTTTTTCCTGAAAGTGATTGGTCTTTCCAACTTAGTGAAATTTACCTGCATGGTCCACTCAATGTTTTCCCAGCCCTCAGCCCAGATCAATCACTTTAGTTATCAAACAAAAATCTATACAGAATACTCTGGTTTTGTTTCTCTATTTGGTCTTCAACAGCAGTGCACTACAAAGTTCTACCTCACTTGGTTTGGGACTGGGACGCAGTTACTCAGAATCATGAGGAGGAGGATGGAAGGACTCAGGATGTCACTACCTCAACAGCTAAGAGAAAGTTATTAACTTCAAAGAGAAGCCATGATGATGATGAAGACTTTGAGGCTTAGTACTCACTCAGCTCGGTGAACTGGAAAGAGGTGGATTGATTTGGGAAATGCTGCTAAGAATGTGTTTGCTGCATTTTCAGCTCAAACGTCAAACTCCTCTTATGTTCTTTCTCTGCCTCTGAGTTTTCTTAGTACACTCCTGATTCCTCAAGAAGCTTACCTGGCTTTTTTGTCCTTCTCCTTTACTCTATAATACAGTTACTGTTTTTTTAAATACACAGGCCTTCTCCTACTCCTCTCCTGCATAAACAAAATGTGGTGAAAGCTCAACACTCCAGCTTACCTACTGGACAGGTTCAGCCAGGCACCGAAGATAGTCAGACATTCTAAGAATGGAGATGCATTACCCAATTTGGCAAGACAGTATAGTTTTCCTTTTAGCAATCATAATTTTTAGAACTGGGTGGATTAACTTCAATCCATCATAATTTGTATTTTTCAAACCTAGAAGACATAACATTTAGAGATATACTATCTTTTGTCTCTCTGGGGCAGAAGGACTGCTTGCAATGCTTTTAACAGAACTGTGTCATATGTATCCCTTCATTGTTTCCTTCCACAACAGATTGATGATGGTATACTGCTTAGCGCCCCAATTAATATTGCTGTGGCTTCTTTTGTGAAGTGTTTGCCTTTGTCACACCTTTCCCCAAATCCCTTGTCCTATCTATTCATCAAGTCCCTAACCCTCTCTCCCTGGGCTGTGTGATTTATTGAGGTGAGATTTTATTTTACCCCATAAATGGATCACACACTTGCTGGGACGGATGTGTTGAAAGCAACACCAACTTACTGCATGGCCTTCTATTATCTGAGCAATATTCCACAATGGCCCCACCAACATCATCATTCATACCTTGTGTTGTGTGTTGCATAAACGCTTAAGCTTGTCCTACCACTCTTGACTCTGAGCCCACTTTTCCTGCCTCGATGATTTCATTTCCTATGTTTAGTTTTTAAATATTAGCTCCACACCATTGCTCAGAAGAAGTTGATATTGCTAGTGTTTGTGATCATATAAGGTCTTCTCTGTTGTGTGTCAAATACTGTCATTATTGTAGTCTGGTATCAGTCTTCCTAAAATTATGATATAATGTGACCTGCTAACTCTCAGTTTTTTTCAATCTAACTGACAGTGATGGATAACCCTTTGATTAATCCTAAAGTTGGAGTTCGCGTAGGTGAGATTGATGCCTTCTGTCTTCCTTGCTAGCCTGCTAACCTGCTACTAATACTACATACCACCCCCTTAAGATACCACCTCCCCATGGGGAAAACCATGCAGTAAGAAGACTCCCTTGCTTCAACTATTCAGGTAGGAGAAGAACTACGGAGTGAAGTGAGCTTGTTTAGTTGGTAGTTAACTCCTTCTGAATTAGATGTTGTCTAGGTGTATCTAGGTTTTTGGCAGTAAACTAGGAAATGCAATCATTCCCTAGAGGTCAATATAGTTGCAGAGGGCAACAGAGCATGGGTATAAGTAGGTGACATGCAATTATTTTAGCAGATTTAAAAAACAGGCTACACTAAAAGACAGCAGTGCAGAATAAAACACAAAAATAAACATTTGAGGCATAAATCAAGTAAAATAAATGATTCCTTTTTTATTTTTAACAAATACAAAAAACCACCTTTTCCACCCACAACAAGCCCACCCTTCTCCCCCTGAAAAAAGCTCCATCCTCCAAAAGTCCAATGAAAAGTCCAATATGAAAACCCTGTCCCAACTCCCTCCCCACCCTCTCCACCCACAAATCCCTCTCACCAAAGCAAAAAAATTAAAAAAGGTCTCAGAAGAGAGCACTATCTATGTGGGTCTGGAGCTGGTCTATGCTTTGGTCAATCCTGGTGAGCCAGCTCTCCATCCGGTCCGTCCGCTGCAGGATACGATGGAGCAATGCCCTGTCAGAGCAGTAGGGGCAGCAGCATGTGCAGTCAAGGACACTGACAACTGGTGTCAGTGCCAGCAATGTAGTGGCTGGGAGGCTGAAGTGCTGCTGAGCTCGGTCCTGGATCCCAAGCAGCTATATCATCCTCTTTCTCCTCCAGGACTACCAGCCACTGGTATCCAGTCAGGATATTCTCCATCCTTTGCCTCCGCAGATAGGCTGCTATCTCTTGCCTGTTTGGTGGTCGACCAGCAAGAGCAGCTATATCAAGAAAAAAAAGACAAAATGTAAACAATGCTTTGAACAAACACTTCTTCAAAAGTAGGTAGTGAGTGGTACAGTAGCACTACACTGTTGGTCCTACAGGGAGATTGGAATGTGATGTGATTATGATTAGGAGGGTCACAGAGCTAATTTTATTTGTTTACCCACACATGACTCACATCAAAAGCACTGACTGTCTGGTAGAAAATAATTAATGCATACCACCAGATTACAAAAGAGTGAATTCATTTTTTTTATTTTAAAGGCTTTTATAGTAACTAAATAGCCACTTTTAGTGGAAAAATCTAACTGAATTACCTCTCATTTATGAGTAAGGAATTATGCACTATGGAGTACAAGTTGTTGTGCAAAAGTAATGGAGGCATGCTAGCCAGCGCTTCGAGTACTTTGCTACTGTCTGCAGCTGGGGCAGCTGTAAATGACAATTGTCTATCCTTAATTCCAATGGCCCTGCTCTTCCTCATATGCCTTTCACTTAGTTTCTACCCTGACCCCAAAGAGGCAGATGAATAAATAAGACATGTCATATATGCCATGTATAAAATGTGTATATATTTATCCTGTCTGCAGTAAGCATATGGTGGGGAAAACGATGCACTGCACTACAGGTAAAGGAACAGGCTATTTAGATTGTATTTGGCATGTTCGTCACAGAGTATCCCTTATGCCAAACTTAAAATCAAATTGGGGACCCTACTAGTCCCACTTTACTCACTGGCCTCACCCACCACCACAAATTATTTCCTACAAATTAATTTGCTGGGCAGTAAGTAAAGAAAACTTGATTTAGTATACTGCACAGTAAGGGAGAGGGGCTGGGCGGGTAGGTAGAGCTTTTGCTATTGAATAGACGGGTGTCACTGATCATCGATTCATCATGTGCCTAAGCGTTGGCTTATTTAGTCACTGTATAGATGAAAGTTTAAAGGAAAAAATCTGAACAGACCTAAAATAAATCTGTTATAGGAAACCATGAAATATATTTTGGTAACACTTCACATAGCCATAAAAATGGGGCGCATGTCAAGATTTTTTTTTTTTTATTTGTTTGGTAGGCTGAGATAGAAGAAGTTAGGAAAGAATAAAGGTAAAGGATTGAAGTAATAAGAGGTAACTGAATGGAAAAAAGGGAAAACTACACACCTTGTGTGTTCAGTTTGCAATGCATTGAAAACTGTGTAAATGCTGCATTAACTGAAGCAGACACACATTGCACAGCCAACACTGCAGGCATGAATTGAACCATGCTGCTCTTCTTTGGTCATGGATGCCTCGGTTAACAAATACAGTGAGTCAAGGGATTAGAACACATATTAAAATACACCCTACTTTGAACCATAGCTTTGATAACTATAAAACACAAAGTAAGAGAAGCAGGTGAGCAGCATGCCACTATACAGAAGAGTTCCCTTGTTTATTCATGCAAGCAAGTATTCCATCATCTTTTTATTCCTCCTATTATATTCACCCATAGTCACTATGATGTAAGCTTTACTTTACCGCATTCAGTTTTTCCCCAAAATTCACAGTCCATAATCCATCCATTCACTGTCCACTATCCACCCTTTCTTACAATCATCCTTTCACCCATCCATGCATTTACCTAATACTCATCCACACATCCTGTCACCCACCCACACATCCTTTCCTTTCGCTCATTTAACCCATCCTTTCTTTTAACCTTCTGTTCTTTCCCATTTCCATCAAGCCATCATTTTTAGGGTACATTATGTGTGCTTTTGCTGAGTTTCAAATGGAATAGGCCATAAGTAACCGATCCACCGCTGGGGCTGGTAACGCGGGGGTTCACAATCACGACTATGCCCTTGTAGCTAGTGAGTAATAGTAATTGTCAATGAGCAAGCAATGTGGCTTACCACCACCCATCCCTGCCACCGATTCTCCCCCTGCTCTATCTGTTACTGCAGCGGAACTTGAGCTGGCTCCACTGGTAGTTGGTGTGGCTAGAAATAAACATTATACAGTTTTTAGATGCCAGGTATCCCTCCCTTTATTTTTTTTATTAAAAAAAAGGCAACCACCATACATCGTTTCAGTTTGGTTAGCGGTGCAGTATCTTCTATTAAAAAAATCACTCTGGGCATTTTGTTGGTTCACAATGTTAGAAAAACCAGGTAGTCCAGCCAACTTACTTACTTTGTGTAATAGAAGGGCAGATCTATAGGCTATGATGATGATGATGACTTGGAATCACTGAAGCACAATGAAGGGGTGGAATAAAAATGGTCAATGAAGGACAGAAAAAAAGATAATGCAGGGATAACAGCAATTAAACAAAAAATGGATAGGGGATTTGGAAAAAAAGGAGAAAGTATAAAAGAAGTAGCAAGGCAAAATTAAAAGTAGTATAGTAGTATGATAGTGGACAGAGGTCAAAGTTAGGGTAATAACAATAATATTAAATAATAGAACTTACTGGGATGAGCAGAGCCCTCAGCATTAGTGCTTGTTTTAAGCGCCTCCCCAGCTCCTCCTGGACCCACCTGTTTTGTGACCCTCTTTTTGCCCGTGGGTGCTGATGTAAGAAGCAAAGAAGATAAAAAAATAGATTAGTGGTACAGTTAATCTCCACACAATTATTGTATAACAGGCAAACAGAGTAACATGGTAATTAAATCAGATCACCTATGGTACTAGTATGATCGACTATCAGTGATTTAGCTATACTACTAAAACCTCTATTCCAAATTTCCTTAACAAAAACTATATTTGGAACTAATGTATTGCAACGACTGATCTCTGATTGTATTCTCATTCCTCAACCCTCTTGATGGACCAACTCAGTCACCTGTTTTTGCAATGCATAGATGCTTATTGGTACTATACATCACTGTGAAATTGCTTGGGACTGTACGAGCTGCAAAAAGAAAGTCACAGAGAATGCTAACTCATTGATATTACGAATGAACTATTATGACTGGAGGACAGAGAAGCCTGCATTGTAATGGCTTAAAAAATAATCAACCAAAGAGAGCACCTATGCCTAGAGCACTTGCCTAGCTCTAACTGGATCAAATAATAAATAATATTCTTAATATAAACTAAATGTAACTTACCTCTGAGTGTAAAAAAGCATGCTATTAGGAAAAAAAGTTAGCATTGTAGAATTCAAACACAATAATATTGTTAATACTCACAGAGCTCCGGAACCTTCATGCCTAGTAGGTCAAGCAGGTCCTACTTACTGTTGATGATATCCACCCTGCCGTGCATCAGCTGATGGGTGGTGCACTGGACCTGGGTGGTGCACCCAACACACCTGCGTACCCTAGCCCAATGCAGCTGTTGTTCCTGCAGAGGGTAACTGCTGCCAGGTCTGCTGTCTGCTGCCAGCAAGGAGAGGAGGTGGCTCAACATGTAGAAAATCAGTGCTGCCACCTCCTCCTCACAAAGGAGGGTCTGGGGCTGCACCCCTCAGTAGCAGCGCCACTCACTAGGTAGATGGCTGCTGCTGGCTGTCCAGGGGGGTCTGGCACTGTCGCTCCCCTATATGCCAGCACCGCCCTGCACTGCCATGGTGCTGGGTGGTGGGGTGAGGAAAAGAAATAGGAGGAGAAAGAAGGAAGGAGGAAATAACTAAGGAAGTAAAATGAAAAATAAACAAAAATAAAAAATGTCACAAAAACACACAAAAAAAAAATATATAAAAATATACTGTTACAAAAAGACACACTAATACAATAAATAAAAATGAGGGGTAGATTTATTAGGAGAGGGGAGGACTGAAAATATTATTAAGGGATGAAAAAAACAGGCAAGGCACCATAAAACAGAGCAACGAACAAGATGGTCACGCCAATGTGAACCACGTGGTGCCATTCTCACATGATTATGAACATACTTCACGTTGCATTTTACATCAAAAGCAAGGCAGAACTCCGCTAGCGAAGTAGAGATTTTTTGCCACTTCGCAGAGTTCCGTTCCCTCCACCCAGGCCTATGCAAAGGTGGACATTTTCTAAAACTGACGACTTGCTATTTTGAGCCTTAAACTTCAACAATTCATAAAACCAGGTCTACTAATTGGATTGTAATGATGTTGTGTCAAATAATTTATTAACATTTACTCTATTGTTCTACTTTTGTTCGGGATTTTTATTGTGTTATGTTTTCACTTTATTGCTATTTGTGTACTGCATAAATACTTAACACATTGCCTCTAAGTTTAGCCTGACTGCTTTTTGTGCCAAGGTACCCAGGGTTAAACATAGGTTAATTTAGTGACTTTTTGTGGTTCACCCTGCAAAGAATTGTGGGTGTTGGTTGACCAGGGATCACATCCCAGTCAACTAACAATCCAGTTTCTCACACCAATTGTGTATACCCCAATGTTACCATGAATTAGGGGATAAGCACTTTAGCACTGGTCAGCAGTCCTAAGGTCAACAAAAAGGTACAGCAAAAATGTGAGGCAGACTGGCAAAAAGAAATGGGGGAAAACCACTCTAAAGCTGTCAGGTCTAAGACCTGCCCTCACAGATAAAAATGGGGAGAGCTACCCAACCTCTAGGGAGTTCTCATCGATAAGCAGGAAAAACCTAGCTTAACCATCAGTGTTGGTGTGGTCTATCCCAGGTCTGTGTTCCACCCTTACGTCCATACCCTGTAGGGAAACCTCAACAATTTCAGTTTTTCACCCCTCATTTGCATTAGCCACCTGAGGGTCCTGTGGTCAGTCTGAATCAGGAAGTACGTGCCAAACAGGCATGGCCTCAACTTCTTCAGGGCCCAAACTACAGCAAAAGCTTCTCTCTCAATAGCACTTTGCCTCTGTTCCCGGGAAAGTAACCTGCAAGAGATGTAGGCTACAGGTTGGTTTAGGTCTTCCTCATTGAGCTGTGATAAAACTGCCCCTATGACATGCTTGAAAACATCAGTTTGAACCTCCTTGGAGAATTCAGGGCCTTGAGCACAGGGGCTGTGCACATGGCTTGCTTCAGGGAGTCAAAAGCTTTTTGGCATGCCTCTGTCCATATCACATGTTGGACTGCTTTTTCGAAGTCAGCTCTGTCAAGAGTGCAACAATGATGCCTTATCCCTTCACAAACCTCCCGTAATACCTCAGGGGAAATCATGGTGTAGCAGATGTCATCCTTTTCTTTGAGTTACATTCGTCTCACACATGTAAAGACAAACAGAAGCAGAAATTGGCTCAATATATTTTATTGAATCAACTGCGTTCTAGATAAAATGGAATGCACTGTAATGATTAGGATAATAAATCATAATAACTGCAATGCGATGACAAGAAAAGTAAAACATAAGAAAAATTCCACCATGGTGTCAGAATACTAAGTGTTAGAATTCCTACCTACGCAACTAAAGCACTACTAGAGCACAGCAGTGTTAGCCTTAATCCACCTTTCATGATCCCAAGGAAGACACTATCCGCCTGTGACAGGGTCAGAGTAATGGAGGAGGATAGGCGTTACCGTGGTTTATGATTTAAATTTCTTTGGTATAATTAAGATACAGTCTTTTGTTATACAAGTGTTTCTTCTTCTTTCTTTTCTCTCTCTTTCTCTCTTCTTCTCTTTCCTCTTGCATGTTCTTCACCTTCTTTACTTTGTTCTGTCTTCTTTTCCAGGTAGCACATAGGAGGAAAGAAGAACATAGAAGAGTGGATTTCGGAGGTAGGTATTATTGGTGTTACTCTCTCTCTCTCTCTTTTTTCTGTCTTATCTGCCCCTTTTCTGTCCTGTCTTCGGTCCTTCTCTTTTCTTTCTTTTGGGTTTATCTTTCCCTTTCTTTTATGTCTGTTCTTGGTTGTTAATATACTTCCTTTCGCTTTTCTCTTTTTATTTCTGTTTTCTGTCTTCTTTCTTTCTTTCTTTCCTTGGTTCAAGAATGTCCCAATAGCCTTCTGCCTCTTTTATCCTATTTCACTGGCCTGGTCTCTCTTTTCCTTTGTATATATGAGCCTTCCTTTTCTTTGTGTTCCCTTTTTTTAATGGATTTACTCTATCTCTAGTTCCCTCTAGTGCCCCGAGTATCCGTGAATGTTATAAGGAAAACCAAAAGAAAACAAAAATAAAATGAAACCTAAATCGTGGATGTGCCCAGGTTAAAATTTTGCAGTTTTCCTTTTCCCTCCTTCCATTGGTGTACATTAAACCCAATTCCCGCTATCCTCGGTCCCCATTGTGGTTTGGGACCGTACCTGCCTGGGCCACGCTCTTCCCAGAGCGTGGTCGGTCTGTTCGCTCCTGATCGCCTTTCTCCGGTTCCTCTCCAGGGTTGTTCTGCCTCTCCTCACAACGTCGTCTTCCTCCTGCCGTCTGCTCCGATCCGCCTGTCTGGCACCCCAGCACGTCCACCTCTTCTCCTCTGGGAGAAAACTCCTCTCCCTTTTGTTCATTCAGCACGGGTTTTAAAACCCCTCCTGCTCCTGCATTCATCCCTCATAGATTGGTTGCAGCTTCTCCGAGTACTTCCGGGTCAGGTTTGCCCCTGGGGTATGTCCGGTCCGTGTCTCTGTTTCTTGGACGTTTACACCGCCATACCTGAATATAGTAGTAGCAAAGAGCGATTTCAGTCTACTGAGGGTCCTTTCCATTGTAGGTGGAAAAGACTTCAAGTCTCAGCAGATAGCTGCAATGAAGCAACAGCATGCAATGGTGATTTTCTGGCTGGAACTCTCCTTCTAATGTATGGGGGAGAGGGATGTTTTATAATAAAACAGCTGGTGTTCTGAGAAAACTGTCTTAATGTGGGAACACATGTTTCCCGTGAAGTGGCAAAGATTGTGGGGTTCCACTTTGTACTGACAACATAATTGGGTATAGCCTTGAGCAGAGCACAGAATGAGAATGTCAGACTAAAAAGAAAGAAAACAATGTTTTGGGCTAAAAATGTATGAGAAAAAAGAAATAAAACATCACTGCAAAATAAAGCTTTGGCTCAGAAAATAAAACAAATACAAATAAATAGTTACTAACCTATAGGGTAAAAGCTGCAGGCCTGTGGCTGAATAGTGTGCCCACAAAAAGCCACTAAAATAACATCACAACACTATATCATCCAGAGAGGCAGCTGAGAAGGCCTCCGTACCAGCAAGCACCTGGTTCAGCAACCCCTGGAAGGTGGCAGGGACATATGTGAGACCAAAGGCATTACACAAGATTGATAATGGCCCTCTGGAGTGGAGAAGGCTGACCTCTTCTTGACACCATCTGTTAGGGCAATCTGATGTCAGATCAAAGGTACTTAAGTACTGAAAAGCTCCTAACCGGTCAATCAGTTCATCAGCCCAGAGGATGGGATGAGAATCTGTCTTGGTCACAGAATTTTGCTCTCTATAATCCACATAGAAACTCAGTTCAGGTGTGGTGCCCAGTGGGGCAGCTTTTGGTTCCAGAACCACAGAACTTCACCAGGGGCTACTGGAGGGTTATATCACCCCCAACTCCAGCATTTTAGAGACTTCACACTTAATACTGACCCTCACCTTATAAGCAAACATGTAAGACTTATCCTTGTCAGGGAGGTTGTCTCCTGTGTCCACATCATGAGTACACAGGTGGGTAGACCCAGGAGTAAGGGAGGACAATGAGGCAAACTGTCCTAACACTTGGCCACAGTCACTCTGCTGCTCAAGAGTTAGAAAGGGGTAAAGGATTACTCCTTCAACAAACCCATCTTTCTTAATGGAGTCTAAAAGGTAAGAGAAAGGTTCACTCTCCTCTTCCTCTCCTCCATCTGTAACCAACAGCATGGTGAGTTCAGACCTCTAAAAGTGGGGATTGAGGCACTTGAGGTGGAGCATCCTAAGGGGTTGTCTAGAGGCCTTAAGGTCCAACAGGTAGGTGTTCTTGCCCTTCCTCTCAATCACCCCATAGGGCCCAGTCCAGCAGTCCTGTAGGGCCCAATATTTCAAAGGTTCCATAACCCACACTTTCTGCTCATGATGAAATTCCACAGTGGTAGAATTTTGGTTATGACACTCTTTTATCACAGCATGGCTGGCTTCTAAGTTGTCAGACACTTGCTTCCACAACTTAGCCTTTTGGCTCCTGTAGGCCAGCATGATGAAGGCCAGTGTGTAGCTTACTACATCCTGGGGGATCTTCCTGGGAGCTTACTCCCAGCCTTCCTTGACCAAATTCAGAGGTCCTCTGAACAAGGTGCCCATACAGAAGTTTGAAGGGGCTAAAGCCCACTCCCTTCTGTGGTGCCTCCCTGTGGGCACACAACAGGCATGGCAGGAGGATATTCCACTTTTAACTCAATGCCCCAGGAAGGCCTCTGATCATGTCATTAAGGGTCTCCTTGAGTCTCTCAACAAGCCCACTGATTTGTGAGTAGGAAAGAGTGGAGAACTTGTAGGTTACCCCAAACTCCTTCCACATTAACTGCATTGAAGCAGACATGAAGTGTGTGCCCCTGTCAGACACAACTTCCTTGGGAAAACCCACACTGGTAAAAGTCCATATCAGGGCTTTTGCCATTGCAGGTGCAGTTGTAGTCCTCAGAGAGATAGCCTCTGGGTATCCAGTGGCATGATCCACCATGACCAGGTCCAGAGGCCCAACAATGTTGTTTCCCATCCACTCAAAGGGTCTGCCAATGACAGGCAAGGGATTAAGGGGGACCTTTAGCCTCTGCTCTGTTTTCTCACTGGCTTGGCAGGTAACACATGTCCTACAGATGGAATCTGAGGAAGATTTGATCTTGGGTAAGGAAAAGTGGAGGTTAAGACTTGCAAAGGTCTTGTCCTGACCCAAGTATCCTGCCAGTTCCAGTTGGATGGCCCTGTAGCATTGGGGGACCACAGAGGCCCTTGATGTCTCATGCACAGGAGCCTTAGGTTCACTGTAAAGGATGTTATCCTACCATTAAATGTGGTAATTTCCAGGGACATTACCTGCTGCTTGGGCTTCAGCTTGGTGTCTCATGCTTCAAGGGATGAGCACTCCCTCTGTGCCCTACAGAACTCCTCCTTGGTGGAGCTTCCTTCTACATGCCATCCAGCAAGTGTAAGCATGCCACCAGGAGAAGCAGTGCCCTCCTCAGTGGACTCTAGGGCAGCCTCTGCAGGCACCCCATCCATCGCACTGTGGGTACATTCAGGGGCTGGTTTCCCACTCCCTCTGCCTTTCCCCTTTTTAGCAGCTAGCTAGGTCATTTTCCAGCCTCCAATCTCCTCCGGGGCAATCCATGAACCTTGTGGTAACACAGATACCATCAGGTAACTCCCACATCTCTACATGATCCTTGAGTTCCACTTATTCCCAGATTGTGAACTCCAGGTCATTACCCAACAAACAGTCCACAGACATGGCAGGGCTCACAGCAACCTGCAGATATCCTAAACACCCTCGCCATTTAAATGGAACAAGGGCCATGGGATATTGACTCTCTCTGTCTGCCACAAGTTAGTGGAATGCATGAGGATTCACCTGCTTTGGGGACACCAGCTGATTCCTTATCACAGTCATGCTAGCACCTGTGTCCATCAGAGCCTCAACATTGTGCCCATTAATGGTGACCCATTGGATATATGTTGTAATATTTGAGGGCACATGGATCTTAGGAACCATCCCACTGTCACCCAGGGACACTAGGGTAACCCCACTAAACTCCCCCCTCATTAACTGGGTCAAACTCCTCTTTCCCCAGCACTATACTTGCCACCTCTGGGTTCTTACCTCCAGTGGGAGGGTGTGCTCTTTTGGGACACTTGGGATCCCCTTTGTAGTGCCCTTATTTGTAGCACGCATAGCTCTTGGGAGTTTTGGGCTGCTGCCTTTTGTCAGGGTAGTTTTTCTTTTGGTGGCCAAATTGGGAATAAGAACCAGACCCTTTCCCCTGTGACTTGTTTTGGGGGACTTTAGAGAACTCCTTTTTTTTTATCTTTTCCTCTTTCTTCTGTTGAGAATCCTGACAACCCTTTTGGGACACAGATGCCCACCTCCTCATCAAGCTTCCAGGGGTCAGTGAGCTGGCTGTCAACCAGGTATTGGTGCAGCTCTAGAAAACAAGTATCAAGCACATGCTTCTTTAAAATGAAGTTGTACAGCCCTGAAAAATCATCAACCTTGGTGCCCCTCACCTAGCCCTTCAGTGCTTTGATCGCATAATCCAGGAAATCCACCCATCTTGTGGCTGCCCCTGAATCTGAGCCTATACCACTCAGGGGTCAGTCCAAAGTTGTTAACTTGGATGGCCTTCATTTGCAGTGTAGCATGCCTGTTCCTCTACCTCTGGTGTAAGGAGTGTGTCCCTCCCCACTGTTGGAATATACCTCCATAGACTACCGCTCGGAGCACCAATAGGACCTTGAGCGCTCTCAGAGCCAATTCATATGCAGAAAAACATTTGTTTACGTCATCCCCGCCACATAACTGAGCACCAAATCCTTTGGTATCCTGACTCTGGACTCAAGTCTTGAGTTTCAAGACTTACCAGTGGTCACTGCAGGTATGCTGCCACCATTGCTGTTTCTGGACCTCTCACTCAGGGCTCAGATGTCAAGCTCTCTCAAGATGAGCTCATGGGCCATTTTCTTCTCCTCCATTGCCAGCTTGTTCTCCTTCAGAGCTCTCTTCTGCTCCATTTTCAACTTTGCAGGCTCTAATTTCAGTTTTCTCTCCTCCCTCCTTGAAGACACGCTGCTGCCTGCTGTCCTGGGAGAAGGATCCCCCCTCTGTAGGCTACATGACAGGATCCTCTATCTGGTCCTGCCCTGATCCATCCTCAGACATAGATCTCTCCTCCTCATCCACTGCTTCTTCTGGGTGGGCTGCTGAACATGCTCTTAAGGCTTTTTGAAGCTCTGCCTTCTTGGGACTTCCCTTATGGATCTCTCTTCTCTCCTGGTAGAACCCTGTGAGCATGGCCACTGTGTAGGTTTCCAGATTTGTCAGCTTGAGTTCCATCTCACCAGACAGGGCCACAGACATTGCAAAGAAAATGGGACTTGTGCAAAAAGGACTTTGGAAAAATCAAAAGAAGTATGATCAGGAAGAATTGAGAACGGCTCAAATTGATCTCCGTATAGAGTTGCAGTGAACACTGAACTACTATGGTATTGCACAACAAAAATAATATCCACACCACTAATCATCAATGTTAGAAATTGGGTCTCTAGTTGGTAGAGGTATGCACCCTGGCAAAGTAGGGACCGCAATCCTAGTCAGGATAAGTCAGTCACACAACCTAAATTAATCTGAGCTCACCCTCTGGTAGCTTGGCACAAAGCAGGCAGGCATAACTTAAGAGGCAATGCGTAAAGTATTTGTGCAACACACACACACTAACACAATGAAAACACATCCAGGACTCCACACCAGTTTAGAAAAATAGAGAATATTTATCTGATTAAAAAGAGAACAAAACGACAAAAAGTCAGGATATGAATTTGTAAAGGTTAAATACCAGATAGTGCTTAGAAGTCACTAGCAGTCAAAATATTACTTGAGGTCACGAGGGACAGGGACAAATTCAAAGTTCAGGCTGACCTCATGGAGGGTAGGCCAACTACAGAACCCATGCAGGTTCCAGCAAAACAATACCTCTGATGGACCAAAGCACCAATGTTGAGGGCACGATGCATTAGTTCCAATCCTCATAGTTGGGTCCTGCATTGGCGTAGAGCTCTGCTGAAGTAATTGTGAAGCATCATCATTGAACCTCACACAGCGCTGTCATTGAGCTGTGCAGAATGGTTGTTCTCTGTCATCAAACAGCGTCAGTGTCGAGTGAGTAATGCATCTGAATGTCTCCTGCACTCGAGGCGATGCATCAGTTTTTACAGAATTCAGCTGCAGAACCCACTTCTGAGGCCCAGGACTAGAGAGGGCACTTCAAGCAGGGGGTAGCTCTCACAAATGGCAGAGTCCAGCAGCACCAGGAGAGTTGCAGGCAGTCTTTGATGCCCCTGAGACTGCAGAAGAACAGGGGGGCTGGCCAGAAAGCCCTTGGAGTCACTCTGGTCAGCAAGATGGTTTCAGTCTTTGTCCTTCCAAGGGCAGAAATCAGCAGGCAGCAGAGCAGCTCAGCAAAGCAGAGATGCAGTTCCTTATAACAGTCAGTCCAGGTAAAGTAGCAATCCTTACATCACAGCAGGCTTTATTCCTGGCAGAGGTCTTCAAAAGTCCAGAAGTGTACTGATTTGCTATGGACAGAGACTCAGCACTTATACCAAAAGTGCTTTTGAAGTAGGGGTGACTTCAAAGCAGCTTCTTGAACTGCACAGGTCCCCCTTTCATCCCAACTCTGGCTCCAAACTATTAGTACGGAGTAATCAGCTGTTTGTGTGGAGACAGGTGCTTCCTTATTGATGTGTAAATGTGAGCTCTCCTTCACCCTTCCAGCCCAAGAAGGTCCATCAGGATGCAGTGGCTGTCGGGGGCAATGCTCAAAATGTAGCTGTCAGTTAGCCCAGACGTGTATTTGAGACAGGCTGCAACACACCCAGAGCAGTAAGAGCAGAGAAATGCCCCCTTTCAAAGAGTGGCATTTCTAAAATAGTAATGTTAAATCTGACTTTACCATTAAGGAGGATCTATCATTACCATTCCAATGACACAAAACAAGATGTAGCTATTAAACTGTAATCCCTGATCAAGGATTACAGCTTAAAAGCATATTAAGGAATTCCAAATGCTGGCCAATGAGAGGGGTAGGCCCCACAATAATGAAAAACAACTTTGGGAGTTTTTGATTGCCTGGACATGTCAAACTTAAAAGTGCATGTTCTACCTTCTACTTACATAGCACCCTGCCCCATGAGTTACCTAGAGCCTGCCTTAGGGGTGACATATATTAAATAAAAGGGGAGTTTAAGCCTTGGCAAGAAGTGCTAAATGCCAAGTCGAAGTGGCAGTGAAGCTGCACACACAGGCTCCGCAGTGGCAGGCCTGAGAAATGTTTACTGGGCTACTTGAGTAGCTGGCACAGTCAGTGCTGCAGGCCTACTGGTAGCATTCACTACTGGGTCCTGGGTATATGGTATACCACATTACAAGGGACTTACAGATAAACAAAATATGCCAACTGTGTATACAACAATGTTACCAGTCCCAAGACCAACAAATGGATACAGCAGATATGTTAGACAAACAGACTAAAAGATTGAGGGGAGATTGTCCTAAGGCTGTCAGGTCTAACAGGGTGGCACAATGAGTGCTGCAGGCACATGAATATCATCTAATTTACAGGCCCTCAGTACATTTAGTACCATTTACCAGAGACTTGCAAGTAAATTAAATGAGCTGACTAGGTGAAGGACAAATATACCATGTTTTAAGGATATGCACATGCACTTTAGCACTGGTTAGCAGTGGGAAAGTTTACAGAGTCCTAGAGCCAAAAAGAATAAATTCTGCAAAAAAGTAGGGGTCAAGAACAAAACCGTTTGGGGTGCTACAGCCCAAGGAGTCTAGCAAAATACTTTACAGTGAGAGTGATTTGGGCTGAACACAGAGTGCTTGCATTGCACAAATTATGGTCAATGTTGTAGCCATGTGTTAGTTTTGGTAACAAACTAATAGGCTCCAGGTCTGATAGCCCAATTGGGAAAACGTATGTCAGATAGTGTAGGCCTGATCTATTTATTTTAAAAAGTTATGACAAAGACAGAAGGTCTGAATTACTTCAAAAGCATATGTTAAAGTAGGGGTATTCAACCTTTTCAGTAATATGAACTATTTATGTTGGATGAAAATCACCCCTAGCTACTAATGTTATTAGTTGTGTACACAGCAGGCAAGGCTACATTAGTGGCTACAGCATGCACAGTTTCTCAGTGTGATCACTTCTGTGAAGGATTGCCAGTAGTAATATAAAAAGTGGTTGTAAATTTAAAATGTCTCTACAATGTTAATAAATAATAACCACAACTGTAATACCCACTACACCACGGTGATACTATTAGTAACAAGTGCCCTAACGATGCATGATTTTTCTTTCAAACATCAGCTTTAAACATATTTTGTTAAACATATTGTGTGAAAATATGCACACTTTAGTCCCGATTAAACACTATACATTTTGTTATACATATAGATATTCAAGGAAGCAAAAGCGTCTAATTAAGTAGTTGGGCTACTCACAGTTGGCTGGAGAGTTAAGAGTAGCTCACAAGCTACTTGATAGAGAATCCTCTGTTAAAGCCAGGAGACCTTTATGGGTGGAATGTTATTACACTATATCAAGGCCTGTACACAAGTCTTTTCTAACTTAGACCTCAGGTCAAATACAGTAGAAAAGGGATTTGCATGGTGAAACCCCATACCAGTATTGTAGGAAGAGGTTTAACCTTGTGAACCTTTGAAGAAATAATATAGGAAGCAGTTTCACATTGAGCAACTTGGCAAAAGGCATATGAAGACGCTTTACAGTTTTTGCTCTGAAAATACAATAGGAAGAGGTTTAAAATTCTAAACATTTTGCCAATCTGCAGAGAAAGGGGCTTTTGCATTTTCAACCCAATGACAAATGGAATACGAAATGTGAACTCTCTGACAAATGTAGTAGGAGGGGTTTTACATTGTGAAGCTCAAATGGAATACATTAGAAAAAAGGTTTCGATTTTGAACAGCAGGAATGGACTTTACATTGTGAAATCTCTGACAAAAGCAGTAGCAATGTGTTTTGCACTGTCAATTCTTTGTCAGATTCAATAGTTAAGGGTGTTACATTGTGAATGCTGTGACACGTACAGGAATGGGTTTATACGTTGAACCACAATACCAATACAATAGGAAGGTTTTTTACATTGTGAACACTCAGACAGATGCAATAGAGAGGAATTTAGGGCCAGATGTAGGTAGGAAACAAATTGCGAGTCGGAAATTGCGAGTCTTTGTGACTCGCAATTTCCGACTCGCAAACAGGTATCCAGCAAGAAGAAGCGACTTCATTTTGCGACTCGCAAATGAAGTCGCCCCGCAGATTGCGAATCTCTTTTTGAGACCTCGCTAAAAACAAATATGCAAATTGCGAGTGGGTGTCGCACACCCATTTCCAACTGCTGAACAGCCAACAGGAGGAACAGCAGCAACAATGGAGGAATCAGCCAGAAAGAGGAAAATTAAATTTTCTGAAAAGGAACTGGAGGTGCTGACGGATGAATGCTGCCAGCACCATGATCAACTCTTTGGAAGAGCAGCCCTCAGTGTGCCTGAGCTGGAGAAAAGGAGGATTTGGATGGAAATCCAGGAGTAGGTGAATTCAATGGGGGTGAGCCACAGGAGCATTGATGAACTTAAAAAAAGACAGTATGACCTGCGCTCTAGGACCAGGGAGAGGGTGGCAGAACGCCTCTGGGAGATGAAGGGCACTGGAGGAGGCCCATCTACCGTCCCACCACCCACACCCATGGAGGAAAGAGTGCAAGAGACCCTGGAGCCAGAGGCAGTGTCTGGAATAGGAGAGCTGGACACGTCAGCGCCAGGACCATCAACCAGTGAGTACCATGAAACATGCATATACACCCATATCTGCCATACCCTCACCCACCTAGTACACAGCAGCATGCACAACCAAAATAGCTCCATTTCAGAGTAGCAACCACCAGAATGGGGCATAATGGGCAATGTAGTCCAGTATGCAGCTGATAGGCAACAGTTTATTAGGAAGCATACAACAGATGGTAGATACTGACAGTGTGTTCCCTATGTCCCACAGGTCTCCCACGAGACACCACCACCAGCCACACTGTCCAGGGGTCAGAGGTCAGCCAACAGACAGCGCAGGACCCAGGAGAAGCCACCACAGGGACCTGCACCACCCGACCACAGTCCCCTCCAGATGTACCAGTGGCCACAGTGGAGATAGACCCAGCACCCGGTCCCAGCCACAGTGCCAGCCAATAGGACACAGATGCACCACCGCGTTACAGGCGATGTGTCCTTGTCCCTGCAGTGTCACAGGGAGATGTAGGGGACTCCTCCATGTCCGCCGCCGAGGCTGCACTCATCGAAGGTCAGCGCCTGCAGACAAGGCAAATGAGACTGATTTCAGGGGCCATGCGGCGAATGGAGAGGAATCAGACAACAGGGCTGGCACACGTCCTCACAGAGGTACAACACCTGAACAGTAATGTAGGTGACCTTGCGCTTTCCATCAGGCAACTAGTGGCTGAACTTGTCACGGAGAGAGAGGGTGCAAGGCGCCGTGACCGCCAACTGATCCACCGACTAGACCGCGTGGCTGCCTCCATCGTCCGCCTGGCTGTAAATACCACAGGGCTGTCACGCCGCACAGTCAGCCTACAGGTCGACATGTGCCACTTTGCCAGCAATGTGGCTCGCGGCCTGGGACGCATAAGCCATGCTGTGGACATGATGGAGGCACGACAGGTGGCTAGGGGCGCGGCAGACACGCCGCAAGACAGTGAGGAGGGCTCTACCATAAGTAGTGCATCTGCCACAGACCCCAGGGTCTTGCGTAGTGGAAGTGCACAGCAGGGATCTGCAGATGCTCCAGGCACCAGCCATGCTGGGCGTCCCAGGTGTAGGATGTGAGCTACGCACTGACAAACAATGGAAGCACATGAGGTTAATGTGTCCTCATACCAGGTGGACTTTTACAGCCCCTGATCAATAGTTAATTTCAATAGTTTTTTGGTTCACTTCATTAAAGTTCTTGTTTGTTCCACTTTACACCTGGGCTCTTTGTGTGTGACATTCGTGTGTGTGGTGACAGTTACCACGTACCTTCCAAAGTATTGTTTTGCAATGTGGTCCCGTCTCTGTCTGCCTTGATTTGCAATGCTTCTATCCCCATGATGGCGATGTGGTAGCTCTTGCTCGTCATCCTCCGAATCTGGGTCTTCTGGGGTGAGATGTAGCCCACGTCTGGTGGCAATGTTGTGCAGTATAGCGCATGCGCTAACGATCTTGAATGCTGTTATTGGGGCATACTGGAGGGCACCTCCACTTCTGTGGAGGCATCGGAATCTTGCCTTCAACAGTCCAAAGGTCCTCTCTATAACATTTCGGGTCCTCCTATGTGCACTGTTGATTCGCCTCTCTGTCTCATTGCTGGGTGTTAAGTACGGGGTAAGTATCCATGGTCGTAGTGCATATGCACTGTCACCTGTTTGGCAAAAATGAACAATGTTAGCTGGGCATGGATGGGTTCCACATTGACCTGTGTGTATGTCTGTAAGGTGTATTCAGCTATACCTAGGAGATATCCGTCTCCAAACTCCCCACATTCTAGGCGTTGTTGTATCCCACTGTGCCTGAAAATGTAGGAGTCATGTGTACTCCCTGGAAATTTGGCTACCATGTCAGTTATAACATAATGGGCGTCACATACCACCTGGATGTTCAGTGAGTGGGTACACTTCCGGTTGCGGAACAGATATTCCAGATTTGCAGGAGGGCATATTTGTATATGTGTCCCGTCTACACACCCTATGACATGCGGGAAGTTGGCAATCCTGTAGAATTCCAACTTGGTGCTGTTGATTTCTGCCTCATTCCTGGGTAGGTATATGTATCTGTACATGTGTGTGAGTATGGCATCTAGGAATGCTCTGAAGAACCGTGAGAGTGCACTTTGAGATACCCCACCTGCCACAGCAATGACCCCCTGATAGCTACCTGAGGCCAAGAGGTGCAGTGAGCATAGCACTTGCACATGTGTGGGGATGGCGCTGCCGCGCACAGTCAGGCGTTGAAGCTGCGGATTGAGTAGATCTATTAATTCTAATATTGCTGCACTGCTGAGCCTGTATTTATCATATATCTCCTCCTCAGTTTGTTGGAAAAGTGTCTGTCTGGTTCTGTATATCTTCTCCTGTCTATGGCTCCTCCTCCTCATCTGCTGTGCGACGTGGGCTCTCCTCCTCCTTGCTATCACATATATCTCCGCCATCTTGAGTAACCCAGGTGCCTTCTGGGTCTCCTTTTATACTATGGTTCTGGTTACCACCTGCTCTGAGTTAGTGGTAAATTGGAAGTGCAAAATGGGCTTTTTGCGACTAGTCGCAATTTGCGAGTGGCTATTTCATATGGTTTGCGACTCGCAAATTGCGACTTCCTATTTGCGGGTCACACAATTGGGTCGCAATTTTTGCGAGTCGGTAATGGCTTGCGCCGCAATTTGAGATTCGGAAATGGGGTTTTTGCATCCCATCTCCGATTTTGCGGGGTTGCAAATTGCGATTCGGGCCATTTGCGACTCGCAAAATTTTGCTACATCTGCCCCTTAGTACATATATTCCTTTTTAGATCTGACCAGTCAAAGCTTGGTGTACCGAAAAAGCGAGATCACTTTTATGCCAATGTTTACTTTGGGTATCTTTAAAGTGTTTGAAGTGTCTCTCTTGGTAGAGAAACATGGCCTATCTTAAAACCAGCAGAATTCCTTTATTGATTTTTAAATATGGTGACAAGGAAATATAGGCCTTTCATTTTACATAAAGATCTATCCAACAAAGCCTTTATGAACGTGACAACCTCTGGTTTTCCAATAGGCGTATTAAGGAGCATTGGTGGTGTTTAGAATTAAAGCCTATTTACCTGCAAACTGCCACACTGTACCTCACAGATAACGGAAACAGATTACATATACATATAATCATTGCCCCTATGATATTTCTTTAGGGTAAATGATTTGCCGCCTGCTTAATTTGTAGGACCCTAAAAAGGGGGATGGTCCTGAGAGAGCGTAATCTGAATATTACCTATTTTAGATGTGAAATGCTTATACTTAACAATGCTGCATTAATAGTCATAAAATATTATTCATTTGAAATGTATTCTAACGTACTTATAATAGAAGAGAATTATTGTGCACATATACTAATGTCGACTATAAGAAATAATTGTTTGCATTAATTGAATATGTTAACACCTACGAAGATTGCATTTATTAGAATCCGTAAGCCTTAAATTAGCGTGAGCCGAAGAATTAGCTGTGTAACTCTCATATTAAAGCATATTTTTCTGTTCCTCCAGTGTGCTGATTCGCAAAAGGCCATGACCCAGTATGTGTTCTTTTCTTTGTTTTATGTTGCAAGTGAGAATTTTTCTCACTCGCATGCTAGCTGCTTTAGTATAAGTTTTATACGTTTTTGCAACATCTTTCGAAACATCCAAGGACATTCAACCATGGAAAAGAGAACTTTTGACCCGAAGAACGTGCCAAAGAATGAAGTAACCCCGGATGTGCCACCTACGAAAAACGTAAATTATGAAGACCAATCAAAGTGTTATAAATTATCGCGGGGTGACAATTTTATGACCTAATGTATAATTTGATAGGTTAAAGATAGTGGGGAGTAGCGACTATCCAATAGAATTTTGGGGAAAGGTATTGCAAAAAAGGGATAAAAACCCATGACACAGAAGACTCGGGAAAAATAGGTAGGGAATGATATTGATTGCATCCAGAAACTCTGTCACTCTGTTTGGTGATTTGAGACTTGAAATAAACCATCTTTATCCATAGACTGCCCTTTACACTTTTCCTCCTTATGAGGGAAGTGACCCCTGCCCTTAGACGAGATAGTTTGATGATGATCTAACTGATGTCCTGAAGACAAAGACTGATCCTGTATGCTGACTTGACCTGAGGAGGGTAATTATGACAATTGCCATTGTAATTTGTCTATATGCTTTTTCTTTCTAGGTACTAACTGCTGTACTTTTGGATAGAGTCCCTAGTCAGATGTTTTCTAAATTAGTGTTCTAAATTGTTTTGCATGAAGTCCAACATGCTAATGCTAATTAGTGGTTAGATTGAGGTGTTCACTTTGACTGACATAAACGGACATGACTGACATTGTGCTATGCTGAACTGGACTTATATGATGTTCTATACATTCTGATCTATGTGTCTCTTACATTAGTGTTTTCATGTTTGAGATCTTTGCATTGTCAAAATCTTATCACAATTGCCATATCGTGACTATGCTCTTTTGCTTTATGGTTTTGAGATTAATACATTTGCTATTAGATTGTAATCAATAGGGAATAAAATTCACAAAACTCCAATAAAGGTGTGGTTATTTGTGACTGAAAAGTCATGGTTGCGCCGACAGTATAACCAATGTCTAAAGTAAAGTATATTGTGGTGATATATGTTGATAATATCATTGATATATTGCTTGACATATTAATCAGTTATCTCGTTCTACGTGTCTCACCACTGGGTCAAAAGATTCATCGGCCTAAAACGAGTCCTAATGTGTATAAATTGACATAGAAGGACGCGTTATCAGTTCCAATTTATAATTTAACCTGACACCTTCTTCATATTTCTCTATCCAAATGTTGTATTTATTATGTATTTGCAATACAGTACGTTTCTGTTTTAAAAGAAAAAAAACATTGGTTGGGTTTCAATTGATTGTGTGTTATGTTTGTGATTTGTTCAGCTCTGAGTTTCTGGCCTACAACACTTCCCTGATTCGGCCACAGACAAATCAGGTTCATTAACCTGACAGCAAGGCTTTACACTGCAAACGTTTGGCAAATACATTAATGACAAGGTTTCTTTCGTGAACTCTTCATGCAATGCAAGAGGAAAGGCTTTTATATTGATACCTATGTGATAACTACTGTAGGAATAACTTCCCTTGATAAATACCATAGTAAGGGGCTAAACATTACTTAACACTAATCTGACAGAAATCTCTACTTCAGATGGTTCTTAGAGAGGTCTGTCTGTACATTTGTAACTTTATGTTCAGTATTTAGTTGTGTGCAAATTAAATACTTTTAAACTTTAAATGAAGACATTAGTCATTAATTAATTAAACAGTATTGTGCACTTTGTTAAGTTCTTTACCTTTTATTTCACCCATGTAGCTGCTTTAATTTGTCCTAGGTGATTTACTTTAACTACACAGTTGATACTCTATTCTTGATACAAAAAAGTGGTAATGCCTCTTACATTCTAATTAAACTTCAGGAAGTCTTGCTTCATTCACATGTTGATGACCAAAAACCTTGTTCATTGGAAAGCTGATAAAACAGACGTGTTGGTTCTAGGGAACCGTTATATACCTGGACCTGCTTTTGTCAGTCACTGTCTCTCTGCCCACTCCCTTCCTTGGTACTATGACCAAAAATATTGGTATTGCCATCAACGCTGATCTTACCTTCTGCCCCCACGTCAAAAAGATCATGTTACTACCTTTGGAAGAGCTTAACGAAAATTCTTCCTTACCTTTAAGTTGAAGGGAAAAAGAAGATCAATACGCTAAGATTGCGTTAGTAGGCACGGATGCTCTGCAATGGCAAGATTGTTTGAGACAGCACTGGCATGTAAGGCTTATTCTGAGTTGTTGCCCTATGCCTCCTTATCCTCCTCCTAATAGCAATCTAACCAATTCACTCTGCACCAAAACAAAGAAACCAAGGACAGATTTCAGCTAGTATAATGATGGGAATTACACATTGCAACCATAATACATCACAGCTGGCATACTGATCTAAATATTTGTGGAAGACACTACAGGCCTTATCTGTCTCCTAATGAAATGTTCACTATACCGATTTTAGGAGCCTGAAAACTAAATTGCTTTGCCACAATTTAAACTCAGATTACAGCGCAGCAGGTTTAGAACTGAAAGAGGAGGAAGTGAGGAGTGGAGATGCGAGGGGAGTAAATTATGCCTTCTGGAATGCTTGTTATAGCTGGTAGGAAATGCTACAACAGATCTCTGCCGGGTGTGTATCAAGCTATGCGCCTGTAAAATATTATATTGTATTGACACTGATGTACCATTTGGGTAGGATGCTACATTGTGGTGGAGTGCTCGACTATAAGAGTGTTGTATTGAAATATGTTCTATGTGGGAAACATGTTGATGTTAAGTGTAAGTGGTCATTATCCTAACGTAGGCAGCTGTGTGGTGGGGGAAAGAGGCATGGAAGATAGTAAGCAGGTGCTTTAAACGAATTAATTTCTGTGTCTTGTTAAAAATGTCTCCATTGGGGGATGAGATGAGATCAGCAAGAGACACTTGTCTACAGACTACATATGTCGGATTCTATTTTTAGAACCATTTTGGAGATGGGTTTTCTTTCTCTTTTTTTCAGTTCTGTCCCTGACCCACTCCACTATGATTTTCCTACAGGGAACCCTTTTTGTATTTAGTAGCTTTTTTGGCTTAGACATGGGAAAGGTTGACTGGAGCCACATTGAAATAAAGCCTGCAAGGTGGTCTCCTACAGGGCTGTAAATAAGGTGTTAATATAGAACACTACAATGCATAAAATATTAGATTTGGGCTGCATAAACATTTGGAGTATACAGGTACAGGTGGTCAGCTTCTGGTTCAAAACATGTCTAGTGCTTCTTTAGTGCTTTTTGACTCATGCTTTGACTCTTTCATTTTACTTATGACAGGCTAAGCACTGCAAGGAGCAGATCATAATGAAGTAGCAATTGTCTGTGGAGGGCGACAGATTGTTATGCCCACTGCATCTAGCATGGGATACTGCAGCTGATGCATTGATCCATGCTACAATTGCTGGCCAAGGTCTTAGAGAAAATCATCAACAGACTCTCCACTGAATACCTCAACGACCACCAACTCCTCAACATCACTTTGTCTGGTTTCAGGCCCACCATGGCACAAAAACTCCGCTCATCACCACAGCAGATGGTATATGCATGACTCAGGATAGAGCAGCCACGGCAGCCCCATTCTCCTGGCCTTCTATGCAGCATTTAACATGGGCTCTGTTGGACCTGGCTTTTTGACAGGGACATCCCCAAACTTTTTGCCTCCTTCCTCCTATTTTTTCTGACCTGCTGTTGTTGGCTTTTGACCTCTGAGCACTTTACCACTGCTAACCAGTGCTAAAGTGCATATGCTCTCTGTGTAAATTGTACTATTGATTGGTTTATCCATGATTGACTATTTAATCTACCTGTAAGTCCCTATTAGAGTGCACTACATGTGCCTAGGGCCTGTAGATTAAATGCTACTAGTGGGCCTGCAGCACTGGTTGTGCCACCCACCTCAGTAGCCCCTTAACCTTGTCTCAGGCCTGCCATTGCAAGGCCTGTGTGTGCAGTTTCACTGCCACTTCGACTTGGCATTTAAAAGTACTTGCCAAGCCTAGAACTCCCCTTTTTCTACATATAAGTCATCCCTAATGTGTGCCCTGGTATCCCCTAGAGCAGGGTGCTGTGTAGGTAAAAGGCAGGACATGTACCTGTGTAGTTATGTGTCCTGGTAGTGTAAAACTCCTAAATTCGTTTTTACACTACTGTGAGGCCTGCTCCCTTCATAGGCTAACATTGGGGCTGCCCTCATACACTGTTGAAGTGGCAGCTGCTGATCTGAAAGGAGCAGGAAGGTCATATTTAGTATGGCCAGAATGGTAATACAAAATCCTGCTGACTGGTGAAGTCGGATTTAATATTACTATTCTAGAAATGCCACTTTTAGAAAGTGAGCATTTCTTTGCACTAAAATCTTGTTGTGCCCTTCAATCCACGTCTGGCTAGGTTTAGTTGACAGCTCCTTGTGCATTCACTCAGACACACCCCAAACACAGGGTACTCAGCCTCACTTGCATACATTTTGAATGGGTCTTCCTGGGCTGGGAGGGTGGAGGGCCTGCCCTCACACAAAGGACTGCCACACCCCCTACTGGGACTCTGGCAGACAGGATTGAGCTGAAAGGGAACTTGGTGCATTTCTTAGAGACTCTTTGAAGTCACCCCCACTTCAAAGGCACAACTTAGTATAAAACAGGGCCTCTGCCCTACCTCATCAGACACTTGCTGGAGAAGAAACCTGAACCAGAAACTACATCCTGCCAAGAAGAACTGCCTGGCTGCTCAAAGGACTCACCTGTCTGCTTTCTCCAAAGGACTGCTGTCTTGCTGTTGCCCTGCTGCCTTGCTGAACTCTTGTCTGGCTGTGAAAGTGCTCTCCAAGGGCTTGGATAGAGCTTGCCTCCTGTTCCTTGAAGTCTCAGGACCAAAAAGACTTCTTCCTTTCACGTGGACGCTCCGTGCGCCGAAAATTTCGACGCACAGCTTGTTTCGCGGCGAGAAAAACGCCGCACACCGACGCTGATCAACGCGACGCCCTCGGGACGATCGAGACTTCGACGCACAACCTCGCAAGGACAAAGCCGCCCGACTTCCAAGGAGAAATCGACGCGACGCCTACCGTGAGTGCGAAACTTTGACGCACGGCCTCGCAAGGACAACGCCGCCCGACTTCCAAGGAGAAATCGACGCGACGCCTGCCGTGAGACCAAAATTTCGACGCACGGCCTCGCAAGGACAACGCCGCCCGACTTCCAAGGAGAAATCGACGCGACGCCTACCGTGAGATCGAAACTTCGACGCGCAACCCCGCAGAACGACGCGCAGCCGGAAAATAAGCAGGAGAATCCACGCACAGACCCGGGACATCTGGTAATCCTCGCGATCCACAAAAAGAGACTGTCTGCGCGCCGGAAAACGACGCCCGACTTCCCCGCGTGGAAAAGAACGACGCAAGTCTGTGTGTGCTGAGCGGAAAACGACGCACACACCCCTTTTTCCACGCATCTCTTCTCCTGTGGCCCTCTGAGGAGATTTCCCACCAGAAACCAGGCACCCTGTGCTTGAAAGACACTTTATTGCTTTTTAAAGACTTAAAGACTCTTAATATCACTTTTCAGTGATATCTTTACAAATTCGTATTGCAACTTTGATCGTTTTGACCTACAATTATCCAGATAAATATTCTATATTTTTCTAAACACTGTGTGGTGTATTTTTGTGGTGTTATACTATGGTGTTGTATGATTTATTGCACAAATGCTTTACACATTGCCTTCTAAGTTAAGCCTGACTGCTCGTGCCAAGCTACCGGAGGGTGAGCACAGGCTGATTTTGGATTGTGTGTGACTTACCCTGACTAGAGTGAGGGCTTTTGCTTGGACAGGGGGTAACCTGACTGCCAACCAAAAACCCCATTTCTAACATTGGTGATCAGCGGTGAGGATAGGACTTGTGTTTGTGCAGTGACATACAGTAGCTAAGTATTTCACTACCTACCCACAGTTGAAGGTCAACTTGATTTTTCATCTCTTTTGACTTTTGGTCTCTGATGTCCTCCTGGATATACTATTGATATTTTGGACTTTGGATTTTGGTTTTTGCTGGTAAGATCCTATCAGAATGGGATCGCTTACCTACTTATTCTTTTTGCCTACTGACCACCTCACTAAGGCTGACCTAAGGAAGCTTTGCAGAGAATGTGGCCTTCCTGTAGCAAAGAGATCTACTAAAGCAGAGATGCTACATGCCTACATAGTCTGGGAGGAAGACAGATGGGCAGAGAGAGAGGCAGCAAGAAACCAAATGACTAAGTACCCCTCAGAGGAGGAGGAGGACTACTCACATGAGGAGGAAGACGACTCAGATGAGGAAAGAGACCCAGTGAAAAAAGAATGGCTCATGGCTCAAGCACGGTGGATGGAAGAGCTAGATGAGTTTCTTGAAAAGGCTGAGGCAGCAAGTCTCTTAGCCCTGGAAGAAGAAAAGATTGCAGCTCAAGAGCTGAGCTGTAAAGAGCTGAAACTGGAGGCCGGAAGGGCTGAGTCCAGTTCAGATGGTGGCAGCAAAAATCTTGCATCTAGTACTGCTGAAGAAGGGCACAAGCCCAGAGATGTGGTGCCCAACTTGAAGAAGGGAGTTGACACACCCCAGGCAGTTCAAGGGTATGAGGTAGTTCCCGTTATGCACAGGGTCCCTGAGAAGAATTGGGGAACTGGCACAGGGAGTCATATTCCTACTGGGGGGAGGGACACTTTACTGACTCTAGCAGAGAGTGACAGAGAAAAGGGTTCCCCCCTGGTGGACGTCCTGGATATAGAGTGTAGAGACATCCCAGAAGAGTTTGGGTTGAGTGTCAGGGACAGACAGAAACTGTCTCACCAGTCTCAAGAGGGTGATGTAGAGTGCTTTTCCAAGGCTGAGTTACTAGGTGGTTGGGTGAAGGGTACTGTGGTTAATACATGTGAAGGGCAGAGTGATGTAATTGCTGGAGAGCATATGTCTGGTCCTTATTTTCCAGAGCTACGCCAACACCAGGTGGAGTGTGAGTTCTCTGACCCCAGGGAACTTACAGTGGAGGCAGACTTTTGGGTGAGTACCAGAGAGTCTGAAGAGGCATTTGGGGGTGCTCCTGAAGGGAGTGGTCTAGGTGGTTCCCGACCAAGTGAGGTGGGAGAGGATTGTAGTGTCCCAGGTAGGTCTCAGAGCCTAACCTGTACCGTAGGGCCACCTTTTGAGGGAAGCCCCGCAGTGTCAGAAGAACTTGGGGGGATGACTGTAGACAGCATCCCAACAGTTCTGGTGTCTGGCAGTACCACTCCTAGTGAGGGGGTGCAGAAGTCCAGACATAGGGTTGAGAGGGGGTGGCAGACCCCAGTGGAGGATCTTGAAAGTCAGGGGTCCGCTCTGAGAGCAGAGCCCCCCAGGAATGACCCAGGTGAGACCGTTTCTGGTTTGGGGGAAACCCAGACTCTGCCGGATGGGCAGAGGTCGGGAGACCTGCGCCAACCAGACTCTTGTGTGGCCCTTGGGGACGGCGTGTCCCTTGTGGGGGGTGAGAGTGCCCCCCAGGAAGTCCTGGCATGCCAGGCAAAGATTCAACCTCAGGGTGGTGACTCTGGGTTGGATAACCGGGTTCAGAGGTTAAACTTTGACCTGGTGGGGGGTAGATGTGCCCCCCAGAAAGTCCTGGAATGCCAGGCAATGGCTCAACCTCAGGGTGGTGACTCTGGGTTGGCTTACCAGGTGAAGAGGTCAAACTCTGACCTGGTGGGGGGTAGGTGTGCCCCCCAGAAAGTCCTGGCGTGCCAGGCAGTTGTCCAACCTCAGGGTGTCGACTCTGGGTTGGATGGCAAGGTTCAGAGGTTAAACTCTGACCTGGTGGGAGGTAGGTGTGCCTCCCAGAAAGTCCTGGGGTGCCAGGCAATTGTCCAACCTCAGGGTGTTGACTCTGGGTTGGATGACCAGGTTCAGAGGTTAAACTCTGACCTGGTGGGGGGTAGGTGTGCCCCCCAGAAAGTCCTGGCGTGCCAGGCAATTGCCCAACCTCAGGGTGGTGACCCTGGGTTGGGGAACCAGGCTCAGAGGTTAAACTCTGACCTGGTGGAGGGTCAGTGTGCCCTCCAGGAAGTCCTGGTGTGCCAGGCAATTGTTCAACTTCAGGGTGGTGACTCTGAGTTGAATGGTCAGGTGCAGAGGTTAAACTCTGACCTGGTGGAGGGTCAGTGTGCCCTCCAGGAAGTCCTGGCGTGCCAGGCAATTGTTCAACTTCAGGGTGGTGACTCTGAGTTGAATGGGCAGGTGCAGAGGTTAAACTCTGACCTGGTGGGGGGTAGGTGTGCCTCCCAGGAAGTCCTGGTTTGCCAGGCGGTGATCCAGTCTGAGGGTACAGACCCTGGGCTGGAAGACCAGGTTCAGGGTGTCCCCCCGGACCTGGAGGGAGGGGCTACTGATAACAGTGCCCCTACCATGTTGTCTTCTGAGGAGGCCACTCCTAGTTGGAGGGTGCTGGACCCCAGAAGGGAGGGCAGGGGGAGGGAAGCCTCACCCCGGGCCCTAGTCCAACCTGAAGGTACAGACCCCAGGTTGGAGGGCCAGTGGCAGGTTAACAGCCCTGCACTGGTGGAGGAATGGTACAGGGCGACTTCTGTAAGCCCCCTGGCCATGTTGGACTCTGGGGGTACCGCTCCAGGAGGGAGGGTACAAAGCCCCAGAGGGGAGGACCAGGTTCAGGCTGTCATCCCTGACCTGGTGGAAGGGAGAGTGGTTAAAGGGTGGCCAGCACCTGGGGCTACCGCCCCCCACTCTCCACAGCCACAGTGGTTGGAGAGCTTTGAGAGGCCTGGGGCCTGGCTCTCATCCCTGGCAGCTGTCAGTAATCACTGTGGCTTGCTGTCCGGGTGGACAGAGTTATCCCTGGGGAGGGGACAAGTGTCACACCCCAGGGGTAGAGTGGGCAACACCACTATGTTGGTCATGGGGGTACTATCCTGCTCCTGGGATACATCTGTGAGCAAAGTAAGGTTAGGTGCTGCACAGATGGGATCCGCAGGAAAGGAGAAAGGTTCCCCATGGATGGGCTTAGTGGGCCCTGAGAGTATGGACAGAGGGATCCAATGGGAGTCAGGAAGGCGAAGAACTGGAGCATGCCCCTGCTGTTGTGGGCCTGGGTCCTTGTTCTGTCGCCTCAAACAGGGAAGTACATCAGGATAGTGATTGTTCTCCCCTGGCTTTAGGCTGGTGGGGGGTCATGTTGGACCTGGCTTTTTGACAGGGACATCCCCAAACTTTTTGCCTCCTTCCTCCTATTTTTTCTGACCTGCTGTTGTTGGCTTTTGACCTCTGAGCACTTTACCACTGCTAACCAGTGCTAAAGTGCATATGCTCTCTGTGTAAATTGTACTATTGATTGGTTTATCCATGATTGACTATTTAATCTACCTGTAAGTCCCTATTAGAGTGCACTACATGTGCCTAGGGCCTGTAGATTAAATGCTACTAGTGGGCCTGCAGCACTGGTTGTGCCACCCACCTCAGTAGCCCCTTAACCTTGTCTCAGGCCTGCCATTGCAAGGCCTGTGTGTGCAGTTTCACTGCCACTTCGACTTGGCATTTAAAAGTACTTGCCAAGCCTAGAACTCCCCTTTTTCTACATATAAGTCATCCCTAATGTGTGCCCTAGGTATCCCCTAGAGCAGGGTGCTGTGTAGGTAAAAGGCAGGACATGTACCTGTGTAGTTATGTGTCCTGGTAGTGTAAAACTCCTAAATTCGTTTTTACACTACTGTGAGGCCTGCTCCCTTCATAGGCTAACATTGGGGCTGCCCTCATACACTGTTGAAGTGGCAGCTGCTGATCTGAAAGGAGCAGGAAGGTCATATTTAGTATGGCCAGAATGGTAATACAAAATCCTGCTGACTGGTGAAGTCGGATTTAATATTACTATTCTAGAAATGCCACTTTTAGAAAGTGAGCATTTCTTTGCACTAAAATCTTGTTGTGCCCTTCAATCCACGTCTGGCTAGGTTTAGTTGACAGCTCCTTGTGCATTCACTCAGACACACCCCAAACACAGGGTACTCAGCCTCACTTGCATACATCTGCATTTTGAATGGGTCTTCCTGGGCTGGGAGGGTGGAGGGCCTGCCCTCACACAAAGGACTGCCACACCCCCTACTGGGACTCTGGCAGACAGGATTGAGCTGAAAGGGAACTTGGTGCATTTCTTAGAGACTCTTTGAAGTCACCCCCACTTCAAAGGCACAACTTAGTATAAAACAGGGCCTCTGCCCTACCTCATCAGACACTTGCTGGAGAAGAAACCTGAACCAGAAACTACATCCTGCCAAGAAGAACTGCCTGGCTGCTCAAAGGACTCACCTGTCTGCTTTCTCCAAAGGACTGCTGTCTTGCTGTTGCCCTGCTGCCTTGCTGAACTCTTGTCTGGCTGTGAAAGTGCTCTCCAAGGGCTTGGATAGAGCTTGCCTCCTGTTCCTTGAAGTCTCAGGACCAAAAAGACTTCTTCCTTTCACGTGGACGCTCCGTGCACCGAAAATTTCGACGCACAGCTTGTTTCGCGGCGAGAAAAACGCCGCACACCGACGCTGATCAACGCGACGCCCTCGGGACGATCGAGACTTCGACGCACAACCTCGCAAGGACAAAGCCGCCCGACTTCCAAGGAGAAATCGACGCGACGCCTACCGTGAGTGCGAAACTTTGACGCACGGCCTCGCAAGGACAACGCTGCCCGACTTCCAAGGAGAAATCGACGCAACGCCTGCCGTGAGACCAAAATTTCGACGCACGGCCTCGCAAGGACAACGCCGCCCGACTTCCAAGGAGAAATCGACGCGACGCCTACCGTGAGATCGAAACTTCGACGCGCAACCCAGCAGAACGACGCGCAGCCGGAAAATAAGCAGGAGAATCCACGCACAGACCCGGGACATCTGGTAATCCTCGCGATCCACAAAAAGAGACTGTCTGCACGCCGGAAAACGACGCCCGACTTCCCCGCGTGGAAAAGAACGACGCAAGTCTGTGTGTGCTGAGCGGAAAACGACGCACACACCCCTTTTTCCACGCATCTCTTCTCCTGTGGCCCTCTGAGGAGATTTCCCACCAGAAACCAGGTACCCTGTGCTTGAAAGACACTTTATTGCTTTTTAAAGACTTAAAGACTCTTAATATCACTTTTCAGTGATATCTTTACAAATTCGTATTGCAACTTTGATCGTTTTGACCTACAATTATCCAGATAAATATTCTATATTTTTCTAAACACTGTGTGGTGTATTTTTGTGGTGTTATACTATGGTGTTGTATGATTTATTGCACAAATGCTTTACACATTGCCTTCTAAGTTAAGCCTGACTGCTCGTGCCAAGCTACCGGAGGGTGAGCACAGGCTGATTTTGGATTGTGTGTGACTTACCCTGACTAGAGTGAGGGCTTTTGCTTGGACAGGGGGTAACCTGACTGCCAACCAAAAACCCCATTTCTAACAGGCTCCTACTCCATCCTCATCCAACTCATACACAACATCGGAATACAAGGACACGTACTCTGATGGATTTGCTCTTTCATGACATGGAAGGACCAAATCAGTCAGCCTTGCATTGTACACCTCAGATTCCTGTGAC
Source organism: Pleurodeles waltl (assembly GCF_031143425.1). NCBI lineage: Eukaryota > Metazoa > Chordata > Amphibia > Caudata > Salamandridae > Pleurodeles > Pleurodeles waltl. The sequence goes on from NC_090449.1 coordinate 934,456,980, forward strand.
CTTATATGAGGAGTTAAGCAAGGATCCTACTTAAGCCTGACCCTCTTCAGCACATGCATGATGTCCTCTAGCCAGCATCATTTGCTCTCGTGACATCAATGTCCTCTTCTACACTGTTGACTGCTGACACGCTACTCATTCTCTCCGTCATGCAAACGATGCTCAGTATCCAGATTAAGTTCAGTGCCTCTATGACTGCAGTTCTGGATGAAGACTAACTGTCTGAAGCTAAACACCAACAAGACTGAAATCATGATCTTTGGGAAGAGCACTTCCCCATGGGATTCCACCAGGTGGCCAACAGAACTAAGACTGTCACCCAGTCCCACCACCCACACAAAGAACCTGGGGAATGTCATCAAAAGAAAACTCAACATGATCGCGTAAGTCAGTGCTCTCACCGTCTTATGTTTCCATACCTTGAAGATCCTAAAGAAGGTTTTCAAATGGCTCCCAATCAGCTGGAAAGCAGCCACACTAGACCTTGTCACAAGAAAGCTGGACTATGAGAACACCCTCTACGCTAGGATCACGAATAGACTCACCAGAAGGCTGCAGACCATTCAGAACTTGGCAACTAAAATCACTCTGATCCTCTCATGCTGCACTCACAATTTGGAAACATTTCATTGTGGGACAAACAACGACACACTCTGGCCTCCAGTGTTTGCCCCTCGGTGATTGCCTTTTGCTTTTCACAGGGGGTGCCCCTCCGTGCCACAGCTGCCATCCCCTTTCTGCCCACAGGCATTTTGCCACCTACAACTGCAGCACTGTTTAATTAAGCACTGCAGTGCAGGTGACAACATTTCCATTGGCATAATTAACGTGGTCCGGATTCCCAATACCCCACATTCACATCACACCACACCTGAAGGAGCTCCACTGGCTCCCCATACACAATCAAGCACAGTTCAAATCATTACCTACAGTTTCAAGGCACTACATAAAACTGTCCCAGCATACCCCAACTGCTTTTACAAACCTATGCTTGTCTTGCTTGTCCAGACTCCTACTTGCAAACATCTCACCCAAATTAAAGCATGAAAATGACCTACCACTACAAATAAGAGCCTCCATTTCACTTCTTGTATTCCACAATTAGCTGAAGACCTGGCTTTTTGAGTAGTCCCACTATGGCCTAGTTTTGGTGAGATTCACACCTAAGGATACTCTCCAGGGTGATAGTGTGCTCTACAAATTTGTCTAACATATTATGAAGGAATGAAAAACCAAGAAAGGGGATAGAATCTGCACCCACGGAGAAGGAGGCACTGCAATGAACCTTGGCCCATGATGGCCATATGAGGCATCAGCAGTGAAAAGGTCGAGAAGCAGCCAAGTGCATGTCAGAGGAGGAATAAGGCTGTCAATCAAGTGGTTGTGACCAGATGAAGGCTTTGTGCTAAATCATTTGAGAGACAGCTGCATACAAGTTCAAGGAGGTGCAAGGAAAGTGAAAAATAGTCAAGTGCAGCCGAGAGGTAGCAATCGGGTAAACTCCAGGAAGTGCAAAGAGGCCAATAAAACTGGATGAAAGGGTGCTTGAAAAAAAGTAATATAATATGGATTGGGAAGTGGAGAGACTCATGTTTTTGATTTGTTAGCATCACATCAGAAAATGAGCTGAAAAAGAAAAAGGGAGGGAAAGGAAGGATACCAGGAGACAGTGGTGATTAGTTTTAGGCGATGGGAGAAGGACAATGCAACTAAAAGTTAAGGATTTTAAAATATTAAGTTGTAATGACAGTGCACAAAAAGATATGACAAGACAACCCACCTGATGATGGGAACAACAACTAGAGAGGAGGCTGAAAGAAGGGCGTGGCCAGTGGGATGAGGTAGGCCCCTGTAGGCCCTGAGGCACAAGAGACCCCCCCCAAACATTCAGACCAATGAATATCCGTGAGATTTGTGAGCCTAGGGTTCCCTAATCGCATTCTGTACGTGGGGCATCATTGTGCGTTACTACACTGGGCTTTGCAGCTTCTTATGGACCCAGCCAGTCAAGCATGCAATGCCTGAGAAGGTTTTATTTTCGGTTTTACGAACAGGGTTGGGGCTGCTTGTCTAAAGGCCATTGATATCTAGAGTAGCTCACTCTCTGTGAGAATAAAATATGCAGATTTAAGTTCCCTTTTGCTTCTGGTGCCTGCTGCTGCTCTGTTTATCTGCCTAACTGTTTCACTTTTCAACCTCGAAATGCGGTGATCTGGGATGGCTAAAGTGTCCAGGTAATGAATGCAAAGGCAGCAGCTGGTGATGAAAACTGCTATCATCGTCCCCATCCGTTAATACACAATAGGAGCAACCTGCAATACGCCTACAAAAAGAAAATCCATGGAATAAGGGACATCACAAGGACCTTAGAAGAAAGGCACTGATTTACAAAATATTGCTACTTTTCAAGAGAAAGAGTGCATGAAATTCCGACATAAATCTTCATACTTGTTTTGTTTTCTAGTGGCACGAACATTTCAAAAGAAATATTGCAAACTGACATATGGATAAATAGAGAACGTTTATTGAGAATTCCACTTAGTCCAAATGTTATAGGTATATGTGTCTACATCAGAGATTTACAGGTTACACAGAAGACAAGGGGTTAAAATACAGCAGGCTTGTCACTATTTTTCCGCCATCTGACGCTTGATAAAATATATATTACTGAATTAAATATAGACAATTTACAGCCCTGAAAACTGGAATGTAGCAAACACTAAATAGACCACATATTATACTTATTAAAAAGTAGGCTTATATAAATATGTACTTATATATACATATATGTAGACACAACTACAGCCCAAACCGCTGAATGGAATTACACCAACATTGGCAGAACGCTAGATCTGGGTCCAGAAAGAGTGTTTTCTATAATTTTGTGTAAAACGGTTCGGTAGTTTTGGTGTAATTTAAAAAAAAACCAATTATGTATATCTAGAGATGTGGAGGGTCCATGGATTAGACAGATCTCGTGCTGAGATCAGGTTGGCTACCACCACTTCAACCAGGAAGTGGTGACATCCATCTTAGGACTCGGGGCTTAGCCCAAGTCTGAAGAAAACTGGCAAACAGAAAGAAATGCAAGGAAACAGGGCAGAAATACCCTGACCCCTGAGCCCTGGTAGTGGGTTCCCACAGGGACCCCACCTGGGGCCAAAAGTGCTTTTTTTTAACTTTGCAGAGAATTGGTGGAGGAATCACAGCAAAATTAAAAAAAAACAGGCATAGTCTCCCGTGCTTGTTTTATTTCATTCCTCCAGGGGCAAGGTCCTGGGGTGGACAATATATATATTATAGGGGAGGGGTGTGAATGGCTCCCTTACCTAGACCTATTATGGCCTGGGGACCTGATCCCCTGGGGCCTGAAGGATTGTCAGATGAGGCATCTACCCTGGGATTGGGCCTCCCCCCTCCTGGGTTGATTTCGGCCCCGGAGATCCCATCCCACTGGTCCTGGCCATAGCGAAAAAGGGGGAAAGGGACATGCATCCCCCCTCCCAAGGTCAATTTTGGCCCCAGGGACCCCATCAACCGGGGTCTGCCGCATCTACACAGGGAAGGGAGTCCACACAGCCCCCCTTGAAGAGCCAATAATGATGCTGAAGACCCCAAACCCGAGGGTCAGCTCATGATATGTCCTGGGGTGCCCACCCCTGGGACATAGTGGTTTCTGTGTATGGTCCTGCTTGGTGGGAGCAATTTCATAGTTCCTGCCAAGCGAGATCAAACACCAAGTCCACACCAAGTAGGTGGTAGCATGAAAAATACTCCCACCCGCTGGGAGCAGACTTTTCATATGTTTATATACCTGCACTGAAGCGGGCAGGGAAACAGATGAATAGATTGCTCCCATGGGGAGCCGCATTTTTAGCTGCCCTCGGCAGGGGTGAGCAATGTCAGCTCCTGCTGGATGCGGAGAACTGGCTGGGGCCACAGGGACCTTGGGGCTCACCTCACAGCCCCCAACCATAGTGTGGTGGGTGCCCTGGGTAGGCAACAGGACACCCACCCTTTGTTGATTGGGGTCAACAAGATGGGGTCCCTGTGGCCAAAATTAGCCTGAGGAAGAGGGACATTCAGCCTCACACCCCCTTTGGACTTTGAACACAAACCAGGCCCTGTGGCCAATCCCTCCCCTGAGCACATCCAAAGGCTGTGCACAAGGTGGGGTTGGCTGCATGTGGGGGTTTGATTAACATATTATAATTAATTATTACTTTACATAAAATTAAAAAAATAGAAGTTCACTGAAGAAACAAAAGCTACCAGGATGTTAGAGTTAGGAAATAGAATTTAAAAAACCTTAGGAATTCAGCAGTTATAGTTATAGTTATCGCACGAAACTAGAATGTGTGCCGTAAGGTAACTATAACTCGAGCTCTCACCATGGACTGCTAGTTACCCCACACATTACTTCATCCGTGACATCTTCTATGACATCATTGACAATATCACTGCAACATTTGCAATACAGTTATTGATGAGAAAACTGTGCATGGTGGGGGCACACGCTATAGTTAACTTAGGGCATGAGTTATAGTTTTTTGAGCTAAGTATAAGTATAACTGCTGAATATCAATGGTTTTATGTGTGTAAACCTTTTGTATTTTAATGTATATGTATATATATATATATATATATATATATATATATATATATATATCCTCTGGGGCTCCCTCCTCCACCCTCAAAAAAAGTTATAGATGTTGGTGTCCCAATTGGGAATCCCCCCAAAAATATAATATATGTGCAGCAGATGATTCTCATTGATTATTTATTGCTCCAGCGTGGAGTGCCCTTTTAGGTTCTGGTGGTCCCCCTAGAAGGCACAGGGGCACTACCAATTATTTTGTTTATGTTTTAGGTCTGCAGAGAGTGCAGCAGTCCCTCAGCAACATTACAAATAAACAGTAATTCTCCTGGCTCATTGAAACCTTGATCACAGGGAAGCATACCATATGTTTTACAGGACTCCGAGCTGGAGCTCTATGCTCTTCAGCTGGAGTGCAAGGTCCCCTTGTGGTTGTTTTTTGGCTACAGTGGGTGAATTGAACATGTTAAAAGAAAGACATAAACACATGTTGACAAATTTTTCATGTATTTAATAAACAATTTTTTTGACAATCATTTTTATTAAGAAAAGAGTGAATTGATAAAATATTAATTTGATTATAATTACAGGTGATTTTTTGACAAGCCAATGGGCCTGCTTTGCATATGTTGTTTTGCTGGAACCTTGATAAAACCAATTTGCCCATTTTTATATTTTGATATTCTGACCCTTTGATAAAGTTGGTAAGTCTGCCTTACTTAATACTATTTATAGTGTAATATTATATAGTCAGCCTGTGGGGAGTGGGTGCCAGGCCCTGCACCAAACCCCACACAGCGCATGGCCAAAAAGCAGGGGGCTGGCTACCAGTGAGTAGCTGAGCAAAGAGCCTAGTCATAGGCCAGTTAGATTACAATGGTTGTTCATCATTTCTCTGTTGATTTTCAGGAGGCCAAAAATACATTCAAGTGGTGAGAGAAAATTCACAAAAATAGCTTTAGAAAACACTTCAAACACTGGCTAGCAGGTAGCTTTTTGCACAGCATTCCAAGAATGGAGCATTATTGGGGAGCTTCGGAGATATTGTCCCACCACATTTGAAGGAGATTGACAAACTGGTCTTGTAGGAGGCTGGCCTGGCTTATAGAGGGATCCTTGTGGTACTTACACCTTGTGCCAGGTCCAGTTATCCCTTATTAGTAGATTAGTAGTGTTCTATCAGCTTAGGCTGATAGAGGTAGCTATAGCAGAGCAGCTTAGGCTGAACTAGGAGATATGCAAAGCTCCTACTATACCACGTATATCATATATCACTACATCATAAGAAACACAATACTCAGAGTTACCAAAAATAAAGGTACTTTATTTTAGTGACAATATCCTAAAAGTATATTTGAGGATATACTGCCTTAGGGGGGAAGTAAAATACACAAAATATAAACACAAACCAAAATCAGGTAAGTAAAACACTTAGAAAAGTAGTGCAAACACTGTAGAACACAATAGAATGCAATTGGAGACAATAGGCCTAGGGGCAACACAAGCCATATACTCCAAAAGTGGAATGCGAACCACGAATGGACCCCAGGCCTAGTGTAGTGTGTAGAGGGTCACTGGGAGTGTAAGAAAACACTAAGGGTGTCCAAGATATCCCACCCCAAGACCCTGAAAAATAGAAGTAAAGTTACCCTACTACCCCAGAAATAGAGTAAAGTCGAGATAGGGGATTCTGCAAAGACAACAACTGACTGCAAAGCACTGGAGACAGATTCCTGGACCTGAGGACCTGCAAAGGAAGGGGACCAAGTCCAAGAGTCACGCAAGTGTCCGGGGGGGCAGGAGCCCACTAGACCCAGATGAAGGTGCAAAAGGGCTGCCTCTGGGTGGAAGAAGCCAAAGATTCTGCAACAACGGAAGGTGCCAGGAACTTCTACATTGTCTAGAAGATGTCCCACGGCGTGCTGGAGGATGCAGAGTTGTTTCCACGAAGAAAGAACACAAACAAGCCTTGCTAGCTGCAAGAGTTGCAGTTAAAGGTTTTGGGTTATGTCAAGGCCCAGGAAGGACCAGGAGGTTGCCTCTTGGAGGAGGAGACAGAGGGGGCGTTCAGCAACAGAGAGAGCCCACGCAGAAGCAGGCAGTACCCGCAGAAGTACCTGAACAGGCATTCAAGAAATCTGAGCACAGCAGTCATTTCAGCACAACAAAAGAGAGACCCACAAAGTCGGAGGTCAACTCAGCGAGTTGAGCAATGCAGGACGGAGTGCTGGGTACCTGGGCTGTGCTGTGCACAAAGGAAGTCTTGCAAAAGTGCACAGAAGCCCTAGCAGCTGCAGGTCACGCAGTACACAGGATTACTGTCTGGCGTGGGGAGGCAAGGACTTACCTCCACCAAATTTGGAAAAAAGGACCACTGGACTGTCGGGGTAACTTGGATCCAGCTCCTGTGTTCCAGGGACCATGCTGGTCGAGATGAGAGGGGACCGAGAGAAGTTTAGTGCTTGCGTTAGCAGGGGGAAGATTCCGTCGGCCGACAGGAGATTTCTTCTTGGCTTCCAGTGCAGGGTGAAGGCAGACAGCCCTCAGAGCATGTACCACCAGGAGGAAACAGTTTAGAAAGCCAGCAGGATTAGGAGCTACAATATTGCTGGTAGTCTTCTTGCTACTTTGTTGCGGTTTTGCAGGAGTCCTGGAGCAGTCAGCGGTCGATCCTTGGCAGAAGTCGAAGAGAGAAGTGCAGAGGAACTCTGGTGAGTTTTTGCATTCGTTATCTCAAGAGAAACCCACAGGAGAGACCCTAAATAGCCCTCAGAGGAGGACTGGCTTCCTAACCAGGTAAGAGCCTATCAGGAGGGGTAACTGAGGTCACCTGCTGGGACTGGCCACTCAGACGTCTCCATTGTGCCCTCACACCTCTGCATTCAAGATGGCAGAGGTCTGGGACACACTGGAGGAGCTCTGGGCTCCACCCCTGGGGTGGTGATGGACAGGGGAGTGGTCCCTCCCTTTTCCTTTGTCCAGTTTCGCACCAGAACAGGGGCTGGGGGATCCCTGAACCGGTGTAGACTGGTTTATGCAAGGAGGACACCATCTGTGCCCTTCAAAGCATTTCGAGAGGCCAGGAGAGGCTACTCCTCTCAGGCCCTTAACACCTATTTCCAAAGGGAGAGGGTGAGGGTGTAACACCCTCTCTCAGATGAAATCCTGGGACGGGGCTGCCCAGGAGAGCAGAAACCTGTCTGAGGGTTGGCAGCAGTGATAGCTGCAGAGAAAACCCCAGAGAGCTAGTTTGTCAGTACCCGTGGTTCATGCTGGAGCCCCGGTGATACATGGGATTGGCACCCCAATACCAGATTTGGGTTGGGGGTTCAATTCCACGATCTTAGACATGTTACATGGCCATGTTCGGAGTTACCATTGTGAAGCTACACATAGGTATTGACCTATATGTAGTTCAAGCGTGTAATGGTGTCCCCGCACTCACAAAGTTTGGGGAAATTGCCCTGAACAATGTGGGGGCACCTTGGCTAGTGCCAGGGTGCCCTCACACTTAGTAACATTGCACCTAGCCTTCACTAAGTGAGGATTAGACTTATAGTTGACTCATGAGTTACTCAAGTACAGTGTAAAATGGCTGTGAAATATAGTGGACGTCATTTCACTCAGGCTGCAGTGGCAGTCCTGTGTAAGAATTGTTTGAGCTCCCGGTGGGTGGCAAAAGAAATGCTGCAGCCCATAGGAATCTCCTGAACCCCAATACCCTAGGGAATTATAAGGGTGTTCGAGTGTGCCAATCAGAATTGGTCAAATTAGTCACTAGCCTGCAGTGACAATTTTAAAAGCAGAGAGAGCATAAACACTGAGGTTCTGGTTAGCAGAGCCTCAGTGATACAGTTAGGCACCACACAGGGAACACATACAGGGCACAACTTATGAGCACGGGTCCTGGCTAGCAGGATCCCAGTGACACAGGCAAAAACAAACATACATACAAGTAAAAAGTGGGGGTAACAAGCCAGGCAAGATGGTACTTTCCTACAGGTCTGCATCTCTTCCATTGCTGAGTCTGGCAGTAGACGAGCAGCAGAGCAATAAGCATTCACAGAGACAAACAAAGCATATGCAAATCAGTCTTGACCCTACTTTTCATGGGAACAGTCCAGCCCGAGCTGCCAGGCCAGGTCCTTCCCGCACCAGAACTTAAGCAACCTAGGACCAATTTCACCCTAGTTAGGGCTCTTCAGCCAGGTATAACCTGGGACCAGTTGCACCGTGAATTGAGGACCTATGTGTGGGCATAGTCGGCGCACTTGGGGCAACAAATGCAAAAACAGCAAGGTGATAGATGGAAAGCTTGAATTAATCTCAGACACAATCAATCACAGTGGGCAGCATCCCAATCCATTATTTTTTACCCACCATGCCACCTCAGTTTGGACCCAGCCATATACAAATCAGTCTTGACCCTGCTACTCCTGGGAACAGTCCAGCCCGAGCTGCCAGGCCTGGAGATCCCAGAACGGAACACAAGCGACCTAGGACTGGTTTCACCATAGTTAGAGCTCCTCTGCCAGGTGTAGCTTGGTTCCAGACGTGCCGTGATTCCGTGACCCATGTCTGGGCATACCAGGTGCACTTAGGGCATCAAATACAAAAACAATAAGGTGATGGGTGGAATGCTTGAATTAATCTCAGCCTCCCCAGAAGTATTTGAATATTTTAATAATTCCTAACAAAATGCTTGTAAGATCTTACTGTTTTCACTAATGTCTTCTGGGTCATTAACTCTAAAATACATTGCTTAAAACCCTCTCTAACAGATCGTAATGATGTCAAATTAGAATAGGTATTTACATACAACTTGTTTCAAAATTCACTGGCTGCCACTGCAGCACTCTATTTCACTTCCCCAAATGGCTTGCTGAAATGGCCTGCTTTTCCCTCTGGCACCAGGGACATTGACATCAGGATTTATGCAGCTCTGGTGACTTAGTGGGAAGATGCATCCACTCTAAGAATCTCTGTTTGACCTCATGGTTTGAATCCTGCAGGTCCACTCAGCCATTCAGTTGGGTAATAATAAAGATCTGTTATTTCAGCACCATGAGACTCAAGTTAAATGGGCAAGAGAATCAATCGTACACATACTCTGCAGTGCATAAACACGGCTCCTTCTCTCATATAGCAGAAAATGTAATAGGTAACCCAGACACATGAAGGAACTGAGGACAGAAGAGCAGAGGCTGCTTCAAGAGCATGAGCGTGTTTAGGAGCTTAGGGTACTTCACTATCTCCCACCAGCTGAGGAATTTCACTTTTGGAGGTCACTTTTTGCCTCCCCTTGAGATGTTCTGCCTGTGTTTTGATGTTAACTACTGAGGGCAGGCAGCAGCAGACCTCTATGTACCATTGTTCAACAGCGTTTTCCCTGAGCGGCCACTGACTTGTTGTTGCATATAACAGCGGCAGGTCGGCCTTTATGCAATACCACTCTCTCTAATGTCAGCATTTTCCACATACCTGTAAACCTCCTGACACAAAAATGCTGTCGAAGCCAGGCTATAGGAAAGTGATCATACTGAGGTAAATGGAGAACTAACACTTTTTTCGAGAATTATATAAGTTTGAAAAGCAGGTGACACCGTTAAAGTCTATGGAGGCATTTTGTTTGCCACATAGGCGAATAAAGGTAAAAAGAGGGTGACGGGCACCAAATCCGGGTGAGTTGCCGGTTATGTTTGCACCATTTTGTGAATGACAGCAGGGAAAACAACAACCAGGACTGTGTGGAAGGCAGACCACGTAGTCAAAGTTTTGATACCTGGCAGCATTGCAGAAGGCCGACCGAGGAGGAAAAGACTGATTTATGGCAGCACATCCTGGCCTGCTAAGATAAATTGTTTTTGTGATTTTAAAGCTGATAAGGCAAATAATGGACTTATATCCTTCTGATGCTCACCCTGTCAAATATCAGACTTAGAAGTAAAAAAACAAATGACCTTTATTCAATATGACTGCCACTCCCAGTCACCTAATGGCTGTTCTGTATGCTGAGCCAAAATGGAACTGACACTAATAACAAAACAAATGACTGATGGGGAAGGCCCTTTTGCCTCCTTGAGCCACACTAGCGCCATTTTTTTATGCTAATGTGGCGTTAAAGAGGCCATTCCCCAGTGCCATGTTTACAAAGTGTCACGATGCTTGCACTGCGCCATTTTGTAACCCCTTGCACCACACTATGCCTGCGCCAGGCATAATGTATGCAAGAGGGGCGTTCCCCTATTAGGAGGCCTAGAAAAATGGCGTAGCGAAATTTACTAGATTTCACTGCGTTATTTTTTCCGTCATTTTTAACACCTGCACAAGGCACTTATGGGCCGTCCTAGTGCCTTGCTGCAATAGCGCCATAATTTATTGCAGTAATGCTGCCAAGTGCCACAATAGCGTCATAAATTATGACGTTATTGTGGAAACGACGGCCATGGTGCGCCTATTGTAAATACGGTGTAACCATGGTGTCGTTAGGTGGGGCAGGGGCGACACAAGAAAAGTGGCGCATCCGGACCCCGCCACTTTCTTGTAAATCTGGGCCATAGTATGTTGTTTTGCAGGCTTATACAGAATGTGAATGATTTCTCCGACTGACCAGCGCTGAACGGGGTTTAACCAAAAGAATAAATGTCATACCAAAAAAAGGCCAATAAAATGAGAGACATAATTATCCAAATAAATCCATAATTTTATAGATGTAAATTAGTAAAATGATTGTCGATCTCGGTAGAATTTATAAAAAAGGCCTCCTCGCAAACCAATTGAATTTGGAGCAGAAATGGCCCTGCTTTTGGATATGTCCCGTGTAAGGAAAGTATAATAAACCATCAGTCCCTTTTGTAGGTCTGTTGCAGGGTGTCATACTGCTATACTTGCAGGTGTTGAGTCTGGCTCACTTTTGTCCTTGTGGTACACCATTCAGAACCTGGCTAGGATCATGCAGGTTGTCATCTTTATACACCTATTGACACTACATGTAATTCTCAGGATTTTTTTGAACTTTTATTGTGGTTAGGTTTGGTTGAAATTCTGGCACTAACAATGTTATGTTTCCACCAAGTAAAGGTTCAGAACTCCAGTGCTGTCAACTTTTCTTTCATTTCAATGCATGACGCAATGCATAAAGGAAAAGGAATTTAAAGGACCTTCCACTATGAGTGTGTGCCAGTACTGGTAAATGTTTCCGCATAACATTTGTGTCATTATTATTTTAGCAGCACCTTTGACAAACCTGTGTTAAACTCTCGGTTCTTACATTCACAGCACAAGTGAGTAGTCGTACACGACTATTACATTTCATGTTGCTTTACAGAAAGGGCAGGACAGTCTTTAACATCATAAACATAGACTGTTCCTTAGTGAACTAAGGATTTCTGTATACCATGCTGCCGTTTCCACCTTCACATCCATTACACGGGACTTGACAAGAATGTCAACATATACCAATACTATGGGTGTGAACAAAGAAGCCCCAGAGGCATGTTCTCTCTCTTCATCTGCCAATCACCTGGTCTCCACTCATATGTGACCCTCCCACTTAATATGTCTTAGCAGGGTTCCCGAGTGAGTGAGGGGAAGGTAATTGCTCCTGTGGTACAAACAAAGGTGCATTCTAAGTCAGTGCCTGGTGACGAGTTTATATTCTGTACTCTATGTGTCAGGGGCAGAATTTTCAAATGAAACCTGTTTCTCACAGGCCCCAGTGCATCTTTTTGGTATCAGATCATTTTTCTCTGTCATAGTCACTACACCAGCTGAATAATTCTTGGGTATTTGTAGGCATTTCCTCACTTTCTGTCAGACCCCATTTGGGAGGTCACAGGGCAGACAGGGACTACTGGACCCCCCACTGTGGGGGTTAAGGTAATTTGTCACTGAGTGGGCCAAGTATAACCCTTTTGGCACTTGACACTCATGGTATATAGGGCGAGTATTCATAAGCTTATCAACTAGTTATTAAAGGGGGACAAAGCTCAGAACTCAATAGTCATCTAAAGACAAAATAAAGTATTGTCCAGCCCAGTGCTTGTATGTTAAGCAAAAATAAAGACTATAACCATTGCTCATTAGTAACTACTACCCAGTCTAAAGGTGGTTCACTTACTAGGGTGTATGTCCCCTACTGGATCAAATGAAAGGCAAATATTCCTATAGTGTCAGCTTCCACCGCTTTTTTTCTCTAATGTGACTCCAGTGAAAATATGGGTACAGACATAGGTTAGGGAGAGGATCAGATTTCTAGTGGTTAGTCCAAGATCGGCTCATAAGACATTTCAATTATATGTGACCCAGTGCTACCAGCAACAATTTCCCTCTGCATGCGTTCAGACACAGGCTCTCACTTCGTTCAAAAACAGTACTGGGTCACCTGCAAAGTGACACTGTTGAGTCTCAGATTTGGGCTACTATGATCAGCTTCAGGCTGAGCAGGACATCAGGTTGACTGCCTACTCTCTTTCAGGATCATAGGTGCTGGTCAAGAAACTCGGTGGGCTTGTTGGTGGTTCAAGCCTTTCAGCCATCACAGTCGGGCATTCACCTTCAGAGATGTGGCCTTTGAGGACAGAGCAGCAGTGCAGGCAGATGCTCATTTTGTCAGTTGCTGCGCTTACAGAAACTTCAATCCCACCCCTCACTCCTACCATCTACCAAGTAGCAGTGCATATGAAGAATCAATCATCAGCCTTTCGCTAACATGCATACTGAATTTGTAAAGATAGTCCTGTCTCCATCCTCCTCACTTCAGTGTCTGTGTCTTCCCCCTTCCAAACCCAGGAATGCAGGCAATGCACTTCCACTGTCTTGGGAAGCTATCCTTGCCCTCTATTTTGTGCCATGCGTAATCAGGGCCACCCTGTTGGATCTGAAATCAGACTCAAAAAAGACACAGAACACTACTAACATACATGTATTACACACGCACTCCACATTAATACTCCCATTGCACAGCCCAAGATTATGGTTTTCAAACTGTAGTGGAACTGTACACGAGAGGAGCCAGTACACTACACACTTACAGACACAGAGAAAAGGGTTGTCACATTATAATTCCACAAAACATTGTATTCTTCCACCACCTCTTTATATGATGCACCCAGGGCAAGGACAGCACTCTATTGCCTGATGTAAGGGCATACTTTGTGCAACACTGGAGGTCACATGACAGGTCCTGGACCATACATTGTCAGGGACAGGCTAGGGACTCTGCGTGTACACTAGCGTAGCGTAACAGCAGGGCGAAAATAATAATTCAGACACTTAGAGGAGGGGTACACGCTCATTTATCATACAGGGGATATTCTCATCCCAACAATTTCACATTACATCCAACTTATAAAGGCCCATGCAACCTCCCTTTGTCACATATGTTTTGAGCAGCATTGAGCATTTTGAGCTAATTGCTAAAACCGAGGCTCCATAAATGGGATAAATCAAAACTTTCCACGCGACCACAGTGTTTTGTAAGTTCCTTTATTCACTTCCCTTGAGGTAATTTAATGCCACATTGGCCCAATTCTCCTCTTTGTTTCCAGCACACAGACGCATTTTGATCAACTAAAGGCAATAACTGCCTCTTTGCTTTTTTCAGGCAAGTTATAAAAGCAAAAGTAAATGTTCCTTGCATTTGTTTTGCATTATGTAAATTGATGATGTATAACTTATTACATCTAATATACAACCGCGGTGTGCTGATAGACTCAAGGACGAAAATATTTCTGAAGGCTGTGCGGGTATAATATTCTTCTAAATAATGCTCTGCCACCCAGCCCCTAGGATCTAGGCAATATTCCTGCGTCTCTAATGTAGATTAGTGCCACCAAACATGTTGGAATCCATTATGCATGTCCTCCTTCAAGCTATTATTCGCTTGTTTGCCGTGGCAGTATTTCTCCACTGATATGTGCAGGCAATATGTCTACTGTGGTTGCTAAAACACGGGCATGCTAATAATAATCTGGGTTCTATATGTCTACTATGGTTGATACAACATTGGCATGTGAGTAATACACTGGGCTCATGCCGTGCATCTTTACCTTTCCTATACTTAACAGATCGTGAACGTTTATATCTGACAACTTTTTTTAATGATCTCTGAACAGAACGCGTTATTTTTTAACTTGAAACTTTCCAATTCATTAGGTGAATTAAGAGGTAGTGGTTAAGCAGTATTATATATCTTTTTTTTATTAAATAATGATATATTAACACATATTTAGAAATGCAATATGATAGACCATGTGTAGTATTTCACCCTCTTGAAGGCAGTTCTCAAATTGCGTAACCTGAGTATTTGTAAAGCAAAGTCACCCAAGCTTGGGTATCCTGATGTTGACTCAAATACCAGATGTTCTTTGTTTCGCAGCTCAAGGGTGCTCATTATATCAATCCCAGAAGGTTGAAAGGCTGAGTGAACCCAACAGGATTTGATCTTCTGAGCATATGGTTCGACACAGAATCCTGCAGTGAATGCATTAGTCCAGCAAGGAAGCATTTTGCTTCATTTTCACCTGGTCCCTGTAACTATTATTGTGCTCATATTTCTTCCATATTTAATTTAGTTTGCACCCACAAGTCAAATTTAAGACAATTAGGTCAGCTTCAGTATTTAATAAGTAATCTGATCAACAACCGCTCCCTATCAAATCATATATGCACACAAGAAATTATCACAACAACTGGCACCCATAATTTCATAAATAAATCAAACACAATTTCCCCCACCACCTAGTGTTCCCCAGGTAAAGGTGATTGCCAATGTCACAGAACTCTCCACCCACTGCCCTGACTGTGCAGTTGACACCTGCAATGTCCTATGTGATACCAAAAACGAAACGTATCCTCACTTCCCAAAGCCAGAACATTTTAGGAATGATGTAGCGTGCTGAAGAAATTATTGTGGATTTAGTGAAGGAAATGAGTGATGGAGTCTGAAGCATTCTTCTTTTTCAGATAGATGTAAAGGTGACTTGGTTGGGTGTACAAGGAAACTTGAACACTATACGTACCACACTTTGGGCCTCACAAGGGGTAGGGATGCACTAGCCAAGTAACAGAGCCATACAACAGATTAAACAATCATGATCCGAGGGGTGGGATAAATAATTGCTGAGAAGGTTAGTCTTGCAAAGCAATAGTTTTTAGTACCAGAGGATTTCCTAGTTTATGTATAGATGGAGAATGTGTGTTAAGGAATGAGTGATAACACATATTTGGATGTTGAGGTTTCTGTAAAAATCAGCAAGAAGAATGGGAGGGGTTCTTTAGCCTTGCCCGGTAGTGAGAGTGTCATGTGTGCTGTGGTTGATTGCTTTACATTTCACTGTGAAATTCCTCTGGGCTCTTGCTAGGGTGACCACCAGGCAAGAAGGTAAATTCTGGACAGGGATAGTAAACATTTAAGACAAATGGTCAAATTTCAGGACAAAACTTCAGGACAAAAGGTCATTTTTACTGACACATTGAAGAAGGCTTCACTATTATAAAATAGCTGACAGAAGTACAAGGGACAAAAAATACAAACACAAAACATAACACACTAATATAATTACACATACACATTAATGTAATTATAAAAAATAACTTACCTTACTGATGTTCTGCAACATGTTCTCACTGTAGCATGACTTGCGAGCGCGAAACCCACAGCCAAATCCCTCATTGAATCAAGGTGCTGTTTTCATGCTGTTGTCATTGGAGTATTGAGCAAACATTCACCCATACCTGGACATATTTAACAATGAAAAAAACTACCAAACATATACACCCCAAGCAGAATTTGACAGTTGACCATGAATTATAGTGCAAGAAGCAGTGCTGTCTTCCTGGAAGAAGGCTTAGAGTTCAAAGGTTGCTGCATTACTAGAGAGTGTGAAAAAGAGAGAAATAATGGTGAGAAAAGAGGCAAGAAGGTTATATACAGAGATGGAGATACAGAATGTTGGAACAGTGATCGTGAACAGTGAGAGAAGGGGAAAGCAAGCAAGGGTCAGCCAGCTGAGAGAGATAAAGAACAGATGGTGAAATAGGAAAGAGTAGGATGGGACAAAGAAAGGAGTGAAAAAGATCCATAAACATGAGAGGTTAAAGAAAAAACAAGGCTTCTCTCCGGAATGCTTGTTACCTGAAAAATTGTAAATTAATGCAATGAGTTTATCAGCAAGCTTAAAAGCTAATGGTAAACCTGTCTTATACTGTGTGAAGTACATTTGTCACTCAAGCTTACGAGACAGTTTAAGAACTTACATAGGGTTACAACCCGAAATTGCTTCCCTTTGGTTGTTTTTATTGTCAGTATTATTTGCTTGCTTCTTATTTAATGGATTTCCTTGTCCCAGCTTGTCCTTCTTGTGTCTGTCCCTCCTTTAGAGCATAGCCTCCTTACCATCTCTCTCATTAGTTGGCTTCTGTTCCTCCACTGATCACTTTTAGGGAACCTTTTTTCCTATTGGGTTAAGCACTTCATAAGAATGCATATGTTTTCAGATCTCTCCTTCTTGCCTCTGTGTGCTCTCCCGAAATGCCCAACCTATGCTGTGTTTCTCTCTTGTGTACTTCTCTCCCTCCTTTCTCACACTCAGTGTAGTTCTCGCCTTCGTGTGCTTCTCTGCCCCTGTTTGTGATGCTGTCAATTTTGGATGCTTCTTGCTTTCTTGTTTGCTTCTCCCCCCATGTTCTGTGCTCTTCTCTCCCCGCATTCCCACGTGCTGTGCTTTTCACTCCTTGTGTGTATCTCCCCCGCTCCTAGTAATGCCACTTCTTTGTGTGATGCTCCTACTTCCTTACCCCCATTTTCTC
Source organism: Pleurodeles waltl (assembly GCF_031143425.1). NCBI lineage: Eukaryota > Metazoa > Chordata > Amphibia > Caudata > Salamandridae > Pleurodeles > Pleurodeles waltl. Next base: position 934,474,387 of record NC_090449.1, read on the forward strand.
CTCCGTTTCCCTAATCCCCTGCAGTCCTTTTGTAGGCTCCCTAAAACAAGTGTCCCACATTTGCATATTGCAACCTTTTATGAAGAATTACATGGTTAGTAACAGGTGATTATTTTGGAAAAGCCTTTTAAAACCTGTAGGTCAGTAACATTGGATAGAATTGAACAGTTCATTTTCCACTGTATCTCACCTACTGGCCTACTGACACTCACGGGCAGGACCATGAATTTCATTTTGCCCTTGCTCTCCCTCAAATCCCTGTGTCTTCTCTCTGTTCTTAGGTCCTGACGCTCCTGTTCATTCATAGAGATGCCTCATTTAGGTCATTCAGGCTCTAGCCTATGCTGAGGCCTCCCTCAGTTTTAGCTCCCTGAGGATCCTGCTAACACTCAGTTCCAAAATGCTCCTGCTCACCCTGCTTAACCTCAAGTTCTGTAACATCCCTCATGTTAAGGTTCCTGAATCTTCTACTCACCTTCAGCCCATGAGGCTACTGCTCAACTGTGAGTCATTAAAGCTTCTCCTTCCTGTTCTGCCCTGATGTTCCTTTTTCACACTGCAGATCACTGAACTTCATGGTTACTTACATGTCCACAAACTCCATGCTGACACCATTTGCTAAAAGCCTCTACATAGTCTCCAAGTTTACATTTACTCACTTCCCAGGTAGTGACTGAAAGTCACTTCACTGAATGAGAATGCCTTCTGCTCATCCTCAAATGCAGCAGTGCTGCAGAACATCAGGCTAGTTGTCCTGCCTGAAGGAGCTGTGAGATCTGCTAGCTTCTGTCATCTGCCCCTTGCAGTTGGCCGCCTGCAGATGGAAGCTTCCCCAGACTCCCTGTCAAGCCAATGGAGCCATTGCGAGTGGCCAAGAGCGAGATTTGTCATCTTCCTATTTTATGGCCTGAAGCAAATTACACAAAAACCTACTACATACAGTCTGATATACCAGGAAGCCATGAATTATACAGGTTACCCAAGACAGATGAATTACATTACTAAACAGGCACGCAAAAACCCTGAATGATTTAAGTGTCTTTTTCTGAAGTTTCGGTGCAAATGTTAGGTCACAGTTTGGACTCTGGCAGGGCCAACTCACCCTTTTAAGACTTAAAATTGTTACCTCTGTAGAGAGTACTACCAATGGATATATGAAGGAATTAATGATTCTCAATGTAAGCAGTGGCATGTCACGTGTTACACCTCTAGTTATACCCAAAAGCGAAACTATAATAAACCACATGTTCCAGAATGCAATGCTCCTGTGTCAGGACAGAAAATAACAGGGTCACCCCTCTGCAGAACGTGGTGAGGGACCCTAATCCCCCCATATGTCACAGAAATTCACAGACCTTAGGCTGATTAGGGACACTCTAAACGGAGGTGCCCGAGCAGTGCCACAGAAATTGCATGACCCTGCAATACACCCCTGCAATCCTCTTTTTAGGTAAAAAAAACACCCAGCAGCTATAAAAGAGAGTGAAACTCTGGTATGCCTTCTTGTCATCCCTCTTGCCATACCACTAATCAGTGTCTATTGGCAGTACTCTATGGTAATACAGTCAGATGAGACTTTGATAGAATAAGGCAGATACGCATGGTCTTGCTAGCTTAAAGAAGTTCTTCTTGCACACACTGGCACCAATCCTGATTGGCGTGGATTTTTACAAAAAAAGTAATACAATACAGGTCATAGCACTGCCTTGCATTACCTTAGATCAGGGAGGTGGTGCATGGGCATTCCGTGCATCCACCCATGTATTTTGATGTCTACCCATATTTACAAAGACTTATAAAGTTGGACATACACCAAAATGGTGTGCCTATCTGAAGCTGGTGTAATGAGGAGAAATATCTTTATTTATCCTCGTAGCTTCCTCTTTGCATGTGTGCTGTATTCCGCAGCACACATGCAAATAGGAAATGTCCTCAATGGATAGTTTTCTCTTCCTGCCCCAAAAACGTACCTGACCACAATGTTTTGGCACTAAGCAGCCACAAATGGGTAATTGATAGGAGAGAGAACTGCACCATATCTTTGAAAATATGGTGCTGTTCTGTTCTTTCTGTTTCACTCAACGCAGCACTGCAACTTCACTCGCCCTGCTATATGGCATGAAACGTTATGCTCCATAGTAATTTGCCGCAGGTGTCCAGAAATATATATTGTCTTGGACCTTGTACAGTGTTCTGCTGCATTTTCACTATGGTCACGCTATTGAAATTGCATATGCGTACAGGCAGAAAATCACTGTTTGTTAAGAAAAGACTAATTTTCATATAATGGGGGAGAAAGCCATCCAAAGATCCAGCACAAACTTTGTCTGGCAAGTTACAGTGCAGCACTAGAAGATTTGGGGATTAGTGCAAACTGGTCATGCTATGTTAGACATTTCTAATAGTGCTTTTTTTTGTTCGCCATTAACTAGAAATGTTGAAATCAAAACTGTTCAGAATACGCAATAAAATGAAATCCCTCCATTCATAGGCTATACCTTCCTACCAGTTCATCCCACAATCAGCAACTGAAGTGCTTTTGTTTCAGGGCCTGAAGCACTGCACAGTCTGCAAGGATGGTAGCTACGCCCCTGGCAGGGCAGGCTTTAGTGTTGGTTGCACCCAGTGCGAAAATCTTTGTTGGCGTCCCCAAAACCTATATCTCCAAGGAATCACTCATTACTACAATTCACCAGTGCCCATCATCTCTCCATAGACTCTCCTCCATGTGCATTTAATTTCTTTTATAGTGTTACTCATCCCAATGTAGGGTGTCAAGAGTGCTTTACATCACGCACACTTTATTCAGAGACAATAACTCCTAAGTGTGTAAGTCAAAGTACAATAAATTTTACTTAAGACAATGAGCGATTGCAGGGTGTACTAGTTACATGCCATTCATACTGTTTTTTTTAAATATATTTTTTTATTATTATTTCAACAGTGAAATACAGAAATCAAATGGCAGTTGTGATACATAATTGTACAATTTGTTTTCTTTTATACATAATCCAATGCTAATTTTTCCATTGTCCATGCATTCTTAGCAAAGTGGATATGACTGTGCGATTGGGATAAGGGTCTTGAAAACATTATGTTCACGAGTGCAGAGAGAGAAAGTAAACATGCCATAAAAGGTGATAAAAAAAAAAAAAAAGAGAGAGGACTGAGTGAAAGCGGAATGGAATAAGGTCGTGACTGGGGCCAGTGCGCGCCGTAGACGGGGGGAGGGGGAGAAGGGCGCCAACAGGATCCCCCCGCCAGCAAAGCCACTGGAGGCCACTAGAGCTATGCAGCACGTGCTCTTATGATAAAGGGTCAGGGCAAGCGAGGGGGCCCCAGCGGCCGCCCATGCTCCGGGAGGGGGCAAGCAGGGACAACCTCCCAGGAGAGACGGAACCACGGCGATGGGGTCATCCAGGATAATTTGGCTTGCCACTGATTAATACTTGGCGCACTAGGCACTTTCCAATGCATGGCTATTAGACGTCTATACATCACTAGTGCTAGTGCTATGCATCTGTGGGTCTGTTTTTGCTTTTTGGGTCTTGCCCCTATCCCAAGTAGGCACAGTTCGGGGTTGAGAGTTAGCGGGATGTCCGTCCATTTGGGTAGCATAGTTAATATATTGTTCCATGTGCGCAGAATTGGAGGACAATCCCATGTCATATGAAAATAGGTGGCCGCGGTGGTACCGCATCTGGGGCACTTGGTGGTGTCTGAGGGAACATATGCGCTAAACGGTGGGGTGATAAATATGTTTGATGTACAAAATTAAACTGGGTATATCGGAAACGGGGATTACGTGATACTTCATAGATCATTTTCATAGCCTGGTTCCATGCGTTCTGTGAAAGTGGTTCTGGTAGCACCTGATCCCATCTGTTTTTAGCTTGTTCCTGTCCATGTTCAGTGTGTGCAGACAGAATACTGTAAGTCCTCGATTCATTCGTTGGGGCAGCTATGGTGTCAATCAGATCGTGTAATATAGGAGCCATGTTTGGCTAACCATTTCCACAATTCCAGAATGAACGTACCACGTTTCTTATTGCAGTGAAAGCAATAAAACTTCCTTGTCCCAGGGTATATGTGTTCGCAAGTGCCTCATATGTTAGGAATTTCCCTTCACTGTAGATATCACCTATGGTGAGAATGCCCTTCTTGGGCCATGTACTCAGGCCTACCTTGGTTGCGATCTTTGCAATTTTTGGGATGGCCAGTAGTGGGATCTTGGGGGAGTAATGCGGTTCTTTGTCTCCCGACAGAGCGTAGCGTCCCCATGCCCAATGAGCTATATTCAGTAGGATGTTCTGTGAGTGTTTAGAACCATCTCGATTCATCAGGTGTTGCAAAATATCAGTGTGTCTCAGTTCCGAGTGTATCATCTGAGGCTCTACACCCATAGGGTTTCCAAGCCATTTAGATATCCATTGCAACTGGGCAGATGCATAATATAATTCAAATCTAGGTGCCCCCAGCCCTCCTGATGTAAGTGGTTGATATATTTTGGATAACGCCACTCGCCGCCGGCCATTGCCCCAGATTAGGTCTATTAATATGCTATTCAGTTGTCTGAAAGAGGAGGAGGGTAAGGCTAGTGGGAGTGCCATAAAGAAGTACAGTAGATGTGGTAGTATTAGCATCTTTGCTGTGGCCACTCTACCCATGGGCGGGAGCGGAAGCAAGCACCAGAAAGGCAGTGAGCCCCTGATTGACCTGATCACTTTTCCTAGGTTGCCATCTTTGAGATCCTGGGGGTCATGATACACCTTTTATTCCTAAATATTTAAAAGTGGTGTAACACGATTTCAGGTCACCCGGTTTGGAGGTTAAATGATATATTTCCGGGACCAGTTGCATAGGGAATAAGCATGATTTAGACCAGTTCACTTGTAATCCGGATTCTGAGCCAAACTGGTGCAGTAGTTTCAGTAAGTCGGGTAGGGAGTCTGTATAATTCCGTAGGAATATTAGTGCATCGTCCAAGTATAGTGACACTATACGGTGTGTGTGACCATCTGGGATGCTCCAGGCCGGGGCTAGTGTGCGGAGCCTGCCAGCTAATGGTTCTAATACTAGAGCAAATATCAGTGGGACAGTGGGCAACCCTGTCTGGTGCCTCTTTCTATGCTGAACTTCTCGGATATCACGTCCCCTGTTTTGACTCTCGCTGTTGGGTTAGAATATAATACTCTCACCCAGTTAACATATGTCCTACCAAAGCCCATGCGGTTGAGAGTTTCTAACAGAAAGGGCCATCCTAGCGTGTCAAGCGCTTTTTCAATATCTAGTGATCCTGCTACCCGATTGTGTTCACCCTACGGGATTTTGCCATAAGGCGTAGTAGATTCCGTATGTTTATGAAGGTGTTGCGGCCCGTATGAATCCAGATTGGTCATGATGAACCAGATCCGACAACCATGGGAGCAGGCGATTTGCTAGAATTTTACCGAGCAATTTGCAGTCTGTGTTTAACAGCGAAAGCGGCCTATATGAGCGAACGTCCAGGGGGTCCCGGCCTGTTTTAGGCAGTACCACTATCAACGCCTCGCGTAAGGTATGCCATTCATACTGTTAAGAATAATATGAGGGCCACTGGAATTGTGCGGCACAGAAGCACCAATGTATGCAGCAGGGTTGATTAAATTATGCAGCAAAAGGCAAATTATATAGCATAATACAGCACATTTGTTGATAGTATTACTTCATTATGTTTTTAGTTTTAATCCATTGGAATCCTTTCTGCTCAAACATGTAATCTCATTAGAACCAGCTTGCCAACTAAATAGAGAAATAAGCAGCTGAAAAATGACCAGGTAACCTTTGTGAAGGGCCATCTATTGCACGCAAATTCAAGTCACCACTTTTTTTGTAACTTTTGATCTATTTGAGGTAGAATTTTTTTTTTTGCTAAAATCTGTAGATTATAATGGATTATGTGGCAGATGCGGCAAATTTATAATTATACAGAAAAAAGTAGCAGAAGTGCATAATTTCAGTGGCCCTGATTATATGTTAGGTGTGCTTGATCTGGAGAAATACAAGCCCAGGGATTAAAGCATAACACAGTGGCTGAGGTTGTCCTTGCTAATAAATATGTATTATTACCCTAAGCATCCCACTATACTATTTACTTTAAAAAACACTTCTTTGATGTGCATGTTACACTTTCTGCTTTGCAAGAGGCACATTATCTCTCATCCTACTTTATCATGAGCCAAAACTGTGATTAGGCAAAACTCAGCTATCTCTCCAAAATATATCTATATTAATCACCAGTGTTAAATTGACATGTTTTAATGATATGACCATCACAAGCAGGCAAAGAACTCAGGGGTTTTTGCCTTTAAACTTGTCAAATGTTACAAAATGTAGCGCCCCCCCAGACCCATTTCTCAAACCCCAAGCATGGCCCCTAGACAAGAACGGAATACATTCCCTAGGCTGATACAGGAGCAGCCCCACCTCTCGCTGTAACAGAAGCATAACTCACTGTCATTCTGTAGGTGAGAAATGGCCGCAGACAGAATGACAATGGGCCAGTTGACCGTCTGTGCTAAGTCGTAGAGGGGGCTGCTAAAGCCTCTTTAGTTCAAAGAAGTGTGTGCTGGCCCCAACTGTGAGTGCTACAAAACTCATGAGGCTTCTCACAGAGGGGGCAGCACATATTGCTGAAATAACCAGAATTATGGACAAAAGTCGTCCCTAAAATGAATTATGACAGACAAAGGATTCAACACCCATATAACGGACGGTCCCTGAAATTTACAGACAGGTGGTCACCCTAGCTTTTGCACAGAGCTATGAGGCCATGTTTGCAGTTAAATGTGACAGTATAGTTTTCAACTAGACTGAGCAGCACCGTGTTTTTCTTCGGTCAAAGGCATTTGCACAACAGAGGATAGCTGCAGTCATGGGGTACTCTAATCCAGAGAGATCATCACAACATGAGCAGGGTAGTTTCTGCTTCTAACACTTCAGACGCTTCACTGCCTGCTCTTCATTCAGTGCCCCTTCTCTAAAGCAATAATAGAAATGGTAGTAGTGAAAGAACAGCAGATGGCGAGAGCACAAGCATTCCCTCGTGAAACATAGAAGAAAACAGCAGTAGGGTGTGAAGAACAGGATTATTCATTTTCGGTTATTCCCAACTCAAAGAAATCTTGATTTGAAGCCTTATCTGCTAACACTTGTAGGTAGGGTTTTGTGTGCCTTCTTGAGGCATGCACAAAGAAAGAAAAAAGTTTTCCTTTATCCTAACTTTTCTGACTTTGGAAGTGTGTTGTCCTTAACAGCACACATACAAAGTGCGAATGATTCAAACGTAAGTCTAAGCATAGTATTTTGTACTGGAAGACTACCCTCACACCAGTACTATATCAATGCAAGGCTCACACAGACATCGTTGCTGTATAGTGGAATTTTGGTTGCTGTGCTGTTTGTGTAAAAATATAGGGCCAGATGTAGCAAAGAAACATTTTGCGAGTTGTAAATAGCGAGTCATAGCGACTCGCTATTTGCAACTCGCAAAATGTTATGCAGAACGGTGTCTCAGACACCGTCTGCGAGTCGGTATGGGGTCGCAATGACCCACCTCATGAATATTCATGAGGTGGGTCGCAAATTGCGGCCCCATACCGACTATGGGCACTCGCAAACATGGAGGCCTGCTGTAGTCAGCAGACCTCCGTGTTCGTGACTGCTTTAAATAAAGCAGTTTTTTTTTTTTAAGTGTAGCCCGTTTTCCTTAAAGGAAAACGAGCTGCACTTTAAAAAAAAAACGAAACCTTTAGTTTCGGTATTTTTTCAGGGCAGGGAGTGGTCCCTTGGACCACTCCCTGCCCTGAAAAAATGTTTTTGGGACCAGTCACAAACTGGAAGGGTACCCATGGGGACCACTTCCAATTTGCGAGTGGGTTACCATCCACTTGAAGTGGATGGTAACTGCAACACCATTTGCGACCGCATATGCGGTCGCAAATGGTATTGCATACCACTAGGAATCGCAAATAGGAAGGGAACACCCCTTCCTATTTGCGATTCTGAAATGCATTTTGCGAGTCGGTCCGACTCGCAGAATGCATTTCTGCATAGGAAAATGCGATTTGCAACTCGCAAACGGCAGTTTTTGCCGTTTGCAAGTTGCAAATCCTTTCCTACATCTGGCCCATAGTCCCCAAATCATCATTTACTACAAAAGGCGCAGTTCCTAAATCCACAGTGCACGTTTGAAAATTAAGTGTTTCTGTAAAATCATCAATCTTGTAAATAAGTGAAACAAAATCATATAGTTTGAGAGCGTTTTGTCTCTGATTTCCCCATTTCTTAATTTATGTGCTCTAGTGAGCTTAGTGCAGCAGGAAGAAACGAACATTTCTATGGGCAAGTGTTTTCGTGCTTATAAAAATATTGCATCCACCAAAGCTCCTGTGAAAGGTACTGTGCACGTTGAGGGCGTCAGTAGAAAAGCTTATGTTTGAATCAATATTATTTTTATAATGACTTTAATAGGTGCAGTAAATATCAATTATGATAAACGTTGCAATCTAGTCAATTCGTAAATCGCTAGGAATCAGATGAGGAGCAGCAGGGCTAGGCTGTGTTGGAGAGAGGTATGAAATTGGGAATAACTTGCAGTGACTGTGCAGAGACCTTGAGCATCACAGCATCAAGGTGAGATGGCGGAGAGGCTTTGTGGCGTAGGTGTGACACCTGGGCTTAATAAAATGGATTGAGAGGTGATAAATCAAATCATTAACATTTATAAAGCACGCTACTCACCCGTGCGGGTCTCAAGGCGCTAGGGGGGAAAAAAGGGGGGGTTATCGCTGCTCGAACAGCCAAGTCTTTAGGAGTCTCCGGAAAGCGGAGTGGTCCTGGGTGGTCCTGAGGCTGGTGGGGAGGGAGTTCCAGGTCTTGGCCGCCAGGAAGGAGAAAGATCTCCCACCCGCCGTGGAGCGGCGGGTGCGAGGGACGGCAGCGAGTGCGAGGCCAGCGGAGCGGAGGGGGCGGGTGGGGACGTAGAAGCTGAGGCGTCTGTTGAGGTATTCCGGTCCCTTGTTGTGGAGGGCTTTGTGTGCGTAGGTGAGAAGACGGAAGGTGATCCTTTTGCTGACTGGGAGCCAATGCAGGTGTCTCAGGTGTGCGGAGATGTGGCTGTTGCGGGGTACGTCGAGGATGAGGCGGGCCGAGGCGTTTTGGATGCGTTGCAGGCGGTTTTGGAGTTTGGCGGTGGTCCCGGCGTAGAGGGTGTTGCCGTAGTCCAGGCGACTCGTGACAAGGGCGTGGGTCACGGTTTTTCTGGTGTCGGCGGGGATCCAGCGGAAGATCTTGCGGAGCATGCGGAGAGTGAGGAAGCAGGCGGAGGACACGGCGTTGACTTGCTTGGTCATGGTGAGAAGAGGGTCCAAGATGAAGCCGAGGTTGCGGGCGTGGTCTGCGGGGGTCGGTGCGGTGCCGAGGGCCGTGGGCCACCAGGAGTCGTCCCAGGCGGACGGGGTGTTGCCGAGGATGAGGACTTCCGTTTTTTCAGAGTTCAGCTTTAGGCGGCTGAGCCTCATCCAATCTGCGACGTCCTTCATACCCTCTTGTAGGTTGGTCTTGGCGCTGGCGGGGTCCTTGGTGAGGGAGAGTACAAGTTGGGTGTCGTCGGCGTAGGAGGTGATGATGATGTCGTGCTTGCGTACGATGTCGGCGAGGGGGCTCATGTAGACATTGAAGAGTGTCGGGCTGAGCGATGAGCCTTGAGGTACGCCGCAGATGATCTTGGTGGGTTCTGAGCGAAACGGAGGGAGGTAAACTCTTTGGGAGCGGTTAGCGAGGAAGGAGGCGATCCAGTCCAGGGCCTGGCCTTGGATCCCGGTGGAGCGTAGGCGGGTGATTAGGGTGCGGTGACAGACGGTGTCAAAGGCAGCCGAGAGGTCGAGGAGAATGAGGGCGACTGTTTCACCGTTGTCCATCAGGGTTCTGATGTCGTCTGTGACTGAGATGAGGGCGGTTTCCGTGCTGTGGTTGGTTCGGAATCCGGTTTGTGAAGGGTCGAGCAGGTTGTTGTCTTCCAGGAAGGTGGTCAGCTGTTTGTTGACGGTCTTTTCTATTACCTTGGCTGGGAAAGGTAGAAGAGAGATGGGGCGGAAGTTTTTCAGGTCGCTTGGGTCAGCCGTAGGTTTCTTTAGTAGGGCGTTGACTTCAGCGTGCTTCCAGCATTCGGGGAAGGTAGCAGAAGAAAAAGAAGAGTTGATGACGGTCTGGAGGTGCGGGGCGATGATGTCGTCGGCTTTGTTAAAGATGAAGTGCGGGCAGGGGTCCGAAGGGGCGCCGGAGTGGATAGAGTTTGATGATAGTGCTTGAGTTGGGTTAAGGGTGGGCATTTGTGCCATGTGAGCTATTACTATTGGGGAAAAATGTCAAGAATAATCTATAATATATTAACAGAAACATGGCTAAGAGGCCAGGGAAGGATATGTTAAGAAGCCTAATCCTGTCTAGGTAGTCAGTTTAAATGGCAGTGGCTTTGGTAATCATTGTGAAAGAGCTGTGTGCATGGGGTGGTTTAAGGAGAATGCCCCTTCTCTGATTTTGTTACAGGACACCCACTTCTCAAATAATAAAATCTGTAAATTAGATTATAAATCAAAATCACAAGAGAGGCTTATTTTTGTCTGCCCCACCTCTTGTTGCAGGGTCAAATGCAAAAACAACAAGATGATGAATGGAATGTTTGAATTAATCTCTGCTACTGGCAACCTCTTGGGATCATATCCCAATCCATTGTTTTTTGGCCCACCATGCACAGTTTAGACCCGGCTATATGCAAATCAGTCTAGACCCTGCTCCCCATATGAACAGTCCAGACCGAACTGCCAGGCCACGTCTTCCCTGGGCCAGAAGCAAGCATCCTGGAACCAGTTTTGGGGTGTCACCCCTCATCAGCCAGGCTAGCTTGAATCCAGTGTCACAGTAAGCCCGGGACCACCTTCTGGGCATACCTGGCCAACTCAGAGCGGCAAATGAAAAAACAGCAAGGTGATAGATGGAATGCTTGAATTAATCTCTGTCTCTATCAACTGCTTGGACCACATTTCAATCCATTGTTTTTTTGCGACCATGCCATCCTAGTTTGGGCCCAGCCATATTCAAATCAGTCTTGACCCTGCTCCCTTTTGGAGCCCGAACTGCCAGGTCAGGTCCTCCCTGGACAGGAAACAAGCTTCCTGGGACTGGTTAGGAGACATCACCCCTCATCAGTCAGGCTAGCTTGAATCCAGTGGCACATTGTACCCAGGACCCACATCTGGGCACATCCACCACACTTAGGGCCGGCAAATGCAAAATCAAGAAGGTGATGGATGGAATACTTGAATTAATCTCAGCCTCTGGCGATTGCACGGGCCACATCCCAATTCAATTAGTTTTTTGCCCATCATGTCACCCCAGTTTTGACCCAGCCATATCTTCACCCTGCTCAACAGTGGAAAATCCAGCCTGAACCACCAGGCCAGGTCCTCCTTGGACCAGAAACAAACATCTTGGGACTGGTTTAGTGGTATCACCCCTCATCAACCAGGCTAGAGTCAGCACTCCTGTTTCATCAAGTGATGAAAATGATTGATAGATGATGGTTTCATTTTGCATGAACGAGCAGTCTCTTCAAGCAATAAGAGCCTGTGTATGACTGAATGTGGCAACTATCTACTGAAAAAGAATGATACATGGATGGGGTGTCAACTTTAATTGTATGCAGTCCCTGATGTGAGGCCTTTCCCACAGGCTTGTAGATGTTTGGTGAGGACTATTGCACATGCTTCTCAGAACATCAAACATTACCTTCAAGTCTATATAATCGTTTTATATTCAAACACTTTCCAGAAACGTTTTCCTACGTGCTTTTCAGATCATGGGATATTGCCACTTGAATTTCATATTCTCGAATGAACCTGAATCTAAGGGACCAATTTATGAAAAGTGTTGCTGTACCTAGTGCAGCGCTACTTTTCCTGCGTCCCTTAGCGACCTCCTAATACCACCATGTGTGTGCCATATTTAATATACAGCGCATCATGGCGGTAGTTGGGAACTAACGTCAGAATTTTTGATGCTGGTTCAGTGCTTTGCAGGACGCTTAATCCTGCAAAGCACCCAGGGGCCCATGGAAACCAATAGGAGCCTCCTTTTAACGCCTGCTCTTAGCAGGCGTTAAAAGTGTGGGGAAAAAATTACATATTCTGACCTTTAATCCTGAGCCATCCCAGGAAGTGATGTCATATAAGTTTACCACAATGACACCACAATATCTGACATATCTGATGTTCTGTAATAACTCCATGATTCAAATGGCAGCACAACAGACAACTCTCTGCTTGAGATACCACTGGTTAGACTTGGCATCCTTGGCATGGTCTCCCCTAAAATTTTAACTCTGCTTCCCAGGTTGTTGATGTGTGTTGGACTCTGTTTTGCTGTTTTTGATTCTCTGGGCACTTTACCACTGCTATCCAGTGCTAAAGTGCAAGTGCTCCTATGTGAAATTCATGAGCCTGCAGCACTGTTTGTGCCACCCACATAAGTAGCCCTGTAAACATGGCTCAGACCTGCCGCTGCAATGTCTGTGAGTGCAGTTTTAAACTGTCAATTCGACTTGGAAGTGTGCTCACTTGCCAGGCCTAAACCTTCCCTTTTCTTACATGTCAAGCACCCCTAACGTAGGCCCTAGGTAGCTCCATGGGCAGGGTGCAGTGTATGTTTATGGTAGGACATATACTAATGTGTTTTACATGTCCTGACAGTAAAATACTGCCAAATTCGTTTTTCACTGTGAAAGGCCCATCTCTCTCATAGGATAACATGGGGGCTGCCTTTGAATATTATTTAAGTCCAGATTTCCTTTGGGAGCAGATAGAAATATGGAGTTTAAGGTCTCTGCACTCACACTTTAAAAATACATCTTTTACTAAAGTTTGTTTTTAAATTTTTGTGTTTAAAAATGCCACTTTTAGAAAGTAGGCATTTTCTTGCTTAAACCATTCAGTGACTCTGCCTGTTTGTGGATTCCCTGTCTCTGTCAGCTTGACAGTTGAGCTGTTTGCACCTCTCTCTAGACAGTGAGACAAAAGGAGCTGGGGTGTAGTCTGCATATCCTGATGAGCCATCGGTGTCGGGAGGGAGGGGAGGAGTGGTCACTCACACCTGAAAGGGCTGTGCCTGCCCTCACACAATGCAGTCCCCAACCCCCTGGTGTATGTCTGGGGCCTGGCCTGGGCAAGTCAGGATCTCACAAACAAGAGAGACTTTCCTTTGAAGTAGGCCTACTTCAAAGGCAGAAAGGGGTGTAAGAAGAGAACTCAAAACCCCTGAAAATTATATCACTTCTGGAATCAAGTGGGACCCCTGCCAAGGAGAAGAGCTGAAGAGCTGAGGAGAAGTTCTGCCTCTGCATGTGACTGTGCTTTGTTGGACTAACCTGTAGCTGCTGCTTCTACCTGTGAAAGGGGACAAAGACTGGACTTTGTGGCATATTTCTGCTTGAGAAGAATCTCCAAGGGCTTGGACTGAGCTTTCCCCCTGTTCTGAAGTCTCAGGGCCATCAAAGACCTCAACTGACAGCACCTGGGCTCTCTGCTGAGACTCCTGCCCTGAGAAGTGGTGCCTTATCCAGTCCCTGGGCCCTTGAGAGGAGAAGCTGGTGAAAATCCAAGAAAACCGACTTCAGACGACTCCGGACCACCGCCGCTGCTGAACCCTGTGACGCCGCCTGCAACCAACTCTGTGGTCCTCACTGGAGTGCTACGACCCTCACAGCCCCGACATCGCTGTAGCACCGCCAAAGTCAGCGACTCCGTGTAAGTTGCTGCACCACATCGGGACCGCCATATACCGCTTCGCACCGACAACGCCTGACCTCCACCGCTCCACAACAAGGACCCGACGCCTCTTTGTGACGCCTCCGCTCCTTCGCCCCGCAGCACCGGAACCGACGCCGCCTCGGATCCAGCGACACCGCGATCCCCGACTTTGCGCACTGGCTTGTTTTCACACTTTACTAAGGCACAGTACCTGGGGGTCTGCGTGACTCCGTACCCGGCACCATTGGCGTTGGATTGTTGGGAACGGCTCCGTCACTACACCATGTTATCACCTCATCGAAGCATTTTGTGTTCCTATTTTTTAGTTTATTCTTTAAAAATTCATAACTTGACTTATGTAATGTCGGATTTTGTCATTTTGGTCTTGTTTTGTTTAGATAAATATTGGCTATTTTTCTAAACCTGTGTTCAGTAATTTTGTGGTGTTTTTTACTGTATTATTGTGTGTGTGTTGGTACAAATACTTTACACCTGTCTCTGAAGTTAAGCCTAGCTGCTCGTGCCAAGCTACCAAGGGAGTGAGGGTCCAAATTTATACATACCACAGAGTGTCATGCTTTTATTAATTTATCCTAGTGCATTCAACAACAAGAAATGTATTGGAAAATCAGAAAGATAAAAAAATTATATTTAAAAGAACAGTAGCAGTTGTGTCCACATGTGTCATTTGATGAAGTCCGCAAGTGAATATGAGCTATGTTATTAACTGAACTTATTCCCTATTGTTAATATTTTTTGATTCATGAGCATTTGCGAGTCGCAATCATTTGTGCAAGCAAGCGGAAAAAGTTTCATTGAAACAAATCATTTTCCATGCATTGGAAATAATAACAAGCATTTGCAATGCAATGGGTCTCGCGTTTGCTCGAGTTAGAGCTACTAGCATTGTAAATTCCTAACTGGACTTTTCTTGCCACATAATTTGAAAATGAAAAATAAAAAAGTTGACATAAGCGAGCCGATTCATAGAATCATGGCCGCCATGAGCACGAAAGAGGCACACAAAAGGAAAAAGAAGTTTGCTAGCAGTCAAACTATCCGCAAACGTGCAATTATCCATGTAACAGGTTAGATGGCCAAGGCAATACCAACAAAACTGCCCCAAGGAGGGACAAACGTAAAGCATTTATCAATGTTAACAAAGGATTTTTGAAAGGTAAGCCCACAAACACGTGAAGGTGATGGGCATGAGATGGGGGTGGTTAAAAGCCCACATAGATACCAACATGTCAGAATCAGCAGCGCTTGTGCGCTGCTATGCTCGACATTAAAATAGGAACAATGGGGAAATGTGAATTTTGGTCAGCTTCAATGGTCAAATTTCTCTAATTGGCCACATTTCAGACCAAAGTGCCTTATGCAAGCCGGATTTGTACATTGCGTTCTGGTACTTTTTGTCCTGGATTCATAATGACAAAAGCAAAACTACTAGAACATGAACTCCTTAAACTAAAGGAAAGGGCTGGAATTACTACCCCCTCTTGACTTGGGGGAATTATCTGAATGAGGCAGGGCTTAAATGAGGAGCACCATTTTTAGAATGGCCCATTCCTTCCCCTGCCTTTGAAGAAGGCTGAGTGAAACAAAAAATATGTTTGTGCTTATCCCTTTGTATGTGAATACAGAAGGGGTGTATTCTAGAAAGAAATAACCCAGTTAAAATGATTAGAGTGACGGAAAGAAAAGTCATTTTATAGCGCCAACTGCAAAATGTAAACGTGCTGTAAATGAGGCAGTCCAGTTACAGGACCCTTACAGCTTCTGGCACAATTATCTTTACGCTTTCAGACCTCTCTCCAAATCCCATCGGACATGGGAACTGCATGAAATGAAGGGTAATCCTGCACCTCTAGGTGGCTGTGTTACCTCTTTTTAGAGCGTCGCTTCACTGTGTGAATTTGTACCGAGGTTGAGGTTCACTAGGGAAGGCTTTGCACCAAGATGTACAAGTAGTTAGTTGGCCTTATTCACAAAGCTGTTAGTTGGCAAACGACATGTAGAATGTGCTGTTATTAGTATTTTTTAAATTATGTAGGCATTCGTTTACATTTTGCATGGTAGAATATGGAGCCCTAGGGATATAATTTCCAAACATGGCGGGAGCAAAAGAAACGTGTAACAGCTACAGGCATAATTGTTATTGCAATCATGTTTCCTAGAAAAAAAAGAAAAGCGGGACTGTCCCCATTCTGTTCTCCATAGTGAAAACAAGCATTTGTAAGGCAATGGGTGTCACGTTTGCTCGAGTTAGAGCTATTAGCATTGTAAATTACTAACTGGACTTTTCTTACCACACAAACTGAAAATAAGATGTAAAACAGTTGACATAAGCAAGCTGATTCAAAGCGCCACTGCGAGTGCGAAGGAGAGAGACAAAAGGAAAAGAAGTTCGTTCGCAGTCAAAGTTATCGACAAATATGCAATTAGCCATGTAAAATGGTTGATGGCCAAGGGGTAACAAAAAACCGCCCAAAGGAGGGACAAACGTAAAGCATTTACCAACTAAAACAAAGGATTTTTGAAGGACAAGCCCACGAACGACTGATAGTGATGGGCGTCCAGATACATGCCAACACGTCGGAAAAGTAGAACTTGCGCGCTGCTATGCTCGACCTAAAAATAGTAAAAACCGTGTTTTTTTTAGTTATTTGTGTCATTTCATTAAAAAAGTGCACATCGCACTGCTGAATTTATTTATTTTAAAAAACGTCGAGTGCAACGTCCTTCTCCGAGTGAAAGCTGCAGAAACTACAGTGTTCATCAAGATACTGTTTACCTTTTGCAGGGGCGTTTAGTTATCATTGAAATTGCTGGGGTATAATACTTGCCATGTATTGCAGCAAACGAAACGATGAAGACCAGTCTCTTCCAGCGTAAGGTTCATAGACGTTATCCTTTAGAAAGGTTTGTAAAATATGGGATAAAATAGTGCATTTAAAGGCACAAATGTAACAATCTATTTTCTAAAAAGCCGCAGGGTCTGAAAGGATACTAACTAGATAAAGTACCTTCATGGTGTGCCAAGACAATAGACCCTGATTCTCCATTAGATGACCCCATTTTTGTAAAAAAAAAAAAAGTACTACAAATGTCCCCATATGTCAAGAAAATACTTTCTTTTTCCAGACCCAACATTTTGTCCTGCTGCCCCCATATGCCATGCATGCTCCCGTAGACCAGAAATGACATACAATATGCCTGTGTTAAATTTTGCCATTAGTTCCGTCTGTATACCATGGGTGTTCCTTAAAATTACCCATAGAATGTCAATTCCAGCTTTTTTTTATTGTTGTCCCCTTCTATATGGCATGTTTGTTCTTCTTTATGCTACAAATTAGGTCCATGGTGCTAGCTGTGACCTCTGGCAAACCATAAATAATGTCCATACCCTCAACAGGCCCCTCCTAGGTAAGAATGAATTTTTGTTAAAGCTATGAACTTATTTTGTTTTTTTAAAATAAACAATGTCACAACATACTTTGCATAATCATGGAAAGCTTATAAATAAAAATCCACAATCCTAGGTAACATTCTAAGCGACATACATGTATAAGAAACAGCCCAGATATGTGCCTGAGTTTCAGGCCAAATCTGTATGATGTGTGAAATATTATTCACTCTTAGAAACTGCATAAACTTACAGACAACAATAAAATGTTAAACCTGATCTTGCTGTTTTCTATTTGCATACGGAGATGGTTAATATGTGTATAATGCGTAAATGTTCTTGTAGGAGTTTTTAGTTAGTAAAAAATAATGCCTACTTTACATGTGCTTTAGCTGGTAAGACGGGAATGACTAGCTTGCATTGGTATCTATTCACGTTTGCAGAACAATGTGCGTTTTTATTTTATGAGGAAAAGCTTTTCCATGTGCATGTTTGCCTTTCCATTTAGAATAATGGAATTAATTGAATCTTAATCATTGTTCTCTGTCTTATTACATTCTATTCATTTGTGTTCCTTTCCAGAAAGCCATGCCCAAGATGTTCCTGTCTTTGTCACTTTCAAGGTCCTTTGCCTAAGCCCTGACTATGGACTACCCATTCATTGAACACATTACTGTGTTGCTGTGCTAAACAGGCATATGTAATTTCCTTTAGTCCATAGGTACACCTAATTCATTTATATGCAGTAAAGTAGGCTTTCCCACATGTATTGTATTTGATGTATCTTATGTATTAGAATATTGATTAGCTTACTAGAATGTTACAGTGCTTGTACAACCCTATTTTGACAACTCTCACTACTAAATGTCTGTGGTTTTCTGTCAAAAATCCTGTAAAAGATTGTGGCCCTCATTATGACATTGGCGGTAAATCCCACAGACCGCCATGCTGAGTGCCGCCAACATACTGCCGCCACCGCGGATATCCGTTCACCATATTATGACACACACACACCAATCAGTCACTATTCAGACGCAGACACAAGTCCGCCAGCCCTAATCAAAACCTACACCGTTACACAAACAGAACAACGCCCACAACTTTCTGACCAACGAATCACCACGGCGGACATTCAATGGCGGTAAACCATTGGCGATACATACGACTGCGCACAAAATACACACACACACACAAACCAACACTACATTGGTCAAGTTAAATAGCCTGACACCCATACACACACCACACCCACACACCCACACCACTATAACATACTCACCCACATTACCCACAACCCTTTACGACTACAAACAATTGCCACAAAATAGAAAACACGACTACAGACAAGACCAGAGCCACACACCACCATCACCTATACACCACTCACGCACCATACAACACACACCGCAACACATCACCCGACACACCCTCACTCACACCACTCACACTACACCCATGGCACCACAACAACACCCCAGATTCTTTGAGGAGGAACTAACGGTCACGGTGGAGGAAATCATCCGGGTAGAGCCTCAGCTATTTGGATCACAGGTGCAGCAGATATCCATTGCTAGGAAGATGGAGCAATGGAGGAGAATCGTGGACAGGGTCAACGCCGTGGGAAGCACCCAAGAACAAGGGATGACAAGAGGTAGAACGACCTACAGGGGAAGGTGCGTTCCATTGCAGCAGGACACTGACTCACTGTACAGAGGAATAGCGGCGGACCCCCACCTCCTCCCCCACAACTAACAACATGGGAGGAGAAAGTCTTGGCAATCATACATCCTGAGGGCCTGGCAGGAGTAGCAGGAGGACTCGACTCTGGTAAGTCAACTCTTTACTACTTTCACCCCTTACCTGCATGCCATCACATACCCCCACCCTTACCCTCACTCCTATCACCACACCACCCCCCACACACCCTATCATCACATATCACTCATCCCAATGCCAAGCTCAGCATGCCATACCAATGCATGGACACCCCTCACAGACCTGCATGGACACCTATCACTAAAGCATGCCCAAAAGAGAGAATCGCCTAGCCCACCACATTACAACTCACACAAGACAAAGCTGCCAGGGCAATAACAACCATAGAGGGCAGCCCACTAATGCACAATATTTAACATACAGAAATAATAACACTGCATTTACATCCTCACAGGTATCCTAGCCAGTGTCACTGGAGAAGAGGTGCCAGCAACATCCAGTCCCCCTACAGAAGAGGCCCACAGTGATGACAGCGACTCTGCTCGCCTGGATCTGGATGTCCAACCTGGCCCATCAGGGACCTCCGGACAGTCGGTTACCCAAGCACAGTCACACACCACCACAGAGCTTCCCCCCTCAGGGAACACCACCATAGCACCCACCCAGCGGACCAATACCTCTGTCCCCAGGACACGTCAATCAGCATTGTGTCCACTACTACAGGGACCCCAGGGCACACCACAAACCCTAGACAATCAGGGACCTGGGGTCAGTGGCAGTGGGTTCACGGTTCAGGGGACAGAGGCAAAGGACAACAGGGAAGCTGGGAGGACTGCTGGGTGCCAGGGGGAGGACAGGCCCGGGGAACTGACTCTCCAGGAGGCACTCACTGCGATCCTGGGAGCATACCAACATTCCCAGGATACGCTGGGCCAGATCCTGGACAAGTTGCAGGAGAACATGAGGCTGCAGTAGGGACAGTGCCAGGGGATCAAGGAGGACTTGAAGTCCATTAACACCACCCTGGTCTCCATTGCAGGGGTGCTGGCAGATATGGCCAACATAATGAGGGAGGCAGTGTCACACCAGCGGGCCCCTGCCACTAGCCAGACTACTGAACAGCCCTCCACCTCCGCTGCCGCTAGTGTACAGGAGGCCCTGCCACAGGACCAACAGGCCACGAGCACCCCTCTCCCTGCAGAAGTAGAACCACCCTGCAAACGTTCCTTGCGATCCAGGCAGAAGCCAGAGTCTGCCAGGAAATAAGACTCTCCTGATTGCACCCTTATGTCCCACCTTGTCACCCTGTCCACCTTGAACTGCCATTGCTCCCCTTCCTATGCCCCCTTGGACAATCCACCAGTGCAACAATAGCCTGGACTCTACCCTAGAATTTCCTCCATCATCATCCCAGCCCATTGCACTTCCCCTTTTCTTCAGAGCACTGCAATAAACACACTTTGAAAAGTATGGAGTATGTCAAATGATTCAAGTATGTATTCAACAAGGTTTAAACATTGCAATTCAACTGTACAAACCTGAAGTTGGCTGCAGTGAACACACCAGGAGCAACAGTGGGGCACCAACATCTGCAAAAAGAATTGCCAAAGAGCACAGTGAGTGGCCATAGAAGCGGGAAAATAACAGCCTGTCAGTGACAATGTCAAGCAAATAACTGTCAATTAAATGAACGAACACTGTCTTACCTGTGTGTCATTGGAAGTATTGTCATATTACTGCAGATCTGTTGTCCTCATCTTTATCCTCTGCCTCCTCATCTTCACTGTCCACAGGGTCCACTGCTGCCACACAGCCATCTCCAGCCTACTCCTCCTGCAGAAAAGGAACATGGCGTCTCAAGGCAAGGTTATGCATCATGCAGCATGCCACGATTATCTGGCAGACCTTCTTGGGTGAGTAGCACAGGGTTCCACCAGTTAGATGGAGGCACCGAAACCTGGCCTTCAGGAGGCCAAAGGTACGTTCAATGATCCTTCTTGTACGCCCATGTGCCTCATTGTAACGTTCCTCAGCCCTTGTCCTGGGATTCCTCACAGGGAGCAGTAGCCATGAGAGGTTGGGGTAACATGAGTCACCTGCAAATATCAAGAGACAACTGTAGCCACACACTAACCCTTATGGCCCACACCATACCCATACACCAACATCCACTGGGTGGGAACCAAGAGTCAACTATTAGCCACACCCTGTGCCTCTGGAGTTGGGCCATCACATTTGGGATTCTGCTATTCCTCAGGATAAAGGCATCATGCACAGACCCAGGATACTTAGCATTGACGTGGGAGATGTACTGGTCTGCCAAACACACCATCAGCACATTCATCGAGTGAAAACTTTTTCGATTTCTGAAGACCTGTTCATTTTGCCGAGGACGACGACAAATGCACCATATGTTCCATCAATCGCCCCAATTATGTTGGGGATATGTCCCATTGCATAGAAGTCAGCCTTCACTGTGGCCAAATCCTTCACCTGGGGGGAAACAATGTAGCTGCACATGTGTTTAAGCAGGGCAGACAACACTCTGGTCAGCACTATTGAGAATATTGGCTGTGACATTCCTGCTGCCAAGCCCACGGTCACTTTGAAAGAACCAGTTGCCAGGAAACGGAGCACTGATAGCACTTGCACAATAGGGGGGATCCCAGTGGGGTAACGGATAGCAGATATCAGGTCAGGTTCCAGTTGGCAACACAGCTCCGTGACTGTGGCCCTGTCAAGTCTGTAGGTGAGGATAATGTGCCTGTCCTCCATTGTTGGCAAGTCCACCAGGGGTCTGTACATGGGGGATGTCTCCATCTCCTCTTCATCCGCAGCGGTTGCAATCTATGGGCAAAAGAGTAAGGAGCCAGTCATACTCTGTATATTGTAGCCACTACAGTTCAATGCATGATGTGGTATTTTAATGAATTAGTGGCATATGTCCTGTATGGACTGTGACGCAGTTATGATCCATGGCGTTCCTCCCAACCCACCTTGAAATGGCGTCCACCTGTCCCGTATGGAGGGACAGGTAGAAGTGAGGTAATTCTGCTGACCTTGGGTGCCGTTGTTGGAGGAGGTCGGGAACCTCTGCTAAACTCCTTATTGGTATTTATTGGGCCCTATGGGGTTCAGTGGCGAATGGTGATGTACGCCAGCGGTGACAGTATGCACCGCCGCGGACGTCACTGCCATTATCTATCTGTTCACTCACTTGCTACCTGACCTTCAACAGGAGAGGACCAACCCTGCATGTGCTGCTGTGACCTGTGTCTGGAACCTACCATGGCCCGTGTGACTGGGGAAAGGGCCCCTGCCTTCACCTCTGCGGAGTTGGAGAGACTAGTGGATGGGGTCCTACCCCAGTACGGACTGCTGTATGGGCCTCCAGACCATCAGGTGAGTACACTGTGAGCACGATGCATGGGACATGAATGCAAGGAGTGGTGTGTGTGAAGGCCTCGTGTGGGTGGGTTGGTGGATGGGCCCTGGGCAGCATGCAGTATGTATGCTGGGCCATGTCTGTGCATATGGGAAGGGCTATGGTGGGCCATGAGTGTAACAGGCAGGACGGTGTAACTAATACCTTTTTCTGTGTATATATCCTCTGCGGGTCAGCGCCCATCAAAAGAAGGGTATATGGTGTGCCATCGCCAAGGAGGTGGGGACTCTGGGGGTCTACGGCAGGCGGAGCACCCACTGTTGAAAACAGTGGGAGGACCTGAGATGCTGGGCATGGAAAACTGCGGATGCCCAGCTGGGTATGGCCTCCCAATGAGGAAGGGGTGCATGTCGAACCCTGAACCCCAGATGGCCGCCTACTGGCGGTGGCCTATCCGGAGCTGGATGGGCACATTTGGGGGTATCACAGCAGCAACAAGGGGGTGAGTACAGTGTCCATCATTACTACCTACGCCTGGTGGGGAGGTATCTGGGTGGGCGATCTGTGCCTGCAGGTGCCTCTAGGCCAAGCCTGACATTGCAGAGTAGATCCCATGTTGGGCAGTGGCCTGATGTGAAATTGCTCCAACCTAGCTAGTAGGCATCCACTACCACTACCACTACTGGGCAGGGGTGTGTGGGTCCCAGGTATGCTGCAGTTGGGGGTATATGTCCCTCCCCATGCCCTGGTGACTAGCATTGTTACTGGTAGCGCATTGCATAGTGCGTAGGACTGTTCCCTGTGTGTGAGGGTGCTATGTACGCCAACGGTGGTGTTGGTGCAGCCATTGACCAAATGTATCCTTTGTCTCTCCCCCCCCTTTTTGTTTTGTCATCCTGTCCTTATGTGCATTAGCATCATCTGGCGGAGGAGCAGAGGCACCAGTGACGGAGGGAGCTGCATTCCACAGGAACCAGGAGGCAGAGTCCACCAACGGTGAGGGCACCAGTGGGAAGGAGGGTGAGGGGAGCAAAACGGCGGAGACTGGAGGGGACAATTCTGACATGGATACCACCACCGATGGAATCTCCCTGGTGGTGGCGGACACCTCTGTGACCACCCCAGCTACAAGAACAGCCGTCACCCCGGTACCAGCACTGCTCTCCCAGAAGCCCCTCAGCGAGTTGCCCGTGCCCGCTCACCCAGGAGGGTGGGCATCTCCTTCACCCCAGGCTCCTCAGGCCCTTTTGCAGTTAGCCCTGCTGCCCTGAGTTGAGTGAGGAGGCTATTGACCTCCTGAGATCCATCTCTGTTGGGCAGTCAGCCATAGTGAATGCCATTCAGGGACTGGCATTCCAAATGCAACAGACCAATGCATTTCTGGATGGCATTCACACTGGCTTGGCAGCCCAACAGAGATCAATCCAGGTTCTGGCCTCCTCTGCGATGGCAGCCATTGTCCCTGTTTCCACCCTTCCCCATCCAATATCCTCAACCCAGTCCCATTCCCCTCAACCCCAACCTATCCCAAGCATACAGGGAGATGAACATGCACACAGGACAACACACAAGAGTGGCACAGGCGAACACTGACACCACACTTCATCCCACAGGCACTCACATAAACACCATCCAGAAGCAAAAATACCAGCATCTACTGCCTCCACTGTGTCTCCCTCCTCCTCGTCCTCCACCTCTCTCCCAGTTGCATCTACACTCACACCTGCATGCACTACATCCTCATCCACTATCGCCATCACCAGCACACCTATCAGAGCACACACCTCATTGGCAATCACCACCCCAACATCCATGCACACGTCCCCTGTGTCCTCTCCCACTGTGTCTGGGCCCCCTCCTCCCAAGATACACAAACGAAAGCACTCGGGCACCCAACAGTCATGCACCTCACAATGGCATCCAGTCCATGCACCTGCACCCAAACACAGCAGAGAGACACCTTCTACAACCACTCCCTCTTCCCCCACTCCCAAACCTTCTCCCTCTCCCCGCCCCAGTGTTCCTAAGCAGCTTTTCCTTTACACCACTGACCTCTTCCCTCCGTCTCCCCTCTGTCCTTCACGTCTAGCCAAGGAGTGTAAAACCCAGGGAAACACCTCAGCCACCCAGTCCACGTGCCCAGTAGTGTCCACAGCAACTCGTGGTGGGAAAGGATCCCGGGCACCAGGCAGCCACATGGAAAGGGTGCCTACTCCAAGTGCTGCCAGGAAGGTCAAGGAGCCATCCACAGCTGCTGCCAAGAGGAGCAAGGAGCCATCCCCAGCTGCTGCCAGGAAGGGCAAGGGGCCTGCACCTGGAGGCAGAAAGGACAAGGGGCCTGGTGCTGGGACTCAGTCCGAGCCCCCAACACCAACCATGGTGGTGCAGCCGTCCAAGGCTGGAGGGGATGGGCTGGAGCCTCCCCCCACCACCACCAGCAGCACCACAAGCAACACCATCAGCAGTGGGCAGCCGTCCAAGACTGCAGGGGATGGGCTGGAGCCTCGCACCACCACCAGCAGCAGCACCATCAACACCAGCAGGGGGCAGCCATCCAGGGCTGCAGGGGATGGGCTGGAGCCTCCCCCAACAACCACCACCACCAGCTGCAGCAGCAGCACCATCACCACCAGCAGTAGGTAGCTGTCCGAGGCTGCAGGGGATGGGCTGGAGCTTCCCCCCACCACCAGCAGCAACATCAGCATCACCACCAATGAGCAGCAGTCACCGCCGGCGGACAGTGTGTAGTCCTGCGTCCATGGGCTGTTGTGCGGCCTGACCCTGTAAATCCTGTGGGTATAACACCCACCTGAGAGACTGTGACCCCCCCAAGACCTGCATCACAAGGCACAATGCCCCCTCCAGAACCAGTGGGTATGGCACCCACTCACCCCATCCTCTCCAGGAAGAAGATCACAGGGCACAATGCCCCCTCCAGAACCGATGGGGAAGACACCCACTCACCCCATCTTCCCCAGGACCAAGCACAGGGCATGTTGCCCCCTTCAGAACCAGTGGGAAAGTCACCCACTTGAGAGACTGTGGCCTATCACTCCCCAGGACCAAGCAGTGGGCAGGTCACCTAGTTGAGAAACTGTGGCCTATCACTCCCCAGGACCAAGCAGTGGGCAAGTCACCCACTTGAGAGACTGTGGCCTTGCACTCCCCAGGACCAAGCAGTGGGCAAATCACCCATTTGAGAGACTGTGGCCTTGCACTCCCAAGGAACAAGCAGTGGGCAAATCATCCATTTAAGAGACTGTGGCCTTGCACTCCCTGGGACCAAGCAGTGGGCAAATCACCCACTTGAGAGACTGTGGCCTTGCACTCCCCAGGACAGCGCACAGGGCATGTTGCCCCCTCCAGGACCAGTGGTGTTGTTTCATCTGCCAGCAGATGTCCCCCGTTCCCCGTCCCTCTGAGGTGCCTGCCTATTTGCTAACTGATGCCCCTGCAGTGTTCTCTCCATGTTGTTGCAGGAGTCAAGTGGGGCCTTGGACTTTGTAACGTGGCCCTGTGGCCCATGAACATTGAGGATGAGGCAGTGTCCCTGATTTGTAAATATATATATATACTTTTAGAATCTCCAGACCGGCGGCCGTCACTAGTCCGCCGGCGGTATCAGTACCCTGCATTCTGCCATGGATTTCGTGGGGTTTTCAACCACCACAAAATCCATGACGGTATGCACCACCAGTGCCAGGGAATTTGTTCCCTGGCACTGATTGGGGTCTCCCCCTCCCCTGAGTCCACACCCACGACCACCCTACCACCCCCCAAAGGTAGTAGGACCCCCTCCCCACCCCTTCCCCCGCCCCACATAAAACCCCTCAAACATACCCCCCACATGCATGCTCACACCACTCACACACATACACGCGCACATGCATGCACACATGCACACATACATACACGTTTCATTTCCCCTACACACATTACACCCCTGCATACATACACGCACTCACACAACCCCTCTACACATTCACACGCACACCCCCATGCATGCATACACCACACAACTCCCCCCACCCCTCCCCTAACGGACAGGACCAGTGGTGTTGTTTCATCTGCCAGCAGATGTCCCCCGTTCCCCGTCCCTCTGAGGTGCCTGCCTATTTGCTAACTGATGCCCCTGCAGTGTTCTCTCCATGTTGTTGCAGGAGTCAAGTGGGGCCTTGGACTTTGTAACGTGGCCCTGTGGCCCATGAACATTGAGGATGAGGCAGTGTCCCTGATTTGTAAATATATATATATACTTTTAGAATCTCCAGACCGGCGGCCGTCACTAGTCCGCCGGCGGTATCAGTACCCTGCATTCTGCCATGGATTTCGTGGGGTTTTCAACCACCACAAAATCCATGACGGTATGCACCACCAGTGCCAGGGAATTTGTTCCCTGGCACTGATTGGGGTCTCCCCCTCCCCTGAGTCCACACCCACGACCACCCTACCACCCCCCAAAGGTAGTAGGACCCCCTCCCCACCCCTTCCCCCGCCCCACATAAAACCCCTCAAACATACCCCCCACATGCATGCTCACACCACTCACACACATACACGCGCACATGCATGCACACATGCACACATACATACACGTTTCATTTCCCCTACACACATTACACCCCTGCATACATACACGCACTCACACAACCCCTCTACACATTCACACGCACACCCCCATGCATGCATACACCACACAACTCCCCCCACCCCTCCCCTAACGGACAATCACCTTACCTGTTTTGGTGATCCTCCGGGAGGGAACGGGATCCATGGGGGCTGCTCCGCCGCCAGCACCCCATCACCAGAACACTGCCATGCTGAATACTGAGTCGTATTATGGTGGGCGGTGTTCTGATGATGTGGCAGTGACGGAGGAGCAGCCACCACTACACCGCCGACCGCCAGTATGGCTGCTGGCAGCTCTCCGTCTAAAAAAGGGCAGAGGGTCACCAGCAGTATAATATGGTTGGCGGAAGACGGCCAACACTGGCAGTCTTCGGCCCGACGGAACCTCGGCAGTCTCCGAAAAAGACTGCCGAGTTTGAAATGAGGGCCATAGCCTTTATTGTAGGCATCCAGTACATATACATCTTCTCCACTTGACTGCTGCCAACGGAATACTCTAACTGCCCTCCAAACCAAGCTTCACCACGTTCCAAACCTATTGCCTCATGAAGCATCCTACACGAGAATATAGGGCTATACCACTGCAGGCATCACCACTGTGCTGATGACCCTGTTCCTGTTCTTCAGTTCATTCTGGTCGTAGTGGTGCCTTATGAAGCACCCAGGCCCTGAAGAATCCACACAAAGTTCCTTTTTGGGACCATGCATGTGATTGGCACCAGCAAGGGAATTCCTGGAGCTCCTAATGCACACTTGTAATATCTATGATTACCTTACCTAGGGTGCAGCTACAGACCCTGAGACAGCCCCTGTAGATGCTGCATGCATGTGCAGTACAGGAGGGGAATATTCCTTGTGCCATTAAGGGATGTACTGTACTAAAGGTAATCAATAGTGTTCCCCTTTTCTCAGAAGGTGTAAGCACACTTAGAAAATGTTTTCCTTGGAATTATCAGTGTGTAGCGCATAATATGTAAGATTTAGTGCCCCTCCCAAAGCTTTTCTCAGAAGCCCACTGCCAGTGCTATTGAATGCCAGGGGTCACCGAATAGGGGTGGGTGAAATATTCTGCTCTCCCAGCAGAACTGGCACGCTGAATTACTCTTTAACACAGAGTTCTGGCCAAACTCTGCCATTCAATGCGTAGGTGAGTTTTTCTCCTACAAGGCTCCAGAATATGAGAGTTAGTGAGTGAAAGAGAGATTTGGGGGCATATTTATACTCCGTTTGCGCCGAATTAGCGTCGTTTTTTTCGACGCAAATTCGGCGCAAAACTAACGCCATATTTATACTTTGGCGCTAGACGCGTCTAGCGCCAAAGTATGAGTAAAGAGCGTCATTTTTTAGCGTGAACGCCTTCCTCGCGTTAATGAGATGCAAGGTAGGCGTTCCCGTCCCAAAAAATGACTGCGACGCAAATGCGTCGTATTTATACTCCCGGGCAAAAATCACGCCCGGGAGTTGGCGGGGCAGAAAACCCCGCATTTGCGCCACTTTTTAACGCCTGGGTCAGG
Organism: Pleurodeles waltl; assembly: GCF_031143425.1. NCBI lineage: Eukaryota > Metazoa > Chordata > Amphibia > Caudata > Salamandridae > Pleurodeles > Pleurodeles waltl. The sequence goes on from NC_090449.1 coordinate 934,502,881, forward strand.
GCAGGCGTTAAGGGACCTGTGGGCTCAAAATGAGCCCACAGCTGCCCTCCCATGCCCCCAGGGACCCCCCCTGACACCCTTGCCCACCCCAGGAGGACACCCAAGGATGGAGGGACCCACCCCAGGGACATTCAGGTAAGTTCAGGTAAGTATAAATATTTTTTTTAAAATATTTTTTTGTGGCATAGGGGGGCCTGATTTGTGCCCCCCTACATGCCTCAATGCCCAATGACCATGCCCAGGGGACATAAGTCCCCTGGGCATGGCCATTGGGCAAGGGGGCATGACTCCTGTCTTTACTAAGACAGGAGTCATGTAAATGGCGTCTGGGCGTCGTTAAAAATGGCGCAAATCGGGTGGAGGCGATTTTTTGCGTCAACCTGACTTGCACCATTTTTAAGACGCCCTAGCGCCATTTTTCCCTATGCCGGCGCTGCCTGGTGTACGTGTTTTTTTTCCACGCACACCAGGCAGCGCCGGTCTGCTTGCGCCGGCTAACGCCATTCAATAAATACGGCGCCCGCATGGCGCTTCAGAATGGCGTTAGCCGGCGCAAAATATTTTGACGCTAAACTGCGTTAGCGCAGTTTAGCGTCAAAAAGTATAAATACGGGCCTTGGTGTCCCTTACCAGGATTTTCTACTGTGGGTGGTTGCCGGCATTCGAAAGCAGCCGCAGTCAGAGGGCTGCAACTTGAGTACATTTGCTGCCACTTGACTAGATTTCCTATTCGAGCAGCAGCAAAATCAATTCGAATGACTGCACTTTCTTGTGTAGCGCAAGGTGCGTTTCACACTGATTTTAATCATTGCTTGTGCTACTGGAGCTAAATTGCGGCCCAAGCAGCATGAGCTGCATATTTTCCACCCCAGGACTGAAGTCTGTGGAATCTCTGAGAATCTCACAGAATTGTGCAGAGTTTTTCTGTAACTACGCAGAATTCCCGGGCATGAAACTCTGCGAGTTTTGCCCAGCCCAAGGGCCGAATACCAAGACTGAGTAGTCTTCATTCCACTTGAAACCTCTTTCATTGACCAACAGACTCACCCTGTACCTTATTTCGCTCTTTCAGATCCTTTTCATTCTTTCTTTCTTTCGGTGTCCCTGTTTTCTATCTTTCTCTTCCTCTTTCTTTTCCTCTTTTTTGTGCTTTTCTCTCTGCGGATCTGGATTGAAGTCTGTCCCCAAAAATTAATGCAGGTGGGTAGCACCTGCAACTTAATTTAAGCACTACCATGGCTCCTCAATGTGCAGGGTTGATGGAATGCATCTTTCTCACACTGCAGATTTACTGCCACCTAACCGCCATCTTTCCGCCCCATCATGCCACAGGAAAATCGGGTGATAAATACCTCTACCCACTTGTGACTAGGTGGAGTTTAATGGGTTTCTAGTGGTGACAGAGGATGGGGTAATGCCACCTGATTGGTGATTTCAGCAGTCTCACACCCTCCTTGAAACTGTCAAATGGAGGGCTGGACTTATCGTCTTCCTTCAGCCAACACTAAATAGAGGCCCCAAGTTCAGCCTGCCTAGGCCATGATGCAAACCTACTTTCCCAACTGAGCACAACCTACCGAGTTGCCCGCTATCCATCCAGCAAAGAGTTTGAAACATCGTAAGGGGTAAAACGTGATTTATGAATTCAATTACAATACAATACAATGATAAACACATTTCTTTCGTTTCATAAACATTACCTTATATCTAACAAGCAAAGGAATACATTTGTACACAATATTCTTTAAACCTCTTTAACCACGTTAGTTGCTCACCAGAACGTTTAGCACGCTGGCAAGGCAAATGGAAATTAAAAATTATATTCAATGTTTTTCCAGTGCTGCTGAAAACGTTCCCTTGTGTCCGCTGTTTATTACATTCATGCTCAATTAAAATCTAATTAAAACCAAGCTACAACAATTTAGGGCCATATGTATGAACACATTTTCCCATAGGCATAGAATGAGTACAAATCTTTGATACATCTGGCACTTAATGCATACATGATAAAACAAGAGGAGCTCATTTAGCGAGTTGCAGCCTTGCTCCTGTTACTGCAGATGTGTCAAAGTATACTTAAAATATAGCATGCAATCACAAAATATATACCAATGCAATAAATAAAAAAATAGGATTCATGATGACCATGTGATGTAAATGCATTCTGTGAACTGTAATCTGAGGGAAGAAATGTATTTCCGGCGGTAATATTTCCATCTTTGGTTTGACTCGGTTGCACAGCTGTGTTTTTCCCAAAGTGAATACTAAGCCTGGAATTCCTGCATAAAAAAATAGTCTCCGATTTTCGTTTAACAGTCTAACTGTGACATCATTAATCACCTATAATGAGAAAATGACATAAATGTTTAAGTGTAATGACTTATTACAGTTCAGTTGTGAAGTCACAACAGCTTCTGCCAGATTCTCAGACAATGAGAAAAGCAAGTCGAGCAGAATCATGATAGAGCGTTCCATCCTAATAAATTACCTGTATCTGGACGCTCTTGGGTCGATGAATCTTTTGACCAAGTGGGCTCTCTTCACCCGAGAGTAATCAATTTAATCAAATCAATAATCTATAACGAACATAAGCAATGCCCTGATCAACATAACACTTCACAATTAATCCAGAAAACATTTCGGCGAACCATGACCTTTCGGCCATGAATAACCACACCAGTTTATTCAAAATTAATGAATTTATTTCCCTATATTAACAAAGCTAGCACGATATAAATGTGTCTCAACACCAAATGATATATGTAAATGAACATTAATAGCTGTCCATAACGGTGAAAAAATGCAATCTATGCAGCATTTGAATAACAATGCATTCGATGATAGCAACGCAAACCACTAAAATGATAATCTGTAATAGGCTAATTGCATACATTAGTCAGCATAACAAGGTCTCAAATTGCATCGTGCAACAAATGAATCCTCATCTAACATCAAATTAGCATCTGCATGTGGGACTTCATGCAAAAAAAACAATTTAGCAACATTAATTTGGAAAAACTCCTAACTAGGGCTCATATCAAAAATCAGCAGTTGGTTACCTAAAAAGAAAACACAATGCAATTGTACATTTTATCCTTTCATATTTACCAAATTCAATCAGCATTCAAAGAAGTCTTCGTCTCACAGGTACCGGTTGATCAGCATGGGACGGGGGTAAAGGGGCAGGGTGGACGGGGCAATTGCCTCACAGCGGCAAGATAAAAGGACAAAACTACTACTTTATGCAAAGGGACGAATCAAAGTTAAAGTCTCTAGGGTGAGAATTTCTTAAAGTCTCTTTCTCTCGATTAGAGAAAGCATCAAAGTCTCATTCAAAATGGCGTCGAACATCAATTGGCATCGTAGAAGATGGCAAAATGACGAGGTCGGCAAGATGGGCCATAATGTCTGCAATGTCTGCAATGTCTAATGTCCTCAATGGGTGCAATGGGTAATGGCTGCTTTCTTCTTGTGCACCAGGTTTAAATAATCAACAGTTCAAATCCAGTAGGGTCTTCCATTGGAGGGTTCATAGGTTGGCTTCAAATTGTCCAATCAAAAACAACAATTTACAAGCTTCTACCTAAGCCTACATTATCCTTGGAGTCGGGAACGTAAGTTGCAACATATTTTACCAATTAATTCACTTTCAGAGCTTCCATTGTCTGCACCTGCAGATTGACCTTGGAGCAAAGAAGAAGATGCCAGGCTGGCACGAAACCTTAAAGATAAGCATGTGAACCGATCTCACTGGAAAAGTACAGCTTCAAGCAAGAATACACGTTTTATTAGCACATTAGAAAAATACGAGCATCTAAACCGTGAGACAAGGCAACTAGGCCGAAGCCTCCACTAAAGTTATGCTAAGTTAAAACATTTCAAACAAGCAAATCATGGCACACGTTTATGGTTATGTCAGATTAGTACAATTCTAATACATCACGTTATATAAACCACGCTTATAAATGTTGGCGAACTACTCTGAGGGCACATTTGTCCCCTTACAATCTTTATTAGTTCGGTTAACGTCACACTTGATTATTGCAGCACTACGTTTTATGCGCTAATAAATGTAAAACCTTTGTTTCTGCGTCATCAATCCCTCCTCTGATGACTATTTGTCATCACACAAAACCATTCCCACAAATTGTATTCCATTAAAATTCTGTCAGTTCTCTTTGCCTTTTAGTTCCCCTTGTTCTTGCCTTGTATTTATCACGTTAGATTATAGCAAGCAATGTCATTTATCACCTTTTCAATCAATAGTGTCCATAAAACTTTTCTTTTCTATTGGTATCTCTTCTTCTTCGTTCTCGAGGCTAAGAGATACAAATTCGTCGGTCCAATCGTCATTGACTACATATGCCCATTCTGGACCGGAATATCTCCTGTTTGGTATCCTTTTCCTTTTCAATTTTGCATCTCTCTTTGATTCTGTCTCACTGGTACTTTCCTCTTTGGCCAAGTCTTTTCCTTCACTCGATGTTGGTACCACGACAGACACTTCCTTTTTTTTCTCTTTCACTCTTGGCCCTTCACTGTCGCTCAACGTTTCTCTAGTCCTTACTTTTACTGGTGATATACTTGGTCTTCTCTTTGCACTGTGTCCACTTGATGGACCTGTGATCTCTTCTGAAGAAGTTTGAACAGTTTCGTTCTGTTCTGCCTTGTCCCCTCCTTCTGGGGAGTCAATCAGGTTTTCCTTTTCTTTTTCTGTACCGTCTGCTTCTGGGAAAGCCCTCCTCTGATCAGGCTCTCCTGCTTCTTCACCTCTTTCGAGCCCTTTGTCACCGTTACTTTCTTCAGGCTCTTTGTCACTTTCAGCTGCTTCGTCGCTGTCTGAGGCTCCTCCTTGGCCTTCCCCAAGTGAATCGGTTGCTTCGTCCTCAGAGAATATTTCTCCCTCCTCTATTTCTGCCTGTTCGCTTCTAGTTCTGTTTTGCTCTGCCTCAGCGCTCGGCACTTTGTTATCAGGTACTGGCAGTTTCAGCGCTTCAACTTCCTCATCTGTGGGACACAACACTTTCTTTGTATGACTGGCGTGGATCCAGTTGGGAACTCCCGCACACTTCACAGCGGTAGTGGTCATCAGGATCACTTGGAAAGGGCCTTTCCAACGGGGTTCCAGACACGACTTCCTCACGTGCTTCTTTATCACGACCCAGTCACCTGCTTTCAGTGTGTGTCCTGGACCTTGGATCGGTGGCAAGGTGGTTGCTTCCACCTGGTGAGAGAAAGAGCGAACCACGTCAGCCAGACCCTTGCAGTAGTCTAACACCATATCATCTGTAATATTCAAAAGCGCGTTTGCGGGAACTGCAGGAAGTCTCATGGCCCTGCCCATGAGAATTTCGTGCGGGGACAATCCAGTCTTTCTGTCAGGGGTGTTTCTCATTGACATTAACACCAAAGGCAATGCGTCAGGCCATTTCAAATTTGTCGATGCACATATTTTCGCCATTCTTGATTTCAGTGTACCATTCATTTGTTCCACCAGTCCTGAGGCTTCAGGGCGATAGCTACAATGCAGTTTTTGCTCAATGTTCAGCGCTGCGCAAAGTAACTTTATCACCTCGTTATTGAAGTGACTTCCCCTATCTGACTCTAAAGAGATCGGGAATCCGAAACGTGGTATCAACTCCCTCAACAATAGTTTTGCAACTGTAAGGCTGTCATTTCTATGTGTGGGGTATGCTTCAATCCAGTGACTAAAAATGCACACAATCACCAACACATACTTCAGACCTCCATGCACAGGCATCTCAATAAAGTCCATCTGCATTCTGCTGAACGGGCCACCCGCCCTGCCAATGTGGCTCACGTTCACAACCGTTCCCTTTCCTGGGTTCATCTGCTGACAAATGACACAACGATGGCAAACTGCTTCTGCAACTTGACGGAATCTGGGGTTAAAACAATCAGTTTTGAACAATCTTATCATGGCATCTCTCCCTAGGTGAGCCTGTCCATGATAGAACCGCGCTAGCTGCGATAAGAGACTATTTGGTAAAACAAATTTTCCTTCATTTGAAACCCATAACTCATCTGGTCTCCTTGTACATTGTGACTTAATCCAGGAAACTCTTTCATCCTCCCTGACGCTATTCTGTAATGCTTTTAGCTCATCCATTGTATCCACGACCTTCAAGGCAAATGCTTCAGCTGGTTCGAGCTCTGGCTCACTTATCAAATTCCATTCATCCCTGAGCAATATACAGTTCAAGGCACAAAATCTTGCGACTTGATCCGCATATGCATTTCCCAGGGAAACATAGTCCTGTCCTTTTGTATGAGCACTACACTTTACCACTGCAATTTCGGCTGGCATCTGAATGGCGTGTAACAATTCCCTTATTCTCTCCCCGTTTTTCACTGGGGACCCTGAAGAGGTCAGGAAACCTCTCTGTGACCATAGTTGCCCAAAGTCGTGCACAATTCCAAACCCGTACTGACTGTCAGTGTAAATGGTAACCTTCATCAATGTAGACAGTTGGCATGCTCTTGTAAGGGCTACAAGCTCTGCTACTTGTGCGGAATAGACTCCTTGAAGCCAGGACGCTTCCAAGACACCTGTTACAGTACATACAGCATATCCTGCTTTCAAAATTCCCAACCCATCTCTTAGACATGAACCATCAACAAAAATAATATGGTCATTTTCATCAAGCTTAGTATCCCTAATATCAGGTCGGGGTTTTGTGCAAAATTCAGTCACCTGAAGGCAGTCGTGCTCGACGTCTTCAGCGTTCTCAATTTCAGCATTTTCACTGGGAAGCAAGGTTGCTGGATTCAACGTAGTGCACCTTTTCAGCTGCACATTCGGTGAGCCCAGAATTATTGTTTCATACCTTGTGAGTCTTGCTCCAGTCATGTGTTGCGTTCGGGAGGGGGTCAAAAGTATCTCAACTGAGTGAGGGACCATGACTGTTAATGGGTGTCCCATCACTATTCCTTCACTCTGAGTGAGGGTGATACCAACTGCTGCTACGGCGCGCAAACACCCTGGCAGTGCTGCTGCAACCGGATCCAAAGTAGCTGAAAAATACGCTACTGGTCTGTTTATGCCACCATGGGCTTGGGTCAAGACAGACAAGGAACACGCATCACGTTCATGACAAAACAATGTGAAAGGCTTTGTATAATCAGGCATACCTAAAGCTGGAGCCCTGCACATGCATTCTTTCAATTCAATAAAAGCGTCCATCTCATCTCCTTTCAGCTCAATTTCATCCAATGCATCCTTCTGGGTCAGTTTCAGTAAAGGCTTTGCTAGAGTTGAGAAGTTGGGAATCCATTAGCGACAGTAGCTCACCATCCCCAAAAACTTCCTCACCTCCCTCCTCGTCTTTGGTGGACTCATTTGAAATACACTTGTTATTCTTTCCTTCATTATTCTCCGTGACCCTTTCTCTATTTGATGACCCAAATATTTCACTTTCTTCTGACAGAACTGCAACTTTGAAGGAGACACCTTGTGTCCATTCCTTCCCAAATGGTTCAATAGGGCAATGGTGTCGGCTGTGCAGTCACTTTCTGTCTTAGATGCAATCAGTAAGTCATCAATGTACTGTACTAGGGTTGACTCGAATGGCAATTCTAACGCTTCCAAGTCTTTCTTTAGAATCTGATTGAAAATTGACGGTGACTCCGAAAACCCTTGAGGAATTCGACACCAATTGTAAACTCTGTCTAAGAATTTGAAACAAAAGAGAAATTGGCTGTCCTCATGAAGAGGCACCGAAAAGAATGCTTGTGACAAGTCGATGACTGAGAACCACTCGGCATCGCAAGGGACTTGAAACATTATCACAGCTGGATTCGGTACTACAGGGCAGCATTTAATTATGATGTCATTTATTTTCCTCAAGTCCTGCACAATTCGGACCTTTCCACTCGGCTTTATTAGTCCCATGATTGGTGAATTACATGGACTGCTTAACACTTCTTTCAGTACTCCCTGTTTTACAAACTCGTCAATGAGTTGGGCGACTTTCATGAGGGTGTCTTGTGCCATATGATATTGTGGGGTCTGGGGAAAGGTTACATTGGGTTTTATGGTCACTTTCACTGGTTCCACTCCTTTCACCAATCCCACCTCTTTTCCTGTCCTATCCCACACTTCCTTTCCGACTGTTTCCCGTAATTCAGCTGGAATATCTGCTTCAGTTATCATCGGAAAAAGGGTAATCAGAGGATATTCTTCATCGACAGTTTCCATCTCATCCCCTTCTACACTGTCCCCTTCTTCCCCATCACTGCTCGTCTGAATTCTAATTCCATCGTTCGAACACATAATCGAACATCCCAATTTGCACAATAGGTCTCTCCCTAACAGTGATATCGGGCTTGAGTCACATACCACAAAATTATGTGACCCTTGATAGTTACCAATTCTGACTTGTACTGGATCTGTGATTGGGTTCGTCAGGTGCCTGTTTGCTACTCCCACTACTTGAACTGTTCTCCCTGAGAGTGGCAAATTTGGTACTTCAATGCTCCTAACAGTTGAGCGTGTGGCTCCTGTGTCAACCAAGAATGAAACACAATGACCCATAACTCTTCCCTCCACATACGGACCCTTTTGATCAACTTCCAAGGATGCTGCAAGCACACAATTTCCCTCCTCATATGAACTTTCACTCTCCCATGCATTGTTTATTCCATTCTCACTGTGTAATGGGAACTGTTGTACTGTGCCATTTGTATTCATCACCTGACCCGAGACCTGTGGAGGAACCATCACTTGCTGCTGACGCATTGGTGCCAAAGGTATTTGCATTTGCTGATTAGGTACCATGGGAAACTGCTGTTGCATTGGCTGCATTTGCGTCATCTGCATACGGGGCATCTGCATCTGCTGCGGCTGCATGGGCTGTAATCCTTGCAGCTGATTTATGGTCTGGAAATTTGGGTTTGGACCTCTCATTCTCGGTCCCCTCATTGTCTGGAATGCATTGACATCATTGTTTTGCTGACCAACACCTGCACCTTCCTGCATCACCATCGGGCACTCGCGTTTCCAATGCCCGACGATTCCGCACACGTGACACGGCATCACCCTTTTCATTGCCTGCACACCATTCGGAATCGCAACAGTGTTCAAATCCGGACCATTACTCCCAAAGCCTCCTCTGCCTCTGCCTCTCGCCTGTGGCTGAAACACCATGTTTCCCTGCGGCTGCGGCTGCGGCATCTGCTGTTGGAACCCTTGCAACCCTTGCAAACCTGTCTGAGCTGCTTTAAGTTGCATCACCATCACTTTCTCTTTCAACCTTTTCTGTTTCACTTCAATTTCGTCGCTACAGTATTTCGCATAATTCAACACCTCATCAATCGGTTTCGACTGCCAACAAATCAAATGCGTCTTTATCATCTGACTTATCTCTGGTCTCAGCCCTTCCACAAATCTAAACACAAAATGGAGCATGTCCTTCGCCTCTATTGTTTCCGTGCCACTGTAGTTCTTGAACGCCTTCAACAACCTCTCATAGTAACCATGAATCGACTCTTTAGCCTCTTGGGCAGTCCGATCAATCTTCTGCCAATCCACATTTTTCGCGGCAACCTTCGTCTTCAAGTGCTCAATCACCTTATAGTACAAGCTCATTACCATAGGTGATGGTGCACCCATATCCCTGTCTCTCTCTGGTTCACTTGTCGGCCAACCTACAGCCCTTTTGCAGTCTTCCCACAAATCTGCCGGAACCACAATCTCAAAGAGGGTGTTCAGGTCTTCCCAAAGACATTTTGCAAGCTTCACAAACCTATCAGTCTGTTGATACCATTCAATCGGTTTCTCTCGCAGTTTGGGAAAATCATCCGTAAAAGACTGAATGTCGCTCCTGTGCCACGGTACATGTATTAATTTTCCCCCTGCTGTCTCCCTCATTGGTAACATTGTTATTGCATCACTACTCTGTGGTCTTTTCTCCTTGTGCTCTGGGACACTGTCTTTCTTCTTTTCCTTTTTCCTTGCCCATCTGCTCTCCCATTTGTCTAAGCACCTCCACACTTGTGCACTGTGCAGCAATTCTCTAAGGTGCGTTTTCATGCCTGCTGACCTCATATGTTCAAAGTCTGTGGTCCCGAAATCCAATCTATAGCTCCTGCTCAAGTGTTTTGTCTTGTCTATCTCAACCCCGTTTTTGTCAGCTATTTCTTGCAACCTTCTATGTACCTTGTTCACTTCTCTCGTAATCCTGGGACATAGATACCTCAGCTCTTCTTCCGAGTAGGACTCTAACCTATTCAAACCCATAGTCCCTTCCACCAATTCTTCTGCTTCCATGTTCAACCTGACCTTATTCAGATAGTCTTCTCCCTTCCCACTGGCTGAGCTTTGTGTGGAATTCAGACTGTTGAACCACTGCGTCAGCTGTTGCGCATTCAACCCCATCAGTGTAGCATTCACATCGACTGCCTTTGATGGTTGCGGACACTTTTCAGTGTTCGATGATAGCGGTATCATCAGTGGGGGACTCGACCTCACCACTGTTGACTGAGCACATATGGGACTAAACTCCATCAAGGACCCAGATCCAGTCGGCAGAGCCGCTATCGGAGTTGTCTCTGGAGTGTTTTCTATGCACCTCCTTTCCGTCCCACTCTGCACCATTGATCCTTGACCGCTCATACCTGAGTTAGGCTGAATGTACAAAGGTACCGGTGGACCTACAGTAATGGGTAGGGATATCGCATCTGGGTTCTGTCCATTCCCCAGGTTCTGAGGCATGTTCATTCCCACACTATGGGTCATCATTGCCGGCATGCCCGTCTGACTCCCCGTCATCTGAGTATGTGCGGTTCCCCCCTGCATCTGCTTTTGAGACATCAAAAGCTGGGTTGATTCAGCTTGTGCCAATGTTGGGTTGCGACCATTCTGTACTCCCATTACGGTTGGATCTAGAATCATTCCCGTACTGTTGTCACTGCTGTAGTACCTTGGGACCTGCGGCTGATAATTTTCTGCTGTTTTCAACATAGGCACATCTGGATATATTCTCCTAACCTGCGGTATCTGCGGGGTAAACAGTAAACTCGGGTCCTTAGATCCCGATGGCGTTTCTGAATTCGGAGTTTCATTATTCTGTACCGGTGCCGGAGGGGCAGAACTGGTACTTGGACCTTGTTCACTCTCTGCATAAGGTGGTGGATGGTCGTTCAGCAATTGCATGATGAACTCCTCATCCTCTGACTCGTCTTCTCTCCTTAACTTTTTCTCGTCCTCTCTATCTTTGGAACACCTCCTGTTTGTCTTACAGGTAGCTTTCTTGCCTGTCGCCTCTTCTTCCTTAGCAATTGCGGGAAACAATTTTATCCCCTGCAATATATCTGACCTCCACACCTTCTGTGCATTATCCCACCTAGCGTCCGCTAGTGTCTTTTCTACCTTTCTTATCCTGGTCTCGAACTTCTTTTGCTGTTGCTGTCTAGCCATTAGTTCCCAAATCGCTAGAGCCTCAAACTGTGCTGGCCTTGGAGGTACCTTCATGTCGTACATCGCGAATCTCAAATTCTCTAGGATCCTTATATTGAATGTCCCATGGATCGGGAACGCTACGCTCCCATGTCTCTCTGTCAGCTTGTGCCATTGCTTTAGCCAAAGGCACGGAGCTACCCCCCTTTCCTCCATTACAATGTAAGCTGGTGTACCTTCGGGTGGCGTCTCCTCTCCTACGCTCGCTTTAATGTAAGACTCCCCCTTCATCGCACTCTTTAATGCTTTAAAAAATTTCATTTTCTCGTCTTTTATTTCACAAAGTTTGTAATCAATAAGTGACTTTAATTCCCGGAATACTCTTCGCTTGCCTTTCCCCTTCCAATCGAGCCCCACGGACTGCGTCCAATCCGTGCGCGGCCCTTCTCTGCAACCAACCTATCCCAGCGCGGCTCCTAGTGACGTTACACTCACACACACTGCGGCTGACAAAGCCTCGCGGCTTGTCCTCCTTCACTCAGCTCCTCTCGTAACAACTTCTGGCATGTATCGCGAGCAACCAAATAATAATAAAACAGATCTGTCGGTTTACTACAGGAAGGGTAACACAATCGCTTCAGGACCTTAGGGATTTTTCACTAGCCTCGGCAGTTATTCCATCTTTCTCGGTCCCCACTTTCGCAAGCAAATCCTGACCCGCAGACTCTGCTCTCAACTTGTCAATGATCTATTCTAGTGCACTTAGAATTTGTCAAAGCCCGAAGTCGAAGTTTTCTTTCACTCCCTTAACACACGTACCGACTCGTTGACCACGCCCGGTCAACCTATTAAACCGACCAGACCACAACATAAAACAAGTGTCTCATACACTTTTCAACATACTCCGGAGTCTCTTGACCTCGCAGGGCCCGTCTCAACATCAACAACCACGTGGAAATTTTTCTGCACAAAGCGCTACATGCACATGAAGTTCGACGACTTCCCTACTCTCACACTCGGAGTCGCACCTCCGCTATTCTCTAAAATCCTCGCAACCTTTTCAAACAATCTGCGGCAATAAGCTGTGCAAGCGCAAAACCCTGACTTCACTCATACCGTCACTAGTACCGCCAACGCCGATTTCACACCTCCATTCTCTCCATTCGCAAGCTCCGAGATCCCGGGAAAGTCGCGGGGGACTTAGGGCATCATCATTCTCTCAATCTGTTTTACCCAAGAAAAATCGAATTCAACACCATATACCTCTCGAGTGGGGTCTCAAAGAGCGCAACCGTTACCTCTCGAGCGGGGTCCCAAAGGGCGCAACCGTTACCTCTCGAGTGGGGTCCCAAAGGGCGAAGCCGTTACCTCTCGAGTGGGGTCCCAAAGGGCGAAACCATTACCTCTCGAGTGGGGTCCCAAAGGGCGAAACCATTACCTCTCGAGTGGGGTCCCAAAGGGCGAAACCGTCCTCTGCTACGATCTACTGATAGAGCGTTCCGTCCTAATAAATTACCTGTATCTGGACGCTCTTGGGTCGATGAATCTTTTGACCAAGTGGGCTCTCTTCACCCGAGAGTAATCAATTTAATCAAATCAATAATCAATAACGAACATAAGCAATGCCCTGATCAACATAACACTTCACAATTAATCCAGAAAACATTTCGGCGAACCATGACCTTTCGGCCATGAATAACCACACCAGTTTATTCAAAATTAATGAATTTATTTCCCTATATTAACAAAGCTAGCACAATATAAATGTGTCTCAACACCAAATGATATATGTAAATGAACATTAATAGCTGTCCATAACGGCGAAAAGATGCAATCTATGCAGCATTTGAATAACAATGCATTCGATGATAGCAACGCAAACCACTAAAATGATAATCTGTAATAGGCTAATTGCATACATTAGTCAGCATAACAAGATCTCAAATTGCATCGTGCAACAAATGAATCCTCATCTAACATCAAATTAGCATCTGCATGTGGGACTTCATGCAAAAAAAACAATTTAGCAACATTAATTTGGAAAAACTCCTAACTAGGGCTCATATAAAAAATCAGCAGTTGGTTACCTAAAAAGAAAACACAATGCAATTGTACATTTTATCCTTTCATATTTACCAAATTCAATCAGCATTCAAAGAAGTCTTCGTCTCACAGGTACCGGTTGATCAGCATGGGACGGGGGTAAAGGGGCAGGGTGGACGGGGCAATTGCCTCACAGCGGCAAGATAAAAGGACAAAACTACTACTTTATGCAAAGGGACGAATCAAAGTTAAAGTCTCTAGGGTGAGAATTTCTTAAAGTCTCTTTCTCTCGATTAGAGAAAGCATCAAAGTCTCATTCAAAATGGCGTCGAACATCAATTGGCATCGTAGAAGATGGCAAAATGACGAGGTCGGCAAGATGGGCCATAATGTCTGCAATGTCTGCAATGTCTAATGTCCTCAATGGGTGCAATGGGTAATGGCTGCTTTCTTCTTGTGCACCAGGTTTAAATAATCAACAGTTCAAATCCAGTAGGGTCTTCCATTGGAGGGTTCATAGGTTGGCTTCAAATTGTCCAATCAAAAACAACAATTTACAAGCTTCTACCTAGGCCTACATTATCCTTGGAGTCGGGAACGTAAGTTGCAACATATTTTACCAATTAATTCACTTTCAGAGCTTCCATTGTCTGCACCTGCAGATTGACCTTGGAGCAAAGAAGAAGATGCCAGGCTGGCACGAAACCTTAAAGATAAGCATGTGAACCGATCTCACTGGAAAAGTACAGCTTCAAGCAAGAATACACGTTTTATTATCACATTAGAAAAATACGAGCATCTAAACCGTGAGACAAGGCAACTAGGCCGAAGCCTCCACTAAAGTTATGCTAAGTTAAAACATTTCAAACAAGCAAATCATGGCACACGTTTACGGTTATGTCAGATTAGTACAATTCTAATACATCACGTTATATAAAGCACGCTTATAAATGTTGACGAACTACTCTGAGGGCACATTTGTCCCCGTACAATCTTTATTAGTTCGGTTAAAGTCACACTTGATTATTGCAGCACTACGTTTTATGCGCTAATAAATGTAAAACCTTTGTTTCTGCGTCATCAATCACAATCCTGAAAAGGAGAACTAGTATTTCCTAAAATGAACAGTCATTTGCAGGACACAGATATATGGTATCATGTTTATCTATTATATGACTATACTTCATTACAGGAAAGCAAGACCGCAATTCATATCACCAACACACCCCACATAAACTATGGATATTTTTTAAAAGGACTTACATTGAACTTTATGATAATATACCTTTACTAGAACTTACTAGCTGTGTGTTGGTGAGTTAAAGTTTGCACTAAAGGTTCTACTTCTATATTAGAAATTTGCAACCATATTTTGGAGTGTTAACGCGTCCCTTTATGATAATTTATTACACATTAGGACTCGTTTTAGGCCAATGAATCTTTTGACCCAGTTGAAAGACACCTTAGGACGAGATAGCTAATCAATATGTCAATCAATACGTCAATAATATCATCAATATTTATTACCACAATGCATTTCACTTTAGTCAAAGACATTAATCGATTCAAGACACCACCATGACTTTGCAGTCATGAATAACCACACCAGTTTAGTAGAATTTTAAGAGTTTTATTCCCTATTAGTTAAAATTGTAAAAGTAGATGTGTTAATCTCATAACCAAGAAACAAAACAGCATAGTCATGATATGGCAACTCTGATAAAATTTAATTAAGGCAAGAATCACAAACATCAGAACATAACACAGCCTGTACATAGATCAACTTTAGCAGAGTGTCATCAACGCGTCAGTTCAACAAAGCATAGATTCAGTCGTTTCTATATTTGCGTCAGTTTTAGTGAACCCCTGTCCTACCCACTGATTAGCATTAGCATGTTGGTCTTCATGCAAAACAATTTAGAACCCCAATTTGGAAAACATTTAGCTACGGTCCCTGTCAAAAGTAAGCAGTTGGTACCTAGAAAGGAAAAGCAAACAGACAAATCACAATTGCATTGTCATAGTTACCCTCCAAGGTTTAGGTCAGCACTCAGGTTCAGTCTTTGTCTTCAGGGCATCAGTCGATTCGCCATCAGTTAAGACTCAGTTCTGGGGCAAAAGGGGCACTTCCCTCATAAGGAGGCAAAGTGTAAAATGGGCAAATCTAAGGAAGAGGATGGTTCTAAGAAAATCAGCAAAGTCACCAAACAGAGTGACAAAGTTTCTGGATAAAATCAATAGCATTCCCTAACCCACCTAAATGGTACATTCCCCTAAAATTTCATTGGTTTACGGTTATACCCCACTATCTTTACCCTATTAGAAAACAGATTATGTCATTAATCTTTCACCCCATATTATTTGACAGACATTTTATTGGTCCATGTAATTGACGTCTTCGGAGGTAGCACGTCCGGTATGATTTCATCCTTCTGTAATTCTTTGCACATCTTTTGGTCAGTAGCTCCATTGTCTTCACCGGTTTAAACGACCTTGTACATTACACTAATCTACACTGTTGCATTTCAGCTAGCACTCTCCTACAAGCAAAATGAATTTAATGAGAACGGATCCAATATGGTTACATTCAGCTTCTAGTTTGAAGAAACAAGAGGTCATGTCCTCTTGCGAGGTAGCACACTGCACGTTAGAAAAACACATTTAATATGAGAGCTAGACAGCTAAACTTCGGCTCATGCTAACTTAAGGCCTACAGGATTCATTTAGCATTATTGTAATAAAATAATCATTAGTAATTAGTACAAAGCCACACTTTAATATAATTTTTATCAACATTAGTCATTTCTATTAGTTCCCATATACATTGGCGGCCTCTCCCTGTGGTCACATTTCAAGTGCACGTTTAAGCAAAATACATTAATACAATTTCTAAGCGGCATTATCAAACATTAGTTCATAAATATTTCATGTTAATATAGATTATATAAGCTACGCTCTCTCAGGAGCAAGATACTAAGGATGTAAGCATTTTGCATGAAGTGTAATGGTGGGAACATGTATTTTGTGGAAAGGAATACCCTCTTCCTTATGTTAAAATTATACTACAAATCACTGTGGAGTTTCATGACTTTATAAAAGAAGGTCAGCCTCAGTTACTTATAAACTTGCTGTACTCCGTCGGGACTAGCCATGTCCTTATGATATACAGAAGTGGGCACGTCATCTCATATGTACACCGAAGAGTGCAGTCTCCTATAAGGTGTGGATGCCAGTAGGTACTTGTTATAGTTAGGACCAAGTTTCCAGAGGAAAAGCATTTTTTGTTTTGCTAATAACTTTACCTCCGTTTGATGAACCATCACAAAATTTTCAAAATTAGTTTGCCACTATCTTCAGCTGCTGTCTTGAAAGTGTTGGGAAAAAGGGAGGTCCCAAAATGAGGTTTTGCCATGCAATTTCCAATAAGGATTTTAGAGATGACTAGAGCCCAAATAGCTGGACGGAATTACACCAAATATGGCAGAAAGCTAGATCTTGGTGCAGAAGGATATCTTTTTGTAATCTGGTGTAAATCCGTTCAGTAGTTTTGGCGTTATTAAATAAAAAAGATTTATGTATATCTAGGAACACAGATCCACTGCGGCGGATCCACATATCCCCGCACCAAAAGCAATGCTGTGATTGGCTGGCCAAAATCTGACAAGGAAGTTGAGGCTGCTGTTTTGTATATCAGGACTCGGTCCCTGGGCCCAAACATTTACTTTGGCAAATGAATGAAGGGTTAAATGGAAGATGTACCCTGACCCCATGGGTGTGATAAAGGGGTCTGAAAGGGATCTTTTATGGCTATGAATTTTCAAAACATGTTTTGGAGGAAAATATTCAAAACACTGCTCCATGATGAAACCAAGGATTCTCTGGGAAACATTGGAAATGTGAATATTTGGTAAAATTTTACAACGGAAGGCAATAGACAAAATGGAACATCAGGGTGTGACTGTAGTGCTAAATGAGAAGTTACAAGCAAGAAAAATCTGTTTCACAAACTACAGGATTGGAGAAATGTTTAAGTCTATGCAAAAACTATAGTTGATTTTGAGTCAAGTGCTATGGGTAAAGTTGTTGATTTTAATTATTTTCTTAACAGGAATGAGGTGGCATACCTTGTGGTTAAATTTGATCAGTTTGACAATGCAGAGCAGATTAGACAGTCTGTTGCATGTTTTTTACTAGTGAAAGATTTATATGCTTGACAGCAACAGTTTCCAATTTCACTAACATATGCTGTTACTTTTCATAAATCACAATAAATCCCAAGTTTAAGTTTAGATGCAACTTTTATTAATATTGGTAGTACTATGCTGGTCAAATGTTGCTTTGCCTCGTGTTAGGCAATGTCTTGTTTGTATCTAGTTGCACTTGATGAGATCTTAGTGAACCCAGACTTGAATTGTGTTATGGAATACAACCAATTGAGAAGTGTTTATGCCCTTCATTTAGGACAGCGTCTAGGTTATGAGAAATGTTCCATTTGTCTAAAGCAGACAGATTCAGATCAGTGTAGTGATGATGTTGCAAAGAAGGAAATAAAAGAGAAAAAGGAAGTTGTTAAGAAACAAAAAAATTAAAATGATGGAGATGTAGGTTATCAATTGTCAACTCCCTCTGATGTGAACTGCTATGCTAATGTTGTGGTAAATGGTTTATTTGCTTTACCTCGTGTTGTAGATGGAATTCAGGAGACACAACAAAAGATATTGGCCCTCATTACAACCCTGGCGGTCAGTGGTAAAGCGGCGGTAAAACCACCAACAGGCCAGAGGTAAAAAAATGGAATTATGACCATGGCGGAAACCCCCAACATAGAGAGCCACTTTAACACTCCGACCGCCATGGCTTTACAAACAGCATGGCGGTCACCGCTAACAGACAGGCGGAAGACAATATACCGCCCACACTATTATGAGAAGCCAATCCTCCACCTTTTCCGGGGTGGATTCAACACAAACAAAAACACGTCGGAAACAGGACTTGGAAGGGGAAACACTCACCTCTACACACCCCACGAGGAATCAGGACACCATGGAGCCTGAACTCCAAATCCTCCCTGCGATAGTCTTCCTGCTCCTCTACCAGGAGCACGAACAACGGCAGCGACGACCACAGTGAGTACTGCACCTACAACACAGGGGTGGGGGGAGGAAAACGCAACACGCAATACTCCCACCCCCACCCTCACCCACAAAAACATACACACAAATACATGCTGCAACATTACATTTACGCCCCCCCACCCCCCATGGAAGAACGCAATGACAAAAGGAAAGGATTGTAATCATTGTAATCGAGAATAATCCATTAGTAAAAAATGTATATACACTATAAACAATTATGTACACCAAGAATTCAAGTCCAGGTACTGCACCTATATAGTCCGTGGACCCTGGGCCCAAAATGCATGGGTGAGGCCCACACTCGATACCCGATCGAAACGGAGAGAACACTGCAGGGGCATCAGATTGAAATAAAACAGGCACCTCAGGGGGAAGGGAAGGGGGGCACCTCAGCCAGATGAGTGCACGATGCCAGCTCCACGAGGGGGCTCCATGCCCATTGATGTATCCTGGGAAGTGTGAAGCCACAGTCTCTCAAGTCTCTCCAGTGGGTGGGTTGCCCACTGCTTTATCCTGGGGAATGCAAAGCCACAGTCTCTCAAGTCTCTCCAGTGGGTGGGTTGCCCACTGCTTTATCCTGGGGAGTGCAAAGCCTGAGTCTCTCAAGTCTCTCCAGTGGGTGGGTTGCCCACTGCTTTATCCTGGGGAATGCAAAGCCACAGTCTCTCAAGTCTCTCCAGTGGGTTGGTTGCCCACTGCTTTATCCTGGGGAGTGCAAAGCCTGAGTCTCTCAAGTCTCTCCAGTGGGTGGGTTGCCCACTGCTTTATCCTGGGGAATGCAAAGCCACAGTCTCTCAAGTCTCTCCAGTGGGTGGGTTGCCCACTGCTTTATCCTGGGGAGTGCAAAGCCACAGTCTCTCAAGTCTCTCCAGTGGGTGGGTTGCCCACTGCTGCATCCTAGGGAGTGCAAATCCACAGTCTCTCAAGGCTCTCCAGTGGGTGGTTTGCCCACTGCTTTATATCCTGGAGAGTGCAAAGCCACAGTCTCTCAAGTGGATAACAGTCTCCACTGATTCTGGAGGGGGCTTTGTACCCAGAGTGCTTCATCCTGCCAAGGACTGAGGTAGTGGATGTGACACTCCACTGACGGTGGTTCAACATGCAAGCTGCCCTGGCCCTTGGAACTGACCACCAGCCTCGTACGAATTACCACTGGGGATGGCAGCCATGTCTGCGGTGGTGCCATTGGCTCAGGATGTCGTGGGGCCGATGGCGGTGCTGGCGGCGGGGTCAGTAGCGGCAGTGCTTGCGGCGGTCATTGTGGCGGCGGTGCTGGTGGTAGCCTCACTGACTGCGGTCCATGTGGCTGGCTCACTGAGTGCCGTGCTGGTGGCTGGCTCACTGACTGCTGTGCTGGTGGCTGGCTCACTGACTGCCGTGCTGACGGCAATGTCAGTAGCGGCGGTGCCGGTGGCGGGCTCACTGACCGCGGTGCTGGCGGCGGTGTCAGTAGCGGCTGTGCTGGTGGCGGGCTCACTGACTGCGGTGCTGGATGCTGTGTCAGTAGTGGCGGTGCTGGTGCGGGCTCACTGACAGCGGTGCTGCTGAAGGGCACAGTGTCTGCGGTGCTGGTGAAGGGCTCAGTATCTGGGGTGCTGGCCGCGGTGTTTGTGGCAGTAGTGCATGTGGCAGTGCCGGTCGCGGTCTTGTCCGCTGTGCAGGTTGGCGGTGACATTGACTGGCCTTTCATTTTCAGGCCCTTCCCCACCTTGGATGGGGGCGCAGCTGTCTTGACACTTCCAACAATTGCCTTGCCTGAGCCCTTGGTGGCAGATGTTTTGGCCTTGTCCCTCCGGGATGTGGGCAACTTTTTCTGTTTTGGAGGTGGGGGAATGTCCTTAGCTTCGCTCCTTGGGACACTGGCAGCCCTGATGCTTGGCGCACTCCAAAATCCGGCGATTGCTGGCACTACTGTGCCTGGTGATGTGGTGGCTGACGTGCTGGATTGGGACCTGGAAGGGTGGGCCCTAGGGGACGGACGGGGTGGGGCAGGTGTAGGGAAGAGGTCAAGATTTTACAGGAAAATCTGGGACGGGTAGATGGAGGGGGTTTGGGAGTGGAGGAAGAGGTAGTGGTTGTAGGAGGTGTTTGTTTGCTGACTTTGGGTGAAGGTGCATGGGCTGGAGGCTGTCGTGAGGAGGATGGCTGTTGGGTGGGTGTGTGACTGTGTTTGTGAACTTTGGGAGGAGGGCTCACAGACACACTGGGAGAGGACACAGGGGATGTGTGAATGGTAGTGGGGGTGGTGAGTGCACATGAGCGGTGTGTGGTGATGGGCGTGCTGGTGATGGAGGTAGTGGCTGAAGATGTAGTGCATGCAAGTATGAGTGGAGACATGACAGGGAGTGAGGAGGGAGACGTGGAGGAGGGGGACACAGTGGAGGCAGTGGATATTGGTATGTGTGCAAGGGTATGATGCTTGTGTGAGTGCCTGTGGTATGTGTGGTGCTTATATTTGCCAGAGCCACCCTTGTGTGTTGAGGTGTGTGCATGCTGGTCTGATGGTGTGCTTGGGATAGGCTGAGGTACTGGGGATTGGGTCGGGTTGGAGGGGGGAGGCTGGACACAGGGACAATGGCTGCCATCAGTGCAGAGGCCAGAGCCTGAAAAGCTCGCTGTTGGGCTGCCTGGCCAGAATGAATGCCCTCCAGGTATGCATTTGTCTGTTGCAACTGCCTCTCTACACCCTGGATGGCATTCAGAATGGTAGACTGCCCAACAGTGAGGGTTCTCAGGAGGTCAATGGCCTCCTCACTGAGTGCAGCAGGGCTGACTGGGGCAGGGCCTGAGGTGCCTGGGGCGAAGGAGATGCCCACCCTCCTAGGTGAGCGGCCACGGGACACACGCTGAGGGGCTGCTGGGAGGGCGGTGCTGGTAGGGGGGTTGGCAGCTATACCTCTAGATGTGGTGGGCACAGAGGAGCCCGTCACCGCAAGGGAGCTCCCATCAGAGGAGGAGTCGGTGTCGCTGGTCTCTGCTCCTGTCCCCCCCGTGGAGCTCCCCTCGCCCTCCATCCCACTGGTGACTTCAGACTCCGTTGTCTCGCCCTCCAGGGCCATGTGGGATGCAGCTCCCTCCTGCTCCGGTGGCACAGCTCCTCCGCCTGATGATGCTAATACACACAAGAACAGGAAGACCACAAAAAGGGTGGGGGGAGAAAGAAGAAAGACATGTTCAGTGCATGCAATACCGCTACCGTTGGTGGACACTACAGACACAGCAGCCCTCTGCACCACGCCATGCACTTAGAGTTCCTTAAGTAATCACAGGGACATGGGGAACATGGCCTATGCCTGATTGCTGCACACATGGAAGTCACAGGAGCCTGACTAGGTGTAGATGGCTCTTACCACTGGTGGGGTTGGGGTGCCACTTAGCCTGCCTCATAAAGGGTCCTTGCCTACAAAGCTCGCCCTAGCCTAGGGGAACCCACTGCCCACCTCCCCCACCCAGACACCTCCAATGCACGCAGAGTCAGATGGATGTGACGGTACTCACCCCCTTGTGGCTGCTGTGATGCCCTCAAATGCCCATCCAACTCTGGGTATGCCACCGCCAGGATCCGGAACATCAGGGGGGTCATGGTGCAATGGGCACTCCTCCAACGTTGGGAGGCCATCCCCAGCTGGGCCGCCGCTGTCTTCTTGCTCCAGCGGCAAATGTCCTCCCATCTTTTCCGGCAGTGGGTGCTCCGTCTGTGGTGGACCCCCAGGGTCCGGACGTCCTTGCCGATGGCACGCCAAATATCCTTCTTCTGGTGGGCGCTGACCTACAGGAATAGTACAGGGGAAAGTGAAAAACTTTAACCGTCCGGACCATCACAGTCATTGTCCCACGTTCTCTCCCTTGCCCTGACGCACATACACTCACCGTCCGATCATGCAGGCCTCACCCCCCGTATCTTCCATCCACACCACTCCAAACAGGGATTGCCCATACAGCATGCTCACAGTGCACTCACCTGTTTGTCTGGAGGACCGTAGAGTAGTGTGTACTGGGGGAGAACCCCATCCACTAGTTTATCCAACTCCTCCGATGTGAAGGCAGGGGCCCCTTCCCCAGACACATGAGCCATCGTCGCTTCCAGACTGAGGTCACAGCAGCACTTGCAGTGTAGGTCCTCTCCTGTCGAAGATCAGGTATCAATTGAGT
The DNA here is from genome assembly GCF_031143425.1 of Pleurodeles waltl. Classification (NCBI taxonomy): domain Eukaryota; kingdom Metazoa; phylum Chordata; class Amphibia; order Caudata; family Salamandridae; genus Pleurodeles; species Pleurodeles waltl. The sequence goes on from NC_090449.1 coordinate 934,525,627, forward strand.
GAACAGACAGAAAATGGCGGTCACGTCTGCGGCACTGCATACCGTCACCGCCAGTGTACATCATCATAGGCTCCTGGGACCCAAAGGGCCCAATGTTGACCGATGCAGATTGCGCTGCGGTCTTCGACCGCCTACCGTGAAGGTGTTCAACGCCAGCGCAGTTACCTCATATCCCCTTGTCCCACATTACAGGTCAGGGGGCCACATGGCATTACTTTTAAATGCATCACACATATCTAGCCCTTGCATGCACAGAAATACAGTCACATAGCGGATTGACAAATGTGTGCAAAAAAAAATGTTTTTTTACTACCTCAGTGTTGGCTGACTCTGTGCTCGCTGTTCTCATCCATAGGGCATGTCCGCTGGGGCAGGTGAGGAGATGGCGGCATCCTCCGGTGTACAGACTGTTGGTGGACCTGTCAACAATGGAAGAGAGACATGTAAAAGTCACCCACAGATTTGATTGTGCCACAATCCAGGAACTGTGTGCCCAGTTGGAGCCAGACCTGATGTCAGCTATCCACCATCCCACAGGAATCCCCCCTCTAGTGCAGGTCCTGTCAGTACTCCATTTCCTGGCAAGTAGGTCTTTTCCAACAACAGTGGCCATTGCATCAGGGATGTCCCAGCCTTTGTTCTCAAACGTGTTGTCCAGAGTGTTGTCTGCCCTGCTGAAACACATGCGCAGCTACATTGTGTTCCCTCAGGTGGAGGATTTGCCTACAGTGAAAAGTGACTTCTATGCCCTGGGACATATCCCCAACATCATAGGTGCCATTGATGGGACACATGTGGCCTTGGTCCCCCCGCAGGAGTGAACAGGTGTACAGAAACCAGAAGAGCTACCATTCTATGAATTTGCAGATGGTGTGTTTGGCCAACCAGTACATCTCCCATGTGAACGCCAAGTTTCCAGGCTCAGTGCATGACACTTACATTTTGAGGAATAGCAGCATCCTTTATGTGATGGGGCAAGTCCAGAGGCACCGTGTGTGGCTAATAGGTGAGGACAAGGACCTTATACCCTGTGAATAGTTGTCTGGGTCTGGGGTTGTCCCTAAGGGTTAGTGTGTGTCTAACAGTTATCCCTCGACATTTGCATGTGACTCTGGTTACCCAAACCTGTCATGGCTACTGACCCCAGCGAGAAATCCCAGGACAAGAGCAGAGGAAGGCTACAATGAGGCACATGGGCGAACTAGGAGAGTGATAGAAAGGACCTTCAGCCTCCTGAAGGCCAGGTTCCGGTGCCTCCATATGACAGGTGGTTCTCTGTACTACTCACCAAAGAAGGTGTGCCAGATCATTGTGGCCTGCTGTATGCTGCACAACTTGGCTTTACGATGACAGGTGCCTTTTCTGCAGGAGGATGGTCCAGAAGGAGGTCTTGTGGTAGCTGTGGAGCCTGTGGACAGTGAAGAAGAGGAGGCAGAAGAAGAGGATATCGACAACAGAAACAACGTGATCCAGTAATACTTCCAGTGAGACACAGGTAAGAAGACATCACTGCCTCCTAAATCTGATAAAATTGTTAGACCTATCATATGTCTGTCACTTTCACCCAGTGTATGGACCCTGACCAGTCACTTTGCCTTTCCATTTCACAGATGTGGGTCCCACTGTGTGACCTCTGCTATGTTACCTCATGGACTAGAGCTGTGTGACATAGGTATGTTGATAATACAATGGACATTGCTATTTTCCTCAGTTATTGCAAATACACATTTTTGAAAGCACAGACTGACTCCAGCTTGTTTTGTGATTCAAGGGTGTTTATTTAAGTGCAAACTAGTGGAGGGGGTTGTAAAATGGTCAGGGGTGATGGTGGAGGAATGTCCATGGCAGAGTCCAGTTATTTGTCTCACAGGTGCATTGTCCAAAGGGGCTTAGGAAGTGGAGCTAGGGCAGTTTAAGGATGGACAGGGTGACAAAGTGGGACAGAAGGATGACATTCAGGGTGGTTTAATTTCTTGGCGGGGGTCTTGGCATTGTTCTCTGTCTTTGTCCTGGATCTCAGGGACTGTTTGCGGGCTGGTTCTCCATCTGCAGGGGGTGGGGTGCAGGTGTCGTGGTCCTGTGGCGGTGCCTCCTGTCCACTAGCGCCGGCGGAGGTGGTGGGCAGTTCATCGCCCAGGCTAGTGTCAGGGGCCCCTTGTTGTGTCACAGTGTCCCTCCTGGTGTTCACAAGGTCCTTCAGCACCCCTACAATGGTGACCAGGGTGGTGTTGATGGACTTGAGTTCCTCCCTGAACTCCAAATACTGTTCCTCCTGCAGTCACTGGGTCTTCTGAAACTTGGCCAGTACCGTTGCCATCGTCTCCTGGGAATGATGGTACGCTCCCATGATGTTGGAGAGGGCCTCGTGGAGAGTGGGTTCCCTGGGCCTGTCCTCCCCCGTCGCACAGCAGACCTCCCAGTTCCCTGGTTTTCCTGTGCCTCTGTCCCCTGAACCGTGTACCCAGTGCCACTGCCCCCAGGTCCCTGCTGGGTTGGTGGGTTTGCCTGGGTTCCCTGTAGTGGTGGACACACTGCTGCTTGACGTGTCCTGGGGACAGAGGTATGGGTCCGCTGGGTGGGTGCTGTGCTGGTGTTTCCTGAGGGGGGAGGCTCTACCCGGATGATTTCCTCCGCGTGGATTCGTGAGTCGTGATAGTGTGGGCGTATTCCTGTTGGTGTGATGGGGGAGGTTTTGTTATCGCCAGTTTATAACTGACCTTTGGTGTGGCAGACTTGTGTGGATGTCTGGATTTTGGCTGATTCTGAGTTGTGAGTCGTAATAGCTGTAGTGGATTTACGCAGCCGCAGCGGTGTGTTGGAGGTCTTCTGCACGGCGGTAAGCGGCATTTACCGCCAATGTTGTAATGAGGGCCATTGTGTTCTGCACTGTGCAGTTTGTTTAATCATCTGCTTACTGAAAGAATGAAAATAAATTCTGCATCAGTAATTCGAGACACTGTAGATCTATGTATTTGATCTCTACAGTTTACTTAAAATGCTTAAGATGATCCACAGGAGCTTTTAATGGTGATGTCTGGTGTCTTAGAAGAAGAAGAAATACCTGTAAATGACTTGTTCCAGCTAAGTTACTTGTGGTACCATGGATGTGAAGATTGCCCATACATATCAATTACACAAATGGAATCAGATCTTTTTACTTATCTAACGTTACCAAATTCCAAAAATGTAAGTTTTGACACATTACTGAAAAAAGCTACTCAACAATGTATGTCCAAATTGTCGAATAGATGTTCTGTCGACTTTACATGTAGCAATAAGTGGGAGCATGTTATGTTAATGCTACAACAATGCAGAACAGATAGTAATAAATTATATACTGAGATTACTAATTTTTAAAGCAGGACACATTTCTATTTCTGGTAAAACCTACACTAATGTTGCTATCATTTTTCACGAATACTTTAATTTTAAATCTGGCCATTACACTGTAGAAGTGGATGGATAGAATGTAATGCTACAAACCTTAAATGTAGACAAAGATTGTCTTGGAAGTTACCAAATTCCTATCTTTTGTTTTTGGTACCAAAATTCTAAGGAAGGTCACAGTAATACAAGTGGAATTGTCTAGTTAGTATAGATGCATTATCAGGATTTATTACATCATGCAGCCTACCAAGGGGGATGTCTTTATAAGGTTTTGCCTTTGCTGGTGACCCTTATATATGTAGTAGTACTTCTAATATGAAGTTATCATTTTCAGCATATGGGTCTTTTGATTAATAGAGCAAGTATAGGTAAAATGTTCATTTAAAAAATTGGGGCGAGTACAATGTTTGGAGTTGCTAATTTATAGTGACATACTGTGCATTTGTGGGATTTTTTTATAGTCTATACGATTGTTTTTTCCCACTTTTTAAGGATGATACTTTATGCAATACATCATTTATCTTTTACAGGTATAAAAGCTAACAACAGTTAAAAAAAGGGAAAATGAAATGTTTATTCTTATTGTAACAGCATTACAGCTATATAATGAAGTTATGCATTGTTAATAATTCTAAGGGGCCTCCACCACTGCTATGTAATTTTTTTACATAGCAGCAGCCCATTCAGTGCTCCACATTTACAAAGTGACGCATTAGGCATAATGCATCACTTTTCCATGTCCTGCCTCGTTTTTTATTTGCACTACAACTGGCTGCGTCAGGTAACAATTATCATATGCAAGGTAGGTGTTAAAATCCAACGCAGAACTGATGCATCCACATTTATAAGTTTTTAGGAAAGTGAAGCATCATTAGCATTGTAGCCACGGTTCAAAGTGAATCAAAATTCCTGTGCATCGGCAATGCAGGTGTAAAAACAATGCATTGGAACTGCTACATAAGCAGAACATATCTAAAGCACTTTGGCAAGTTCAAGTATGCCATGGAGCTACTCCTTCTGCATCTTGGAGCATGAAGAAGATGACAACCACCACCAACAACATTACCACGGAGGCAGCACAGGAGAAGGGAGGGGACATACCATCAGAGGCCTAGCAGGGATTATCACCTAGTACAGGCTCAGGAGGGAGTCCATTGTCCAGCTCTTGTACTAGATTCCACCAAGGTTGCAATCAGCATTTCAGAGGTGCACCAACAACCCTCTACAGGCCAAGCTGATGACAGTACTCCACATTCTGGCATCTGGCTTATTCCACACCACCACAGCCAGAGTGGCAGGAATATCTTAGCTATCATTACCTGCATTACTACCCTCATGCTTGATGCCATCATAAGTCTTACACCCCAGTAACTCATGTTCCCCCACACACAGCAGAAACAACTGGAAAACAAGCAGGGCTTCTATGCCATTGCTGGATTTACACATGTTGGGGACAATGGACTACAGTCATGTGGAACTGGTGCCTCCTGTTGCTACAGCTCACATGTACCACATTCCATCAATGTGCAGGGAATAGTGAACCATCTGGGGATGTGTATCAGTGTGCTGGTAACATACCCTTGACGTGCTCATGATGCATGCATCTTTAGAAATTCCATCATAAATGAGCGCTTCCAGAGTGGGAGATATGGGAATGACCTACTGGTTATGGAGTACATAGGAAGCACATGACTGACTTAATGACAGTAAATTGTGTTGGATTAAATAGCCATATTTGTTTTGGGCTAATGAGACAGTGTATCTGTAGCAGAGGTGGGCCTCATACTTGCACCATACTGCATTGCGCATGGCTCATGTGTAGAAAAATCCTCATTTACAAGAGGACTATGCTGCTGGAGCATTAATTTCCATGATGCTTTGGTGGAGAAGATCTCTCAATCATATCTATGAGGTAACACAAATTCACCCTGCATGCCCATGCATGGCCTCATAGATTTGAAGTAGGCCAAAGCAGTGCAAAGAGTTGCGTTGCCTTACTCTACGTCAAGGATGTTTTCCATGGGCCTTGCTGTGGCTTTTCAAATAAAACACCAATGGGCTTTGGCACATACCCAGATTTTCAAGGATTTGAAAAACTGGAAATGTGTAAAAAATATGTGTGTCCCCAGTGGAGGTGTAACAAGGAGAAATTAGTTTATTTCCCCTTGTCATTTACTCCTTCTCTGTGAGCTGCATTATGCAGCACACATAGAACGGGGAAAAGCCTACATTGACTGTTCTTCTGCAGGAAGGTGTCCACAATGCAGACACAGCTGCAACATGGTTCAAGGGTGTCTGTGTTGGTGCTAGTCACCAATCTGTGATCTTGCAATTGAAGAAGGTTCATAAATGCTCTGTATTTCAGTAAGATGGCACATTTCTGCCCTTACCGGCTGACACAATGGAAGCACAGCTAACTGTATTCCTATGCTTCCTTGTGGTAACAAGTTGTAAAATGATGCCCTATATGTGTCTTGAAATGTTGGAAAGATCCTCAGCAATGCACCACTATGTAAAATTACAACACCATGTGTAAGGAAGGGGCTCCATTTCTGTGTGTGTGTGTTCACAGGTACCTCTCATGGCCATGAGGCATGTCATGTATCCAAAACCTTTGAAGCTGAGAAAGTTTCCAATTTTTTCCCTCTCCTGGTCAAGTGTACAATGAAAAATCACTATAGTCATAATATACACACCTGCCATCCATGTGCGGATCATTTTGTGTCACAGAAACATACTCTATAGACCCTTATGCACAAAGTACAACTGGTTAGAAAAATTAACATGTTTTAGTTCAGAAATGCCAATAGTAGTCCCATACAAACACAGTATAGGAGTGGGAATAAAGTGTCCCCTCAATGGCTAACTGACTCTCCATACTAGTAAAGATTCACCATGTGCATGGCATTGGCACTCACAAGTATTACAATTAGTGTATGTATCACACGGGCCAGTGTACTTGTAGTTGTAGTACAGTGTCAGTCACACCAAAAATGAAAGTGAGTGTTTGCCAAATAATGTAAGTGTACATCCTATACTGGTTGAAAAGTGTATGAGTCAATCAGGACACATAACAGAATGTATATGAATGTGGGCACATCAACCATCATTACCATCATTACCGTTGGTCTTTTAGTTGACCAAGGATAAGGTCTGCAGCCGTGGGTCATGACTCCATATGCGCAACCCCAGACGGATGCCCAGTGGAGTTACAACCACACATTCAGCAGGACCCGGTGCATACTGCAGTGGACATTGGAGTCCATAAGTCATGCTTTCAGTGTCTCAACATGTCTTGGGGAAGATTGTTCTACCCTCTCCCCATGGTTAAAGATCATGCTTGTGTGCTGCAAATTGCACAACATATGTGTGCGGACCAATGTCCCATGGGGTGAGGAAAATGAGGACCATGAAGGCCTGGAAGATGATGATGAGGAAGATGGGGAACAACACCAAAATGTACTTAAAATTCCTGGGTCACGGCAGAGAGACCAGAATGTGCAGAATTTTATTGCAAATGCATGAGCCTCAATAAGGGATCATAAGGTATAGACCACATGAAAAAAGAGGACTAAAATGACAATAAATTTAAGAACACTACCATTGTGTAAGCAATCTTACTTCATCAAAACAATTGGCACACAACAAAGGTATGTAGCAATGTGTAACAAAAACCACTGGACAACATCTTGTAAATCCAGAAATGTGTGCATGACCACAACCCATGCGAATGCATGTCCATTTGGAAAACAGACACCAAACAAAGATAGCAATTTGGCACAGTTTGACCAGGTCATGATAAAGTGTGCTGCTGCAGTGTTCTGACCATCAGACATCCTACCATAATGCAAATGGTGTGTTAATATAAATAGTGTGCAATGACTCTGAGTGTGTTGGTCATTTAGCCATTTGCACAGCCTCATACTTGTGGAGGATAGTAGGGTTAACTCATAGTCTAGTGACTGTGAACAGAGGCACATAGTATGTAAATGAGAACACAGTCCAACCCATACAGTCTACGTGTGCTACATCAGTGTCTGCAGGCACACATAAAATCCATTATGACATGTCATATCACACATATCAAAGCGAAATTCACAACTGTGCCAGTGCCAGCTTGGCTACCTAGTGCCAATGCTGTCACACTTAATACACTGGGCAATGATGCAAGTGGAACAAGCAGGGATGTATCTTACGATGTTGGTTTGTTCCACTCAGATACAAACAATGGGTCACACTTACAGCTACAGTGATGTGTGATTGTAAAAACACAACACAAAGAATTAGAATATAAAACATTTGCACAGAAGCAATGTCTATATGTAAGGTAAATAAAGTCGTGGCACCATGGCTTGATGCATTCAAGGTCATAGTGGCAGAATGTGTCAATAAATGCCCAGGTGACCATCTTGTGTGAATGCATATGCATTTCCTAAATTGAAGGAACCACTCAAATTAGTAACATAGTGTGATGCATACCAATAGCAAACATAACTCCTTGGAGTGAATTAGACTTGTTTAGACCAGCCAATCTGGCCTCATGATCAGAAAAATATAGGAAAAGAATTGAGGCAAATACTAATTCACATTGGCACTGCACATGTGCCACACAGACCCAGGCCCATCCAACAGATGTGTGTGTACCACCACATATGGTGGTTGTTGATTATCACTCTATGGTGACTGTTGGTATGCACATACAACATGTGCCAAATATGCCTAGCCACATCCATTGCACATCTAGACTGTCAATCTGTCCCCTTGATGCCACATACACTGTAGACTGGCTGAATCAGCCTGTGTATGTCACTCCCTGAGTGGGTAATGCATCCACAAGACATAAAAGGATAGCAATGTATACAGATATGGGCCTATGTACCACATGGTGGTGCTGATAGGTGTCTCACTAGTTGTAGACCTAAGCTGGCACAAGCCTCTCAACCATATCCATGAGGCTACGCTAAGTCAACCTGTGTGTCTCATCCTGGCATCATAGCTATGAAGTAAATGAAGGCACTGCAATAGGCTGCCTTTGTTTACTCTGTGCCATGGATGCATTGCAGGGGTCTTGTGGTTTTTTTTTCAAGGCAACACCCATGGATATTCAGGATGACTCAGGTAAACTTATGGATATAAACCTTGTGCTGTAGAAAAGGCGTATGCCTTCACCCAGTAGGATGTCAAGTTGCATCATAGTTCATATTCAGGATGACTCAGCACACATGGAAATGGAAAGCCCAAGAAGCGGTTAAAACATTTCTCCTTGTTACACCTCTCCTGGGGATGTGTAAGGTTTTTAACCTTAATAACGTGGAGGAAAATGTTTTTTGGTCCTTGTCATTTCCTCTAGCTTCATATGCTGCATTCTGCACACACATAGGAATGAGGAAAATGCCTAAAGAGATTGCTGTCATGCTGGGAGGTATCACTTTCTGCATAAAAACATTCTTCTTGCAATGCAGGCACCCTGGCACTTTGGTGCCAGGATGCCTGTGTTGGCGCTAGGCTGTTTGAAGTGCATCAGCACAAGGAAAGAGCATAAATGCCCCATATCTTTGTAAATATGGGGCAGTTTAGCCCTCTCCCTTTCATGCAAGGCAGCACATCAAATAGGCTTTCTGCCCTTGGTTGCTTCAAAGATTAGTTAATAGGCCTCTTAACATGCCAGGCAATTGGAACTTGCTACTTTGAATATCCCAGGATCTGTATTATAGAAGTGCCCAGGGTGGGCAATGGGCATTTGCTTGCTTTGTGCGCTTCTGGGGCACTTTGGCATCACATAAGGGGCTGCAAATGCTTGTGTAGCCCGTTAGGTAATATTGATTAGTTTGGTGCAATTATATCACGTGCACTATCACAAGAGCGCTCCCTCATTTGCAGAGACCCCAAGCAAATGAGGTAATTCCTTTGCCTCTGAGGCTGTGCCATGTTATAGATGCAAGTGCAGAGGCATAGAGGATGTCAGGAGGCACACTGACAGAGTGCCATCTAAAAGGTGGTGCACTGTCAGTGCACCCCTGATGGCAGCCCCTGGATGGGTGAAAGTGAGTCCTATGCCCCCCCTGACATCCCCCTACCAGTGGATCTGTAATCCCCCATACAAAATGCAGGCATGTTGTTGCCTGCATAGTGAAACATGGAGTGCTGTTACAAAAGCTTCTCCATTTTACACTTGAATGCACTTCTCCCAGGAGCAGCGCAAGTTTGTAGCAGCCCTGAGGGAAGTGCATTCAATGTAATAGGCTGCAGTTTATCAGTTTGCACAAGGTGCACCTCTTGTAAGGTGCGCCATGGCTCAAAAAGAGAAAGTGCACTCTATGCATATCAGGGTCCCAATAATGCATATGTGCACTGTCAACCTACACATGCAACACATTCAAAGGCATTAAGCATGTCACCTCATATACCACAGGCAATACACTGATTCCAGGTATTGTTTCCATGCATTGCACAAAACACTACACGATAAAACACACACTTGGCACATTGCTTCATTTTAAAGAGAAGCATTAGCGTAATGCGTGATGCATTGCAACTATCGCATCAGCCAGATGTCACACATTCATGCAGATGCATACAAAATACAGCATTGTGCATTATCATTCATTGAGTTAAAATCACATATTGTCTATTTTTCCATGAATGCATGTAAAACAAGCATTTGCAATCCACTAGGGTCTCGCATTTGTCGGAGTTACAGCTGTTCACAGTTGTACACTCCCAACCGGATTTTTCTTGCATTAAAAAAAAAAAAAACACTAATAATACCTATCGGCAAAAGTACAATTAACTGAGTAACAAGGTCGCTAGTATGCGAAGCGCTGGACTTCTGCCCAGCGAGATCGCGCTGCGAAAACAGAGAAAAAGTAGTCCACAAACCCAGCGTGTCTCGCATGTTTTCTGTACTTGGTCGCTGCGCTCGAGGAGGGCTAACCACCGGAAAAGGCATGATGTATGCGTGCCTTCCACTAATCAAAAGAAGCAGATTCTAACAGGCAACCCAACTTGCCAATGAAAAACACTACTGTGACGTCGACAGGGCTCCGAGCCCTTTTCTAATACCTAAAGCGTCTCACTAGCGATACGCATGCACAAGCGCATGCGACGCAGGCTCGACCCTAAAAAATTACACATCAGGTGAAAATGTGACACATCTGCCAGGGAAATGATACAATGGCTCTGCCATGCTGCAAACCAGTGTGAAGTTACTTTCACTTTCCCATACATGCTTTTTGTCTGTGCTTGTTGGAGGTTGTGTCTTGTGGTTGCTGGAGAGTGTGGAGGTATTTATTTGTCTTGTTGGTGTCTGTGCCGTCTCTATTGTGTCCCTAAAGTCTGTTTTTATTATTGTGATTGTTATTTGAATTATTTAGACCAGTGTATTGTCATGTGTCGCTCCTTTCGGGGTTCTCTATTGTAAGGGGTAGTTGGGGGGAGTCTTAGGTTATTGCTATTTGGGGATTTTTTGGGGGAGGGATATGTCTAGGAGGGGCAGAGCACGGAACATGTCCTAGCAGGAGTTTGGGGGATTCCTGTGGCCAATATCCCACTAAGTCTCAACATGACTGCCAGTGGGGGTCGGGTATTCCAGGGCTACTCAACCCTGGACCGGAAGATACAGTGGGAGAAGGTGCAGCAGCACTTGCAGAGGATAGTCAAGATTGTGCGTACAATGCATCAGCTCAAGTAATGCATCAGCTCAAGGTAGATGTTGTCAGGCAGGAGGCTGACCCCCTTGATTACCTTGGAGTTAAAGTGGGGGAAGCTGTTGGTAAGTACACACAAGCTGCGAGTTTCTAGCTGAGTCTCATTTCCTAATATATGATTTATCGTCCATGACTACAAAGGTCACATATATATTATGGTCAGAAAGCCATACCTCCGCCTAACTATGTTGATAAGAAGAAGCATGCAATAGAGGCATTTTAATACTGGATTGGGATTAGTCCACAGAGACCATGTAATGCATGCCAGTCCCAGAGGTGCTTCTTGCCTCACCAGCACTGTACATATAGTGTTGTTACCGGACATTCCAAGTCATTACTCAATCACAAATGTGTGTGCCAAACTCTATGGCCTCATGCCCATAAATTTGGCACAGGGCAGTTCAGGCAGGCTTCTTGCTGTACTGCCCTGCATCAAATGGAAAGGTCAGTAATGAACCATATTAATGACATACAAGGCATTCATGTCCTTTCTGCCTGTACAGACACACAAATTGGTGCCTGTAATGATGGCATGATTGTTTTTGTGCCGAAAGGAACACCTTCTTGCACAAAAACAATCAATGGAGCCATTTTATTCTTTCTATGTGCGATGCAGAATGCAGCACACATACGAACCAGAAAAGACACAATGATAAATAAATACATTTCTTCTTGTTAATCCTCCCCTGGGAAAGCGTGTAATTATGTCGCCATCCCAGGCTTATAGATTCTTGTGAATCTGGGAATGTGTCAAAACCCATGAGTGTTTCTTAGGAAAAGCCACTGAAATTCACAGGAAATGCCTCCTTGATGTACAGTAAGGATATGCAGCGCTTTGTGCTGCCTTGGCTTACTCCATATCTATGACAGCATACAAAGTCACACAGGGTGGCTTTGCATCGCTTCATACCTATGATTGAGAGGCCTTGAGCCACCATAGCGTCAGAATAAAGGTGATGCTCCGGTGGTGTGGGCTCTAGTAAATGAGGGCCAATGTATGGTACAGGTGAACAAACCCACATGTAATTATGTCCAAATGTTTCACAGGCTGTTTGTGGCACATCTGAACATTTCTCATACATGTTGGTGTGCAGATGTTCCCAGTTCCTCATTGTGCCTGTACAGAACATAGGTGAACAATGTCTATTTACTGTGCTGCATTGACATGCACTGAGCTCAGTGAAGGTGAGGAACAATCATGTCTACTGTCTGATGTGTATAGCATTGTGTTGGACATGCATAGATATGATAAAGGCACAGCTATTTTAATACCTTGCAAAGTGTGGCATGTCAAACATTAGGACAGACACATGAAAGTCAGGCACCCTTGGCCTATTTTGCAAGTAGTTATGTATTTGTACTTGGTTCACAATCTGTGCATCAGATTCCTGATTAGGCACAACATATCTATGTACACTTCAACTTGCCTTACATATGGGTAACATTAAGTCATGTCACCTGTGCCATTTGCCTCATGTTCAACGTGCACACTTACATAGACAATTGCTAATTCAATGTACTGTGCCTTTAATGTCCACAGTGTATGGGTCCTACATTTACAGTGCAATATACCATGTTATGTCTTGTAGGTGGACCTAAACCCTATACAATGTCTGAAGTGGACAGCTTCAAGGATACGGATGCTACAGGTGAGGGTTAGCTGAATGGTTACTGTGTTGTATAAGGATTTTGTGAGATGTTCGATAATGTTTGCAATGACAAGTTCAATAGGCATCCCAATCCAAATGGAATATTTTGTTCTGGACTTGGTGCATCATTAATGAAATAGGTCAAAGCTGCATGTGCATCAGATAGTGACTAATGTCAAGGTGAACGTGTTGCTGATCTATGCAGGCCCACATGATAGATGGGGTGTGTTAGAAATGGAGTCTCTGGTTGGCAGTCAGTTTGCACTCTGTCAAAGCAGGGACCATCACTCTAGTCAGGGTAAGGGAGTTACACTCTTAAGACAACCCCTGCTCACCCCCCTTGGTAGCTTGGCACAAGCCGCCAGGCTGATCTGAAAGACAATATGTAAAGTATTTGTACCAACACACACAGTAATACAATGAAAAAAATACAAAATGAACATCACACCAGTTTAGAAACATAGACAATATTTATCTGAATCAAACAAGACTAAAATGACAAAAATCCACCATACACAAGTCAAGATATGAAATTTCAAAGTAAAAAGAGTCTTACTCCATAGAAAACAATGGAAACATTGTTGTTACACAAAGTACCTGGTTTGCGTCTAAAATAAAGCTGCACGGGTGAGTGTGCATTGGAAAAGTCAGCGATGCATTGATTCCGTTCTCACCAGTGAGGCCGTGCATCATTTCCTCTCTGGTCGGGTAGGCAATGCATTGTTTTTCTCCCTGGAAAGAGAGGGATGCAGTGATTTCCAGACAGGGCATCTCAGATCCACGCAGGTTCACGATGACTTCGATGTCCAGCGAGAATGCATGAGAAATACAGTTGCACAGGGTTAGAAAACTGCGCTGTGTGGAGTTTGTGTCATTATCAGCAGCCACAAGCGTGTGTTACGTTGTTTCTCCAGCGGTGATGCAGATGATGTGTTAAAATCAGCTGCGAGGCGGGTAGTGCATCATTTTTCAGCATCGTTGCAGGTGGTGCATCAACATTTTCCCTGCTCGGCTTCCTGTTTTTGGATTTCCACCCTTCTTCTACCAGCTTCAACATTCAAGGGCCCAGGGACTGGATAGGGCACCACTTGGCAGGGCAGGAGTCTCAGCAGTCTGAGTGCTGGCAGAGGAAGTCTTTGATAGCCTTGAGACTTCAAAACAGGAGACAAGCTCGCTCCAAGCCCTTGGAGATTCTTCACAAGCACAAAGTCCAGTCTTTGTCCTCTTTCAGGCAGAAGCAGCAACTGCAGGCCAACCCAGCAAAGCATAGTCACAAGCAGAGGGGAAGTAGTCCTCCTCCAGCTCTTCAGCTCTTCTCCATGGCAGAGGTTCCTCTTGGTTCCTGAAGTAATCTAAAAATCTGGGGTTTTGGGTCCACTACGTATACCCTTTTCTGCCTTTGAAGTAGGCAAACTTCAAAGGAACGTCTCAGTTGTTCACAAGATCCTGCCTTGCCCAGGCCTGGCTACAGTGACACACACCAGGGGGTTGGAGACTTCATTGTGTGAGGAAGGCACAGCCCATTCAGTTGTAAGTGACCACGCCTCCCTCCACTCTAGCTCAGATGGCTCATCGGGATGTGCAGGCTACACCCCAGCTTCCTTTGTGTCACTGTCTAGAGGGGATTCACAAACAGCCCAACTGTAAGTCTGACCCAGACAGGGAATTCACAAGCAGGCAGAGTCACAGAATGGTTTAAGCAAGAAAATATACACTTTCTAAAAGTGGCATTTTCAAACTAACAATCTAAAAACCAACTTTACCAAAAGATGTATTTTTAAATTGTGAGTTCAGGGGCCCCAAACTCCAACTTCTATCTGCTCCCAAAGGGAAACTGCACTTTAAAGATATTTAAAGACAGGCCCCATGTTATGTATGAGAGAGATAGGCCTTGCAACAGTGAAACACGAATTTGGCAATATTTCACTGTTAGGACATGTAAAACACATCAGTACATGTCCCACCTTTAACATACACTACACCCTGCCCATGGGGCTACCTAGGGCCTACCTTAGGGTACATTAAATGTATAAAAAGGGAAGGTTTGGGCCTGGAAAGTGGGTACACTTGCCAGGGCGAATTGGCATTTTAAACTGCACAACCAAACACTGCAGTGGCAAGTCTGAGCCATGTTTACAGGGCTACTCATGTGGGTGGCACACCAGTGCTGCAGGCCCACTAGTAGCATTTGATTAACAGGCCCCGGGCACCTCTAGTGCACTTTACTAGGGACTTACTAGTAAATCAAATGTGCCAGTCACTGAAAAGCCAATTACACATACATTTTACACATGGAGCACTTGCACTTTAGCACTGGTCAGCAGTAGTGCCCAGAATACTAAAAACAGCAAAAAACACAGAGTCCAGCACACAGTCAAAACATGGGAAGCAGAGGAAAAAAGGACAGGGAAGACCATGCCAAAGATGCCAGGTCTAACAGTATGACTGAAGAGTCATGACCAAAGTGCCACAGTCTGTTAAAGTACATGGGAGTAGATTTGTAGCTGAACATGGCTTGGGATGTTTAACCTTCGAAATGCATGTCAGATGCACAGTGCTACAGTAGTCACCCACATTGCATTCTATGCACATTGTGTAAGGCATGTCCAGACAGAATGTGTAGAGTCATACCTCAGTGAAGACAGAATTGGTAAGGTTAGCTTGCCCAGATGTCAGCATTCCACCCATGGTAATGCATTTACAGGCCCCACTCATGCCATCTAATGCCCCATTCTCCATGTTGAATACATAGTTATAAATTTGCAACAGCCCATTACACAATCCACCTTCTTGTGGTGTTACCAATAACGGCTTGCAACAAAAATGTTACCCAGGATTACAGTTTGTCTAACACTTGCTAATTACATCACAAGATACTTGGGCATGTGAGATGTACAGCATGCATGCACACATCCATCACATGGATATGCTGAGTAATGATGTGCAGCAAGGTGACATTAATAGTTGACATATAGGGACAGACAGTGGGCTATGCAGAGGAACGCATGCTATTACTTTAATTGCATGTGATGAGCCGTGAAATGATCCTCCAGCTGTATACATTAGTCAATTTGGAGGTGTATCCAACATCTCTGTTAACCTGAGTCAGTTAGCCAGCCTCCATTCATTTTTCAAATACTTGGGACATGGTAAGTCTATGTACCAATGTTTCTGGAGTTGTGCCCTTGCCATATTAGATACACAATGCAGAGTCACAATACATGTACTTGCCAAACATTGCTCATGTTGCCTAGGTTAATGGCCATGGCTCAAGTCTGTTGCAGGCTTTCAGAAGGAACACAAATGTTCAATTACTAGGGACATGTGTATCAAATCATGTGTACGCTGCAGCATTGTTCCTAATCATTCTCTGTACTGACATGGTTATACCTTGATTGGGCCAGACAATGCAACACCTTTGTACTTTGGCGTTGTTACAGTTGTTACAGTAGGAGACTTAAATGCTTTTTTAGATGGATGGTCATTTATACTTCATAATGAATTTTGGGTTTTAGCATTACCACATGTGATGTTTGATACTAAATGAAGCATTATAATGATTGGCATAGTTCCTAGTTATGCTTTGTCTGATAGATTTCATTGCACTCTAACAGACAACATGACCCCAGAGGAGAAAAAGAACCACTTCATCATTGCAGAACATTACAAGCACATCTGCCTCATGGCCAAGGTGTATCGCAGGATGGGCAGACAATTTGAGGAGGAGAGGGCAGCCGGCACTTGGGACATTACACCCTAAGGCCCAGCCACACATGTTCAGCCAGGCCCAAGGCACAAGTGTGCACAGCAAAATGTTTATTGCAAACTCTGCACCAGTCCATGGGCAGAATTGAGGAGCAATTGTAGAACACAGGGACCCTTTCTGCCTTTCCCCATGTTGTAAATTGTGGTTTTATTCTATTATTTTTTAGCTTAGTTTAGGCATAGTTAATGTAGGCGTAGGTTAGGGTAGGTATAGTAGATTTAATATTTTTGGTGGGGTTAGTTTTTTATTTGGGAATAGGTGTGTGTAGGTTATTTAGTGGGTTGATGTTTAGGGTATGTGTTTTAATAAAAACAATGAACAAATAAAAAAAAATACAAAAAGATATGTCTTTGTTTAGCTTAGCACGTTTACGTAGTTTGTGTATAGGTGTAATTTATGTTATTTTTGTATGAAGTTGTGTATTAAGTGTGTTGGGGGTTGATGTTTAACATGCGTAAAAGAGGATAAGTTAAGGTTGTTTTCGAGCTTTGTCCATGTAATTGGTGTGTTTGGCTCACACAATCCACCATGTTCTACTTAGTCTAGACTCCAACAGACATACAACACACAGGTTGAATCAGTGCATTTATTTACATGTGAAAAAATGTGTAGGATCACAAGCAGTTATTAAGGCAACAAACCCAAAAGTTTGTTTAAGCCATTGAATGTCTAGACAAAGTCCAAAGAGGATACACTGCATGTGTCATTTGGAGGAGAAGAGTGAGATCAACAGGTGGGACAGCAAACTGAGGAAAGTACCAGTTAGGGCGTACACTGGCATGGTCATCAGTACTAGGCAAAGGAGAAACTGGCAGTTTGGCACTGGGAAATGCTACTGGGCAATTTTACATTGGAAAGAGTTGAATTCCACATCTTCCTCTTCTGATGTGTGTGGTGCTTCCTGTGAGGGGTGTGTTGTAGGTGCTGGAGGTGATGGGAGCACACACACATCATGGGATGAAGATGTGGACCCCAGTCTGCAGCAGCATTTCTCTGTGCCAACAATTGAGGCAACACTGCACTGAGAAGGGTCTGCTTGTTTGCCCGCACAGCCCTAAGGCTGTGGTGGCAGGCACCCATTGTGATGATGTATGTGCTCTGCTTCTGCTCCGTGGACTCCAGGATGTTGCAGATTTCCTCAGCTGATTGGAAACCTTGCTGGTGCCACTTTGGCAGGGCAGTTGTTCATGCCTCTGCCTCATGACACCAGAGATGTCAGTGAGGGACTCTTTGAGTCCACAGAGCTGAGGATAAGTGCCTTGTTTATCAGCCGAGGTGTCCTTATTTGTACTGAGACACCTACTGACTGCCTCTAGGGTGCCTTTCATAGTCTCCATCCCCCCACACACACCACATCTAGCATCTCCCGCTGGACTCCTACCACATCACATTGGAATTATACTTGGGGTTCCTCGGCATCAAGGGCTGGGGGTGGACAGGCAGATGGTGTCTGTTGGGTGATGGCTGGATTGTCTGGAGATCCCGCAATGCTATCAGCCCTTCCTACAACCAGAGATGGTGAGTAAAAGGAGGCCAAGACTTGCCAGAGAGAGTCTTGGTCAAGGGTTGACAGGCTTTTTCCTCAGCCAGATCATCATCATGGACAGGCAGCAGCTCGGGAGGTGTAGGTACATCCTCTGCAATATAGAGAGAAATGGTAATGGTGTCCCATGTTACATGTTGACATGAGTAATTTGAATAACTATCTGACTTGCTAATATTTGACTTTCAATACAACATTGATGCATAGGATGTCTGTTACACATAGGTATGGAGCCCAAGTTACACTGTAGTTGCCTTACATATGGCAGTTTTTCTATGTTCTTAATACAGCTACAGCTAGAATATTGAGAAACACATGGCAAATATTGCAACTGCGATGCATACCATGGGTGTTGAGGTGTGTTATCAAATGCAAAACCCATACGTTTAGTTGTATTTCCTGATTTACAAGGATCTGAGAACCGGGGAATGCAACAAATTCATATACCTCTCCAGGGGAGCCATAACAAGGAGTAATGTGTTTTTACTCCTTGTGTCTTCCTCTTTCTATGTGCGCTGTATTAGGACAAAGATTGACATGATTGTTTTTGTGCAGGAAGGTGTCCCCTCCTGCAAAGGGACAATCCTGTCTGTGACGTAGGCATCCTTACAACAATGTGCAAGTGTGCTTGCATCGACACTAGCCGGCCCAGCGTGTGCCAGCATAGGGGGAGAGGACAGGAATGCATGTTATTTTGTAGCTTTGGCCCATTCCTCCACTTTCCATTTGGCATAGGGTAGCACAGCAAAGTGACTTGCATCACTCCACTGCACCACTTAGCTTTCGATTGGGCTTCCATGATTTTTACTTTGTATTGTGGCACTTATGGTTCTCATGACTCATGTTGTGCATTCCACTATACATTCCAGTACACAAAGGTAAACCTGGACTGGTGCTGCCCTTCATAAATGTAATGTATTAATTTGATGGAGCCTGACTGAGCCATGCAACATGTACCTGGGCAGAATGACTGACATTTCAATGCCATTTAATGGGATATCATTGTTGAAAGCTAGGCTCTGATTGTAGTACTCCCTCTCCCACTTTTTGCCTGGAACCTGATGTAGTTTTGAACTGTAGGTGCCCTGGGCCACTGCTAAACAGGTTCCCAAGGCCACATCTCTTCCCCAAAACTGCACCAAAGCTGCCTTTGTAAGTCCCTAGTAAATGGTACCCTTGGAACTTAGGGCATGGGTACTGACGAGGGCCCTCCAGAGCTGCAGCACCAATTGTGCCCCACCCCAGCCTCATACTGACTTCCATTGCAAGTGCATGACAAGGTGTTTTTAGAAGTTGCAAACTAGGCATGGCCCTCACCAGGAGTGCCATGTCCACTAGCACTGTGTGCAGTATAGGTAAATCACCCCTCTGGTTGGTCTTCCAGTCGTAAGGCAGGGCACTTTATAATGCATGTGAGGGCATATATGTGCATGAACAAATATGTCCCTACTGTGTTTTTGCAAAACCTTAAGACATATTAAGTGATGGGCACAAGAAGACCAGGAAGAAATAAGACACAGGGCAGAGAACAGATGTCCTGCTGTAAGGGAAAAAAGGTGCCAAACCCTGCCTGCTGCTCCTAGGACTCAACAATCGCCACTGAGGTGTCACCTGGAAACCTGAAGGACTCTAAATAAACCTAAACACCTTCAGCCTTGTGCAAATCACCAAGAACCTCCCTCAGAGTGAGGGTATCACTCTCCTGTAATCTGCAAGCAAAGAACCAGTGAAGTCCAGTTCAGTGATCGGCCACTGACCAATGAACAGGATCCAGCAGCCTGAACAAAATCCACACAACAGACCTGAAGGTCAGAACCTACCAGTGTGCAGGTTTGGTGGCACTATGACTTTCGGAGCCTGAGATGCTTAACTGCCCGTAGTACTGGACCACCACTGCCGGACACCCAGAAGCAAAGTCCCCTCCAGACTCTCTGAGGACCTGGCCCAAGTAACAGTCAAGGGAATTCAGCACATTCAAGAACTGCCCCCTTAGAGTGGACCAGCTGACCTGTAAACCACCCTCAAAGTGACCTGCAACTGGCTTCAAGGACTCCCTGATGCACAACTCTTGGCTGACCTATCTGCTCTGCATCTGGCCTCCCTGGCCTGTGCATTGGAAGGCCAGCTGTGCTCTTGGGGTCCCTAACCCCTTGCAACCTCTACACTCCAACCCTTAACATGGGTGCTGAAGCACATGAACAGTACCATGAGCAAGGATAGGCAATAACATCACATCTCTTCCTTTGGTGCATCCATACCAGACCCTTCATCGATGCCAGCTACTGGAAAGGAGGCCCTGCCAGGGGAAGCACCCGCCTCAGACACTGCTGCCTCTGTAGTTACTGAGCCCCTGCAAGCGGGATGCCCAGTCAAGCATCCAGGAGGTGCGGGTGACAAGACACCAACACTCCCAGGAACTGACAACTTCCTGATGTCACTCCTTTGTATGCCATGGACTCACTCTGTTAACTGTTCCTTAACAACTTTCCATATTCCAGGCTAGTTGGGCACTGGACTCTGGGCCCCAAATGTTGTGGTCTCTACTCTATTGATTGCAGAATGTAGCGCAGTGGTCAAATCGACCGGCTCGGGAGCTAAAGACCTGGTTTCGGGCATCGGCGTAATGTCCTGTGATTCTGGGCAAATTATTTAATCTACCCGCACCCACGGACAGCACCTTGAGACCGTCATGGGTGATAAGCCATGCTATATAAAATCTACATTTGATTTCATGACTGATCTTCAACTTAAGTATGTTTTTTATTCAGTATCACTATTCACTTTTGTTGAAATGTAGATTAACAACTCCATCACTAAAGCACTGCCTACTACCTCTTTTTTTATCTGTCTGGAATTTTGAATGATAATCACATGTAATGTACGTGCTTAAGGCATTAAGAGACAATGGATGGAGGCAGATGTCTTAGGTAGTGTCATGGTGAGGATGACCGGCAACACAATGTCACAGGTGTGTGGTCACATCAAACGTTTTATTGAACTGTATTGCACATAAGGTGTTAAGAATGTCTTCACAGTCATAGCCAAGAACTGGTTAGCCATATGGAGTCAGACCATATATCCTATTACTAGCATGCACCAGACTTCTCCAGAAAGGGCCTGTAAGACCTTGTCCCGTAGATTAGGCAAAGAGAGTTTGGGATTTTGTCTCCAGTTTGACCCTTATCACACACCAAAGCCAGGCCTGCCAACTTAACATAAGCCATGGCACAGACAGAGGGTGGTACCACAGAGCCTGCGCCCAGGCCCTTCCCATAACAATGAGCAAGCACTTGGTTGAATGTCACAAACCTGTTTCAGTGTTGTGGCACAGGCATACTGGCCTGCAATGAGGAAACACATTGACCGTCACTAACAGGTCATACAGGATCAATGTCATCATAATGTGGAGGTAGAAGGAATGGATTGCACAGGATGACAAGTTACAAGGCCACATGCTCACACACATGAGACCATTGGACCAACACACCACAGCAAACAGGTCTATTGTGTAGCTCAGATTTCTGCCCTCCCACTGTCCAGGCAGCCTGGGCATAGGACTCATACACCCCAAATCTGTAACAAACAGTCCCTGAATCAATCCATGTTCACTTCACGTCAGACCAGCAACAGCCACCTGCCAATGACACAACTCTGAAATGCCCACATGAAGATGGCATAGTGAAGAAACCTTGAAGAAATAAGTGACATGCAAGGAGTTTAGGCAGGTAGAGGTATACATAAGACACAAACCTCATTTAAAACTTCAGTTGTTTCACTGACAGTGCAATGTGACTGCCCCAAACAAAGGAGATCCTCAAGAGAGTCACATCTTCAAGCCTGATATAGACAGCAAACCCGGGTTGTATGATGCATAGTATGAGACGCCCTGTTTATGGTGACAAAGGTACTCTTCTCAACAAATGTTGACCCCTACAGCACCCCATGCAGTCACACTAATCACATACCATCACATACTTATACTCAAGTGAAGTACTGATTGATGAGATCTGCCAGCATGTCTCCACTTACAACTTCATCACGGTCATCCTCACTTGGCATTTCAGGAGGCTCACCCGGTGGCACTGCTAGCTCCCCCTCATCAGGGATGTACTGGATGTTTCTCCTCAGGGCAAGGTTGTGGAGCATTCAGCAGAGCACAATGATCTTACACATGTTTGCAGGTGAGTGGAGGAGGGCTCTTCCCGTCTTGTCAATGTCTCGGAATCTTGCATTCAGGAGCCCAAAAGCCCGCTCCACTACACACTGTGTTCTTCCATGTGCCACATTGAAGCATAGTTGGGTTCCTCACTGGTGTCAACAACCAGGAATAGTTTGGGTATGTAGAGTCCCCTGTAAGAGAATGTCACATGTGTGCAACCATGAGTCCAAGCTTTGTCTCTCTAGCAGCAAACATAGCATACAAACACACATAACATATGTTACTAACCAACCAGGCTGGCACTCTCTGAGTACAGTCATGTCATCAGCTGTGGAATCGCATTGTTCTGCACGATGAAGGCATCATGCATCATTGACTGAACCCAGGTACCAGGCACAGACTTGGGAAATGTAGCAGCCTGCCAGAAAAACTACTGGGACATTGATGGGTTGGTAGTTCTTCCTATTACGATAGACCTTTTCATTGCCCTGCGGTGGAACCAAGGGTACATGGGTACCATCAAAGCCTCCCACAACATCTGGAATGTGTGCCAAACCATCAATCTCTGCCTTTACATTTCCAAAATCCTCACGTTGAGGAAACCAGATGTAGCTGCCCAGGTGTTTCAACACTGCTGAGAGAACACCCTTCAAGACCAGACTGAACATAGGCTGGGACATCCCAGGAGTTAGGCTACTGTATTTTGGAAGGACCCTGTGGCCAGGAACTGCAACACTGACATGACTTGTGCAGTGGGTGGTATGCTATTTGGATGATGGATGGCTGGCATCATTATCCAACTGACGATAAAGATCCACGGTGGTCTACCTATCCAGGCGGTAGATCTGGATGACATGTCTGTCCTCCATGGCCTGCAAGTCTGCTATTGCACGGTACACAGAAGGTTGTCTGATCCTTCCCCTTCAAAGGTAACTATGAGGGAAAAAATGAAGTTGTGGCCATGTTTCATTGTACATCTTGCATATTACATATTACATGTCATATACAAACTGTGACATGTCATGTGAGTCACTGAAAACATGATACATAGCACTCATCAAGACTAACATTTTAACATTTTTGTAACATGTTACCCCCCTGGTTTTCAACAACTATGTGCACATCCTCTATCTGGACAGCAACAATATGTGCATCTAACTTGCAACTACGACCATGATTCAATGCCCCAAATCCTGGAATGCCCGTAGGGGAGAGGGTGGTGGCTCTACCCCCAATTATGTTGTCATATGTGCTAGACCACGTACCAATATGTACACTAAAATGATTGACCAACAAGACAGGACAAGGCTAGCACTCAAGATTCGCCACATCAGCACCTTTCAAAATTGTGACGCATCTAAATTGCATTACATTACATTGTATGCCTCTAAAATGGTGGCTACCTGAACTACTCCACTGCACATTAGGAACCGCCCGCGACCACCGGCAGAAGGTGCCATGGAGGTAGGCAGATGCTACTGCAGTGGACTTTGCCATTGGATAACATTGCTACCTGTGGCAGCCCTGAGCCAATGGCAGTGTCCGCCGGGGGTGACGGTTATGTACGTGGTGGACGTGACCACCATCTTCTGCTGAATCCGTCACTTGACTCCTGACATTGTTGCCAGCAAGACCTCCACTACCTGACCTGCTGATTACTGTCTCTGGGAGCAATCATGCCTCATCCTACAGGTGATAGGGCCCCTGCCTTCTCACCAGAAGAACTTGAGAAGCTGGTGGATGAGGTCCTACACCTGTATGAACAGCTATATGGTGCACCAAAGGATCAAGTAAGTGCCCAATGTACACATTTTTCTCTGTACCTCTACTCATCTGAGCTTTACTCAGCCTAGGCTTAGGACTAGTCAGATTGTGTCCTAAATGCTCTGCAGGGGCTGACAGTGTGCATAATTGCTGAGTCCATGGGCATGTATCCATGTCAAGTGACAGGTTTGGAGTCCTGAGACAATGTTGTGAGTATGTATTGAGTGTTTCCGGACCCATATTGTGTTGGATGCACATGACTAGGTGAGGTGTCATGACAGCCATCCCCAGGCAACTCTTGCCATAAAATGTGTTTCATTTGTGGTCACCTGATTGCATGACAGCAGGATGTGTGAATGCATGTTGAACGTGTTGGTTGATCACTATTTGAGCTCTTCCTGTGTTTGCACATTGATCTCTGGCCACATCTGGCCCTGTTGGACTATTCTTCTGCAGCCAGCTAATGACTCACAATGTCCCTCAGCTCTGCACATAGACTCCCAATGGCAATTGACTGTAGGCTACAACATGTACTGTGATGCATGTGATTAATCAGATTTTGTGTTTTGTGTAGGTGTGTCTGCTCAGCCTGCAGAGACTGGGGCCTGTTTATCGTTACTCACAGCAAAAGTCAAAATCTGGTATAGTATTGAGTCCCTTTTGCAATGCAAGTGTGAAACTGTGCCCACACCCTGAACCCCTACACAGCATGTGATGTTGCCAAATCATGCCTCACTGCCAATATGCAACTTACTAAGCCTCTGTCCACTGATTAATATGGGAATTGCATTGAGGGCAGGCTGGTGATATTTAACTGATGTGCTCTTTTCAACTCTGACAATGCGTGTCACATAGCCTTGATAGGTCCCTTGATCCCACAGCTCTGTTTCAACCAGCTCTGGTGTGTCCTGTGCATGCTCATTGCACTTTGGACATTGCACATCTTTTTGCTTGAGCATAAAGCTAGACAGGTACTATTTTGTTTTGTGAACACACAAGTGTTGTATGTATTGTTATGTTGATGTGACACACAGACCTCCACCCCCTAAAGTAACAGGTGCCTGCATCTGTATCTGCACATGTCCACACATGGACAGGCTTGACTCTTTGTATGCTCAACATGTCACTCCCTTCTTTTTGGTTTAAGCACAATGGGTCAATCTTTAGGCTGGCTGTGATGAGTAGGGACTGTATGCAGCGGATGACATTCATAGGTAGTGGATATTTGTGTACATTCTTTAATGGTTGATTTACATGTCACTTGCCACTTTGTGTGATGTGTTCCATTGTGTTCCTGGTTAATGTCATGGGGCTGGCTCATGTCTCATAAATGTCACTGTTGACCTACCTGCTCAGTGCAGGGCCTAGGGGGTGTGTGTATGGCACTCTGTTGGGGAGTGTTTGTAGTCATGTCCCTGTGTCCAATGACTGCTATGTGCCATAGATGGACAGGATGATCAAGACAGGATGGTATTAGCTTGGTGCACTGACATGTTTGTGACTCAGCCATTTTGTATGGGACTTGTGGACATAATATGCTGTCTTGTCATTTGCATCCATGCCGGTCAACGCCCATCAGAAGAAGGGAATATGGAGAGCCATCGCCAAGAAGGTGCAGGCCCTGGGGGTCCACAACCAGCGAAGTGCCCACTATTGAAAGAGGTGGGATGACCTGAGATGCTGGGCCTGGAAGACTGCAGAGGCCCAGCTGGGGCTGTCCCCCCAATGAGGACGGGCAACCCAGAGTTGGATGAGCTTTTTAGGGCAACACAGCAGCCACAAGAGGTTGAGTGAGGGAAAGGCTGCTTTCCCTGACAATGTGGGATGTGTTATGTGTCACAGATCATCTGGGATTAAGTTGGTGTAGACAGGCCTTGTGTTTCCATCTGGCGTGCTCATCCTTGGGACCTGGTACTAAACTGTGGGTCATCCTTAGTCAAATTAAACAGCAGAGAGCACATATGACTGCGTGTAGTGTACAGATCTTCTCCTACTCTGATGGGTGTTAGTTTCCGCCAACAGATCACTCCCCCCAAATGTCACAGTCCAAAGGTATGTATGATGTGGCTCACTCTCCACTGCCATGGGTCTGAAGATATGTGTAGGTTGACATGTGCAAATCATGTGCAGGTTTTCTCCATTGTATGTTGGGTGCTGGTGCCTCACAACAGTCTGTGATGCATGGGTGTCCATCATGCATTTGACATGACTTACCTGGCAAAATCATGGCAACTGTAACATACTACTTTCCCATGGTAAGTGAAAAATGTACATTGTCATGGATGATGTGTCATCAGTGTAGCCTACCTTTCAGTAGCCTACGTGTCTGCATGTGCTCCATTCCCACTATGATACATTACTATGCATTAGGCATGTGCTGGTCATGCAGATAGGATAATGTCTGGAATCTCTAACAGATATGTCCATGGGGTCCTGTTGTTGTAAGGGTATGTTTGCAATGGTTGTCCATTTATGTGATACCCCAGACAGGACTGTATCATCCCCATATGTTGTCAGACAGAGACATTCATGCTTCATAGTATGTCATTATTCAGGTGTAACTGCAGTAGTCATGATGGACATGATAGGGTCTGGGTGTGGAACCAATTAATAATAATTTTTGCCCTTGATGTGGAATGTTGGTTGTAGGTGCACAGCATCTATCAGTTGATTGGGAGTAATGCATTGACTTTTTGGATGCATCATGGATTAACTTGCAGTTATGTTTGCATCACATGTGTTTGGGCTCAGGGATTAATCCACAGACAGATGCCACACTTGCTATGTCTGATATGTGGGTAGTGATGTAGCTTCTCATTGTACAACAATTTGGTGTCCTTCAGTTAGTGGTTGCAAGGTCTGTGTCCCTCCTTCCTGCACAGTAAAGTTGTTTACTACAAACACTCAGAAGTAAACATGGAAACATAAACCCTAATATCCTAGCATAATGAACCTAATCTCTAACCTAAAGAGAGCTAGGTGTATTAAACCTAATCTGCCAGTACCATGTCCGTTAGAAGAGCCCCCCAAACTGCAATACCTTGGAATGAGGTCTCTAGATCAGACTTCGTGGTGACACGAAGGCTGGATCTGTATCAATGCGACGTGTAGCATAGATAGCATTGATGGCATCTGGTAGGAATCCCTCTGATAATCTTGTCTGTGTGAGATGCATTTCTACAGATCTTGTAGGACCTTTGATGCAGGTACATTCCCAAACAATAGATAAGAAGGCATGCTTGGGGAGGCAATTTTATAAACAATTCCATGAAAAGGTACATTATGTTACTGTCACACGAAAGTGGGAAAGTACATGATGTAAGTACCTATGTATCTCATTTATTTTTGACACTGATAGTGATGCCTTTACAGAGCGCCACTGATAACATGAAACTAAAACACCTTCCTAAGTATAAACATTGCAGCCATCTTGGACGAAATAATTAAATAAATGTGCTAAATCAGAGCAAGCTAAGTAGTTTATCTCCTGATTCCCAATAAAAACTAAATAGGATCCACTACAATATCTTTGGTGCCACATGACGAATCGTTACAAAATGTTCCTCAAAATTCGACAGTCATGTAAGCTGGTCCAACCGACCCAAATTTCCACTTTCTTTTGTACTGCACTTTGCAAAAGCACTGGCAATAAAATAAAAATACAAATCTTTTAAATTGATGGTGGTATCTGCAGTGCTGTGAAACTGGCCCCTGGAGAGGTATGTTCAGTGGTGCAGATGTGAATTAAATATATATATATATATATAGAGATAGATAGATATATATACACATACATATATATATATAAGAAATCTAAATGCCACTTGCCTAGCCGAACTCCTTCATGACTGTGGCCATCATGTAAAAATCCCAAACAAAGGGGGTTATTACAACTTTGGAGGAGGTGTTAATCCGTCCCAAATGTGACGGATATACCACCAGCCGTATTTTGAGTTCCATAGGATATAATGGACTCGTAATACGGCTGGTGGGATATCCGTCACTTTACCGTCACTTTTGGGACGGATTAACACCTCCTCCAAAGTTGTAATAACCCCCTAAGTTCCCAAAAGGAAAACAGCTTGGTGCACTCAGGGGTTTTACAGTCCATTTATGTTCAACAGCAGACGCGTTTTGGCATCATAGTAGTTCTGGCAGTTTGTCAGTATGAGAAATCCAAATGCCACTTGCCTTGCCGAACAACTTTAACACCTGTGCTTCCTTCATGATTGTGGCCATCATGTAAAATTCACAAACAACGTTCCCAAAAGGAAAACAAATTGGAGTATCACGGGTTTCCATATATATGTGTGTATATATATATATATATATATATATATATATTTATAGTTCAGTTATTCCGCGGTGCTCAGCACCTCGGCATGAATGACTCCAAATCATTTAATGAAGGGTGGCAACACTCCAAAATGTTGCCATCCACAACACGTAATCCAAAACAAAATGTAAAACGCGCTCCAACTGGGAGTTGTGCTGAGGTTTAAAGTTCAGACCTGCACCTTAAATGCTACACAGCCTACATGAATTCTGAGTACTCAAATTCAGACGTGGACGACACCTTGAATAGTGAACATATAGCTTTCATACTCATATCATTGTTGATTAATTTACATCAAGAAAGCTGGTTCAATGGTGACTCCACTTCCATGCATGAATGTGTACGACAGTGGTGCCTAGCTTCCATGCTAATTGCTGTATCATTGTCTATGCATTTCACTGTTGCTGCTTAAGCCAAACCACTGACTTCGGGGTGATGTAGTCGATTGCAAACCTTTGCCCTAAACTGAATAATAAAACAGTTCAATAATCACTCTTGTCTGGCTTAGATTGAAGAAAATCTATCTATCTATCTATGTTTGTACATATATAAAGACAATCTTCACTCCTCACCTTACAACTAAGTCAAGAAAAACACAACATAGAGCCTGGTAATAGTGATCAATTTCATGCAGTGTTGGCCCTGCGAGTCTTTTTCACAATCATGGACATGCTACATTTACTCTTTCTTTTAATTCCCATTCTTCATGTTTTGTTCTCACATGTACAAAGGAACCACTCTATTAACAAAGAACACATTTCAAAATTCATTACACTGAAAATTAACAGTCATGTATATTGGTATGTCTGGAAAATACTGCCCTAGTGGGCTAAGTCAGTTTTCTTTTTTGGGTTTATGAGATAGCATAAACAATTGGATTCATTCATCAAAGTGTATCAGAAACACAAATGTGCAAAACAATCCATATAAAGTTCCAGTGGCTATATTCTATTGCTAGTATATCATAGTACTATATCACCTATACATTTGCTGCTGATGTATATGTTGGGCGAGAATTATCAAAGGTTTTGAGTTTCCCCTGCGCCATGCAAGGGGACGCAGGGTGGCATAAAACCTAGAATGAGATTTTATGTCAAGTCAGGACGACTCCTATTATGCCTACTTAACTTGTTTTAATTTCAGTAGCAGCAGTAATGAAAAAGTAAGAACTACTAGTCCCAGAAGGCTTGGGGACAACAGCCAATAGGGACAGAACTGTAGTTTGATATAACCACCAATCAAGACACAAAATAGCCATAACATATATTTTCTTTTCTTGCAGCTTGCTGTTTTTCATTATTACAATATACGCTTAATAAGTACTATTATATTATTGTTGCCAGCTTATTATTTACTGTGTTTTACCTTATAACACTGCTTTTCTCTATCACAGTGCATTTGCTCTGTCTGACTCATTTGTACACGTTCGATCCAATGGTCGCATTGGGGGTATGGTTCTTCTTGCGCTTTTCAAACCTCTGTGGCGTTTGAGAATCTTTACTGATGGCCATTATGTAGGATTTCCTGCATTTTCCCTGGCACTGGTCATGTGGAGGTCTTTCTCTTTGTCAGCTTCTTCAGCTCCCTCTGTAGACACCCTGGGGGGCAGAGCCTACAATTTAGTCACTACCACTTTAGTTCTCCTCATGACAGGCACATCCCTGGTTGGGTGGACTTGAGTCTGGTTTTGCTTTTAGTATTATTAACCCCTTGGCTGCTAGCTAGGTATTTCCTACACATGTTTTGCTACATATGTTCTTCAGAGCTTTTTTTTCCATTAATAAAATGGAGCAAAAGAAGTCACTTTTCTATGCCAAAGATGACGGCGATGCAGACCTCCGTTGCCACAATTTGGATAATTTATTTCAGTCATCTGTACAATAGGTGGTGGATTCATCTACATTGAATATCACAAAAAACATTGAATGCACAGGTTTTAATTTAATGTAAAAAATGTATTGGCCCAATCTGCAGGGGGAAGCAAAAAAAATAAATTCTTTGATGCAAACATTTCTACTGTACCCAAAGTTTCCTTTTATAAAGGGAACACAAGGTCAACGACTAAACTCAGTAGTACTCCTATGGTTGATGTGGCTTCCTCACATACAGTCGAGGGCGATGTTCCACCAAGGCATCCATCTCCAGAAGGGATTATATAGTTCCAATCCATTTAATACCATGACAAAAAACGTTATTTCAAGTATTCAAGATGCAGATGATAATTCCTATTATCCCAGTACAGATAACAATAATGATAACGGTGATGACTCTGAGTTTTGACTGGGACAAAAGTAAAAAAAAAAGAAAGGTTACATCTCCTAAATCTGCTCCTCCTACTTCCATATCAATACTAGATTCTCAGGGAATTCCCATGTTTCATTCCAATTTTATGTTTCATCCGAATTCCACCAAATGGTTCCTGGCAGAGCACGTGGGGGAATACATTACCAGCAGTTTATGCCTGCCTTTTGACAAACAAACCTGAACAAAACTTAATTTGGAATGCCCTAGACCATCTTTACCCCTAAAACACTACTGCTACCCCAGTTATAGATCCCAATTTGTTAATGTTCCTTTTCAAATTCGTAAAGGGCCCAGGAAGAGGGTCAATCATACTTGGTCTACATGCCAAAAGAAATTGCTGGATATATTTGGCCCTTTACCCCATATTTATCATTTGATCGAAACAGCTAGGCTGGACATTTCAGCAATTGATGCTGAGGAGTGATCCATGTGAATTCAGAGAGCATTTTGTCTCCTAGGTAACACTAATTCCTCCATCACACACAAGAGAAGGAAGGATCTCCTTGCAAAACTGGATCCCAAGTTGGCTAATAGGGCTTCATTGCATCCTGGGGTAAAGGCTGACAGATTTCTGTTTTGTGATTCATTCATAAAAGAATTAAGCAAATATGTGACCACGTTTGCCTCCATTGACAAGCCCCAACAATCTTTGAAAAAAGTTTTTGCCAATGAGTTTTTGCCAGGGACAGCAGAGGAAGAAGCTGCTTTGCTGGCTGTGGCTTCAGAGTTCAAAAGTCCAGAGACTTCAATAACTAAAATTCCTAAGACTTCAGACCTCAGTTATATCCCCAGAGGAGTAGGGGATTCTGAAACAAAGGAACTTCAATGCAGCAAACCCTTGAGGTAAACCCTCCTTCTGTTTCTCTTTCTGTGGGGTGTCATCTAGGATTCTTTTTCCTGAAATGGCAGTCCATCACCGCAGATCCCTGGGTGCTAGGCGCCGTTCAGGGCTATTCAATAGAACTATTTTCCATGTCTTTTCAGTCACAGGTCCTGTAACCTCTGCACTTTTCACAAGAAATTACTGTGTTAGTAATACAAGAGGTATTTTCTCTCCTTCAGAAGAGGGCTCTTCAGGAGTCATTTCTCAATCCAATGGAATTTTTAAGTTCTCTCTTTTTGTTAAAAAAAAGAACAAAAAGATGAGACCGATCATCAATCTCAAACAGTTTGAACAATTTGTAGTCTATAGCCATTCCAAATGGAAACCATCATCCAGCTAAGAGATTCTTTGTTGCAAAATGATTGGATGGTCTGTCTAGATTTATAGGATGTGAATTTAACCATACCTATTCATCCTTCTTCCAGAACATATTTTCAATTCCAATGGCAGGGAAAGACCTACCAGTTTACCTCCCTACCTTTAGGTCTTTTTTCTGCATCTTGGTGCTTTACAAAGATCATGAAACTTTTTGTTGTTTTACTCAGGTCTCAAGCGGTCCGTTTAACCATTTATCTGGATGATGTTCTCCTTATGAGTCAGTGTCTGTCTACCCTTCAATCCCAGCTTGAAATCACTTGTTTTCTGTTGGTAGGACCTGTGCTTTCTAATCAATACAGAGAAATCAATTCTCACTCCCTCCCGTCAGTTGGAGTTCTTGGGGTTTCCATTAAATTCGAAGTCAACTGCCCTCCATTTACACATGTCCAAAGTCAAAGCGATAAGAGCTGAAATTGCTCACCCTTTACTCATTCCTTCCCTGTCTCACAGGACACGTGCCACCATTGGAGGTCTACAACCCTAATTGATTCAGGCCATTTTTCTGGAAATCCTTCATTATTGGGCTATCCAAAGACTCACATTTTATCACCTTTGACAGGGTCTTGCCTATTCCAATCTAGCTGAATTGGATCCCGAGTCCTAGGGCTTCAATGGTGGATAAACCATTTAGATGCTTTGAATGGCAGGACGATTTGTGCCTCAGCCCTAGATCTTCTATTAAAATCCTATGCAAGCGAGACAGGTAGAGGTGCCCAGTGTGGATAGACCTAGACGTAGACTGGAGGCACATGGTCATTGTCAAAACTGCACATAAATTGCTTAGAGATGCTGGCAGGCTCCTTTGTATTCCAGTTTCACCAAGGACAAAGTAAGGTGTTCCATCCTTCTTTGGATGGCCAATCTCTCCATTGTATGGTATATAAATCATCTTGGCAGCACTTAGCCCAAACCTTTGGAAAAACTAGCAAAATGTTTTGGGAGTTTTGCCTCCAACACAATATCTTTGTTCAAGCAGAATATCTCCCAGGAAATCTTAACAAAGTGACTGACTGCAGCTCACGTTTTCTTCATTGTTCCAAACTCAATTCACATCTTCCTCAATTCTTCAGCTGGGGGCTAGATCTGTTAGCTCTGGTGACGGATTCCTTTCTCTAGGATTGGTCCCAGAACACCAACTACGCCTTTAATACAGGTCAGCAGAATGCTGGCTCAGGTCCGATATCAGCCCCCTATTCTAGTTGTGGTGTGCCCTTTGTGGCAAGGTTTGGTTCTCAACCCTTCTAGAGTTGTCATTATACTTTCCCATGCTTCTACCAGTCTTTCCAGATCTCCTGTTGGATTCCAATTGATCAGGGCACACACTCATACTCAAAGCCCTCTTACTGTCCACTTGGAAGGTAGTGGGACATCCCAATCTCATTCACACATTTTAGTAGAAGCTGCAAAGTATATCAGGCAATCCTAGGTTCCAGGCACAACAAAAGCATATGAGTCAGATGGGCTGCATGGTCAAGCTGGTGTATGGGAAAATCTGTCTATCCCTTTTCACCGGATGTCACCTATGCAGTACGTTTTTTGGCCTCCCTGGCTAGTGGGGGAGAAATGTATTGTACAGTCAATTTGTACAGATCCGCAAACTCTGTAAATCATCCTCAAACTGACAGAAAACCTCTGGTAGAGCATCCAATGGTGTGCCGTCTGTTAAAGGGAGTACAATTGTGTAATCCCACCTTCCGCAATACAGTCAATTATGGGATGTTAATTTGGTTTTGCAATTGCTTACTATTTGGCCTGTTAATCTTTCTCTCTCACTCAAAATGTTGCCTGCCAAACTCACTATGTTGTTATGTCTCATTTCCATTAAATCTATTTCTGATGTTGAAGCTGCAGACATTTCTGCTCATTCTGTACTCCTTTTCAATATGCGAAAACACACAAAGACCAGTTTAACTTCTGTGCTTTATCCTTTTTTTACTGACCAGTCCCAACTATGTGTGGGCAATTGTTTGAAAGTGTATGAGCAACAAACGAGTCATCTCAGAAGGTCCTCTGATTCTCAACTCCACATTTCTTTCAAAAAGAACAATAAACCAGTTTCTCCCCCTGCCCTGGCTTGTAGGATTAAGTGGGTCTTGTCCTCAGCTGGGATTAATACCTCCATTTTTGGAACCCATTAGTCTATGGGGGCTACTGCATCCAAGGCTTTTTGGGCAGGTTCTCGTATGGAGGACTTTCTGAGATCAGCTGATTGAAAGAACGACAATACTTTTGACACCTTTTATTGCAAACCTATACATACTGCTTCTTCTGCAGTGATAAATATGCTTTAAACAAGCATAATAGGAGCCTACATGACTTGATTTTCCTGGTCTTATGAAGGAAAGTTTTAATTTTATTAAAGACACAAAGGTCAGTATTATCCCACTGCAACATTTTATTAAACATTTTTTTTTTCAGTCCTACAGTTACCGGCGCTCAACATCTATAGCTACATGATTTGCCTGCTCTATCTTCTGACTCCAGAATCAAGTTGCTTTTGCTCCACATCTTTCCTTGCTTCGCCTTGTCCCTACAGAGGCTTTCCCTCCTGGACCCAGATTCTTGGAATTTACTCAAGAAATGTTTACCCTTTTCTTGGCAGAGTTACTGTTTTTTCTAATTTTACATTTTTTCCATTCCTCTGCAAAACTTCTCGAATAAGAAAAGAAGACTGTTCACAGTCAAGATAGATGTTATAAGCTATGTAGTGTCTTGACTGGTGGTTATGTTACACCACAGTTCTGTCCCTATTGACTGTTGTCCCTAAGCTTTCTGAAACTAGTACTTTCTTATTCTCCCTTGACTGCTTCTATTAAAAATAAAGCAATTTCTGAAGGCATAATATTTGCCTCTGTGCTTAGTAAAATTAAGACTTTCCTTCATAAGACTAGGGAAAATTAGATTTACAAAGCCTCACAAGGCCATCTTGCATGTCCCTGTTTGGCAAATCTGGAATAATGCAAGCCAGCACAAGTTTCTGCCTTTCATTACTCTGCCCCAGGTAGGCGCACCATGGGCAGAGGATGGGTGTCTCCAATCATCAACCCATGAATTTTGGATCATTCCCTGATTTACCATGAGTGGTAGACCTGGGAATGTGTCAAAATGCTATGCATTCCTAGGAGAGGCGTAACAAGGAGAAATATGTTTATTTCTCCTATTTTCTTCGTTGTTCTACTTGTACTGCATTCAGTAGCATACATAGAGAGAGGAAAATGTCTCAGGGGATTTCTGCACAAAAACAATCTTGACTGCAATGCAGGAACCCTTGCATCATGGTACGCCCTAGGCAGCACATAAGGGGCATCCACGAGAGGACAGAATGCGCCATATAATGTTAAATATGGTACATTACTGCCCTCTCACTGTCACACAAAGTAGCTTGCTGCCCTGTTACATTTTGATAAATCAGGTCCTAAGTGTTCCTCCTTTTGTAAATCCTCATAATGCAACTTTAAATTTATTTCCATGAAAAAAAATTCCATATAATTTTTAGCCTCATTAATTCTGTTTCAGACTAGAAAGTGTACCACCAGTTGGTCAGTTGTGCTCAGCCAGACTGTTCGCAAGTTTCAAAACGAATGATGTAACACAATTCCAGTATGCTCAATTTCAAAACAATGCGCAATTTCAAAACTCGGTCACATTCTCTTGGATGTCTCTCCAATCTGCCCATTCTAAAAACTAAAATCCATGTCCAGTCTTCATGATAGAACTTTGGAAATGACGTGCCACTGGAATATTTGGGTCACCACTGTTTGTGGCACGATATTTTTTTTTAGATTGAAACACCGGTCTACCTGTGCATCTTTTTCTACACAGGAATTCAAAGCACAAACAGTATAGTGTAATTTACATGTTATGTGCATATCTGTAATGTAAGGCTTTTGACTGTGTGGTACTAGTACTCTGCATTATGCTATATTGTCAAGCCTTGCATGTTATACACGGAAAGTATCCTCGTAGACCTCCCCCCCACCAGCTACACATTGTGTTTTCCTTCTATGTTGAAGTGGCTTCTAACAAGGATGTCCCTCACACGTACGCTATTATGTATGCGAAAAGTGGAACAGGGCATATTAATTTGGATATCACTTGTAAGGATATTCTTCACCCTCACAGAATATTTATTGAAAGTGGTGAAGATCGTGATCTTATTTTTGTTATCTGGTGTTGTACCAGTCTCCTGTGATGTGTTTGATTAAATTGGTTATTTATACAGGTCCTAGTAACCAATTTTTTCTTTTCAGTTGCAATGCGTAGCATTTGTGGGGGTATGTTCTAGCATTGAAATGCTCTATATTAGATTGTGCCAGAAGGTTTTTTCTTTCAGAGTTACAATTATGTTTGAATCTTACCAGCTATGTAATATTCCACTTTACATGTAGGGGCCGACTACTTCAGGCATGTAGAACTTTATTCCACACTGTTTGCTTCTAGTTTCTCTTCCTTGACAACCCACCTTACATCTAAAAAAGTAAATTGTTTTACTTTGTGTCATTGTGAATGTTTCTACAATTATCATTCAAGAGTTTGGCCTGACAAAGTTTATACATTTCTCAGTAGTATCTACTACTAAAAGTAGTGTATAAATATGTCATTTTTATTGGAGCCTTGACAATGGAAGGAGAAGAAATTTCCAGAACCAGATGTGGGGTAGGGCTGGGAGTTGCCCCACACACAAACCCTGGCACCAGGTGTAAATATTGGACCTCTAGAGCCACTCTTCAGAACATTCTTGGATCTGTGAGCATTACAGAAGAAGGACCTATCTGCTGACAGAGGAGTGCCCTGCTGCTTGAGGACTGCCTAGCTATCTGAAAAGGAAGACTGGACATGCTTACCTTCATCTCTGGCTAACCTGAGTGACTCCAAGAGTCAGTTGGATGACCTCCTGTGTAGGCTAAAGGGACATAACAAGCTCCAGAGGCCCCCAGCAACTGTTTAACTGACCTGCTGGATTGGATATGCCTCGACTTGCAACTGCACCTGCCTGAGTCCTGCTGGCCTCTACTGGAGAGAGTCCCTGATCCCCAAGAGGTGCCTCTTCATACTCTGAAAGCTTGGTTGACAACAGAGAAAACTCCTCCTGAAGTGAGAAGGTGACATCTTGAAGTTTGACCTCTTCATGGCCACGAATGGCCCCCTTCACATCCAGACTCTGCCACCCATGACGACCACCAACATGAAGCTCTGGGGTGAGAACTGCTCTTCATGCTACTGTGTCCACAGCAATGACTGGCAATCCAAGAACTGCACTTTACGCTACAGCAACTACAGCCCACGGTGACCACCAGCTCACAACAATGCACATCTACAACAAACTACCTGTTCCTCACACTACAATGATGACCAGTCACAACCCTTTCCCTGCTCCTCGAGGCCTTCTCCATGGTGAATGGAGCTCTTGGTTAAGGACTCAGAAGGTAACCTTTTGGCAGGTCTAGACTGATCCCTGTATCTGACCTGCGCTCCATAGCGCTGCTTTTAATCTTTGTTAGAAATGGGGTCTCTGGTTGGCAGTCAGTTTGCACTCTGTCCAGTCAGGGACCCACATTCTGGTCAGGTTAAGGGAGACACACAGCTCAGATAACGCCTGCTCACCCCCCTGGTAGCATGGCACAAGCAGTCAGGCTTATCTCAGATGCATTGTGTAAATATGTGTACCAACACACACACAGTACCACAGTGAAAACACTACAAAATGGACACAACACCAGTTTAGAAAAATAGCCAATATGTATTTAAATCAAACAAGACCAAAATGAAATAAATGCAACATACAAAAGTTATGAATTTTCAAAATGAAATGAGTCTTAATCCATAGAAATAAATGGATGCATTTTTTTTACACAAAGTACCTGGGGGCATAGTTATGGCATATATTTTGACGCAAATGTGGCGTTAAGGTGGCATTTCCCACATGCCATATTTACAAAGTGGCGTGATGCTTGTATTGCGCCACTTTGTAAACCCTTGCGCCACATTATGCCTGCGCCAGGCATAAAGTATGAAAGGGGGAGCGTTCCCCCATTTTGGGGCTGAAAAAATGGCGCAAGGAAATCTATGAGATTCCCTTGCACCATTTGTTTTGGTACTTTTAATGCCTGCTCACAGCAGGTGTTAAAAGGGGGCATACCAGTATTTATAATGGGTCCCTATATACTCTACAGAAGTAGCACCAACATTTTGGCACTACTCCTGCAGAGTACATCAATAGCGTCATATTAGGTGACGCTATTGCCCCCTACCCTGCGCCATGGTGTGCCATATTTTCAATACAGCGTAGACATGATGGCGGTAGGGGGGCTCTAAGGGGCGCAGGGAAAGTGGCACTGCACTGGGTGCAGTGCCACTTTCCTTAAATCTGCCCCTTGGTTTGCATCAAAAATAAAGCCGGATGGACAAGTGTGCATCGGAAAAGTTAGCGATGCGTTGATTCGCAAGTGAGGCCGTGTGTCGATTCTTCTCCGGTCGGGTAGCCGATGCATCATTTTTCTCTCCCACAGAAGAGCGATACGTTGATTTCATGAAGGGGAACCTCGGGTCGGTGCGGGTACACTGTGGTTTTGACACCCAGTGATGATGCATGTGAACTTTTGGCACACAGTGGTGAAGAGCCGTACTGCATGGGTGATGTGTCGATTTTGGCAGCCGTAATGCAGGTGGTGCGTCAATTTTTAAGCCACAACGCAGCTGCTGCATAATTTTTTCTCCCGCAAAGCTCTTTCAGTCTTGGTTCTACCATCTTCTCCTTTCAAGGGCCCAGGGACTAGATTAGGCACCACTCGGCAGGGTAGGAATCTCAACAAGAGAGTCCAGGTGATGGGAGAGAAAGTCTTTGAAGGCCCTGAGACTTCAGAAGGGGGGGCAAGTTCAGTCTAAGCCCTTGGAGACACTTCACAAGCAGGACAACACAGCAAAGTCCAGTCTTTGTCCTCTCAAAGGCAGAAGCAACAACTGCAGGCCAACCCAGCAAAGCACACTCACAGACAAAGGGGCAGTAGTCCTCCTCCAGCTCGTCAGCTCTTCTTCTTGGCAGAGGTTCATCTTCATCCAGAGGTAATCTAGAAATCTGGGGTTTTGGGTCAACCACTTATACCCAGGTCTGCCTTTGAAATAGTCAAACTTCAAAGGAAAGTCTCTGTTATTCGTAAGATCCAGCCTTGCCCAGGCCTGGCCCCAGTCACACTCCAGGGGGTTGGAGACTTCATTGTGCGATGACAGGCACAGTCCTTTCAGGTGTAAGTATCAGCTCCTCCCTGCCCACTCTAGCCCAGGAGACTCATTAGGATATGCCGGCTACACCTCAGCTCCCTTTGTGTCACTGTCTAGAGGGAATTCACAAACAGCTCAACAGTCAGTCTTACCCAGACGTTGATTCCACAAGCAAGTAGAGGCACAGAATGGTTAAGCAAGAAAATGCCCACTTTCTAAAAGTGGCTTTTCCAAATTGACAATCTAAAAAACAACTTTACCAAAAGATGTATTTTTAAATTCTAAGTTCTGAGACCCCAAACTCCCAATCTCTATCTGTTCCCAATGGAAAACTACACTTAAAAGTTATTTGAAGGCAGTCCCCATGTTAACCTATGAGCGGGATAGGCCTTGCAACAGTGAAAACCAAATTTGGCAGTATTTCACTGTCAGGACACGTAAAACACATCAGAAATGTCCTCCCTTTAACATACACTGCTACCTGCCCATGGGGCTACCTAGGGCTTACCTAAGGGGTGCCTAGCATGAACAAAAAGGGAAGGTTTGTGCCTGGCAAGTGGGGTGAGGTCGAATTGGCAGTTTACAACTGCATACATAGACACTGCAGTGACACGTCTGAGCCATGTTTGCAGGGCTACTCATGAGGGTGGCACAATCAGTTCTACAGGCCCACTAGGTGCATTTAATTTACAGGCCCTGGGCACTTTTAGTGCATGTCATTAGGAACTTTCTAGTAAATCAAAGATGTCAATCATGGAAAAGCCAATTAGAGTTACAGTTTACATTGAGAACACTTGTCCTTTAGCACTGATCAGCAGTGGTAAAGTGCCCAGAGTACCAAAACCAGCAAAAACAGGTCCAACACACAGTCAAAAACACAGGAAGCAGAGGCAAAAAGACAGTGGAAACCACGCCAAGAATGCCAGGTCTAACAAACTTGAATACCTCCAGTTGTATGACTATTTTTGCCATTTATTAAAAGGTAGCCTTTTTTTCTAAATTGGTTTGGGATTTTTCTTGTGTTGGGTTTCCACTTTATTACTGTTTATGTGCTGCATGAATACTTTACACATTACCTTTAAGTTAAGCCTGACTGCTTTGTGGCAGACTACCAGAGGATTAAGCGCAGGTTAATTTACTGACTTTTGTGGATTAACCTGTCATGGATTGTGGTTGTTGCCTGAGTTGAGCTTCCACCTCCCATCAATAACCCATTTGCTTACATTAGTGTTCACATTAGTGTTCACTGCCCAAATACAGTCCTTGTATTTGTGCTCTGTCACTCAGTGATTTCTTCCCCATAAAAGTAATCTATTTTTTAAGTCTCCATGATGGGCTAATTTTCTTTCTTTCAAATGTAATTCCCACCTCACTTGTGCATCTGTGTCTCTTGGTTGCAAAGATGGTTTTGGAACTGAGGAGCCTTGAAAGCTACACTGTGGCTAAGCTGAAAGGGTTTTGCAGGGAAAGGGGGCTACCAATACCTATAGAATGCATTGCTAGCCTCACCAACTGATAAAGGAAACCCATTGTCAGAAAGTATGATCTTGTTCCTGAAAAGTACAAATGTATGTTTTGGGGCAGCCAGCAGCTGTCAAGCCTGTCCTGGATAGATTTCGAGGATTACTTTTGTAAACCACTGGATAGTTGGGTGAAGGGCAGTGAAGTAAACACTTATGAGGAGCTGTACAATCTGTTTGCAAGAGACTACATACTCAGTCGTTGTTTTCCACAGCTGTGCCAAAACCTAATAGATTGCAGGCTCACTAGGTCTAGGAATCTTGCCATGCAGACTCTTGGCTCCGCATCTGGGTCTACGAGAAGATACCTGGAAGTTACCCCAAGAACAGTTGTTCAGGTTGCCCTCTACAGAATGAGGGGGAGCTTTTAGGTGACACAGAAGAACCAGTATAAAGTGAGAGGAAAGGGTTCTCATACTCCTTCTTTAAAAAAGTAGGGGAGGCAATTGAGTGGTAGCCCAGGGTGCCCCATTTCCAACTCCAATGCTTTGACCATTCCCTGTTAGAAAACAAGCACAGGCTCTCCGCCACCTGAACCCACCCTCTGGTAGAAACTCCAAAGGGGAGTTAGTGTGTCCTTAGTGGGAGGTAGTCCCAAGAATCAGAGGGTAGAATATGTCCTGGTGTCCCTTAGCTGGGAGGTAGACTCCGAGGGTAAATTTGTGATCCTTGTGGATAGGAGTCCTCACCTCCATCTGGTCACACATAATGGGATACCTGTCAATCCTCTGTGGGATACCTGTGGCAGTCAGAACATGGTGGTAGAAAGACTGGTTTCCCCAGCGCAGTATACTGGGCAAGTGTGTGGGGTAACTCAGACCAATGGGCAGGACTTGTTTCCCATTCTACAGCTTTGATATCCCTGGAATGGGGTTGTGAAGTGGTCCAGAAGAGGTTCATAGTTAGTCACCAAATGCCCATTGACTACATTGTCAGAAATGAAATACCACCAGTGGTTCATGAGCTGGGAGTGGTTGCGGCCCCAGTTGCCCTGAAAGCACAGCTTTCTGGGGGTACTACTTCCAACAGCAGAGTATGGAGGCTGAGATGGAGGGGCAGGAGGTGGATACAGTCCATAGTGGGAGGAACCAGTGGATCTGGGTTGCCAGCTCTAAGAAAAGAGGGTCATGGGTCAGTTCAGTGGCTTAGGAGAATGTTGACGGAGGAATCCAACTTGGGTGGAGGGGAATAGAAGTTAAAGGTGTAAGCCCAGGTAGATTGTACTACCAGTACCCAAGGCCTGTAAATTAAATGTTACTAGTAAGAAGCAGCACTCATGGAGCCACCGACTAAAGTAGCCTTTTAAAATATGCCTCAGTACTACAACCTCGGCCTCTAGTGTTGTTTTAAACTGTCATTTCGACTGGAAGAAATAAACTTTTTCCAGACCAAAACCTTCATTTTAATGGCTTGTAATTCACCCCTAGGGTAAACCCTAGAGGCTCAGAGGGCTAGGTGTACTGTATTTAAAAAGCAGGACATGAGTGTTTATGTTTTACTTGCTCTGACAGTGAAAAACTCCTAAAGCAGTGCTTCACTGTTGTGCATTTTTATCTCCCTTTGACTAGCACTGGGTTACCTTACTGCATTTAATAAATGCTAACTTTGTTTTGGGAGCATATAGAGATATGCTGAATTGCAATTTAAAATCCTCTTTAATGTTAAAGTTGGATTTTGACTCACAACTCTGAAAATGGCACTTTGAGAATTTGGAATTTTCTTGTCCTAACCATTTGTATCTTCTACCAGTGTCCTGGGTTGCATGACTATCAATGTCTCTGTTGTGGAGGTTTGTGCATTGCTTGGAGACAGTAATAGAAAGGGGACTTAGGTGTGGTCAGGATGGGTCATGCTGTAAGAATGACTGGGGGACGAGGAGTACCCAGACTAACTTACAATTCAAAGGGCTTTGTACCCACAAATACTTTTTGACACCATGCCTGCCTGACTTTTATAACCTCCCAGATAGTTTGGAGCCTTCAAAGGGGAAGAGCGTTCCAGAACCAGATGTGGGCGTAGGGCAGGGAGTTCCCCCACACACAAAAGCTGGCTCTAGGTGTAAATATTGGAATGGCTTGAGCAACTCATGTGAACCAGTGAACTCTTTGGGACCTGTGGACATTACAGAAGAAGGATTGCCTTGCTGTCTGAGGAGCAAGACTGGACCTGCTTACCTTCACCCTCAGGCTAACCAGTGAGACACCAAGGATCAGTTGGCTGACCTGTGTGAGCCAAAGGGGCACAAGAAGCTCCAGGGGTCCCCCTGCCATCTACCATGCTGCACTGGACCTGCCTGGCCTCTGCTGGAGTGCATCCTCAGGTTCTGGACCTTTGGCTGGCATCAGGGTGCACCCCTCCTGAAGTGATAAGGTGAAATCCCAGAGTTTGGCTCATCACAATCACAAATGGGTCTTTTCATGCCCAGACTCTGTCGCCCACACAACCACCAAGGTGAAGCTCTGGTGAGGCCTGCCATTCATGCTCCAGTGTCCACCAGCAATGACCGGCTGGCTGAGATCTGCAGTTCATGATATAGCAACCGCAGCCCATGGTGACCCCCAATGCAAAGCTACAGCAATGCCCACCCACAAATACCTTCATGCTACAGTGACAACCAACATTGATGCTCTACCTGCTCCTCGCAGCCTCCTCCACTGCAAACAGAACTCTTAGCACCAAACTCAAAAGGCATCTTTTCAGAGGGACTAAACTGATCCTTGTATCTGACCCATGCTCCATTGTAGTCTGCCTGAACTTGAGACTTTCCCTCCAGTCTATCTTGACTACATGGCCCGAGTGGTGATTTATAGTTTCAGGTGCTATTTTCACTTCAAACGTTTGAAATTGAATTTCTCCGGTTCCACAGATTGGATGTGTGTCATTCTAGTTTCATCTTATTTATTTAAAGTTGCTCTATTTTTCTAAATTGGTATGTGATTTTTCTTGTGTTGTATTTTCACTTTATTACTGTTTCTGCACTGCATGAATACTTCGCACATTGCCTCTGAGCTAAGCCAGGAAGTTTTTGCACCAAGCTACCAGAAGGTTAAACACAAGTTAATTTAGTGAAATTTGTAGTTCACCCTGACAAATATTGTGGATGTTGCCTGAGTGGATCTTCTATTTCCATCACCCAAACATCTAAATCCAAATACTTTACACATTGCCTCTGAGTTAAGCCTGACAGTTTTTGTGCCAAACTACCAGAGGGTCAAGCACAGATTCATTTAGTTACTTTTTGAGTACACAATAACAATGATTATGGTTGTTACCAGACTGGGGCTTCTACCCCCATCAACAAATAATCAGATTTTCCACAGTCATCTATATGGTATAGCACACAATGACATTCTTTAAGTGATCACTCATTAGTGTGGTCCATGGCCATCTGTTCCTCCCACCACCCCATCAAAAGATTGGCATAGTTGGGGGTAAAACAGATGCCCAAAACAGCCCCTTGCATCTGTTTGTACATATATTGGTTGAGCAAAAAACTTTCTATCAAGA
Source organism: Pleurodeles waltl (assembly GCF_031143425.1). NCBI lineage: Eukaryota > Metazoa > Chordata > Amphibia > Caudata > Salamandridae > Pleurodeles > Pleurodeles waltl. Next base: position 934,569,747 of record NC_090449.1, read on the forward strand.
TCAAGACAAAACGTGATCACATTCAGTAACATTCTATTATGTTCATTTAACTGATAGGTCTGACCCTATTGAAATGTTTTTATGGATTCATTCCATCTTCATGGTTAAAACTTGTATAAATTAAATGTTTGCCTACCATTACTAGAATAATAATTGTGTCCCAGGGGACCTAATCAATTTTTCTTAGAAGGTGTTAACCGTCTTGTAGGTGCTCACATAAAGTGTCCACAAATGGAAATGAAATTGTTCAATATAATTCAATGTACATTCTAATAAGCTTTCTATAGCAGAATATATTCCCCAGTCATGGGGACTGACACTTGACGACTATGTGACTACAGGGCAGGCCTGCGATCCCCTTCCATGAAGCATTACACACCTACCTTTGTGGTGTTACATTGCCTGCATCAGTGGAACATTCATAGGGACCACAACCCTTTGTAAAAATATGAATGTATGAGTGTGAAAGAGAGTTGTTGTACTAGGGATTTAAGCCCTGGAGAAAGCCACATACCCCTTAGGTTGGCTTTTAGAATTTTTGAAACATGCAGACTAAAGGGACTTGACTGATGTAATAATTATTCCTGAGCCAATATTATTTTAATACGCCAAAGTAAAAAATCCTGGAATAAGTTTTAGAGGATTGGTTTTACTACAAGGGATTTTTAATCTTGTTCACATATCCTCAATATCATTAACAAGTGAGATCATTATGAAGACCAAAGTGCTCTCAGTGATGTTGATGAGCTTGTCTGCCCCCCCCCCAATAATGTGTCAGGCAGCTGAGATGACCCTATAATGAAATATGACACCTAAATTGGTGTGTGAGGGTTCCTTTCAATTTGTTTTTTATTCAAGGCACACTATTAACTATCAGTAGTTGTTATACAACAGGTAATCCTGTAGGAATCCATTTATAATTTTTCAAGAAAGTCACAGGTAAGCTTTGTTGTTAGTGTACATGGGAGGCTGTTTCCCTGGATAGCTATCCTCCCTTTCCCTTATACTCTTTTGTGCTGTAAATTCTACATAGTTTATAGTAGGCAAAAGTTTATAAGTTCAAAAGCTAATTTTGCAATGTTTGAGAGCTCTCCAAATACGTTGAGAATAAGACCTAGTCATTTCCACTTAATAAATACTAATAAATAATGGTAAATATCAAAACCTGAAATACTCTGCAATTGAAATGACACTCTTCAGTTGCCTTGTGCATAGGGAGGAACATGAAGACCATCGTGAGCCATCTTGAATCTTAAACTGTTTGTTTTAAACAGACATGAAGAATTGTCATGCGCCTTTAGGATGGATGGGTGTATAATTGTTATAACCACGATTCCTTATTTCTTTTTCCATTAGGGTTATTCTTTCATGACTGAAAAAAATGCCCCTTTTTCTCTTTTAACTTTTTAGTTGTTGTTCAGATCATGGAAGATAATGAACTTGTGAAATCTCTCAGCTTGAGAATTTTAGAAGAAACAAGGGTGAAAATAAATGATCTTGACTGGGGTGATTTGAAAATAATTATTTACTATCGAATCACTGCCCTTATAATCTTTGTTCTATTTGTGCTTAAGGTGTAGTTTTGATTTGCCTATATCTTTAACGTTGTTTAATAAACTTTTTAAATGTGGCAGTTACTCAGCATGTTTAGCTTACTCTTGGTAGACTTAAAATTTTGCAGATTGATTAAGGGGAGTGCATTTAAAAGTGGGTCTAAGCAGTATTCATTTGGCAATAGCTATTGAATTGGTTGATGATTCCACATTAAATTTAGAACAATTTTTGTCCATATAGACTTCAGTAAGTAGGGCAAGCTTCATGCAGATCCATCAAAGCGGGCACAGTTAAAGGAGAGGTGAAACAATATAATGTGCTAATAACCTCCAGTTAATTTGCATAACATTTGGCAGGGTATTAGAACATGAAGCCCAGTGCATCAACCCAAGATTTAATGTTCATATATTATGTTGAATGTATTTGTATGGCGCACAAATCACCCAAGGCGTATCTTGGCATTCTACCTGGAGGTTATGGGCTGAACCATAGCTGAGTCTAGGTGAAGTGCCAATCCTTCAGTTTCTTGTGAAATTCAAGAATTGAGAAGGTGTCTCTGATATGCAGCAGCAGGTTTAGGAGCGAGGTACAAACAAAACATGAAATTTGATATTGATATATGTGGGGGGTGTTTGTGAGTAGGAGACCTGCTGAGCTTAGGTGTCTAGTAGGTTTCTGTAAGTTTATGTGGTTGTTGAGGTACGTGGGGCACTGTTGTGTAAGACTTTGTATGTGCGAGTAAGGATTTTGACAAGTGCTCATTTGTGGATTGGGAGTCCGTGGTGATGTGATGTAGTTTGTACATACTTATGTCATGCCAGTGAAAATAAAAGTGGCCAAATGGCATGTGTTATTTCAAACAAGTAAACCAATAAACCCACTTTCACTCATGTATTTCTATTACGACAGTGTAAAGGTTAAATTTCTAATTATTTTCGTAATACAGTGAAAATTATTTGAGAAAAATGCGCTTATTGTCTTAAGGATTCCATTCTAGAATCAGTTGGCAGAAAAAAAACAGAAAGCTGTGTTATTATGAGCCTATCTAATTTTATGAATTTAACACCTTCTGCTCTGGTTGTACGTCTTTGTTAATAACTACTTCACATAAAAAAATAGCATGGCATAAATCATGCATGCGAATGTAAGAATGCAATATGCTATTTATTACCATTGCTGATGAAGATTAGGGGCATTGTGTCCCACTTGAATCTTCAACTCTTACCCGTCATGGCCCCTCTCCACACTCAACCATGGTAACATATACCATTTACAAGATGCACACCATAGTATATATATACTGAACCTTAAAATAATTGCAAAGTGTATTTTGGACAAAGTATTATAAATCATAATTTTATTAAATATATGATTCTAAAAAGCATTTAATTGCTAACACAATTTTACAGCACTTTCTTATGTTACATTTGAACAAAAATCTGTCATTAACATATTAGTGAACTTCTTTATTTATATTCCCATACAGCATTTTGTCTTTCGGTCCAGTCAGCTGATCCTGTAAAAGACAGAACATTTAGTTAATTTATGTAGCTATGTTTTGTTATTGACATTTTTAAAGTACACATCCTGCTCTTATTATGGTCTTCTAGTGCTTTCAAGAGAAAGTTAAAAGAAGACTGAAATGCCTTAAGGATCATTCTACATTTAAAGTGTGGTTGGTCTTAGCAACTTGCTCCAATTTTCCAAAGGTCTGTTCTCATTTGTATTTTGATTGACAAATCACAAAAAAAAATATATATTGTTTAGGTAGATAGGCGCATTTCCACTGCCAGAAGAAATTATATTTATTATTATGCATTATTATGTATATTGTAAGGTGGAATAAGATTGCTTCAGGGAGAAATGTGCTCTTATTTTTAATTGAGTTGTCATTATGAAATTCACAAAGAATGCTACGCAGTTGTGGAATAGGCAGAGGGTGAGTTTCTTTGGTAACAGCAATAATTGAGGAATGATGTGAGACTAATGGGTTGGGTGGATACGCACAGATCACATAAGCTCATCCCTATGCAGCCTGGGAGCAGTGAGGAGTGAGGAAGAATAACCAAAAAACAATGCAACAGATCAATCCTTATCTGCAGTTTTGTGACTCCTGAACTGTAGTCTGGGCTTCCTGAACTCTATGTTGGGCCTAGTAACACAAGGTCTCTGACCTTTTTCCCATGACCACTGCAGAGTGGACTTGCTCTGCACCCTCTCTGTTAAGGTACCTTAGGAGTAGTCACCGCAATACGTGAAAGCCATGGTTGAGAGGGGATGGAAAACAAGAAGAGTGATATGGCTTGAGGACCTGTGGGTGAGACTGACAGAGACCCAAGGTGACAGGACCACAAGGACTGAACAGAAGGGCAAGTTCAGGGCCGTATAGCTAAGATGATACAGTAAAATGAAGAAGCAGTGATTTCAGAGTCTTCAGAAAAGTTGAAGAACTTCTTTAAAGTATGGAGGTCAGGAGGCATATGGAGGATGAAGAAGTGCCTGGAGTCAACCATCAGGAGTAGAGCACCATTAACTCGATCAAAACAGTTGTGCAGGAGCAGAATTATAATACTTTGTTTTGCTGCTCATGCGATGAGCTCCAAAGCTTCAATGGATTCACTGACCACATCCCCTGCTAATGGAATAACACCAGTGGGATTGCACCTTCACCTTTAAAATTACTAATTTTCACAATGTCCTGCAGAGGGCTGAGGTACACCACTGTGAACTTTATTTTAAAAATTCTGTCTACTTTCGAGGTGAGGTAACCTGGAGAAATCCTTCCCGCAATCCAAAGAATACCATGGCATTTTACCACACTGCCCTAAAGTGGAGGACACCATGAGAAACTAGGAGCACTGCCTCTGAACCCAGGGAGCTATGGCATGAACAGCAGTTAATCCCCAGAAAAGTGTGTGCTAAGGTAAAGCAGTACCAGCGCCAACATTTTTAAAGAAACACACACAATACAATATAATTCCCAAACCAATTTAGAATAGAGGACAATTTAATAAGTGAAAAGACAATAGGCTTATTAAACCAAGTTAATGGGAACTGAAGATATGATTTTTTAAAGTTTTTGGACAAAAGGTAACCAGAAAAAGTAAAGAGCCAAACAAAAATCATTGTTGGTATTTGAATGGGACCTAGGTGAGATCTCAGGCCAACCACAATGGAGCAGGCTTCAGATACACCAAGTGGATTGTCTGGGCCAAAATATGTACTCTCTAAAAAAGAAGTCAAAATCTTGTGGGGGAGCAATGTTGAAGGCTGTAGATGGAGGGGATCCATCGCAGTCAGAAATGTCATCTTTTAGCTCCCACTAAATATGTTGTTTTAGGTGTTAAAGGCTCTGCATGGAATAAACTTGGATTTCATGGGTATTGGATGTTGCTTCTATGGTCAGACAGATTTGCTGCCTCACCCCTTTCTTAGGCCTTACCGCCAAACTTATGGTATTATTTACAGTTTGCTGGACAGGGTCTTCCAGACTCGAAGTGTGCGAGTCGCAAAACCGGATCTTTGTGCATGTGGTCCCTAGTCACTTTTGGGAAGTCATAATCCTTCAGTGGGGCAGGGCTACAAGCTGCAGATGGGCAGGATCTCACAAGGGTAGATACCTTTCCAGGAAGTTAGAAAGCTTTGAGCTGGCTGATTTTGGTGTTCTTATTCACTTGAGTGTCACTTCCCTTGATATGCTTCAGCACCTTGTCCCAGTCCTCTGGAGATGCAGTAAAAGTCCCATCTTTCTTCAACTTCTCCAAGTAGGCTTGCTGGCACCAAGTTTCTCTTCAGATAGATCTCCTTTGTTTTGCAGGGTCCAATCCTCTGTGGTCACTTGGGCCCATTTGAGCTAAGAGTTTTATTTATTTAATTTTATGCTTTTATAGAGAGCAGACTTCGTCTGGAGACATCAAAGCATTCACAAGAGTACACTAGGAGCAGGAGTGGATTAGGGAATAACAAGAATTTATTAGAGCAGATAGACAAGAGTAAGTGAGAGAAAAGCTGTGCATGAGTAAAATTCCCAAACAATCAATGCAGTAGTACATTTGAGATACAACATAGTGGAAAATGAAAATAATGTGTTCAAGAATGACTAGGCAAAAAAGATTTAAGTGTGTTTCAAAAAGAAATGCTTTGAGTTCTTTTTTGAAGGTAATTTCATGTGGTCATAAGGAGGACCAAAGGGGGTGAGCTCCAATTTCTTGTGGTGCTTCCAGAGAATGACAGGGTATTGAATCACTCTTGTGTAAAGGTGGTAGGCTTTAGGAGAAGAGGTTGATCATTTATTAAACTATGTTTTGCACCTGAAGCTTTCAAATTTTCATTTAGGCAGGCGAAGAGCTGTACAGTGCCTAGTGTGTAGTGGAGGCAGTTTAAGGTTGGGCTTTCACCCCTACAGGCAGCCATTAAAGGACAGCATGATAGGAATTATATTATCACGTTTCGTGTGACCAGTAACCAGGTAAATGCAGAAATTCTCTGGGTTGATCTGAGTGAACTTTGGGGATGGCTGAAAGGAGTAAGATCCCATAGTCAAGTCTGGAAAGAACCAAAGCTTGTCCAACTGATTTTAGTTGGAACCAGACACTCTAAGCAATGGCTGCAGTATAACTCTGAAGATTGAGTCCGCTTTGAAGGGTAAAGCCAAGTTATGTGGCATTCCGAACAATGAAGGTTTGGCAATTAAAGGCAAGGAGAAAACCCTTCTAATCTTATAAAGATGGATTTGCTTTCTTCAGAGATGTAAGAAGGAATTCTATTTCCGAAGGGTTTAGTTTAAGGTGGTGATTTGACATCCATGACTGAATTCTTACAAAGGTGTTGGATACGAGGATGATGTTATCCAGGGATATGACCTTCAGATAGATTTGGGTATCATTGGCATAGAGGTGAAAGAGAATCCCAGAGTGTCTAAGGGTCACACAGAGAGGCGCAAGATAGATATTGAAAGGGCTGGAGAGAGGATAGTCTTGGAGGATTCCTTATTGCAGGCTAACTGACTTTGAGACACATGTTTAAATTTTATCTACTTGAGAATGATTTGTTAAATAGGAGGTAAACCAATTAAAGACTACTTTAATAGAATTGTGAGGGTGTGAGTTATAGTTACTTTAGGGCAAGAGTTATAGTACTTGAGATAACTATAACTGGTACATTTCAGTGTTTTTTCCACTTAAAATAATATGTTTTAACTGACATTTTCACCTAACTTTAATATTGTTATAACCTTTATTTTTTCACTGAATTTCTTCTTTTTTTTTATTGTAAAGTAATATATTATTACTGTTTCTAACTATAATGTCACAGTAACCTTTGAATTTTTCAGTGATGTGACATGAATTTCTTAATGTACATTACAAAGTCCATTGCTGTATTTGGCCTGGTGTATGGAGCCAGACCCTGTGTCCACCCCCCCACAGGCACCCTACCATCCACTGTTCACGACCTTTGACTGTGAGTGCCATGGGGCTGGGCCTATGGCCAGGCCTTGCACCTAACCCCCCCAACACCCAATTCCCACTTCACATGGCCTTTGGCCTTGCTTCGGGTGGTGTTGAGCACAGGCCCTGGACGGTGGCCAAATCTTTGTACAATCCCAGTTTGTGCTCAACTCCGTCTATGTCATGCTGTATTATGTGTACTTTTATAGCGCACTAATCCCCCATGAGGGTATCCCGAAGCCTGAGCAGGCGTCTAGGTGAGCGGCCCCTTAGAGTAATTAGAAGAGTCAGCTCATCAGCTTCTTGTGGAACTCAAGAAGTGACAACAAGGGTCTGATATGTTGTGGGAGGTTTTCCATGTTTTTGGCATGAAGTATGAGAATGACTGACCTCCTGTTCTGCTCTTCTGAAGGCAGGGGATGTGTGTGAGTGAAAGTATATGCGGTTGTTGATGTATACTGGACCAGTGTTGTGTAAGGCTTTGCACTGCCTTTGGCTATGTGTGGGGTTGGATGTAGGCCCTGGCTTGTGGCCTGACCCTGTGTCCAACCCTCCCAAAGGTGCCCAACCCCCATTGTGTACAGTCTTTGGATGTGAATGGCTTTGGTTCGGGTACAGCGCCTGGCCTACCCTTACAGTGCAAAGCTTTTGGCGTTGCAGCCAGGAGTTGGGTGTTAGGTTATTGTTTGAGGAGGGTGAAACAATGCTTGTCAGGGTGAACCACAAAAGTCACTTAATTAACCTTTGCTTAAACCTCTGGTGGCCTGACACAAATGGAGTCAGTCTTCACTTAGAGGCAATGTGAAAACCACATATATTGTACTCTATAAAGTGAAAACACAATGCATGAAAAATATCATACCAGTTTGGAAATATAGAGTAAAATATATTAAATGAAATGAGACAAGAATGACAAAAATCCAATCAGTAGAATTGGAGTTATACTGTTTCAAATATTTTAGGGTACAGGGCACAAATATAGCGTCAACTACTGTTACCTGGTTGCACAAGTTCAGGCCAACCTCGATGGTTCACAGGTCAGTGACAGAACCAAGTGTGAGATAGTACCTTGTGTCCATGAGAATCAGGATAGGGAGTTTGTGTCAGCCTGTGCAGCACTGCCTCGAGGAGCCATAGAGCAGGATCTGCTATGCATTATCGTGCACCAAGATGCATCATGCTGAATCAGCAATGTCAGAAACTATCAGTAGTTGTGATGCTGGTGTCAACATCCGTCGCACTACACCAGGTTGATGAAGCCATTGTTCTGGAGCTGCAGAGAGGAGGCTTGCATCAGGTTGCATCATGCTTTGTCAGGTCCAATGAAGCTACAGTTCAGAAGCCTCAGGTGTCCCTGTAGCTTAGAACCGGAGGCCAGATGACTGACCCCTGGAGACCCTGTGGTAGTCTTGGGTTGAAGCAGCAAGGCAGTCCTCAAACAGCTGGATAGACTTCGGCCAGCAGGGTAGCCCTCATGCAAATAGGCAGTCTTTCTTCTGGTAGTATGTTCTGAAGAGGGAGTTAGCGGGTTCTATTTTCATACCTTGTGTCAGCGTTGTAGTGGAAGAAATGTTTAGCACTTTCCCCATTACTGAGGAACCTGGAACTTCTTGCTTCTTTGCCCAGGCTCCACTGCTTCTGGGGTCACAAAAGGCTCATAAGAAGTTCTTTGTGTGTGCACTGAGGCAGCTTCTTTGAAATGCAGGTGGAGCTGTGTACAGATCTGCCCCACACATTCTTTCTGGATGACCCATTCTGCTAACAAATAGTTCTCTTTTGTGTGACTGTCTGGGAGGAATACGCAAATGCCAACTGCCAACTGCACCTAGTCATGTGAACCAGAAAACAGGCTGCAGGCACCAAATGTTTAGGGCATGAAAATTATAATTTTCCAAAAGTGATATTTTCTGAATTGTGACTTAAAATCTGACCTTACATTAAATAGATTTTTTAAATCACAGTTCCTTGGACACCAAACATGAGATTCGTTCCTGTTCCCAAACAAAAGTTATTTAGGTGACACAATGTTATCATACAGGAGCGGAAAGCCTCACAGTAGTGAAAAGCAAATTTGTGAGTTTTTCACTACCAGGACATGAAAAATGTAAAAGTATGTGTCCATATTTTTTAATACAATATACCCCACATCATGGACTGCTTAGGGCCTACCCTAAAGGGGGTTTATATGTATTAAAAAGGGAGTTTTAGGTCTGGCAAAAGGATGATTTTGTCAAGATGAATTGGCTACAAATCAAAAGTTGGTTACAAGGAGAGCCCAAGGAAGGGCTAGTCACGGACTGGGAAAGAGCAATAAGAGATACTCAGAAATTAAAAAAGAAGTTTTAAAATGGTACTAGTCACTAATACAAGCAGAAGACGCTTCTCTCCCACTACCGGAAGATGTTTGGAAATCTGACTTGCCGGCCGTTGACCTCTCTCATCATTGACAGGTATCAATGAGTATACTTTGGTCTGTGGTGAAATCTGCACCCCTAAGGAGGAATCACCTGTTCACAGTATATAGGGCCTACTGGACTCCCAGAAAGATTGCTAAAATTGGACTGCCTGAAGTGCGACCTGGAAGGTGCGGATGACGTACATTTTTGGTGGGGGTGCCCAGAAATTCAAACTTTCTGGAAAAAAAGTTGGTAAGACAATTTCAAACATTACGAAGAGACGAATAGAGGTAAGTCTACCATTGATTGTATTTGGAATACAAGAGGGGTTTGGGAGGAGCTCACATGACAAACTGGAGAAACTTCAGGCTCATCTTATCTTTTACCTGGTGCTAATAGCTCATCTGGAAATATATAGTAAGTGGATATCTAGATCTTCCCCTTACTCATATAGACTGGATATTGCTGGTGAAGAGAAACTCTAACTGTGGGAACCCTTTCTAGTCTTCTAAATAAATAATTCTAATATCCTTAGTCTGGGGGATGTAAAACACAACTATGCCTCAGATATTTGAATGGGTAAGAGTCCAATGATTAAACAATGAAACACAACAGAGAGGAGGTGAGGGCATGGGACTGTTTCTCCTCTTCCCCTCCCTCATGCCTCCTTTCCTTAGATTGATGTAGGTTACCTCTCTGGTGTCATCTTTCTGGTTAGGGGTCTGACCAGAGTTGGGACACAATTCGGGCTCCTCCTGTCCTTTGTTATAAAATGAGGACTTTAAGAAAAAAAAGATGAATTGGCAGTTTAAAACTGCACACAGGCTGCAATAGAAGGCCTGAGGCATGTTTTGAAAGGCTATTTAATTTAAGTGGATAGCACAAGTGCTGCATGCCTAATAACAGCATTTAATTTACAGGCCCTGAATAGGAGTGGGTGATAAATTCTGCTCCACCAGTGATGTTTGTGGAATTTTGCCCACTCTGCATTGTGAGATCTAGCCAAATTCCACCAACTGAAATGTGGCAGAGTTTCTTTCCCACATGCAGCTCGCTACCTGGCAAGATTTTTTCAATGCTGGTGGTTATGACAGTTCACAGTGAGAAAGCTGCTGCTCAAGTAGAAAATCAGCTCAAGAAGCAGCACCCTCTGGTGTGCCGCATGGTGCAGTTCACACTGATTTTTCAGTGCAGAAGGAGATATCAGTGCTAAAAATCATGCCAATTTCTGCCCATTCACAGAACTCCATAGACTCTTGGGAAGTTTTTATGTAGCTCGGTGGAATTCTGCCAGTTCAACCCAGCTCTAGCCCTGAGTACATGTTGTACCACTTTACTAGGGACATATAAGTAAATTAAATGTACCAACTGGATGTAAGTTAAATTTACAATATTTTAAGGAAAGAACACAAGCACTTTTGCACTGGTTAACACTGGTAAAGGAGACAATATTGTAAAAGCCAAAAATGGGTTCAGAAAATAAGTGGGGTGAAAACAAAAAGCTTGGTTGTGACCCTTGCAGAGAGAGCCAAGTTCAACAGTGTGTACAACTGATTATGTGATGAAATGATGTAAAGAGATTGATTTTAAGTAGGCAGATCAGCTAACTTTGTCAAAGTGTCACAACATGAAAATATAACAAGCAGACCTGTTGGCTTTAGAAAGAGCTCAGCACAGCAACATATATAAGGTAGACTTATTTTCTTTGTCATAAGGTCACCAATAATTAGAATCAAATATAAATTTTACAAATTTACAGATTGGAATAGTTATTAAAAGTAATTGTCATGAAATATTTTTTTTTAAGTATTTTTTTTTAAATAGCTTCAACATGCCTTTTTAAACATTTTCTAGGCCACAAAATGTAACCCAAAAACCTGCAACAATAGGTCTCTGTCCTCCAGATCAACAGTTCTAACTCCAATGGTCATGGATTCGATGACCCATGTGACTGACTGTCTTCTTTTTTCTCATGTTGCTGAGATGGGGGCCTGCTGTACTCCCTGCACCCCTTTACTACATTAGGAAAAATGCTTGTTGGTACCTCTGCCCCTTTTAGGGACACCACCATGAGCTAAAAACTTTAAAAATAAGTCATTGCAGGCCACTTTAGTGTGGACAGGGAAACAGAACAGAAGTCTGCTCCTCGCAGACTAAAGCATTTTAAAATGTTCTGCCTGTTAGGACCAGACTTAGCGTTTGCTCTCCTTTGGTAGAAGATTTTAAAATGCTCCCGCCAGATGGGAGCCAATACATGTTTCCTTGCCAGTTGTAGTGCTGGCAGGAAAACTACTGTATCCACATTAAGTTAGACGGCCACGGGGATGGGATCCCCAAGGTTATTAAAGCTTCAGAGAGGGGAGCTGTGCTGCCCCTTACATTTACCTTAAGTTACAGCCATGGGGGATGAGGTGGAGGTCTAATCAAATCAGCAGAGTCATTACCAGGGCCGTCACAGGTTTGGGTGTGTTGCTCTCCCTTTAAACATGCCCTGCCCCTAGGGCTCTAAATGGGCTGGGGAAGGGACCCCTACTCATGACTCCTAGATCTCTATCTCTCTCTCTCTCTCTCTCTCTCTCTCTGTCTCTCTCTCTCTCTATATATATATATACATGTGTATATATATATACATATATATATACTGGCAGTGGGATATAATGGGACCATATTTGGCAGAAAGGTAGGTTTCGTTAAGTTTTTTTTTGTGTGTAAATCTGTTCAGAATCCTGTGCAGCCGCCCACCCCCACAATGGACCTTCAACAAGCTAGGTAACACTTACTAACGAACCTGTAGAAGGTGCTCCAGTTGGATAGACATTTTGTTTAAAGCTGTGAACTTTTTTTGGATAAACAAGCAGACGAGCTTCCATTCTGGCTACGAGGCTCATTTCACAGAAGTTAAACCTTAGCAGGAAGCACTTACGAATATAAATTCACCAGGTGCCCTAGATGAAGCTCCACTTCTGGAAAGTACAAATTATCTTAGCTCCTGGGATTTGCAAAGGCAAAGCAAGTGTGTTTACTCTGTGATTCCATATTGAAAAATGATCTGAAATGCTTTGTGGAGGTGAATGCATCATTCATCTCTTGGAGCTTAATCAGACACTGTCACATCCACTCACACCCATCTAGAACCTATCTCACCCACTCTCACACCCTGACAGACACTCACATAGCCACTATTACACCCAGAGATACCCGCTCGCACATATTCTCACTCCTAGAGAGACAGGCCCTGCAGACAACTCCCGCTGCACATGGCAAAAGGCCATTCACAGTGTTGGGTAGGGTGGTTAGAGGGTTGTCCACAGCGACTGACCTCAGGACATGCCCTGCTGCCAACCCCTGCTGTTCATGGCCGAAGGCAATGCATAGCGGTGGTTGGATTAATGAAGAGTTGGGTAGTTATAGGGGGTTGGCTGCCGGGCCAAAGGCCATTAGCAGCGGTGGTTAGAATAACCTATACTAATGAAAATTACTTTACGTTAAAAAAATGGAAATTCACTAAATAAAACAAATGTGAGAAAGATGTTATAGTTAGGAAATAGAATTTTAAAAAACCCTTAGAAATTCACTAAAAAAACAAAGGTTACAGGGACGTTATAGTTAACTTCTGAATCTACTCTCACAAAACCAGAAAAATTCAGCAGTTAGGGTTATTTCAAGTAATATAACTTGCGGCCTAAGGTAACTACAGCTCGCACCTGCGCTGCTAATTACCCCAGATATTACAGCACTCATGATAACTTTTATGACATAAATAAAAATATCAATGAAACATTAGAAGTTCAATTATTGAAGAAGGAACTGTGCATGGTGGAGGCACGAGTTATAGTTACCTTAAGACATGAGTTATAGTTACCTGGAATAACTCTAAATATAACTGCTACATTTATCTGGTTTTGTGCAAGTATATTCAGAACATTACTATGATGTCCCTTGTCCCTGTAACCTTTGTTGTAATTAAGTAAATATATATGTATAGTACATACTGGTAATCGCCAATAGGCAGTTATAGTTAGGGCTATGTTTGCATTTCCATTGAAAAAGTGTTTTTTAACTTGCTGTATATTTGGTGCTGTTTGATGAATCTTCACAAAATTTTCCAAAAAGAGTGTTTCCAAGAGCATATACATGGTAAGTTTCAGGGTGATCCGTCAAGTGGGGCAGAGAAAAAAGTGGGGTAAAACATGTGCACTTCCCATTATTATTCCCGTTGGGATTTTAGACATTACCCCAGCCCGAACCATTGGACGGAATTGAACCAATTTTGGCAGAAAGGTTGCTCTTGGTCCAGAAGGAGTGCTTTTTGTTATTTGGTGTAAATCTGTTCAGTACATTTTGAAATAGTAAAGGAAAATGAAATACAGCTATCTAGAGGTGTGATGGGTTTGCAAATAATAAAAAGCTTGTTCAGGGAAATGCAAAGCTCTGATTGGCTGTCAACACTTCAACCAGGAAGTATTGACAGCCATCTTGGGACCTGGCATTGAACACAAGTACAAATTATTTGTCCTCAGGCTATTAATGCTATCAAGATCCAAGCACCCGCAAAATGAGATAAAATGGTTGTTCGCAAGACCAATCAGTTGAAAGTGGTGTATCCATACACCACTCCCCAGAATAAACATAGATTATTGACTATGTGTCTTCCTCTTGGGATGGTGCCACCCGTTGGAGACTAACTCCTGGGGAAACATATTTGCTTGTATCTTTCCAAGTACACAAGACATGCCTTAATTGGTACATCTACCTATTATACTGAAACAAGTATCAAATGAGCATGGTGCAGCACATGCTCTAGACGTAGGTTGAAAGCGAATGGAAACATTTTCCACAGTCTCCTCTGTCATCATCAACACATGTTAGTTTCACTCAGTCGGCACCTTGCTTAAATGAAGTGCTGCTTTTTTGCTAGTAGTAAAACTGTTCATCAAACACATTTTTGTATACTGAATCAGACTTGTCTCTAGCTCTACACTTTTTATATTTCATAGATGCACATACAGTCAATGTATGGTGTATATGTGTGTGGTCCCTTCTGTACTTATGTTGTTTTCTAAACTGACCAATTGGACTTTAGAGTAATTTGAGGAACAGTAGCTTGGATGATTTCATCGGTAATGTGATCAATGATTTCATTGAACATGCCATGAGTGATGCAATATGTGAGGTCATAAATATAGTGCATGGCAAGAGTGCAAATTATTATTAGCTCACTACTCTAAATCTAATGAATTTCAGTGTTTTTAGGTTTATACGTTTTAGTTGTTAACTCATTTAAACACCTAACTATAATATTACTTTAATCTTTGTTTTTTTCAGTGAATTTGTAGGATTCTTCACAGAAGCTAGAATCCTATTACCAACCCTAACTATAACTTTAGTTTTTTTATTGTGTTTTTCAGTGAATTTATGTTTTTATTAACATTAGGGAAGATCATGCTACCATACATGACTATAACATCCATTTAATATTTGTTTGGGTTTTTGACCATATTCAGTGAACATCTCCACTGCCTACAGACTTTGGCCATTCACAATAGCAGATGGCACAAGCCCAACTCCTGCTGGTGGCCATCCCGCCACAACTTGCCTGCTACGGTCAGCTTGTTGCCTCTGCCCCTGCTCCCCTCCTGCTTGCCCTCTGTTCTTCATTTACAAGCCCTTGTTCCTACCCCATGCCCTTCATGGTCAGCTTGCTCCCCCTGCTACCTCCTGTCTGGTTTCTGTTCCCTGTCTCCTTCACTAACTGTCCCCTATCTCATGCTATTCATTGTCCATTGTACTGCAACTGCTCCTCCTGCCTGCCCTGCTTAGACAGCTTACTGCCCTTGCTTCTCTCCCCCTCCCTCCGTTGTCTGTGTGGATGCCCCTGCACCATCCCTCTGGCTCTCTATGTTATGTTGGGCTGCCACTGCCCCTCCCTCCTGCCCTGCATGGTCTTTTGCTCTGACACAGCCCCTCCTGCCTTCCCTGTGTGGTCCAATTGCTGCCCCTGTTACCTTCCATGCCCTTCATTTTCTGTGTCCGTGACCCTATTCCTTGAATCCTGCCTTCCATGATCCATTGTGTTACCACTTCTCCTTCTTACTGCCTTCCATGATCCACTCCGCTGTCACTTCCCCTTCTGCTTGTCCTTGCATGGTCGTTAGTTCTTCCACTGCCCCTCCCGCCTGTGCTCCTGGAGAGCTTGTAGCCTCTGCCATTGCACTCTTTCCCATTCTCCACTGTCCTAGTCCATGACCTTATCCCCTCCTCCTGTCCTCCATAGTCTTTTGTGCTGCCACTGCACCTCATGCCTGTACTGTGTGTTCAGCTTGTTGCCCCTGCCTCCCTCCTCTGTGCCCTCTGTTGTCTACTGTCTTCTGCTGCTGTCCCCTCCCTCCTGTTCTCTGGGTCCATTGTACTGCCACTGTCCTCCCATCTGCCCTGTGTGATCGGATTGTTGCCCTGTTCCCTAACCCCTGCCCTTCATTGTCCCGCCCCTAGCCCACTCCTCCTGCCTTCCATAGTCTGTTGTGCTGCCACCGTCCCTCCCTCCAGTCCTCCTCCATGGTTCTCTGTGCTGGCTTTATCACTTGGCCTGCATGATTGGCTTGCTACCCTTGCCTCCCTTCCCTTCGCCCTCCAATGTCCACTGTTCTGCCACTACCCCTCCTGCAAGCCCTGCATGGGCTGTTGGGCTGTTACTGCCTCTCCTGACTGCCAAACATGGTCAGTTTGCTGACTTTCTACTGTTTCCTCACCCCCCTCCACTGTATGAGTTTGTACCCCTGCCACTTCCCTCCCCTCAGTGTTCCAAAGTGTGGTATGACATCAACAGACCTAATTCAGGAGAGAGGCTTTCAATTTTTAATTTAGCTTTCTCCCGCCTGAAATTTACTCCACTTTAGTACATGTCAATGGGGACAAATTTAATCTCCCTCTTTCTGCTTTGCAAATATTGGCATGTAAGGTGTGGCACACCTGAAGTTATCTTGATACAATCAAAACTGTAAAACTGATGCATTTCCTTTATAAATATACAGAATAAGGGGGGTGTCTTATTCAAATGATGGTTAGTGCTCTGGAAATCAAAAAGAGAACACTTTTTTGAGTTCTCAAATCGTGACAAAGGGCTTTTCAATTAATTGCTATTTTTTAATTGAATTATCACTTGGTTAATTCCACGATTGGGCTATATTTTGACAACACTGTCCTAAACATAGAATGTTAGCACTAGCTGGTAATTAGAACATGGTAACACTGCGGTTGATTACAGGGAGTTAAATGGTAGGCTGCAGCTACTGTTGAAAGTCCATGTTTCAATCTGCATGCCAAAATGTTTTACTGAAATGGATGAGGAAGATATTTGAGAACTCATAGAAAATATGTGCTAATTCTGCTTTATACTGCATTAAGTATTATTTCTGCAACAAAATGACCCCCTTCTAGTTGTTAATTTCAAAAGGTAATGTTTTAGGTTTTGCAGATTTGATTCTCAAGTTGTGTTCTAGTTGTTCAGTTAAAATGCTGTGGAAAGCTGTGGCAGAAGACTGGGAAATTAACTGACAGGCTGCTGCTTCTGTTGGAAGTACATATTTTTACTCAGGATGTGAGGCTTTATTCTCACATGGCTCAGTAAGATAGTGTGAATTGATAGAAAATAAGCTTCTGGACTGCCTTCCATGACCTCTAGGAGAAAATCATTAGAGAAACCAGTTTTCTCTCAAACATGGTTCTCAAATCTCAACAGAGGATCAGCATTTTACACAGTGTAAAATACACCACTATTCCTAATATTAGTATAGTACCACAAGCAGATGATTTTTATTGGGAGTTAAATCTGGTATCACCCCTTACATATGCTCCTTTTGCAACCATACAAAGTAGCCTTTCTCTACAATGCATTTCAATGGGAACCATGTCCCAGAATTTTGTTGACACTGCCACAACATCTTGTCCATTTTGTGGTCAGCCAATCAAGGGGTGATCGCTTTGAGATCGCCACACCAACCTTTTGGGGTTAGGGTATTCTCACCCTGACCCCTTATGTATTTTTTTTTTATTAATTTCTAGGACACTGGGGCTAATCCATGTATTTTGTTATGACAGTCTCAACATATTGTTCAGATTGTGACCAATCAATCAAGATTGCTTACTCCTTTTTAAAGTGGCCAATCAGAGCATATCTTAACAACCCCACCCAGATTTCTTTATTTATTTAACCTTAGTTTCTCAAAAATGGCTGAAAGAACTTAGACCAAATCATAAATAGTGTGATTTATGAGCAAAGATTTAGATTTCTGCCAAATTTGATGTAATTTTGTTTAGCTGTATTCTCCGTATTACTGTTCGAAAATGGAAATTGCATGCAGAAATTTTGTTTTGCCCCCCCCCCCCTTCTTTTCACCCTCCACACCCAGCTTGACACTCATGTCAAAACTTTCTGGGAAGGAACTGAGGTAGATGTTTTTTGGGGAAATTGTTGTATTTTTGTGAAGATTCATCAAACGGCATCAAAGTTATGTTTATATAAGAAATATATATATATATATATATATATATATATATATATATAGAGAGAGAGAGAGAGAGAGAGAGAGATAGATGTACAATATATAATATCTCTGCTACGTTGTTCAAAATCTCCGCCTAGAAAAAATAGGAAAGGTGGCATTCTCTGCTCATAGCTTAGTGAAGAGAATTGTGTAGATTGTGAGTAGTAGTGTAGAAGTACTATTATTTCACATGCTACATAGTGCAGTTTTGAAATAGTCCCCAAAGATTTAAATTGCACATAGGCCTGTTCAGGGAAAAGTGTAACAAGGCCTACAAAGTTAAAGAGATTTTGCCCTCATTTTCTCTGGAAGAGCACACTAACTACAATATGTGGCATGTCCTATTTTTATATATTAGCAACTTACCCTGTGGGCTTGCAAGACAAACTTTATGGATGTCTTATAGATGGCTAAGGCACTTCCTCTTTCCCCGTGTCACCGTCTACAAGGCAAAGGTACGTTCCCCTGCTATGTTTACTGCCTCGCATTTAAACTGCTGCCCAGCCAGAGCACAGTGGTGCTCCTGGCAGACGTATACTTTCGGCATTTGTATGGGAGGTGTAAAGACACACTGCAGCACCCATATATCATATTTCACCTTCCAAGCCTTAGAGGCATTTTAGGCACCATTCAGGGAAGTTAATTATGTCAAAGAGGTAGTTCCAATTTACAGAACATATTTTTAGTACAGGAACTTTAATGATGTTTCACAGTGGTAAAAAAGTACTAAAGTCAGCAGACTCAGATGATGAAAATGTGAAGGTGCATTACAAAAATGGGGTGATTTATCAAACTCTGTTACTATATAATATGAAACGTTGTGATGTGGACAGAAACAACAGGCTACAAAGCCACGAATACGAATTTTACAACTATCCTTCAAATAAATCCGTGCAATACAATAGTTTCTAAACATCTACAATAGAAATAATCCTAACTCACGTATAGCAGTGCTGCTACTTAGTAAATAAATAAAAAATGTTAGCTCACTTTAGTATATAACTGTAATTTTGTGGTTTTATAGAGATCACTTACTGTCCTCAAAGACGTTTCATTATTGTGAAAAGCGTACTAAGTGAGAGCAATAGATATTTACTCATAATTTATCCTGGCCAAATTACTGGTGATTCACATCCATTAGTGAAATGAGATTGGATTGAGAGACCATTAATACGGTGATGCTAATAAATGTTATCCACATCTTTAATCACAAAAAAAGAGTTAATGCCTTTCTTGTGTGGCAACTTAGAGTCCATTTTAATGAGCTAAATTATGCAAACCACATCGCAAAAAAATGTAAAAAGCCAATTGAAATTGAAAATGCACCGCTTAAAATGAAGGTCATATTTCTCGTACTTGACGCAGTATAACAGCTTCTAAAGAATTATCATCTGTGACTTATTTTTTGTGACCGCTAAAATGTTCAATCCTACATAGCAGTAACAACTGCTTTGTTCAGCTTTATGTTCCCTTTGCCCGAGTTGTGGGACTGAGTAGCAGGCAAGTACCTATAACAGAATGGAGAGCATACGACGAACAGTTTTGCCCCCAGTGGAAGGGCTACATTACTTAAACAATATCCCACCTCCAAGAGAAAAATATCTTCCGATTAAACAGAGAGAGAGAAGTAATTTAAGGTTTGTGTGTATGACATGTACCCAGTGCTTGAAATGGAAAGATTAAAGTGCAGGTACTCTGTGCCAGAGTACCTGCTTGTTTCCGAGAAGGGCCGGTACTCTCCAATTAAAAGTATTACAGTTTCCTTGAGATAAGCCGGTACTCTCCCTCTCAAAATAAAAAAGTGCCGGTACTCAGTACCGGACAGTACCGTCCCATTTAAAGCACTGCATGTACCAGTCCTTTGCAAGCCCTCTACTACTCAATTATCTTAACTACAGCGTGCCACATTCCAGTGTAAGGGCGATACACACAGTTTATGCGACTGTGGTGAACGTGAAGGTGCCTTAATGGGAAAGGGCACTTAACGGGAGTTAATGCACAACACACGTGGGCAAATGCGATAATGAGAACCCGTGGCTAGTATCTCGGGAACTTGTTAGGGGACTTGGTGGCAGCAGTGGCAATTGTGGCGGCGGCATCTAAGTGAGGCTCCTTTCCACGGCCACTCTCTGGTACTGCAGCACACCAGAAGCAAGCAGGGAGTTGAAGAAGACACAGCGATAGGACAGCCAAGGGACTGGCATTTCTAATCATTTTGGTGGTCTCAGTTCCTTGTGTGCGTCTTCGTTCTTGAAGTGCTGTTTCGAACAGGAGAGTGCCGGTGGCAGTGAGGTCATGATGGAATCCATAATAGTCCCAGGGCAGCGTGATTGCTGGTGGTACCCAGACCGATTTAAAAACTTGGCTACATCAAAAACCTGATCTTTCTGAGTGTTAGTCTAGGAGTGGATTAATCGAGGATTTAACCTAAATCTTTGGAGTGTTAATCCAGGAGCTTCCCTGCACACCTCCAGTTTTGCAGCTCCAATCAATTGTGAGTTTTAACTCCGCTTCTCTTAAAGATTTGGGAGAGGGGATGTGGGGCTCACTATAATTTTCAGCTGCTAAGCAGTAAATGAGTGTCCAACACTACGAGAGTCTGCTGTGTAGAAGGAGTCCAGAAGGTGGAAAGCTATTCAGGTGATTGCTACTGGGTTGTGGGTGTTAGCCTCGTGTGTAAGCATAGCTTTTACCCAAAAACCCCATGAACTGTGTTGGTGAACTTTTCAGATGTCTGCATGAAGGGACAAATCTTGGCAAAAGCAATCCAGCACAAATCATTTGGTTCTCCTGAGGATTTCTCTTTCAAGTTCTTTTCAGACATTCACTTCACAGTGGCCATAAGAAGAAAGGATTTTTGAGCATGTTTGAGGCTTTTAAGGCACTACAGGGTCACCTTACTCGGTTTTTAGCAGTCTAATACTTCATAAGGGTCACTTTCATATTTTCAACTTACTGGAAGATGTACTTAGGGGCATATTTATACTCTGTTTGCGCCGGATTTGCGTCATTTTTTTTTACGCAAATCCGACGCAAAACTAACTCCATATTTATACTTTGGCGTTAGACGCGTCGAGCGTCAAAGTTCATGGTGTTTGCGTAATTTTTTAGCGTGGACACCTTCCTTGCGTTAATGATATGCAAGGGAGGCTTTCCCTACTAAAAAATGGCTCTGAGGCATGTGCGTCGTATTTATACTCCCGGGCAAAAATGACGCCCGGGAGTGGGCGGGTCAAAAAAAATGACGTCTACCCTCGTTAGCGTCATTTTTTAACGCCTGCTCAGGGCAGGCGTTAAGGGACCTGTGGGCTCGGAAGGAGCCCAGAGGTGCCCTCCCATGCCCCCAGGGACACCCCCTGCCACCCTTGCCCACCCCAGGAGGACACCCAAGGATGGAGGGACCCATCCCAGGAAACTTAAGGTAAGTTCAGGTAGGTATTATTATTTTATTTTTTTGGGTGGCATAGGGGGGCCTGATTTGTGCCCCCCTACATGCCACTATGCCCAATGACCATGCCCAGGGGACAGAAGTCCCCTGGGCATGGCCATTGGGCAAGGGGGCATGACTCCTGTCTTTGCTAAGACAGGAGTCATTTCAATGGGGGTTGGGAGTGAAAGAAAATGACGCAAATCGGGTTGAGGCGAAAAATTTGCCTCAGCCTGACTTGCCCCATTTTTTCACGCCCAAACTCCATTTTCCCCTACGCCGGCGCTGCCTGGTGTAAGTCATTTTTTTTTACGCACACCACTCCGCAGCGCCGGCTAACGTCATTGAATAAATACGGCGCCCGCATGGCACGTTGGAATGGTGTTAGCCGGCGTTAAATTTTTTGACGCACAACTGCGTTGGCGCAGTTGTGCGTCGAAAAGTATAAATATGGGCCTTAGTTTCCTAAATACCTTACAGGATGACCTCATTGGCTAGATGATGTGCTGTTAATGTTTGTTTTGTCGCTCCCTTCTCTGTGACTAGGTCATGTTGCTTGCTATGCTTATTGCTGATTGATGGTCTGTTTTTGCTTACCTTGCTACCTTTTGTCTACCTTTTTTTCATTATATTTTCTGTTCCTCCCCTCCCCTGTTTGGGTTTCTTGAGCATCTGGTGGGTGCAGTTCCATAGCACCCTTTGTTGCAGGGTGGACCTTATACTTCCCTGGAGTGAGGTGAGGCACCCCTGTGGGGGAATTTCTGGGGGTGGGGATGGGTAGGGTGGGAGGTACATGGGGATGGATGAGGTGGGGGCCGGGTCTTGGTGGCACATGGGTGGTGCAAAGGGAAAATATGTTAGTATTTTGTTGGTTTTGGAAAATAGCAATGTTTATCTTGGACATCAGCACCATTTCAGGAAGAAAGCTTGTCATTGGGCATAATTAGGGTTGATTCTAATAACATTAATGGAGCTAATAATAAGTGTATATTTTGTGCTGTTATGATTTGGTTAGCCTCTTCTTCACCCAATATAATATTACTTCAAAAAACTTATTTCAAATCCAATAATCCTAGGATTTTGTTGCCAAATTGGGCATCACAGTCTCTGTTTGCCTCCGCAAATGTCTCTTGCAGGGGGTGGCTATCTTCTTAGTCGCTCATGTAAGGTGGAGATTTTTAATTTAGTTAAGGACCCTTGAGGAATATGACTTTAGGGTCAGGCAGAGGTGGGTGCTGGCGTTTGTACTTTTGTGAACTATTACAGCCTGATCTCTGACCAGACAGAGGCCTTGCAGCATTTGTATGACCTTGCAGTCCAGTTCAAAGTTTCTATAATTGTTGGCTGAGAATTTAATTTTCATCAAGACCCATAATAAGATACCCTAAAAAAGAATATAAGGCAATCAAAACCTAAAAAGGCAAGCTTCATCGCCACTTTTAAGGTGGATTTTGGTCCTTGTAGACCCAGAGCAATTCCAATCTCCATCACTTAAGGCAATTTATTTGCTGTATTTCTAGACATACTGCAGCATCTACAATAATTTCTTTTCTGTGTTCCCGGTTTCTAGCAGGATCGAAGATGCAAATTATCATGAATAGTTTTTTTAGACCATGTGGTGATTTCTTTGGATTTTGAGTGGCAGTGGGATTGCCTACATAGCAAAAGGTGGTGATTTAACAGAGTGTTGCTATCAGAACTTGATTGAGTTACATTCATATGAGGCTTTCTGTTTGACCTTTTTTAAATGAAATTGAACTCTGCCCCTCTCCTTATTGTTTGGAACACTTTTAAGGTGGATTTGAGAGACCAAAGGTTAAAAAATAGGAAAAACCTGCTCTAGACACTTCAGGAGAATGTTGAACGTGCCACTGTAACTTTAATGTTTGTGGGGCACCTGGACTCACAAGCTCATTTCTAACAGTTAGGCTTGACAAAGAAAACCCTTAACATTTTTTATATGGGATAAGAATTGCTAAAACAACAAATTCAACAAAATATAAATTAGGAATTTTATAAAGGAAGTGAACAGGCTGGTAGATAGTTATCACTCTTGTATAAGGCTAAAATAATGTGACCATTGTAGAAATGATGATGGACCCATTGTCCAAACAAATTGTATCGGAGCCTCACCACAATCAGTTTTTTTGGTAGATCACTAGCACAGTAGGCAGCTGGCCCTCTATGTAGTGTGCAAAGCTAGGCACACTGTGCAGGGCGTCCAGGTAACCACACGCAAATAGGCCAATCTTGGAGAAGTGAAAAGCATTTGCTGTACTCATAGTATCAATCCTGCAACTCACACACCCAAAGGAATAATTGGAGACCAATTTATAAAAATACTTCAGATTTCTATGTAATGTTTGAGACTAAGATTATCAAAATTGGTTGAGTACTTTTTGGGATAGGAATTTTTTAGGTTTAATAAAAATAGTATTTTTGTGCGTAATTACGCACCATAGAAATTAATGGAAAGTCACCTTTAAAGATATATATAAAATCGTACAGTTGGTTTACCAAGTTCTTCTTTGGCTGGTTGGTCGAGATCATCGGTGAGCACACTGTGCCAGCTGGAGTAGTTCAAGCAGCTCCCAATTTCAGTGGGAGCAGTGGTAGAAGGTCTCTGGAGCTGGTTCAGGGCCACTGCAAGGGATCACTTGGAAAAGGACTGCACAGTTCAGTTTAGAGGTGGGTCCTTAGGGGCACCTTGGGGAGTTGAGATCACACAGTGTGAGGGTCCCTTAGTACACAGCAGGTTCTTTGTTGCAGGGCGGCTGAGTGCAGAGTGAATCGGTGAGCCAGGAGCTGTGCGCAAAGATGCTCTTTGGAGCTGGAGGTAAGTCGGTTCAAGGGTCATTTGCAGGACAACAGGGGCACTCCGGTGGAAGGCTGGGGGTGTTCCTGAAGTCCCTCAACTGGGGCTTCCTCTTGGTCCTTTTTCAGCCCTGGGCGGGCTGGTTTTCCTGGTAGCAGACGTCAGCTGACCAATACCCATTCTATTGGTACGGTTTAACCACTGGAGGGCCCAGTGCCACCAAACTTGGCACACTTGCAGGGTTTGTCTATGCGATCTTTGGTGTATTGTTGGGTCCAGCTGTACCTTCCGGTTCGGAAGTTAGTGGCTGGGTAGTGAAGTGACCCTCGCTGGTTTGCTGGTTTCTTCTTGTTGCAAAGTGGTACCCCCCCTCTGGAGGGAGTTCTTGGGTGATTTTCAAAGCCTGGAGCTCCTCTTCGGTTCTTTAGAGGTTTTTCAGTTGTCCAGCAGCTCCTCAATGGCGATTGTCAGGTCCTGGGTGCAGCAGGCAGGGTTTGTCACCTTTTCTGGCAGGTCCACAGTTCTCATGCCTTGGATCTTCTTGGCGCTGGTCCTTTTTTTGTCCATCAAATCTGATTATCGGGTCTATGGATGCCCACTAAATACTGATTTTAGTGGGCGTTTTAGGGGGAATCTGGTAGTGTCCAATTGGACACCTACCTTTGGGTGGCTATACCCACTACAGTGACCACTTCCTGTGGGAAGGGTCACTTCCCTATCCCTGATTGGCTATGTTCCTTCCATCTAAGAAGGAGGAAAATGAAATGGAATTTCCACCTCACAGGCAACACCTTAGGGGTGGTGCATGACAGGTAGGGCCACTCCTCCTACCCTTTGTGCAGTTTCCTGCTTTGCTCTTACTAAAAGTGGGGGTTTGTGAAGGGATCGAACATCTGTTGCTAGCAGCAGGCCTGGGGGTTGAGTTTCAAAAGCGGGGAGCCCTTTCAAACTCGACCCCAGGGCAGTGCACATTCCTGAGGGCGCGGTTTTAGCACCTCCACCCAGGAAGGACATTGTTCTACAAACCATGGAGACAGATCTCACCCCCAAGGTTTTTAGATTGGGTTATGGAGGTGGCAGGCTGTATAGAACCAGTCAGCAACCATGCCAGGGTAGTTAGCTTTTGAAGGGGACTGCTCTAAAGTGACTCCTGGGTACATTCAGGGATAAATCCAATACTGGTACCATTTTGGATTTATCATTCTGTGTTGTTTGATACCAAACAACCCAGGATTCAGGAGGGCCATCATGTAGCTGGGAAACTTATGTTGACCAGTTATCAGCACACGTATTAAAATGGCTGCTATGTTCACTCACTATGTCCCAAGTTTGGCAAGGACTCGGTGGGGGCATATTGCTCATGCAGCTATGCCCAAACATATGATATGGTGCACCCTGACTTAGGGCTGTAGGGCCTTCCAGAAGGGTGTCTTACCCATATTATATGCAGTGTATGGTGGACAGAGCACACAGGCAGTGTGCTATGTGGAGTTGGTGTTTTAGGTTTGCACCCGCATACTCAACCTGCAATGTCAATGCTGGGGGCATCTGGATGCATAGCCCTAAAGAGTGACACAATCAGTGCTGCTGCCCTCAGGAGCCTACCCATATTACCCCATGCCCTTTACTTGCCTTTCACTGTACCTTTTACTAGGGAGTTATAGTGGTGGCTAAAGGTGTATCCAATTGTGCCAATGCACCACAACAGTCTTAGGGAAAGAGCTCTGGCTCAGAAAACCTAGTTAGGAGCGGCCCGAGCACTACAATTTCTAGGTTACATCATACATCAGGCAAAAAGTGGGGGCTAACCATGTCAAAAAGAGGCCTTTTCTCACATGACTTTATAAGACAGATGCGACTATGGATCCCAATAGGATTTCTCACTTTTTACACAAGATCACTATCTCTAAGATGTCTTCCGTTCAAAGCTGTGATCACATGGTACCAATTTCAACAGAGGAAATCAAGTTATGTTTAGACAGCTGTGAGAATGGGAAAGTGGTGTGTAGCGATGGATTCCGCATCGGAGTGTATAACATATTTTTCCCTGAGTTACAGAAAATTTTGATGCAACTCTCAAATTCAATTTTAGAGGGGTTCTCTCACCCTGTTCATTTTCAGAGGTTATTATTATTGGAGTCATGAAAAAGATAAACCAGCAGCTTATCTGAGTTCATTTTGTCCAATAAGTCTTTTGAACTCCTATTATAGGTTTTTCATGACAATTATAGGGTTATGTTGATGGTTGTTCCACTGATCCACCCTGATCAGAGTGGGTTGTACTTATTGGCTTAATGTTGTTTAATACTCATTATCTGATACAGGCTATTGATTTCTTTACTCAGAAAAAACTTATTGATGCTATCTTAATGTTTTACGGAGTAAAAGCCTTTGATCAGGTTAGCCAGGAGGCTCTTTCCTGTATTTTGGGGCCTTTTTATTTGCCCTTCATTGTTTGTCAATGCTGAAAGACCAAAATGTAAATGTTTCTGCATTAATTATCATAACTTTTATAGAGGTGGGCACAATTTGAATCACTGGAGGAACCAGGCAGGTGTTTCTTTTATCACTGATATTTTTCGCTTTCTTCATCGAACCCCTGCCTATTGATTTGCACAGGAAAGATCACATCTATCCCCCTCTCCCTGGTATCTCTAAATTGAATCTGCACACAGATGATTTATCTGATAGCAGAGCAGAATAACATCCAGAATTTACTTGATAACATTACAGAGTTAAGCTCAATTAGGAGGCTATAAAATATATCATGGAAAGATGAAAATGTTTTTATTGCTGACATTCTATTAGACTTAAGTCATTTGTAGACTCTTTTACATCCAGATTGTCATCTAGGTATCCGTGTCATATATAGTTAACTGGTTGTGTTGAAACTTAATTATGTGTCTACTTTAACCAAAGTTTTTATATAGTCCTCAAACGGTCTTTGCTCCCTGTTGAGCAGCTTTAACTAAAATGTCAATTTTGACTCTCTTCATTATTTTATTCTCAAAATTTCCAATTAAAATTCCAGGGAGATTCTTCTCAGAGTTTGACACACGTAGGTTCATCTGGAATAAACATTAGCCAGACTGAGTCTTCCAAATCTTCAAATGGATAAAAAACATGGTTGCCTAACCTGCAAACATTATCTGTTAGCACTTTTAGACACCTTTGCTCATTTTAATGATACACTTTCTGCCCCTTCTTTTGATAATAGCTCATGTTGAAGGACACTGGTGTTGCTTTCCCAGTATTCATTAACATTGTTTACTTACCTTAAAATAGTAGGTATGAGGTGATTCAGATCTTGTTATGCCATAAGAATGAATTTTATAGACAATTACTGTTTTCAGATTGTCATGAATCGCTTTCACTGAAAGACTGTACTGGCTTTGGTTTAGTCCTTTCTGCTGAGGAACTGACCCGTTGGAAAACCCTAGGATTTCATGAGGTTATTAATTTCAAATTTAACAACACATGGAAAGCGTGGGATCCATTGGGCCTGGCAGATGACATGTCAGGAAAGATAGTATGGTTTAGTTTAAAAAAAAAAAAAAAAAACTTGTTAAAGTTGTATTCAGCATCTCTTTCTGGGCCAGCCCTGGTAATTTAAAAATATTGTATACATGTAAATTCTGAGATAGTGGCAGCTGGTACAGACAGATTCAACAGGGTGATCATGTTAATCTGGTTGCCAAACAAATCCAGAAAATAAATAGAGAAACTGGGTTTAAATTGGGGTCTGAGGAGTGGGAGGAACTGTGTCAATTCAGCTATACGTCGTTTAGAGACTCCACTGTTAGATTCATGGAATATTTATCTTGCTCGCCTCTTTATTACACTCCAGAGCGTTTGAACATCATATTCCCTTCAGGCTGTAATCGCTGTTGTAGATGCTTTCAGGAGGGAGAAGGAGGCTGGCTCAATGTTGTCCATTAAGCCCCTTTCTTCACGAGTTTTGGAATCAGTTGGCAGTCTTTTTTAGTTCATTATTAAATAGGCCTCTTTGGTTGGAACCCTTTACTATTTTGTTGGTCATAATTACTTATAAATCTGGATTACTGTATCGTTCATTATTTGAGCGTAGGGTCATTTCTATTGTAATTTGGGTTGCCCCCTCTTGGATTTTGCAACAATGGAATCCGACTGATGCACCTTTTATGTTTCATTGGCAAAACGAAATGTATAAAGTTACATTTCTGGAATATGTTTATGCAAACATAATTAATCAGTTGAAGAAGTATAATTGTACATGGGGCTATTATGAGCAAGCTCTTTTTTTGTACTATATTGTTGGTAGGGTTTTTGTACGATGCTGCTGCATTTGTATTGTCATATCTGTTTGCATTTGTATTGTCATATGTATTTGCATTTGTATTGCCATTTCTTTCCCTGTATTCTTATAGGTTCTTTTTTTACTACTAATAAAAAATTATTTGGAACGCGTCTCATTAATCTCACCCATGCCAGGACAAACACACTCAAAATCTTGCCCAGTCCGTCTTGCTTCCCTCCTTAACACTCAAACTAGAATGAGGGCAAACAACACGTACTGTGGCAACATTTTAAGATTCTGATTGGACAATCCAAACTCATGCTTTGTAGCGAGTACTAACTAATATTCCCCTCTGCTGAAGAAATAACTACTTTCAATGTAATTGCCCCAAACTTCGAATACTTAATACATTTTATAAAAATGTGGAGTAGAAACAGGAAGCAGAAAGGATAATGCACATTTGCTTCTGCGTGTAGAGGCTGTGATAGTGAGGCAGGTGTTGATAGCAATTTTACTCACATGCTGCAAGAGATTGAAGCATTTTAGCTGAGTGAGTCAATCCCAACCTTCGATAGTGGGTTCTGATGAACGTTACTGATTTCTATAGGCGCTGGAAGTATGGATGCAGGGGTGCTGCTGCACCCCCCAAAATACCCATGCTGTAGTTAAGAAGGTGAATGAGAATTTAAGCTGCCTTTAGATCTTGTCACATTTTATGTGCAGCTTTTTTGTTCAGGTCAAATGTCAGGCTGTAATGCCAGACAAATTGCTGGTTAATTGATCAATGTAGAGATTTGCGTTTTCTTTCTCTAACTACCATCAGACTATTTTGTAATGTGAACTATGTGACAGTCTTGCTGGTGTACAGTGAGTGTGAAAGGAAAGTCTGTAAGATGTCTATTTTTTTCTAATTCACAACAAAATGTAATTATCTGTAAATTAACTATACACATATTTCAACATGCATGAACTGGTAGCACAAATTAAGCACATTATTTCTAATTCTTAAGTGTGATGGGAACAAAGGCTTTAATACGATCACAGCACATCAAGACACTTCACTTGGAGATGTGCAAATGATAAATCTTCACTGAACTCCCACACAATATGTATAGGCTGTGCCCCATGTAGTTTTAAAACTAGATGTCTGTGCAAATGTTGCATCTACTTGAATTGAAAATGTTGTGTCTGTAAATGAAAGGGGGGAGTCACACCATGCTTTAATGATATATTTGCGACAGTGTGCTCCAAAATGCACCATTGGCTACGTACAACACTATTGCCACTTTCCTGCTGAACGGGTGTGACTTACCTGTAACAATTCTTCTTTGTGAGATACTTGAATTTTTCAGATTCCCCATGAACTCGGTGATGTAACTTTGATGGTTACACCCCTGCTCTGGAAATTGTTCCAGCACCACTACTGATTTCTATTGCATGTGGTTAAACATTTACTGTGGCATGAGACATAACAAAAGGCACATACCAGAATCCAATGATCGTTTCCCCATGAGAGCAATGAAGGATTCCGGTCTATACTCTGAAAAATAAAATACATAATTTGTAAAACATACTAAACCCTTTCTTTGGAAGTGAAAGAACTTCAGTGTACTGTACTAATAAACATTATTGTACTTCACGCAAACTTTCAAAACAATGTCAAAATGTAAAAATAAAACGCAATACATCACTGTTCAAGGATATTTGTTAACACTGTCATAGGGATGAACATATGCAAATTATAAACAATTCCACATCTCAAATGTGCAGTGAAAGACTTAAAGTCAAGAAAAGTAAATCATATCCGGAATCTGTAAATACATGTGAAATACATTTATGCTCATTCAGTTTTTTCAAGTGCCACTTTTGGATGTTGAAAGCGTCATCTGTGGAATTTTTAAAGACTCACAATCCTGCAGGTTGAGCAAAGGGTCACTGAAAGAACTAACCCATGTACTGCTTAATTACCCAGGACAAAACGACTTGAAAACAAAACTTGGACAGTATTATACAAATTGTCCCTGGGCCTCAATAGGCATGTGTGCCTGCTTTAGATGCCCCCGGGGCACTTTGATAATACAGAAAGGGCTGCAGGTGCTTGTGCAGCAATTCCGATAATAAAGATAGTGCTGGCTCACATATAGCTCCATCGCCATCACCAGAGGGTGTTCTCTCATTTGCATGGGGGTGTGGCCCCATGCAAAATGAGGACAACCCTTTAGCTCTGTGCCTGTGCCTTCTTATAGACGTGGGTGCAGAGGCAAAGAAGCTGTCAGGAGGTGCACTGTCAGTGCGTCCCCATAGGCAGCCCTCTAGAGGGGGGAAAGGGGGTCCTATGGACCCTTCAGACATTCCCTTGCAGGTGAGTGCAGTCACTCACTGCACCTGCCTGAAAGGGGAATCTCTAATTTCCCTGAAAAAAGCTGGCAGGTTGGCGCCTGCACAGTGAAACACAGAGCACCTGCTTCAAAGCTGCTCTGTATTTCACTTAAATGCACTGTTCCCTGGAGCAGAGCAAGTTAGCAGTTGCCCTGGAGGCAGTGCATTCAATGTAATAGGGTGCATTTTCTCTGTTTGTGCCTGGTGCACCTGTGTAAAGGTGCTCTGTGGCACAAAAAGAGAAAGTGCGCCCTTTGTGTAATAGGATCCCCGGTGTTCCCTCTATTTAGACATTTAGGTTGACTTGTCATACAATTTTAAATTTGTCCCTCATTAGAACTGCAGGACTGATATTATTTTTGTGTAAACTCCTTTTGCTGTCGAAACAGGGTTCCTGGTCGATAGTATTTTTCCATGCACTAACTGGATCTGTGCTACATGTCCATGTTCCAACTGTATAACCAGTGATATTTCCCCCACATGTTTTCAGTAGATAAAACCTAACATTAATCTTTTTGGCAGTAGGTGGCAGATTCGTGTGCCAGGCTCCTCAAATGAGAAATATTCATGGAGCAAAAAATACCAAAGGGCTCAAAAAAGAAATATCGCATACTTTCTCAACATCAGTCTCTCCAAGTTTGACCTCCTGTAAACTTGTGGGCAAATAGTGCTTGGTAAGTAGTTTGTGCATGGCAATTAGCACATAGGCAACTATCACTTGCCCTCAGCCCTAATTAAACCCTGGTTGCTAAATCCATTTGAAGGTGCAAACTCCCACTGAGGGCAGTATTAGCTAATGCAGTAATGGCCTACCCCATATTGATTTTTGGCAGGCAAAGTCAGAGAAGACTCTTGCTGCAAGCAATGCAAAATGACACTTTGTGCACCCTGGAATGGACATATGTGTTCAGATGTGCACATTAATCATGCACACATTGGAATTTTGCACTATTTGTCAACAATATATTTGCCAGGTTTTCCTGTTGAAACATTCTGTCAAATAAGATGGTGTGGGTAATGTGCACATGGACAAATACCACGGGCAAGGTTCAAAAAGGTTTTGCATCGGGTTTGTATTACATTTTTAATGCAAACCTGACTCAAAATCTTTTTGGAGATTTACAAACCAACGCAAATTGGTATTTGTTTTGGTTTGTATGGAAAAGTAACACACGCCAGTGTGAAGCACTGCTTTGCATTATTTTGCTTCAAAGGGGCATTATCTGGGTGGTATGTGGGTGCTCCCATGCAGCCACACATGTTTTTTGATGGAAAGCCCTTTCTACTAACATTAGTGGATCAGGTTTTGGGCCAAAAAGTAATGTTGCTGGAAAGCAGGCGTTAAAAGGAGAAATGTTTTCATTTCTCCTTGCTTTTCCGACTTTGCATGTGTGCTACACTGTACAAAGTAGGAAAGGCCTTAAAACTTGCTTAGGCTTTATATTTTGTACTGGAAGGCTTCCTTCCAGTACGAAACCTATGCGGGACTCACGCACCCAACCTTGCACCATAGTGCAAGGGTGTGTGCATGGGACTCGACAGCACAAATCTATGCTGGTGCTAAGGAGAGGGGAAGAGAGTGCCATATCTCTGCAGATATGGAGCTCTCCTGCTCTCTCCCTGTCACGCAATGCAGCACAGCATCTTTGGGTAGTGTCCTAAATTGCATGACACCTTTGAGAATCTGGCCCCAATGTGCAATTAGCACCTGATCAAAGAGCACTTGAATTGCGAGTTTGCACTTGAAATGGAAGTAGGGCCAACGTTATAAAACAGAATTAAAACGAAGATCGTGTAATCAGGGGATAAACTCCTGTTTTAGTTGCATACTGGAGCTTGCAAAAGAGATTAAATTAGTCCCTTCATTTTAATCAGGGACTACATGTAGAACTTGACTGTGGTTGCCAACTGTCTGTCCAAACCTCTGAAGGAACATACTAATGCAAATAGTGTGGATGCTCACAGTGGTTACTTTCACCTTGTAGAGACGTGCAATGACATTGCCCTCTTGTGTGAGTAACTGCATAACCAAGAGTCAATGTATAGAAAATGAAATAATGACAATGTTTAGTAATTATACTATTGTCGTTTCTGAGATCAATTTCAGATGATAATTCATGTTATCAAAACTTATATATTCAGTGTTACTTAATGGACACCCATTAGGGTATTTGTTTGTTGCATCTCTAATTAAAGGTGGGCGAGCTGCTGAAAGTTACAGCCAGGCTCTAGCCAGGTGGTTGTCTCTGGCTCAGCTCGAGGTCGTCTTGGAACCTCCAGCGTAAAACAAGCCAAGTTTCCATAGCAAGCTGTATGGCTTCAATTCCCACTCATTTGTCTTGGAGCAGTGGGCTGGGATCCGGCATGGGCTCAGCTTCCTGTAAATATGTTTCTGAGGTCGTGTTTGGAAAGTCTGACGTTTAGTAAGCAATTTTCAAATATTGTGATGTACTAAAGTGAAAAGCTGTGCTGTGTTAAAGGAGTACGCTTTGTTGAATTTTGATGCCAATTTATCATTTTTTCAGT
Source organism: Pleurodeles waltl (assembly GCF_031143425.1). Lineage (NCBI taxonomy): Eukaryota > Metazoa > Chordata > Amphibia > Caudata > Salamandridae > Pleurodeles > Pleurodeles waltl. The sequence goes on from NC_090449.1 coordinate 934,603,110, forward strand.
GCTGGGGCACTTAGAGCACAGCCAGACCCTTGGCTCGACTCTGGCTCGGCCTTACCTGTTAGTGGCTGGCTCACAACTACCGCTAATGACCGACGAATATAAATGGTTGTTGCATATACAACAGGGATAGCTTGAGGTTGTAATGTTATTCATTCATGTTACTATTGAAGTAACACTTAGGGCCATATGTACGAACACATTTACCCATAGACACAGAATGGGTAAAACCCTTTGCTACATCTGGCCCTTGCTTCTTTATTGACCCTTTTATGTTTTAACACAATCATATTGGCTGATGCTTTATGCTACTGGTACTGTGATAATGTAGTGTATATGTGAATTTAAAGTTTCTGGGTTTATTTTTACAGCCCACCCCATCTCATTTTGAAACAAATTACTTTTATGCGAAAAAAAGAAGAACCTTTGTTTCATTGCCACGTTTGTTGAACTCGTAGATACAAAGCAGATTAGAAGGAAGAAAAAACACACACCAGAGGAGCTCTCACAATATAAAAAAAAAAAAATTGATATTGAACTTTCCAAGGTGCCTTTACCATAATATCTTATGTGGAGAGACAGAATGTTTTCATAAGAGAAATAATTTGAAAGGGGTATAAATCGTGGCACTGAGTGCACCTGCTACTGGGTCTGAAGACTATATTTCAAGGAAAGAGCTTTTATATTTATTGATCACTGTCAATGTCAAGGATGCAATACAGCCACACGCAAAACATGACGATTAAAACCTTTATTGACCAATGAAGAATTCTCACAACATGAAAACGAAAAACAATGTCCTTGTTGGACACTGACACTTTATGACATATATTTGGTCTCTCAATCGCTTTTCAAATAGTATTCTCCAAGAAGTAGTAAAGTAGTTGTTTAGGTTGAGTGCAAATTGTCATAAATCAAATCTGTCCATTGTGTAGCACTCCTTTAATGTTTATCTCTGGACGTTGACCTTTGCTGAGGTTTAATAAGATTTGCTGAAGAGCCCCATGTGCTCTTTTAACAACGTTTCTTTTGTGGAATACCTTGGTATTCTGGGGGTGGCCTGACACTAACTCTGCAACTACAGTGCTAGTAGAAGTGCGGTATTAAAATCTAGGTAAATGTAAATTGGATGTTTCTTCTGTCATGGTATAGTTGTGTTGTTAAGCTTCGTGAATTGGACAGCATTTTCTAGTTATCCCTTGATTGTTTTGGGAAGTCATAAACCTGTGGTGTCCCATAAAATTATATCCCTACTTCTTGAAAATAGTCTAAATTTGTAGAAATATGTTAGCTCCTATCCTAATTGTTAAATTAACACTTTAAATATTCCGACAAAATATTAATTTTTATTGCATCCAAATGAGTCCAGATAACTAAAGTCTAAAAAATCCATCTACTAAGTAGCAATTTATTAAAATCTTATTTGCCTTCACTAAACATAGAGAAACATGATCAATGTAATTACGAAATGTGAATGCTAACTTTATATCTCAATATGCCATTTGATTTACTGTCCAAGAAAAATCTCGGTTATCTAGATCAACATTTTTCAAGCTGTTTGATACTGCTATAACCTGTGCACTTTGCAACCTGGGAAGTAACCCATTAATTAATTGCTTTCATGTATGTTGTAACAGGTATTGCATGCTGATACACTGCTAACCTCAGAACATCCGAAAAGAAAAATTAAATCATTTCTAAGTGATTGAATTCAATAATGCCGTGTGTTGCCCAATCGCAAAATACATTTGTTAAGTGGAAAAGGACCTTGCCTTTGAACTTTGAGTGAATTGAAGTAATTTATAAAGTATTTTTTAATAAAGGTGGTATACACTGTAGGAAGCCAAGGACTGCAGTCCTCATGAAGGCTTCCATGTCAATGTTTTAAGCTGAGGGGAACGTAAAAATAGATATGGAGAATCATATTATTAATAACGATAATAATGATTGTAATACTACTAATAACAGTACTGCACAGGATTGACAAACAGCGAACAGGGTGTCGTCGAAAGTCGTCACAATCCTGTAATCTCAGTGGGACATTAAACTGAATTTTTCTCTTAGGGAACCACAAGTGACTAAAGGAGGACTCGTTGTGGAATAATTACTCTTATTTTTGCAAGATAGTGCCGAATCCTTTTCATTGTATTGTTTTCCTGATATTTTAATTATTTTGCTCAGGGTGTGTGTTCCTTCTGGGCTTCTCTGCATTGTTTGTCTATTGAGAAAATAAAGTTGCCTGTTTTATACAAAGTGTGGGTTACCATACCATTACCTGTTTTTTGTGAATGTGAGAAGATGGTGCGTTCGTTTCAGAAATAAATGCGATGTTTTAAATAAATATATTCCTCTCTGTCCCAAGCAATAAATCTTATGGGGCAGTGTGGTCATAAATCACTGGAAAAAGAATGTATAGGTCGTTGGGGGTCTCAATGTGTTGATCCTTTTTTGGATGCTCCACACTAGCATCTTAAATGAAGCACTACCTTATAAATAAGCGCAAAAATGTTGAAAACATTCCCATAGCCTTGCTGGCCACGATCCTCATGCTATATTTTTTGCCATAACGTTTACCACTAAAGCAGAACTAATTAGCTTAGGATGCATTTCTCAGTTCAGCAACATCCCTTTGACACTTTAAGAAAGGTAAAATGCTACTCGTGTAGAGCACGTTAGAAGGGCTGAACCAAACCAAGAGGAACCTAACAGGTGGAAATGTTAAAAAATAAAGGTAACGTGAAAGGAGGACTGATAGATTGAACAGAGAAGTTCAGCATTTAAATGTACTTCCGACTAAAAAAGTGAGCCTTGCTGATAAAGTTAGCATTGATGCTCACATGACCCTTAGTAACTCTGTACCGGAAGAGATTGTATTTAACTGACCTGTAAATGCTAGCCTGTGCAACAGAGCAATTAGATAAGATACATTGAAAATTACAATTATTTATATATCCAATAAAATAATCTTTTTAGGTGCATTCGGCCATTGTGCTAATCTCTTCCCACCATATATGTGTCACCTTAGCGCAGAGTGTGATTGCGCACAAAGCATGATCTCATGATAATCTCATAAGCAAGATTTCCATGACGTTTTTCTTGTCATCATTGAAAAGTGCATAGGCCCTTATTTACAGGGTTTTGGTGAAGGGCAGCACCACAGATCATCTTGCTGTGCTGCCGTACGTCAAAGTGAAAGGTCAGGAATGCACCGTAGTCCTTTCCCACTGCACTGGCACCGTTTTGGCAGCCTTATGCCAACGCAGGAACCCTGGCACCAGGGTGCAAGGGTGCCTGAGTTGCATGAAGGATTGTTATTGTGCAGGAAGGGGTACCTTCCTGCACAAAAATAATCCAGAGATGCATTTTCCTCTTTCTATGTGTGCTGCAGAATGCAGTACACCGAGAAAGAGCGACAAACGAAGAGAAATAAAAATATTTCTCTACGTTATGACTCACCTCAGGAAGCATAATGTTTTGATGTTTCCCTGGATTTACATGAATAGGTAACTCTGGGGCAGCATCAAAATCCATGGGTGCTGCATGGTAAAAGTCACTGCAATGCCCGGGGGATGTCTCCCTGGCGCAGAGTAAGGTAACACAGTGACTTGTGCTGCTGAGTAAGGTATTGCAGGGACTTGTGCTTCTTTGCCTTACTCTATATCCATGAGGCGATTCAAAGGTACACAAAGTGGCTTTTGTGTGGCCTCCTAGATATCGTTGAGAGCTTTGCACCACCAGAGGGTCACAAAAAGTGACACTTGGGCGGCATGAGCATCTCATAAATAAGCCCCATAATGTCTGTGAGACTGCTATATCGACCTGCCAAATCTGACAGAGGCAGAATCCTTGACAGAAGACCTTATGTGAAATATATAAGACACTGTAGCCCATCTTGCATAGTTCAGTGCATGGTACCATTTATTTGCTGAAGAATGTTTCAGCGAACACAACAAATACATTTTTGAGGTTTTGCCATTTCACTTTAGATATTTTTGCTGTCATGGACACTGCCTAGCCTGCAAAATGAAAACTGGATTATAAAGCAACACAAATTTACCAAAAAAATTCATAAAAATCATTGAAAAATACACTTTGATCATATCATACTATTCAGTAGTAAATAAAGTTAGCAACTTACTTTTAGATGGGATACCCTGGAATTCTAGTAAACAAAAATATATGTTAGAAAGTAGCAGAACATTTATAGATTATGATAGTTTTAACTTGCGTTTACATTTACTTCAATACAGAGATACAACAAAAGGTGTGCACTAACATTATTTAGGTCAGAGACTTATTTTATTAGCCAACATTGTTGATGATATTCAGAATGAGTTCCTAGGCTCATATTGTCTCATAGGGTGGACGGCAAAGAGTTGATGTAGAAAAGGTACAGTTCTCTTTTTATACATTTCATTGTATTTATATTTCATCCTGATCAAGTGGATGTGACTTCTTGAAACCCACTTACAATATACTTATGAATTGCGGCTATTCACTAAACATTTAATGAACGCTCTGCACCTACTACAGAGGGCTGATTAATGTCTTAATCTATCTGCAGGCATTCAACAAGGTCACCCAGATCACCCTTTGACTACATTCAAAGATAGGGTGGGGATGAATTGTATGGTTCTGAGCTCATTTCAATAATATCTTATTGTTAGAGATGGGGTTTCTGGTTGGCTAGGGTATGCACCTAAGCCAGGCAGAACCCACCCACTCTAGTCAGGGAAAGGGAGTTACACATCCAAGATAACCCCTGCTCACCCCCTTGGTAGCTTGGCACGAGCAGTCAGGCCTAACCCAGAGGCAATGTGTAAAGCGTTTGCACAACACACACAACATACATGACGCTATGTGTACACCACAAAGTAAACACAACACTGAGCTATGTGAAAATAAACTGTGTTGCACAAAACATAATTAGACCAAACAATATATGTCAGTAATACCCTGCCACCTTAGCAGTTGTCAGAACGTTACACAAGTTACTAATACTCTGCAAGAATAAGCAATTGTCACATTAGAACACATAAGACCTCAGAAGTCTGCAGCACAAGTAGTAGCCAGGAATCACAATAGAAAATGATATGTACTTGTCATCACCACATCATGAATATCCATAAAAGGAACATTAGAGCACCTATGGCAAGTCAGGAAAAACATATATTAATTATGTCCATTGGAGGAACATTGGGAAATGATATTTTTTGCAAAAAGAGTACCTGTTTTTGAGACAAATGTACTCCTACTGCTGGGAAAAGGAAAGTAGGGCCCCTGGTGCTCCTGTGTGCAAAACGGGGGCCATGTTCAGCTCCTGGAGGAGAGGGGTGGTCGGCACCCTCTCTATGTCACCAGACAGGCCCCTCCATCGGACCCGCGATCTCTGGGAGTGCCCCCCGGGCCTCCACTGGCCCTTCACCAAGGGGGGACCCACCAAAGAAGGCCAAATGTTGATTACTGGGGCGATCGTGCCCCTAAGGCAGTGGTCGGGGGGAAGGAATTCCCTCGTGGTGCGGCTGCCGGAAGAAAACGGGGAGAGAGGCCGACACCTCTCTCAATGTGCGGCGCGCCTTCTCAGTAGGAGCTGGTGAGTGGAGGCTGGAAGGTGCCCTGGGGGCGCCCCTCAGATCGATCCTTTCCCCGGGGGCACCAATAGGAGCCTGCTTGCTCCGGTTTCCTTTTCTGTGTGGGCCAGGGGCACTAGGGAGCACGTGATGCTCGCGCTTGGGGTTGCGGAAGTGAACTTGGCAGCCAGGAAGCGCTTTTAAAAGCACATAAGGCAACACTGGTGTCCCGGGCTGCGGTGGTGATATGGGCCACACAAAAAGCACTTCAAACATCGCACAAGGCAACGCTGGAGTCCTGGGCTGCAGCAGTGATGTCTCTTCTGCCAGCAAGTGCGCAGGATGCGCAAAGGAGCCAAAAGAAGCACTCCTCTAGGCGCTTCTCCGTTACCAGTAGCACTCCTCATGCTGAAGTAAGTTATAGGGGACTGGGGGAACAACATCCTTCATCTGGAGACACAAATGAAGAAGGGACACAGGGCTGGCGAACCCAGCTAGAGGTCAGCGCAAAAAGTGGATGCAAGCAGTGGCAGCTCCTCCTAGTGACCAGGCAGGTCACAGGTCAGCACAGCAGCGGCAGTCCAAGTTCGGTCCTGGTGAGTCCATTCAGCAGCGTCCAGTGTCCAGCTTCAAGTAAGCTTCTTCAAGGTTCAAGAATGTCTAAATTGTGGGGAAAATTCCCCTGTACTTATACTTAATTTGCAGTGTCTCTTACAATGAGGAGGAGAGGGGGTTCTAACCAGTTACAACTGGTTCTGGGAGTGCCTCTTCTCACCTCCAGCACAGGCTCCAAACATCAGGGGGGATAAACAACCCTATTGTGCGAGGCCAGGGAACAGTCTTTACAAATGCAGGTGTGCCCCGCTTCTCCCTTCTCTCAGCCCAGGAAGACTATAAAATATGTAGATGCACCTCTGTGACACCTCCACCCTCCCTATGTGCAGGCTGTCTGAAAAGTATGCACAAAGCCCCAACTGTCAGTCTGCCCAGACATGGATTGGAGTCAAGCTGCAAAACACCAGAGTCAGAAGCACAGATAAATGCACACTTTCTATAAGTGGCATTTCTGTAATAGTAATAAAAAATACACCTACACCAGTAAGTAGCATTTCTCATCACTATTACAACCATACCAAACATGCCTACGCTACCCCTCGTAAATTAGACAATACCCCTTACACAGAAGGCAGGGCATTTCTAATGTAATCCTATGAGAAGGCAGCACTCACAGCTGTGAGACATCAAGTTAGGCTGTTTGTCACTACCAGGACAGGCCACGCAACCTGGCACATGTCCTGCCTTCTACATACAGGGCACCCTGCCCATAGGGCTAGCTAAGGTGTACCTTAGGGGTGACTTACATGTAGTAAAAGGGGAGTTCTGGGCCTGGCAAGTAAATTTAGATGCCAGGTCCCTGTGGCAGAAAACTGTGCACACATGCCTTGCACTAGCAGGCCTGAGATAGGTTTGAAAGGCTACTTCAGTGGGTGGCGCAAGCAACGCTGTAGGCCCACTAGTAGCATTTAATTTACAGGCCCTGGGTATAGGGATACCACTTTACAAGGGTCTTCTAGGTAAATTAAATATGCCAATTAGGTATAATCCAATCATACCAATTTTGCAAGGGAGAGCACATGCACTTTAGCACTGGTTAGCAGTGAAAAAGTGCTTAGAGTTTAACATCAGCCAACAAAGGTCAGAAAAATAAGGAGGCAAAAGGCAAAAAGTCTGGGGAATGACCCTGTAAAAGGGCCAGGTCCAACACTTATCATGGGAACAGGGAGCTCCATGAGGCTTAGGTCCAGATTTAAGAGGGCCTAGCCCCTCCTTGTGCCACAGAAGCATCATTTTTTTTATGCCAATGTGGCCCAACGAGGCCAAATTTGCAGCGCCATATTTACAAAGAGGTGCAATGCATGAATTGCACCACTTTGTAAACCCTTGTGCCACATTATGACTGCGCCAGGCATAATGTATGAAAGGGGGTGCACTCCCCTGTTAGGGGGACCGCAAAAATGGCACAATGGAATCTAAGAGATTCCACTGTGTCATTTTTTGTGGCTACTTTTAAAACCTGCACAGGTTCTGGCACTAATCCTACAGAGTACATTAACAGTGAAAAATATTTCAATGCAATTGCCCCCTACTCTGCACCATGGTGCACCGTATATTAAATATGGAGCACACATGGTGGCGGTAGGGGGGGTGCTAATGGTGTGTGAGAAAAGTGGTGCTGCATTGGATGCAGCACCACTTTACTTAAATAGGGCCCTTAGTTCTACCACTGAAACTGCTTTAACTTTTACTTTGAACTGCTGACCCTCCTTATTAAACATTATAAATTCTCTACATCAGATGATATACTCCTAGGGCACAATTTTAAGGATGCCCAGCCCTTGATGTGCGCTCTCCAATAACAACTAAAACCAGTTGAATCTGAATTCCTACAAATTTTCCTTTAAGAGTTTGACCCCTGTTCAATCATGGCTGCACTCACTTATGATACTGGTCTACACACTTCAGATCACATAGGGCCTAATTCTGAGTCTGACGGGCGGCGGAGGCCGCCCGCCAGACTTCCCCCCTCCGAAATACCGCTCCGCGGTCGAAAGACCGCGGAGGGTATTCCGAGTTTTCCCCTGGGCTGGCGGGCGGTCTTCGCAAGACCGCCCGCCAGCCCAGGGGAAAACTCCCTTCCCACGATGACGCCGGCTCGTAATAGAGCCGGCGGAGTGGGAAGGTGCGACGGGTGCAGTTGCACCCGTCGCGTATTTCAGTGTCTGCTTTGCAGACACTGAAATACTTTTAGGGGCCCTCTTACGGGGGCCCCTGCCGTGCCCATGCCATAGGCATGGGCACGGCAGGGGCCCCCAGGGGCCCCGTGACTCCCCCTCCCGCCATCCGGTTCCCGGCGGGAGAACCGCCAGGAACTGGATGGCGGGAGGGGGAGTCGGAATCCTCCATGGCTGCGGAGCGCGCTCCGCAGCCATGGAGGATTCCTACGAGCGGCGGAAAGTCAGCGGGAGACCGCTGGCTTTCCGCGTCTGACCGCGGCTAAACCGCCGCGGTCAGAATGCTCGTAGGAGCACCGCCAGCCTGTTGGCGGTGCTCCCGTGGTCGGTGGCCCTGGCGGCCACCGACCGCCAGGGTCGGAATGACCCGCATAGTGTGCTAAGTCACTACACATCACATTTCATAAAAAATGTTAAAATGCAAGCACATTTAAACACTTCATCCGGTGTGCACATCTGAGCTGGAGCATATTTCAAAAGAACAGATTTGTTTGTTCAAGAGCAAGTATCTCTCTGTGCACCCAAGCAATGCAAACAAAAGGTTATTTTTCCTGTCACTTCGACGGCTATGTACTAGTGCAAATCCTGGATCAATATCTCAATGCAGTCATAGGATACAATAAAAGATGTGGAGATGTTTTCATTTTCATTTTCCCAATATTTTGTTCCATTTCTTGAAAGCACAGGAATAAATCCCAAATTGCTAATCAAGGAAATTATGCACTGAATGTTCTGAGTCTGGAAACATCAAATATGCTTGTTTATTCCTAAGGGAATTCCGTCAGGATCACTATTGATAGTGATTGTTAATTTGTTGAGAGATACCAATGTGAGAACTAAATGGATATTAAAATATATATATATATTCTATTTGTGAGTGGCCTACAGAATCCTTTGTTGCAAGCCATATCTTCCTTGCCCTGACTGGCTGGACAGTAGAATACTTTGAACATGACATTTGTCAGATGATAGCATTTTCCTGTGAATAATTTAATCCTCTCTCACACTGGAAGGTATAAGCCTCCAACATTGTTTTTTGGATCTCCTGAGTAACGGAGAATCAGATATGAATTACTTTTCTATTGGTTCAGGGTTCAGTGCATTTTGGATATTTGCAAAACAATTGCAAGAAAAATGTCAGTTTATCCTATGTGTCACTTAGTGGAAGACATCAACCTTGGGCTGGATGGAATCTACCATACGTTTGTGCATCCTGGGACTTCTATTGCCTGGTGCCCAATTGTATTCACATTGAATGGCTGTCTAGGCAAACACAAAGTAGATTAAATTTCAAGCATTTATTTCAACTCATAGTATTTACCGTCAGTCTCTTCTTGCTGGAACATATCCCTGCGAAGACTTGACCCCCCCTAAGATTTGTTCCTCTCATTCTCCTTACCCTGAGGGTACCACACATCTGTAGGTTTTCAGAGAGATTATGGTGCCCACTGGCAATAAACTGCATTAAGTGCATTTTATTTTTAAACAACAGCAAGCCAAATACTGGTTTAGTGTAATTGCCTTTTTTGGCCACAGAGACCACTCTCAGACTAGCAGCAAGCCAAATACTGGTTTAGTGTAATTGCCTTTTTTGGCCACAGAGACCACTCTCAGACTGTAGAGAAACATACTACAGTTACATATTTGTTAACATCTAAACACCCTAAGGTTTGTACCTTTAGCTGCTAGACTTCCCTCATCCTTATTGATTGGCTGAGATATGAAACTGCGAATGACATTTGTCAGATTTTTAAATGTTTTGAAAAATGTAGTTCTCTCCAGTCTCCCACAAGGAAACATTCCTGCCAAACCTTTATCCCCAATGGTATTCTCATGGGTCTCATGAGCATGGGGGTGCCAGACATGCACCCTTTATCTACAGATAAGGGTGTCAGCCTTAGGGTGGATATTCCCCCCAACATTTTGCCTGCTTGCTTCACATGTTTTGCTTTATCTTTGTGTTGGCCTTAAGACTCTGACCAGTGTTAAAGTGCATGCGCTTCTCCCCTAAACATGGTAACACTGGTGTGTCCACAACTGGCATGATTAATTTACTTGTAAATCCCTTGTAAAGTGGCATACCATATACTGAGGGCCTGTAAATCAAATGCTACTAGTGGGCCTGCAGCACTAATTGAGCCCCCCACTTAAGTAGCCCTTTAAGCATGTCTCAGGCCTGTCACTTCAGAGACTGTGTGCGCAGTTTCACTGCCACTTTAACTTAACATTTAAAATCCCTTTCTAAACCTTAAAATCCCCTTTTACTACATAGATGTCACCCCTAACGTGGACCCTAGCTAGCCCATAGGGCAGGGTGCTATGTAACTAAAGGGTAGGACATGTACTTTTATGTTTCACATGTTCTGGTAGTGAAACACTCCAAAAGTCATTTTTCACTACTGCAAGGCCTATTCCTCTCACAGACCAGCATTGGGAATTCCTTAATCCCCTTTTAAACCACATTTACTGATCAGAAAGGAGTAGATGCATCAAGTTTCATATAATTGAAATGGTAATGATAAATCCTCTTTACTGGTAAAGTCAGATTCAACATTACTATTTTAGAAATGCCACTTATAGAAAGTGAGATTTCCCTGCTCTTACAGCTCTGTGTGCCTGCAGCCTGTCTCCAATACACATCTAGGGTAGGTGACAGCTACACTTTGTGCATTTCCTCTAGACAGCCACAAACACAGGAAGGTTAGGTGGGTCTGAGTACTCATCTGCATTCAAGTGAATTCTGATGGCTCTTTTGGGCAGGAAGGGAAGAGGGAGGCTGACACACCTAAATAAGCTGTGCCTGTCACCACTCAAAGGACTGCTTCCCACCTACTGATAGTCTGGACTCAGGGATGCAGAAGAAATGACCTCTGGACACTTCAAAGGCCCTCCTTTAAAGTCATCCCCCATTTCAATTGCATATTTGGGTGTAAGAACTGGATCTCCGACCCTAACAAATCAATACACTACTGGACCTGTGAAGAACTCTGCCAGGAGTAAGTTCGGCTGTGCAACAAAGAGTGCCAATCTGCTGGGCTACTTTTCAAGAAGGTCTGCTCTCTGCTTTGATATATTACCCTGATGTCTGCTGATCTCTGCCCTCTTAAGGAAGGATTGCATCTCTCTCGTCTGAACCCAGAATAACTCCAAGGGCGAGTTGTCTTACCCCCTCTTTTCCTGCAGTGTCAGAAACATCAAAGACTGCCTGCAACCAGCACCTGGACTTGTCTGCTGTAAGTCATGCTCTGCCAAGCTGTGCCAATCCAGCCCTGGGCTCTTGGAAGTGGGTATCTGTGCTCCAACTCAAAAAAAGCAATGTATCGACAACATTGTGCACATCTGAACCGGCCCATTTTCACTCAACTGTGACATATTGCAGCTGTACAGGAGGTGCGGGCACCCCATTGCCGACTGTGTGATGCAACGTCCCCAGACTCACACGCGTCTCCTACATTGTTCTAACCCAGCAGTTCTATGATGACACTTTGCCTCGATGTCCAGGACTGCCTAATCTTCAATGCATCCTCAACACTGTGCAGTTCAGAACCAACGCATCACCTACATCTCCTAGATCGACAGTGACACATCTCCTCCTCTGCTCCATGGATCAAGTCTTCGACGTTGACACTTCTCCCAACCAAGGTACTTTCTAAGCAGACCGTGCGTTGGGTCTGCAGCAGCCTGGCTTTTATCACGGTCAGTCTCTACTGTGGATTTACTCCAGTCTAGTTCAACCTCAGGTAACCTTTTTAGCACTATTGATTTCTTAGCACTACTTTTGGTTTATTCTTTAAAAAATTCATAACTCAACTTCTACTGATTTAATTTTGTCATTTTAGTCTTTTTAGTATACTCTATACCCTGTGTGGAGTACCCTTTGTGATGTTTTCATTGCATTACTGTGTGTGTGATGCACACATACCTTACATTGTGCCTCTTTAGATAAACCTGACTGCTCTCTGTCAAGCTACCATAGGGTGAGCACAGGTTATCTCTCTGTGTGCATCTAGCTTACCCTGACTAGAGTGGTTGTTCCTATTTGTACAGGGTGCATACTCTGACACCCTGAAACCCAAGTTCTAACAGGTGACAATGTGGATACAGTGCATTTTGAACATTTGTAAAGCAGCTGCAAGTGAAATGCCAATGTAGGATATGTACAGATATCACCTCAGGACTGGATAAAACATACAACTAGCAGTTCCAGGTTGGAGACAGTTTGTGGTCAGAACATGCACAAGATTCTTCTCCGTTTTCCAGTGTGGAAGGCTGACAAGTGTTTTTGCCTTTCATCACACACCAGCATTCTGATCTATACAAGAGTGTGGAAAGAATGCAGCTCTTTTAAAGACTCAGCTTGGTGTTGGTGCTGTACTGAGATGACCTCCACACATTGTTTTGGGTTTTTTCTAAATGTAAAATAAGATGTTATTACTGTGCCAAATTATAGCTTCAATTTAACCTTTGTTTTCCCAATGAATTTTTGGACTTTTGTTTTTTACATAAAGTAAAATGTTCCTAGCACAGTCAGGTATAATTCCAATTACATATTCAGTTTTTCATTTGAATTATCAGTAGTGTGCTTTAATTTTTTAACTGTATTCGTTTTATTTTGCTTTTAAATTTCACTGAACTTCCAGCATGTGGAAGCACATACATTCCATGATACTCGGTGATGCTGTGACCACCGTAGCTCTGCAGGAGCATGATGCTGTCTATCAGGATATGGTCATTTACTGCAGGAGGTGTGCTAAGGTAGTTTATGCGGGCGAGGAGAGCTCGTGTGGGACGAGTTGATGACAGAACAATAATATTTTTTTTTAAAGTATTTTTTGTTCCTCTCCAAGTCCTGAAGCCCTTGTTTTTGTTTTTAAGTTGATCACAGAAATAAAATTGAAAAGTGCAAATAACAATTTATCAGCAAGTTCAGCATGATCAGCAAGTCAAAAAATTATTTTTTTATGGAAACATGGTCCTAACTATAACTATTTACAGTGGACTACCAGTAGATTTTATATATCTATATCTATGTATGTATATGTATATATATATATCTATCTATATATATATATATATATATATATATATATATATATATATATATATGGTAACAGGGAAGTTATAGTTAGGCTTGCATTTTTAAACATACAAAACAATGGAAATGTATGTGTTATAGTTAGAGTTATTTCAAGTAACTATAATTCATGCCCTAAGGTAACACAATACATATCCGAAATCCTCACTCTCATGCCACTTCTCAATGCATTTCGGAAAGACAACCCTTTATCAGGGGATCAGTAAATCAAAAAGTATATTACCATAAGAACGACCCTAGTTCCCTTTCAGATCACTATCAGCTAGATCCTGGTGTGAACCATCCAAGAGATGGAAGATTACCACGTGCTCTTGTGATTACACACTCACCATGGAATCCTCTCAATGCTATGTGGGCTACATACTGCCTGTGTTTGTGTGTCTGTATCAATAGTGAAATCATGTGTTTATTATGTGCAACCAAAAATAAACAAAGTGAGAGACTGCATATTAAAGCGGAGCTGAAGACATTTTATGCCATATATTAACTAAACATAGTATGTGGCCAGAAAGTTGTGTGATCAGAGCAATAAAACAAATTGAGACACCTGATTCCATGCTAAAGGACTGCCCCATAGCTGCAACCACTCACCGTGTTCTAGAGGCATGCTGGATTATGATAATCTCTGGCACCTAGTGTGAAACCCCAAAGGAGCTCGACATGCATGTAAGACTCACAGGCCCTCATTACGAGCCTGGCGGTCTGTGACCGCCAGGCTCGCGGTTGGCGGGAGCACCGCCGACAGCCTGGCGGTGCCCCTTAGGGCATTCTGACCGCGGCGCTTTGGCCGCGGTCAGTGCAGGAAAACCGGCGGTCTCCCGCCGGTTTTCCGCTGCCCGTCAGAATCCTCCAAGGCGGCGCAGCATGCTGCGCCGCCTTGGGGATTCTGACACCCCCTACCGCCATCCTGTTCCTGGCGGTTCGCCCGCCAGGAACAGGATGGCGGTAGGGGGTGTCGCGGGGCCCCTGGGGGCCCCTGCAGTGCCCATGCCAATGGCATGGGCACTGCAGGGGCCCCCGTAAGAGGGCCCCGCTTGTATTTCACTGTCTGCATAGCAGACAGTGAAATACGCGACGGGTGCAGTAGCACCCGTCGCACCTTCCCACTCCGCCGGCTCGATTCCGAGCCGGCGTCCTCGTGGGAAGGTTGTTTCCCGCTGGGCTGGCGGGCGGCCTTAAGGCGGCCGCCCGCCTGCCCAGCGGGAAACTCAGAATGCCGGCCGCGGTCTTCAGACCGCGGTGCGGTATTCCTGCGGCGCAACTTTGGCGGGCGGCCTCCGCCGCCCGTCAAAGTTGTAATGAGGGCCACAATCACTTATGCAGTGATGGTATGTGTGCTTATACCACATCTGCGGAATCTGACAACATCCTCCACACCATCATTGAGTACACCATCTGCTAACACGTGTGGTATGTTACGATTTAAGACTCTGTACCCGGAAGTGCCTTGCTGCCTGAAAGCGTGCCAATTCGCTCCGCCAATCAGTAACCTCCTCACTTTCAAAGGTGCCTTAGCATCCCCTTGATGAAGCAGAAAATGAAGGTTTTGATTTATTAACACATAAACGTAGTGTGAAATTATCCTGTGTGACATTAACCGAACTAATAAAGATTGTACGGGGACAAAATGTGCCCTTAGAGTAGTTTGCCAACATTTATAAGCGTGCTTTATATAACGTGGTGTATTAGAATTGCACTAATCCGACATAATCATAAACGTGTGCTACGATTTGCTTGTTTGAAATGCTTTAGCTTAGCATTACTTTAGCGGAGGCTTTGGCCTAGTGGCCTGGTCTCACGGTTTAGATGTTCGTATTTTTCCAATGTGCTATTAAACGTGTATTTCTGCTTGAAGCTGTACTTTTCCACAGAAACTGTTCACATGCTTATCTTAAAGTTTCGTGCCAGCATGGCATATTTTCTCTTTAATTCAAGGTCGACTTGCAGGTGCGGACAATGGAGGCTCTGAAAGTGAGCTAATTGATAGACAATGTTGCGATTTGCGTACCCATCTCCAAGGATAATGTATGCTTAAGTAAAAGCTTGAGGCCTGTCGTTTTTGATTGGACAATTTGAAGCTAACCTATGAACCCTCCAATGGAGACCCTACTGGATTCGAACTGTTGTCTATAAAACCCAGGTGCACGAGAAGAAGTTAGCCATTACTAGCCATTGCGCTATTAGAGGCCATTACCCGGACACGACGCCATTTTGAGAGACTTTGATGCTTTCTCTAGTCGAGAGAAAGAGACTTTAATGATTCTTGCCCTAGAGACTTTAACTTTGATTTGTCCCTTTGCATGAAGTAGTAGTCTTAACTTGCCGCCGTGAGGCAATTGCCCCGTTCACCCCTGCCCCTTTGTCCCGTCCCATGCTGATCGAGAAACGGTACCTGTGAGACGAAGACTTCCTTGTATGCTGATCGTAATTGGTAAATATGAAAGGAAATTGTAAAATTGCATTGTGTTCCTTTTAGGTAACCAACTGCTGATTTTGATAAGATCCCTAGCTTGGAGTTTTCTAAATTTATGTTGCTAAATTGTTTTTGCATGAAGTCCCACATGCCGATGTTAATTTGAGGTTAGATGAGGATTCCATATGTTGCACGATGCAATTTGAGATCTTGTTATGCTGACTAAATGTACGTAATTAGCCCATTACAGATTATCGTATTAGTGCTCTGCATTGCTATTATCGAATGCCTTGTGATTCAAATGCTACATAGATTACACTTGTTTCGACGATATGGACAGCTATTAATGTTCATTTATGTTTATCATTTGGTGTTGAGACACATCTATATTGTGCTAGCTTTGTTAATATAGGGAAATAAATTCACTAACTTTGCAATAAACTGGTGTGGTTATTCCTGGCTGAAAGGTCAGGGTTCGCCGAAATGTATTCTGGATTAATCATTAAGGGCCTGATTCTAACTTTGGAGGACGGTGTTAAACCGTCCCAAAAGTGGCGGATATACCACCTACCGTATTACGAGTCCATTATATCCTATGGAACTCGTAATACGGTAGGTGGTATATCCGCCACTTTTGGGACGGTTTAACACCGTCCTCCAAAGTTAGAATCAGGCCCTAAGTGTTATGTTGATCAAGGTATTGCTTATGTACGTTATTGATTATTGATCTGATGCGATTGATCGATTAAGAGTACAGAGAGTTCCCACTTAGTCAAAAGATTCATCGGCCTAAAGAGCGTCCGAACACAGGTAAATTGTTACTACGGTTCGCTCTATCAGTAGATGGTAGCAGAGGACGGTTACGTCTTTTGGGACCCTGTACTATTAGAGTACATGGTGTTGAATTAACGGTTACGCATTTTGAGGCCTCATTCGAGAAGTTGAATTATATTTTTCTTGGATAAAATAGATTGAAAGAATGATGATGGGCTAGGTCCACCGCGACTTTCCCGGGATCTCGGAGCTTGCGAATGGAGAGAACGGAGGTGTGGAAACAGCGTTGGCGGTACTAGTGATGGTATGAGTGATGTTAGGGTTCTGCGCTTGCACAGCTTATTGCCGCAGGGTGTGTGAAAAGGTTGCGAGGATTTTTTTCTTTTAAAGGATAGCGGAGATGCGACTCCGAGTGTAGAAGTAGAGAAGTCGTCGAACTTCATGGAAATAGCGGAGGTGCGGCTCCGAGTGTGAGAGTAGGGAAGTCGTCGAACTTCATGTGCGTGTGGCGCTTTGTGCATAAAAAGGTCCACGTGGTTGTTGTTGTTGAGACGGGCCCTGCGAGGTCAAGAGACTCCGGAGTATGTTGATCCATGTTGTGGTCTGGGCGGTTTAGTAGGTTGATCGGGCGTGGTCAACGAGTCGGTACGTGTGTTAGGGAGTGAAAGAAACTTCGACTTCGGGCTCTGACAAGATTCTAAGTGCACTAGAACAGATCATTGACAAGTTGAGAGTAGGTCTGCAGGTCAGGTTTGCTTGCGAATGTGGGGACTGAGAAAGACGGAATAGCGGCCGAGGCTAGTGAAAGGTCCCTAAGGTCCTGAAGCGATTGTGTTACCCTTCCTGTAGTAAACCGACAGATCTGTTTTAGTTTTTGGTAGCTCGCGATACATGCAAGAAGTTGTTACGAAAAGAGGTGAGTGAAGGAAGACTAACCGCGAGGCTTTGTCAGCCGCAGTGTGTGTGAGTGTGACGTCACTAGGAGCCGCGCTGGGATAGGTTGGTTGGAGAGAAGGGTCGTGCACGGATTGGACGCAGTCCGTGGGGCTCGTTTAGAAGGGGAAAGGCAAGCGAAGAGTATTCCGGGAATTAAAGTCACCTATTGATTACAAATTTTGTGGAACAAAAGTGACCCATTGATTACAAACTTTGTGAAATAAAAGGCGAGAAAATGAAATTCCTTAAAGCATTTAGGAGCGCGATGAAAGGGGAGTCTTACATCAAAGCGAGCGTAGGAGAGGAGACGCCGCCCGAGGGCACACCAGCTTACATTGTAATGGAGGAAAAAGGGGTAGCTCCGTGTCTTTGGCTAAAGCAATGGCACAAACTGACAGAGAAACATGGGAGCGTAGCGTTCCCGATACATGGGACATTCAATATAAGGATCCTAGAGAAGCTGAGATTCACGATGTATGACATGAAGGTGCCTCCAAGGCCAGCCCAGTTTGAGGCTCTAGCAATCTGGGAATTAATGGCTAGACAGCAACAGAAGAACAAGTTTGAAACAAGGATGAGGAAGGTAGAAAAGACACTAGCGGATGCTAGGTGGGATAATGCGCAGAAGGTGTGGAGGTCAGATATATTGCAGGGAATAAAATTGTTTCCCGCAATTACTAAGGAGGAAGAGGAGACAGGTAAGAAAGCTACCTGTAAGACGGACAGGAAGTGTTCCAAGGATAGAGAGGACGAGGAAAAATTGAGAAGAGAAGAGGAGTTAGAGGATGAGGAGCTAATAATGCAATTGCTGAACGACCGTCCACCACCTTATGCGGAGAATGGACAAGGTCCAAGTACCAGTTCTGCCCCTCCGGCATCGGTACAGAACAGTGAAACCCAGAGTTCAGGACCGCCATCGGGATCTAAGGACCCGAGTTTACTGTTCACCCCGCAGATACCGCAGGTTAGGAGAATATATCCAGATGTGCCCATAATGAGACCAGCAGAAAATTATCAACCGCAGATGCCAGGGTACTACAGCGGTGACAATAGTGGAGGAATGGTTCTAGAACAAACAGTAAGGGGAGTACAGAATGGTCACAATCCAACAATGACACAGGCTGAATCAACTCAGTTTATGATGCCTCAAAAGCAGATGCAGGGCGGAAACGCTCATGCTCAGATGACGGGGAGTCAGATGGGCATGCCGGCAATGATGACCCATAGTATGGGGATGAACATGCCTCAGAACATGGGAAATGGACAGAACCCAGACGCAATATCACTACCCATTACTGTAGGTCCACCGGTACCTCTGTACAGTCAGCCTAACTTAGGTATGAGCGGTCAGGGATCAATGCTGCAGAATGGGACAGAGAGAAGGTGCATAGAGAACACTCCAGGGATAACTCCTATAGCGGCTCAGCCAAGTGGATCTGGATCCTTGATGGAGTTTAGTCCCATATGTGCTCAGTCTACACTGGTGAGGTCGAGCCCCCCACTGATAATACCTCTAACATCGAATACTGAAAAGCTGCTGCAACCATCAATGGCAGTCGATGTGAATGCTACACTGATGGGGGTAAATGCGCAACAGCTGACACAGTGGTTCAACAGCTTGAATTCCACACAAAGTTCAGACAGTGGGAAAGGAGAAGAGTACCTGAATAGGATGAGGCTGAACATGGAAGCACAAGAATTGGTGGAAGGGAATATGGGTGTGAACAGGTTAGAGTCCTACACGGAAGAGGAGCTGAGGTATCTATGTCCAAAGATCACGAAAGAAGTGAACAAGGTACATAAAAGTTTGCAGGAAGTAGCGGACAGAAACAGGATTGACATAGGCAAGACGAAACACTTGAGCAGGAGCTATAGGTTGGATTTTGGGACCACAGATTTTGAACACATGAGGTCAGCAGGTATGAAGGCACACCTTAGAGAATTGTTGCAGAGTGCCCAAGTGTGGAGGTGCTTAGACAAGTGGGAAAGCAGGTGGGTAAAGAGGAAGGATAAGAGGAGGGACAGTGCTACAGAGCACAACGAGAAAAGACCGCAGAGCAGCGAGACCGTAACCATGTTACCAATGAGGGAAACAGCAGGGGGAAAATTAATACATGTACCATGGCACAGAAGCGACATTCAGTCATTTACGGATGATTTTCCCAAACTGAGAGAGAAGCCGATTGAATGGTATCAACAGACTGATAGGTTTGTCAAGCTTGCAAAATGTCTCTGGGAAGACCTGAATACTCTATTTGAGATTGTGGTTCAGGCAGATTTGTGGGAGGATTGCAAAAGAGCTGTAGGTTGGCCGACAAGCGAACCAGAGAGAGACAGGGAGACGGGTGCACCATCACCTATGGTGATGAGTTTGTACTATAAGGTGATTGAGCATTTGAAGACGAAGGTTGCCGCGAAAAATGTGGATTGGCAGAAGATTGATCGAACTGCCCAAGAGGCTAAAGAATCGATTCATAGTTACTATGAGAGGTTGTTGAAGGCGTTCAAGAATTACAGTGGCACGGAAACAATTGAGGCAAAGGATATGCTTCATTTTGTGTTTAGATTTGTGGAAGGGTTGAGACCAGAGATAAGTCAGATGATAAAGTCGCATTTGATTTGCTGGCAGTCGAAACCGATTGATGAGGTCTTGACTTATGCGAAATATTGTAGCGACGAGATTGAAGTGAAACAGAAAAGGCTGAAAGAGAAGGTGATGATGATGCAGCTTAAAGCAGCTCAGACAGGTCTGCAAGGTCTGCAAGGGATGCAAGGGTTCCAACAGCAGGTACCGCAACCGCAGCCGCAGTTGCAGGGAAACATGGCGTTTCAGCCACAGGCGAGAGGCAGAGGCAGAGGAGGTTTTGTGAATAATGGTCCGGATTTAAACACTGTTGTAACGGGTGTGCAGGCAATGAAGAAAGTGATGCCGTGTCACGCGTGCGGAATTGTAGGTCATTGGAAACACGAGTGCCCGATGGTGGTGCAGGAAGGTGCAGGTGCAGGTGCAGGTGTTGGTCAGCAAAACAATGATGTCAATGCATTTCAGACAATGAGGGGACCGAAAATGAGAGGTCCAAACCCAAATTTTCAGACCATAAATCAATTGCAGGGATTACAACCTATGCAGCCGCAGCAGATGCAGATGCCTCGTATGCAGATGACGCAAATGCAGCCGATGCAACAGCAGTTACCCATGGTACCTAATCAGCAAATGCAAATACCTTTGGCACCAATGAGTCAGCAGCAAGTGATGGTTCCTCCACAGGTCTCGGGTCAGGTAATGAGTACAAATGGCACCGTACAACAGTTCTCATTACACAGTGAGAGTGGAATAAACAATGTATGGGAGAGTGAAAGCTCAGAAGAAGAAGGAGATTGTGTGCTTGCAGCATCCTTAGAAGTTGATCAAAAGGGTCCGTACGTAGAGGGAAGAGTAATGGGTCATCGTGTTTCATTCTTGGTGGACACGGGAGCCACACGTTCAACTGTTAAGAGTAGTGAAGTACCAAATTTGCCACTCTCAGGGAGGACGGTTCGAGTGGTGGGAGTAGCAAACAGGCACTTGACAAACCCAATAACAGATCCGGTACCAGTCAGCATCAGTAACTATCAAGGGGTGCATCAGTTTGTGATATGTGACTCAAGCCCAATAGCACTGTTAGGGAGAGACCTGTTGTGCAAGCTGGGATGTTCGATCATGTGTTCGAACGAAGGAATAACAATCCAGACAAACAGTGATGGGGAAGAAGAGGACAGTGTAGAGGGGGATGAAATGGAAACGGTCGATGAAGAGTATCCTCTGATTTGCCTTTTTCCGATGATAACTGAAGAAGATATTCCAGACGAATTACGGGAAACAGTCGGAAAAGAAGTGTGGGACATGACAGGGAAAGAGGTGGGATTGATGAAAGGAGTGGAACCAGTGAAAGTGACTGTAAAGCCCAATGTGATCTTTCCCCAGACCCCACAATACCACATGCCACAAGATACCCTCATGAAAGTTGCCCAACTCATTGACGAATTTGTGAAACAGGGGGTACTGAAAGAAGTGTTAAGCAGTCCCTGTAACTCACCAATAATGGGACTAATAAAGCCAAGTGGAAAGGTCCGACTCGTGCAGGACTTGAGGAAAATAAATGACATTATAGTCAAATGCTGCCCGGTTGTACCGAATCCAGCTGTGATAATGTTTCAGATCCCTTGCGATGCTGAGTGGTTCTCAGTCATCGATTTGTCACAAGCATTCTTTTCTGTGCCTCTTCATGAGGACAGCCAATTTCTCTTTTGTTTCAAATTCCTAGACAGAGTGTACAGTTGGTGTCGAATTCCTCAAGGGTTTTCTGAGTCACCGTCAATATTCAATCAGATTCTAAAGAAAGACTTGGAAGAGTTAGAGTTGCCATTCGAGTCAACCCTAGTACAGTACATCGACGACTTACTGGTTGCATCAAAGACAGAAAGTGGCTGCACAGCCGATACCATTGCTCTGTTGAACCATTTGGGAGGGAATGGACACAAGGTGTCTCCTTCCAAATTGCAGTTCTGTCAGAAGAAAGTGAAATACTTGGGTCACCAGATAGAGAAAGGGTCACGGAGGATAATGAAGGAAAGAATTACAAGTGTACTTCAAATGAGTCCGCCCAAGACGAGAAAGGAGGTGAGGAAATTCTTGGGAATGGTGGGCTACTGTCGCCAGTGGATTCCCAACTTCTCGACTCTAGCGAAGCCTTTACTGAAACTGACCCAGAAGGATGCTTTGGATCAAATTGAGCTAAAAGGAGATGAGATGGATGCCTTTGTTGAATTGAAAGAATGCATGTGTAGGGCTCCAGCTTTAGGTATGCCTGATTACACAAAGCCTTTTACATTGTTTTGCCATGAACGTGATGCATGTTCTTTGTCTGTCTTGACTCAAGCCCATGGTGGCGTAAACAGACCAGTAGCGTATTTTTCAGCTACTTTGGATCCGGTCGCAGCAGCACTCCCAGGGTGTTTGCGCGCCGTAGCAGCAGTTGGTATCAGCCTCACTCAGAGTGAAGGAATAGTGATGGGACACCCAGTAACAGTCATGGTCCCTCACTCAGTTGAGATACTTTTGACCCGCTCCCGAACACAGCACATGACTGGAGCTAGACTCACAAGGTATGAAACGATAATTCTGGGCTCACCGAACGTGCAGCTGAAAAGGTGCACTACGTTGAATCCAGCAACCTTGCTTCCTGGAGAAAATGCTGAAATTGAGAACGCTGAAGACGTCGAGCATGACTGCCTTCAGGTGAACGAATTTTGCACAAAACCCCGACCGGACATTAAGGATACGAAGCTTGATGAAAATGACCAAATTCTTTTTGTTGATGGTTCATGTCTAAGAGACGGGATGGGGATTTTGAAAGCAGGATACGCTGTATGCACTGTAACAGGGGTCTTGGAAGCGGGATGGCTTCAAGGAGTCTATTCTGCACAAGTAGCAGAACTTGTAGCCCTTACCAGAGCATGTCAACTGTCTGCATTGATGAAAGTCACCATTTACACTGATAGTCAATACAGGTTTGGGATTGTGCATGACTTTGGACAACTATGGTCACAGAGAGGTTTCCTGACTTCTTCAGGATCCCCAGTGAAAAACGGGGAGAGAATAAGGGAATTGTTACACGCCATTCAAGTGCCAGCTGAAGTTGCAGTGGTAAAGTGCAGTGCTCACACGAAAGGACAGGACTATGTTTCTCTGGGAAATGCATATGCGGATCAAGTCGCAAGATTTTGTGCCTTGAACTGTATATTACTGAGAGATGAATGGAACTCAATAAGTGAGCCAGAACTTGAACCAGCTGAAGCATTTGCCTTGAAGGTCGTGGATACAATAGAGGAACTAAAAGCATTACAAAATAATGTCAGGGAGGATGAAAGAGATTCCTGGATCAAATCACAATGTATAAAGAGACAAGACGAGTTATGGGTTTCACATGAGGGAAAATTTGTTTTGCCAAATAGTCTCTTATCACAGCTTGCGCGGTTCTATCATGGGCAAGCTCACCTAGGGAGAGATGCCATGATAAGATTGTTCAAAACTGATTGGTTTAACCCCAGATTTCGTCAAGCTGCAGAAGCAGTTTGCCATCGATGTGTCACTTGCCAGCAGTTGAACCCAGGGAAGGGTGACAGTTGTGAACGCGAGTCACATTGGTAGGGCAAGCGGACCATTTAGTCATATGCAGATGGACTTCATTGAGATGCCTGTGCATGGAGGTCTGAAATATGTGTTGGTGATTGTGTGCATTTTTAGTCACTGGATTGAGGCATACCCCACACGTAGAAATGACAGCCTTACAGTTGCCAAGCTATTATTGAGAGAGTTGATACCACGTTTCGGATTCCCGATCTCTTTAGAATCAGATAGGGGAAGTCACTTCAACAACGAGGTGATAAAGTTACTTTGCGAAGCGCTGAACATTGAGCAAAAACTGCATTGTAGCTATCGCCCTGAAGCATCAGGACTGGTGGAGCAGATGAATGGTACACTGAAATCAAGAATGGCGAAAATATGTGCATCGACAAATTTGAAATGGCCTGATGCATTACCCTTAGTGCTAATGTCAATGAGAAACACTCCTGATAGAAAAACTGGATTGTCTCCGCACGAAATTCTCATGGGCAGGGCTATGAGACTTCCTGCAGTTCCCGCAAACGCGCTTTTGAATATTACAGATGATATGGTGTTAGACTACTGCAAAGGTCTGGCTGACGTGGTTCGCTCTTTCTCTCACCAGGTGGAAGCAACCACCTTGCCACCGATCCAAGGTCCAGGACACGCACTGAAAGCAGGTGACTGGGTCGTGGTGAAGAAGCACGTGAGGAAGTCGTGCCTGGAACCCCGTTGGAAAGGCCCTTTCCAAGTGATCCTGACGACAACTACCGCTGTGAAGTGTGCGGGGGTTCCCAACTGGATTCACGCCAGTCACACAAAGAAGGTGCTGTGTCCCACAGATGAGGAAGTTGAAGCGCTGAAATTGCCAGTGCCTGATAAAACAGTGCCGAGTGCTGAGACAGAACAAAAGCGAACTGAAAGCGAACAGGCAGAAGCAGGAGAGAAAGAGATACTATTGGAGGGCGAAGAGTCTGACTCACTTGGGGAAGACCAAGGAGAAAGTTCAGACAGCGACGAAGAAGCTGCAGGTGACAAAGAGCCTGAAGCAGCTGAGGGTAGCAAAAAGCCTGAAGCAGCTGAAGGTGACAAAGAACCTGAAGCAGCTGAAAGTGATACAGAGCCTGACGAAAGTAACGGTGACGAAGGGCTCGAAAAAGGTGAAAGGGCAAGAGAGCCCGATCAGAAGAAGGCTTTCCCAGAAACAGACGATACAGAAAAAGAAAAAGAGAACGTGATCGATTCCCCTGAAGGAGGGGACAAGGCAGAACAGAACGAAAAAGTTCAAACCTCTACAGAAAAGGTCGCGAGTCCATCAAATGGACACGGTGCAAAGAGGAGACTAAGTATATCACCAGTAAAACAAAGGTCTGGAGAAGGTTTGAACGACGGAGAAAGGCCAAAAGTAAAAGAGAAAAGAAAAGAAGTGTCTGTCGTGATACCAACCTCGAGTGAAGAAAAAGACTTGACAAAAGAGGAAAGTTCCAGCGAGGCAGAATCGAAAAGAGAAGCAAAATTGAAAAGGAAAAGGATACCGAACAGAAGGTATTCTGGTCCTGAATGGGCATATGCGGTCAATGACGATTGGACTGACGAGTTTGTATCTCTAAGCATCGAGAACGAAGAAGAGGAAGAGATACCAATAGAAAAGAAAAGTTTTATGGACAGTGTTGATTGAAAGGGTGATAAATGACATTGCTTGCTACAATCTAACGTGAAATAAACAACCAGCTGAGACATTGCTAAACCGGATGAGACATTTGCTAAACCGATAAAGACTGAGTTATTGCCGAATTGAGACAAATGCTGCTAACCGATAAGTGACTTGGCCTTTGAAGAAGACGGTGTGAACATTGCGCTCGCTCAGCTTTGTAACTGAATTGCTAGATAAGTTTCATTTATAAGTGCTTCTAACTCTCTGATTCTATACAGATCATGACGCAAAACAATAGAAAGAAATATTGTAAATATGTGTGTATAGGCTTGGTAGTTACATGTGTACTAATAATAATGGTGATTGTTCTTGGAATACATGGAAAGGGTGAAAATGAGACTATTGCTGCTTCTACTTTTGCTCCTGTTACTGTCACTGAACTAAACGCATTGAAAAGGCTAGCACTGGATGAGAGACTCTTGCATGAAAGGAAAGAGCTTTCGTATAATGTTTTCTATCGCTTACTAACAGAATATGTTGAGACAATGGATGCGAAAGATTGTTATGTATGTACCCAGATACCGACATCAGTGAAGGAGGGGGTGACATATCACCAAATGCCTCTTACATACGGGATTACATGTAGTATAGTAATGTCTAGGTTTTATGGTCAAACTAACATACAGTATTTTTACTCAAATTATGATGTTACCTTTGCTTATGTTCCTATAATAGCGCAGCTAAGCCAGACTGCAAAGGATTGGGATGCTAAAATAATGAGGGAATTTTTCGAGCCAATGCTACCTTTTGAAACAGCTCACGCTCATAGGGAAAATCTTACCTGTTCACTCTCTGCAGTAGAAATAAGCTTTTTAGATCGCACAGATGATAGAAGGGCTCAAATGAAGGCGAAATTAGAAAAGGAGTTACATAAGAGGACTTCAGTAGATAATTATGATTTTGCTGCAATAAAAACACAAGGGAAAATTGCTTTAGATGCTTGGCATGTAGGGAAGTTTTGTATATATCGAGGTGAATCTTATTATGACAACATTTTTGTAGGAGCGAGTGAGTGTAAACATACGTTTATCTTTAAGGCCAAATGGACATTCATGATGGACGGACTTGACCCTGTCATTCCAGGTGTATATTACATTTGTGGGCATAATGCCTATTATCGTCTTCCAAAGGGATGGTGGGGGAGATGTTATTTGGGTATAGTGTTCCCAAAAGTTTATCAGCTGGATGACGTATCGATGATTCAAAAGACATCTGGATCCCATCGTATCCAGAAAAGAGAGACCGCAGCTGCTGTGGTAGGTGATATATTTGGAGCCATGATTCCTTCACTGGGAGTTGTGCTGAATTCCATCAAAATAAGAAAGTTGTCTACTATAGTGGATAACATGTTGACAAAGTTTTCAGGTGCTATAATCCTGATGGATGCTGAACTTGCAGCGGAAAGAGCTATGACTCTTCAAAATAGGCTTGCTTTAGACATTCTTTTAGCAAAGGATGGAGGTGTTTGCAAAATGCTTGGTGCAAGACACTGTTGTACCTATATACCCGACAATAGTGTGAAAATTAAAACTATGCTTGCTAATCTAACAAAAGAAAGTGCAGATTTGAAGGAACTGAAAGAACCAGGAGTGTGGGAGAAGGTGGGAAAAGGACTTGCTTCAGTGGGACATTGGATTGGGGGAATTTGGAATGGAATATTATTAAAAATAATAGAGGGAATTTTAATAGTGATAATTTGTGTATTTGGAATTTGGGGAATAAAAACGGGGAATAATAATGATTATGGAAAGAATTAAAAGAAGAAAGGAGGAGAAAATTATGAAAAGAATGGCAGAAGAATACAAAGCACAAACTAGGGGAACTAAAAGGAAAAGGGAACTGACAGAATTTTAATGGAATAAAATTTGTGGGCTAAATTTGTGTGATGACAAGTAGTCATCAGAGGAGGGATTGATGAAGCAGAAAATGAAGGTTTTGATTTATTAACACATAAACGTAGTGTGAAATTATCCTGTGTGACATTAACCGAACTAATAAAGATTGTACGGGGACAAAATGTGCCCTTAGAGTAGTTTGCCAACATTTATAAGCGTGCTTTATATAACGTGGTGTATTAGAATTGCACTAATCCGACATAATCATAAACGTGTGCTACGATTTGCTTGTTTGAAATGCTTTAGCTTAGCATTACTTTAGCGGAGGCTTTGGCCTAGTGGCCTGGTCTCACGGTTTAGATGTTCGTATTTTTCCAATGTGCTATTAAACGTGTATTTCTGCTTGAAGCTGTACTTTTCCACAGAAACTGTTCACATGCTTATCTGCAAGTTTCGTGCCAGCATGGCATATTTTCTCTTTAATTCAAGGTCGACTTGCAGGTGCGGACAATGGAGGCTCTGAAAGTGAGCT
The DNA here is from genome assembly GCF_031143425.1 of Pleurodeles waltl. Lineage (NCBI taxonomy): Eukaryota > Metazoa > Chordata > Amphibia > Caudata > Salamandridae > Pleurodeles > Pleurodeles waltl. Next base: position 934,630,913 of record NC_090449.1, read on the forward strand.
AATTGATAGACAATGTTGCGATTTGCGTACCCATCTCCAAGGATAATGTATGCTTAAGTAAAAGCTTGAGGACTGTCGTTTTTGATTGGACAATTTGAAGGTAACCTATGAACCCTCCAATGGAGACCCTACTGGATTCGAACTGTTGTCTATAAAACCCAGGTGCACGAGAAGAAGTTAGCCATTACTAGCCATTGCGCTATTAGAGGCCATTACCCGGACACGACGCCATTTTGAGAGACTTTGATGCTTTCTCTAGTCGAGAGAAAGAGACTTTAATGATTCTTGCCCTAGAGACTTTAACTTTGATTTGTCCCTTTGCATGAAGTAGTAGTCTTAACTTGCCGCCGTGAGGCAATTGCCCCGTTCACCCCTGCCCCTTTGTCCCGTCCCATGCTGATCGAGAAACGGTACCTGTGAGACGAAGACTTCCTTGTATGCTGATCGTAATTGGTAAATATGAAAGGAAATTGTAAAATTGCATTGTGTTCCTTTTAGGTAACCAACTGCTGATTTTGATAAGATCCCTAGCTAGGAGTTTTCTAAATTTATGTTGCTAAATTGTTTTTGCATGAAGTCCCACATGCCGATGTTAATTTGAGGTTAGATGAGGATTCCATATGTTGCACGATGCAATTTGAGATCTTGTTATGCTGACTAAATGTACGTAATTAGCCCATTACAGATTATCGTATTAGTGCTTTGCATTGCTATTATCGAATGCCTTGTGATTCAAATGCTACATAGATTACACTTGTTTCGACGATATGGACAGCTATTAATGTTCATTTATGTTTATCATTTGGTGTTGAGACACATCTATATTGTGCTAGCTTTGTTAATATAGGGAAATAAATTCACTAACTTTGCAATAAACTGGTGTGGTTATTCCTGGCTGAAAGGTCAGGGTTCGCCGAAATGTATTCTGGATTAATCATTAAGTGTTATGTTGATCAAGGTATTGCTTCTGTACGTTATTGATTATTGATCTGATGCGATTGATCGATTAAGAGTACAGAGAGTTCCCACTTAGTCAAAAGATTCATCGGCCTAAAGAGCGTCCGAACACAGGTAAATTGTTACTACGGTTCGCTCTATCACCCTTCAGACAGTGAATGATAAAATACTGCACCTCCCAGGTATCCTGTGCAAAACAATACAATTCAATGTGAGTTACACCGTTTATGCTTCATAGCGTGCAAACATGCATTAGAAAAACTGAACAAAATTCAAACATAAACGCTGAACACAGACCTCCCGCATGCATCGTGCAAACAGTAATATACAATGTGTAACAAATGCCCAAATCAAATGGATGAGTAAATGCAATGTGTATCAAGGTGTGAAAACCAAAAGGCAAAAGTATACTCCAAGGAAGAACCTCCCCAATGTAAAAAAGAAAGAGAAAAATTAAAAAAGTAAAAAGAAAGATAAGTGTCAACTATCCAAATACTGAAATGTGTATAAATGATATGTACAACAAATATCAGCGCACCAAATATTAAGATTCCTAAAGCAGTATAAAATGAGGTATGGGCGTAGAACTCCACTCTGCCAACAGAGTAAGTGTGAAGTTCCCATATTCCACTCTCTAGCACAGAGCAGAGTTTGTTTGTGCTTGTGAGATTGGGTTTTAGGCACTCTGTCACAAGCACAACGATGCTCTTGTGCCACTAGCGAGCATGCATGAGATCTTGCTTTACCTCACATTGCTTCCAGCCACGTCGGTGGTCAAAACAGGCTGCTCATGAGTGTGTAATCATTTCTGAAGTAGATGTTCTGCTCCAGAGCCACTAAATCTAGTCAGAAAAACTCGATTTTCTTCTCCAATGGACCCTGCAATTTGTTTTTCAGATTGAGAAGGCTCTTTTTTTCAAACAGGAAGGATGTGTGTCAGAGACTCCAACATCCTGCTCCTGTTCAGCAGGCTCTACCCAGTGCTTTGTCCTTCCCCTGGTAACTTTTCACTTGGATTTCAAGGCGGAAGGATAACTCTCTTTGTTTCCTGGATATACCTTTGGTTTAAGGAATTTATTTTTATGGAATCATCATCCAAGTATGTTCTAAAACTATATTGAATAAGGGTGTTGTTGTTTGTTTGCCTGGGCATGCATCAGTATTTATTTGTACCTTAATTTGATGTAAAATAAATAGATAGTGGTGGGTGGCCGTGAGTTTAAGTATAGGCCTAGTAATTATTTATTTTGCATTTCATTGATTTTTCATTTTTTGTAAAGAAAAAATGTTGCACAGCTCATTACCTTTTCTACATTTTTCCATTTGCAATATTATTTTAGTATGTGGCCTAGATTTCTAGAGGGCCAATAAGCCAGTCGTCTCAGACCAGTGCTAGTAGTCATCAGTGTATGCAAAATGTGCATATATTGTGGGGTAATAATACTGATGGCATAAGAGGATGTTGTTTGACCATATGGATAGCTGGCAGTCATTTTGTGCATGCTGCCAGTGTCCCTTGCCACAGGCGTGCATGTGTTCTTTGTTCTCCATGCTTCCTCCTTGCTCCTTGTTGCTGTTGTTTGACCATGTGGATGGCTGGCAGCCATTTTCTGCGTACGCTGTGCACCCAGTGTGTCTTTGAGTTGACATAGGCTTACATACAAACATTGTTAATTATTATCATTACATTTCTTTTATTTATATTTTACTGTTTATTTTTTTCTTTTAATTTACATTTTTTGCCATTTGTTATTTAATTTTTTTAATTTACTTTTTTATTTAAATTTTCATATTTTAGTTTTATTTTTTTTAGATTTTTTCACTTTTCAAATTTCTTTATTTTAATTTAAAATGTATTTTTTAAATCTTTTTTTACTTTTTTTATTTTGTATTTTAACTTTTTTACATTTTTTTAAAATATATTTTTTATGTTTATTTAGGGTTTTTTAATTCTGCATTTTTCCATACTCTATCCATTCAATCTATTTAATTCCTCCATACATCCATACATCCACCAAAGCATTTCCCTTGGACCACCTACCACTACAGGTTATTTTCTTTGAAGGATTATTCCATTTACCCATGCACCTCTCTCTGACTACAACAGGTGTCTCCTAAAACAGATATAAATAAAGCAAAGAGCTAGCTCTGTCTGTTGTGTCACATTTCATTAATTACATATTTTTCTTGCATGGTTGTTTTTAGATGTACAAGAGAAGAGACCTCAGATCACCCACAGTACTGCCAAAGAGAAGGACCTACCGTTATTTTGGTCCACAGGCACAAAACTCTTCCACTTGTGCATCTTGGTGCCATTGCCAACCTAGAGCTAGTTATGATGCCCCCAAAGACAATTACTCCTGAGAAAGTGGCCAGTGAGAAGAAGCAGCGTTCCACCAGTGGCATGCCAACTGCAACCTTTTCGGGAGACCTGTGCCTGGGAGCACTACCGCATCAACAGCACCATCCCAACCCAAATCTAAGATCATGTCTATCAGTGAGGAAACCACTGCAATGGTCATGACCCCAACGAGCAGTGATGTTGAATTGGATTGCCCCTTTCACAATCGGTTCAGGAAACAGAGCAAAGTGGACAGCAGCCACAGCCAGATCTTCCGGAAGCTGGAGCAGGAGAAGAAGTCGAGCTTTCTGTCTAGCAAGAACCTTCGTTGTTAGAATCAAAGGCTCCACGATCTCAAGCAAGAAAAAGGAAGGGTACTACTACTTCACCATCTTCTCCAAGCACCACTTCTGATGATGATGATAGGGACATGCAGTGGGAGACGCCACGAGAGGCAAGGGAAAAAAAAAGTTCCAGAAAGCTTTAGAATCATGGATGGGGATGATGGAGACACAGTCACTGTAGAAGATAGCACAGAGGAGTCCAACATTACTATCCAACCTGCTCCGAGGGATGTGGCACAGACAGCACCCCCATCTCTCATATTTGTAAGGCCCCAGCAGGGACCTGCACCAACCCCTACCTCAGTACAGGTATGCACTGAAGAGAGACAATCAACACACCCATGACCACCTACATTCGGTTCTTCTTCAGGCATTGGCCCAATAAGAAAGTACTTCTTCCCAGTTTGGAACTTTTTTTACAATTAGCAAACAGGACGAGAACATTGCCATATGTTGCATTTACCATGCAATTGTTCAGCGAGGTAAGACTGGTTCAAATTATGGTACTGGAGGCCGGACGACTCATATGAAAAAACATCACGCAATCTGGTGGCAGCAGCACCTTAAACAAATGGCTCAATGTGGTTGCGGTGGTGAAGGTGAGGAGAGCCAGGAAACATCAGCTACACCTGGGCAAAGCACAGTGGAAGGTGAGGAGGAAGAGGGGAACATTAACCTCACGCAAAGCAGCCCTGTCCCCAGCAGTGTGCCAGAATCACCCACCTCAGCGACCTCACAATTGCAAAGGATGACTCAGAGTCAGATCGAGACACCAAAGCATATAGTGACTGCACCACCACGACATGCATGAGTCTACCATCACCTACATCTCAAAAATCGTCTGCATCAGTGGCCCCACAAAAAAAGTAAATCGAGGCTACAATTATGGGCATGTTTAAGCATGAGGGGCAATAGGACCTCAACCACTCAACTGCACTTTTGTACAATGGCAAGCTGGCAAAAATGATGGTGCTCGACATCCTCCCTTTTTCTTTTGTGGAAGAGGTGGGATTCTTTGAGTCTGAGGCAGCTCTCTGCCCAAAATGGAAGGTTCCAAGCCTGACTTATTTTGCCAGACTTGCTGGTCCAGTGCTGCATCACAATGTGCTGCAATTGGTTGGACAAGCTTTGCAGTACCTGACAACAGAAATGTGGGCCAGTTGTCAGGCGACTTATTACATGTGCATCACTGCACACTGGATCTCCTTTTTGAGGGAAGAACAAAAGATATTTACAGGTCTTAGCCCTGAAGAAATGTTTAAGAGCCTTCACAGTAGCCATGTTTGCCATGGAGAAGTCACACACAGCTGCAAAATCTTTGAGGAATTAAATTGCAAGTTGTCTGAATGAATGCCACCCAGAGGACTTCGAGTTGGATTTGTTGCCACGGACAACGGCAGACGGTGACTATTTCAGGGTCCTGTGTTTGGTGCACTGCATCAACTTGGTTGTGTAAGACTTTCTTAAAAAACAAGACATACGGCCTCATTATGACCCTGGCAGTCCGAAGACCACCAGGGCCACGGTGGCAGTCTCACCGCTGACGGGCCGAAGGTAAAGACCGCCACATTATGAGTGTGACAGGTTGGCCTCTGCTAACCCTCCACATTCCCACCTGTACCGCCAGGATGGTTGAACAGCCGGGCAGGAGATTAGCATCTCTGACCTGGCGGTCCAATGAACACCACCAGTGGTCTTAGGAGTTGGCTTTCAACCAGGGTTTCCGCAGCAGTAGCACCACCACGAAAACCCTGGTGGAAAGGCTACCGGTGACAGGAAATTTCTTTCCTGTCACCGGCAGATGACTCCCCCACCGCTCCTGCAAGCCAATAATCCATCCCAGAACCCCCACCCCTCCTTCCAGTACAGCGCCCCCACCCCCTTCTAGTACAGCACTCCCCTCACCCTACCCACTGGCCCCCCCTTCTAGTAAAGCGCCTCACCCCCTCCCCACATACACACACAGACACCCACCCGCATACACCCATTCACGCACCCCGCATACACTCATTTACCAACACTTACATACACGCATTCACTCACAAGTATCCATACGCGCATTCACTCACAAGCATCCTTGCACGCACTCACTTCAACAATCATACATGCATTTAAACACGCATACACATACCCATACACACTTACATTCACACATGCAGACAAAACTCACTCACACACGCACACACAACACGGATGATCGACTTACCTTGTCCAGCGTGGAGGTCGTCTGGCAGGGAATAGGAACAGGCGCTTCCACCTCCGGCAGCGCCCCTCCATCAGGACACCGTCAGGCCATATTATAGGCCGTAATACGGCTAGAGGAGTCCTTTTGGTGGGGCGGGGCTGGTGGTGGAACCCCCCATGTGCCTCCAACTGCCAGCACGACTATGAGAGGATTTCCGCCCAAAATTTGGCAGAAATCCTGCGGTACTCGTAATATGGTGGTCGGCAGACCGCCAGCACTGGCAGTCTTGTAAAAAGACCGCCAAAGTTGTAATGAGGGCCATAGTCAGCAACATACTGTCCTCCTGCAGACACATTTTCACTCATTTCAGCCATTCTTTTAAAGCCTGGAAACAGTTAAGGATTATTCAGAGTACTAGTTAAAGCCCTGCTACAGGATGTGACAACACATTGGCGACATATTAAATGTTGCAACATCTGTTTGAGCAGTACAAACAGATCAATGACTATGGCCCTCATTATGACATTGGCGATAAATCCCACTTACCGCCACACTGACGGCCCCCAACTTACTGCCGCCGTGGTGGATATCCGTTCACCATATTATCACACACACACACACCAATCCGTCAGTATTCAGCCACGGACAGAAATCCGCCAGCCCAAAGGTCAGTGATAAACTGGTGGTATCAAAACCCACACCATTACGCCAACAGAACTACGCCCACCACATTATGACCCACAAATTACCATGGTGGACATTCAACGGCGGTAAACCATTGGCGGTACATACCGCAGTGCTCACAATGGACACCCACATACAAAGCAACACCACATTGGACAATTCAAACAACACACACCTGACACCCATACACACACCACACCCACACACCCACGCCCCTATAAAACACACACCCACATTACACACAACCCTTTACAAATAACAATTACTGCTAGGAGATTGACACCAAGACCACTGACACAACTCGAGCCACACACTATTCACACCTATACACCACTCACGCACTACACATCACACACCCCAACACATTACCCAACACACCGTCACCAACACACCTCACATAACACCCATGGCACCACAAAGACACCCCTATTTCACAGAGGAGGAGCTAAGGGTCATAGTGGAGGAAATGATCAGGGTAGAGCCACAGCTGTTTGGAGCAGAGGTGCAGAAGATATTTATAGCTAGGAAGATGGAGCTATGGCGGAGAATCGAGGACAGGGTCAACGCCGTGGGACAGCACTCGAGAACTAGGGATGACAACAGGAAGAGGTGGAAAGACCTATGAGGGAAGGTACGTTCCATAGCAGCAAGACACCAGCTCGCGATCCAGAGGACTGACGGTGGACCCTCACCTCCTCCCTCACAACTCACAGCATGGGAGGAGCAAGTCTTGGCATTACAGCATCCTGAGGGCCTGGCCGGAGTCGGAGGAGGACTGAACTCTGGTAAGTCAACTCTCTACTACCCTCACTCCCCTACCTGCATGCCATCACATACCCTCACCCTCACTCCCATCACTCCACTACTTCCCACACATTCCACCATCACATCTCAATCATCCCAATGCCAAGCCCTGCATGCTGTACCAATGCATGGACATCCCTCACAGCCCTGCATGGACACTCATCACTAAAGCATGCACACCATAGAGAACTAACAATCCCACCATAAACTATCATACACAGGTGAAAGCTGCCAGGGCAAATCCAACTAACGAGGGGAAGCCACGGATGTACATTATGTCAGACACAGAAACCTAAACACATCATTTACATCCCCGCAGGTACGCCAGTCAATGTCAGCGGAGAGGAGGTGCCAGCAATATCCAGTCCCCCAACTGAAGAGGCCCACAGTTATCAGCAGCTCTGGTCTTCAGGATCTGGATGACATACCTGGCCCATCAGGGACCACTGGACAACAGGTTACCCAGGCCCAGTCACACACCACCACAGAACCTCCCCCATCAGGAAATGCCACCACAGCACCCATCCAGCGTAACCATACCTCTGTCCCCAGGACATGTCGATCAGCAGTGTGTCCACCTCTACAAGGACCCTAGGGCACACCTCACCTCCATGACAATCAGGGACCTGGGGTCTGTGGCAGTGGGCACACAGTTCAGGTGACAGAGGCACAAGCCAACAGGGACACTGGGAAGACTACTGTGCGCCAGGGGGAGGACAGGACCAGGGAACCGACTCTTCAGGAGGCTCTTGCAGAGATCCTGGGAGCTTATCAACATTCCCAGGACACAATGGGCCAGATCCTGGACAATGTGCAGGAGAACAGGTGGCTGCAGGATGGACAGTACAAGGGGATCAGGGAGGACTTGCAGGCTATTAACAACACACTGATCTCCATTTCAGGGGTGCTGGCAGACGTGGCCAACATAATGCAGGAGGCAGTCTCACGCCAGCGGGCCCCTGCCACTAGTCAGACATCTGAACAGCCTTCCACTTCCGCTGCCGCTAGTGGCCAGGAGGCTCCGCCACAGGACTCCATCATCACCCCATGCCATTGCACTTGCCCTGCATATATTAGCACTTCAGTAAATACCCTTTGAAAAAAACATTTTGGAGTATGTCATGTATATCAAATATGTATTCATTGTAACAGGTACAAACATTGCAAATCAGCTGTACAGAGAATTAGCATAGATTAATGATTTGTACCTGGCTGTAGTGATCATGCCAGGAGAATATATGAGTTCGCCAACATCTGCAAAATGAATTGCCAGAGGGAACTGTAACTGGGCCTAGAAGCTGAAAATATCAGCATGCCATTCCCACACAATTTAAAACAAATGTCATAGAAATGTGAAGTAACACTGTCCTACCTGTGTGTCATTGGAAGTATTGTTGGATCACATTTGTTCTGTTGTCCTCATCCTCTGCCTCCTCAGCCTCACTGTCCACAGGGTCTACTGCTGCCACACGGGCATCTCCAGCCCCCTCCTCCTGCAGGAATGGGACATGACATCTGAGGGCAAGGTAATGTTACACGCAGCATGCCACCACTATCTTTGGTGAGTAGCACACGGATCCACCTGTTAGATAGAGGCACCGGAACCTGCCCTTCAGGAAGCCAAAGGTCCCTTAAATGATCCTTCTGGTTTGCCCATGTGCCTCATTATAACGTTCTTCTGCCCTTGTCCTGGCATTCCTCACAGGGGTCAGCAGCCATGATAGGTTTGGTTAGCCAGAGTCACCTGCAAATATTGAGGGACAATATTTAGCCGCACACCATCCTATATGGCCCACACCATACCCATACATCAACATATACTGGGTGGGAACCAGGGCTCACCTATCAGCCACACCCAGTGCCTCTGTAGTTGGCCCATCACATTTGGGATGCTGCTATTCCTCAGGACAAAGGCATCCTGCACCGACCCAGGATACTTAGCATTGACATGGGAGATGTACTGGTACGCCGAGCACACCATCTGAATATTCATAGAGTGGAGACTCTTACAATTCCTGTACACCTGTTCATTCTGGTGGGGGGAACAAATGCAATATGTGTTCCATCAATTGCCCCAATTATGTTGGTATGTATCCCATTGCATAAAACTCGGCCTTCACTGTGGCCAAATCCTCAACCTGGGGGGAAACAATGTAGCTGCACATGTGTTATATCAGGGCACACAACACTCTTGTCAACACTATTGAGAGCATTGGCTGAGACATTCCTGCTGCCAAGCCCACTGTCACTTGGAAAGAACCAGTTGCCACGAAATGGAGTACAAATAGCACTTGCACAAGAGGGGGGACCCCAGTGGGGTGACGGATAGCAGATATCAGTTCACGTTCCAATTGGGCACACATCTCTATGATTGTGGCCCTATCAAGTCTATAGGTGAGGATAATGTGCCTGTCCTCCAGTGTTGCCAAGTCCGCCAGGGTCCTGTACATAGGCGTATGCCTCCATCTCCTATTCATCCGCAGTGGTAGTAATCCAAGGGATAAAATGTGAGGAGCCGGTCACAAACTGAACAATGGAACTAGGAAATAACTTTGCATCCTGTAAACATGAAATGGGTCATTGTGATTTTTCCAATATGTGCTAATATCTCCTGTGATGCAGCATTATTACAGGGCCTGTACCCCCTCTCCCCCCGAAATGGCGTCTGCCTGTCCTGTGTGGAGGGACAGGTGGAAGAGAGGTAATTCCGCTGACTTTGTGTGCCATTGCGCAAGGCAGTCGGGAACCGACGTGCAAATCCTCATTGGTTAACATTGGGCCCTATGGGTTACAGTGGCCAATAATGATCTACGCCGGCGGTGACGCTATGCACCGCTGTGAGAGAGCAGGGCTGATTGCAGAGCCCCCCTAACTTTTTGCCCCCATTTTCCACTTTTTGCTGGTGTTTTCCTGACTCTGATGGTGACCTGGGTACTGCTAACCAGTCCCAGGGCCTGTGCTCTGTGTAAAATCAGTATGCAAATTAGGCTAATTATAATAAGTCAACCTACCTATAAGTCCCTAGTATATGGTAGGGCATGTAGGTTTAGGGACCCCAGAATAGGTAGTAGGTGCCCAGTGTCATTTTAAAGGCAGGCCTGCCTTGCTGGCTGCTTTTAAACTAAAGTTATATGCAAATTCGACTTTGGAATTAAAAGTAGTTCCAAAGTCTTAAACTACCTTATTTTTACATATAAGTCACCCCTAAGGTGTGCCCTATGTGCCCCTAGGGCTGGGTGCCATGTAACTATAAGCAGGGACCTTATAAAAATAGTTTTATAAGCCCTGGTGAGGTAAAACGGCCAAATTCGTTTTCCATCATTGTAGTGAATGGTGTCCATGGGCTAGAATGGGGAGACTTTATTTTAATTTAAAAAATCCCCTTAAGTAACAGAATCCAGAAGTTTGGTATCAAATTAATTGTTATAATAAATCCCACAACTTCCAGTTGTTGGATTTAATATAACTTGTTCAGGTAAAGAGTTTTAAACTTTAGCTCAAAAGTTGCCAACTTCAGCCCTGCAGTGTTTTTGCTGCTGTGCCCTGATTGGCCAGCCTCTGGCAGCCTGGCCAGGTTGCCTTGATGAGATGTGAAGTGGCCTGGCTCCACACACAGAGATGTGCCTGTGGGAAGATATCTCCCCTCAGCAGATGGTGAAACCGGAAGGGGAAGGGCTGCCAAACTGGTCTTCAAAGGCAGAGAAGGACATCTGGAGCAACCCAGCAACACACTCACATCCTGCAAACCCAGACAATTAGGTGCCCCCTTGATTAGATTAGGATAGGGCAGGAGAGGGGTGTGTTTAGGATTTTTAGCCACACCAGTGGGTGAGCTCAGCCAGATGTAACCTCCAAAAATCACTTTCACCCATGATGGCTTTTTGAGGAATGTTGCTCCCTGGGATTGATTTTTGCCACACTTCCCAGGAAGTGGTCATCACAAGGAGAAGGACCCTGCACCTGATTGGAGAACCAGGACCCCCCTGTTTTTCACCCAGGAGCAGTGATAAAACTGGGAGACCTGCACCCACACCTCTGTTCCCTACCAGATCCCTATCAGATTCCAACAAGGCAGAACTACAGGAGAAGAAGGACTGTCCTGCTGGACCTCTGACCTGTACTTGGACACTGCACTCTGGAGGAGTGCACCAGCTGCACACTTGGACTTCACCACTAAAAGGACTTTACCTGTCTTCTACTGCTTAAAGAAGGGACTCCCTGTTTGCTACAGGTACAAAGGAGCTGCCCAGAGTCCCCTGCATCAAGCCCTGCAAGCAGAGCCCAGCTGACCAGCGTCCATTGGCCATTTGAGGATTCTGACCAGGTGCATTCTGGGAATTGTAGTCCTAACTCCCAAGGAGCAACTCAGAGCTTCTGGAACTTTGGATCAAGTTGTGGACACTTCAAGGATACAAAAAGGACCTCTGGAAAAAGATCCAGAAGTTTGGAGATGTTTGGAGCAACTCCATAAGTTGAAGAGGTGCATTGTGGGAGTTGTAGTCCCAGACCCCAAGAGGCACACCACAGCCTCTGAACCCTTGGCTGGTGCTGTGGATCACTTTCCTGAATCAAACACCTCTGAAAGTAAGTGTGACAGTGTTACCTCTAAGGGTGGACTGAACTCTGGACTTTGTTCCTTTCCAGTGTGACCTTTTTAACCCTTTGAGCGCTGGTTGCTTCTATGCACTGGAAAGCATTAATTCTTCAAGAAATCATATCTCCGGTTCTCTTTATTCGATTTTATTCGTTTTGGTGTAATTTTAAAAATAAAAATATAGTCTATTTTTGTAAATTGATTTTGGATTTTTGAACTGCTTCCTGTGTTTTATTTGATTACTGTTTTGTGATATTTGAATGCTTTACGCTTTGTCTCCTAAGTTAAGCCTTGTCGCTCGTTGCCAAGCTACCAAGGGTTGACATGGGTTTAATTTACTGAGACTTAACTGCACCTAAGTGGAGGTTAGTGGCCTATTGCTAAGTGTAGGTACTTACCTGCCTTTACCAATAACCCATTTTCCAACAACCGCCGTGGATGTGACCGCCATTGTCAATCTGATTCCTCACTTGTTACCTGACCTTCTATAGGAGAGGACCTACACTGCATGTGCTGCTATGACCTGTGTCTAGAACCTACCATGGCCCGTGTGACCAGGGAAAGGGCCCCAGCCTTCACTTTGGAGGAGTTGGAGAGACTGGTGGATTGGGTCCTTCCCCAGTATGGACTGCTGTATGGGCCTCCAGACCAACAGGTGAGTAAACTGTGAGCACGATGCATGTGGCATGAATGCATGGAGTTTTGTGTGTGAAGGCCTCATGTAAGGGGGGTGGGTGGATGTCCTGTTGGCGGCGTACAGGTTGTGTGTTGGGCCATGTGTGTGTAAATGGTGATGTGAAGGGGTATGGTGGGACAAATGTGTAACAGGCAGGACTGTTTGTCTAAATCTATTTTCCTGTGTGTATTGCCTCTGCAGGTCACTGCCCATCAAAAGAAGGGTTTATGGCATGCCAACGCCAAGGAGGTGCGGACCCTGGGGGTCTATGGCAGACGGAGCACCCACAGTCGCAAACGGTGGGATGACCTGAGATACTGGCGCGGAAGACGGCGGAGGCCCAGCTGGGGATGGCCTCCCAATGAGGAAGGGGTGCCAGTGGAACCCTGACCACCATGATGGCCCACATACTGGCAGTAACCTATCCAGAGCTGGATAGGCACTTGAGGGCATCACAGCAGCCACAAGGGGGTGAGTACAGTGCCCATCATTACAACTTATGCATGGTAGGGTGATATCCGGGTGGGGGATGTGTGTCAGTGGGTCCCGCTAGGCCAGGCCTGACATTGCAGCGTAGGTCCCCTGGTGGATAGGGAACATTTTGCTACCTATCTCGTAGGCATCCACTACTGGTCAGGGCTGCGTGGGTCCCAGGTGTGCTGTATTTGGCGGTGTGTGCCCCTCCCCATGCCTTAATGGCTAACTATTTCTCTAGTAGTGCAATGCATATTGTGTAGGCCTGTTCCCTGTGTGTGAGTGTGCTGTGTACGCCAACAGTGGTGTTGATGCAGCCATTTGCCCACAGTATCCTTTGTCTCTTCCCCCTTTTCTTGTTTTGTCATCCTGTCATTATGTGCATTTGCATCATCTGGTGGAGGAGAAGAGGCACTGGTGACGGAGGGAGCTGCATCCCACAGGAGTCCATCGACGCTGAGGGCACCAGTGGAATGGAGAGAGAGGGGAGCACCACAGCGGAGACTGGAGGGGACAGTTCTGACACAGATACCTCCTCCGATGGCAGCTCCCTGGTGGTGGCGGACACTTCTGTGACCATCCTAGCTACAGGTACAGCTGCCACCCCGTACCAGCACCGCCCTCCGTGCAGCCCCTCATTGAGTTGCCTGTGCCCGCACACCCAGGAGGGTGGGCATCTCCTTCACCCCGGGCATCTCAGGTCCTGCCCCAGTTAGCCCTGCTGCCCTGGTTGAGAAGGCTATTGACCTCCTCAGATCCATCTCTGTAGGGCAGTCAACCATTGTGAATGCCATCCAGGGGCTGGCAGCCCAGATGCAACAATCTAATGCATTCCTGGAGGACATTTACACTGGATTGGCGACCCAACAGAGATCGATTCAGGCTCTGGCCTCCTCTCTGATGGCAGCGATTGTCTCTGTTTCTACCGTCCCCCCTCCAACTTCCACTGTCCAGTTCTATTCCTCTCAACCCCAACATATCCCAAGCACACATACAGACAAGCATGCACACAAGACAACACTCAAGTGTCACATCCAAACACCACACTTTATCCCACAGGCACTCACACAAACACCATCAAATTGCAGACAAACCAACATCCACTATTTCCACTGTCTCTCCCTCCTCCCCCTCCACCACCTCCTCTCTGCCACGTCTTTCCCTCACACCTGCATGTACTAAATCACCATCCACTACCAGCATCATCACCACACCAAGCAGACCACACACCTTACTGTCAGACACCTCCACAACAGCCATGCACATGTTCCTGTATCCTCTCCCACTGTGTCTGTCCCCACCTCCTAAGGTACACAAACGAAAGCACTCAGGCACCCAACAGCCATACACTTCACAACAGCATACAGCCCATGCACCTGTACCCAAAAGCAGCAGACAGACACCTCTAAAAACCACTCCCTCATCCTCCACTCCCTTCCTTCTCCCTCTTCCCATCCCAATGTCCCTAAGAAACGTTTTCCTGTCCACCATTGACCTCTTCCCTCCCCCCCCCATCCTGCACGTATGGCTAGGGTATCACAAACCCAGCGAAGAACCTCAGCCACACAGTCCATGGGCCCAGTCCTAACCGCACCCCATTGTGGCGGAAAGGGATCCAGGCTACATTTACTGAAGGGGAAGGAACCTGCACCAGCCAGCCTAAAGGGGAGGGAGACTGCCCCAGCTGGCAAGAAGGGCAAGGGGCCTGCACCTGCCACACAAAAGGCCAAGGAGACTGCCCCAGCAGGCAGGAAGAGCAAGGAGCTTGCACCAGCAGGCAAGAAGAGCAAGGATCCAGCACCAGCAGGCAGGAAGAGCAAGGAGCCTCACACCTGCATGTACTAAATCACCATCCACTACCAACATCATCACCACACCAAGCAGACCACACACCTCACTGGCAGACACCTCCACAACAGCCATGCACATGTTCCTGTATCCTCTCCCACTGTGTCTGTCCCCACCTCCTAAGGTAAACAAACGAAAGCACTCAGACACCCAACAGCCATACACTTCACAACAGCATACAGCCCATGCACCTGTACCCAAAAGCAGCAGACACCTCTAAAAACCACTCCCTCATCCTCCACTCCCTTCCTTCTCCCTCTTCCCACCCCAATGTCCCTAAGAAAAGTTTTCCTGTCCACCATTGACCTCTTCCCTCCCCCCCCCATCCTGCACGTATGGCCAGGGTATCACAAACCCAGCGAAGAACCTCAGCCACACAGTCCATGGGCCCAGTCCTAACCGCACCCCATTGTGGCGGAAAGGGATCCAGGCTACATTTACTGAAGGGGAAGGAGCCTGCACCAGCCAGCCTAAAGGGGAGGGAGACTGCCCCAGCCGGCAAGAAGGGCAAGGAGCCTGCACCTGCCACACAAAAGGCCAAGGAGACTGCCCCAGCAGGCAGGAAGAGCAAGGAGCCTGCACCAGCAGGCAAGGAGAGCAAGGATCCAGCACCAGCAGGCAGGAAGAGCAAGGAGCCTGGACCAGGAAGTGTGATGGATCCCCCACCACCAACCATGGTTGTGCAGCATTCCGAGGTTGCAGGGGATGGGCAGGAGCCTCCCCCCACCAGCAGCACCACCACTGTGCAGCTGTCACCGCTGATAACGGTGTGTAGTCCTGCCTCCATGGGCTGCTGTGTGGCCTGTCCACTCCAGAACCAGTGGCTATGACACCCACCTGAAAAACTGTGGCCCATCACTCCCCAGGATCAAGCACAGGGCAGGGTTGCCCCCTCTAGAACCAGTGGAGATGACACCCACATTAGAGACGGTGGCCTTACACTCCCCAGGATGAAGCACAGGGCACGTTTTCCCCTCCAGAACCAGTGGGTATGACACCCACCTGAGAGACTGTGGTCCGTCACTCCCCAGAATGAAGTGCATGGCATGTTGCCCCTTCCAGAACCAATGGTCTTGTTACATCTCCCGGCTGAGGTGCCCCCCAACCCCCATCCCCCTGAGGTGCCTGCCTATTTACCAATTGATGCCCTTGCAGTGTTCTCTCCGTGTTGAAGCAGGTGACATGTGTGGCCTTGGACTTTGGCCTGTGGCCATGTGGCCCACAAAAATTGAGGACTGGGCTGTGTCCCTTTTTCAGTACATATGTATATATCTATTATTTTGCCTAACATTATTTCTACTGCATTGATCTTCTTACAAACACTTTGGTGAAATAATTTTGTCCTTGCATTATTCAGCCGAGTTACAGGGTCAAATTGTTTTTGTAATGCATCTTCTTGTGTGTATGGTGTGTGTGTGTGGAGGGTTTGCTGTGCGTGTGCGTGTCACTCTCTTTTTCCTCCCCCCCTCCCTTGTGTGCTAGGTGGCTGTACTCACGGTCATCGTCTTCGACGACATTGGTGTTCATGGTGGAGCAGAACGTAGAATATCATAGGAAAAACATGCAGTTATGGTTCCATGGCAGCGTAGTTCTTCCCTGTGTTTCACTTCTGAGCTGTGTTTCTGCCAGGCTTTTGATGTCGTTGATACCACCACGGAAAAGGTGGCAGATTCTGTTGTTGTAATATGGTGGGTGGAACACTGACTTCTGCCTGGCTGTAGGCGGCTACCACTGTGGTGGCTGTTGTTTCTGCCTTGGCGGTCGGTGTGGTACATTGGCTGTCTTTCGTAGGTCTTTCTGCCATGGTCATAATTTGACAGCAGTTACCGCCAGGCTGTTGGCGGTATTGCCGCCACTTTATCACCGACCGCCAGGGTCATAATGAGGGCCTTTGTCATTGAAAGAGGAGCTGATGCAACTGGGAGAGCTATGACCATGGATTTTTTTTTTTAAACCAGATTTTATTAGGATTTTAACATTGTTGATACTTCTCATACATATGTTCCCTCAGCGGTACAATTCGTACACATGTTTTATCTGTGTAGCAATGTCATCGAACAATCTGGCTTGGTAGCATCTAAATGTTTAAGCAGAATTAATATTAACAACAATAATAACAAACCCCCCTCCCGGCCCCTCCCTAACCCCTTTGCCCGAGAACCATGTTCCAACATTGATAGTGTTCCCTAAGGGACTCATGTAATGTTTCAAAAGTAATTAGATATATTTAGGTAGAGTTTGGTCTACTATTTTGTCAACATAGATTTGGGTGTGTATTCTGGCCTTTGATTAACAGCTGAGAGCCATGTCCCCTGTTATCGTTTGTTATCCTGCCCGTGTTGTTACTAACTGAGGGAACCTTAGGGCGCTGTTTCTGCTCTAAGTGTATCCATTATTACTTCCTATCCCTCTGACAATTCCGGAGGTCTGATCCCTCTCCTAGTTTCCCGTTGGAGAAGCATTCCCTCCGCGTTTGCCCATTTAAGTAATTCGCTTTTCCAAGCTGGTGTTCTGGGGCCCCAGGGATTTTTCTCTTGGATGGAATCTCTCACTTAGCCAATGTTAAAGCTAAGTCCTGGAATCTATCTGTGGTTTTGTGTTTAGTTGAGTGAGTAAAGGCGTGTAAGAGACAGTTATCCAAGGAGCAGGTCACTTTCCAACTCAGTAGGTGCGTCAGGGTCCGGCAAACCTCCGCCCAAAAGGGTACCAGGGTAGGACAATCCCAGAACATGTGGCTGAACTCAGAGCTGATCAACCCGCATCTCGGGCAACACTCTGTAATTTTACCAAAGTACTTATTTATGCGGGCTGGGGTCAGGTAGGCTTGGTGCAGTACGTAAAAATGTATAAGTTTAAATCTAGCGTTTCAGGTTGCTTTGGGAAGGTTCCTCAAGATGTGTCCCCATTTTTCTTCCGGGATATCACGGCTGAGATCTTTTTCCCACTTTTGTTTGAGAGAAATCAAGGGTGCTATACTGTCTGCTCTCATCAGCCCGTAGAGCGTTGAAACTACTTTAGATTTATCATTTGGGGATGTTAGATATGTACAGATCGCTTGTGAACGGGGTTCTGCGCCCTTCTTTCGCCAGTGTTTATAAATGTTGGCCTTTAATGCCCCATACATTAAGAAGTGTCTCGCTGGAATGTCATATTTCGTCCTGAGGGTCTCGAACAATATCAGTTTGTTATCCCTAAAAAGCATTCCCACTGTGTTAATCCCGGCTTCCGACCAATCTTCTAGCTCAAGCCGAGCGCCTCCCCACGTTATTGCTTGCAAGGACATAAGGGGAAGCTCCGTGGAGTGAGGAGTTTCTACTCTGTTCCTGCGTAGAAAGGTCTTCCAGCACCAGGCTAGGATTTTTAATTCTGGAGAATCTTGCTTCCCAACACCAGGGGTCCCCAGGAGTATCCCAAACAGCTTAGCCTCCTGTGGGTGGATACCCACGCATTCATTTTTGCAATTATTCTGTCTGAGATCCAGTGGGCCAACCATTGTAGTTGTGCCGCCAGATAGGAGGTCTCAAAGTCAGGGGCTGCCATGCCTTCATCGTTGATTGCCTTTGGAGTTTTGTCAGGGCCACTCTCCTCCTACCTTTTCCCCGTATAAATGAAATTACCATGGTATCCAGTTCCTTAAAAAGGGTCTTAGGAATCCAGATCGGAAGTACTGAGAAATGGTATAGCAATCTCGACAACACAATCATTTTAAGAATCGCAATTCGTCCAGCCACTGATAGTGGCAGAGTTTGCCAGAATGCCATAACAGTTTTTATGGAAAGGATTGTGCCACCAATATTGCCATCTAGAATATCCTGGGAGTCATGGTAAACTTTCACTCCTAAATAGGGGATCCCGTTCGGTGACCATCTAACCAAACCTAAGTTCAGGGGTGGTAACTGCTGTTCTTTAAGTGGGAACAAAACTGTTTTATCCCAATTCACTTTTAATCCCAAGTGACCTTCAAAGCTGGAAAGCATTAGATGTACTAGTGGTAGACCTCTTTGGATATCCTCCATAAATATTAAAAGATCGTCTGCATAGAGGGCTATATGGTGTCTCTTGCCCCTAGCTTGTATACCTGGTCCTCCCTCTCCCGCTCTAGCCGCAGCAGCCAGTGGTTCCATTGCCAGGGCAAACAATAGAGGAGAGAGAGGCAACCCTGTCTCGTTCCGCACTCAACTCTATACATGTTGGATATTGTGTGTCCTGTGCAGACTCTGGCAGAGGGGTCAGTATAGAGTAGCTTCACCCAGGTGATATATTCGGGTCCAAGTCCGAGTTTGGACATAACTGTGTAGAGGAAATCCCAATCCAGGCTATCAAAAGCCTTTTCTATATCTACTGCTAAAATACCCGAAGACGTGGCATTGGGAGCCAGGTCTCTCATGATACCTATTAGTCTACAGATATTCCCAGCTGTTCTGCGCCCTGGTATGAATCCTGCCTGGTCGGGCTGTATCAGGGAGGGCATCAGTGGGAGGAGTCTGGATGTCAGGATCTTACTAAGGATTTTATAGCCAAGGTTCAACATGGAGAGAGGTCTATAAGCTCCCACCCTTGTTGGGTCATTGCCTGGCTTGAGAAGGGGAACTATAAGTGCTTCGCGGGAGGATTCCGGCAATAGGCCCTGGTCCGTAGCGGTATTATATATATTTTCTAATCTCGGAGAAAGGATATCCGCCAAGGTAGTATAAAATTCGATAGGGAAGCTGTCTGTGCCAGGCGATTTTCCTCTGGCCATTCCTTTCATGGCCTCAATAATTTTGGCTAGTGTGACGTTCCCTTCAAATGGTTATGTGAGTTCAGGGTCTAAAGATTTTAAATGTAATTCCGTTAAATAGTCTTCAGTTTGTTCTCTGTTAAGATTGAGTCTTTTTTTGTATAAGCCCTCGTAAAATGGCATAAACTGGGTATTAATCTGTTCTGGTTCGTATAGGTGGGTCCCCATATCCGAGGTCAAGTCCATAATGGGGGGAGATCTATCGGATTGTGAAACCACCCACGCGAGGAGTCTGCCCGCCCTGAGGTAATTTTTGCAATCAAAGCATCTAAGGTGTTCAATGCAATGAGCTACCTCGTTCCTAAGGTCCTGCATTGTGTTTTGTAGGTGAGGGTTAGCAGGTCTGTCTTTCTCTGCCTCCCTTAATTTGGCCTCAGCTCGTTCCGTGTCACCCAATAAGGTCTGGCGTACCCCCACTGTCTCTGCTATGCACTTCCCACGCATTACCACCTTGAAGGCACCCCATTCCACCAGTGGATTAGCAGTGGCTGCGTCATTGCGTCATTGTCCTAAAAATATTGCAACATACTTTGGCGGAGCTCAGCCCGAAAGGAGGCATCTTCTAATAGTTCGGGCTTGAGCCTCCACGTGGGGATACGGGGAACAATATATCCTCATTTCAGAGTTAATAAAAGAGGGTTGTGGTCAGAGAGTGTGCGGGACAGATATTCTGTGTCTGGAATTTGTGAGTATACATCAGGTGAGCAGAGGAAAGCGTCTAATCTTACATGTAGTTCATGAAGACGCAAGAAAAAAGAGTAGTCTCTAAAAGTGGGGTGCAATCTACGCCAGGCATCAATTAGGCCCCAATTTGTTTGCCAGGTGGAGAATTGTTGAGCTGTTCTCACCAGGGGGGAGTTGGGCAGGGGAGGGTGTGATCTGTCCATGTTAGGGTCTCCCACGCAGTTAAAATCTCACCCCAGTATCACTGAGGATTGTAAGTACGATGCTAGTAAATTAGTTAGTCGTGTAAGAAATTCTCCCTGATCAGTGTTGGGTGCATATACATTAATCAAGGCCAATTCCCTGTCCTCTAATCTGCCCTTGACTGCCACAAATCGCCCTTCAGGGTCTATAAAGTTATCTGATATTTGGAAGGGAACTCCCGCTCAGATCCAAACAGAGTGCCTCTCGAATATGCAGAATAGTAGGTATAGTATGTATGACCCCTCCATCTTTTCTGGAGGGCCTTACCCTCTGTCTGTGTCAAGTGGGTTTCTTGGAGCATGGCTATTTGAATTCCCCTCCTCTGTAGGTATGATGAGACCTTGTATCTCTTAACCAATCAGTGCATACCCCTGATGTTCCATGTAAGGAACTTGTATGATTTTGGCGTTGTCATTTTGATAACTTTTCCCCCCTGGTCAGGGTGAGCCCCAAGGGGTAGAGGCTTGCATGTCTCTCCTTCATGCTATTGGTATCCATGAGCAAATCCTTCGTTTTAGTAAGGGTTCTCGGAAACTTATCTAAACCCATAGTAATCCCCAAAACTGTGGTTACCCAACTCCCCAACCCCAGGACAAAAGTAGAAACCTCTCTCACCCAAACTAGTGAAAAAACGTTAACCAGTCCATCAATGTGGGTGGTGCTCTGAGGTGGAGTCGAGAGCATAGCAAAGCATCCTCTCCCGACCCTCGGGAGGTTATCATACTGGGATTTCATACCCCCAATTCTGTGTTCAGTGCAGATATTTGTAGCCTGGCGGGTTACTCTGCAGCATGGTCAACGGTCATTGATTTGGATATAGGTGTAGCATGCATTTTCTTCCTCAGGTTTTTGTGTCTCTGCGGTTATGATTTCCTGATTGTCCATCAGATGATGATGTCTGAAGTTCCCGGCGTCACATCTGGACCCTGCTTGTCCGATGCGAGCTCGAGTTCCGATTCTTGCTCCGATTCAGATTGTTCTATGTCGTTTTGGGATTGTTTGGGGGATCCGTGATCTGAGCCGCTGAGGGAAGCAGCCGCCGCCATAGCTTTTTGTCTTTCTTTCAGAATTTCTAGAGGGGATGGGCTGTTCCGTCTACTGGAATTATTTTGTTTTCCTTTGCGGTCCGAGTGATGCTTTTCGGGACTGTGGTTCTTATCTCCGGTTGGTTGTGCGTTGATCCAGCTCTAAGTCTCTTCCACCGTGTTGAAGAATTGCGCGCCAGATGTGGTTACTATTCTTAATCTGGCCGGGAACAACATCCCGTAATGAACCCCCATTTTATGGAGTTTTTGTTTGGCTTCCCTAAAGGATGCTCTCTGTCTCTGTACTTCTTTAGAGAAATCAGGGAAGATACGGATCACGTGGTTGTCAAACATGCAATCTACTTTCTTCCTGCTTTGGCTTAGTAGGTAATTCCTATCTCTGTAATGGAGCAATCTGGCTATTACTGGTCTAGGAGGAACTCCTGGCGGGGGGTGTTGGGACCCTTTGGGCTCTTTCTATAGCAAAGAACTGGGATAGACCATCGTCTGTCACTTTCTCCTTAAGCCATTGTTCAAGGAATTCTACCAGGCTTGACCCTTCAGAACATTCGGGTAACCCTATGACTCGGATATTGTTTCGCTGTGATCTATTTTTGGCGTCTTCAGCCCTTAGTTCTAATTCTCTGATTCGTTTCTCCATTTGACGTGTTAGTTTGGAATTATCTTTTATTTCAGGCCGCAGTTCCTCCAATTGCTTATCTGTGGTATTCACTTTTTCTGCCAGGCGGCGATGGCCATCCCTGAGCACTGTAAGGCCAGTTGTCAATGCATCTACTTTCCCTTCTAGGGAAACTCTGAAGGTAGTTATGGCTTGCATCACGTCTTGGAGGGTAGGTTCTTCTTTTTCCTTCCCTTCTCCTGGAGCAAGTTTCATCGGATTCTCTTGTTCCGACAACGCCTTGGCGGGATGGCCAGTATTGCAGTCTGTGTTGTGTCGTCTGCCCGTTTTGCCCATTATACAGAACTGTAGATATGCTCAATGAGAGTGGTTTTCCGACAGGTCAGTGTTATTTGCCCAAGAGAGGAGGCAGAGTCTGATGCTGTCCATAAAACCTACTAGCTCCTCTTGGGGTTACAAAAGGTCTGGGAGGGTTGTTCTTAGTTCTTATGTGGGCCCTGTGCCCCTCTCTCGTGTTGAGGTTAGGAGGTGATTTTCTCTGGGATTTGGATCTCTGTTTTCCCCCCAGGAGATTGTCAATATTGGGGGTGTATTACTTTATTAGCCGTGGCTTCCCCTTGGCAACGCATTTGATTTGTCTGACTTTTATGTGCCTCTGCTGGTGTATTTTTGAGCTTGTAGGAAGGGGACCTCGGGGTCCATTCTCCTGGGATTTCCGGCCGGGTGGCTCCGCCAACTTCGTTCCCGGCCCCCCGAACTGGACTTTAGCGCTCAGCTTTTTCTTTTTCCCCCTGGGGTTCTATAGGCACGTGCAACTCCCTCCAACGCGGTAGGTCTCACCGGTTCAGGTCTCCTCTGGGGTCTCTCGCTCCGTGCAGGGCTGTGGAATTCGACCACGCCAGGATCCGGAACCCTTTGTGATCTCTGGGCAGTAGTAAGCACTAGGGGGCTCAATGAATTCTTTGCAATCTGGGGTCTCCCTCCGGCACCTCTGCCGCAAGGCCCTACCTCCAAGCACCTCCAGAGGCGTCCAGCTGGGTCCGCAGGTGGGAGCCCCCGAGGCCGGTTATCAAGGGCTCCAAGCCGGGGGCTCCGTATGCTATGTTCCCGGTTTTCAAGTTAGTAGCGGAGCTCCGCTCTCTCCCGCTCTGAATTGGGCCGTGGGCAAGCGCCGCTCACCTCGACATGGTCAGGCACGCCGGGACCAGTGTGCTCCGGAGTTCCGTCCCTCCAGCAGGCCTCGTCACGTCCGGGCGCCATCGCCGACGCAGCAGGCTGGGGGTGAGTCGGAAGGTTAGCGGCAAGGGCGGCGAGGGTCTCTTCCTCCTCCCGCTCTATGCTTGTAGCGGCCGCCATCTTCTTTTCTGCCACAGAATCCCCTCGGCTCATTTCAGCGCTCAGTAAAGAGATTTCCGAACTCCAAATCTCATTTTGGTGCGACTGGGGGTGGGGGTCACTACACCTTCTGCTCTTCGTTTTTCTCGTTTGGGGTAGATTTGGCTATCGTGAACCCGAGGGTGGGGAGATTGGAGCGGGAGCCTCACGGAGAGGCTGCGACCGCCAGGGCGTCAGGCCACGCCCCCTCGAGAGCTATGACCATGGATGCGGCCAAATGGTGCCTAGTCAAATGCCTCACAGAGATGCTACTTCCTTTGGAGGTTTTCACACAGGTAGTTAGCAAGGAGGACATTACAATGGGCCAAGCTATCCCGTTGTTGCATCTGCTATAGGAGCAGCTAAAGAAGGTGTCTGAAAGGTTCGTATTCAGGGGTGTGAACAAAAACACAGAAGCGCATGCCTTGGTTACTAGCCTAAATTATCGCTTGACTTGTAATGCAAGGCTGCAAAATGACATAATCTCGTCCAAAGAGTACATCTGTGCCAGCCTACTTGATCCTTGCTACAAAAATGCTTCCTGTTGTCATTCCTTTTTTTGAAGCGGTGTTTCACAATACAAGAGGTGGATCATTGAGCAAGCAGGAGAACCAGAAGAAGAACTGCTGGAACTAAGAGTCCCTCTCCACAGTTGTGGGGGTGCTACCTTCAACTTCAAGAGAGGGCAGTCTTCTCTCACATCCGCCAATCCCACCAACAAGAAAACCAGTGACAACAGCAAAAGAAGAATCAGACCCAACCTGTGCATTGGCTTGGCTTCAAGTGGCAGGTCCTAAGTCCACTGCAGAGATGGAATAAAAGGTGGTAGAGCAGGTGGCAAAACCAATAACTGTTTAGAGGATGTTCCAGGAATATCTGGATGACCCAAAAGAGGTGTATGCAGATCAAAACCCACTGGTGTACTGGTATGGGAAGATATGCCAATTTCCAGAGCTCATCAGGCTGGCAATAAAGTTTCTGGCTTATCCTGTAACGAACGTGTCTGCTGAATGTGTGTTCAGTGCAGCTGGTGGAGTTCTTACAGTGAGAAGGATTAGTCTGTCTCCTCAAAACGTGGTGAGATTGACCATGATCAAAATGAACCAGCATTTCATACCACCTGATTACACCATTCCTGAAACACCACAGGAGGAAGAAGATGATTGGTCCGAATCAACCGTGTTAGCTGACCAATTTCTGGGTGATCCACCAGAGTTTGAGAACAAACTCTACTTCTGGGATTGAGCATGCCAGTGCCACCACAGAACTTTTTCATTATTTCTCGTTCAGCTTCTTTTTCTGTTTCTTTGTTTGCAAAAAAAAAAGCCAGTGCAAAATCATGCTTGTGTTGGATTTGTGCTGCCCCACCATAGTCATATACAAGCCCAGATTGGTGTTGGATCCATGTGCAGTGAAAAAGCCCCAAAATACCCTTCAGGACATTTGAGAAAACTGCCTGCCTCCCTCACATGCCATTGCATCTTCTATTTTTACATAACCTAGCAGGGCTTCCCTGGAAGAGCATTGATTAAAAGACTGCCAGTGCCAATGTCTGATTCCAATGTGTGAATACCGTCAAAGAGGAGGTATTTTGTTCAACCACCATGCTTGGATTGAAAGAGGTAACTAAATAACTATTGCACCAATGAGTGGTGGTATATTGATTGACTGTGACTGTGAATTTGTGAGTGATGACCCATGTATGTGGTGGCTGACAGTGAGGGAGCTAGTTGAACAAAATTGTAAACTTGTTTCTGTTGATTTGCAACGTTTGGGGGCTGATGGGTGATAATTGTTTCCTGAAAGTGTATGGCCTTTCAAAAGTAGTGAAATGTACTTGCAAATTCTATCCCTTTTCTCTGGTTCCTTGTAACAAACCAGTCACTTTAGTTACCAAAGATAAATCTACACAAAACAATACCCTTGTTCTGTTTCTCTATGTGTTCTTCAACAGTTGTGCACTTCACAAGTCTTCCTTGCTCGATTTGGGACTAGGACTCAGGGAAGGACTAGAAAGGAAAAAGTTCTCAACTTCAAAGAGAACCCTTGATCATCGTGAAGACTCTGAGGCCTAGTACTCACTTCGCTCTGTGAACTGAGGAGAGGACTGACTGGGATGAGTAGAGGCATCATAATCGGTGCTGGTGTTCGGCAACTCCCAAGCTCCTGATGGACCTGCCAGTACAGTGCCCTTCTTTTTGCCCTTAGGAGCTGATGTAAGATTAGAAAGAAGACACAAAATAAACATTATTGTTACTGTTAGTCTCCACAATATTATAATATAACAGACAAATTCAATAACATTGCACTTAAATCAGATTGCCTATGGTACTATACTAGTATGATCAACTATCGTTGAGTTGGCTATACTCCTAAAATCCCTATTCCAAATTTCCTTAAGAAAAATAGAAAATGTACATTTAGAACTTATTGCATTGCAATGGAGAATCTTTCATTACATTCTTATTTCTCAAGACCCTTGATAGACCAACTCAGTTTCCCTTTGTGCAAAGCATGTATACTTGCATCACTATGAAATTGCTTGGGACTGTACACGCTACATAAAGTGACAGAGAATGCTAGCTCCCTCATATCACTAATTCACTATGGAGTTAGGAGGAGGACAGAGGAGTCTGCATTGCAATGGCTTCTTAAACATCAGCCAAAGCGAGTGCCTGCCCATAAGTATAAAAATCAATGATGTAGCACTGATCACTTGCCTAGCTCTAACTGGGTCACATAATAAATAATAATCTTTCTTAACGTAAACTAAACATAACTTATCTCTGAGTGGATGAGCATGCTATTCAGAATAAAGTGACCATTGTAGAACACAAAAACAATAAAAATATAATACTCACTAAGCCCCGGGATCTCCACGCCTAGCAGGTCCTGCTCGCAGTCGATAATATCCACCCAGCGGTGCATCAGCTGCTGGGTGGTGTTTTGGACCTGAGTGGTGGCCCTGATCAACCAGCACAACCTAGCCCAGTGTTGCCGATGCCCCCACAGGGGGTAACCGCTCCCAGGCCTGCCTCCTGCTACCAGTATGGAGGAGAAGCTGTGCATAAACACAAGTGCTGCCATCTCCATCTCTCAGAAGATCGGCCAAGATTGCAACCCATGACGGCGGTGCTGCCTACAAGGCAGGCAGGTGTTGTTGCCCTACTGCTCTACCATGGTGTTGGGTGGGTAGGGTAGGAGAAAAGAATAAGGAGGAAAAGGAAGGAAATCAGGGAAAAATAAACAAAATACAAAAAGTCATATAACACACAAAAGAAAAGAAAACAACGTAAAAGTACTGAGGCACAAAAAGAAACACTAATACAATAAATAAAAAATAGGGGTAGATGAAGTATGGGGTAGAGGATTACAAAGTTTGAGGGAAGATTGAAGTAGATGTCCCAGCACCATAATCAGAGTGAGAAACAAGATGGCCACACCTTTGTGCACTGTGTGGTGTCATTTGTGTGAGATCTTGAACGCGAGTACGTACTTTGCGTTGCATGTGATGTCAAATGCAATTTAAACTGGCGCAACAGAGAACTCTGCCCACTAGCAGAACTCTGCATAGAGCGGTGGAGTTTTTTTGCCACTTTGCGGAGTTCCATGTTTGCGTTTCGCAATTGCGACATGAAATACCGAATCGCTAATAGCATATCGCAAATTGCGAGTCCGAATAGCAACTCGCAAATTCAGATTCGGTATTTCACGTCACAAATTGCGAGACACAAAATGCAACACGCAAAACCATGTCGCAATTCGATGCATAAAAAATTCCCAAATTGCGAATTTTCGCAGAATGACCTTTTGCACATGCAAATTACCACGGATTGAAACCAGGTGGTAACCAGGTGCAACCTATATAAAGAGGCCCAGAATGCCTCAGACTCTTTTCCACAATGGCTGCACTCTACGTCATAATGAGGAGAATGAGGATCTTGGCAGGTTTGAGGAGAGGGAGGAGGAGACAGGAGTGCATTTTCAGAGTGCGCATTACCCTTTTTGACCAGACTGAGGAGGACATTTTTGAGAAGTACAGGTTGAGCTCAGCCATGATACTTGAACTGATAGCTGAGCTACAACCCATACTGCAGCGCACAATACACAGGACTAATAGCATACCCACCCATGTGCAGGTATTATGCTCCCTGGACCTACTTGCCTCAGGGAGCTATCAAGGGGTCATAGCAACAGCTGGAGGGGTATCACAGAGTGTCCTCTCTAGATTTTTCAATGCAGTTCTAAACGCCATGCTGAGCAGGATGCACAAGTACATTAAATTCCCCAACACCCCACAGGAAATACAGCAGACAAAAATAGATTTCTACCAGATAGCACAGTTCCCCCATGTCCTAGGTGCCATAGATGGGACACATGTTGCAATCTGTCCACCATCGGCCACAGAGTATGTGTACCGCAACCGTAAATACTAACATTCAATGAATATACAGGTGATATGCAATGCCTCTTATATCATAACTGATCTTGTGGCCAGGTACCCAGGGAGCACACATGATTCGTACATCTTTTGCCACAGCGGGATTCACACAAAACTGCTAGCTGGGGAATTTGATGAAGGATATCTACTACGTATTTTCCCTCTGTTCACTGGTGCATTGATGGCAGTTTGACGTCAGATGGCTCAGCTTCTCATTATACCCTCTGTTCCTTCCAGGAGACAGTGCCTACGCAGTGCGCACCTACATGATGACGCCCTACCTAAATCCTGCAACACCAGCAGAGCGGAGATACAATTCAGCACACAGGGCAATCCGCAACGTGGTGGAGCGCACCTTTGGCCTGCTGAAGACTCACTTCCAGTGCATCCACAAAAGTGGAGGGGCACTACAGTACAGCCCGGACACGACCTGGAGAATAGTGGCCACATGTGCGATCTTGCACAATATAGCTACCACCAGGGGCATACCTGTGGAAATATCGGAGTCAGACTCAGATGAAGATGATGATCCCATACCACCCCTACAGCCAGCAGACAGGACCAGTGCAGCAGGGGGCAGGCAAAGGCGTGCTGACATCACGCACAACCATTTTAGATGTAAGTTATGACAACACAACCTCACTGACATGTATTCTGGTAGTTAGCACCTTTATTACCTTGACTTCAGGTAACATACGTGTCACTAGGACAAAGCAATACACATGAGTCATACATGAGCCATTTACAGTGTTGCACTATTGTCATCATAGTTTACTGTAATTCTACATGTGAAGTTAGTCCCCTGTGGCCATCAATGTCACTTCTTACGACCACGCATTCCACTTGAGTGCGCAGTGGCCTCACCGGCACCTCTTGTATCAGGCTCAGAGGCAGTACTGTGCCTCGCACTGCGACGCCTAGGATCCATCATGGGCACTGCAAGGCTGCTGAGGCCAGATGACTCCTCAGTATCCCCAACTCCCATTTCACTGGGTGTAGCACTGCGTGTTGCCAGCATAGCATCCAGAACGTTGGTAATTTGGACCAATCCCTGGGCAACATCCCGACTGCTATGTGCTGCCTCCAACTTTGCGGACACAGCACGCCTTGATATCAGGGCAGTAGATGTAGCTAGCCGATTTACTGAACATTCCCATGAATCGCCTTTCATGCCTGCGGTGGCTAACTCGCTCATGCCTGATCTCAGTACAGAG
Source organism: Pleurodeles waltl (assembly GCF_031143425.1). Lineage (NCBI taxonomy): Eukaryota > Metazoa > Chordata > Amphibia > Caudata > Salamandridae > Pleurodeles > Pleurodeles waltl. The sequence continues at coordinate 934,660,221 of NC_090449.1, forward strand.
TTCTTTTATGGCATTGGTCAGTTCCCTGGTGTTCTCCACAGCTGTTTGCTGTCCCTCATGCAGCTTGCAGATGTTAGTATTCAGACACTCCAAATGCTTGTGCAGCCACCCCCATATTGGCATTGTGTGCCTGCATCTGTCTGTGCATTGCCCTCATGTTTTTGTTTTGCAGGCGCTGCACTTTGAGCATTGATGCTTCCAGGCCACTAAAGAATGATGGGCCCTCACCTACATCTGTGTGCTGTGTGCCTGCATCGTGAGGCCTCCTGCACGGAGTTAAGTTACGCTGGGGCAGGGACTGCTGCCTTCCAGTGGAACTGGCTTCTGGGGATGGAGTGTGGCCTTCATCCCGCATGTCATTGGAGTCCAGGCTCAAATCGGGGAGAGGAAACACCCTTGTCTTCTGTCTGATTGTCGCAATACACAATGACTCGCTGGTGTTGGAGTCAGACAAAGGCTGAGTTTCTGCATCCCCCACAATGACACATTCTGCTGCTGCGGGGCCTGGGCCATCTACAACAACAATGTGCACCATGTAATTTATGTATGTATCATCAAATGTGGCATAGTGTTAATAAATGTACACTTACATCGTATCACTATGTACTAGGTGTTGTGTTCTTCTGGGTGTCGCTCTACTTAATTGCATTCAATGTGCTAATTTCAGCTCTGGGTTGTGGACTACCACTCCCATGAGGCATTGTTGTGCCGCATCTAAGATGTGGAATGGGGTACTTATCACAATGGTTTGCACTACTTGCTATTTCCTAAGGGGCATTTGTTCATACACATATGGGGTTACATATCATTATTGGACTTACCTTTATTGGTGCTGGGTGTGCCGGACGTGTCAATGTCAGTGACCCCACTGACAGCTGCTGGAAGCAGAGTGGACTCCACCAGGTCTTCCATGGGGGTGGAAAGTGTCTGGGTGGATGGTCCGCCTCCTGTGCTCCTTGCCTCCTTTCGCCTGCTGGCCACCCTCTCCTTGGCACAGGAACGCAGGTTGTACCACCTCTTTCGTATCTCCTCCACTGAGTGCTGTGCAACCCCCACTGCGCAGATTTTGGTCTAGATGTCAGCCCAGAGTTTTTGCTTCTCACTCTCTGGTACCTAGAGTGAGCTCTTCCCACATAGCCAGTCATGGCTCCTCACCACCTCCTCAGTGAGCACCTCCAATTCTTGCTCACTGAACTTCAGCTTCTTCTTCCTCTCTCCCTTCTCCTTCCCATTAGCAGCATTGGCCATGTTGATGTCAGGTCCTGGCTTGCTCACAAACTTGCTCCCTGGGGCTGGCTGGTCTGTGACTCTCTGCTGCTCCTGTGGGTGTGGTACCTGCAAACAGCTTGGGCTGACTCACTTCCTGCTCGATTTTCGATTTTCGAATACCGAATCGCAAATCTTTTTGCGATTCGGTATTTGGACCTCACAATTTGCATTAGCAATTTTTAAGAAATCGCTGTTTCCGAATCGCAAATTTGTTACATTGTATTTTGCGACTCAGAAATAGTGATTTCTTAAAAATCGCTATTTGCGATTTGCTAAGGTTTTGTTTCACACATCTGGCCCTATATGCCCACATGCCTCCAGGACCTAGCCCACCTGGGGCTACAATTAAAACAAGCGCTGGAGCCTGCACTTTTTTGTTTTTACTTCACAGTGATACTTGAGAATATTTGCAAATTTTGCATGAATTAAAAATCCTTTTTTTGCCCTGGCAGGGTCCCAGGAGCACCCCTTGACCAATGCTAGGAGAAAGATTGATGCTGTTCATTTCAGTCAATTGACATTTGTAGTTTGGGACAATAGACAGATAACTGACTACTTTAGAGATAACATGAGTGAAGGAAAGTGCCTCTTCGTGTATGGTCACCCCCCACGTTTTGCCCCAAGTGTTGATGGGTATGACTCTATAAGTGCACTGCAGCCTGTTAACCAGTCTCCAATGCTCATGATCTCTCCTTAATTTGGTTTGTCGACTTGGTAATTTTCTGATTGACAAATACTTTATCCTCTTATAAGTCCCTAGTGAATGGTACATAGGATACCCAGGGCATATGTGGTAAAGGGGTCCCCAGGGCTTCAACACAAGTGTGTGCCACCCTGACTGACACATGCAAACTACTGATAGCAGGTCAGCCATTGCAGACTGCAGGAGCTATGTAAACTGTTTGAGGTTTCGACTATGCCATTGCCATGATGCCTAATGCACTGCCTCACATCTAAGTCAGACACCCTTAAGAAAGGCCTCTGCAGCCCAGTAGGCAGTGTACATTATATTTAAGATGCAGGCATGTAAGCATGTGGTAATATGTTTCCACAGTGCTAGTCGATCTATAGATAACATGGAACTTGCACCTGGGCAGACCGGGGTTGCTAGCTCCATTATGGTACTGCCTAGATATTTCAAGTTTGATGTCAAACAACTTGGCTTCTCTTCCCTGACATGAATCTGGTGTTGAGGGATGCCTGGCATGTAATCAGGTGACATCTTCGAGGTTACCCACTGGTTTGCCCCAACTTCTTTATGTTCTGACTGGTCAGCCCACATTTTCCCCATGTCTGCTGCCACCAAGATAGGATTCTGACCTCCTGCCAGGTAGTTAGGGCACTCCCAGGAGTCAGAGACAAAGGCTGAGGTAGGAAGGAGGTTACACCCAGCCTGGCTAGTGAATAGGCATATCAGGGTGGTGAGCTTCAAATGCTTCACCACCCTGATAGCTATCTGGTCTGTCCCCCAGACCCCAGGCACATTTGCGCATAGTAAGGCAGAAAATTAGATATGTAGGACTGTGCACACCCCCAGCAGGCTTACCACACTCTAGGGTGAAAAGCCCAGTCTATGCACTAAATTTATTAGATTTCTGCCATTTTGGAAGTGGCAGAATAGAGGGTTCTAGGTAGCAAAAGGTGACCCACCTTGCCAGATGTGGTCAGCTCAGGGGCGAATTAGCTGCAGGAGCTAGCTGCCCATTGGTCACTAGTCTCCACACACTTAATTCCCCTAAATCTAGGAATTAAGGGACACCACTGACACCATAGCCTCAGATCTGATCGACCAACTTTGAAGAAGGACCAAGCGGAGCCCTGCCTCTCTGACAACAGGACTTTCTCCACTGCAGCAAAGCAAAAGAGGGATACTCTGTCCCTAAGGCAACCGAAAGGGAACTGCGTGAAAACTATCCTCGTCCTTGGCTCAAACTTGACACTCACAACTGGAGAGACCCTTGTGGTTGCCAGAAGCACCCACAATCTCCCTTGTACTAGTGGCACTAGTCTTCTGCAAAGTGCAGGTAAAAACACTTACAGGATCTGAAGATTCACCGGCCATCGAGCCTTCTGTGGGTTCGTACAAATTCAGGCGGTTCAGTGTCTTCTGTGAGTTGTAGTCCTGCCTGCCCTGAAATTTCAGGCCACTACATCACTTCCCCAGACCCTGTGAAGTTCTGAAAACTTTTCCTCATCTTTACCTGCTGCAAGGGCTTGTTAGTTGCTATCCTGATAACTGCCCCCCCTCACTCAACGCTGCAACTGCAGGGCATACCATGCAGCCTGCATACAACATTGCCAACCTAGCCCCACCTGAGTTTTTGCATCTTCTTCACTGCATTGTTGTATAAGCTGTGAATTCAGCACCAGCCCGAGTCCCGCTCAGCACCAGCAGGGGCAACTCTGCAACCGGATGCCATGGACAAGGCAAAACTGAACTGACTGTTGTGGCCTGGTTGTAGGAGCCGCACAACCTTAACCCTGCAAGGGTTCCATGTAACTCACCCTCTAAATGGTCTTTTGTCACTAGTGTTTTTTCTCCATTTACTTCAACGTATCGTTGAAATGCCATGTTTGCTGTGAATTAATTTTGGTTAAAAAATCCATAACTTTGGTTATACTTAAGCAATTCTGTTCATTTTGGTGTCTAAATTAAGATAAGTAGTGGTTGTTGGTCACTCAAACTGTAGATTAAAGCATAAGTACTTAACTTAATTTTGTTTACATTTTAAGTGCTCTGAAACTGTGGTGTGTTGATAATTCACAGGAATTGTGTACCCGAGCGCAAACCTTAATTTACTATCCTCAAAAGTGACTCAACAGAAATTACTCTTTTTTAATGTAATGGCAAAAGCTCTGAGTACATTTGTGTAATTTGCATATTTTCTGAGTTTGTTTTGAGAAATACCCTTTTCTCAAGCAAAACAATTGCAACTTTATACACCCCTAGGTTGTACCCTAAGTAACAAATGGGAACAGGATATAAATCATTTGGTGTATTTTTGTCGAATGTTGTGTGAACAGAGAAAGGGATCTTGGTTGATAAGGCTGTAGAAATATAATCGAAGGATAATAAAGAAAGCTGTCAGATACATTTATGCACCTGGACCGATTATAGATTGTTAGAGAGTTGTTTTAATTTGTCAAAAAGGAATTTAAGTATTATATATTAAAGGAATGATGTAATTTGTTTGAGTATTTATCTTGGTGCCATGAGTAAAGGATCATTTACCTGATTGGAAATTTTATATGGTTTGACCTACAAACATTCACTATAAAGGTACCTGCATTATTCATGCGAACAAGTGTTGCAGTTGTAGGGAAATTTTGTAAAGGTTTTCATGTTACTTATGAGGAATGGAAAAATTGGGAAGAGGAACAAAAACTAGGATTGCATGGCACATTTAAATCTTATATTAGGTATAGCCACCCTATACATGATATAAGATTTTGTCTGACCGATGAGTACTTTCTAAAACGAATGTTCCTACCTTCACTCGGTAAACTGGTGTCCGATGTGACATGGTGTTTAAATCCATGATTCAGCTGTGAAGCTGAACACGAGTTAGTATTGATCTGTTATCCATATGTAAAGGTGGTCACAGGGGTTATTAGCAGTGCTTAATTTGTAAATAAAAATGTGCCGGTGCCCAAAGGCCTCCTCTTAAACATGCGGCCGCTGCAATTAAATCTGCAAACACGGAATACTGATGGGGTGTATTCCTAAAGCCATTTCGGGCCCCTCTAATTCATATACAGCCACTCCATGGCCTTTCAGCTCCCTCTTGCATCTTTCTCTTTTCTCCTTTCTCCTAATTGTGACGCTTTTTCGTTTTTCTCTTCCTCCGTCTTTCCCATATGTGTCTTTTGCTCGCAGTAAATTCTTGAGGCAGAAAAATAAGAGGCGGCCCTCAAAAATAAGTGCCGGTGTCCGCACCGGAAACAACAAGCTCAAATTTAGCACTGGTTGTTAGTATCATGGGAATCCTGATGGTTCAAGTACATGCAATGTTCTTTACTTTTGCTTGGCGGTATATCTTCCGTTAGGGTTGTGTGCACTAAACTTGGTGTGGTAGCAAACATTACATACATTCTCTATTGCAAAATATGCCTTTTGAACACCCTGAGGGGATAATGCTAATACATTCCGTTTTTGAAGAAGGTATTTTTAATATTGCTTGTTGGTGTCAAAGACGTTCATTAGTAATGCCGAGTCTGTGTTCAACCTAAAATGTGCAGGAGAGGGCACCGCTCATTACGTACATATTGCATTGCCATAAATTAAGTTAACACATCTAATTTCAATAATATTTTCGCTGAATAATCCGAAGCCTTCAGAATGCTCATAGGGTACTATGCCCCCAAGAAAAGACATTTTGGCTTCCCGGTAATAAATGTAATTGCTACTACAGATGACATTTCAATAAACACAGATTAGGTTTTTGATTAAAATAAAGAAATTATAGTTAAAAATATATGCATGCAGCCAATGTCCATGTTTGCATTAATGAGGCACCGTTCCTCCCATTATTATTAGTTAAATAAATCACGTGCTATAGATGGGTGGCAACAATAACATCACAAGGTGTCGAGGCACCTCCCTCATTAGATGATTTAGAACTGCTCTAGCACAATTGGCCTGGTCTCCCACGTAAGGTCCATAATTGTGAACGTTTTTGTTTAATACATGTAAGTAGGGCAGTCAGGATTTTTGTATTTGTTAAGTACAAGGTATAAGTGAGGCCAAAACCCGGACATGTCATTTTTTTTCACTTTTACTTAAGTGTTTATTTCGGGTTAAATCATCGACTTTATCTGTTTGTGCAGTGCATCTTCACTAAGGTGGCGGGGCATCCACGTACAAACGTTATCAGTAGGCAGCACTCCCTCGCCAAGTATCACAGAATGTTGGGCTGGTTTAAATGAAAGGGGAGTATGTGTGTGGCTGTTAGAACTGGAAGGTAGAGATATACGGAGCTGGTTCATCACGTTTTCAAAGAGCGAATTTAAAAATCTATTTCAGGCTGACTGTAAGGAATCCCAGGCTCCTGACTTGCTGACCGTCATTAGTATAGGGAGATGCTGCGGGAAGTCTGAAGTATACACAGAGGAGCTACACGCGGGAAAGGGGGGGCAGAAAAAGTCAGGGTAGCTGACTTTTTCTGGTGACGGAGGCAGGGAGAGTTACATGACAACTGAAATACGTACGAATAGAGAATCTGGCAGGACACTTTCAGATATTAGGAGGGGACAACAGCAGGACACGACAGACAGAAAGAAGCTTGGCATTAATGGTTATGATACTTTGCAAAGTCGATTGGCAGGTAGCATTAGGAACTGGGTAAAGAGAACAAATGGGTTTGATAGGGAAACAGCATTAAAAACATGACTGGAGGAAGAGACGGCAGGACAAGGTTAAAGGGAGGGGGGAGGAGAGGGTGCGGCAGGGGGGAGGATTTTTGGATAGATGATTTTGATGTATAGTGAGGTTTTAGTTTTGTTAGGCAAAGGCCAAGGTTTGATTAATTGTAAGTGCACCTGTTTCCAATAAGGCAGCCTTTTCCACACAGCAACGGTGTTGTGGCATTGTTCCCTCTTCCCCAATACACGTAAGTAGGGCAGTCAGGATTTTTGTATTTGTTAACTACTCGGCATAAGTGAGGCCAAAACCTGGGCCTGTCATTTTTTTTCCACTTTTGCTTAAGTATTTATTTCAGGTTAAATCATCGACTGCATCTGTTTGTGCAGTGCATCTTCACTAAGGTGGCGGGGCATTCACATGCAAATGTGACTTTCGTTATCAGTAGGCAGCACTCCCTCGCCATGTGTCACAGAATGTTGGGCTGGTTTTAATGTAAGGGGAGTGTGAGTGTTGCTGTTAGAACTGGAAGGTATAGATACAAGGAGCTGGTTCATCACGTTTTCCAAAGAGCAAATTTAAAAATCTATTTCAGGCTGACTGTAAGGAATCCCAGGCTCCTGACTTGCTGACCGTCATCAGTATAGCGAACCTCTATGTCAGTGTGGCATTCAGTTGAAGGCGGTTCATGGTTGTGGCAGATCTGTATGCGATCCATCAGGACCCTGCATAAGCACATTGATGTAAACCCATAAATTTATGTACTCACCAAGATAGCATCAGGTAGGATAGTGGAGAGGGGAGAGAGATTGTTGGTGACCTGTTCTCAGGGAAAGATATAGAAGCAGAGCACGTCAGCATAGCATCATGCAAAGTCTTTTCAAAACTTTTTGGGCCTAATCATGAGGTTTGCGGGCCGACTGCCACCCTGCCAACCACGTGGAGAGGAGACTGCCGTAGAGCTGGCGGTATCCCCCCACCCCATTATAAGGTTTCCGCTGGGCTGACCAGCGGAAACTGCTGGTCAGCCCAGAGGAAACTGTGTGACGGCATTGTGCTCAGATCCTCAGGGAACTGAGGCCAATGTCGTTGCACAGAGGTTGTTCCCAGCACCCTCAGAATACACACTGTAGCAGACAGTGTTCATTCCATGGGTGCTGGGCAGGGGTGCACCTGAGCTGCCCACAACATGGCCATGGGCAGGGGCCCCAGTGGCCCCCAGCACAGGCTTTCTGCCAGCCTTTTCATGGCGAGGTCCATGCCATGAAAACGCTGGCGGAAAGTGAAGTAGTGATCAGCACTGCGGTGCTGCTTTAGGCACTGGAGTGGCTGAACACAACTTTGATCACCGCCTACCATTCAGGAACCTTGTTCCTGGCAGGGGCAGCAGTCCAACCGCCAGGGTCATAATTTGGCAGTCATACCGCCAGGAGTATGTCGGTCTGACCGCCACCGCGAGTCTGGCATTCTAAAGACCACCAGACTTGTAATCAGGCCCTTAGTGGAAGCCTGCACTGGAGGAACACAATTCTTGTGTACGGCAGTGTTCTAATCACTAGTAGTTACCATTCAGAGGAAAGCCTTTCAGTTGCTCTTGGGGATTAAGCAAGCGATTATCTCACTTCTCACTTGATATTTTTCACCATTTCATGTAAATGTTATGATATATGCAATTACGCAAATTCTCCACTAGGCCCGGGAATTCTATTGCATGAATAGTATATGATTCTTAGTAATCCTGAGACGCTGATTTAAAATCCATATTTTGCGCAGACACAATATATAAGCAAGGGTCATATCTGTCTAGCCAAGCTGCAGGGCTGAAAGGCCATTCAGGCTAGCAAACTGGCTAGGAGGAAATAGCTACATGCTGTTCCAACATGGTTGAAAGGATATTTATCCTTCTGTTGTCCCTTCGAGGTTTACAGATGAAAAAGGTTTCACAAGGATCAAACACCTGTAAAGAATAATGTTAGAGCCACTCAAGTGAAATGAATGTCCGTGGAACTGTACACGGAATCCAAAGGAATTGACAGCACCACAAGCTGTTATTTCATTCTAAATGTATTGCCTGAGCCCACGAAATGTATGTCTAGCTTTTAAGCTCTTAAGTACATTGAATGCTATACAACCACATGCTGGCGACCTTTGGAACTAATAAGATTGTCATTTATGTTGTAGGTTGTCTCTACCCATCCTTTGTTTCAACAACAGAATGGAGTCACAATGATTATCATTGCTTCTGAATTATTTAGCATACCCCCAGGTAATTAGTTTGCTTTGGAGCCCTGTGATATCGAAGAAATAAGAGTTTAAGTCACTAAGCCTTGGCAATGTAAGGTTGTATACATAATTTTGAGCATGGAATATTGCGGTACCTTAATATCATATCTAAAATATCAAGGACAAAATTATCACCGGGGCAGTGTACAGAGGGAGAAATAGATTTACTATTCATAGCTACACATCTGTGTAGCTCCATGAAATATATATTTGAAGAACATGTTAACGTATATGTACTTACCTGTCATATTTTTGTCCTTGATATTTTGGGTACGATTTTAAGGTAGCAAGATATTTCATACTCAATATTTTATTTTACATAAAAGGGGGTGCCTAGTGCTATAGTACCGATGCCTACCATCCCTACTAGCAAATTGACATAACCTACCTTGGCTAGGGTACCAGTACAGAGGAAGTTCTGTCTGGCAAATAGAAGGGTAATAGTTATTATTCTGATATGAGGTAATCTATGGCCGAATTTTCTTGCTTGAGTGCCTCCCCCACTTGTTCTTAGGAGATTTGGGCTGTGCCATGATGCTGAGCAACCATCAAGGTTTTGAATTATGCTTATATCTTTTAAGGTATGATAGGTGAATGTTTTATCTTGTTCATACTGCTCCACAAGCAGAAATACGCAGATATTTTGAGTAAAACACATTAGATTAACACTTACCATTGTATTGCTTTGCCATTGGTCCATACAGCTCATTTTGTCTTTGCTTTATGGCAATTCTCTGGATAATTTTCTTCAGCAATGGACTCTGTAATTCAGACTGAAAAAAATGAACACATTTCATTTCAGGAAATTAAATCTGAGCTAGCATTATAAAATGCATGCCATTTTGAGTATCGTATTTTGAAATAGAATTCGTGAAACGTGTACATTTTGTTAAAAAAGAATAAGGAATTGTCATTACCACTTTTGGAGGGCAAATAGGCTTTTCATCAATTTGTTATTGGTAAGAACCGAGGCAGCAAAAATGTGTTTTCACCAGTAATTGTAGCCTACCTTACTTATAGTTTCCAATCTAGCCGGTGATTCACGTAGTACAAAGGGTGTGATATGGGGAGTAGCTAGTTATATAACTCTTAGTAGCCCCATAGATGTAGTTAGATAGTTTTAAATTAAGTATCAATGGAACCTTGGCTGACATATTTGTTTCAGAAATACATCACCTGAGAACAGTTAGAGAGGTGAACTTGCATCCAATTGTTGATTTTGAGAAACTGGCCTATTATTTGGGGTGGATTGGGGTCCACCCCAAGTAATAAAGTCATTAACTTGTTCAAACAGTCAAAGATTTCAGCAATATAAAGCTGAGCTCAATCACTGTTAGCCATCACACAGAGCAGACAGGCTTAAGGTAGAGAAATGTGTAAACCATTTAGAAATTCCATTTACAGATGAAAACTCAAAAAAACAATGCAATAAAAATGCAACTCTAATTTCCATACAAAACACAGTAAACGTTAGCGATCAAATTACACCAAAACAACAACATCCTATAAGGGCAACCTGAGATATGAATTTTTAAACATTTTGGAACAATTGTAGGAAAATCGTAAAGCAACAATGGTTGCAGTCTGACCAAGACCATGGTGTGATTTCATGCTGACCACAATGGAGTGGGGTAGAATACGCGAACCAGGTTTGTCCCGGTTGGAAGTTTTAACCTGGGACTTAGGCCCTGATTATGACCTTGTGGATGGGATACTCCGTCACAAACATGATAGATATCCTGCCCGCCATTTTACAAGTTCTACACAATATAATGGAGCTTGTAATATGGCAGGCCCATAATCTTTTATCTGGAAGTCATAATCCTTTAGCAGGGTAAGGTAACATGCTATATCTGAGGAAGTCCTCACAAAGTTAGATAAGCATTGGAGGAGGTCCAGCTGAATCCATTGGTTTGGCAGGAAAAGCTGAACACAAGAGGAATTCAAGTTTTACACCCAGGCAAGTCCTCTCACCGGATGTATACTTTTGTCACTTCTTGTGGGAATGATTTTTACCTTCAGGCTTAGTCTCTCTTTTAGAGCTCAGAATCATTCTGCAGAGCAAGGTTGCGGCTGTCTTTCACAATGAGTTACATAAGGCCACATACCTTCTTACCAATGGTCAGCTGAATCAGATTTGCTGCTGCAGAGAAGCTCAGAGCAGGAGAAACTTGTTTTCTCAGCCCAAAGGGGTCAAGCTTTGGGTGGGTACGCTGGTGTGGTTGGTTCCAATCCTGCTGAGTTCTGGAAGTTCCAACATTTTCTAAGTTCCAGGACTTGCTATAAGATAAGTCTAGTTAGGCACAGACATGGGTCCCATGACCTCAGTAACAACACTGGGGTTCAAGGTTCACTCCAGCAGAGGCTACCAGCAAAATCCAGGTTAATGCCTAATGGTACTAGTCAGCAGGGTTTTATGTAAGCCCTCTAGCGAGACAGGAGATCGGCCAACTGACCTTTGGAGTCCACGTATTTATCCTGGGTACAAGAGAGAGCAGGTCCAGTCCCTCTGGGCTCATATCAAGTCATAAATAGCAGGTTCAGTCCTCTTCTGTTCTTCTACTTGTCCAGAAAGCGTTCTGAAGTTAGTGTATGCAGGAGCCACATTTATGTCTGACGCCAGATAGTGGGTGGTGGTGACTACTGGGAATTCCTCAACAAACTTGATACAAGTTCCCTAAGCCAGCCTCACCCAATCTTTCAGTAGTTTCTCTTTGCCCTTCTGCAACCAGGCCAAAAGTGTCACGTGTCCCGGTAAAGACGGCACAAGTGTGGGCTTCGAGAACTATGGAGTTAGGGGTTGGGAGTGTCAAATGAAAATCACCAGTGCCCTCCCAAATTGAACACTAACATTTAGTTTGAAACAGTTAAAGTACCCATAAAAAAACAGGAACAGAATGCCTATGTTGGGCTGTGACTGTAACATCTGAAGTAAGAATATAGTGACATGGTTGATGGAGCATATGCCACATAGAATACCAGTGTTGCTGTCCCGATGTTGGCCCCATGTTGCTTGTACAGTGTTGAACCTTGAAAAAGCACTGGTCACCTTTGACTGGGAATACATGCTCATGGAGCTAGATGCAGAAAGCATTAGGGGCAGACTACAGAGGATGTTCTAACTCCTCTACTCAGAACCCACAGTGACGGTAAAAATACCTTTGTAATGGCTTTAAATTCGATTGCTCCAATTCCAACAAAATGGCATTCAGGAGTGCCTCACTAATGTCTTGAGTACAAACGATTGCCACTCTAGTTGTTCATTAGAATTCTATGGTGACACTTCAGTTGACTACTAGGGAGTTAGCGGACAGACTGCTGTTGGTGATGGAAGCGTACTGACACAATGTTTTACTGAAATGGATGAGAAAAATATTCAAGAACTTCTATAATTTTTGCTTTCTAGAGTATTAACTCCAATTTCTATGTGCCACACTTTTGTCATAAATACAGAACGTTGGCATGATATATGATGAGGGAACACTAAGCTGAATTGCAGTGAGGGAGTGAAGTGAGTGAGCCCAACCACTTCTTTGGACAGATTGGAGGAAGAGTGGGTTTTCCCCATTAGTAAAAAAAATGGAGTCTCCTAGTGAATTTTAAAGCACATTTATTCCCTGAAAAGCCATGGGCTTTGTTAAATAGGACTTGCTAAATATTTAGGTATTTTTTTTCTGCACTAAGCCAACAAACTCTGATGGTCCACATGGGCTGACCCCATTTTCCAAAAACTGCTATTGGTACCTTCATATATAAAAAATACCTCCATTGCCAGAGCCAACAGTTTTTTAATTGGTGTCCCTTGATTTAAGAACATTGCCATAGTCCAGTGCCAGAATTTCTCCATTACTGCTGTTCATATACGATGGGTGACTGTTATGCCATGTAAAAAGTCACCTATGGAATGTTAGTAAAAACATTTTGTCATGGGTGCCCCCTCCAATATGCCACCCTTACTCCTTCTTATGCCGAGAAATTCCTCCACTGTGCCAGTGCCAGCGTTTTGTCCGAGGTCTAGCAATGCCAATAATTTCCACTGGTACACCAGCACTATCACTTTTCCTTGGGTGCCTGATTCCAAGATTTAACCCCTGCATGTCAACTCCAGCTTTTTTCCATGGGAGCTGTTCCAAATGGTTGCCCCACATTTTTTACCTCTCTACTGAACCCTATTTTGCTCACTGTAGTACCCTGTGCACTTCACCTTCGCTAACCAATGATACCGTGTGTGCTCCGTTCAAAGTGGCAACATTGGTATACTCCTAATTGGCATATTTAACTTACTAATATATCCCTACTGTATGGTTCCAAGGTCTATCCAGAGCCTGCAAGGAAAATGTTACAGGTGCACAGCAGCACCTATTGTGATATCTGCTACAGTGTCAATGCATATATCACTGCAGGGCTGTCACCAATCGCCTGGCTGTGCAGGTGTGTACTGCAAATCTGACCTATCAAAATAACCCCTTTTGACACGCCTGTACTTTTCTTTTAAATATTTGTGTCGCTCTTAAGTTGGCCTTAGTGCCCTTAAGGCAGGGTGCATGCCAATTAACTGCTGGGCCTGTAAATGTTTAATGTTAAACAAGTACTTACAGTGAAAAAGCCTTGCAACCTATATTTACTGTGGCAGGGTTGGCTGTTTAATAGGAAAGCATTGGGATACAATATTAATTTTAGTAAATGGTATCTCTGACTAGCAAACTGCTACACATTTAATTTGTGGACTTTTGGAAATGTTTATTACAAGCCCAATTCACTGGGGAAGAAGATTTTGTAATAAATATTTTGGAAAGATGACTTTTAAAAAGTTACCTTTGGCCTGCCTGACGTCCCTGGAAGCTAACTCTGCATTTTGTTTTCCCACGTCTGCCACACAGTATTTAGAATTTAAATAGGTGTGAATGATGTGTGAATTACCTCCCAGGATTGGGAGAAAAAACCTTAGGTGTGGGGAGGGGTTGTTGTGTCCATTAACAGGTTGACCAGTGAGCTGGGCCTAAAGCCTTGATTAACTTCAAAGAGGCCTACCTTGTCAACAGGCAGATGTAGCTAATGTCCAGGCATACATCCTTGTTTTGTCTATCCACCCAGAGTGGCTTCCATCACAGTGGCAGATCCTGTTAGAGTGTCAAGACCTGTTAGACAAGTCTGCTGAATTTACATATAATATTTGGGGCACACTTCAGAATAAGGACCCAGAATTCCAAAACAATTTGCATATATCCACTGTCTGGTGCCTGAAAGGTCAACTTTGTTCCACCAGACTTCTGACTCTGAGTTTATTGGAGGTACAGGGACTGTCTAAAACTTCATTTTAGTGTTGTATGTGGATAAACACTGGGATTACCATAGTACATTCCCCACCCACACCCTTAGAGCCCATGTTTCATGTGGATGAAGACTTCTGCCATCTTGAAAATCCCAAAAGTAGTTAGGGGTAACTCCAGGAACCTATAACCTAATGGTTAGGGCATCCTAGGGGACATGCCCACCAACTATCTCATGCCAGGCATAAATGTGGCATCTCCATTACCCACTTTGGAACACTCCTGGACCTGTAGAAAATCAAAAGAGGACTGATCCTGCTATCAGAGACTCAAGAAGAGCCTAGAAGACTGGTCCTGCTCTCCCTCTGAGACGCAGGTCTGTTGCAGATCCGAGCAATCTTGTGGCCAGGATTCTCAACCCATCAGTGCAGTGACATTAAGTTAATTGCACTTGAGCAGGGAATTCCAGGGTTCTGCAGCCCCGCTCAACCCCTTGCACATACCTGCTGATATGGGTCCAGACTTTTTGGGATGCTAACAGTCCCTTAAATGATTCAGGGTTGCAGTGGTAATCTAAACAATTGTTCATTATTGAGTTTAAACTCAAGAATCGCTAGAAACAGAATATACCTTTCAACATATTTATTTTAAAATAGTTATTTTAACACAACTAGATCTAGTGCACACAATACTGTTTGGTAACATCACAGAAGATAAAGATAAAAGCAGTTAAGCGTTTCATGAACAGTGAAAACAACAGGAACAAAATTGTAACATCACAATTTATAGTCCTTAAAACCTTTGCTGTGCTATCACAAGCCACTATGGCCATCCTTATGACATTGGCGGTAAATCCCGCTTACCGCTGCAGTGACGCCTGTCACCATACTGTCATGGAGGCGAGCATCCGTTCGCCATATCATGACATACACACACCAAACCAACAGAATACTGCCACAAACACAAATCCACCAGACCAAAGATTAGTGTAAAACTGTTGCTACGAACACCCATATCGTTCCGCAAACAAAACAACGCACTCCACATTATGACTCACGAATCACCACAGTATACATTCAACTGTGGTAAACCATTGGCGGTACACACAGAATGGCCACCCAAATACAAAACAACACAACATTGGCCAATACCAAAAAAGACACACCTGACACTGATACACACACCACACCTACCCAACAACAGCACTATAAAACACACACCCACATAACCCACAATCCTTTGTTAACACAAAAATAAATCAAGAGATAGCCATGCAAATCACAGACAAAACTACACACACACCACAAACACCCATTCATCTGTCATGCACCCCACACCCCACCACATTACACAATACCCTCTGTACAACACACACCACACAACACCCATGCCCCCACAAAGGCATCCCCGTTTCACTGATGAGGAGTTGCGGGTCATGGTGGAGGAAATAATCAGGGTAGAGCCACAGCTGTTTGGAGCACAGGTACAGCAAATCTTCATTGCCAGGAGATGGAGCTATGGTGGAGAATCGTGGACTGGGTGAATGCCGCGAACAAAGGAAGACATCAGGAAGAGGTGGAATGACCTACAGGGGAAGGTACGGTCCATAGGAGCAAGGCACCATCTCACTATAAAGAGGACTGGCAGTGGACAGCATGGGAGGAGCAAGTCTTGGCAACTCTGCATCCTGAGGACTCACAGGAGTTGCCGGAGGACTGGACACTGGTGAGTCAATTTTACTACCTATCCCCCATACCTGAATGCCACCACCACCCCTCGCCCTGACACCCATCCCTCCACTCCATCCCACACAGTGCACCACCACAATTAACAAAACTAAATGCCAAGCCCTGCATGCCATACCCACTGCATGCACATCACTCCCAGCCCTGCATGTAGCATGGAGAGCTAACAATCCCACAATATATCACCCTACATGAAGAAAGGTGGCAGGGCAACAGCAACCATATAGGGGAAGCTAGGGATGCAGAATATGTCACAGACATGTGGCATAATACACCACTTACTTCCCCACAGGTGCCCCAGCCAATCTCAGCAGCAAGGAGGTGCCATGAGAACCCAGTCCCCCACCAGAAGATGCCCCCAATGATGACAGCAACTCTGGAGCTCTGGATCTGGATAAACTCCCTGGCCCATCAGGGACCACTGGTCAGTCGGATACCCCAACCCACACCCAGTCAACCACAGAGCCTCGCCCCAGTATCAAACACCACAGCAACCATCCAACATCCCCAGACCTCTGTCCTCAGGACACGTCAATCAGCAGTGTGCCCATCTGTACAGGGACCCCAGTCCACACCTCACAGGCAAGACAATCAGGGTCCTGAGGTCAATGGCAGTGGGCACACTGTTCAGGGGACACAGGCACAGGGGCCAGGGACACTCAGAGGACAGCTGTGCACCAGGGGAGGACAGGCCCATGGATCTGACTGTTCAGGATGCACTTACAAATGTCCTGGGGGCTTACCAACAATCCCAGGACAAGATGGGTCAGGTGAAAGACATTATGTAGGAGAACCAGCGGCTGCAGGAGGAACACTACCAGGAGATCAGGACAGAAATGCAGGCCCTCAACACCACCATGGTCTCCATAGCAGGGGTGCTGGGTAATATGGCCAACATCCTGAGGGACTACACATCACACCAGCAGGCCCCTTCCGCTAGTCAGTCAACTGAACAGCCCTCCACATCTGCTGCAGCTAGTGGACAGGAGGCCCTGCCAAAGGACCCACAGGCCACCAACACCCCTCCCCCTGCAGAAGGTGAACCACCCCCAGAAATGTTCCCTGGGACCCAGACAGACACCAGAGACACTTGGAAAGACCAAGACCACTGCCAGGAAATGAGACCCTCCTGAATGTCCCCCTTGTGTTCCACTGTGTCACCTTGTCCACTTTGAACTGCCATTGCTCACCTTCCTATGGCCCCTTGGACACTGGAACTGTGCTACAAACAGACTGGGCCAATATCCTGGACTATCTTCTACCATCACCCCATTCAATTGCACTATTCCTTCATAACTGTCACTTCAATAAAGACCATTGAACACAACTTGAGTAATAGTGCTTTATCTGACAGAAATGTGCAATGTTTCAAACCGTTTCATCCTGTGCATTTGTCCTGAACTTTGTGATTCCATCCAACAAATGGACTGTAGCAATTTGTAGTCATCACATCAGTGCACAGTTTTAACCACACCAACATCTGCAAAATGGGAAGGCATAGGTGACAGTTGGGATGCTAAGGAAGTGACTGCCATCATGCTACAGCCATACAGAAAAATAATGTATTAGAGGAATGGTCAGTTCTACTGTCTTACCTGTGTGTCATTGAAAGTACTGCCGTATAACTGATGTCATGTTGTCCACATCCTCATCCTCTTCCTCCTGATCCTCACTGTCCACAGGGTCCACTGCTGCCACAGGAGCATTTTCACCCTCCTCCTCCTGCAGAAAGGGCACATGTCGTCTGATGGCCAGGTTGTGCAACATGAAGCATACAACAACTGGCAGACCTTCTCAGGGGAGTAGCAGAGGGATCCACCTGTCAGATGGAGGCATTTGAACCTGGCCTTCAGGAGACCGAAGGTCCTTTCAATTATTCTCCTGGTATGCTCATGAGCATCATTATACCTATTCTAAGCCCCTGTCCTCGGATTCCTTACAGGGGTCAAGAGTCAGGACAGCTTTGGGTAACCAGAGTCACCTGCAAGAAGTGAGGGACAAACAGTAGCCTTGCACAATGGCATGGGGGATGACTCCTGAGAGCAAACACTGAAGGGATTACGGCGTGCCATCATCAAGGACTTGTGGACCCTGGAGGTCTACAGCAGGTGGAGCACCCACTGCAAGAAACGCTGGGAGGACCTGAGATGCTGGGCCCGGAAGACCGCAGAGGCCCAGCTGGGGATGGCCTCCCAATAAGGGAGAGGTGCCTGTTGGAACCTGACCCCCCTGATGGCCCGCATACTGGCAGTGGCCTACCCAGAGCTGGATGGGTGCTTGAGGGCATCATAGCAGCCATAAGGGGGTATGTCTAGTATCTGTAACAACCATCTTTGGTGCCTGGCATGGGATTCTGGTACTGGGTTTTAGTCAGTGGGTGCCCCTTTATTCCAGCTCATACATTGCTGTGTGCTCCAGCTCAGGGAAAGTGGGTGAATAGCAAAATCTGGATACCTAGCTAGGTGGCATTCCATGTCAGACAGGGCTTAGTTGCTCACAGGGGGGGTGCAGATGGCGGTGTTTGGCTCTCATCCTGCTGTGCTATCTGGCCAATGAAATGCCGGTGTGGTGCATACTGCTCAATCTTGGTCCCTGTGTGTGATGGTGATGTGTATGCCATCTGTGGTGTTGGTGCTGTAATTGACCCAGTGCTCCCTTTCTCCCTCCCCTCTATTTTCTTTTGTCATCCTGTCCATGTGTGCATTAGCATCATTTGGCAAAGGACCAGGGTCACCGTGAGTGAGTGAGCTGCAGCTCACAGGACCCAGGAGGCAGAGTCCACCAACACCGAGGGGACCAGTGGGATGGAGGGCGAGGGGAGCACCTCGGCGGGGACAGGAGGTGACAACACTGACTCTGAAACCTCCTCCGATGGGTGCTCCCTGGTGGTGGTGGACACCTCTGGAACCATCCCTGCTACAGGTACAACCACCACCCCCTGATCAGCACTGCATTCCCAGTAGCCCCCCACCGCATTGCCCGTGCCCGCTCACCCAGGAAGGTGGACATCTCCTTCGTCAGAGGCACCTCTGGCCCTGCCCCAGTTAGCCCTGCTGCCCTGAGTGAGGAGGCTATTGAACTCCTGAGATCCATCTCCGTAGGGCAGCCAACCATAGTGAATGCTATCCAGGGGCTGCCATCCCAGATGCAGCACTGCAATGCCTTCCTGGAGGGCATTCATGGTGGCTTGGCAGCCCTACAGAGGTTTTTCAGGCTCTGTCCTCCTCTCTGATGGCAGCCAGTGTCCCTTGTGCTGCCGCCCCCCCTCCAATTAACACTTCTCAGTCTCAGTCATCTCAACCCCAACCCATCCTGTGCACACATACAGACAAGCATGCACACAAAACATCACACAAAAGTGGCACAGACATACACAGGAAGCAAACTTCAAGCCACAAGCACTCACACAAACAACAGACAGTTGCACACTCAACAACATCCACTGTCTCCACTGTCTCCCACTCCTCATCCTTCCCCCTCACTGTCACATCCACACTCACACCTGCATGCACTGCATCAACAGTCCTAGACCCTGCCCCATGTACACCCTTGCCCACAGTCACCACAAGAGCAGACCTGCAGACATGCACCCTACACACCACATGAGCAGTCACCACCATCACCACCTCATGCAGCACACCCACCTCACTTGCAGACACCACCAAAACATCAATCCACACGTACTGTTTGGCCTCTCCCACCCTGTCTGCCCCCCTCATAGAAACACAAATGCTCACACTCAGACCCCCAAAAGCCATCCACCTCACACACACACACAGTGTCCATGCACCTGCACCCAAGTCCAGCAGATGCGCACCCCCTGCAACCACTCCCTCTACCTTTACTCCCATCCCTCCTCCCACATCCCCCCACAGTCACTAAGAAGCTTTTCCTTACCCATCTTGACCTCTTCCCTGCCCCCTGTCCTGCCCATAAGTGCAGGGTTCCAACTACCCAGCCCAGCATCTCAGCCACACTGCCTGCCACTGCTCCCACCAAGAAATCTGCTGCTGCCACTAAGGGTCCACTGAGTGGGACAGCAGCCACTCCTAGTAAGACCACACCTCCACCTCAAAAACAGAGGTCTAAGGTGGCGAAACTTAAGGGACAGAGGACGGAGTCAGTGGAGGCGCCTCCTAGACCTGGAGGCAAGGACAAAGTCACATGACAAAGACCAAGGGGGCCCATCACGGGAAAGTACCCAATGATCCACATCCACCACCTGAGGACAAGGATCCCCATCCACCAGCTGAGGGCAAGGAGCCCCCTCCACCACCTGAGGGAAAGAAGCCCCATCTACCACCTGAGGGCAAGGAGCCCCCTCCACCACTGAGGGCAAGAAGCCCCTTCACCACCTAAGGGCAAGGATCCCCCTCCACCACCTCAGGGCAAGGAGACCCCTCAACACCTGAGGGCAAGGATCCCCATCCACCACCTGAGGACAAGGATCCCCCTACAGGGATTCTGGCCTAAAACTCCTCTCCAGAGACTATTAGGCAAGGAGCCCCCTCCAGAACCAGTGGGCATGATACCCACTCCAGAGACTCTGGCCTAAAACTTCCCTCAAGAGACTATTGGGCAAGGAGCCCCCTCCATAACCAGTGGGAATGATGCCCACTCCAGCTGAGTTGCCCCGCAACCCCCTTCACCCTGAGGTGCCTGCCCATTTCCAAGATGATGCCCCTGAACAGTGTAGTCCGGATGATGTCCGGAGTCAAGTTGGGGCTTGGACCATGCCCTGTGTCCATGTGGCCCTTTGGTACTTTGTACTGGCCATTGGCCCAATCTGTGCATTGACATCTACATTTTGATTTCATTATTCATTATGGTGGCTGTTGGCAGCAAATTACAGTGTTTGTACTTCAGATTCTTGTCCTTTCATTCTTTACTCATAGGTCCTGTTAGAGTTGATTTACTCTGCAGCTGGTTATGTGACTGTGGTGTGTGTGTATAGTGTGTGTTGTGCGTGTGTGTGTCACTCTCCTTTTCCTCCCTCCCTTGTGTGTTAGGTGGCTGTACTCACTGTTGTCATCTTCGTCTGCATTGGTGCTCCACGACGTCCATGGTGTGGTTGAGAATCAGGAAGACCTGGAGTTCCAATTCCGTGGCAGCCGCGGAGTCCTCTGTGTCCCTGAAGGTGAGTGTTTAGTTTTTGTGATGTGTTTCCGCCAAGCTTTTGATGGCGTTGCTACCACCCCAGAAATCCTGGTGGTTTGCTATGTCATAATTTGGTGGGCGGTACCTTGACTTCTACCTGGCTGTAGGTTGCTACCGCTGTGGTCAGTGGTATTAACGCCCTGGTGGTTGGTGTGGTACATTGGCTGTCTATGGGAGGTCTCACCGCCCTGGTCATAATTTGGCAGTAATTCCTGCCAGGCTATTGGCGGTACTTTACAGTGGCAGTCAGTATACCGCCAATGTCATAATGACCACCTATGTCATTGAAAACAGATGAATAAATATTAAGTCTATTTCCTGAGTTACACAGGTGGTGGGCATACCTGGAACAATAATGTTTTTTGTCTGTTCGAAATAGCTTTCCAACTATTACAAGCACAAGATCAAGGAGACTGTATTTGTTCAAGAACACAATCCAGGTGACAGTCAGGGAAGACAAACTGTTTGGCAGAGCCTCAGAGAGTCTTGCTGTAGCCTTCTTTGGTAACGGTGAAATCTCGTGCTGTGCCCATCTTGATCTGCATCTGGATAAAGTTTCTCTCCTTTAAATGGTCATTTTGTGGGCTTATGTATGATTGACCACTTCGCTTTAGCCTCCATTATAGACAAAAATGGGGATTTTAATAAACTAGATCGAATTGAACTAAGGATTTGACATATATCATCTATGTAAAAAGCCCCTAAGCATTTGCTTCATATATAATTTAAGTGTCAGCTTCTAAAAATTTGAGATGTAGGTATTTAGAGGATGTACTAGACTTGTGTTGCCAGCTTCCATAACAATTCAGGCTAAAATGTGTTTAGACAAAAAAAGCACTTACACAATTTCTGCACAATATGACAAAAATGCTGACTGTGGACTAAAGTGCTGACGGGCAAACTAAAGTAGACCCTGCAGCTAAAATGCAACCTGCCTTGCATATATTTAAGAACCTTAAACTCTGCTAAAACTAAAATTAAGAAGTCTAAAAGCAAGTGATTAAATAGATAAAATGATAGAATTAAGAAGAAGAGCAGTGGTATTGTTTATGACATCCTTGGAATAATGTCTAAATGTTGGAAACTGGATTGTTTGTAAGGGCAGGTGAGTACCTACACTTAGCAAGAGGCCACTAACCCCCACAAGTCCAGTTAGGTCTCATTAAATTAACCCCAGGCAACCCTTGGTAGCTTGGCAACGAGCAAAAAGGCTTAACTTAAGAGGAAAAGTGTGTAAGGCATTCAAAAATCACAAAACAGCCATCATCATCATTTAACTTTATTTCGGTGAGTAAAAACAAACCATTAAAGTACAATACACAACAAAGAAAGAGAGGACTTCTAAAAGCACGAAGGTAATAAAAAAATAAGGTAAAAGTACAGTTAAGAGGGGCAAGACAGGTTTTAAAAAACAAACAGGAAATAAGCAGTCAGATAAACATCACTTGATATAATGAAAGGCAATACTCAAAAATGAAAATAATTCCCTAAATCAGCACTAGTTAAAAAATATAATACACCAATATCTGAATACTGTGGAGCAATCACACATCCAATTTGATAAATATAAATATATAAGTCTAAAAATTAGTTCCCCACTCTTGCTCCTTGAAATTGCTGAACTCAGATATCATAATAATACAAGAATTTTCCCCTTTTTCCCCCCATTAAAAAAAACTATCTGGGTGGATTGTTTTCACTTTAAAATTCTCACGGCATAAAATAAGGGAACAGTTCCATAGGTCTATAAATAATCCATAAGGACCCAAGCCAAGATCCATGTCCTGTACACAAAAAAGCTACAATCATACATCCAAGTCAGATAAATATACATAAATAGTACTAAACAATAACTACACCATTTTATCCCT
This sequence comes from Pleurodeles waltl, assembly GCF_031143425.1. NCBI lineage: Eukaryota > Metazoa > Chordata > Amphibia > Caudata > Salamandridae > Pleurodeles > Pleurodeles waltl. The sequence goes on from NC_090449.1 coordinate 934,683,175, forward strand.
TAAACTTGCTAATCTCAACCTCCAGATAGACTCGAGAAAACTTGCCACTGGTAGAGCTATCTTGACGGACGGGTCGCTTTTTAAACTTCTCTCAGCATGGAGACAGGATCTAACTCCTAATTGTTTAAAAAGCGGGATGAGCCAAAGTGCTCTTTGTTTGTGATATGCTTGACAGTGGAAGAAAATGTGTGAAACAGTTTCTGCACTTTTACAACCCATCGGGCAACCTTTAGATCTATTAGTTGAACTGGACCATTTGTACGTAAGGCAGCACAGGGGGAGGGACCCAATCCTAAACCTGATAAAGAGGGCGCGAGCAAATGGAGATAACTTTGCATCCAAAAAGGGCTCAAATTCGTAATGGCATTTAACAAGTAAAAAATTGTCGGACATGGACAATGGAATAGAGCCAGCAAATTGTCCAACCTGAACATTATGCCAATAAGCATCCTTTAACAGCTGTGCAGCATTTTTAGGAATAGAAATAGGATCATGCCAATAGGAACCTAACCCCAGATGGGAAAAAGATTGTTCAACGAATACACACCATTTAGGTTTAATACTAAAATCACGGCCCACCACATTTAGGAGGCCACACCGAAAAGGGGTTAGGGCATCAGTTGTCCACAGCCGAGTCCAAAACAGCAGGGGCCTTAGTGCCGCAATCTGTGAGATTAAAAAAAGATTTAGGTCCAGGTGAATGGGCAAGGATGGGGTACTCGATGGAACCTTTAGCATCATTTTTAAAAACTGGTTTTCCGCGCTAGCCAGATTTGCCAGATTACAATGGCCCCAAAGTTCGGCTCCATATAGGGCGGCCCCCCTAGCTTGAGCTTTGTATATTTCCAGTGCAGGAGATATTGCAAATTTCGGGGAGCTAGAGGCAAATCTGACAATTCCACCCGCCCTCTGCTTCAGGCATAATAAAGATTTATGGCGCTGGGCATGCCAAAGATGTGAATCTTCCACTTTGATGCCTAGATAATCAAAGGTACCCACCCTTTCCAAAGGGACATCATCTAAATATACAGGCCTCTTAATTTTTTTCCTACTATCTCCAAAAACCATGTATTTTGTTTTTGCTGAATTAATTGATAACCCAAGGTCAGTGCAAAATTCCAGGAATCTGGAGAGCAACCTAGAAGGGCCCATAGCAGTACGTGATAGCAATAGGGTATCATCTGCAAACAGAAGACAGGGGATCTTCTGCCCGTCCAGACTAGGGGCGTCACTTTGACAGTCTAAGAGATATGGCAAACAGGCATTAATAAACAAGAGAAATAAGGTGGGCGCCAAGACACAGCCTTGCCTCACGCCCCGTGTAGTTGGGAAAGCAGGCGTCAGATCGCCAATGGTACCCCAGCGGACTTTAGCACAATTATCAGAATAAAGATCCTTGATAATATTAATCATGGAACCCGGAACACCGGTGGTACTAAGGACCTCCCAAAGCTTGGCACGCGGGACCAGGTCAAACGCAGACAAACAAGTCATTAAATAAAATATAGGAAACAGTTCAAAAATCCAAAGCCAATTTATAAAAATAGATCATATTTTTATCTTTAATTTGACACCATAATAAATACAATTGGATAGGGGGAACCGGAGAAATGATTTTTTAAAGAATAACTGTTTTTTAGCACATAGATACTAAAAGCGCCACTCAGGATATCTGGTCAACTTTTTACGTTCGGACTTTGTAACTTTTTTTGGAGCTTTTTCTCTCCGACGTCAGACGACCCTCCGCAGCAAGCTGATTTCGATTCGGACTGACATTCCAGAATCCCCCAGTGAAATCCTGGAAGTCTGGGGCTCCGGACTCTTCCAGCAGGATGAACCTGCAAGTCAGGCCTGGTCGCAGTCGACGTAAGCCGGCTTGACTCACAACGTCGGATCAGTCTTTTTATGGAGCTTTTTTGCAAAAGTTCTCTTCTCCAAACTTCTGGATCTTCTTCCAAAAGGTCTTTGAAAGTCCTTTGGGAATCCACAGCTCACCTCAAAGTTCTAGAAGCTCTGGATTGCTCCTTGAGGGTTAGGACTCCAACTCCCAGAATACATCTGGCTCAAATCCCAAAATTATCACTGGACATCGGTCAGCTGGCCGGTTTCTTCAGGTTTTTGATGCAGGGGACTAGCTATTCTTCATCTGTAGCAAGCTGGAGGACCCTTCTTGAACCAGTTGAAACCAGACAAAGTTCTTTTTGTGGTGAAGCCCAAATGTGCAGCTGGTGCAGTCCTTTAGAGTGCAGTGTCCAGGTGTAGGTCAGGGGTCCAGCTGAGCAGTCCTTCTTCTTCTTGTCTTGTTATTGGTAGGGATCAAAGGGTAGGGATCAAAGGTGTGGGTGCAGCTCTGACATATGTATCCTTGCTCCTGGGGTAGAAAGCAAGGGGGGACAACTGTCCAATTACCGGCAGGCCACCACCCTCTTGGGTGACCACTTCCTAGGAAGCGTGGCAAAAATCAATCCCAAGGAGCAACATTCTTTAAAAATCCAAAATGACAGAATGTACATTTTGGAGATTAGGGTTGGCTAAATCCACCCAATGGTGTGGCTGAAATTCCTTAACACACCCCTTTCCTGCCCCCTCCTAATCTAATCAAGGGGAAAACTGGTTGTCTGGGGTTGCAGAAAAGGGGAGGGATCCTGAGCTGCTCTAAATGTCTTTCCCTTCTTTGAAGACCAATTTGCCTGCTCTCCCCCACCCTGTTTCACCATCTGCTGAGGCAGATCTCCTCCCCCAGACACTTCCTTTGTCTTCAACCCAGGCCATTTTACACCTTATCAATGCAGCCTGGCTAGGCTGCCAGAGGTTGCCAAATTAGAGAAGGGCACTACAGAGCTGAAGTTAGCAACTTTCAGGTAGAGTTCTAAACTCTTTCCCTGAGGTAATAATATTAATTTCAACAATAACACATTGTAGGATTTATTATAACAATAGGTTTGATACCAAACTTGACATATTTAGCATCTTTTGGGACTTTATTAATTTAAAATAACTTCTTCCCATTTTAGACTATGGAGCCCCTCAAAAGGGTTTATAAAACACTTTTTATAATGTCCCTCCCTATAGTTACATAGCACCCAGCCTTAGCGGCACTTAGGGCATATCTTAGGGGTGATTTATATATAAAAATAATGGAATTTAGGACTTGGGAAGTACTTTTAACTCCAAAGTGAAATTTGAATGTAACTTTAGTTTAAAAGCATCCAGCAAGCCAGCCCTGCCTTTAAAATGACAATGGGTACCTCAGCAGTGCATCTATGGGTGCACTACCTATGCTGGGGTCCCTTAACCTACATACCCTACCATACACTGGGGACTCATAGTTAGGTTGAATCTTCCAATTATAATTAGCCTAATTTGTATATCCACTTTACACAGCCCACTGGCCCTCGGACTGGCTAGAAGTACCCAGGGCACAGCCAAGAGTTAGTAACCACCAGTATCTGTCCAAAATGTTTGGGGTGACCAGAGCAAAAAGGAGGACTTTCCTACACTAAACTAAGCAATTATTAATAACAGAATGCGTTTTTGCATGTTTGTGCTTATCATAACATCATGACACATTTACACAATAAATGCACATGCTAGAAATGTACATTTGATGGAATCACAGTTCATCATGTGCTGCATGTTCAATAACATGTTTTCAAACTGAACTAAAAGGAGTCTGTGCATTGGAGAATATGAGTTTACAACAAGATAATCGTCATGAGGCTGACCTCCTGTTAAGGTTAGAGGGACACAGCAAGTCACAAGCAGCCTTCTTCTGCAACTGTCCTGCTAACCAGTGGCAACTGGACCTGGACTGGATTCCCCTGTTGACCTCTGCCTGCCACCCTAAAAGTTTTTAAATGTCACCCTCGATGTCCTATGGGGCTTTAGAAGTGGTGGTGGAATGGGTCTTAAAGATCTAAAGTTAGAAAATATTTGACCAATGTGAACCTGGTTAATGTATCCAACCAATGATCCATTGTGGCCCATGTAAAATTGTGCATAGGTCCTTTTCTACCATGACCATTGGCTATCATTAGAACTTTGTGCTTCTGGGCACTATTTCTACATGAAAGTATAAAAAATCATATCTTTAGTTCCCTTCTTAGGCATTTTGTCATTTAGGTGTTATTCTGTTTAATAAATGTTACTTTATTTTTCTAATTCATTTTGGGGTTTTTATTATTTTGTATTTCAACTTTATCACTGTTTTAGTACTGCACACATTTTTTACACATTTCCTCTACGTGAAGACTAGCTTCTCTGTGCCATAGCTACCAGGGGATGAGCTTAGGTTAATTTAGTGACTTTGATGACAGGGTTGGGCAGAATGTTTCTTTCTGCCTTCAGAGATGGTGACTTCACTCTCATAATGCAATTTTTTTCCTACAAGGCTCCAAAAATGTAAGTGCAAACAAGATTTGACATCCCCTACTCCCATTTTCTAATGTGGGGTGTAATGTGGGTGGTCACAGTCAGAGAGCTGCTTCTTGAGATGTTTTAAAGCTGCTTGAGTAAATTTTCCTCTTGAGTGTGTGCAAAATCAGTTTGAATGACTGTGCACCACATGGTGCCGTTTGCATTGACCTTTCATTGTTGCTTACACCAGTGGTGCTAAATAGCGGCGTGACATATATATTCCCACCCATTAATGACACACACTGTGGAATAATCACTAGTTTTTATGAAACTCAGAAAGTTGCGCCCACTCCCATTTGAGGGTTCACTCTGACAAGGATTATGATTATTACTTGAGGTGGGTACTTACCCCTCAACTAATATTCCAATTTCATACAGGTACCCACATGCTAGTGTTGCCTCCATTATGCCATTGCCAGCATTTTGCAATGTGTGCCACTTTAAGTCAAGAATTACTGTGAGTATGCCCAACAGCAGATATGGAAGCAAAGCAACACGTTTTCACTCTCACATACTTAATTTACTCACACTCATTCTTACTAAAGGTAGGTGTCAATCATGTAATTTGTTTTAGTTTAATTATGCATAATTACAGCACAATCATGTGACATTGTATGGAAATAGATAAGGAGCATAACCAAGCATTAATGTCTTAGCACAAATCGCATCCTTGCATCCAAAATGGACTTGAGGAAGCATTTAGCTCTGAGAAAATAGACACGAACAGCAGCAGTCAGCAGATGCTCATGCTCACTGAGTTCCTGTACTCCTGTGGTACTTTGTGCTAAATTATTTGTATGTACACAAACAGGTGTAATCCTGGATTTTGTTTGTAGTTTTGTCTCAAAAGAGTAAAAGGAAACTACCAAAATTACTCAGGCGTAATTAAAATGTGGTCAAGGCCTAACTCTGAGTCACTCTTGGTCACTCATTCCCACTCACTTGCACTCACTTATTTTCTCTCTCTCTCTTTTGCACTGTTTTACTCTCACTCATTCATGTGTGTTCAGTTGCACTGACTTGTCTCACTCTTAGGGCCAGATTTATACTTTTTGCCTCAAAACTGCGCAAATGCGGTTTTGCTGCAAAAAGTATAGCGGTGGCTTGCGCCATTCTACAGCACCACACGGGCGCCATATTAATGGAATGGCACAAGCCAGTGCTAAACTTGGGCTATTGTCTTAAAAAAAGACGCTAGCCGGGTGGGGTTGGCGGTAGGGAAGGAAGGGGTTGTGCATCAAAAAATTATGCTAGCCTGGTTAGAGGCAAAATAAATGCCTCTAGCCAGATTAGCGACATTTCCTGGCGCACAACCACAAAAAACATGATCCTGTCTTAGGAAAGACAGGAGTCATGCCCACCACGCCAATGGCCAGCACAGGGGACAAGTGTCATGGCCATTGCACCATGTGCCATACAGGGGGCCAAAAGTTAGGGCCCCCTCAAAACAAATATTTAAAAATACTTACCCTACTTACCTGGGATTGGGTCCCTCATCCTTCGGTGTCTTTTTGGTGGGGGTGTTCCTGGGGCTTGGGGTGGGCACCTGTGGGCCCATTCCGTGGAGTTTAGCCACAGAAATTGATTCACTGGGCCCCTAATGCCTGGTATGACCCAGGCATTAAATAATGGTGCAAAACAAGCTTTTCACCGTTATTTAGCCCCTTCTCCCATCCGTGAGTCATTTTAGCACTGGGGGATACATATGGGGTTATGGAGACAGCATCATTTTTTGGATGGTAACGCCTACCTTGCATCTCATTGACGCAAGGTAGGTTCGCAAATCCATAAAATGGTGCAAACTCCAAATTTTTTATGCTAGACGTGTCTAGTGTTGAAATATAAATATGGAGTTAAGTTTGCGCTAAATTTGCGTAAACAAATGTGCAAATTTGGCGCAAACAGAGTATAAATATTCCCCTTCGTCTCACTCACAATTACACTTTGGCACTGTCACTCGCTCTCATTCTAACTCACACTTCCTAACACTTACAGTCATTCCTATTTATTCTCACCCACTTACACCCTCATGCAAATTCTCAACAGGGTTGGCTTACTCATACTCATTTATTGGGATTCTAGCTAATTTATTCTCATTCACAACATACCACTCACTCTCACTCACTCACTTTCAAACACCAAGACACACATCTGCTCAGGCATACAGAAACATATACTCACAAAAACCTATTCTCACTCATGTGCACAACTTACATTAAAATTAAAATAATTCAATTTACTTACTTAATTTGCCAGTGAAGTACCCGTTTCTATCTATTCGGTATTAGTTTAATATGAAATGAGCAGAAAAAAGGTAGTTGGAGCCCAACCATAAAAAGGAGCAGCATCTGTGTTTTAGCACTTGTTTTGCCACGTCTGAGGCCCCAAAAGCAGTACCAGGGGTTAGAAAGGACATACAAGTGTTTGCAGCTGTAACCCCTGGTGACCCATAAATCGCGCCCATAGAACCATTATTGTTTTACATACGCAATTACCTTTACTTATTATAGTCTCAAAATAAAACAGACCTGCTTTTGTTTAACTACTCACAGCATTCAAAAACAATACAAGGTCACACTAAAATAACACTTAGGTATGAAATACAATCAAAACGTGTAAGCCAAATTTAAATAACGTAGGCCCTTTGCTTTGTGCAAATAATGCTTCTAGCCAGCACTGCATACAATTTGGACTTACATACTACAGAGCCTTTGAATCTAAAATGACATATTTGAAATCCCTCCATTAAGTTGGTACATTAATCCATGTTAAATTTTTCAATTTATTTTTATGAAAACATATATTTTCTAATGATGTTTAAATATTCTGGTAGTATATGCACACCAAATACAAGCAGTCATCATTTCTAGAAGTTTAACCAAACTCTGACATTCACAAGTAGCAATAATACATAGGGCCTGTTTAAGAGCTTAGTGGATGGGAAACAACATGATATCCCGCCAGCCGTTTTTACAAGTTCCATAGGATATAATGGAACTTCATGTTTTTGCTGTCTTTTTTTGTTGGCTTTGGGATTCTGAGCACTTTACCACTACTGACCAGTGCCTGTGCTTCTCCCCTAAGCAAGGTAACATTGGTGGGTCCAAAACAGGCATATTTAATTTACTTGAAAGTCTATGTGAAATGGTATACCATATACCTGGGCTGGTAAATTAAATATTACTAGTGGGCCTGTGGCACTGATTATGCCACTCATTTAGGTAGTGGCCCTTTCAACATGTCTCAAGCTTGCCAGTGCAGAGTCTGTGTGTGCAGTTTCACTGCCACTTCGACTTGGCATTTGAAACACCTTGCCAAGTCTTAAACTCCCTTTTTATTACATATAAGTCACCCCTAAGGTAGGCGTTATGTAGTCCATAGGGCAGAGAGCAATGTAACTAAAAGGTAGGACATGTACATTCATGTTCTAAGGGGGCATATTTATGAGAGGCTCGGACCGCTGTTGTGTCACTTTTAGTGATGCAGTGGTGGCGCAAACCTTTCAACCGTATCTATGAGGCCACAAAAAGCAGTTTTTCTTGGCTTTAAAAAGCCTCATAGATATGAAGTAAGGCAAGGTAGTACACGTCGTTGCGTTGCCTTACTCTGCTCCAGGGAGGTGTTTCATGGACGTTGCAGTGGGTTTTCCCACAATGGCACATTCCCAGAATGCATTAAAACCTTACGCCTCCCCAGGGCAGGTGTAACTAGGAGAAATATTTTTATTTCTCCTTTATATTTCCTCTTTCCTTGTGTGCTGCATTTTGCAGCACACAAGGAAAGAGGAAAAACCTATATGGATGTTTCTATGTGGGAAGATGCACTTTCCTGCACAAAAACAATCCTGCCAACAACACAGGCACCCTTGCACCATGGTGCAAGAGTACCTGCGTTGGTACTAGGCTGCCAAAACAGCACCAGTCCAGGGGAAAAGACAGGAATTCACGTTATTGCATAAATACATTGCATTCCTGCTCTACGCCAATTCTCCTTATATATGGCCCTAAATGTCCTGGTAGTGAAAAACTCCCCAAATCATTTTTTCAATACTGTAAGGCCTACTTCCCTCATAAGCCAGTATTGGGAATCCCTTAATATACTTTTAAGCTGTAATTCCTGATCAGAAAGGAGTAGATGCATGATATTCCACATCTTGGAGTGGTAATGATAAATCCCCTTTACTGGTAAAGTCGGATTCAACGTTGCTATTTTAGAAATGCCACTGTTAGAAAGTATGCATTTCTCTGCTCTTTCAGCTCTGTGTGCCTTCAGCCTGTTTCCAATACACATCTGGGGTGGGTGACAGCTACACTTTTTTCACTCACTCTAGACAGCCACAAACATATGTAGATTAGGTGTGTCTGAACACTCATCTGCATTCATCTGCATTCTGATGACTCTTCCTGGGCAGGAAGTGGGGGGCTGACACGTACATCTGAAGAGGCAGTGCTTGTCCTGACACAAAGGTTGGATTGACCCCTACTGAATGTCTGGAGCCAGCGTTATGATGAAAAGACCACTGTAAACTTCAAAGGCCCTTCTTTGAAGTCACCACCATTTCAAAGGCACATTTGGGTATGAGAACTGTGTCTCTGACCCTACCAAATCAGTCCACTAATGGACCTGTGAAGACATCTGCAAGCAGTAAGGACTGCTGTGCTGCAAGAGATGCCTCTCTGCTCGACTGATTTCCAAGAAGGACTGCTGACTACGTTGAGTTACCCTGCTGCATGCTGATCCTTGTCCTGCAGGGAAGGACTTGACTCCTCTCACCTGAATCCAGAGTGATTGCAAGGGCTTGTTGGCTTGCCCCTATTCTCTTGCAGTCTTAGGGACACAAACGACTGCCTGCAACCAGCTCCTGGACTCTGGCTGGTGTGAGTGATACTCTCCCAAGTGGTGCTCATCCAGTCCTGGGTCCTTGGAACTGAGTGTCTAGGCTGCAACCAATGTATTGATGATGGTGCGCCGATCAGAACCAGCATATTATCACTCAACACCAACTAATTTCTGCAGTTGCCCAAGCCGTATACACGGCATTGTTGACTTTGCAACGCATAATCCTGATCTTCGACACATTCCCAACACTGCACACTGGAAACTGGCACATCTCCTCTTCTCCACCCATCGAGTCCTTGATGTCAACACTTCTTCCATCCAAAGTACTTTGTCAGCAGAGCCTGCATGGGTTCTACAGCTGGCCTGACCTCCATCCATCGTGGTCAGTCTGAACTTTGGATTTACCTTGGTGTAGTGCAACCTCAAGGAACTTTTTAGAGCTTTTGAATTCAAAGCAGTATTTTTTGTTTGTCCTTTAAAAATTCATATCTTTACTTCTAATGATTGGCCATTTATTTTTTTGGCCTTGATGTACTCATAAAAGTATTGTCCATCTTTCTATGTCTATGTGGAGTCTGATTGTTGTGTTTTAATTGTGTTGCTGTGTGCTTGTGTTGCACAGATAATTTACTCACTGCCTCTTTGGAGAAGTCTGACTGCTCTGTGCCAGGATACTAGAGGGTGAGCAAGGTTATCTTTAAGTGTGTACTTAGCTTTCCCTGACTAAGATTGTTCTGTCTACTTGGACAGGGTGCTTATCTCTGTCAAACTGAGACCACATTTGTAACAATCCCTAACAGCTTTTTTGCATGCACTGTCAATGATAAATTGAAAATTCTTGTACTATGTGTAAGTAGACCCTAGCCAATATTAATATTCCACCTCATTTGCTTTAAATAGGCACACTTCTAAAACATACATCTCTTCAAATATACTTTCCATTCTAAAACACCTACTGCTACTAACATTTGACACTATAATCTTTCTAATCTTTCTGAAGGGTATATTTAAAATTGTGTTTTCATAAGATGGAAGGCATAGATTACTACCACAGTTTGGCAGAAAATGTCAACATAATCAAGGGAAAGATTGGGAACATATGTTGAGAAGTATTACAAATCTAACTTGTCCATTTCATATGAAATATAGCATCAACCAAAAGACCCTTACTCAAAAACAGTCAGATGGTAATTTAAAGAGCAACATTCACATTCCAAACCATCCCCAAAATGGAAAATATAAATCATTCCACAAAAACGTTTTTTGGGGGAGAAATAATCTAATGAAACCTAATGAAAAATAAAAAGTGGCTTATGTATTCAGGGCACAATCTCAAAAGATTAGACAGTTGATGCATGAATTGAGAAAGTTTTAAATTTACAATGTAATGCTGTGGGCTTAATTTACAAAAAATACAGCAATTCCTTACCTTAGTAAATATTAAAAGAAAATATGGTGTTATTATCGCGAGTGGACAATGGAAAGACACTTACAATGCTGAACTGTATTTTGGAGAAGAGAATTACCAAAAAAACAAACAATTGATTTATGGAACAGTAGGATGGTGAAGCCTTCATTTACAATGGAAAATTCATGAAGCAAGGGACAAAGGAAGTAAAAAGGGTGAATGCATCAGCCACAAAATGTATGGCTCCTCATCACATTTATAGGTAAGAGAACTGTAGGGTTTCCCATTGACAGTCTCAGTTGACTCGAGCATTGGAAACCTTGACCTGATGAGTTCTCCACTACTGGGCCACAAAATTATAGTGATGGCATCCCTGCTGTACTTTGAGAGGGACGTCCTTTACAGAATTCAACTGATCAGGACTGTTAGGAGAGGTATGGCAGGACTTTACAAAGACATTGATCACTGGCACCTTTGTACAAAGTGGAAATTCTATGTACATAAGTCTTGATATTTTTTTAACCTTTGGAAGTGTTATTAAAAAAATAAAAAGAGTTTTTTTAATGTGGCTAAAAAGAGGTCCTCACTTTGCAAACTATACAGCTGCCATACTAGTAGATATATTTGAGACAATGCAACCCCCACCATGCTGGTTGGATTTAAAAGTATGTCAGGGGTCCCCTTTCAGAAAAGTGAAAGGCATGACGTCTGCTGACCTGGCAGGCCGGACCACCTCCCCACCCACCTGCCCCTGAGTTCTGAATGAATACCTACCAGGAGCAGCAGATGAAAACCTAAATCAAAGGACAACAATATAATATGTACTCCAATTGAAATAACAAAACAATTATGTCTACTGCTCACAATATATAAAGATTTAGGTAGAAGCAAAATTAACAAACAATGAAAATGTCTAATTGATATTAAAATGATGCATTCTTACTTGCCTAATAAGGATGAATGTAAAAGTATCCTAAATCAAATTCTAGGAGTACTTGAAGATGGCACATGCACACTAAAATGTCAAATGTCCTGCACAAGAAAATCAATGCTTTGCTTAGGAACTGTATAGGAAAGTAGGGTATTACTTGTGGGGCAACCAAGCACCCATAGTAGCACTTGACTCTCTCAGGGTAGCAAAGCATAGCAGTCAAAGTCCTACTCAGGGGAGGTGGTGTGGGCTAGTATTCACTACTTGCTGGCATGCAGTAATGACACTCAATAAATGATTATACAAACAGAGCTTTTTCTCAGGAAAAAGGAAAAGTACATTTATTATACACACTACTAAATATTACACATTAATTTACAAATATACACATCAGGCAGATTGAAAATACCATAGATTACATTGCAAAACCACATTTGACCACTCTAGGGTCATCACATTGCCAGACAACAAACCAGTTGATGAAAACACGATCACTTTGCATTGTAAATGCAACCTTGAATATTAGCCATATGTAAATGCACTTATCATTGTTAATAAAGCATATCAACCTTGATCAGTAATCACTGTCAGCATTAATATTTCAACAAAACACTTTAAAATGAGAATAATATGTATATGCGTGCTTTCTTCATACTTTCAGTCCAGATACAATGCAAGCATAAAAACAGCTCTCACAGGGCACCACTTTCTGATCACATAAATGCAACCAAAGATCCTCTGATGGAAGCTCCCTGGCGGTGGCACACACCTCTGTGCCCACCCCAACAACAGGTACAGCCGCCACCCCCCCCCCCCTACGAGCACCACCTTACCAGCAGCCCTTCAGCATGTTTCCGTGCACACTCACCCAAGATGGTGGGCATCTCCTTCGCCCCAGCACCTCAGGCTCTGACCCAGTCAGCCCTGCTGCCCTCAGTGAGGATGCTAGTGACCTCCTGAGATCCCTCACTGTTGGGCAGTTAACCATTCTGAATGCCATCCAGGCTGTCCAGAGGCATTTTCAACAAACAAATGAATACCTGGAGGGCATTCACTCTGGCGTGGCAGCCCAACAGAGAGCATTTCAGGCTCTGGCCTCAGCACTGATGGCAGCCATTGTCCCTGTTTCTAGGCTCCCCCTCCAACTTCCTCTACCCAGTCCCAATCCCCTCAACCCCAACCTATCCCAAGCACACCTTCAGACCAGCGTTCACCTAAGCGTTCACCAGTGGCTCAGGCAAACATAATCACCACACCTCATCTCACAGGCACTCACACAAGCACCATGCCCATGCAGACACAGCAACATCCACTGCCTCCACCGTGTCCCCCTCCTCCTTTTTGTCCAACCCCTTCCCAGTCTCGTCTCCACTCACACCTGCATACTGTACCTCCTCATCCACTACCTCCATCACCAGCACGCCCATCACTACACACCTCTCACGAGCAATCACGACCCCCACAACCATGCACATGTCTCCTGTGTCCTCTCCCAGTGTGTCTGTGACCACTCCTCCCAAAGTACACAAACGCAAGCACACACCCACCCAACAGCCATCCACCTCACGACAGCCTCCAGTACCTGCACCTGCACCCAAATCACCTAAAGTTACACCTCCTACAACCACCTCCTCTTCCTCCACTCCCAGGCCCCCTCCAGCTACCCATCCCAGTCTTCGTCAGCAACTCTTCCTCAGCAAGGTGGACCTCTTTGCCACCGCCCCCACCCCTCCAATTCATAGGTCCCGTAGTAGCACCTCAGCCAAAAAAAGTCCAGTACCAGTGGTGCGTGTTAAAGGTGTGTGGAGGGCACCGGCCACCAGGGCAGCCAGTGTGACACGGAGCCAAAGCACTGCCAGTCCACCCCCTGTAAAGCACCTTAAGTTGGAAAGTGGCCGATGGGACAGGGTGAAGACTCCTGGAGGCAAATCTGCTCACAAGGGTCCCAGGGAGAGTCCAGGGGGACCACCATGCAGGCTGGGCACAATGCCCCCTCCAGAACCAGTGGAGATATGCATCTGCTATCACTTTCCTTGGCAGGATGAAGCAGACTGGGCACAAGGCCCCCTCCAGAACCAGTGGAGATATGCGTCCACTAACACTTTCCTTGGCAGGATGAGGCACACTGGGCACAAAGCCCCCTCCAGAACCAGTGGAACACGTCACCCCCTAGAGAGACTGTGGCTTTGCACTCCCCATGATGGTACAGTGGGCAAGCCACCCACTGTATAGACTTGAGAGACTGTGGCTTTGCACTCCCCAGGATGGTACAGTGGGCAACCCACGCACTGGAGAGACTTGAGAGACTGTGGCTTTGCACTCCCCAGGATGGTACAGTGGGCCACCCATCCACTGTAGAGACTTGAGAGACTGTGGCTTTGCACTCCCCAGGATGCAGCAGTGGGCAAGCCACCCACTGTATAGACTTGAGAGACTGTGGCTTTGCACTCCCCAGGATGGTACAGTGGGCAACCCACCCACTGGAGAGACTTGAGAGACTGTGGCTTTGCACTCCCCAGGATACATCAATGGGCATGGAGCCCCGTCGTTGATCTGGCGTGGTGCTGCAATCCGGCTGAAGTGCCCCCTCCTTCCCTTCCCCCTGAGGTGCCTGTTGTATTTCTATCTGATGCCCCTGCAGTGTTCTCTCCATTTGTGGACAGGTATCTAGTGTGGGCCTCGCCCATGCATTTTGGGCCTAGTGGTGCACGGACATTGATATGTGCATACCTGCACTACTTATCGTAATGTATATATTCTGGAATGTGTATAAATCTGTATATATTTGGTTACTGTGGTTTGATACATTACAATGTTTGAACTGATTTCCTTTTGTCTTTGCATTCTTCTGGGGAGGGGGGTTGGGTTGTTACTGTGCTGTTTGGACATGCATTGGTGTGTGTGTTGTAGTGGGTGAGGGTCAGGGTGGGGGTGGGGGTGTTGCGTGTGTGTGTCCCTGACGTTTGCCTCCCCCTTCCCTATGTCATAGGTGCAGTACTCACTGTTGTCTTCGGCACCTACGTAGATGGTGATCGTAGAGGAGCAGAAAGACAAGCGCAGGGAGTATTTGTAGTTCGGGCTCCATGGTGGCCTCCTTCCTCGTGGAGTGTGTTAAGGTGAGCGTTTTCTCATTGCAAAAGCTGTTTCTGCCGTGTTTTTATCCACGGTGAATCCGCCCCGGAAAAGGTGGCGGATTGGTGGATTGTGATACTGTGGGCGGTACATTGTCTTCTGCCTGTCTGTTGGTGGTGACCGTTGCGCTGCTTGTCTGTACCACCGTGGCGGTCGGAGTGTTAAAGTGGCTGTCTATGTTGGCGGTTTCCGCCACGGTTATAATTCCCTTTTTTTGTCCGCCGGCCTGTTTGCGATATTACCGCAGCTTTAACACCGTCCGCCAGGGTTGTAATGACCACCTATGTCTTGAGACTACTAAACTAGGAGGTACATCAAACCTATTCACTATTTTTTTACAGACTTTTGCAATTCATCTAACAACTTAATCTTCTTAAATAGGCAAATCAGATAGGTGTTTGAACGTGGACCTTCCCTCAAACCCTAAAGAATGCAATAGTAAAAACCTCTTTCTTTCATGCCAGAATCTAGTTGCTCCAAATGCCCCTAAATAAATTTCAAATGCATCAAACCATTGATCTCTCTGAATAGGTGGATCCCCTGGTGTGTCTAGAAATGGTGGCGGTGATCATACAGACTTCATATCTAAAATGATATAACTTATTTGAGTATGCGTAACTTATATGGATACACCTAGTTATACTGGGCTGTTTAGATTAGAGTAACACTGTTTTACAGTTTTTTGTTGTCATAAAAAGATATCATTAGAAACATCAAGAAATAAAACTTAGATATTTACATTTGCTGTGATTTTACATCTGATTTCTGTATAGTATGATATGCGTGTGTAACACCTTGTCACACAGTTGTTGTTGTTATGTACTTGTGCATATCATAGTGATATTTTATCCAAAAGTAAAGACTACAATAAGCATGTGATGCACACTTGCTTACATTTCAAGTGTGCGCATCACTGAGGAACAAAACAACTCTTGTAACAAAAAAATGTAGAAATGGGTTATTTCTTTACAGTGACATGCTTCAGGTAATGCCAGTTTTAGATGTGTGCATATCACAACAAGCTCTACTTTTGCATGAACTAAATGTTAACAATATATTTACTGTGTGTGTCACAGAGGGTTAAATCTTTGCACTTGACTGCTCACTGGCTTATAAGTGTAGCTTACGAATCACTGAAAGAAACTGTATTA
Organism: Pleurodeles waltl; assembly: GCF_031143425.1. NCBI lineage: Eukaryota > Metazoa > Chordata > Amphibia > Caudata > Salamandridae > Pleurodeles > Pleurodeles waltl. Next base: position 934,699,052 of record NC_090449.1, read on the forward strand.
TGCTTAACCGTTGAAATACTCAGCTTCCATATGGAATGTACCTCATAAAACCTAAAGTTATATCATAAGCATCTCCTAAACAGCATAGTTTCACATGTGACGTGCACTTTAAATATATACCGTGTGAATTGCTGAAGATAAATCTTAACCCGTTGGGTGCCCTGGACGTAACAGTGATGTGCTGGGCAGCACTCCTCGGGTGCCCAGGACGCAACCATTATGTCCTGCCCCAGGCCCATGGGGGGAGTGCTAGTGCTCCACCCATGAACCAGAGGTAAAGGATGGAAGGGGAATCGCTTCTCCTTCCACCCCGCCCCCTACCAACCACCCCAGCGAAGTCTGATGACATCAGTGTGCGATCGCGCGCTGACCTCATCAGAGCTCGCCTCATGCTTCCAGCATGACAGAAGAGAAACAGATTAGTTTCTCCTTGGTACGGGGGCAGGGGAGGTCAGACAGACATGATAAGGAAAGGAAAGGCTTTTCCTTTCCTTTTCATGTCTCCCTGAGCAGTCCTGCAGTCCGAATGCATAGCAATCGGGCTGCAGGAATGCCACTAGACACCAGGGACGTTTGTTTTTTTTGTTTTCAGAAATACAAATTTTTATTAGGCCTCTTCTGCCCCTCCTGGGGGCAGATTGGCCTATATTAATTAGGCCGATCTGCCCTCGGGAGGCAAAAACCACTAGACACCAGGGATTTTTTTTACATTTAGAAGGGGAGTGACCCCATAGGCAAGAGTCACTCCACGGGGCAATTTTTTTATTAGGCCTTTCCTCCCACCTTGGGGGCAGATCGGCCTATATTAATTAGGCTGATGTGCTCCCGGGGGCAGAAGCCACTAGACACCAGAGATAATTATTGTTTTTATTTTTTACACGTGGGGAGCAACCCCTTAGGCAATGGTCGCTCCCCTGGGGGGCGGATTTATTTTAGGCCATTTTTGCCCCCTTGGGGGCAGAGTGACTTATTTTAATTAGGCCAATCTGACCCTGGGGGGGCAGAAACCCGTAGCCAATTTTACGCAATGGGAGCGACTCCTTAGGCAAGGGTCGCTTCCCTGGGGGGGCAAATTTATTTAACCCATTTCTGCCCCCTCCCCTTGGGGCAAATTGGCCTATTTTTGTAAGGCTCATCTGCCCCCAAAGGGGGCTGAAAGCCCACCAGAGACCAGGGAAGATTTATTTTCCTAAAACAGAGGGTGGGGTATGGCCATACCCCCACCCCAAATAAATGGGAACAATGTTGTTCTGCCTACCGGTGGGCAGATGGGGCAATTACCCCTGATCCACCCCTGGGGGGGGGGGCAGAAAGCCTACTAGATGCCAGAGTATTAAAAAAAAATAGTGGGGTGGAGGCTTCTCACCAGTATGGGCATGGGTATGCCCCCACCCCAAATGAAGGGAGTAACAGTCTTTCAGCTCTCCCCCAACACACTAAAACATCTCATCCCATGGCAAGCTATAGAAATTTTGATTATTTTTGGTTTTGGTTTTACATTAGGGCCATGAGAGCTTGTCTAACTCAGAAAATCGTCCCACTTGGAATGGTGAGGCTTGCACTTTTTGGACTTTGGGAAGCTGCCATGTAGACAAATCTATGAGACCTAGACACATCTGAAAACTAAACATCTGGGTGAGTCCAGGGTGGTGAGTTTCACATGCTCCCGCACCATTTTCTTACCCACAATGCCATGCAAACCTCCAACTTTGCTTGAAATCACTCATTTTTCCCATGTTTTGGTGATGGAACCTTCCGGAATCTGAAGGAATCCACAAAATTCCTACCACCCAGCATTGTTGCATCTATATCAATAGAAACTCTGCCCCACTTGTCAGCCTAAATTTATTTTTTCCAAACTTCCCTTTTGGACCTGCTTTGGTTCCCCCTCATTTTTTAGATGTTTTTGGCTCTTCCCTGCCATAGGCACTTGGCCCACCTACACAAGTGAGGTATAATTTTTACCAGGAGACTGAGGGGAACATTGGGTGGGAGGAAATATGTGCTGGTGTGGTGATCCCACACAGAAATGTGGGGAAAATGTGATTTTTGTAGCTAAATTTGAGGTTTGCTGAGGATTCTGGGTAAGAAAACACTGGGGGATCCATGCAAGTCATACCTCCCTGGAGTCCCTCTGGTGTCTAGTTTTCAGAAATGTTTGGGTTTGGTAGGTTTACCTATATGATTGCTGAGCCCAGGACCAAAAATGAAGGTGCCCCCGCTAAAACAGGTAGTTTTGTATTTTATAATTTTGATGTGTCCATGTAGTGATTTGGGGCATTTCCTGTTGTGGGCACTAGGCCTATCAACACAAGTGAGGTACCATTTTTATTGGGAGACCTGGGGGAATGCCTGGTACAAGGAAGTTTGTGGCTCCCCTCAGATTCCAGAACTTTGCAGCACCGAAATGTGAGGAAAAGGTGTTTTTTTTGCCAAATTTTGAGGTTTGCTAAGGATTCAGGGTAACAAAACCTGGTGAGAGCATCACAAGTTACCCCATGCTGGGTTTCCATAGGTGTCTAGTTTTCAGAAATGTCCAGGTTTGCTAGGTTTTCCTAGGTGCGGATGACCTAGAGGCCACAATTCACAGCTAGGCACTTTGCAGAAAACAGGTCAGATTTCTTTGAGAAAATGTGATGTGTCCATGTTGTGTTTTGGGGCATTTCCTGTCACGGGCACTAGGCCTACCAACACAAGTGAGGTACCATTTTTATTGGGAGGCTTGGGGGATGCTGGGTGGAGGGAAATTTGTGGCTCATCTCAGATTCCAGAACTTTCTATCACCAAAATTTGAGGAAAATTGTTTTTTGACAAAGTTTGAGGTTTTCAAAGGATTGTGGGTAACAGAACCTGGTGAGAGCCCAACAAAGTCACCACATTCCGAATTCCCCTAGGTGTCTAGTTTTCAAAAATACATAGGTTTGCTAGGTTTCCCTAGGTGCCGGCTGAGCTAGAGGCTAAAATCCACAGCTAGGCACTTTCCAAAAAACACGTCAGATTTCAATGTAAAAATTTGATATGTCCACGGTGCCTTTCCTGTCGCAGGCATTAGGCTTACCCAGGCAAGTGAGGTACCATTTTTATCTGGAAACTTGGGGGAACACAGAATAGAAGAACAAGTGTTATTGCCCCTTGTCTTTCTCTACATTTTCCTTCCAAATGTAGGACACCCCTGTAAAATAGACGTCTATTTGAGAAATGCCCTGTAATTCACATGCTAGTATGGGGACTCTGGAATTCAGAGTTGTGCAAATATCTACTGTTTCTTAACACCTTATCTTGTGCCCATTTTGGAAATACAAAGCTTTCCTTCATACCTATTTTTCACTCTTTATATTTCACCAAATGAATTGCTGCATACCAAGTATACAATGAAAACCCATTGCAAGGTGGAACTCCTTTATTGGCTCTGGGTACCTAGGGTTCTTGATGAACCTACAGGCCCAATACAACCCCAGCAACCAGAAGAGTCCAGCTGACGTAACAGTATATTGCTTTAAAAAAACTGCCATAGCTCAAAAAAGTTATAGAAGAAAACATGGACAGAAATGGCTCTTTTTTCACCTCAATTTCAATCTGTTTTTATTTTAGCTGGTACTTTCTGCAGGAATACCTTGAAGGATCTATACAAATGACCCCTTGCTGAATTCAGAATTTTGTCTACTTTTCAGAAATGTTTAGCTGTCTGGGATCCAGCATTGGCTTCACACCCATTTCTGGCACTAACTTGAAGGAGGCTGAAAGCAGCTCATGATTGAAAAATAAAAACATAACTTGATGTTAAACGGTATGTTCTAGTAAATCAGTGGACTGCTGAGCAGTTAAGCTAATAATGTAATAGGTTCGGTTGGGGTGGTTTAGGTCCGCTCGTTGTCACAAATATGTTGAAATCACTTACTCGAAGGCTTTGCATCAACGTAAAATGTTACTTTATTCGTAGATGAAACCAGCCCGGGCCGCCGCAACGACTCCACTTTCCCTCAGGTTTCCTTGACAGAGAGAGGCAGTTTAACCATCTTTAGCGTCTTGTTGCTATGCAATCCAACATTCCATTTGGAATGTCGTGAGCTATTCACGGGGCCAACACAGCGTCACAGGGGGAAACAAGTCCCAAGAGACTACAGCCTCCTTCCCTTAACTGCTGGTATAGCTTAGCGCTTTATAAATTCCCTCATTCATTCATTAACTTCCAGAAATCCTTCGCCCTGTCAACAAAGGTGACTACTATGAGTGTTATCTTTTGACTCAGTTGCAGAGTGAAACGAGTTAACAAATTCATAGTTTTTATAGTACTCTTAACCAATAAACGAAGGGATGAACGTACATATGAGCTTTAAAAAGGATATTGTGTAGAAATTATGAATATGTAACCAGAGTATTTTTGACAGCGCGTCCTTGAAATACTCTTTCTAATTTCCTTTGCGAGTCCATCCTCTTTAGTGTACTCAGCCCTTGTGCAAATGTTGTCAAACATACCTTAGCAACTGTAGAATAGTCCAGGTAGCCACGTATAAAACGACAACTTAATTAACAGAAACAAGTGTCTACAAGGCCAGATAACCTGCACACAAATATTGCGCAGTTCTGTTTTCAGCAAGTACTGTAAGCAGTGCTTGACGGCTGAATGTTCACCTCTTACTGAGGCCTGTTCAGCATCCTGTTTATTTGGCATTGTTGGCCAATTGACGATTTCGATTCAGAGCACTGTTTTTTCCTTACAAGAAACTTATTTTGACCACTTTTTTTTTCAATTTATTTGTTGAACCTCAAAATCCACCATCATACACTGCTTAATCTGTAAATAAAAACGTGCCAGATCCCAAAGCTCTCCTGTGGAACACGCGGCTGCTGCAATTAAATGTGTGAGCACAGAGTACTGAGAGGGCGTAATCCTAAAGCCATCTCAGGCCTCTTTAATCCATTAACAGCCACTCCCTGCCCCTGTAGCTCCCTCTTGCAGCTTTCTGATTTCTCAATTTGTGACGCTGTTCCATCCTTCTCTTCCTCTTTTCCACATGTATTTTGCTCGCAGCAAATGCCTGATGTTAAAAAATAAGTGCCGGCCCCCAAAATTAAGTGGGGGTGCCCCCTCAGGCAACCACCGGCTCTAATTGAGCACTCTGAAAACAGAGAGAGCGTATTGATTGCACTTACCCTAAATACTTTGTCACCTATTTATTTAGTTCGAATTCAGGGCTTGCAAGCCATACAGCAACAGCAGAGTTTAGGGACCTAATATGTTCGTGATTGTGAGCTTTTCTTAGATACCTGTAAAACCGTCCTGTGAAAGACTATAAAGCAGTGCTCAATTTGTGCTTATTGTTTCCGGTGCGGAGCACCGCCACTTATTTTTGAGGGCTGGCGCTTAGTTTTCTGTCTCAATCATTTACTGCGAGCAAAAGACACGTGGGAAAGACAGAGGAAGAGACAAAGGAAAAAGCATCAGAAAGGGGAAAAGCAGGAAGCTGCAAGAGTGAGCTGAAGGGCAGGGAGTGGCTATAAATGGACTGAAGAGGCCCGAGGTGGCTTCAGGGTTACCTGCCTCAGTATTATGTGCTGGCACTTTTGATTGCAGCAGCCGTGTGTTTAAGAGGAGAGCTTGGAACACTGGCACCTTTTTATTTACAAATTAAGCACTGCTATAAAGGCGCCTTAAACTGAGCTCTTCTCCTCACCGGAGGCGGCGAATACGTTTTCTTTTGCTTGAGCAAGAGTCTGCCTGCAGCTTTTTGAATGTATTGGGCAAATTCCTTGTCTGACATGCCTAAAAAGCATTTTCCATTGTCTAGGTTGGAAAGAATAAAGGCGTTAATAATGAGCACCCTTTGAGAAAATTTAGTAGAAAATCCAGCAGATGTTTCTCAGATGATAAAAACAAGATTTAGTAACCTGGGTTATGTAGGTATTTAAAGAAAATCAGGATCAGGTTAGACGTCTAGATTCCAGACTTTCAATGTTTCTGAGGTAGGGCTCAAACGAACTAAGCCACAGGGATGAATCCCCTGTATTCAATTTATTACAGACCACTAATATTTCAGTCTTGGAGGGTTCTAATATTAAGAACCTGTTAGCAATTAAGTTTGCTCTTATTAAAGATCGTGTAATAATTCTTAACAATCTATTTAGGTAACAGCTGGGTAAAATAAGGAATCATATTACATTTGAGAAGGAAGGAAGCCAATGAACTGACATATAGATAAAAAAGTAAAGGTACTTGGTAGTCCTTAAAGTTGATTTAAAGCTTACCAAATAAACTGCTTGCCTTCTAGCTGACAAAAAGGAGACAATCCAATCAGGAGCTTTTACTTTTATGTTTAAACTGTTCAGACGACTCGTGAGTAGAGTATGATCAACAGTATCAAAAGCTGCACCGAGATCTAGTAAAATCATTGTAGCTATTTCACCACAGCCTCTACCATTTTTAGGTCACCCATGCTAGTGGCCAGGAAGCATCTTAGTCATAGTTTGCTGGTTATGCCTCAAAATATCACACGAGACATTGCTTTCCTGAACAAGCATATGATTGTTTTAAACTTCAGCACCACTTTGTGTTCACGTCTTAGTGTATGTATGAATAAATATGTATCTGGCGAACTAGAGACTACTTTTCATCAACTTCATACACAATGCCACGTACCAAGTGATGTGTTATTTAGAGATACTGTAACAACATGAATGGGCCTGCCAACTTGAAATAAAGGTATTGCTGATAAGGATTTGACATTTCTGAGACTGGTTGTTCATGTAAAAATAATAATAATACCAACAATATAAATAATATGTCTTTAAAGAATAGTGCATTTAGAAGAGAGAAAGTACTGAAACTGTACAATATGCTGCACTGTGTAAGATAGTGAAAAGCACTCGGTCAGGATTTATGGCAGAGCCAAATTGAGAAAGAGTCAATTGCTATTTTTGTGGGACGCTAACACCCACATTCTTATCTAACCTGGCAATACACTGGCGGCTTTGCATCATTCGCTTGTGCCATACCTGAGCAGATAATGTACCAGGGACGGGTCCTCCGTCAGGGCGGAGGAGCGTTGCCCCTCCCCCAGCAGTGGCAGCCGCAAAACCTTTACAAGGAAATTATAACATACAGTATTTGTTATCAGTTCCTTGTAAAGGGGTGTGGTCACAGGGGTGACGTGCTCTGAGGGGGAATGATGGGGGAGTGCTCAGCCTCAGGATTGGCCGCAGGGCAGGCTTGAAGCCTGTGTCTGCAGCCAGCAGGGAAGAGGAGCGCAGCATGGGACCGTGCCAAAAAGGTAAGAATTTTTTTTGAACTTCATTTTATTAAATTTTAGGTGTCCCCCCGCGTGCCGGACCCTCCACGCTCCTTTCGAGCGAAGCGGGCTGCAACTGTAATGTACGTGAGCATTTTGTATTGAAAACTGCATCTTTTCTGCGAGATGTACTTTTCTACCGCTTTGGGGGACGGCACAGATATAGGTTGTTTTATCCGACTGAGGTGCATGGGAGAGTGCACTGCGCAAGCTGCAGCTCTGTAAGTTGCCTCGTCTCGCATGCCACTGAATAAAGTGTTGGATAGGGTCAGCATTTAGATCCAGACAGAACCTCTCTGTGTTTATATATTTGAATGATATCTTTAATTTTTTTGGATAAATATGATCATGCTAGGACTAAAACTCTTGCCTGTAAATGCTTTGTTTAGAGGCAAGCCTCAATTCCAACTCAGCCAATCTACAGATTGTTAAAATGCCTATTTTTCAGTACTATCCTTGTTCATTAAATTGAAACCGTTGATTACATTACTGACTTAAAGAAAACATTTTCAAGCACTTATGAAGTATTTTCCTTTCCACAAATACTATTGCACATAATCATTGTACATGGAATCACCACCTCAATGTTGCAAGTAGCACATCAGGGACTGTATTATGCATAGAGAGCACTTTCCCTGTTTGTGCCACAGCGCACCAGTTGGAGGGCACAAACAGGAACAGTGAGCAAAATTACAAATAATGTTCTGCCCCCAGGGCAGCTGCAAAGTTGTGCTGCCCTCTGGGAGGTGCAGTCAAGTGAAATACAGTCTGGTTGCTTCAAAGCTTCTCTCTGTTTCTCTGTGAAGATAGCATGCTGCCTGTATTTTAAAGAAGGGAGGGGGATCCCCTTGCAGCTGGTTGCAGAGAGTGATCGCACCTGCCTGCAGGGGAATGTCTTGGGGTCCATGGGTTCACCTTTCTCTCCTCCTGAGGGCTGCCTTAAGGAGGCACACTAAAAGAGCTCCACCTTTTTGAGGAGCTTTTTCAGTGTGTCTCCTATTGGCATGTTTGCCTCTGCGCCTCTGTCTCCAAAACAATGTAGAGGGCTAGTTAGTAGGTAATTTGCATGGGACCATGTTCCCATACAAATGAGGGAATGCCTTCTCATGATAGCGCTGGTGCTGCATGTGCGCTAGTACTATCCGTATTATAAAAGGAAACGCACAAGCATCAGTAGCCCCTTCTGTAATACCATTGTGCCCCAGGCGTTGCACAGTGTGGACGCACATGTCCGTTGAGCCTCTTGGCCACAATGTATAATATGGCCCCAGGAACATAAACACCTTCCCTACTAATTCCAGAAATAGATGGGAAAAAGAAAAAGTGCAAATAAACTGCATTGTAAAGGTGTGTGATTTCTCTACACATTTTCCTCCACTTCCCCCCTAAGGCCAAATTATGAGTTGCGTGGTACAGGGGAGATTTTACTGCATATTAAAATCACACACAGTTTTATCATTTCCACGTAGAGATCTCCAGTCCAACTGCAGAGTCTGCCTATGGTAAAGTATAGAGAAAAGGTAGAAGGAAAAGTTTACTAAATATATACACACACTCTAGGTTAGAGGGACATTATAGTTAGGAAATACAGTTTAGAAAGCCATGGAAATTCACTTAAAAAAGGGACATTATAGCTAGGATCACATTTTAAATATCCGAAACCATAGAAATTCAACTGTTATTGTTAGAGTTATTTCAAATAACTGTAACTCGTGCCCTCAGGTAACTATAACTTGTGTACTCGTCATGCACAGTTATTTCATCAACAATTTTGCTGCAAAAGTTACATTGATATCATCAATGAAGTTACCAAAGATGTCATGAGTGTTGTAATATGTGGGGTAATTATCAGTGCACGGTGAGGGCGTGAGTTACAGTTATCTTAGGGCATGAGTTATAGTTACTTGACATAACTTGTATCCATAATGGCTGAATTTGCCTTTTTAAGAGAATTTCTATTTTTTTTTAATTCTTTTCCCTATCTATGACGTCCCTGTAACCTTTGTTTTTTTTCCAGCGAATTTCTCAGTTTTTTTTATACATAGTAATTTTCATTACTGTACATTAATCCAACCTCTGCTGTAAAACAGCCTTTGACTGTGCATGGTGGTGGTTAGCCAGAGGTCCTGGCCTGCAGCCAGGCCCTACGGCCAACCTCCTTTAGTCACCCAACCCCATACCACGCACAGCCTTTCTTCTTTGAAAAATGGGGGAACATGTTGCATATCACATATATATATCGGACAGTTCCAAAAGAGTGGGACTTCCAGGCAATTTCAAATACTTGTATTTTTAAAAAGGGATACCATGGTATCTGTTCTCAGCAGCAGATGACAAGAAGGAACGGAATCATCACAGTCACTGTATGAGATATTGTGATAAAAAAGCAAGGATGCAAATACCTCCCTTAAGGCTTACAGACAACTTTTCAAGGTCAAAATGCTGAGAAGAAAACACTTGTGCTGCTTTGACCTTGAGCAGGAAACTTGAGAGATTATTAGTTTACATATGTGGTGATTCAACTTGGGTGCCTGCTTGGTTAATATCTGTAAATGCTTCCTGTTGAGGTTTAATTTCTGTGGAATGAGCATTGTGCGAGAATGAATCCTGTCCTGCATATTTATCCAAGAAGAAGACAGCATTTTGTTCTGAATGTCTGCCCAGCTGGAGTACTTTCTACTTGCTAATTAGTAAGTGCTACCTCATTGGGTAGATGTATAGTGTATCTCCTACACTACAGCTGGGTAAAGGAAGCAAGGGTAATGTCTCCAGTGACGTTGTGTGTTTTGAACTTTGCTATTGTATTTATTCCTAGACTGTCTTCACAGATAACTTTACAGGGTGGAACTGCAGAGAAAACACACTTGGATGATTTGTACTTTACAAAAGTGAGTGCTTCTTTGTTTGGTGGTGATGTCTTTGATCTAGACATAAGGACCGTGAGGGGAGCCTCAAGGCCCTGCGGTCCCAGTTGACTCCCTGCCTAAGGCTGACAGGTCTAACACATGTCCCTTCCAGCTGAAAGTTGGAAGAACCACCCAACCCCTTAGGAGTTCTCTTCACAAAGGCAGAAAAACTTGGACAGACCACTGTTAGAAATGGGGTTTCTGGTTGGCTAGGGTACGCACCTCAGCCAGGCAGAACTTACCCACTCTAGTCAGGGCAAGGGAGTTACACGTCCAAGATAACCCCTGCTCTCCCCCTTGGTAGCTTGGCACGAGCAGTCAGGCTTAACCTGGAGGCAATGTGTAAAGCGTTTGCACAACACACACACACATGTGACGCAATATCCCCACCACAAAGGAAACACAACACCATATTAAATGAAAATATACTGTATTGTACACAACGCAATTATCAGACCAAACATCACATATCAGTACTATCCTGCTACCTTAGCAGTTGTCATGACGTTACACATTAGTTACTCTGCAAATTAGCAGTAGTCACACATAACACACAGGTTACTCAGTATTCTGCAACATAAGCAGTAGTCGGGAAACACGTTATCACATTAGAACACTTGTCATAAGAATATCATAAAAAGCCCATAATAGGAACATTAGAAAAAAATATGGCAAGTTAGGGAAACATATTAGCAAGTCATGCCCATAAAAGGAACATTTGCATAGGCCTATGAAACACCAACAAAAACAGGTAGGCAACATATAAATCAGACGAAGTCTCTGGTAAGAACTTATGTTCTATATATTGTTCCTTTAACAGTACCTGGCTTGATGAAGGCACCTCCAGTGCCTAGAAGATGAACAATAGGGCCCCGGCGCTCCTATGCGCAAAATGGGGGCCTCTGACATCCTTTGGAGGAGAAGAGGGCGGCACGCACCTCCTCTAGACCATTGACGGGCCCCTCCGGGGACCGTGATTACTGGGGCCATCCAGGAAGCGCTTTTCAAAGCGCTAAGGCCATACTTATAGCCCGGGTTGCGGCAGTGATTCCAGCATGAAATAGGTGCCTCGAAGTGCCTGAGGGCACAGAAGAGCGCTCTCTCAGCTCAAAGGGGATGTCAAGGCAGCACTCCTCGTGCAGGGAAAAGTTACAGGGGTCAGGGGCCACAGCACCCTGCCCCTGGGAACAATGAAGCAGGAAGGAACACAAGGCTGGTGGGTCCAGCTACAGGCCAGCACAAGGGGTGCAGATGATGGCAGTTCCTCCTAGTGACCAGGCAGGTCACAGGTTAGCACAGCAGCAACAGTCCAAGGCGGTTTCCTGGTGAGTCCATTCAGCGGCATCTTGTGTTCAGGTTCAATTTCCAAGAGTGTCCAAATTGTGGGGAAAATTCCCCTGTACTTATAGTCAGTTCTTACAGTGTTTTACAATGGTAGGGAGAGGAGGTTCCAGCCAATTACAACTGGTTCTGGGAGTGCCACCTCTCTCCTTTCAGCACAGGCTCCAAACATCAGTGGGGGGTTAACGACCCTATTGTGTGAGGCCAGGGCACAGTCTTTACAAATGCAGGTGTGCCCCGCCTCTCCCTTCTCTCAGCCCAGGAAGACTATTCAGTATGCAGATGCACCTCTGTGACACCTCCACCCTCCCTGTGTACAGGCTGTCTGAAAAGTATGCACAAAGCCCCAACTGTCACTCTGCCCAGACGTGGATTGGAGTCAAGCTGCAAAACACCAGAGTCATAAGCACAGATAAATGCACACTTTCTAGAAGTGGCATTTCTGTGAAATTAATAATAAAAAATACACCCACACCAGTAAGCAGCATTTATTATCACCATCACAACCATACCAAACACACCTACGCTACCCCTCATAAATCAGACAATACCCCTTACACATAAGGCAGGGCATTTCTAATGCAATCCTATGAGAAGGCAGCACTCACAGCAGTGAGACACCAAGTTAGGCTGTTTGTCACTACTAGGACAGGCCATGCAATATGCACATGTCCTGCCTTTCTACATACATGGCACCCTGCCCATAGGACTAGCTACGGCGTACCTTAGGGGTGACTTACATGTAGTAAAAGGGGAGTTCTGGGCCTGGCAAGTAAATTTAGATGCCAGGTCCCTGTGGCAGAAAACTTCGCACACAGGCCCTGCGCTAGCTGGCCTGAGACAGGTTTGAAAATCTACTTCAGTGGGTGGCGCAAGCAGCGCTGCAGGCCCACTAGTAGTATTTATTTTACAGGCCCTGGGTATAGAGATACCACTGTACAAGGGACTTATAGGTAAATTAAATATGCCAATTAGGTGTAAGGCAATCATACCAACTTTAGATGGGAGAGCACCTGCACTTTAGCACTGGTCAGCAAAGATAAAGTGCTCAGAGTCCTAGAGCCCACAGCGAGAGGTCAGTAAAACCAGGAGGAAGGAGGCAAAAAGACTGGGGATGACCCTGCGTAAGGCAAAAAGACCAACAACCTCCAACCCTGGTATGGTCTGACCCAGGACGGTGTTCCTATGTAAAAGCCCTGTCCATGTAGGGAGATGGGCCACCAGAACAATTTTGGCTTCTCACCCTTTATTTACATTAGCCACCTGAGGGGCCTGTAGTCTGCTTGAACTCGAAAATAAGTCCCTCAAACATGTATGGTCTCAGCTTCTTCAGTGCATAAACCACAGCAAAGGCATTTCTTTTAATAGCACTTCATCTTTTTCCCTGGGAAATAGCTTCCTATAGATAAATACTACAAAGTGGTCTAGTGCCCCCCCCCCCATTTAGCTGTGATAGGACTGTCCCTATACCATGTTCCACTGCATCTGTTTGAGCAAAAAACTCCTGAAGCAGGGCAATCTGCCAGTACACTGAAGTCATGTCAAGGGGGCTCAGGTACTTGGCAACCCTTAACCTATCCATGAGCTCATCAGCTCGGGGGATGGGATGTGCATGAGTCTTAGTGACTGAGTTGAGCTCACTGTTGTCAACAAAGAAAATGAGTGGTGTGCTGGTGCCTGATGGGGATGCCTTTGATACCAGCACCACTGGGCTGGACCACGGACTACTGGAGGCTCATTGACCCCCAACTCCAGCATCTTAGAGACGTCTGCTTTGATGCTGGCCCTCGCATTGTCAGACAGCCTGTACATTTTAATTTTGACAAGCAGGCTGTCCCCAGTGTCTATATCATGGAATCACAAGTCTGCAGGCCCAAGATTGGGAAAAAAATAGGGAGGCAAATTGCTCCAGTAACTAGCAACAGTCGCTCTACTGCTCTACGGTCAGGACAGGCGAGAGGTTCACATCATCCACTGATCCATCCTGCTCATAGTGGCGCTTGAGGAGATGGAGATAGAGTAGCCTTAAGGGATTCCCTGGGGTCTTGAGATTCACAATCTAGCTGGACTCCCCATTCCTCTCTATTACCTCATAGGTCCCAGGCTGGAATTCTACCATGGTAGCCGCTTGGTCAACCCATTGCTTCATTATCTCCTGGCTAGACTTCAAGTTCGCAGACACCTTCTTCCAGCCTTCTTTCAGAACCTGGTCATTTTTTTCTAAGGGCTCCAGACCTTCTTGACTCATTTCCTGGACCACAATAAACCGGATGGACACACAGGTCCTATCAGGCAGCGCTATCATTTCCAGACCTGAACTCCACTTCTTTCCAGGCAGTGTGCTCCTGTTCATTCTTTAAGAGACAATCCACGGGCATAGCAGGGCTCACTGAAAGTTTCAGAAGACCTGAGAGCCCCAGCATTCAAAAAGAACCAGAGCCACAGGGTAGTAGCTCTCCTGGTTGTCTGCTAACACAATTTGGTGGAATATAATTAGTGAAATCTGCTCTGAAAACACCAGATAACACCTAAGAGTAGTGATACTGGCTCCTGTGTCCGGCTGAACCGCCACATTCTGACCACTGATGGACACCCACTGCCTATACTTTGACGTATTGGAAGGCATGGGGTCTTTGGACACCATCTCCATATCACCCAAGGACACTAGGGTAACTTCCCTAGTTTTCCCCCACAATAACTGAGGCCATCCCTCCACAAGTGCTTCACTGGCCATCCCCTGTAACTGCCCACCCATAGGGGGTAGTGCCCTCTTGGAGAACTTGGCATCTCCCTTGACATGCCCGTTTTGGTAGAACTCATAGCACATAGGGACAAACTTTCTAGTTTTCTGATCGATGAAGTCTTTCTTTTGGTACCCAGACAGATTGGGATGTTTACCCCTGTGTACTGTAATAGAGCTACTGAGCATGTGATTTCTCAGAATGAGGTTGTACAGCCCAGTGAAATCATCCACTTTGCTTCACCTCACCCAGCCCTTCAATTCCTTGCTGGCATAATCTAGGAAGTCCACTCAGGATTAGTTTGGGAGCTCGTGGATGTTTCTGAATCTCTTCAAGTACTTCTCATGGGTCCGCTCAAACTTGGCAACAAGGATTGTCTTCATGGGAGCATACATGGTCTAATTCTCTGCCAGGAATGTGTCCATTCACACTGTGGGCATGTATTTCCACATACTACCCCCTTCGCCAGTATTCCTCCGTGACCTTGTGTCCCCTGAGTGCAATTTCATAAGCAGCAAGCCACTTGACTTTATCGTCTCCCATGACATAGTTAGGCACCAGCTCCAGGGCATGCAGACTCTCACCTCTCCAGCAGACACTATTGGTACGCTGCCACCATTACTGTTGGGTCCAAATGAAGGCTGCCTTGCCTTTAGCTCCAGCTCCCTCATGTTGTTTGTGCTCCTTCAATAGTCTTTTTTCAGCTAAGGCCCTCCCAGCCTCAGCCTCCTCCAGTGTTAACTTGGCCAGCTCCAGCTCAAGCTTCCTTTCCCCTCTCCTGTCTTCCAACTCAACTTGTGACATACCCCTGGGGAAAACACTGCTCCCATGGCCATCTTTGGCATCCTGGTTATTCTACGGGTGCAGTTGAGCTTTCCCTGTAGGCTATGGACCCTCTCCTGGTCCTGTTCCTCATCCTCATTTTAGTCCAAGTCCTCCTCATTATCTTCACCATCATCCTCTCCTGAGGCAGATTACCACCTCTGCACCTGCCAAAAGGTTCCGAGGGCTACCTAGAGATCCAGTTAAGTACCCCTCTTATCTGCTTTCAGTCCCCTCTGTTTGAAGATTTTCAGCAGCTCAGGCATGCTGAGGTCATCAAAGTTGCACAGCTCCATCTCCATTGTGATAAAAAAAAGATGGGGTACTTAAATTTAGAAAAGGTGGAAAACAGCCAATGGAAAAGTAAGGAAGAATTTAAAAAGTGGTCACTCTGATGCCATATTATTTTTCTGGGAATTTTGTGTAAGACAAATCACTGTATGGTAGTGCACGAACAGAAGTCCTGATCCACACTACTGAACACCAATTTGAGAAATCGGGTTGTTGGTTGACTGTGGTATGAGTTGCGGTCAAGCAATCCCTTGCAGGGTGAAGCACAAAATGTTACTAAACTAGATTGTGCTTCATCCTAGGTAGCTTGGCACTAAAAGCAGTCATGCTTAACTTATCGACAATGTGTAAATTATGTATGCAGCACACAAACAGTAAAAAAGTGAAAACACAATATAAGAAAAATGTCAAACCAACTAAGAAAAATAAAGTTAATTTTACTAAATTATTTGACATGAAAAAGACAAAAATCCAATCAGTAGAACCGGAGTTATAGATTTTTATAGTTTTCACTAAAAACTAGCATCTAAATGTTCAAAGCCACCTGTGGACATCTATCTGGGCTAGACCGGATCAAAGTCGCTCAACCACAAAGGAGCACTCTTCAGAGACAAGAAGTGGAGTGGGCCCAATCAGCATTCACCTTCAGACATAAACGAAATTCTGAGAAAAAGTGTCTGAGAAGGTAAAGCTGCAGGAAGTGGCCAAGAAGAGAGTGTCTTTGTCTGATAGCCTTCTGAAGCCTCCAATATTTCTACATTCTGATTTAGGGCCTGATTACGATCTTGGTGGATGGAATCCTCTGTCACAAACATAGGGCCTCATTACGACCCTGGCGGGCGGCGGAGGCCGCCCGCCAGGATGCCGCCCTCCATAATACCGCTCCGTGGTCAGAAGACCGCGGAGGGTATTATGAGTTTTTCCCTGGGCTGGCGGGCGGTCTCCAAAAGACCGCCCGCCAGCCCAGGGAAAAACTCCCTTCCCACGAGGATGCCGGCTCGTAATCGAGCCGGCGGAGTGGGAAGGTGCGACGGGTGCTACTGCACCCGTCGCGTATTTCACTGTCTGCTACGCAGACAGTGAAATACTAGCGGGGCCCTCTTACCTGGGCCCCTGCAGTGCCCATGCCATTGGCATGGGCACTGCTGGGGCCCCCAGGGGCCCCACGACAATCCTTACCGCCATCCTGTTCCTGGCGGGCGAGCCGCCAGGAACAGGATGGCGGTAAGGATTGTCAGAATCCCCTCGGCGGCGCAGCGAGCTGCGCCGCCTTGGAGGATTCTTAGGGGCAGTGGAAAACCGGCGGGAGACCGGCGGTTTTCCCTTTCTGACTGCGGCCAAAGCGCCGCGGTCAGAATGCCCAAGGGAGCACCGCCGGCCTGTCGGCGGTGCTCCCGCCCCCGTTGGCCCTGGCGGTTCTCTACCGCCAGGGTCATAATGAGGCCCATAATGTGTTACAAGTGCCATAGGATATAATGGAATTCTAATTTGGCAGATGGGATATCCATCACATTTGTGACAGAAAAACCCTGTCTGTCAAGATCGTAATCAGGCCCTTAAACCCTGAAATGGAAGCAAAAAATCTCCAGTGCAAGTAAATTAAATATTCCAATTGGGTGTAAGCCAATGTAGCCATGTTCGAGGGAAGTGAGCACAAGCACTTTACCACTGTTTGCATTGGTAAAGTGTACACAGTTCGAAGATCAACAAAACTAAGTTCAGCAAAAATGGAGGAGGTTAGGCAACATTTTTGGGCGAAGCCCACTCTAAGGCTGACAGGTCTAACAATGTTAATTTTAGGCATTCACATTTTTTTAGTAAAGACTGTGGGGGTGATTACGACCCTGGCGGTAAAAACCGCCAGGGCCGTGGTCCGCGGGAGCACCGCCAACAGGCTGGCGGTGCTCCTTTGGGCATTCTGACCGCGGCGGTACAGCCGCGGCCAGAAACGGAAAGTCGGCGGTGTACCGCCGGCTTTCCGCTGCCCATGGGAATCCTCCATGGCGGCGCAGCTTGCTGCGCCGCATTGGGATTCCAACCCCCATACCGCCATCCTGTTCCTGGCGGTTTTGGCCGCCAGGAACAGGATGGCGGGATTGGGTGTCGTGGGGCCCCTGGGGGCCCCACTTAGAATTTCAGTGTCTGCTTAGCAGACACTGAAATTCGTGACGGGTGCTACTGCACCCGTCGCACCCTTTCCACTCCGCCGGCTCCATTCGGAGCCGGCATCCTCATGGAAGGGTGTTTCCCGCTGGGCTGGCGGGCGGCCTTTTGGCGGTCGCCCGCCAGCCCAGCGGGAAACCCAGAATACCGGCGGCGGTCTTTTGACCGCGCAGCGGTATTCTGGAGGCCCCAGCCAGGCCGGCGGATACCGCCGCCGGCTGGGGTCAGAATGACCCCCTGTATGTGTTAATGCAGTAGAATATTACGTCTGATTCTTCTTGCTAGGGTTTATTTTCGCTTATTTTGTCTAATCTATATAAAAAGGAATTGTAAGTTTGTATTTACATTTTACTTTTGCTTCTTTGTAATATGTTTATTTTTAAGTGTGATATATGTATATATGTTCTGTCAAAATAGTTGTGTTGATTTTAATATTTCAAGTTTGTGGTAATATTTAAATGTTATTTATTTTTAAGCAATTATCAAACACGGTTTGTTATTTTTTTAATATACATATATTCCTTTGTTTCCTATTATTAATTGCTATCTACATATTTGTATACATATATATATCATGCTAACATTACTTATCGAGAGAGCTAGTATTACTAAACTATTGTCTATTGTCTACTACTTTAGACCTTTGCCTCACTTGGACTATGACATCATGTATCCAGCAGTTCAGTATATAATATGGTGTCTCATATCTCCTGTACACGAGGGCGCTGTACTTAACTCAAGAATCTGTCTTGCAGCTTGGTGTGTTCACCCTTTTCCGTTTTTCTCATAAATAAATCTCTTTATTTTATAACAGCCGACCTGTCACACGGTTTCCAAAATAAGGTTTTAGCTTTTCTGTCGTCACCTCTTCGTTTTTTTTTCAAAGCGTGTCCACTTAATTACGCAACATTTTTTAATATTTGAACTAATACATTTCTCAAGGAATTCCTTATCTGTCCCTTATCTATCTCGCACCAAACCATAACTAACGTTGCTTTCCCAATATTTCATGATTACAATACGGAACTGAGTAACTAACTCGTCCGCCCATGGTTTCCTCTTCAAGGGCAGAAACTTCTGCCCAAAGATGCGATTTCAGCTTTCTGATGTCATGGCGTTCCACTTTCCTTCTAAGCATGCTACAATCCTTCAAAAGGTTAGTAGCAGGTCACCACATATATTTAACTATTGGTATATTACCCTTTTTTTTGTGATATTGTCAATCTGTTTCCTTCCTCCACCAGATTCGTTTTTTATGGGCGAGCGCAAAGCGCTCCGTCCTATTCTGTAATCTCTCTTTGGGCTTCAAACTACGCCCATGTCACGTCAGTCACTTACATTGGTTCGTGGGCTGCCTTTTAAAATCCACGTGCTTTCATTTGTGAAAGGCATGCACACGTCATGCCTTTTCTAGTGTTTAGCCCACCTACGCAGCACTGGTAAACTACTAAAAACATACGAGGCTCGATGTTTTCAGCCTGGTGTCCAGACTACTTTATCTGTTTATTTTCCACTCAGCGCGTTCGCGCTGCATTTTACATACTGCGATGGCGCTGCATTTTTTTTTTTACAACGCTAATAGCTCTAACTCGAGCAAATGCGAGACCTGTTGCATTGAAAATGCTTGTTTACTATTATGTCTGATTTATGCTACAAGCAGTGTTTACCATGGACTGCAATTACAAAACAGCGCTTGCTCTCAAAAACTGAAGCATTTGTCCCTTCTCTGCAGTTTTTATTATGCCAGCCCATTCACAGTGGAGCACAACAAATGTCACCCATTTTGTTTCCCATTTGTGCTGACCCCATTAACTGCCTCCTATTAGTAAATATATTGGGGCATATTTACTAGAGTTTGGTGCAGGGCTGTGCAGCAAGCTTTCTTGCTGCGCTGCCGTGGGTCAAAAGAAAAGGGCAGGAATGCACTTTGTATATATATATATATATATATATATATATATATATATATATATATATTATAACATGGCGCATTCCTGTTCTTTTCCCCTGCGCTGGTGTACAATGGGATGGTATGCGCCAATGGATGCACCGTAGTGCAAGGGTGTCTGCGTTGCAGGGGTGATTATTTTTGTGCAGGAAGGGATTGTTTTTGTGCATGAAGGGACACTTTCCTGCACAAAAACAATCACAAGGGGTGTTTTCCTCTTTCTATGTGTGCTGCAGAATGCATCACACATAGAAAAAGGAAAAACGGGGAGAAATAAAGGTATTTGTCCTTGTTGCACCTCCATTACACCTCCCCTGGGGAAGTGTAGGCTTTTGCCATTTTCACAGCTTTACCAAATCTTGTCAATATAGAAATGTGGCAAATGTCATGAGTGTTACGTGGGAACACCCACCATAACGCCCATGGCATGCCTCCCTGTTACAGGGTGAGGCAATGCAGCAGCTTGTGCTGCGTTGCCTCCGTCCATATTCACAAGGCCATGAAAAGCAACGCAGGGTGGCTTTATGTGGCCTTGTAAATATGGCCCTGCAGTGTGCTCTACTGGACATCATTAAAAGTGATGTTCCAGCAGCTCAGAGGGGCTTGTTAATAAACCCCATAGTTTGTTCCTTTTCCAATGAATATTTATAACTTACAGCACATATACCTTCATTTGTGTGGATAGACAGCAACAATAATGCTTTTATGAATGCCTTATTTTTTACTACATGTGCATCCATTTCCCTTTTTATTTTGTATTTTTCTCTGCATCTACACACATGGTTATACACACAGGTTTTGGAGTTACTACATGCTCACCTGGCCCACCACAGCGTGGACCAGGCACAGGAATTTAATTATTCCACAAAGATTGCAATCCCTTAGTTTGAACATCAATCTGACTCACATAATGTAATTAATTAAACATGTTGTTGTTACTTCGACCTTAAAAATTCACATTCCATCCCCATGGCCTTTTAAACTTCCTCCCCCACAGTCCAGTGGACCGTACTTACTTTTTTGGACAGATCTGCTCTACAGTCTGTTCAGCTGATTAGCTCCACTACTTCAGTATGCGTTACTATTTCTTTTTTAGAATAACCCGAAACAATATACGGGAGAGAGGTGATTTGCAATCCATACGGTTTAATAAAATGCTGGTCTCTTTTTACATAAATAATACAACTCCATCTAAACTTTTTAGCACAACTCTCATTAGGCAGTTATAATTCTAATAGTGAGCATTTCCCCCATCTTTAACAATACTTATTTTTCTCCACTTTTTTTCCTCTTTTATCTTATTAGTATGGGTTTATATACTTTTCTCCTTCTGTTTTCCTTTTAAATTGCTAAACCACAAATCAGTGTCACTCTCTTGTTTAAAAAAGATTCTTTTTGGGAAGAAAACACACTAAGGGCCAGATGTAGCAAGCAGTTTTGCCCATTCTGTGTCTATGAGAAAATGTGTTTGTACATATGGCCCTAAGGTCCTGATTATGACCTTGGATGAGGGGATTACTCCGTCCCAAACGTAACGGATATCCCGACTGCCATATTACAAGTTCCATTATATTGTATGGAACGTGAAACACGGCGGACGGGATAGCCTCCGCCAAGGTCGTAATCAGGCCCTAAATATATATGGTTTCCACATCGACACACTGGGGATAATTGAGACTCTCAAAATTGTTTCTTTTGGTATGTTCTTAGGGGCTGATTTACAAGCTCTGTGAGCTGCTGGTATGTCACTTTTTGTGGCATAGCTGCAGGGCATTGTGCAGGCCCATATCTACAAGGCCATGCAAAGCCACTTATGGTACCTTTTCGTGGCCTAGTAAATATGGTGTAAGGCAATGCAGCACAAGTCTCTGAATTTCCTTACAGTACATTAGGAAGGTGTTCCATGGGCATTGCGGTGGGTTTTCCCATGCAACACCCATAGGTTTTGGTGCATTCCCAGACTTACAAGAGATTGTAAACCTGGGAATGAGTCAAAATCTTATGCCTCTCCAGGGGAGGTGCAGTGAAGAGAAATATCCTTATTTCTCCTCACTTTTTTGGCAGCACACATAGAAAGAGGAAAAGCCTCCACAGATTCTTTTTGGGCAGGAAGGTGTTCATTCTTGCACAGAAACAATCCTGTCTGTGTCTCAGGTATCCTTGCATCATGGTGCAAGGGTGCCTGCATCAGCACTAGGCTGCCCATTGTGTACCAACGTAGGGGGGGAGGACAGGAATGCCCTGTATCTCGTAGATATGGCACATTTCTGCCCTTTCCCTGTGGTTGAGGGCAGCACAGCAAGGTCACTTGCAGCACTGTCCTGCGCCACAGGGCTTGCAAATAAGCCCCTTGGTGTATTACTCTTTATTTCACTAAGAAAATACTAATTATTAGAGAAATCTGAATAAGGTACTACTCTTATATATTCCCATTACCGACAAATAATGCAATGTAATGATATGTCATTCCGGCCCTTAAAGACGTCACAAGGACGAAACACATGTTGGCAAGCAAGTGTGTTTTTCTATTTCTTCCAATGTCAAGGGTAACTCCAATACAGCAACAATTTCTTAACGAAATTATAAAAATGCAAAGAACTGAAAGAACATCTGGGCCTGATTTAGACCTCAGTGGATGCGTTGGCCAGTCACAACATTGACAGATATCCCATCTACCAAAATCTAAATCCCATTGTGTCCTATGGGACTTATATTTTAGTGGATGGGATATCCATCACCGTTGTGACAGAGTAACTCATCAACAGAGTTATAAATCAGGCCCTCTGTTTGTGAACTACTACTCTGTGTAACATATTAATGTGATCACATTGCCTTTTTCTTTTTTCTTTTCATCTCTGCTCATTCTAATTGCTTATTATGCTCACATTGCCTGCCACTGTGGCAAATTAAATTGCATTAACTTCACTGTGGTAATATTAGACTTTTATCTTCATTATCAATGCCTGATGTGGTTTATACCTTGTTTTTAACTTCAAAGAAAGGACTTCATCAACTAAGGCGATTCCTGCACCATCCACAGAATGCAAGGGATATCAGTAAGGGAATCCTTACAGTTTCTTATTTTACCTTTTGTTGTGTGCACAAAAAGATGAAGATAATGAAGATAATCCTAAGGGTTACCATGGATCTCAAGGGAATTTCTATGATTCCCACAGCGCTGCTGTGCATGCACTTATGTCTGTACAATGGGGTACACTGAAAACTGCTTAGGACGTGCCTCACACAGGCACTGTTTCCACCAGGTGGTCCTGTTGGAGTGCCGATTTAAAGTAATTTGTCACATAATTCCATTTTCCCATAGGTTGATATTGATGCTATTGATTTCCATATGTATGGTTGGTGTCAGTGCCTATTGTTGTGAAGTTTTCAATTTAATGATTTATTTTAATCACACACTCTAATTTTGTAATATCTGGGTTGGATAGTTATTGAATGTGTGTTCTTCTACCAATCCTTGGTGTGGACCTTTAAGTTTTTTTACTTCATACATGTATTTTTACTTGAAGTAGTCTTATATTTAAAAATTGTTCCACTTGGTCAGGCTACCAGAAGGGGAGCCAGATAACAACCTTAAGGACAAATGTTATTTTTTTCCCCTGGGGTCCCCTGCCAGTTAGGTTGTTTTAAGGAGAATATCTTAAAATGAGGAAAGTTCAATGTAAATCCAAGACTGCTAGATCCATTACAGATGTTCATGATATCCACATAAGGAATCTGTATAATATGAATGCAAATTGAACTCACATACATATTGCTGAAAATCTGGCATGGATCCAGCCCTCCATATCTGTTGTAGTTCATATGAAGCTATTATCTTTTAGATCAACAAATGAAGGGATAGAGAGGAATAATGGTCCAGTGTATGACCTCTCCTATTGAATACTCTACACAACAAAATACACTGTTCCAAAAAAGGAAGAAGGAGGGAGAAGTCCTAATTCTAGGAGCAAGAATCCTCACACACCCGAATGGGTGTCATGCTTCATCATCGGAATTGCTCCTCATCAGACCGGCGCTGCAATGTCTGACGGGCACCCCCTGCAGGGGGCTCTTTGCCAGAGATCTTTACTCAATGATGCCAAGACCCCAAGAGTGAGCTTGGAAGGAGAGGATAGAGAAAGAGAGTTGCAATAAAGATTAAAATTGGCTCAGGACCCAAAAGCCTAGGGATAACAGTGTTATTCAACCATGGAGGGTGAAGGCCAAGATAAAAAATAATGAGGAGAGTGAAATGAGTGTAATGATCAAAACTCTCTCAACCACATTTAATGGAGAATGGAGGGTGTGTAATTACCAGACCGTCCCTGAAACAAGGGTCAACATGTTTCCTGTCTTTAATGGTCCAAATGGATCCAGCGACGCTTCTTCAGGACCAGGTGGAAATATACTTCTCCTTCTATACAACTGAAAAAACTCCTATAGACTAAGACTGTCAGTTATCAATTCTCCAGTCACTTACACTAATTGTGTGTAACTTGAACGTCCTATTCCTAACTGTCGCCCCTCCCATTTAAAGAACGTGCTTCATGGGACAGCGGGGACCCAATGGCACGCAATAGCGTGAACTTTTTGTGTTGCTCCTGAGCCAAAGCGGTACACCTACCCCTGGCCGCGCTCCCGAAGGAAACATATCAGCTATTATCTTTTATCCTCACACAGCATGCCAAATGGATTCAGTTCTCCCACTTTCCCTGACAGTGTGCATAGTCAAGCAACACCCTCTATCTTGTGCCATAGGGAAAATCCCAGAGTTTTACAGGTCATGCCAATTCAGTCTAACCCGTTAAATATGGGCATCGGCCACTGTCTGACGCCCGCACTACCCCCCGGTGCAGGTCACTACCAGTGGCCGACATTAGGGAGGGGGTTAAAAAATCCTCTGTTGCAATGCACCAGAAGATTTATTGTTATTTTTTTTTGTGTGTAGGAGACACGAAACAACTTCTGCGTCTCCCCCCCGCACCCTTGCCTGCCCCTTTGTGACGTCACATTTTTCCCCACTGAAGCAGCAGAGGAGCAGGTAAGCGTCCTCTTCCTACTTCGGTGGGGATAAAAAGGCCAAAACGGCCTCCCCAGATGCCAGGGAGGCATCAATGGAAAGGGGAGACTCTCCCTTTTCGATCAATGCCTCCTTTGCACCGTTTCCTGGCCATGGATCGCAGCACGGCTGCGATCCATGGCCAGGAAACGCCCCAGACACCAGGGATCGTCTTTGGGGGGTCAGCCCCCTTGTAAATGGGCCGCCCCCGTGGGGGCACTATTTTAAAAAAAATTATGTTTGGGTTGCTTGTGGGGGCGATTGCACCCCCCAGATAAAAAAAAAAGATAAAAAATAAAAAAATATAAAAAACAAAATGGCGGGGTTGGCCCTCCAAACACGGGCCGACCCCTGGGGGATCAAAAAAGAATCTAATTTTCTGTGGGGGGGCGAATTCCCCCAGGGAATATTGGAAAAACCCTCCATGGGGCCATTTTTTTTTATACATGTGTGCTTTGCCAAGGGAAAGCACACATGTATGAAAAAAAAGTTATGTAGAGAGTTAGTGTCTCTCTGTCTCTCTGTCTCTCTCTCTCTCTCTCTCTCTCTCCCTCTATATACATATATATATATATATATATATATGTATATATATATATGTATAAGTGTATATATATATATCTATATATATATATTTTTTTTTCTTTTATGTATTGTTTTCCGAGAGATGAGTCCTTGATCCTGTACAAAGGACGGCTGCTTTTCAGACAGAACATTGCCAGCATAAAGCTGTACATGCTGTGTGAGAGCTCTTTTGGCTATGTGTACAGCTTGAGAGTGTATACAGGGAAGGATTCTACCCTAAACCCTGTAGGTTTCCCTCCTGCGTTAGGGGTCACAGGTAAGATTGTATGGGAACTTGTCCAGCCACTTCTTCACAAAGGTTTTAACCTTTATGTGGACAATTTCTATACAGGAGTAGAGCTGTTCAGTGAGCTCTACAAAGCTGGCACTGTGGCCTGTAGTACAGTTCATTGTAACCGCAAAGGATTCACGCAGGAGCTTGTTCGCAAGAAGCTCCAGAAATCAGAGAGTACTGCATTGCGTACTAACGAACTTCTCGCAGTCAAGTTCTTGGATAGGCGTGATGTATACGTGCTCACTGCAATTCATGATGAGAGCACTTCCCCCATGACGGATTGGGGTCAGATGGCCGAAGTCCACAAGCCCATCTCTATACTTGATTACAATAAGTACATGGGCGGAGTGGACAAGAACGACCAGGTTCTTCAACCATACAATGCGTGTCGTAAAACTCGCACTTGGTACAAGAAAATGTTTACCCACCTGATTCAGATGGCAACATATAATGCATATGTTGTTTACCGTCAGACAACCACAGAAAGACTCATGACTTTTCTTGACTTCCAGTTGTCTGTAATTGAAAGCCTCACTGCTGTTACAGAAGGAGCTGCAGCCTCCACCTCAAATGTTCTGGAGGATGTGGCAAGGCTGCAGGAGCGAGACTCTGCTTATTGCATTCCTAAAACACCCAAAAAGGATCATCCATGCCGTCGCTGTAAAGTGTGCTCAAAGCATGGAAAGCGGCAGGAGAGTCGGTATTACTGTCCCCAGTGTCCATAACAACCAGGCCTCTGTATCCCTACTTGCTTTACGTTGTATCATACTAAAGCAAAGTTCTGGGAAATCGACTGAGGTTGAGCTGCCGTTGGGTAATCCTTTCAGTGGCAGTGCATGGATATCGAACGTCCATGGGCCACTGCTTCGGAGGCAAGGAGCCTCAGAATTTTACTTCATCTACTTAATCATGGACGTCCTTTTGGACTGCTTGAGAGCTAAATCCACCGTCAGAATGTGATAGGTGTTCTGTTCAATTAACATGCATGATATTCCCCCTACTGCATATACTAGTGGACATAACATATGCCACATTGTCACGGAGTACCCTTTCTTCACCAGCATGTCTACCTTACTTTCAACTGTATATATGCTCTCTCAGTTCGAGGAATCACTTTGTACAGCATACTTGGAAACCCCCCAACTTGCATCCACAAACTAGTATAGGTTCACTTGGCAATTACACAGGATTAGTCAGGACTTTGATGAGAACAGAGACATGAATGGGTAAAGAAAGCTTATTGTAGGTGTGCCTTCACAGGGATATTGCACAGGTAGAAGGCAGATAGTAAAGGTAGTACAGATGTACATCATCTATACCTATGGATTCAAACCCATGGGTGCCATCCCAACACTGAAGGAGAATGACTTGTATAGGTCAGTGTTTGACCCGCTTTTCATGTTCATCCTACATCAGAACTTAGTAGATGTTCAGTTTGCTGTATAAGTGCATTACAGTCACATCACTGCACATAATGTTGGCTGGGACATATGCTACGTTCTCATGGGCTCCCCTGTGTGCCAAACACTACCCTTTTTCATAGCCTATAACCTTCTCTTTAGGGAACATCATGAGAAATCTCCAGCATGTCTCCCTTAGTTTCAAAGGTAGATATGCTCACTCAGTTCGAGGAACCGCTTTGTACGGCATACTCGGACACCCCCAACTAGCATCCACAAACTGGAAGGAGTTGGATTTAGCACAGTGAGTGCGTTAAAGACACGTGAAAAACATGTCTTCCTGAGCCTCAGTTGGCTGTCACAGGAGTCATTAGTAAAGGTTTGTTACGCATGCATTTGGTAATGTTCAGGAAGAATGAGGCAGTTACTTGACAGGTGATAAAATGTAGTCAAACTTATTCCGTTCTGTAGCGTGGGAATGTGATGGGCCCTTGTCTTGCAGCGGTAAGTTAATGTGAGTGCAGTGATTGGTTGGATTGGGTCCGTGGCTGGTGGTATGAAAGGGTTGTTTGTTGTGCATGAATGGTGTGTGAATGGACCATAAACAGGTTGGTGCCTGGATGCAGCTTTAAGGCCCACCTTCAGAAGGCTTGGTTTCAATATTCAGATACTTTGATAAGTATTCATGCTTTGAAACCATAATTTCTGGAGGTGCTAAAACCAACCAGTGGTAGTGGTGGAATAACTTTAACAAACTAGTACCAAGGGAGTCCAAGGGTGCAGGACTTGCGTGGCTCTCACCAGTTTTCCTTCACCCAGAATCCCCTTGAAATCACAAAATGTGCTTAAAAAACACATTTGCCTTGCATTCCAATGAGCAGAAGTCCAGGGATCTGCAGGGAGCCACAAGTTTTCTACCACTAGGCATTCCATTAAGTCTCCAGCGATAAACTGCCTCACTTTAGTGAGTGAGCAAGTGACCACAACAGGGAAGTACCCAAAACGGATTGTGGAGACATTAAAGTTACCTACCACAAAACAGCCTTGTTTTTTAAGACAGTCACCTAAGTATTTGGTTCTGGGCTCGCCAGCCATATAGGGAAACCTACCAAACGCAGACATTTCTGAAAACTAGACACCCAAGGCAGCCCACGTAAGTGTGGCGTGTTTGAATTTCACAAAGTTTTCTTACCCAGAATACCCTGCAAAAATGAAACACTGATTAAAACCACTATTTTTCCTTCCTTTTTTATCACAGAAACTACAGGAATGTGCAGGGATCCTCAAAATTCCTACCACCCAGTGTTTCTCCACTTGTCCTGATAAAAACACAACCCCGCTTATGTGCTGGCATCTAGTGCCTGTGTCAGGAATGGATTACTCCAGGGTTAACAGTAGCCCTAATGCAAGGACTACCATTGACCCTTGTGTGATCCATTCCTGTCGCGGGCACTAGGCCTACCCACACAAGTGAGGTACCATTTTTATTGGGAGGCTCAGGGGAATGCTGGGAAGGAGGAAATTTGTGGCTCCTCTTAGTTTCCAGAAGTTTCTGTCACCGAAATGTGAGAAAGAAGTGTTTTTTTTGCCAGCTTTTGAGGTTTGCAAAGGATTTGGGGTAACAGAACCTGGTGAGAGCTCCACAAGCCACCCCATTGTGGATTCCCCTAGGTGTCTAGTTTTCAAAAATGCACAGCTTTGGTAGGTTTCCCTCGATGGCGGCTGAGCTACAGGCCAAAATCCACAGCTAGGCACTTTGCAGCTATGATTTCTTTTGGAAAATGTGATGTGTCCATGTTGTGTTTTGGGGCATTTCCTGACGCGGGCACTAGGCCTACCCACACAAGTGAGGTACCATTTTTATCGGGAGACTTGGGGGAACGTTGGGTAGGAGGAAATTTGTGGCTCCTCTCAGATTCCAGAAGTTTCTGTCACCAAAATATGAGAAAAAAGTGTTTTTTTTGCCAACTTTTGAGGTTTGCAAAGGATTCTGGGTAACAGAACCTAGTGAGAGCCCCACAAGTCACCCCATCCTGGAATCCCCTAGGTGTCTATTTTTCAAAAATGCACAGCTTTGGTAGGTTTCCCTAGGTGGCGGCTGAGCTACAGGCCAAAATCCACAGCTAGGCACTTTGTAAAAAACAGCTCTGATTTCTTTTGGAAAATGTGATGTGTCCACGTTGTGTTTTGGGGCATTTCCTGTCGCAGGCACTAGGCCTACCCACACAAGTGAGGTACCATTTTTATCGGGAGACTTGGGGGAATGCTGGGTAGGAGGAAATTTGTGGCTCCTCTCAGATTCCAGAAGTTTCTGTCACCGGAATGTGAGAGAAAACTGTTTTATTTGCCAACTTTTGAGGTTTGGAAAGGATTCTGTGTAACAGAACCTGGTGAGAGCTCCACAAGTCACCCCATCCTGGAATCTCCTAGGTGTCTAGTTTAAAAAAATGCACAGGTTTGGTAGGTTTCCCTAGGTGGCGGCTGAGCTACAGACCGAAATCCACAGCTAGGCACTTTGTAAAAAACAGCTCTGATTTCTTTTGGAAAATGTGATGTGTCCACATTGTGTTTTGTGGCATTTCCTGTCACGGACACTAGGCCTACCCACATAAGTGAGGTACTATTTTTATCAGGAGACTTGGAGGAACACGGGTTAGGAGGAAATTTGTGGCTCCTCTCAGATTCCAGAAGTTTCTGTCACTGAAATGTGAGAAAAAAGTGTTTTTTTTGCCAACTTTTAAGGTTTTCAAAGGATTCTGGGTAACAGAACCTGGTGAGAGCCTCACAAGTCACCCCATCTTGGATTACCCTTGGTGTCTAGTTTTAAAAAATGCACAGGTTTGGTAGGTTTCCCTAGGTGGTGGCTGAGCTAGAGGCCAATATCCACAGCTAGGCACTTTGTAAAAAACAGCTCTGATTTCTTTTGGATAATGTGATGTGTCCACGTTGTGTTTTGGGGCATTTCCTGTCGCGGGCACTAGGCCTACCCACACAAGTGAGGTACCATTTTTATTGGGAGACTTGGGGGAACACAAAATAGCAAAACAATTGTTATTGTTCCTTGTCTTTCTCTACCTTTTGTACTTCCAAATTTAAAACAGTGTGTAAAAAAAGACGTCTATTTGAGAAATGCCATGTAATTCACATGCTAGTATGGGCACCCCGGAATTAAGAGATGTGCAAATAACCACTGCTTCTCAACACCTTATCTTGTGCCCATTTTGGAAATACAAAGATTTTCTTGATACCTATTTTTCACTCTTTATATTCCAGCAAATTGATTGCTGTATACCCGGTATAGAATGAAAACCTATTGTAAGGTGCAGCTCATTTATTGGCTCTGGGTACCTAGGACTCTGGATGAACCTACAAGCCTTATATATCCCCACAACCAGAAGAGTGCAGCAGACGTAACGGTATATTGGTTTAAAAAATCTGACATCCCAGGAAAAAGTTACAGAGGAAAACATAAAGAAAAATGGCTGTTGTTTTCAGCTCAATTTCACACTTTTTTTTTATTTCAGCTGTATTTTCTGTAGAAAACCTTGTAGGATCTACACAAATGAATGCTGAATTCCAAATTTTGTTCACTTTTCAGAAATGCTTAGCTTTCCGGGATCCAGTATTGGTTTCACATCTATTCCTGTCACTAACTGGAAGGAGGCTGAAAGCACCAAAAATAGTAAAAATGAAGTATGTCCCAGTAAAATGCCAAAATTGTGTTGAAAAATTTGGTTTTCTGATTCAACTCTCCCTGTTCCTGAAAGCTGAGAAGATGGTGATTTTAGCACCACAAACCCTTTGTTGGTGCCAGTTTCAGGGAAAAAAACACAAGCCTTCTTCTGCAGCCCTTTTTTCCCATTTTTTTGAAAAAAACGAAATTTTAGGTATTTGGCTAATTTCTTGGTCTCCTCCAGGGGAACCCAGAAACTCTGGGTACCTTTAGAATCCCTGGGATGCTGGAAAAAAGGGACACAAATTTGGCATGGATACCTTATGTGGAAAAAACGTTATGAAGCCCTAAGCGCGAACTACCCAAATAGCCAAAAAAGGGCTCAGCACGGGGGGGAAAGGCCCAGCAGCTAAGAGGCTATGCAGACAGTGAACATTGCAAAGGTGGTGGCACACTCTGCGGCAGCAGCGTTACCACCAGCTGTATTGCGACCTGGCGACAATGCTGCCGCCTATTTCCCACTAGGCTGGCAGGCAGAAACCTCGGTTTCCGCCCGCCAGCGCAGCAGGAAACTCTTAATGGGTCTGGTGGGGAGGTAGCCAGTGTGGCAGCAACCTCCCCGTTGGAAGTTCTGCGGACAGTGCAAATCATCCGCCGAACTTCTAATGAGGCGCTAAATGTGTTTTTAGAAAGTTCGCAAAATGTGCAAACACTGCATCTCAAACAAAATCACATTTAAGTTGTAGGCAAGCTTTATATTGTTCCATTCATTTAAATGAAATTGGTCATACAAAAGATTAAAATCAGTCAAAAAAATATATGGTTAAAAAAGTTTTTAAAAATAGCCATCCTCGGATAAACTTTGAACAATACGATGGTTCACTGCCTCTACAAATGTCTAAAAAAAACAATCCAAATTCCCAAATAAAATTAGATTTTCACTTTTCATTATACAAGACAGCACTTCACTAGTCTTTCTAACATGCACTTTTCACACAATTGGTAATCATTTTATCCCCAGGTCTAATGAACAGCAGCACCTGGGTAACATGTTGTCTCTCATTTGACACTGGGAGCACATCCTTTATGAGGAAAAGATCCTAGACCAACAAGTAATCATTTCTGGGATTGAGAGTTGACTCATCTTCATGACTAACATCAACATCCTAGCATCACAAGACTGAATGTCCAACAAATACTGCTGGGAAATGCTTATGAAGATGGCTGTGCTATATATGGTTTGCATACTAAGTATATTGCAAGATTGTTAAATCAACAAGGAATTATGTGGCTATATAGAGGAACAAGGACGAAGGCTATGCTTCTTTATAAGGTCATGGAACTTCAGGGTGACTTACTATATCCTTAGTATATACAACAGATAGTGTTTTCTTCCTTATAATAAATGCTCACACCAACAACCTTCCTGCAAGTCATTTAATTTATTTGTGGCTTGC
Source organism: Pleurodeles waltl (assembly GCF_031143425.1). Classification (NCBI taxonomy): domain Eukaryota; kingdom Metazoa; phylum Chordata; class Amphibia; order Caudata; family Salamandridae; genus Pleurodeles; species Pleurodeles waltl. The sequence goes on from NC_090449.1 coordinate 934,730,998, forward strand.
TCTTTCATTTGAAAGAGGTCTTATGGGTGCAGACATGAAGAATGAAATTGGACTCTAAAGTGAAACTATACACATCAAAAAGCAGTTAGCAATTTGCTGCAGAATGACATTAGAATCAGTTTTTAAGGTAGGTCATATCAAAATGTGCTCGGGCTCAAAATGTGTAGTAAAATACAGTGAGATTTTATTTTTCCTGTAATAACTTTTATGTGCAAGAAATAAAGTCACTAACGTCATATATCCTTTCTGCTCATCACTGATTTTGAACAAAAGATGAGAAGATTAAAAAGTTTGCTTTCAGTGCCTTTTTTAAGCTACAGCTGTTATTAAGCTATGTCACCTGCCTTTCACCTTGACTGTTGAACTTGGCAACAGGCATTGTGACATTCAAACTCAACTCTACTAACTAATTACATTTGAGCAGCCATGTCATTTTGTCACATGCTCCTCAAAATATATGGAATAAAGTATGCCCAGCTAAACAATATATGTAGGATAAAGTGCACTCAACCATACAATGTCAGGATTTTGGTAGTAACCAATGAGTTTCATGGTCATATAGAGGAACGAGGCTGAAGGTCAAGTTCCTTTATAAGGTCATTGAACTCTGATGTGATTTTCAATATCCTTATTATGTATAGCAGGGGGACACTTTATTTGTTATAATACATGGCCACACCATCACCTTTCCCACAAACCAGTAAAATCCTTAGTGCATAGCTCTTTTATATCAAAGAAAGAGAATGGTAGAAAAGTAAAACCTCTAAGTCAAAAGCAAACACACCTAAAAAGTTGTTAGATATTTGTTGCAAAAGGACATTAGAATCATAATAATACACATCTGTTTTTCTTAAAAAGGTGCAGTAACTCAGAATGTGTAGAAACATGCAGCGAGAATCTATTTTTTATACAATTACCTAAGCAGTGTGAAACTTAAACATGTTCCCTTAAATATTTCCTTTCTGCTTGTCACTGTAGAGCTAGAAAACCCGATCATAAGAAAAAAAAGTCATGTTTATTTCTCATTTTCTAAAGAGATGTTTCAGGACCCTGCCTGCCTTTCACCTCTACTTCTGGCTCTGGCAGCAGGCATTGTGACATCAGAACTCAACTGCCATAAGTTATTACAGTTGAACTACATCATATTTTTACAATAGGTGACTGGGTGTGTCACAAGATGCCTACTGTAAAGACATTAGAGATTGTTTTTTATACAGGGATTGAAGATTGCCATGTAATACAGAATATTGCAAGTCACCAACGAGTGCCATGACCACATAAAAGAATGACGTTAAAGGCCAAGTTCCTTTATAAATGTTTGGAACTCTGAGATGACTTGCAATATCCTTATCGTGTACAGCAGAGGACACTTTATTCCTCATATTAAATGGTCACACCATCATCCTTCCCACAAACCACTTATATCCTTTGTGCATAGATCTGTCATATGTTTACAATCATGAAGAACAAACATGGAATCTCTAGAGCTAAATTGAACACATCAATAAAGCTTTTCGATACTTGTTGGAAAGAGGTGTTAAATCAGTTTAATACAAGTGAGATTAAAAAAAAAGGTGCAGAGGCTTGGAATGTCTAGAAATATACAGAAAGAGTCTAACTTTTGCATAATTACCTAAGGAGCACAAAAAAATAAATATGCTCCCATAAATATCTTCTTTCTGCTTGACAGTGTAAAGCTAGAAAAAATGCAGCTTGCTGCTGCAAAGGTGGCAAGATGGTGACTGTGCGAGGATGGTGAGTCTGGCCCTCCTCTCTACCTGGCTTGACACAGATTGGGCCCTGTTCACCGTCCCTTCTTTTGGATGGAGGATGAATGCAAGGATCATAGTGCTGAGCTGCTGGAGTTTTACTGCCACTGGAACGACTCTTACTGCTTGGAGTGCAAGGGGCCTCTGTTGAACCCTTACAGCACTGATGCTACAGACCTTGCTAGCGAGAGAAGGTGCAGGCTTGGCACAGGACTGTTTTTCTTGAAGATAAAGGTGGCAAGGACCACTAAGCCCCGAGCAGGACGTGCCCTGGCTGGAGGGACTAGAGGGGTGGAAGGGCAAAGCAACTGAACTTCTCGGTCAGTGCAAGGAATCCTGCTGGGAGCGCTAGCTTCACAGGCTCACGGCCAAGAGGATCTGTCGGGCCACTATTTTTGTAACAATGCAATGGAGGTGGCGGATATTGTTAAGAAGCCAGTTCAGGCTCAGGGCTCTGAAGTAACCCAGAAAGACGGTAATCTGGCTCTGAGAGGTCAATCCAACCCCCGAAGAAATGACAGTGCTTCAGGATCATCAGATGCTTTTCTCACAGCACCATGTAGTACAGATACCGCCGCAACAGTAAGTACTCTGGGCAATGGTGTCCCGGACCCAAAACACATGGGGGAACTCGGGATGGGGGACAACTGACATGCCCAGGGAAGACAGTCAGTAGCAAACTGTTGAGTCATCAGGATGCTAGTGTTAAAGGAGCTCCATCAAGGTTAAGCTGTGGAAAAATATGTAATTCAAGGAGCACATCAGATGTCACAAATAAGGATATTGAATGAGTGCACCCTGATTGGACATGTGTGTAATCTTTAAACCCCAAGGATCACGCTTTGGGCATGCCCAGTAAAAAGTAGGTCGCAGCTGTTGAAAGAGATCGAACTTTCTCAGGCCCCTCCTTGGGGGGATCCTGAAGCTGGAGGATATTTTTTTCCTCTCGGATCAATCGAACTGGTCTGATGATGATGTAGACTCCATGGAGAGCTGGCATAGAAGGGGTGTCACAGGTCGGTGTCTCAAGGAGTGCAAGAAGCCGTAAAGGGTGGGATGAGGCTCTGACATTAAGAAATAGAGGGACTGAGGCTTGTCTGATGATTTAGAAAAATAAACCCCAGCAGCAGGGAAGTAGTATGGTTTATGCAGGAGCTGGCCTAAAATAGGATTATACAACTGCGCCCCTTCTTGAAGGGAATCCAGTGGGTGATATGAGGCCTGGTGTACCTAATAAATCTGATGGTGCCACACTGGAAGCAAATTATCAGGCCATCGTTGCTCATCAGGAAGAAATCTGGGCAGATAGCCGCAAAGCCCAAGCTGTTAATAGGAAACTTCAGGGGGCTAGTCGCATGGTCATCAAGACTTGATGAATTTTCACAAAGAGTGGCAGAGGTGGAGAGCAGAGTGGCCACACTTAAAAGCAACTCATAACAAAAATGCAGAGGCATTTGAATCACAAATGCCGGATGCCCACTGGAAGTTGAAAGAGTTTTAGAACAGGCTGTGGCATAATATTCTTAGGGAGCTGGAGGTACCAGAAGGAGCCCCGGGAGCTGATACCCTTACATTTATAGTCAGATTTTCAAGGCACCTTCCCGGAGCTGGCTCAGTGGAACTGGGATCTGGAGGTTCAGAGAGCCCATCGATTTCTGTTCTAGCAACAGCCTCAGCATCTGCAGGATACTGGCAAGCCATGGGCAATATTGAAATTTTTTCAGAATCTTTTACTCAGACAGGCTGTCCTTGAACTTGCTCACCCAGACAAGAAACTCACCCATGAGGGTTGCTCATTTTTTTTGTCAGACCTGATTTTTTTCATGACACTGTAGAGAGGGGGTGGCACTTAAGACAGTTGGTGCAATCTTTTCAGGATAAAGGAGCTCAAGCATTTTAGTTGAGCCCAGCTAAGCTGAAGGTTGTTGTTCTAGGTAGGGCACACTATTTTACTTCAGAATTCAAAGCTAAAGAATTTCTTGCTGGTTTAAACACAGGGTAGCCAAATCTGGGAAGCTATGAAGCATATAGTCCTTGAGGATGATTGCTGATGGACTATTGTTGACATGATTCAAGGTTTCAATAAATCTTATGTGTTGAAAGTGTAGAGAATGGTCAAACTGCTTGATTAATTATCAATGATTTAAGCTTCTCTCTTTTTATTTATCTATCTACTGTATGGTTCAGAGATGGAACCAAACAGGCTGCATTGGAGGCATTTTTTGTAGTGAGCCAGGCATGGGGAGGAGGGCATCTTGCCATCTACTGACCTGGTCGGTTCTATTGCCCTCAGTGGCTGTGAGGGGTGGGGATGGGGAGGGAAGTGGATGGAATGGAGGGGAGGTGCTGGGAAGGGTAGGGTTGGTGGGGGATGGGAGAGGGGCAGGGCACAGGATTTTGATACCTCAGACAAAGGCAGTGTGTGTGATACAGAGTGATTGCTTTTGCCACTGACATTTTGCTTTTGTATGTGTTTAGTTGCTGGGCAGACTTGATTATCATGTTCAGAAACAGAATGGGGCACTTGGCTCAGCTGATACCTGCTCGGAAGCAGGGATAGTAATCTTCGTATCTGCACAATCAATATCTGTGGCCTGAGCAAAGTGGTGTAACGAAACTGGAGGGGGCCACCCTGAAAAGAACTTGGATGGGGGCACTTCAGGCTCACTCAGCCAAGGTGCTGTGCTGAGAGGGGCCACTGGAGCTCGGGTCCCCCCTGGACTGCATGGGCTGAGGAAGCCTTTGTAATGCCACAACCTGAACCATAGGGCCAAGAGAGGCAGAACAACATTAGGCCTAAGGTTGATGAAACCAGATGTAGTATGTGTTCAGGAAATGCACATTCCCTTGGGTAAGAAGGGACTTTTTGCTGATCTCGGGATTTCACTTTTAGGCTGCATGTGACAAAGCTCAGCATCCAAGGGCAATTCTTGCCAATAAGTCCATCTGTTTGGCGATACGGAGCACTACTGATAAATTAGGTAGGTGGGTCATTATGCTCAGTGTATGCATCTAATTTGGATGAAGCTAATGTTTTACATTTCTTAAACATGGAACTATCGTTTTGGCCAGCTCCCCAGATTTTTTGCAGGGACTTCAACATACATCTAGTGATTAAAAAGGATTCATCTGGATCCCAAGCGTATACTGGCAGGAAACCACTAGTATTGAGGGCACTACAATTACTGGTTCGTGATCATGGGCTGGTAGACAAATGGGATGAACATAAGGCTCTGCACCCTAGCTATACATTATTTTCGTCTCTGCATAATAAGTTGGTGCATTTAGATAATTTTTTTGTTTCTACCCTACTTAGTAAGCAGGTGACAATTGAGAGGTATCCTAGGGGTCTCTCAGGCCATAACCAATTGGTACTGAAAGTTCCAGGCATAGGCTTTACTAGACCATTACCTAACTGGACCTCTGACAGGAAGTTGCTGTCCAATACAGAATATATAGCCCATGTGCGTCAATAGATAGGTGAATTCTTAGTTTTCCTTAGGAGCACAGCAACAGATACGGTGGTTTGGGATACTCTGAAGGGTGCGATCAGGAGAGAAATGGTGAACTATTCTCTACATCAACAAAAACAGACACGCAGTGAAATCCAGGAGCTCTATAAGGCCTTTCTATTGCTAGAGGAGCATCAGACTTAGTTAAAGGGCGGGAAACGTGATGGCACTGAAGTTCAACAATAGATTGCAATATTGAAAGCTAGAATTATTCAGCATTTTGGAAAAGAGACAATACTGATAAATCCCTCAATCATAAATCAAAGTGTTATGAGCTTGGGGAGAACAGCAGACACCTACTTTCATTATGTACTGTATTAGAAAGAAGGAGGTTGAAAAAACAGATAGAGGCCATACAGAACCCCTACAGGTGTAAATGTGACTCTCCTGCTGAAATAATTAGGGTCTGTTAAAAAGAGGTCTTTGGCTGGCAGTCAGGTTACACTCTGTCCAAGCAAGGACCCTCACGCTAGTCAGGGTAAGTCACACACAATCCAAATTATCCTGTGCCCATCCTCTGGTAGCTTGGCACTGAGCAGTCAGGCTTAGCTTAGAAGGCAATGTGTAAAGTATTTGTGCAATAAATCATGCAACAACACTGTGTAACTCCACAAAAATACACCACACAGTGTTTAGAAAAATATAGAATAATTATCTGGTTAAACGCAGGTCAAAACTATCAAGATTTGATAAGTACATTGAAATGTCACTTTAGAAAATGATAAAAAAGTCCTTAGTTCCTAAAAAGCAACAAGGGTCTCTTGCAAGCACAAAGTACCTGGTTTACATCTAAATTCTCTGCGTGGGGACGCAGAGAAGGTGAGAGGTGGAAAACGGGGAGGTGTGTGTCAGTTTCTCTGGGCGCACACAGACGATGCGTTGATATTTTTTCATGCAGACCGGGCCTTGTGTCAATTTCCAGCGTGAAGACTTGGATCCTCTTCGGGTTGTGGGGTACTTGGACGCCCCGGGAGAGATGCAGAGAAATCCTGGGTGTGCAGGACGAAGTCACAGGAGCTGCGTCGGTCCGGTGGGCGATGCGGGGAATTTTCTGTAACACAGCAGGCGCTGCATCGATTCTTCTCGCAGGAAGTCAGGCTGCATTGTTCCAGCTTGGCTATGCGTCGATCCAGTGGCCCGTGCGTCACGGTTACAGTTGCAACGCTGGCGCTGCATCGATCTCTGCTCGGGGAGCCGGACTACGTCGTTCCAGTTTGGTGTGCGGTGATTTTTTCACTGTGATGCAGTCTGTGCGTCGTTTCTGGCAGGCTGTGCGTCGAATTTTCGCAGCACAAGGAGTTCTTTGCAGGATGAAGTCTTTTTGGTCCTGAGACTTCAAGGAACAGGAGGCAAGCTTTATCCAAGCCCTTAGGGAGCCCTTCTCAACAGACCCAGAGGGCAGCAAGGCAGCAAGGCAACAGTGGGGCAGAAGTCCTTTGCAGAAAAGCAGTGAGGAGAGTCCTTTGGGCAGCTAGGCAGTTCCTCTTGGCAGGTTGCAGGTTCTGGTTCAGAGTTTCTTCACCAGTGGTATCTTGTCCAGAAGTGTCAGAGTTGGTACGGTCAGAGGCCCTGTTTAAATACCCAAATGTGCCTTTGAAGTGGGGGAGACTTCATAGAGTGGCTTAGAAGTGCACCAGGTCCCCTTTCAGTTCCATCCTGTCTGCCAGGGTCCCAGTAGGGGGTTTGGCAGTCCATTGTGTGAGGGCAGGTCACTGTCCTTTCAAATATAAGTGTCAGGCCCTCCACCCTCCAAGCCCAGGAAGACCCATACGGTATGCAGATGTGTGCAGGTGTGAATGAGCATCCTGTGTTTGGGGTTGTCTGAGTGAAATGCACAAGGGAGCTGTCACGTAACCCAGCCAGACATGGATTGTAAGGCACAGAAGGATTTAAGTGCAGAAAAATGCTCACTTTCTAAAAGTGGCATTTCTTAAACAGTAATATTAAATCCAACTTCACCAGTCAGCAGGATTTTGCATTACCATTCTGGCCATACTAAATATGACCTTCTTACTCCTTTCAGATCAGAACCATCCACTGAAACAGTTTATGAGGTTAGCCCCAATGTTAGCCTATAAAAGGGAGCAGGCCTCACAGTAGTGTAAAATGAATTTAGGAGTTTTACACTACCAGGAAATGTAAACTACACAGGTATAAGTCCTGCCTTTTATCTACATAGCACCCTGCCCTGTGGGTTACCTAGGGCCTACCTTAGGGGTGACGTTTATGTAGTAAAAGGGGAGTTTAAGGCTTGGCATGTACTTTTAAATGCCAAGTCGAAGTGGCAGTGAAACTGCACACACAGGCCTTGCAATGGCAGGCCTGAGGCAAGGTTAAGGGGCTACTTAGGTGGGTGGCACAATCAGTGCTTCAGGCCCACTAGTAGCATTTAATCTACAGGCCCTGGGCAGATGTAGTGCACTTTAGTGGGGAAGTACAGGTAGATTAAATAAGCCAATTGGGTGTTAACCAATGTCCCCATGTTTTTAGGGAGAGAGCATATGCACATTAGCACTGATTAACAGTGGTAAAGTGCACCGAGTCCTAAAACCAGCAAAAACAGTGTCCAAAAAGTGGAGGGAGGCAGGCAAAAAGTTAGGGGTGACCACCCTAAGGCTGTCAGGTCTAACAGGGTCTTTAGAGACTTCTTTCAGAATCTATATTTAGAAAATACTGCTCCCTCCCATGCTGGCTATGACAAGATCTTAAGTTGTAATTTATAAAAAAATTACAATTAGGAATATTGGGCTGCTTTTGAGGCACAAATATTACCTAACAAAGTTGACGAAGCAATTAATGCCTTAGCCACAGGGAAAGCCACAACGCCAGATAACCTACTTCAGGAGCTATGTAAAGCCATCCTTCAGGAAATCAGGAATGATATGCTCTTGATTCTCTTGAGAGCTCGGGCTGGGGAGATCCTTCTCTCCTGGGAGGCAACTACTATTGTAGTATTCAGGAAGAAAGGTAAATCCCCTCTAAATCCAGGGTCATAGAGATCAATCTCCTTAATAAACTGTGATGCCAAGGTGTTGGCTAAACATTTAGGTAGGCTTGTCCCCTCAACAGCATGGTTTTATCCCAGGGCGGGGAATGGTGGACCATATTAGCAGGGCAATTGCACTGTTTGACATTGCTGAAAGAACTTAGACAGAAATTTGCCTGGTGCTGTTAGATGCTGAGAAAGCATATGACCGGGGGTCATGAGGTTACCTTAGGGCGGTCCTCGAGTGGTAGGGACTAGGCCCTGGTTTTATTAAGGTTATCAAGGCACTATATCAAGCACCTAGCTCAAGCTTTATGGGGATGGAATCAGAAAACAATTGATAATGAGAGGGGCGTGGCAACGGTTTCTGTGTTCATTGTTATTTGCTCTTTATAGCATTCACTTTAATACACTCTTTAGGGAAATTTGTGGATCTGCTCGGTAGAGGTGAATCAGATTCAATATAAGGTTCTGGCCTATGTGGATTATTTATAGCGGTGGCTACCTCCGACCTATCAATGGCTCCGGCAGAAATAAAGAAGGTAGCAGAGTCCTTTGTGGTGGTTTCTGGCTATAGACTCAATGTGGTGAAGGCACAGGTTATATGCATTAAGGAAACTGGTTTTAAGGACTCTGGGCTAGTGGAGGAACCAGGAAGTGTGGATATCATCAGATCTAGATAATTTGGCTAAATTGAACTTAGCCCCTCCTCTGGGTCACACAGGGCAGGAACTCAAGAGAATTAATTATTTACACCTCTCACTGGTGGAGAGGTGCAATGTGCTCAGAATGACTGTTCTATCTAAGCTGTTATGTTTATTCAGGGACATCCCTTTCAAAATTAGCAAGTTTTGATTATCTAATTCGTAAAGCCTGTGTTTTAGTTTTCCGTGGGAATTTAGGAAGCCCAGAAGAGCTTATAAAATTTATGGTACTTCCTAGGGACGGTGTGGGTTGGGCTGTCCCCAATCTTACATTTTGTTATTGGTCCTGCATGCTCCAGCATTTGGGTAGACTGATTACGGGAAGCAAGTGGGATGTAAATCCTGCTGAATCTCCATCAATTTATTAGTTAATATTGGGCACTGAAGCTAATGGTTGGTTTCTGAAAAACTTTGAGCCCAGTTATTATAAAAAGATGACATTTAAGACTTTACAAGGGGTTTACAGGATGTGGGGACAGAGAGGATAGCTAGAATCAGGAAATTGCTTGTTAAACACCTCTGTGGGGATCGCCGGCCTAACCTGATGTGTTTCACGATGCAATAGGGAGACGGTGGGCACAGAATGGTATCACAGTGCTGGGGGATTTTGTTGAGGAGGTAAAGTTGCTTAGGTGCTTTCTTTTAGTGAGCTCCAAGAAATGTATAGGCTGACTGGGGTATATTTTTTTTAAGTTTCTCCAGGTCAGAGATTTTCTCAATAAATTGGATCAGAACCAATTCTCAGCCAGGCGGGTCTCCCTAGTGGATGCCATGATAAAGGGGCTAGAAATGGGACAATTTATCATTTGTTATTTCAGGAGCTGTTGGATGACTTTGGGCCTCAAAATGCTAAATGGGAAAGTGCACTTGGGACAGAAGGACTGCTTCTTCAGGACTCATTAGATGTTGATAGGAAAGTATTGTTAACAGTGGGGTTAAAGAGACAGCAGTTAAAGACCATATTCAATCTTTAATATACCCCGGTTAAGCTGCATAAATGAGGCACGAGATCGGATAAAAGCTGCTCTTGCTGTGGGGCAAACCAAGTAAAAATTGTGCATATATTTTTCTGGTGTCCTACTTTGGCCCCTTTTTTGGGGGGATATTGGTCTGAAGATTGGGGAACAGGTTCAAATTACCTCTGCGATGTTGTCATTAAGGGTGGATAAGGTCGCTCCTTGCACCAAGCCCTGGAATAGAGAATCCTATATTGTATTTATTGCTATGTCAGTGGTCTGATTGTGTATTGCTTCCGGGTGTTTAAACTCATAGCCCTCTACATTTGCAGAATGGATGTCTAGACTTCTGGCAATGTATATTTGGAAATAAATGTGCACAAGTAGAAGGGGTGGAAGGCGCAGAGATGAGGGTCTCGGATCCGGTCTTCCCATACTAGGTCGATAGATAGTGTGAGTTAATATGATGGACCCTGTTACTACACTTGTTTTATTGATACTCACTGCTCTACTTAGTTTTATGGCGTAAACATGTTGTGTCTGTTAATTTGTATAATTGACTGATTCTCTTTCCATATGCTAGCACCTGAGGAACTGAGATGTTTTTGGCTTATGTCTACTTATTACAGAATGATCTTGCACTGACTAAGCACTTCTATTTGTTATTTGCACTATTCAAGTTCTGTATGGGTTTTATGTATGATGTATGATAATCGTTACAACAATCTGCTCTGTTTTTTTAGCAATTACCTCGATGTGATTCAGCCAGGCACTTGCACTTTCTCTTTGCTATTTGTAGTATTGTGATACCGTATGCTATGCACTTTTTGAAGGCTTGCTGGTGAAATGTCCTCAGCTTTCATTGGCTTGCACACCATGAAAGTTTTACAAACATAGGGACATATTTACCACACCCAAGTGTCACCTTGCACCTCCCTCGCATAATTTTTTTTTTATGCTGAGGTGGTTTAAGGAAGCCTTTGGGCTATCTATGCTGAACACTGTTCTCGTTCTTCAGGATCACAGATTTCAAGTCTTTTCCAAGTCCTGTAACTCCTTAGTGCTACATTTGTCATGTGGTGTACCTCAGGGTTTTTTTTTCCTGAGGCCCATAATTTTTAATATTTACATTTGAACTTTAGCCAATCTTGTTGATGGCCATGTATCATCGCTATTTATGTATGCCAATTACACCCAAATCATCATATCACACAGTGCGGATGATAAAAAAAAGGTGCATCCAAATTCTGTTCCTTCCCTATTGAGGAGGCAGGGTGGATGAAATAAAACTATCTTAAATTGAATGGCGACAAGGCAGAGGTGCTTCTTCTTGGTAACTTACCTCAACTCTGGGGCTGCCAGGGATGGACAACAGATCTTGGACCCCTGTCCACTACTTTTAAAGTGGTTAAGAACTTGGATATCTGTCTTCACTCTAAGCTCTTGATGGACTTTCATATATCTAAAATCACATTGTACTGCTTAATGTTACTTAAATGTCACAGGAAGATTCTTTGGCTTCCCTTTCTCTCTGCTCAAACTCATTGATATTTTGGTCAAGATATTTTGGTGACATGGGGTTCATGTATTTAATATTTCCACATGCAATCTTTAAAAAGGACCTAGAATTGTGGTAATAAATACACTGACAGAACGTCCAGGGATCCCGAATGTTTTTTTCACAACTCACGCAATATACTTACATCTAGTTCATAACTAATGACATATGTAAGTGTGTGCATTGTAGTTTATGTACCTGCATTCTCTTTATCATTTGTCATCTCATTTGAACCAAACTAAGTGCAAATAGTAACAGAACACGCTCCAGTAGAAGAGACAACCAATGGCAAACAATTGAAACAACGATACTCAGATATTGTAAATCACCTGAATTGAGGTGATTACTGTTGCTAGGCTACTATAGTTGATATTCTTCCACGTCATCCATAGCTAAGTAATGGTTTTTTTTCTACTTTTTTGGTCTGTGTAGGTCAGATATTGCAAAAAACACTGTAGGATTTTCAGAAATAGGGGACAGTGCCCTTTTAATTATTGTAACAGAATGAGGGACGTATCAATGAAGCGATTCCATCATATTTTATTCAAAGTAATGTAGTCTTCAATGCTATAATATGTCTTTTCTGGGGGACGCTTCGCCTTCCTAAAACTAGACATTCACCCAGTGCTTAATTTGTAAATAAAAACGTGCTGGTGCCCAAAGCCCTCCTCCTAAACAGCGGCTGCTGCAATTGAATGTGGGAACACGGAATACTGACGCGGAGTAATCATGAAGCCATCTCGGGCCCCTTCAATCCATTTAAAGCCCCTTCAGGTCACTCTAGCAGCGTTCTACTTTCTCCCTTTGTGACGTTTTCGTTTTTTTCTTCCTCCACATTTCCCATACGTGTCTTTTGCTCGCAGCAAATGCTTGAGGCAGAAAAATAAGTGCCGGTCCTCAGCACCGGAAACAACAAGCACAAATTAAGCACGCATTCACTTGATAAAACATGTTCACGAGTAATCCAATGCCCGTTCTCCCTGCTGGTACATGTGGTCACCTACAGTCTCCTTTTACATATTTGGTAGTGGTTAGACATTTTCCAATTGATAATCAGGTAAGCGAACTACAATAGCGAGACGTTTCGCTTACTTTACACGCTACAATCTGAAGTGCAACCTCAATTACAGTAATGCATGTCAGTCCACATCTCTCGCTAACTCAGGTAAATGTAAGCAATTAATTGAGCGGCCGCCTTAAATATTTCTAATAGAATAATTAGGTGGCCCTTGAGTTAAACATATGCTTGCATGTTTCTCACCTGCACTTGATCATTGTAGCGCCATGTTGCGGAGTCCCTTATTCCAAGCTCTTCTGATAATACCTTTGTTGAAAGCAGGAGCGCCGCAAAGACCCCCAGGAATTTCATCGCACGAACCGAGTCGGTCTTCTTCTCTCTAAGATGGTTTTAAATACGAGGAAAGGCTCGACTGACTCGTGAAAGCAGAATTTAGACAAACAGCCACCACCACCGTTAAATTGCCCAGCTCGGTCAATGCATCCGATTCTGCAACAGGAACAAAGCAAAGACTTTAACAAAACTCCGGGGAAACTCAATTTCAGCACGCCGAGTCAAACGATTTATTATTTATGCTGTTAGTTAATAAGAACAAAAATACAATGTCAACAATTATTGAACAGGCTTACATGTTATCGTGAAAACAGGCTAATTCTCGTTTTAGATCAATGACATTCTCTCGTTTTAGATCAATGACATTTTTGTTTACACGAGTTAAGTACATAATTAAAAACTCCTAAAATGTTTTACTTAAAAATTAATCAAGCTTAAACCTCACCGCTTTAGTAGCCAATAAATGAGCCATTTTGGAATAATCTCGATAAAGCGGGTGCACTTCAGCAAAAACATTTGATTTCTCATCTAAAGGCGCGATCATTGTTATGCACAGTCCTAAAATGTGAGTGAACTTACTATAATACTAAGGAAAATATTGCGTTCCCCTGTCGACTCCCGTGCTACGTTCTGCCAGTATGTGTGAGTCTGAGCACACCATTAAAAATCCCTCCTTTATACATTTTCGAGGAGCTGGTCAAGCGCAGCTTATTTGCTTTTTTATTTTTCATTTAGACTGAACATTGTGGTTTACGTTTCGTACCTGGGCCAATCTTTGCCCGTGTTTGCTCAGTCTGTTTTAAACTCACTCTGCTTTATCAACCACATTGTTCAAACATTGGTTTATTTGATGTGAACAGTTGGTGTGTGTAACAAACCCTATTGACAACTTGTCATTTCTAATGAAGTAAACGAATGCATTTAGATCATAGACGTCAATTTCTCAAATATTGTTTCCTGCCGAACCTAGATACTTCCGTGGAAAAAAAAAAAAACATTATTTGTGATTCTAGATAATAGAAATTAGTCTTCAAGTATTAGCAAGTGGTCCTCTGGCAGATTAAGGTACAAAGCTCCTGATATCACCGGGATGTATGCATTAGTGGTGGCTATATTGCACTTTGAGGCACTTAATTGCATAGGGTGAGTACCAGTTATCCCCGATGTGTCAATTGTTCTCTATCCTGTCACTGTCCTTGCACCAGTAAGGCCAGTCACTGAATTTATACAGACACACATACTTTTTACCCAAATTCGATTTTTATTTTTTATTGAGGAGACCCGTTCGAGTGCCCCCGTCTGTTCAGTCGCAGGGAAAAACCTAGCACTATCAAAGATGGATTGTTGACGTTCTACACATACCATGACATTACAGTGGATGGTAGCTGTGGAGGTGTAGTCGATGCTGTGCTCACAGGAGGTCGTGTAGCATTGAATTGCGACACTGTGTAAATAATTACCTGTCTTGCAATAAATAGGAGAAGGTTCAAAAAATGGAATGGGTATTTATAAAGACACTGCAGTTTAATAATGTGCCAAAATAAATAAACGTAGGTGCAGGAAAAAAGGAAGGTTGCATAAATAAAGTGTCTATTAAAAGGTATAGTACAATAACAATACAGTGATAAACAATGAATTGTTTGCAATTGGTAATGAACCGTGAGCACCAGGGCTGGGTAACCATTTTGATTCTAATGATTTTGAACACCAAAATACCAACAAACAAGAGCGGCATAGTTGCATATCCTACAGCAAGGACTCGATATCTCTGAAAAGGGAAAAACACATGCCCTGCAGTTCTGGAGTGGAATAGTGACTTGGAGTAGTAGCTCATCTCCCGAATTAGGGTTAGTTGTGTTCCATGGCATTAGAAATGGGGCCTGTCCAAGCAAGGACCCTCACTCTAGTCAGGGTAAAGGAGAAACACACTCAGTTAACCCCTGCTCACCCACTTGGTAGCTTGGCACAAGCAGGCAGGCTTAACTTCAGAAACAATGTGTAAATATTTATACCAACACATACAGCAACACAGTGAAAAAAACACAAAATGGACACCACACCAGTTTGGAAAAATAGGTCATATTTATCTAAATCAAACAAGACCAAAACAACAAAAATCCAACATACACAAGTCAGGATATGAATTTTCAAAAGAATAAGAGTCTTAGGTGGTCATTACAACCCTGGTGACGGTGTTAAAGCGGCAGTAAGACCGCCAACAGGCCAGCGGTAAAACAATTGCAATTACGACCGTGGCGGAAACCGCCAACAAAGACAGCCACTTTAACACTCCGACCGCTAACGGCGGTACAGACAAACAGCTTGGCGGTCACCGCCAAAAGACAGGTGGGAGACAATGTACCACCCACACTATTATGACAGGCCAATCCGCCACCTTTTCCGGGGCGGATTCACCGCGGATAAAAACGAGGCGGAAACAGGCATTTCGAAGGGAAAACACTCACTCCACGAGGAAGGAGGGCACCTTGGAGCCGGAACCCCATATTCTTCCTGCAATAGTCTTCCTGCTCCTGTACCAGGAGCACCAACGCCGGCGGCGAAGACCACAGTGAGTACTGCACCTACAACATAGGGGAAGGGGGATGGAAAAAAACAGGGACACACACACGCAACACCCCCACCCCCATCCTCACCCACTACAACACACACACCAATGCATATCCAAACATTACAGTAACACCCCTCAACCTCCCTGGAAGAATGCAAAGACAAAAGGAAAGAGTGTAACCATTGTATAATATCAAAATAGAGTAAGCAAAAATATACATATATACACTATTAACAAAATGTACTCCACGAATAGTAGTCCAGGTAATACACCATTCATAGTCCGTGGACCACTGGGCCCAAAATGTATGGGCGAGGCCCACACAAGATACCCGAACATGACGGAGAGAACACTGTAGGGGCATCAGATAGAAATACAACAGGCACCTCAGGGGGAAGCGAAGGGGGGGGCACCTCAGCCGGATGAGTGCACGACGCCAGATCCACGAGGGGGCTCCATGCCCAGTGATGTATCCTGGGGAGTGCAAAGCCATAGTCTCTCAAGTCTCTACAGTGGGTGGTTTGCCCACTGGACCATCCTGGGGAGTGCAAAGCCACAGTCTCTCAAGTCTCTCCAGTGGGTTGTTTGCCCACTTCTTTATCCTGGGGAGTGCAAAGCCACAGTCTCTCAAGTCTCAACAGTGGGTGGTTTGCCCACTGGACCATCCTGGGGAGTGCAAAGCCACAGTCTCTCAAGTCCCTACAGTGGGTGGGTTGCCCACTGCTTTATCCTGGGGAGTGCAAAACCACAGTCTCTCAAGTCTCTCCAGTGGGTGGTTTGCCCACTGGACCATCCTGGGGAGTGCAAAGCCACAGTCTCTCACGTCTCTACAGTGGGTGGGTTGCCCACTGCTTTATCCTGGGGAGTGCAAAGCCACAGTCTCTCAAGTCTCTACAGTGGGTGGGTTGCCCACTGCTTTATCCTGGGGAGTGCAAAGCCACAGTCTCTCAAGTCTCTCCAGTGGGTGGTTTGCCCACTGGACCATCCTGGGGAGTGCAAAGCCACAGTCTCTCACGTCTCTACAGTGGGTGGGTTGCCCACTGCTTTATCCTGGGGGGTGCAAAGCTACAGTCTCTCAAGTCTCTCCAGTGGGTGGTTTGCCCACTGGACCATCCTGGGGAGTGCAAAGCCACAGTCTCTCAAGTCTCTACAGTGGGTGGTTTGCCCACTGGACCATCCTTGGGAGTGCAAAGCCAAAGTCTCTCAAGTCTCTCCAGTGGGTGGTTTGCCCACTGGACCATCCTGGGGAGTGCAAAGCCACAGTCTCTCAAGTCTCTACAGTGGGTGGTTTGCCCACTGGACCATCCTGGGGATTGCAAAGCCACAGTCTCTCAAGTGGGTGGGTTGCCAACTGTACCATCCTGGGGAGTGCAAAGCCACAGTCCTTCAAGTGGATAACAGTCTCCACTGGTTCTAGAGGGGGCTTTGTGCCCAGAGTGCTTCATCCTGTGCAGGACAGAGGTAGTAGATGCATGTCTCCACTGGTTCTGGAGGGGGACTGGTGCCCAGAGTGCTTCATCCTGTGCAGGACAGAGGTAGTGGATGCATGTCTCCACTGGTTCTGGAGGGGGACTGGTGCCCAGAGTGCTTCATCCTCTGCAGGACAGAGGTAGTGGATGCATGTCTCCACTGGTTCTGGAGGGGGACTGGTGCCCAGAGTGCTTCATCCTGTGCAGGACAGATGGAGTGGATGCATGTCTCCACTGGTTCTGGAGGGAGACTGGTGCCCAGAGTCCTTCATCCTGTGCAGGACAGAGGTAGTGGATGCATGTCTCCACTGGTTCTGGAGGGGGACTGGTGCACAGAGTGCTTCATCCTGTGCAGGACAGACGGAGTGGATGCATGTCTCCACTGGTTCTGGAGGGGGACTGGTGGCCAGAGTGCAACACTCACCCCGTGACGGTCCCTGTTGCATCACTGCCCCTGCCGCTCATGGGCTAGCGGTGCTTGAGTTGGTGGTGCTTGCCCTGTTCAGCGGTGCTTGACTTGGCGGTCCTTGCCCTGTTCAGCGGTGCTTGCACTGTTCAGCGGTGCTTGACTTAGCGGTGCTTGCCCTGTTCAGCGGTGCTTGACTTGGCGGTCCTTGCCCTGTTCAGCGGTGCTTGCCCTGTTCAGCGGTGCTTGACTTTGCGGTCCTTTCCTGTTCAGCGGTGCTTGCCCTGTTCAGCGGTGCTTGACTTGGCGGTCCTTGCCCTTTTCAGCGGTGATTGCCCTGTTCAGCGGTGCTTGACTTGGCGGTGCTTGCCCTGTTCAGCGGTGCTTGACTTGGCAGTCCTTGCCCTGTTCAGCGGCGCTTGCCCTGTTCAGCAGTTCTTGACTTGGCGGTCATTCATTGCCCAGCTGGGCTGGGGCTGGCGGTCCTTCATTGCCCAGCTGGGCTGGGGCTGGCGGTCCTTCATTGCCCAGCTGGGCTGTGGCTGGCGGGGTCCTCCTGGGCAGCTGGGCTGTGGCTGGCGGTGCCCTCCTGGGCAGCTGGGCTGTGGCTGGCGGGGTCCTCCTGGGCAGCTGGGCTGTGGCTGGCGGTGCCCTCCTGGGCAGCTGGACTGTGGCTGGCGGGGCCCTCCTGGGCAGCTGGGCTGTGGCTGGCGGGGTCTTCCTGGACAGCAACGAGGGGACTGGCGGTGGCCTCCTGGGCAGCGACGATGGGGCTGGCGGTGGCCTCCTGGCCAGCGGGGATGATGGCGGTCTTCTCCACCGTTCTGCTCCTCCCAGACTTTGCAGCTTTCTTCTGCCCCTTCCCCACCTTCGGAGGAGTCACAGCTGAGTCCACACTCCCCCGGGACCCCTGTGAGCAGCTTGGGTGGCTGGAGTCTTCCCCCTCTCCCGCCGGGCACTGGCCAACTTCTGGTGCTTCACATGGGGGGGACTGGCTGTGCTCTGGCTCCGTGATACACTGGCTGGCCTGGTGGCCGGTGCACTCCACATACCCGTCACAACAGGCACCACTGGTCCCGGTGATTTTGTGGCTGAGGTGCTAGTATGGGACCTATGAGTTGGACGGGGGGTGGTGGGAAATAGGTTAAGGGTGGACATGAAAAGTTGTTTGGAGACACTGGGACGGGTAGGTGGAGGGGGTTTGGGAGTGGAGGAAGAGGTGGTGGTTGTAGGAGGTGTAAGCTTTGTGAATTTGGGTGCAGGTACATGCGCTGGAGGCTGTCGTGAGGTGGATGGCTGTTGGGTGGGTGTGTGGCTGCGTTTGTGTATCTTCGGAGGGGGCGTCACTGACACACTGGGAGAGGACACAGGGGACGTGTGAATGGTAGTGGGGGTGCTGAGTGCACGTGAGTGGGGTGTGGTGGTGGGTGTGCTGGTGCGGGACGTAATGGCTGTAGTGATAGTGCATGCAGGTGTGAGTGTAGACGAGACTGGGAGGTAGACGAGGAGGAGGGGGACACAGTGGAGGCAGTGGATGATGGTGTGTCTGTATGTGTGTGATGCCTGCGTGAGTGCCTGTGGGAGGTGTGGTGCTTATGTTTGCCTGAGCTTCCCTTGTGTGGTGAGGTGTGTGCAGGCTGGTCTGATGGTGTGCTTGGGATAAGCAGAGGTACAGGGGATTGGGTCTGGGTGGAGGAAGTTGGAGGGGGGAGGCTAGACACAGGGACAACGGCTGCCATCAGTGCTGAGGCCAGAGATTGCAGGGTTTGCTGAAGGGCAGCCTGACTAGAATGAATGCCCTCCAGGAATGCATTACCGTGTTGCAACTCTCGTTCTACACCCTGGATGGCATTCACAATGGTAGACTGCCCAACAGTGAGTGACCTGAGGAGGTCAATGGCCTCCTCACTGAGGGCAGCAGGGGTGACTGGGGCAGGGCCTGAGGTGCCTGGGGCGAAGGAGATGCCCACCCTCCTGGGTAAGCGGGCACGGGGCGAAGGCTGAGGGGCTTCTGGGAGGGCGGTGCTGGTAGGGGGTGGCAGCTGTACCTGTTGAAGTGGGGGGCACAGATGTTGCCGCCACCACAAGGGAGCTCCCATCGGAGGACGAGTCCGTGTCGCTGGTTGCAGATCCTGTGACCGCCGTGGTGCTCCCCTCGCCCTCCGTCCCACTGGTGTATTCCGAGTCCGTAGTGTGGGCCTCCATGCCCATGTGGGCTGCAGTTCCCTCGTGTTCCGGTGCCACTGTTCCTCCGCCTGATGATGCTAATGCACACAAGAGCAGGGAGACCACAAAAAAGGGGGCGGAAACAGAAGAAAGACAGGTTGAGTGCATGGCTTACGGCTACCGTTGGCGGACAAGACAGACACAGCAGCCCCCTGCACTACATCTTGTTGTTGGCCTCTACAGTGCAATTCCTGGGAAATGTCCTACAAGGCTATGGACGACATTTGCACACATAGATGACACAGGGGCATGAATAGCTGTACTTGGCACTCTACAGAGGTGGGGTGGGGGGCCAAAGGGCCATGCCTTATGAAGGGGGCTAGCCTACGGAACTTGCCCTGACCTAGGGAAACCCACAGCCCTCCTCCCCCACCCAGACCTCTCCACTGCGCGCAAAGTCAGCTGAATGAGAGTGTACTCACCCCCTTGTGTCTGCTGTGATGCCCTCAAGCGCCCATCCAACTCAGGGTAGGCCACCGCCAGGATCCGGAACATCAGGGGGGTCATGGTTCGACGGGCACCCCTCCCACGTTGGGAGGCCATCCCCAGCTGAGCCTCCGCTGTCTTCTTGCTCCTGCGGCGAATGTCCTCCCATCTCTTCCGGCAGTGGATGCTCCGTCTGTGGTGGACCCCCAGGGTCCGGACGTCCTTGGCGATGGCACACCAAATATCCTTCTTCTGGTGGGCGCTGACCTACATGAACTGTACAGGGGAAGAAGAGAAGTCATTATCAACTGCGCCGTCAAAGTGAGTGGCCCCCATCCCTAACCTTGCCATGTGGCACATGCACGCACCGTCTTTCATGCACGCAGGACTCTGCCTCCTTCCTTCTTACAACCAGCCCTCTCCACACAGGCATAGCCCATCCAACATGCTCCCTGTGTACTTACCTGTTGGTCTGGAGGACCGTAGAGTAGCGTGTACTGGGGGAAGACCCCGTCGACTAGCTTCTCCAACTCCTCCGATGTGAAGGCAGGGGCCCTTTCCCCAGACGCACAAGCCATTGTCTCTTCCAGACCAAGGTCACAGCAGCACTTGCAGTGTAGGTCCTCTCCTGTCGAATATCAGGTATCGAGTGATTCAACAGATAGAAAATGGCGGTCACGTCCGCGGCGGTGCGTACCATCACCGCCGGCGTACATCGTCATTGGCTCCTGGGATCCATAGGGTCCAATGTTAACCAATGCAGCATTGCGCCGCGGTCTTCGACCGCCTACTGCGACGGTGTACAACGCCAGCGCAGGTACCTCACATCCCATTGTCCCACATTAGAGGTCAGGCAGCCGCCATTGCAGGGGCCCACATGGCCTAGTTACCAACTGCGTCACACATACCTATGCCTACTCTCAACACACATACAGGCCAGATTTTGTGTATGAATCGTGTTCTGTGTAGACTGTGGGTACATACCTCTGAGTTGTTTGACTCTGTGCTCGCTGTTGTCCTTCATAGACACCGTCCGCTGGGACATGTGAGGAGATGGCGGAATCCTCCGGTGTACCGACCGCTGGTGGACCTGTCGACAATGGAGGAAAGAAATTTGATCATCACCTACAGGTTTGACCGTGCCACAATCCAGGAACTGTGTACTCAGTTGGAGTCAGACCTGATGTCAGCAATCCGCATCCCACAGGAATCCCCCCTCAAGTGCAGGTGCTGTCAGTGCTCCATTTCCTTGCAAGTGGGTCATTTCAAACAACTGTGGCCATGGCATCAGGGATGTCCCAGCCTCTGTTTTCCAACGTATTGTCCAGAGTGTTGTCTGCCCTGCTGAAACACATGCGCAGCTACATCGTGTTCCCTCAGGTGGAGGCCTTGCCTACAGTGAAAGGTGACTTCTATGCCCTTGGACATATCCCCAACATCATAGGTGCCATTGATGGGACCCATGTGGCTTTGGTCCCCCCCCCACAGGAGTGAACAGGTGTACAGAAACCGGAATAGTTATCATTCCATGAATGTACAGATGGTATGTTTGGCCGACCAGTACATCTCCCATGTGAATGCCATGTTCCCTGGCTCAGTGCATGACGCCTACATCATGCGGAATAGCAGCATCCCTTATGTGATGGGTCAACTACAGAGGCACCGGGTTTGGTTATTAGGTGACTCTGGTTACCCCAACCTGTCATGGCTACTGACCCCAGTGAGAAATCCCAGGACCAGGGCAGAGGAACGCTACAATGAGGCCCATGGGCAGACTAGGAGGGTGATCGAAAGCACCTCCTGAAGGCCAGGTTTAGGTGCCTCCATATGACATATTCTACTCACCAAAGAAGGTGTGCCAGATCATCATGGCCTGCTGTATGCTTCATAACTTGGCTTTGCGACAACAGGTGCCTTTTCTGCAGGAGGATGGTCCAGATGGCGGTGTTGTGGCAGCTGTGGAGCCTGTGGACAGTGATGAGGAGGAAGCAGAGGAAGAAGACATTGACAACAGGGACTCAGTCATCCAGCAATATTTCCAGTGAAACACAGGTGAGAATACATTCCTGCCTACTACAAGTATTTTTACACTTCTACCTCTATCCTGTCTGTCAATTTCACCCAGTGTATGGTCACTGAGTTATCACTTTCCCTTACGGTTTCACAGGTGTGGGTCCCAACGTGCGTCATCTGCTTACATTCCTCATGGACTAGAGCTGTGTGACATAGGTATTTTGACATTACTAATTCCTGGAAATGTTGTCACTGTCATTGCAAATACACTATTTAAAAATCACAGACAGACTCCAGATCTTTTGGTGCTTTATGTGTGTTTATTTACATACCAAATATTGTAGGGGGAAGTTAAATGGTGAGGAGTGATGGCGGAGGAGTGTCCATGGCAGAGTCCAGTCTATTTGTCTCATAGGTGCATTGCCCATATGGGCATAGGAAGTGGAGCTGGGGCTGTTCCAATATGGACAGGCTAACAAAGTGGGACAGTGGGATGGCAATCAGGGTGGTCTCATTTCTTGGCGGGGGTCTTGGCATTGTGCTCTGTCTTGTTCCTGGATCTCAGGGACCACTTGCGGGTGGTTTTCCGTCTGCAGGGGGTGGGGTGCTGGTGTGGTGGTCCTGTGGCGGTGCCTCCTGTCCACTAGCGCCGGCAGAGGTGGTGGGCAGTTCATCGTCCATGTTAGTGTCAGGGGCCCCTTGTAGTGCCACAGTGTCCCTCCTGGTGTTGAGTATTTCCTTCAGCACCCCTACGATGGTGCCCAGGGAGGAGCTGATGGTTCTGAGTTCCTCCCTGAAGCCCAAATACTGTTCCTCCTGCATGAGATGGGTCTCCTGAAACTTGGCCAGTACCGTTGCCATCGTCTCCTGGGAATGGTGGTATGCTCCCATGATGGAGTAGAGGGCCTCGTGGAGAGTGGGTTCCCTTGGCCTGTCCGTCCCCTGTCGCACTGCAGCCCTCCCAGTTCCCCTGTGTTCCTGGGCCTCCGTCCCCTGGACCGTGTGCCCACTACCACTGCCCCTAGGACCCTGTGGTTGTTAGGGTGGTGGGTTATCCTGGGTTCCCTGTAGTGGTGGACACACATCTGATTGACGTGTCCTGGGGACGGAGGTATGAGCCCGCTGGGTGGGTGGTGTGCTGGTGTTACCAGAGGGGGGTAGGTCTGTGGTAGCCTGTGCCTGTGTGAGGGGAACTGACTGTCCCGAGGCCCACGATGGTCCGGGCTGGTCATCTAGATCCAGTTGGACAGAGCTGCTGTCATCACTGTGGGCCTCTTCTGTGGGTGGGGTGGAGATGTCTGGACCCTCCTGTCTGGTGATGTTGGGTAGTGGTCCTGCAGGGGTGGAAAAGCATGATTATTGCATCTGTGTGTGTCATGGTGTGCAATGTGTGGGTGACCGTGTACCCCAGTGCTTGCATTCCTGTGTGGGGGCTTGTGTGATAATGGTTTAGGGGGGTGTATGGGTATGTGCAGTGGGAATGCTTTAGTGATGGGTGTCCATGCGTTGTTGTTGCACGCAGGGCTTGGTGTGGGACGTGTGGTTTGTGATATTGGTATATTTGTGAGGAGTTGGAGTGATAGGGGTGGGGGCGAGGGTGGGGGTATGTGATAGCATGCAGGTAGGGCGGGGGATATGGTAGTTAAAGGTTTGACTTACCGGAGTCCATTCCTCCACCGACTCCTGCGAGGCCCTCAGGATGCAGAATCGCCAAGACCTGCTCCTCACATGTTGTTAGTTGTGGGTGAGGAGGTGGGGGTCCGCCGCCAGTCCGCTGAACCGCCTGGTGGTGTCTTGAGACCATGGAACGCACCATCCCCCGTAGGTCGTTCCACCTCTTCCTGATGTTGCCCCGATTTCTTGGGTGTTGTCCCACTGTGTTGACCCTGTCTACTATTCTTCTCCATAGCTCCATCTTCCTTGCAATTGAGGTGTGCTGCACCTGTGCTCCAAATAGCTGTGGCTCTACCCGGACGATTTCCTCCACCATGACCCTGAGCTCCTCCTCTGAAAACCTGGGGTGTCTTTGCCGTGCCATGGGGTGGTGTAGGTGATGTGTGGGGTGGTGTGTGTGGTGATAAGTGTGGTGATATGTAGTGGTGTGTGGTGTTTTGTGTGTGGAAGTTGTGTGGGTGATGGTGTTGAGTGCCTGTGGCTGCTAGTTTGTGGATGGTGGTGTCTCTTTCTGGCCTTCTCTCTGTAATAGTGGTCGTAGGGGTTTGTGGGTGTGTGTTTTATATTGTAATGGGTGTGTGGGAGTGGTGTGTGTATGTGTATCAGGTGTGTGTATTTCAAATTGTCCAATGTGGCGGTGTTTTGTAGAAGTGTGTGTATTTTGAGCGCGGCGGTGTGTACCGCCAATGGAATACCGCGGTTGAAAGACCGCCGCGTGGATTCGTGTGTCGTGATAGCGTGGGCGTATTTCTGTTGGCATGACGGTGGAGGATTTGTTTTTGCCAGTTTATCACTGACCTTTGGTGTGGCGGACTTGTGTGGGTGTCTGAATTTTGTTGGATTTCGAGATGTGGGTCATAATAGCTGTGGCGGAATTCTGTGGCTGCCGTGGTGTGTTGGCGGTCTTCTACACGGCAGTAAGGGGCTTTTACCGCCAATGCTGTGATGACCCCCTTAGTCCTTAGACAACAGTGAGAATGCGGTTGTTACACAAAGTACCTGGTTAGCATCAAAACTAAAGCCACACGGCAAGCGTGCGTCGGAAAAGGGTAGCAATGTGTCGAATCCTTACTTACAAGTGATGCGTGCCTCGTTTCCTTCGCCGGTCGGCAGCTCTTGTCTGTCAACTTCACTTTTCAAGGGCTCAGAGACTGGACAGGGCACCACTTGACAGGGCAGGAGCCTCAGAAGAGAGTCCAGGTGCTGTCAGGGGAAGTCTCTGATGGTCCTGAGACTTCAACAACAGGAGGCAAGTTCAGTTCAAGCCCTTGGAGATTCTTCTCAAGCAGGAATGCACAACAAAGTCTAGTCTTTATTCTCTTTCACATGCAGAAGCAGCAACTGCACAATAGCCCAACAAAGCACGGTCACAGGCAGCACTTCTCCTCAGCTCTTCAGCTCTTCTCCTTGGCAGAGGTTCCCCTTGAACCCAGAAGTGATCTAATTTTCAGGGGTTTTGGGTCCACTACTTATACCCCTTTCTGCCTTCGAAGTAGGCAAACTTCAAAGGAAAGTCTCTCTTGTTTGTAAGATCCTGCCTTGCTCAGGACAGACCCCAGACACACACCAGGGGGTTGGAGACTGCATCATATGAGGGCAGATGCAGCCCTCTCAGGTGTGAGTGACCACTCCTCCCCTCCCTCCCAGCACAGATGGCTCATCAGGATATGCAGGATACATCCCAGCTCCCTTTGTGTCACTGTCTAGAGGTGCAAGTAGCCCAAATGTCAAACTGACCCAGACAGGGAATCCACAAACAGGCAGAGTCATAGAATGGTTTAATCAAGAAAATGGCTACTTTCTAAAAGTGGCATTTTCAAACACACAATCTAAAAACAACCTTTACCAAAATATGTATTTTTAAATTGTGAGTTCAGAGACCCTAAACTCCACATTTCTATCTGCTCCCACAGGAAATCTAAACTTTAATAATGTTTAAAGACAGCCCCCATGTTACCCTATGAGAGAAATAGGCCTTGCAATGTTGAAAACTGAATTTGGCAGTATTTCACTATTAGGACATATAAAACAGACTAGTATATGTCATACTTTAAACATACAGTGCATCCTGCTCATGAGGCTACCTAGGGCCTACCTTAGGGGTGCCTTACATGTATGAAAATGGAAGGTTTAGGCCTGGCAAGAGGGTACATTTGCCAAGTTGAAGTGGCAGTGCAAGACTGAACACACAGACACCGCACTGGCAGGTCTGAGACATGTTTACAGGGCTACTCATGTGGGTGGCACAATCAGTGCTGCAGGCCCACTAGTCACATTTGATTTACAGGCCCTAGGCACCTCTGGTGCACTTTAGTAGGGACTTACTAGTAAATCAAATATGCCAATCATGGAATAAACAATCAACAATACAATTTACACAGAAAACATATGCACTTTAGCGAAAAAAACAGGCCAGAAAAATTAGAGGAAGGAGGCAAAACGATTGGGAATGTCCCTGCAAAAAGGGCCAGGTCCAACAAAACCCCCACCAGCCTAAAGCCAGTGGAGACCAATCAATACCTTGATGGATTTCCCTGATTTGGGTGATAGAACCCCACAACAGAAGGGACATGTTCCAGTTCTACGCCTTCCTGACTTCAGTTGATTCCTTCTGTCCATATTCTCAGTGCCCACTAAGCTAACCCATGGGGAACTCTTCTCCTCATCTGCAGATAGCATCTGTGCAGCACCTAACCTTACTTTGCTCAAAGATGTATCCCATGGGGCAGACAGTACCACCATGGCCAACACAGTGGTGTGGCCCACTCTACCCCCGATATTTGAACCCTGTCCCCCATCAGGGGCAACTCTGTCCACCAGGACAGCAAGCCACAGTGGCCACTTACAGATGTGTGGGATGAGAGCCAGGCCACAGGCCTTTCAAGGCTGTCCAACCATTGTGATTGTAAGGAGTAGGGGGCAGTAGCCCCAGGTGCCTGGTACCCTTTGATCACTTTTCCTTCCACTAGGTCAGGGATGACAGCCTGAAACTGGTCCTCCCCTCTGGGGCTCTGTACCCTCCCTCTAGGAGCGGCACCCCCACAGTCCAGAATTGACAGGCTGCTTCTAGAAGCAGTCCTGCACAATTCTCCCAGCAGTGCAAGGAAGTTAACCTGCAACTGGTCTTCCAAACTGGGGTCTGTACCCTCAGGTTGGATCAGGGTCAGGGGTTAGGGTTCCTTCCCCCTACCCCACTTTCTGGAGTCCTGCACCCCCCCACTAGGAGAGCCCCCCAGAACCCAACAGGGTAGGGGCACTGTTAGTAGGAGCCCCTCCCTCCATGTCAGGGGGGACACCCTGAACCTGGCCTTTCAATCCAGGGTCTGTACCATTGGATTGAACTGGGGTCAGGGGTGAGTCTCTATCTCCCCTGCCCCTACTCCCAGGTTTCTGCACCCCGCTACCATGGAGAATACCCCTAGAAGTCACACTGCAGAGGGTGATTGGGCATACCGCCCCCCCAATCATGTCAGAGGGTTCCCCCTGCACTTGATCCTCCAGCCTAGGGACTTTACCCTCAGACTGGACCACTGCCTGGCAAGCCAGGACTTCCTGCAAAGCACAACTACCTCCCCCACAAGGGAAACACCTCCCCTAAGGCTGCATGACAGTCTTGCTTGCACTGGTCCCCTGACCTCTGCCCACTTGGCAGAGGCTTGTTTCCCCGAGCCCAGCATCACCAAGGTCATTCCTGGAGGGCTCTGACCTCAGAGCTAACCCCTGACCCTCCAGGTTCTCCACTGGGGCCCACAACCCCCTCTCAACTCTCTGTCTGGACTTCTGCACCCCCTCACTAGGAGTGGTACTGCCAGACACCAGAACTTGTGGGACGCTGGCTACAGCCACCCCACAAGTTCTCCTGACACTATGGGGTCTCACTCAGCAGATGGCCCTACGGTGTAGGCTAGGTTCCCCTCCTGGTGTTCACTCATGGAACCCTCCAGGGCCTGGGACTGGATCTCGGGCACCCTGGGAATCAGCCCCCTCACTAGTAAATTAAATATGGCAATCATAGAAAAACCAATCAACAATACAATTTACACAGAAAGCATATGCACTTTAGCACTGGTTAGCAGTGGTAAAGTGCCCAGAGTCCTAAAGCCAACAAAAACAGGTCAGAAAAATTAGGAGGAAGGAGGCAAAAAGACTGGGGATGTCCCTACAAAAAGGGCCAGGTACAACACACGGTGTTTACACAAAGTGGATTCATATTTGGGATAGGTCGCCCACTTAAAGGAATAATAATAATCTTTGTCAGGGTGATCTCGAATAATCACTAAATTAACCTGACCTCAAGCCCCTTGAAGTTGCGGCACAGAGTAGACAGACTTACTTTAGGGCAAGTGAAGTCTGTATGCATTACCCCAACAATAATAAGGTAAAAACACCAAGCAATAAAAAATCTAACCTGAAGAATAATAATAGAATAATAGTGTAAATGTAATAAACAAAAGGGCACCAAAACAAACTCCAATAAGGGGAATCAGAGACATGAAATTTAAAAGTTTTAAGTAAAAATAGTGCCAAAAAGCTCTGCTAGCTGGTAATAGTCTATGGAAGTGATAGACTGGCACATAAGTGCAATTTGAGGCTGACTGTGATGGAGTCCTGGTGAGATACACAAAGTGAATTGGTCATGGTAAAACTGTAACTAAAAGAATTGGAAAAAGGTTCTTAAATTCCTCTCCAGAATGAGATCTTGTCACTTTTTTAACAAAAGCATTGACATTTCTTGAAAGTTCCAACACAGAATGAGACTTAGGGGGTCATTTTGACCCTGGCGGTCATCGACCGCCAGGGTCGACGACCATGGAAGCACCGCCAACAGGCTGGCGGTGCTTCCAGGGCCATTCTGACCGCGGCGGTAAAGCCGCGGTCAGAAAAGGGGATCTGGCGGTTTCCCACCGGATTTCCCCTGGCCCGGAGATTCCGACCCCCTTCCCGCCAGCCTGTTTCTGGCGGTTTACACCGCCAGAACCAGGATGGCGGGAATGGGTGTCGTGGGGCCCCTGGGGGCCCCTGCACTGCCCATGCCACTGGCATGGGCAGTGCAGGGGTCCGCTAACAGGGCCCCATTAAGATTTTCACTGTCTGCTTTGCAGACAGTAAAATTCGCGACGGGTGCAAGTGCACCCGTCGCACCCCTGCAACTCCGCCGGCTCCATTCGGAGCCGGCTTCATTGTTGCAGAGTCTTTCTCGCTGGGCCGGCGGGCGCCCATTTGGCAGTCGCCCGCCGGCCCAGCGGGAAAGTCGAAATGACCCGCGGAGCGGTCTTTCGTCGGGGTTACTTTGGCGGGCGGCCTCCGCCGCCCGCCAAAGTTAGAATGACCCCCTTAGTCACCAAGCAAGCTCAAAGGTTTGTTAACTTTCTTCCATATCCAAGCAATCACAGGAGAATACCTCTAAGGTCCGAGAACCTCAGGGGAGTACACTTAGAGACTCAAATGGTGCCAGACAGAGCCCAACAGCAGAGTCCCATCCAGGTCTAGTTGCCAGGGGTCAGCTATGGCGCTTCAGAAAAAAGACCTAGTTCAGCATGTTATGTCCTTGTACCCACAATGGTCTGATGGTCAGTCAACTGACCATCGTCATCCTCCTTGTTTCCTGGGTTCAAGAGGGAGTAGGCTGAATCCGTTAGTACTCCTCTCAGGTTACAGAGAGCAGGTCTAGTCCTTTTCTGATCTCCTGGGGGTTCAGAAGGTGCTCTGAGAAGGGTTTGTGGGGATTCCAAATTAATGCCTGGCATTTACCTAGTGAGAGGGGATGACACCTGGGTACTCCCCAATCATTGGGGTAAACATTCCTGGGAGCAACTAAACCCATTTCTTCAAATTCAGTAGGTTCTGTTGGCTTTTTTGCAACCAATCTCTCAGTGCCCCTCTCAAAATTCAAGACAGGGAAAGCCTACTTCCCTTGTGTAGAGCCTTTTTGCCCACCCAGGGGACTGGGCAGGTTAATGAGCAGTCCTCTCTGCTGTGGTTACTCAAAACCAGTTCTGGGGGTAACCTTCCTCCCACTCGGTTTTGTACCAGCCTTACTAAGGGACAAAGACTGGGGCTTTCTGGTTTCACCTACCATTTGCTTGTAATAGGACAGGCCCTTTTGAGATTGATAAAATTCCTGGGCCTAACCTAACTGGTCTTCCTGCCAGGAGAAGAAGACACCTCCCTACATTCAGGCAATTGTGTATGCTGTAGGAGCAGTTTTCACACCTCTTTCACGCCTCATTCAGAAAAAATACACCTACGTGCAGTTGCTTATGTAAATTAGCCTTCAGCAGCTTCAGGTTGGTAAAGGTAACCTTCTAAAAGTTACATGTCTACATTTCTGTGTATTTAGTATAAATGTAAACTGTCTATGTATATTTATGAACAACGTACATGTGTATGCTGGAAAATGTAAATATTAATGTACGTATGTAATTAAGGGTGTAAATATATAAGGATCAGTTCATAGTACACAAACATAACTAACTGTAATGCATATATTGTGACTCCATGTATATATGGTCATACAGTTATATGTAAAAAGTTAGGCCCATATTTATACTTTTTGACGCAAAACTGCGCTAACGCAGTTTTGCGTCAAAAAAATTAGCGCCGGCTAACGCCATTCTGAAGCGCCATGCGGGCGCCGTATTTATTGAATGACGTTAGCCGGCGTTAGCCGCCGGTGCCGTCTGGTGTGCGTTAAAAAAAATGACGTACACCAGGCAGCGCCGGCGTAGGGGAAAATGGAGCTTGGGTGTCAAGAAATGGGGCAAGTCAGGTTGAGGCAATTTTTTCGCCTCAACCCGATTTGCGCCATTTTTTTTCACTCCCAACCCCCATAGAAATGACTCCTGTCTTAGCAAAGACAGGAGTCATGCCCCCTTGCCCAATGGCCATGCCCAGGGGACTCCTGTCCCCTGGGCATGGTCATTGGGCATAGTGGCATGTAGGGGGGCACAAATCAGGCCCCCCTATGCCACAAAAAAAAAAAAAAAAACACTTACCTGAACTTACCTTAATGTCCCTGGGATGGGTCCCTCCAGCCTTGGGTGTCCTCCTGGGGTGGGCAAGGGTGACAGGGGGTGTCCCTGGGGGCATGGGAGGGCACCTCTGGGCTCCTTCCGAGCCCACAGGTCCCTTAACACCTGCCTTTTGCAGGCGCTAAAAAACTGCGCAAAAGCGGCCGTACGTCATGTTTTTTGACCCGCCCACTCCCGGGCGTGAATTTTGCCCGGGAGTATAAATCCGACGCACATGCCTCAGAGTCGATTTTTTAGACGTGAACGCCTACCTTGCATCTCATTAACGCAAAGTAGGTGTCCACGCAAAAAAATGAAGCAAACTCCATGGACTTTGGCGCTAGACGCATCTAACGCCAAAGTATAAATATGGAGTTAGTTTTGCGTCGAAATTGCGTAAAAAAAAACGACGCAATTCCGGCGCAAACGGAGTATAAATATGCCCCTTAGTGTGTGGGTCTGACTGTATACAAATATATATTACCTTTTTGTTATAAAAATTACATATTGACTAAAAATATCCTACAACTGTATAGTTTTACATTACTACTATATGTATGTTATCGTATAGAAATAAAATATAAGCAGGTTAGTGTGTGTATATGGGTTGATGCTTTTTTTCTATGTTACTACATAGGTGTCACAGTTGGTAAATAAGAATATAGGTAAGGTGCCAGTAAGTGTATAAAATGTATTTAGATATAAAAAATAAAAAAAAATAATATTATATATATTGTCAGTACATGTATTCTAAAATGTGATGACAGGTGTATTTCTGGGTATGTAGATGAAGTTGTATGTATACATTTGTGTGTGTACATAGGATTATGCTTCCTTTTTATAAGGAAGGAGTTACACAAATGTTGAAAAAAACCCAGTATTTTAAACTCTGTATATATACATTTATGCAAAACTCACTTGTGAATGTCTGACCATGTTAATATGATTACATGTTTGTATACGAGGGTGCATATAAGGCAAATTTGTTCCCTATTCAGAATAATAATAGAATATAATAGGCATATTGTGTGAATGGGTGTCTGTATATATATGGTCATCTCCTTGTGTATTTAGATGTGTGACATGTATATATATATATATATATATATATATAAATAAATACATCATTTAAGATAATAAGAAAAAAAGTTTTTCACTTCAACCTCTGCCTGTCTCTCCTCTCTCTGACTCATCCCAAACCGTTTTGACTACTGTCCCTCCCTCCATTTGTGCTAAAGTGCATATGCTCTCTCCTCTAAACATGGTAACATTGGTTCATACCCGATTGGCATATTTAATTTACCGGGATGTCCCTAGGAAAGTGAACTACATGTGCCCACGGCCTGTAAACTAAATGCTACTAGTGGGCCTGCAGCTCTGATTGTGCCACCCACTTAAGTAGCTCCTTAACCATGTCTCAGGCCTGCCATTGCAAGTCCTGTGTGTGCAGTTTCACTGCCAATTCGACCTGCATTTAAAAGTACATGCCAAGCCTAAAACGCCCCTTTTTCTACATATAAGTTACCCCTAAGGTAGGCATTAGGTAACCCATAGGGCAGGGTGCTGGACATGTACCTGTGTAGTTTACATGTCCTGGTAGTGTAAAACCCCTCAATTTGTTTTTACACTGCTGTGAAGCCTGCTACTTCCATAGGCTAATATTAGGGCTACCCTTACATACTGTTTGATTTGTAGCTGCTGATCTGAAAGGAGTAGGGAGGTCATATTTAGTATGGCCAGAATGGTAATACCAAATCCTGCTGACTGGTGAAGTTGGATTTAATATTACTATTTTAGAAATGTCATTTTTAGAAAGTGAGCATTTCTCTGCACTTGAATCGTTCTGTGCCTTACAATCCACGTCTGGCTAGGTTCAGTTGACAGCTCCCGTGTGCATTCACTCA
The DNA here is from genome assembly GCF_031143425.1 of Pleurodeles waltl. Taxonomy (NCBI): domain Eukaryota; kingdom Metazoa; phylum Chordata; class Amphibia; order Caudata; family Salamandridae; genus Pleurodeles; species Pleurodeles waltl. The sequence goes on from NC_090449.1 coordinate 934,763,531, forward strand.
GACAAACCCCAAATACAGGATGCTCAGCCTCATTTGCATACATCTGCATTTTGAATGGGTCTTACATGTCAAAGGACAGTAGCCGGCCCTCACACAAAGGACTGCCACACCCCCTACTGGGACCCTGGCAGACAGGATTGGACTGAAAGGGGAGCTTGTGCACTTCCAAGCCACTCTTTGAAGTCTCCCCCACTTCAAAGACACATTTGAGTATTTAAGTAGGGCCTCTGCCCCTACCAACTCAGACACTTCCCGGAGAAGATAACCAGAACCAGAACCTGCAACCTGCCAAGAAGAACTGCCTGGCTGCTCAAAGGACTCACCTGACTGCTTTCTGTGAAGGGCTGTTGCCCTGCTGACTTGCTGCTATCTGACTGTGCTGAAAAGTGCTCTCCAAGGGCTTGGCTAGAACTTTCCTCCTGTTCTCTGAAGTCTCAGAACCAAAAAGACTTCATTCCTGCAAGAAGAACTCACTGTGCAGCAAAAATGCGACACACAGCCTGCAGAAAAACAATGCACAGCCTGCATTGCTGTGAAAAATTCACTGCACACCATACTGGAACAATGCAACCTGACTTCGTAATAAGAAGATCGTCGTAGCGTAGCGGGCGGAAATTTGATGCACGTCCCACTGGATCGACGCACAGCTGAGCCGGAACAACGCAGCCCGACTTTCAGAGAGAATCGACGGAACGTCTGCTGTGCGGTAGAAAGTTCCACGCAACGCCCACCGGATCGACGCAGACCCCAATAACTTAGTCCTGTCAGCAACAGAATTCAACACATCATCCCTGCGACGTCCAAAAACCCCACAACCCGAAGAGGATCCAAGACCGAGCACCAGAAATCGCTGCAAAGCCTTCTATGCATGAAAAATAAACAACCCATCGCTGTGTGCGGCCCGAGAAATCGACGCACACCTCCCTGTTTTCCACGCACCTCCTCCTCTGTGGTTCTTTGCGGAGACTTTGAACGCAAACCAGGTACTTTGTGCTTGCAAGAGACATTATTGCTTTTAAGAGACTAAAGACACTTTATATCATTTTTACAGTGATATTTTCAACATATACTTATTGCCTCTTAATCGTTTTGACCTGCATCTTATCAGATAAATATTATATATTTTTCTAAACCCTGTGTGGTGTATTTTTGTGGTTTTCTACGTTGTTATTGCATGATTATTGCACAAATACTTTACACATTGCCTTTTAAGTTAAGCCTGACTGCTCCACGCCAAGCTACCAGAGGGTGGGCGCAGGATAATTTGGATTGTGTGTGACTTACCCTGACTAGAGTGAGGGTCCTTGCTTGGACAGGGGGTAACTTGGCTGCCAACCAAAGACCCCATTTCTAACATTGGTGATCAGCGATGAGGATATGACTTGTATTTGTGCAGTGACATACAATAGTTAAGTGTTGACTACCTGCCCACAGTTGAAGGTCAACTTGATTTTTTATCTTTGTCTGTAGTTTTGTTTTCTTCCTGATATTTTTAACTAAAATTTTCGTTCAACATGTCTCTGGCTGGGTCTCAAGCTGGAGATTAAGATTTTGACCTAGCCATGCTGGAGAAATATACTGTCAAACAGTTGAATGGGTTCTGCAGTAACATTGGAGAACCTACCCAAAAGACCTCCAGAAAGGAGGAATTCCAAATGGTGCTGAGGGCCTGGGCAGGATGTTGAGCAGGAGGGTCCAGAGGATGACCCCTCAGAGGATTTTTTGCCATTATTGGAGAATGTTACCACTGTAATTGTGCCCCCTGCCAAACCAGGGAGCAGTGTCCCTGATCAGGGCCTGACCGCAGAGTAAAGGAGAGAGGAGAGAGAATTCCAATTACAAATGGCAAGGTTAAAAATTGAAGCTCAACAGGAGAGGAGGAGGGCAGGGAGAGAAGCCAAACAAGCTGAAGCTGAGAGAGCAGCCAAGCAAGATGAAGCTGAGAGAGCCTTGGCTGAAAAGAAACTTTTGTTGGCTCATGAACTGAGTCTTAAGGAGCTGGAGATCAAGGCAAGACAGTCTGAGCCCTGCAATGATGGTGGCAGCATACATGCAGGACCTGTTGGGGAGAAAACGTTTGGTATACCCAAAAGTGTGGTGGTGCCCAGTTATGTGTGGGAGATGACATTGATAAGTGGTTGGCTGCCTATGAAGTTGCACTAAGGGCTCATGGGATCTCTGAGGAGCAATGGGGGGCGGCCTTGTGGTTTTATGTACCAGCAGTGGGGAGGGACACACTAGATCCACATGATCAAAATGTATATGCACCCATGAAAGCTGCTTTGCTGGCCAGGTTTTGGCTGACTCCTGAAAAATACCGTCAGAGGTTTAGGGACAGCACTAAACTTTCCACACAGACTTGGGTAGACTGTTTTGATTTCTCCATTAAGGCACTGAATGGATTGGTGCACGACAGCAAAGTAAATGATTACAAAGGATTATATGATTTGACTCTGAGAGAGCATATGTTCAGTATTTGTTTTACAGAGTTGCACAAGCACTAAGTAGACAATAAGCTGATGGATCCCAGGAAGTTTGCTGAGGAGGCGGACCTCTGGGTTAGAACCAGAGTGTCCAAGAAGGTATCGGTGGGGGGGGGATACCCACAAAGGTGATCAGGGTTCCCAACAGAAGAAAGAGGGGGGGAGAAAAACTTAAAGAAAAGGAACTCTCAAAAGGCCTCTAAAACAGTTCCGAAGGGGGGGTGGTAACCAGTCCTAATCTAAATTTGGGAAGACGCCAGGGTACTTTGATAAAAATATAGGGAAGTTTATCCCCAAATGCTTAGAGTGCTACCAGCATGGACACTCTAAGGGCGACTCCCAGTGTCCCAAGAGGGCACAGCCCACCACTACAGGACAGACACCTGGGTTGGCTAGTGTAGTGCTCGGGGAGGGGAGACAGTCCCAGTTAGTTTTGGGGAGCAGATAGAGGTGACTGGGAGATAAGGAAATGGTTCCAAAAGCCCATATGCCTGCCAATACTTCCACGTATAGACAGTGGGTCACCATTGATGTGCAAAGGGTGGAGGCTCTGTGTGACACAGGAGCTAGTATGACTACTGTCAACAGTCAGCTGGTGTCAGCAGAGCAGATAATCCCTAGTACATTCCACCAGGTCATAGTCCCTGACAATCGCGAGAGTCACCTAATGGTGGCTCTGGTTCCCTTTGAGTGGGGGGGGGGGTCTCTGGTACTCTAAAGGTAGCTGTGAGTCCTGCCATGCCTGTAGATTGTCTGTTAGGCAATGATCTTGAGCATACTGCCTGGAAAGAGGTAGGGCTCAGATCCGACCTGAAGAAGTTAGGTTTTCCTGAGTGGGTTTGCATGACCACACAGTCCATGGCTGCACCGGAACGGAGTCAAGGGCGTCTGAAGCCTAGAACAATGGCCCAGACAGCTGCACAGATGGGGGGCAAGAGGCGCAGGAAACCCACCTCAGATATTCCCACTGTGTGGGGAGGAGGCCCTTGAGCCAACTGGAGAGGATATTGCTGACCTGGGTAACCTGCCTGAACTGGCTGGCAAGTAGAGGGTGGGCCAACCAGGTAAGAATTCTGCAAGGTGCAGAAAGAGTGCCCCACTCTTGAGGGTCTAAAGCAACAGGCCGCAGCCCAAGCAGCAGTTGATACCTCTGGCGATCACCATATCTACTGGGATAATGATCTCCTTCACAGTAAGTCTAACGCTCCGGCCATTGGGGCAGCACGTGTGCTGGTGGCCCCCCAGTGTTACCGGGCCTTCCTACTGGGCTTTGACTCACGACATTCCCCTGGCAGGACATTTGGTCCAAGACAAGACCTTTGCCAGGCTTGTCATCCACTTCCATTGGCCTAGAATGCGGGTAGCCTCAGATAGATTCTGCAGGGCCTGCTCCACCTGCCAGGCTAGTGGGAAAACAGGGAAAAGGCTGAAGGCCCCCGTGATCCCACTCCCCATCGTTGGCACCCCCTTTGAAAGGGTGGGCATTGATATCATTGGTCCTTTGGACCCCAAAACTGCCTTAGGCCACAGGTTTATCCTGGTTTTGGTGGACCATGCCACCCCTACCCAGAGGCTATCCCTCTGAGAACAGTGACTGCACCAGTGGTGACCAGAGCCCTGATGGGAATATTTACCAGTGTGGGGTTCTCAAAGGAGGTTGTGTCTGACAGAGGCACAAACTTCATGTCTGTGTACATGAATTCCATGTGGGATGAGTATAGTTTACCTCAATCCAATGGGCTTGTTGGGAGATTCAACAAGACCCTGAAAGGCATGATAACTGGCCTACCTGAGGCCATAAGGTGTAAGTGGGACGTCCTCTTGCCATGCCTTCTCTTTGCTTATAGGGAGGTGCCCCAAAAAGGGGTGGGGTTCAGCCCCTTTGAGCTTCTCTATGGACACCCTGTCAAGGGACCATTAAGCATAGTGAAAGAGGGCTGGGAGAAAACTCCCAAGACACCTCCTCAGGATGTGGTCAGATACATGCTGGCCCTCCACAACCAAACACAACACTTCTGGAAGCAGGCAAAAAGTAACCTTGAGGCCAGTCAAGAGGTGATGAAGGAGTGGTATGACCAGAATGCCACTCTGGTTGAATTCTTACCTGGAAACAAAGTTTGGGTGATGGAGCCAGTAGAGCCTAGAGCTCTCCAGGAACGTTGGACTGGCCCATTTGGAAGGGGGAGGCCACTGACCTAGTGGACCTCAAGACCCCTAGACACCCCCTAAGGGTTCTCCTCCACAACCGACTCAAGCCTCATTTTGAGAGGTCTGAGATCAGTATGCTCCTTGTGACAGATAAGGGCATAGAAGAGGAGAGTGAGCCTCTGCCCGACCTCCTCTCTGCCAAAGAAGGTGATGGGTCAGTAGAGGGTGTCAATCTCTTTGACTCCCTGACTCTAGATCAGAGAGGAGACTGTTACAATTTATTGTGGCAGTTCTCTTCCCTGTTTTCCCTTACTCCTGGACTCATCCATTTGTGTGTCCACGATATTGTGACGGGAGATAGTCCCCTTGTAAAGAACAAAATTTACAGGTTATCAGATAAGGTGAAGGCCAGCATCAAGGAGGAAGTTACCAAGATGCTGGCCCTAGGGTTGTTGAGAAGTCTAGTAGTCCCTGGGCCAGCCCTGTGGTGCTGGTACCCAAGGCTGCTGCACCCGGTGCCAAGCCAGAACTCCAGTTCTGCGTGGACTACCGGGGTCTCAACTCTGTCACACGGACTGACGCTTACCCCATCCCCTGAGCTGATGAGCTTTCTAGACAGACTAGGCGCTGTCAAATTCCTCAGTACTTTTGATCTCACATCAGGGTACTAGCAGATCACTATATACAAAAGAGAGGGTGTTAGACAATAGAGAAATGGTGCTCAAAGACCCAGTTGGCACATATGCGAATGCCCAAATATCATTAAAGCGGTGCACTCATAAGGGAAACACACTTATCCCTAAATCTGAAAAAACATGTTGATCAGACAAAACAGTAACATCAGACAAAACCAACATCCACTAAACCTCCCGCCCCTATTATATACTCGGGACTTATAGGTAGTTTGAATCGCCCTTGACTTATTATATACCAGGGACTTACAGGGGTCTGTCACTGCCAATTGTAATTATACCGAATTACCAGGTACCTTTTTCATCAGAGCACTACTCCTGTGCCTGGTTAGCAGAGCCCAGGACAGAGTCAGAATCAGCTACCACCAGTATCAGACAGAACAAATTGGGGGTGAACAGGGCTAAAATGATGACTTTCTCACAGATGCTAAGCTGGACTGAAGATCCCATGTTGCATATCAGAGGTATAGTTAAAAGGAGAAGAGTGCAGACAAATTTGCACTAGAAGTTTTAGGGAAATAATCAAAAATATTATGGAAACCTTCTTGGCTGGACATCCGTACTTCACTGGCAATGAGGTTCAAATGCTGCATTAAGGGCAGTGAAGTGTCCTCCCTCCTGAGATAGTGAACTCTTGCCTATATCATGAGCTATTCCTTATGGCTCGTGCCAATACAGATGGCATGAGTACAAATCTTCAACGTTAGATATATATTTGATCTGCTGCCACGTCTACTGAGATTGATTTTGACAGCTATCCAAAGACTTTTCAGTCAATGTCATGTTCTCAGCACATGGGAGGAATTGTCACTATGAATCTTTAGGAGTTTCTCAACAAGGATTGGGAGGCGGTCACAATAACACTGAGTATGTCTCCCAAGCATTTGAGAAAAGACAGTAAACCGGGTCATGCATTACTAGTCTGTGGCTTAAAGAAATCTGCTCAATCTTCCCCTAACTCCTAACATTATTGGGCAGTGGAATACTTCATCACATCATCATATTGGTACTCTTCATTGATGCTTCCTTCAACTATGGTGTTATGTAGAGGCATGCTGTGTCCCTGTGCTGGGGGAATTGTTTTGACTTGCGACCTTGCCAATATAAATCTTCACACAGCATGTTACAGTACCTACACACACTGCCCACAGCTTCACTGCTGACTCAAAATGAGGAAAGTGAGCAGCCACAGCACTGAGAGAATTTTGACTGTGCGTGACTGTGCCGTCACAGATCTTCACTCTTCACTCAGTCTGCCACATAACTGTAACAAAAGTATGCTTTGACTGTAAAGTGTTACAGCTTTAGAAAGATTACCAGCATTGAACATTTGGAAGACTATTGGCATTGGACATTACCTTATCATTGATCTTCTCCACCTCCTCGATACAGAGTCCTCCTTGTGGTTCTGGTACTTCAACTATAAAACCCTGCCCTTTCCGTCCCCATTTCTGTCTAGCTATTTGTTACCCTCACCATATGGTCTAATTGCTCTACTTCATGACAGTAGAAAGGTGATTAAACCTCTTGCTATTTCCTTCCACAACTATTGTAAATATTTTAGACTGAATAAGCACCTTTAAGATTTACTTGATGTACAAAGAAGTGAAAACAAATACTGTGAACTCCTTGTGTTACACATATAAAGAGAGGAAGACCTAAATTCTATGATAAACTATTCAGATTTAGGCAGAGTATCTAAGCACCATGGCAGCAGCTAGCATAAACCGACTCCCCACCTTTCCTCAATAAAGTTGTGGAACCAGATCTACTCTGGGAAAGGTGGAAACTATTTTTTGAAACATACTTTGTAGCAACTAGGGAGAGAAATGTAGCCCTATCTGTAAACAAGGCAGACAAATATTTGAAGATCTACGTGAGACATCAGATGGAGAGGGAGAGGAGCTACAACTAGATGCAAATCAAATAGCTTTAAACAAACTAGAAGAACACTTTACTGTTAAGGTAATGTGGTGTTGGAAAGACAAACAATTTTCAATAGAACTCAAGAAAAAAGGAGAAAGTGGCACACTATGTTGCTGTGTTAATTATCTTGTCAGCCACACGTGAATTTGGCCCCTTAACTGATTCCCTTATATGTTACCATCTAGTCAGATACACCAACAATCCTAAGATCCAAGAAAAGCTATTGGTTGAAAACCCCAATCTAAAAGGGGCTATTGACGTTGCCAAGGGATTAAAACCACAAGCCTATTGCAAAAAAGGAAATGAAAGCACCTTCCCAAAGCGTCAGCAATACAATGAATAAAAACACATAACCTAATGCTGTCTTTAAAAGAAAATATTTACCCATAGAGAAACAGAACCTGAAGTCAAGAAATTTAAATGTTTCAGATGTGGAGCTAACAGCTGTAGATGTCTCGCTAGAAGAGTAAACTTCAGGAGGTGTGGGAAAAGAGGACACTTCGCTAAAGTATGTGTAGGGGTCCTGATTTTTTTTTTATAAGATTGACATGAGAGATTATAATGAGAAGGAGAATCACAAAATCATTTTCCAAGTAACGTCTATTGAGAAAGAAGAGAATGTAAATTAACCTACATGTGATATATTATTAGATGACACTAAATTCAATGTATATGCTGACTCATGTTCACCATATACTTTAATAGACGAAGAGACATTTCTACAGAAATGTGTGGCAAAACATTAATCTCTAGATCCTCAGATATCGTACTGGGGAGATATAACCGGGATCCTATTCCCTTAGTAGATATGTAGACAAAGAAAAAAATCCTTCAAAGACAGAAACACGGTGGGTAAGGTATACATCACTAAATGGGTATTGAATCTGTTGGGGTGGAAACAACAAAAATATCTTGGTATAAAACTTGACCCCAATAACGAAGAGCAGGTGCTCATGATAGACAGGAAAGATCTATGTGAAGAGTTTCCTGAGGTCATTTAAAAAAAAATAAGTTTACTGCAGTGTTTTACTCATAAAATCCAACTCAAACAGAATGATGTCCCCATTCCTTATGATAGGTCCCCCACAGGACTAATTAAGTAAATTAGAAAATCAACGGTTTATTGAGAACATTGAAAGTTGTGGTTGGCTAGCTCCCATAGTAATAGCCGCCGAGAGCAACTCAAAGGATAAATGCCCTTGTGTAGATTTTAGAGACCTGGACCAAAATGCTTGGATAGACAGACACCCTTTGCCAATAGTAAATTAAATGCTAAGTTCCATAAGTGATGGTAAGATTATTAGTTTACTAAATCTCTTAGTGGCATAACACCAAATAGTGTTGCATCGAGATTCCAAATAACTTACAATCTTTAACAATCTATTAGGCATGTATCGGTACTGCAAAATGCTAGCTTTGGCTGCAGTCGTATTTTAAATGATCATGCAGCAAATCCTATAAAACATTAAGGTAATGTGCTTCAAGGATGGCATTCTTATTTATGGCGCATCAGAAGAAGAACATAATAACACTCTAAAGTAAGTACTCACCAAACTCAAAGAAGCTGGTCTACCAATGGAAAAAGGAGAAGTGTAAAATAGGTGTGACCTCAGTGGAATATGTGGGGCACACAACCTCAAGCAAGGGCATTAACCCTAGAACCAGTCTAGTAGATTCAGTTCAGAATGCTCCAACCCATCAACAAAGAGGAACTCAGGTTATAGTTAGGGTTAGCAGAATACATGTCCAAATATGTGAAAAACCTTACAAATATAACTCTTACATTAGGATTGTAACTCAAGAGAGGAATAATGATCACGTAAAATCTTTCAGAGTAATTAAACTAGCCATATCAAGTGCCCCTAACATTAGCAAACCTGATACCATATTAAAGACAGTCATAACAACTGATATGAGTAATAAAGGTATAGGGAAACCCCATATTAGGTCTACGTAGATATTAGGTCTACAAGGATATGACTTTAAAACAGAGTATGTTAAGGGAATAAAAACATGTTTTTCATTTCTACAATATTTCTTAATTTTGTTGAATGGGAGGTGTGTTGTAATCTCCCTCTGCATCTCTCATTTTATTCTGTCTACGGGTATGTCCCTTCTTCCCTCCATAGTTGGTATGTTCCTAGGGATAGTGTTATAGAATGTTGTGTTTGTTCTTCTGGTGATTTGCCTTGTGAGGCCAGATCAAGGACACTCAGTTTTCTGCTTCTTCTTAAGATATATTCTAGAAAGCTTCATGGCTGGATATCCTTACTTCAATAAACTTACACTTTTGTGTACAATTATAATTATTTGCTATTCATAACAGTATTTTTACTAGAAGTACCTTTACAGCTGTGGAGTTTCCACACATAAAAAGGATAAGACAGTGCTAGCTTTTTATGTGTGGAAACAAAAACTTTCACGCTAGTGCAGCAAAGTGCAAGGAGGCCCATAGGTTAATATGGGAGCGTCATTTTGAAGCCTGCTTTGAGCAGGCATTAAAATGAAACCAAAAATGGTGCAGTGAAATCTTGTGTATTGCCTCCCTCGCATACATTATGCCTGGCGCAGGCATAATGTGGTGCAAGTGGTTACAAAGTGGCTCAATGCACGCATTGCATCACTTTGTAAATATGGTGATGTAAAAATGTCTCCTTAACTCCACATTAGTGTAAAAAAATGATGCTAATTTGGTGCAAGGAGGTGCTAGTGGCGTGTAAATATGCCCCCATGTATTTCTTTCTTTTTTATATTGAGGACAGGGTAGAGAAGTCATGTTGTATATTGTTATGTATTGGCAGTTGCAAGCAAGGGCAGCTGGTTATGGGGGTCATACATGACAAATCAAATTATAAATGTGTAACAGTCAGTTATGGGGATGTTTTTCACCAAGGGTTCTGAGTGACTCAACTAGCCAATGAGATAGAAGCTCAGGTTGTCTGTGATGCCATTCAGAACCCTGAGGTGAGAAACATCCTACAATAACTGTTACTCATCTATAATTTTATGTTATGTACGGCTTTAATAGGAAGCCTCTTTCATTTATACCAGGTTCTAAATCTGATAACTTAATTCAATGATGTGGTTGTGGATGGGTTCTGAGTGACAGCATAGTCAACAAGAGGACATCATAAACAACTTGAGTTTTGCTCTCGTTGTCTATTTGATGTCACAGAGAAACCCCTGGTGAAAAACACTGCAGTAATTCATTGTTACCCATCAATAATTCTGCATATAACAGTTCCCTACTCATGCTTCAGAGCAATAACACCCTGTGCTACATATGCTTAAGTAATCAAGGTGCAAATAATTGGCTATAAAAAAGTCCAAATTTTTAGTTTTTGTATATATTGTGATGTCTTGTTGAAATCCAATTCTCGTGCCCATGGTGTAGCTACTTGAGATTATCTAGTAGATTATTATTTTATTAATGTGTGATAATCTAGCTACACTTAAAAATATGTCTAAGAGGAAAACAGTAGTTCTTCAAGTCTATTTGTTTTGTAGAAAAAAATTCTTAAGCTCATGTGGCCTGGTGGGTTGACAATGCATTTCAGAACACTGATCAAAAAATGTATATCTTTGCCTTCCACTTCATGGCCTCTTACCATTCAAGAATTTAAATCAGTGGCATACCTGGATGACAGCTTCCATTTAAAAGAGATTTTGATCTCAATCACCAATGGCATTACTCTTGGAGGAGAAGAATTATCATTTTAGTACTGGATGTTTACTAGGTCAGAGGAGAAACTGCTGGTGTCAGCAAGAGAGCCTGCAGGCCAACTACTGACTCAATATTCTAGACGGTGCATCACTACGAGCATGGTGCCCCTGTGTAAGAAGCTGGGCATTTGGCACAACATGATGGATTTGATGGGGAATTACCTTTGCCATTTAATGCGAATTGATGACACTTTCAATGTACATACTCTTTTCACATGACTGAAAGGCAGCAAAGGCCTTGCCATGATTGAAAGTATGATTAATTGGCCAATAAAATGGAACAAACATAGTGAAGAATTCAGGTCCAATTTTCAGGGCTATAAGATTAATGGCTCACTCTGCATCCCTCCTTGGTTTATTTAAAACCTTGCTAAAGCCTCTATGGCACTGTAGTTCCCAAGAGCAAGTCCAGTGCTCAATTGATCACATTCTTCTATGCCTAGTTTACTTTCCATCAACCTCTTTAGAAATGAGAATACATTATGTTCTGCTTCATTACTGTATTAAGTGTATTAGGAGATATTTTGTAATAGCTGCACCAGGCTTCCGCACTAGTGAGTCATGGTCCATCCGAACACTAAATCATGGTATTAAATAGCATATTACACTTGTCCTATATATTAGAACCTTTATTTTTGCATTATGGCATGTTCTGTACATTTTGTAATCGCCCGAGTGGGCATTAAAGAGGTACAAGATTAAGTTACATCATCCCATCTACAATCATTAATTATAACAATTTTGTTTTCTTCAAAATATATTTCATTGATAATCATTAACCCCCTATCTTTATCTATCTCACAAGTGGGTATTTTTTTTTAAAGGATGCATAGACAATTTTACACATTCAGTCCAAAGGTACAAAATTTAGAAAAGTCATATCGTCCACCGTCAGTTGTTATTCAAAATGTAACCCACCTGTGAATAAAAAACATAAAAGAATTCTATATGAGATTCAAAACTACATGATTATCAAATATTATAAGAGACAGATAGCATAATTATCATTTAATCAAATGTGTTGCCAATTCCTCGTCACTATTCAATACAACTGGATGTGAAGTGTTCAGACCAATAATAAGTGAGACTCAAATTTTCTTAATTCTAAAGTTCAGTTTCCTCCCGTTTTATTGGGTGCAATGCTATCTAGGACTACAAATTTCAATTTATTGTTGTTCTGTTCATGAAATAACTGAAAATGTCTTGCCACTGGATATGTTTTGTCGTCATGTGAAATTGCTCTAATATGTTCCAATACTCTTTTCTTAGCTGTATGAATAGTACTGCCCACATAAAATGTATTACATGGACATTTCAGAGCATATACAGTATAATCAGAATTACAAGTTACATGTTTCTCAATCACAAATGGATTTGGAATGCTAGGAAATGCAGACCTCTCTGCAGTTCTGACTATGTTTACAAGCCTTGCAGTTCCCACAAACAAAAAACCTTTAGTGGGTTTACTGTTGCCTACTTTCAGCAGTAAACACTGACTGAGAGAGTCTTTAAGACATTTACTGCATCTGAAGGTGAATCTAGGATATTTACCCAATACACCCACCAGAGTTTCATTTGAGTGTAGAACCAGCCAAAACGTTTGAAATATTCTTTTCATTTCACCTACTTTATTATGGAAAGTTGTAATAAATCTCATAGATTCATCCTTTTTGTCATCAATATTTTTTACCACCAATTGATCGTCTCTTTTAATTAACTTTACCTTTGTCAGTGCTTTTTCAGTAGTTTTATCAGAGTAGCCTCTTTCCTTGAACTGTTTTATCATAATCTCAATTTATTTATTGAAAGCAAAATCAGAGCTACAATTCCTTCTTGCTCTTAATAGTTCTCCATTAGGAATACTTTGTTTTAGATTTTTCGGATGGCTGCTCTTTGCATGGAGTAGACTGTTCCCTGCCATTTTCTTTCTATACAAAGAACTTTAAATCTTACCATTCACAATATGTACTTTCACATCAAGAAATTCAATTTCCCTCAACTGGATTTCCCCAGTGAATTTTAAATTCAGGGAGTTGTCATTAAGAATAATTCTAAATTGTACAGCCTATTTAGCATGTCGCTCTCTAAATACATAACATATCGTCAATATATCTAACCCAAAGGACTACAAGCTGTTCAAATTCAGCGATGTTCCCGACAACCTGTTCCTCCCACCAGTCCAGGTACAAACCTGCGTAGCTTGGGGCAAAAAAGTGCCCAGTGCTGTCCCTTAGGTTTGCCGATATATGGTCTTATCAAAAATAAAGAAATTGTTGGTCAGACAGATATAGATCATATCAAGTAACATTTCAGTATGGAGTAAATATGCTAAAGATTGTTCTCTCAAAAAGTGTCTGACAGCCTTTACTCCATTGTCACGAGGTATACATGTATAAAGACTGTTCACATTAAGGCTCATAAAAAGGAAATCCTCCTCCCAGATGACCTAATTGATAATCCTTAAAAAATCCCCACTGTCCTTAATATTTGAAGGCAAAGCTTCAACAAAGGGACGTAAAAATAATCTGCGTACTTAGAGGTATTTTCCAATAAACTGCCTATGGATGAGACAATTGGTCTTCCAGGGGAATTCTCTGCATGTTTATGCAGTTTGGGTAAAAAGTAGATAGCTGGAGCTTTAGGAAATTCTGCTTTCAAAAATTGATATTCCTCCCATTCGATAAGACCCCTGACTTTCCATTCCTCCAAATTCTCAAAAAACTTTAACTTAGCCTGTGTCATTTCACCTTTGTTCGAGACTACATAGCTGTTACCATCCTGTAATTGCCTTAGACCCTCGTTCTGATACATCTCTCTTGATAACAACACCACATTGCCTCCTTTATCGTGTTTTTTGATTATGATAGTAATTATTTTGTAATGATTTAACTGTTTCTCGATGTTGAGGTTGGAGTTTATCAAATTGAGCCCTCTTTGTATACCTCATTTTTTTCAATTCTTTAATGACAGCTTTCTAAAAAATATTGGTGGAATCATTGTTAATAGGAGGCAAGAAAATAGACTTAGGTTTGAAACCACTAGGATACCCTACATCAATGTCTAATACCATATCAATTAAACTTAAAACAGGGCCAACTCACATATGGTGTGATACCCCATATCTGTAACTTAGACGGTATAGCCTGATTATATCTCTGTATCTCTCCGGATTTGCTTTCAAACTACTTTTTCAATTTCTATTTTCTACTGAAGTGCAACAAACCAATATGAATTTGTGTATAATCAAATTTTGCCACAGGACAAAAAGATAGCCCTAAAGATATTATTTCAATCTCCAGTTTGGATAATTCAACTCCAGAAAGGTTGACTACAGTCATCCTGTCCGTCACTGTGGTGTGAACCGGCCCCTTGTTTGCATTCCCACTGGGCCTCCCTTCAAGTCTCACAATTAACCTCTTGTTCTTATGTTTTTCCCTCTTCCGCAACCTTGATGATTTTTGACTCCTCTTCTTATTTGACCTGTTCATGTCTCGTGGGCGATGAGGTTGAATTACTTTAAAATGGTGTCTTTTACTCCACCTGAATCAGACGGTAAAGATGCATCACTTTCAGTGTCCTAATTTTTTCGTAAACCCTGCTTTGAGTCTTGTTGTATTGTACCACTGACTGAAGTCAAAAAATCAATGTGAGATTTCAATTGTCCTCCTATTGCCATTTTTCCAGAAGATCTTTGTCTGATCTGATCATATTTCTTGGCAAATGTGAGTCTCCTCCCTGTTTCATGATCAACTTATCCCTTATAAACTTATGTTTTTTTAATTTCAATATTTCTTCCGTCTTATTAAGCTTGTTTTCATATATATATTACCTACTTGTGGTCACCAGGAGGCAGTTATATTTAGGACCTAGTTTCCATATGAAGAGTGTTTTTTGTTTTGCCAGTAACTTTGGCGCTGCTTGATGAATCTTCACAAAATTTTCAAAACCTATATTTCTATGGGTTTGGCTGCTGCATTGAAAGTTTCAGGATGATTTTTCAAGCAACGGGGGCTCAGAAAAAGGGGGGTCCCAAAATGCATTTTCCCCTTGCAGTTTCCATGGGCGTAACAAATACCCCCACAGCTCCAGGGAGACCCCACAGCACAGTACACTGTCCATGGGTTGCATGCCCCTTACTGAGTCAAGGGATAAGGGGGCACCCTACAGGTGCTTTGCAGGGGGACCTCTTCCCATAGAGATTTTGAACACAACTAGAGCCTGAACTGCTTGACAGAATTACACCAAATTTGGCAGAAAGCTAGCTCTTGGTCCAGAAAGTTCACTCTTTGTGGTTTGGTGTAAATCTGTTCAGTAGTTTTTGAGGTACTAGAGATTAAAACATACAGATAGATATCTACAAACGCAGCTCTTCCACGTATCCAGCTTCTCCCATGATATCTCATTAGCTGCCAACACTTTAACAAGAAAGTGTTGGCTGCCATTTTGGGCCTCCGCTTTGGCGAAGTCCCACAGAAAAAAGTTTAAAAACAGTAAAGGGGCCAGGGTAGGATCACCTTGAGTCCCTAACCTTGGTCTACCAGGGCTCATGGACCCTACCAAGGCTAAAATGCATTTTAAAAAAAAATCTGGATCTGCACATTTTTCCTGTGTTGGAGGTCCTGGGGGCATTGGGAGATTGAAAATGGAGGGGGCGCACATACTAAATGTACCTTTTCCCCTACACAATAGGGGTTTCCAGGTCCCTGCGGCCAACCCCCCTAACCACCCAACCCCATGTTGTGCACGGCCCTATGTCCTTTCATGGCTGAACTTGCCCCGTGGCCTTTCTGGGTGTGAGTATAGGTGTTATAGGGTGTATCTGGGGATGCGAGTTGCTGTGAGAGTATCTGGGTGGGAGATTGTGTGCATCAGTGTACAGTCAGTGTGTGCGTTGGTCTGTGAGTGGGTGTGTGAGGGTTTCAGTGGGTCTGTGAGTCTGAGTGGGTCTGTGAGCGGATGCGTGGCTGTCTGAGTGGGTATATGACTGGGTGCCTGAGGGTTTGACTGGGTCTGTGACTGGGTGAATGAGGGTCTCATCGGGTCTGTGAGTGGGAATGGGAGTGTCTGAGTGCGTTTTTGACTGGGTGAGTAAGTGTCTCAGTGGATGTGTGAGCGCAGAAAGAGACTGAAAGAGAGAGAGAGAAAGAGAGTGAGAGAGCGAGAGATAGAGATAGCGACATTTTTAGGCCTTGGTGTATGATATACTTAGAATTAGATATTTAAATTCAATTTGATAAGAAAACTGTGTATGTTATTTAAAAAAATAAAATCACCTTTAAAAATGTGGAGTTTAAAATGTGTAGCTGGACTCGATCCCTTTATGAGGTATCTGGGACCATGACACTCCCTACATGTTTTATATATATATATATATATATTTTTTTTTATAATACTAAATGGCCTTTATGGGTTATTTGGCACCGCGGGGTAAGCCTTAAGGCCTATCCTGCTGTGCCATTGCTTCAGCAAGCAAGGAGCTGCTTTAACTGTAGCTCATGCTTACTGAAGCAAACCTTTCATCTTTGTTCCCTGCATGCATGCAGGGGACAGAGATGAAAGCTCCAGTTCATGACAGCCGGACTTGCTTTACAGGTCCAGCTGTCAAAAAGTGGAGTTTTTGCTGTGGCTTTGCTGCAGCTTCAAAGCTACAGCCAAGCCACAGCGAATAGCTACATCCCGGGGATGAGCCATTTCTGGAGGAGAGCGATCCCCAGGGCCATTAGTGGCTCCTTGAGGAGGGTTGAGCAGCCTCCCTCCAATGTGAAGGTTGCTCCAGGGAGATGGTGGTCCCCGGGGCTAATGATGGTCATGTGGCACCTTAACACTCAAAAATGTTAATGCTCCTTCGAGCTTAGAGGGGGGGCGTGTGCCCCCTACAACTAATTTAGAAAGTTCCCCAGTAGGTGGTGGTCCCCGGAGTTAATGGGGGTCTGAATTAAATCCCCTTTACTTATTTTTATTGTTTGCCCTAGGGAGGTGCTGGTCCCTGGGACTTCCGGGGGGACATTCAGCAGTTGTTCCTGTAGCGCTGTTTCAAAAAAATCAGATTGGTAATTCCCATTTCTTTCTTGACGGCAAATGACCTCAAAACTTTGCATGAATGGAAACTCTTTCTGTGTTCCTGTCCTATCTTTTATGTGCTGAGTATTCCGCCCCAACTGCGAAGTCTCCACAGTCATGAGATTACTTTTAGTAAAATTAAACTCATAGTTACTGAATACTGGAAAAGATAAACTTACACGAATGTGTAAGTTTACCTTTGTGATTCAGGCCCTAATCTGAATACCTATTTTGTCACCAGTTTCACCATAGTTAAACAGAGGCTGGGAAGATGCGATGTCACTTTTGTCATTTCTGCTCTCCTTCTAGCAGCTGAAACTTTATCATATGTCTCTGACTCAGCGTAAGTCTGTGTAAGTACAATAGCTTTAGAGAAATTAGGGTTATCATTAGGTGCCAAGTGAGCCCAAAAGTATAGCACGTTTGAATATAGTTTGGTTACAGTCTCAAATTTTGAAATTTGCAAATTCTGTAAGTCATATTTAAAATTTTCAAAACGATTGGCTGATGAAGGGGATCAAAATTGTTTTAACCGCCATATTGAATATTACAAATTTGAACAAAATTGTGAATTTAATGCTATGGAAAAAATTTGCACAGCAGTTTGGAGGTACTGGGTGAGGAGCATGACTCAAGGAGCGCGGTAAGAGATGCTCAGAGGCATTGACAATTGGAGTAAAGCAATTATGAAAAAATAATAAGTTTCCATGGTAACTGTGTGAATTTGGTTGTATCTGTAATCATGCAGCTACCATTTTGTATTTTGAAATAGACACAATTTTTCCACACATCTAATTTCTGAAATATCATGATTTGTAGAATTTGAGATTTTTATGAAACTTACAAATTTGACTTGAAAATGATAATGCAAGTAAGGTTATTGTTAGGAGAAGGCCTTGGTAGGGCATACTTGTGGGTGGCTGGAGGACCCAAGCCCTGTCACCAACCGCAGCTGTACTTCTAGTAGCTGAAACTTTATCATATGTCTCTGACTCAGCCTTCAATTCAAAACCTTGCTTTCGTTCACCCTGCTGAGTCAAGTTAATTACTCTGGGCCCTTTCGATCACCATACAAAATTTTGCTCAAACCTCCAACAAAAAAATCACATCAAGAATGTAGTGTTTTACTCAGAGAGTGGGATATTTATTGTTTTGTGTAAGTACAATAGCTTTAGAGAAATTAGAGTTACCATTAGGGGCAGAGTGGGCCCAAAAGTATAGCACTTTGAATATATTTTTGGAACATTCTCAAATTTTGAAATCTGGAAGTCTGTCAGTCATATTTAAAATGTTCAAAACTATTGGCTGATGAAGGGGATCAAAATTGTTTTAACCGCCATATTGAATATTACAAGTTTGAACAAAATTGTGAATTTAATGCTATGGAAAAACTTTGCACAGCAGTTTGGAGGCACTGGTTGATGATCATGAGTCAGGGAGCGTGGTAAGAGATGTTCAGAGGCATTGATAATTGGAGTAAATCAGTTATAAAAAACAAAAAGTTTGCCATGGTAACTGTGTGAATTTGTTTTTTTCTGTGATCATGCATCTAACATTTTGTATTTTAAAATAGACACAATTTTTCCACATATCTAACTTCTCAAATATTGTGAATTTTAGAATTTGAGATTTTTGTGAAAGTTACAAATTTGACTTAAAAATGATAATGCACGTAAAGTTATGATCAGGACGTCAGGAGGAGGCCTTCTAGGGCATACTGGTGCGTGGCTGGAGGACCCAAGCCCTGTCACCAACCATAGCTGTACATAGCCAAAGGCCGAAGGCTGTGTGTATCTGAGAATTGATACATGGAATGTTATGATACTTGTGGTCCAGGAAACACATAACCTAAACATTCATGATGTTTGTGTGCTCACTGAACCGGTTTCAGTTAAACTATACAAACTATAAGGTGTGCCCCAGCATAAGAACCATAACACACACTATTGGTATTTTGGACAACATGATTATGAATCCAATGTCTTTCTTTGTTTTTATATGTATGCTATTTAATGTTAAATTATTAATTTCTTTTACTTTTCAGTAAAACCATGCCTTTCATAGATGAATTGTAGTTTTGTATTTAGCAATATACACAGCTGCATAATTTCAAGGGGGGGGTAGTTTTTTTTGTGAATCTAACTTAAGTTTAACTGTGTTTTGTAGGGAATTTCTACGATTTTCTAAACACATGTTAATGTGTTATGAGCTGAAGATTTAATATGTTGTGAGATGAATAAACTATTATTGACCCTTAAAGTATTTTTATTGAATCTTTGTTTTTTTCACAGTAAACTATATTAACCAGCTGTATCAGCTATACACAGTGGCCAAGTCCTGTGCCCAATCGTCTGTAGATGACCAATCACCACTGTGTACATCTTCAATTTACCTGAGAATAGTAAATCTATACTTACCTACAAATACTTACTTTCACAATATTGTGCCTGTCGCTATTCTGAGAATGGTATTTTTGTTGGACAATATTTTTATTAATGACATTCTGATATTTGCTTTGGTTAACTTTGAGCCCCTCATGAGTTTTTAAGTCATCTGAAGACTCATCAGCATAGTCATAATTTGCCAACAACAAACAGCTGTATATTCTTTTAAAGGCTCACACTGGGCACTCCCTCATGTGAGTCTCATAAATATTGTCCACAAGAAAGTGGCCTGATCTAGCTCTCAGACTAGAAAGACGTCAACTCAGTTTCACCAAACAATAGTTCATTCCATGAGCTGTGATTTCTTCAGTGAAAGATGATGATGTAGCTTATTAGAAACTGGTTCGCTAGTTGGCAGAGATATACACCCTTGTCCAAGTAGGGACCACAATC
The DNA here is from genome assembly GCF_031143425.1 of Pleurodeles waltl. NCBI lineage: Eukaryota > Metazoa > Chordata > Amphibia > Caudata > Salamandridae > Pleurodeles > Pleurodeles waltl. The sequence goes on from NC_090449.1 coordinate 934,783,400, forward strand.
TTAGTCACGGTTAGTCACAAAACAATCCAAATTATCCTATGCTCATCCTCTTGTAGCTTGCTACAGGGCAGGCAGGCAGGCTTAACTTAGAAGGCAATCTGTATAGTATTTGTGCAATAACTCACACAGTAACACAGTGTCAGCACCACAAAAAGTACTCCATACCAGTTTAGAAAAATAGATAATATTTATCTGAATAAAATAAGACCAAAAAGACAAAAATCCAATATGCAAAAGTCAAGATATAACTTTTTAAAGTTTTAAATGAGTCTCATTACTTAAGAATCAGTAGTTGTTTCCTTTTAACACACAGTACCTGGGATACGTCAAAAATAACAACGCATGGGGGCCGCGGAAGAGAAGATGCATTAAAAAATAAGTTGTTTCGTCAGAGTTTCCAGCTCAGCACAGACAATGCGTCATTTTGTTTTCACACTGCAAGGTGATGTGTTGATTTCCAGGAGAGCAGCCTTGGTTCCTCACTGTGATGCAGGGATATTGTGACACCGAGGACGATGCGTTGAAAATTCCTGACATGCTGGTAAGAAGGGGCCAGTGCTGCGTTGACCAGGTAAGTGATGTGGTGATTTTTCAGCCATGAAGCAGGTGCTGCATCGATTTCTGCAGTCATTGCGTCGACTTTCTGAGGCACTGTAATTTTCTTCTCTTTAGTGAAGTGTTAATGGCCTTGGGACTTCAGAAAAGGAGGCAAGCTCAATCCAAGCCCTTGGAGAGCTCTTGTGGGGAAGGCAGAGTCCTTCCAGCAGAGTCAAGGGCCAGCAGGCAGCAGGGCAACAGCAGCAGAGCTGTCCTTCTCAGCAAAGCAGTCCTTGTGAATCCTTTAGACAGCCAGGTAGTCCCTCTGAAAGGGTCCAGTTGCAAGTCCAGAAGTGTCTAATTTTGGAGGGTCATAGACCCAGTACATATACCCCAAAATGCCCTTGAATTGGGGGAAACTTCTAAGACTGGTTTTGAAGTGCACAAATTCCCCTTTCAACCCAGGCCTGTCTGCAAGGATCTCTCTGGGGGGTTATAAGTCTGTGGTGTGTGGCCAGGCCACTGGCATTTGAAGTGTGACAGCCCCTCCGCCCTTCCTGCCCAGGGAGACACAATCAGTATGCAGATGAATGCAGATGTGACTGAGTGACCTGTGTTTATGGCTGTCTGGTGGAATGCACAAGGGGCACTGTCAACCAGCACAGCTCAGACATGGATTGGAGACAGGCTGTAAGGCACAGATGGCAGTAAGTACAAAGAAATGCCCACTTTCTAAAAGTGCCAATTTAAAAATAGTAATAATAAATTCAACTTCACCAGTAAGCAGGATTTTCTATTACCATTCTGGCAAAACTAAACATGACAGGGCTACTTCTTTCAGATCAGCATCTATCACCTAAAAGTATACAAGGGCAGTTCTAATGCTGGCCTATGAGAGGAGGGGTCCTCACAGTAGTGGAAAACAAATGTGTGAGTATTCTACTACCAAGACATGTAAAACACATAAGTACATGTCCTTTCTTTTACCTACACAACACCCTGCCCTATTGGGTACCTAGGGCCCACCTTAGGGGTGACTTATATGTAAAAAAGGGGAGTTCAAGGCTTGGTAATTAAATTGCAAGCCGAAGTGGCAGTGAAACTGCTCACAAAGCCCTTGAAATGGCAGGTCTAAGACATAGTTAAGGTGCATAGGTCGATGAAAAGATAGATGAAAGGGGTGAAAGGACGCCTCATTAGGTGAAGGGTGGGTGGGTAAAAGCTGATGCTTGGGTGAGGAATGGGTGGATGTTAAAAATCATACATGGGTATATGGATTGATAGCTAAAAGCAGGGCGTTTGAAAAGGTGAATACTGGATAGGTGAGTCTATGGATGAACGGGTAGATAAATATGGATGGCTGGATTGGAATAGTGAAAGACTGTAAACTTAAATCAACTGGTCAGTAGCAAAGGGTGAATAGAATAGATGATTGAAAATATGAATGTATAATTGCTTGAATCACAAAGAAATAGGGCAGTTGTGGAAAGGGATGTGTCTGCTGTTCACCTAATTTGCATGGTTTGCATGGTTATCAAAGCTGAGGTTCAAAGTGGAGGTATTTTAATTTTCTGTCTTCTTCCTTAATTCACTGTAGTTGAAGCAAGGCAGATATGTATCCTCCCACCCATCATCATACTTCCCTCCCTATTAGTCACCAATGCTACTATGATTTAATTGCAGCGTGGCAGTGTGCAGTAGGTTTTCTGTGCCATGTGTGTATCTGCTTCAGCAAATATCTTCCACCCCAGTGCCCACTATGTCACCTCCTAGTACTTCAGTCCTTTATTCTTTCCAAAGTTCTGTCCCAGCTACCCACAAAAAATGTAAAATCCCTTTTGGCATGTGCCACATTTATGTATAATTTAAAATGTCATGGCTTCCATAATGGATTAATGGCAGTTCAAAGGTTAGCCTTTTGACATTCGTCAACTAGATTGAAGTATGTGTGGGTAAAAAAGGGCCCTGTGACTCGTCGTTATCAGCCACATCAAATTCTAATGGCCCTAAAAGGACCAGCAATTTACTGCTACTGTGCCACTGTACTTTTTTAAAAATTGTTTGACCAGAATATGGTTTATAATTTGTAATATTCTGTTTTCTTTCCTGCTGTAGCTACTCCTGGTGGATATCACCCAATTTGCCAGGAGATAGCTGCCCAGCAGCAGAGGCTGAAGGGCATCTGAAATAGATATCAGCAGCTGGTAGCCCTCCAGGAGGAGGAGGAGGAGGAGGAGACTGAGGCAGCACTCATGGCCGCCGGCCCTAGATCCTCCAGCCAGCTGCCAGCACCCCTAGCCTCCCAGTGGCACCACCATTGCACCGAGTAGCTGGCCTCATCCTGTCTCAGTTCTACCACTGCTGCCCCCCCCTCATCAAGCCAGGACTGTATATTTCTACACTGGGTCCTCAAAACCTTGCACAACTGGATGGCCAGGTGGCACGTAATGAGGCGGCCCTCAATGATATCCAGATCCGACTGTGAACAATGTGCCCTCTTTGGACTCTTTTTTAAATGTATTTTTTGGCGGGAGGGACAGTTGTTGTGGGTGGAGAGGATGGGAGGGAGTTGGGACGGGTTTGAACTTTTCTCTGAATTTTTGGGGACAGAGCTATTTGTTTGGGGAGGGGGGTGGGCCTGTTGTGGATGGAAAAGGTGTGTGTTCTACTTGTAAAAAAAAGGGGATCATTTACTTTACATGATTCATGTCTCAACTGTTTATGTTAGTGCTTTAGTTTGCACTGTTGTCTTTTAATGTATCCTGTTTTTCAAATCTGCTCAAACAAGTGTATGTCTTTTACTTATAATGTTACCCTTTCTCTATTGCCCTCTGCAACTGAACTATATTAACCACTAGTAGATGATTTCCATTGCCAACCTTGCTTACAGAAACCTAGATGCACAGACAAGTAAGACAGCATCTTTTTTAGAAGGAGTTAATTTTACTAAGTAAACAAGTTAACTTGAATCCATAATTCTTTTCTTACCTGAATAGATGAAGCCAGAGAGTCTTCTTCTTCTTGCTGCAGGGTTTTCCCAGGATGGCATCTTAAGGCAGTGGTAGAAGTAGTAGTAGTGTTAGCAGACTAGCGTATTAACAGGAAAGACAGAACTTCACAAGAAGGTATCACTCTCACCTATGCAACCTCCAACTACAGGATTAATCAAAGGGTTATCCATCACTTTCAACTCAATTGAAAGAAAAGTAAAACATAGAGTTAGTGGGTCATCATATTAGCATAACTTTATTTTTGACTGAGACCAGACTACCACAGTGAAAGTATTCTGACACAAAGCAAAGAAGATATGATATTAAAATCTAGCAATATCAATTTCTTCTGAGGGATGGTGTGAGGCTATAAAACTAAACTTAACAAATTAAATCATGGAGTCAGGAGAAGTGGACTCAGACACAAGTGATTGGACCAGGTTAAGCATTTACGAAATACACACACAAGGCATGAATGACGATTTGATTTGGCCGGTGTGGAAGATTACTCAGGTAGTAGAAGGTAGAAGATCATGCAGTGAATTAGTTTCGCTTCCACCACATCCAGCCCCGCAAGTGCGTGATTGATTTATGGTGTGAAATTAAGTCACATCTCAATAAATCACACAGACTCGGGGAAGAGGGATAGAGGCTCGATGAATGGATATGAAAGAGGGTTTGGGGAAAAGTGTGACAAAGACAAATACTATGCAACAGAAACCACAGTAATATTCATTGGGGTGCTGAGCAGCACACCATCATCAATCTGTTTTGGAAGGAATGGAAGCGATAAGTATGACACAGTTGAGTTAAATACATTGCAAACATAAAAGGAAAATGATACTGTATTGCCAAATTGGGTGCTGAATCTCCATTCTTCATGGAATGTCATTCTGGTGCCTGTCTGAACGTGTCCAGTAAGTAACCTGGAGTCTTGAGATTCCCAAGTTTTTTTGTGCAAGAGAAGAGTAGGAGAAGGTCAGTGTATTGAAAAACACAGTATCTGTATTATAGAGTAGTGTACCAAGAAGACTCAGAAGCAGAGCCAGAACATAAGAGGAGTTTAACGTTTAAGCTAGCAATGCAGCAAACACATATTCAGCAGCATTTCCAAATCAATGCATCTCTCTCCAGTTCACAGAGCTGAGTGAGTACTAGTCCTCAGAGTCTTCACCATCATCATATGTTCTTTTTGAAGTCGCAAACTTTCTCCTTTCTAGCTGTTGAGGTAATCCCGCCCTGAGTCCTTCCATATTCCTCCTCTAGATTCAGGGTAACTCTGTCCCATTCCCAAACTGAGCAAGGTGGACCTGTGAAGTGCACTGATGTTGAAGAACAAATAGAGAAACTGAAGTATTTTTTGTGTAGATTTGTGTTTGGTAACTAAAGTGGCTGGTTTATTATGAGGAACCAAATAAAAGGAATAGATCCTGCAGGCAAATTTCACTACTTTTGAAAGGCCATTCATTTTCAGAAATAAATATCACCCATCAGGCCCCAAACATTGCAAATCATCAGAAACAAGTTTCAAATTTGTTGAACTAACTCCCTCACTGTCAGCTACCACATACGTCAGTCATCATTCACAAGTTCACAATCATAATCAATCAATATATCAACACTCATTGGAGCAAGAATTACTTAGTTACCTCTTCAAATTGAAGCACAGTGGTTGAACAAAATAACTTCTCTTTGATATCCACACATTGGAATTAGGGGTTGGCATTGGCAGTCTGTAATCAATGATCTTCTAGGGCAGTCCTGCTAGGTGAGGTAAAAATATCATAGGCAATGGCATATGAGGCAGGCATGCATCATCTCTAATGTCCTGAAGGTTGTGTGGGGGCTTCTTCACTGCACATGGATCCAACTCCAATCCGGGCTTGTTTGTGAGAAATAATGAAAACATTTAATGGTGACAACAGCATACTGAATCTGGTAAGTAGAGTTCGTCCTCAAACCCTGGTCGCTCACCCAGAAGTTGGTCAGCTAACACGCTTGATTCTGACCAATCATCCTTTTCCTCCTCCTGTTGTGTTTCAGGAACGGTGTAATCAGGTGGTATAAAATGCTGGTTCATTTTGATCATGGTCAATCTCTCCATGTTTTGAGGTAAAAGACTGGTCCTTCTCACTGTAACAACTGCACCAGCTGCACTGAACACATGTTCAGCAGACACGCTAGCTACAAGACAAGCCAGAAAATGTATTGCCAGCCTGCTGAGCTCTGGTCATTGGTGCATCTTCCCATACCAATACACTAATGGGTTTTGATCCACCTGCACCTCTTTCGGGTCATCCAGATACTCCTGGAACATCCTCTGAATGGTCACTGGTGCTGCCACCTGCTTGATCACTTTTTCCCTCACCTCTGCACTGGACTTAAGACTTGCCACTTGAAACCAAGCTAATGCAGAGGTTGGGTCCAATTCTTTTGTTTCTGTTGTCGCTGGTTTTCTTGTTGGTGGGGTTGGCAGATGTGAGACAAGACTGCCCTCTCTAGAAGTTGAAGGCAGCACCCAGGAACTGCGGAGAGGGACTCTGAGTTCCAGACATTCTTCTTTCAGTTCTCCTGCTTGCTTAACAATCCATCTCTTGTATTGTGACATATCCCCTTTTAAAAAAGGAATGATAGCGGAAATAATTTTTTGTAGTGTGGATCAAGTAGGTTGGCACAGATGTACTCTTTGGATGAGATTATGTCATTTTTAAGCCTTGGATTACAAATCAAGAGATAGCTTAGGCTATTAACCAAGGCATGAACTTCTGGGATTTCATTGTTACCCCCGGATGCGAAACTTTCATACACCTTCTTTAGCTGTTCCTGTAGTAGATGAAATAACGGGATAGCTTGGCCCATTGTACTGTCCTCCTTATAACTTCCTGCTTGAAAACCTCAAAAGGGAGCAGCATATGTGTGAGGCATTTGACTAGGACCCATTTTTCAGCTTCCATGGTCATATTCCCATTTGCATCAGCTCTTCTTTGAATGACATGGTCGTTGATCTGTTTGTACTACTCAAGCTGCCTTTGCAACCATAATTGTTTGAATTTCAACTTGCTGGCACCTCTTGTATCAGGGCTTTAACTGGAACTCTGTTCTCATGCAGAATAATCTGCAACTGTTTCGGGGCTTTAAAAGAATGGCTAAAATGAGTGCAGATGCAACTGCAGGTGGTCAGTATGTTTCTTGCTATGTCTTATTTTTAAAGAAAGGCTTGCAAAAACAGGCTGATGCAGTGCACCAAACATGGGACCCTGAAATAGCCACCATTTGCCATGGCCTTGACTGTGTTACTGCCATTGTCTGTGGCAACAAATCCAACTTGAAGTACTCTGGGTTGCAGCCATTCAGATACCTTGCTATTAAATTCCTCAAAGATGTTTGCAGCTGTGTGTAACTTCTCCATAGTGAACATGACAACTGTTGCATGCCACCAAATGCTCTTAAAAATTTCTTCAGGGCCAAGACCTATGGATAGTTTTTGCTTTACTTCCAGAAAAGAGAACCAGTGTGCTGTGATGTACATGTAATCAGTCGCCAGACAACGGGTCCACATGTCTGTCGTCATGGTGTGGACAACACTTTGCTGCAAAGCATGTCCAAACAATTGCAGAACATTGTGATGCAGCGCTGGACCAGCAACTCTGGCAAAATAGGTCCAGGTTGGAACCTTCCTTTTCGGGCAGAGGGATGCCACAAACTGTAAGAATCCCACTCCTTCTACAAAAGAAAAAGGGAGGAGGCCCATTTTTGTCAGCTTCCCATTGTACAAATGTGCCATTGGGTGATTGCAGTCCTATTGCCGCTCCTGCCTAAACATGCCCATAATTGAAGCCTGGATTTCCTTCTTTTGTGGGTAACTGACGTGGGACACTTTTGAGATTTAGGTGATAGTAGACTCAATGAGCTTTGGGGTGCAGTCACCATATGCTGTGCCATTGTGAGGTCCCTAAGGTGGGTGATTCTGGCACACTGCTGGGGACAGGGCTGCTTTGCATGAAGATGTCACCCTCTTCTTCATCACCTTCCACTAAAATGTGACCACTTGTAGCGGATGTTTCTTAGCTCTCCTCAGCTACATCACCGCAACCACCTTGAGACTTTTTTTTAAGGTGCTCCTCCCACTGAATTGCATGATGTTTTTTCATATTGGTTGTCTGGCCTCAAGTACCATAATGTGAACCTGGCTTACCTCGATGAATACTTGTGCAGCAAATTGAGCATATGGCAATGTTCTCTCTCTGTTAATTGTGAAAAAGTTCCAAACTGGGTAGGAGTACTTTCTTATTGGGTCACTGCCAATGCCGGAGGAAGAACTGGAGGTAGGTGGGTGTGTCAATTGAGTCTCCGCAGTGCATACTTCTACTGAGGTATTGGTTTGTGCAGGTCTCTGCTGGGGCCTTACAAATATGGGAGCTGGCGGTGGTGCCTATGCAAGATCCTTTTGAGCAGGTTGGATAGTAATGACTGACTGATCGTCATCATCCTAATCATCCCCTTCCATGATTCTAAGGCTTTTTGAAACTTTTCTTTTCCTTTGCATCTGCTGACATCTCCCGGGCTCTGCCGGGGTCCACTCTATGTCCCTATCATCGTCATCAGAACTGGTGCTTGGAAAAGATGGTATAGTAGTACCCTTAATTTTTCTTGCTGGAGATCTAGGAGCCCTTGATTCAACAAGAGGAGGTTCTTGCTTGACAGAAAGCTTAACCTCCTGTTCTGCTTCAAATTTAGGAAGATCTGGCTGCAGCTGGTGTCCATTTTGCTCTGTTTCCTGAAATGATTGGGCACTACTTTGCGGAAGGGACAAATACAATTCAACATCACTGCTCATTGGCATCAACATGATTGCAGTGGCTACCTCACTGACAGACATGGTCTTGGGCTTGGGTTGGGGTGGTGCTGTTAATGTGTGAGTGCTGATCTTAGGTTCCTCCCAAGAGGCTGGTGTGGCAGGCACATGTCTCCTGAAAAAGGTTGCGACCAGTACGCCACTGGCTGAAAGCTTCTTCTTCTCACTGGCTACCTTCGTGGGAGCAATACTCTTTGAGGCCATTTTAAGCTCTAGTTTGGCAGTGGCACTAAGATGCACAAGCAAAAGAGTTTTGTGCCTGTGGACCAAAGTAACAGTATGGCCTTCTCTTTGGCAGTACTGTGGGTGATGTGGGGTCTCTTCTCTTTTGCACCTAAAAACAACCAAGCAAGAAAAACATGTAGTTAGTGAAACTTGGCCTTGTTGCAAGTTGAAAATAGTACAGAGAAATGCAATCTTAATGTGGTTAGTTACTTATGTAATATGCTATTTAATCAAACATTGTAAAGGCAAACCACACCACCACGTGGTCAAACACCAACAACAAGGGGCAAGGAGGCATGGCAAATAAAGAACACATGCAGCCTATGACAAGGGACACTGGCTGGGTGGACAAAATGTCTGCCAACCAGCCACATGGTCAAACAACAACAACAACAAAGAGCAAGGAGGCCTGACAAACAAAGAACACATGCAAGCCTATGGCAAAGGGAGGGACAATGGCTGCATGCACAAAATGGCTGCGAGCAACATGGTCGAAAAAACAACAAGGATCAAGGAGGGATGGCAAACAAAGAACACATGCAAGCCTATGGCAAGGGACACTGACTGGATGGACAAAATGGCTGCCAGCCAAGTGATTAAACAACAAAAAGCAGGAAGGAACAAAGAAGAAAACATGCAGGCCTATGGCAAAGGGATACTGGCTATTTGCACAAAATAGCTGCCAGCCACATAGTAAAAAAACATCCTCTTATGTCATCAAATATTATTACCCCACAATATATACAATGTTTGCAAAATAATAAAATACAAACAATAGCCAACATTTTAAATGTATTCTAATTCCATCCCTGTACTAAATGAACTTTTTTCAAAACATATACCACTGAAAAATGTATTTTATGCACTGATGACTACTAGTACTGAGCCCACAGGATAAATGGTCCTTTGGAAATCTAAGTCACTTACTCAAATAACATTGCAAATGTTACAAACATGTAGAAAAAGTACTGAGCTGTGCAACAATGTTTCTTTACAAAAGGTGAAAAATCAAAGAAATGCTAAGTAAATATTAGCTAGGCCTGTAGTTAAACTCCAGCCCATTCAACACTATGGGGGTTATTCCAACTTTGGAGGAGGTGGTAATCCGTCCCAAATGTGACGGATTTACCACCAGCCGTATTACGAGTTCCATAGGATATAATGGACTCGTAATACGGCTGGTGGTATATCCGTCACTTTACCGTCACTTTTGGGACGGATTACCACTTCCTCCAAAGTTGGAATAACCCCCTATAACATTTGAAAATCACATATCAAATTAAAGTAAAAAGAGATAGTGTTGCATGCCCAAGCAAAGACACACAACACCCTTATACACTATTGTTTAAAATTACTTGAGTGATTCAACCAAAATAAAGTCCTTATTCAAACGTATATCCAGGAGACAAAGAGCGTGATCCTTCCACCTTAAAATCCAAGTGAAAAGTGACCAGGAGAATGACAAAGCACTGAGAGGAGCCTGCTGGACAGGAGCAGGAAGTTGGAGTCTCTGGAAAAAAAGTCTTCTCAATCTGAAAAACAAATTCCATTGGAGAAGAACATCTAGTAAAAATCTCTTTTTTTACTAGATTTAGTGTTTTTGGAGTAGAAAAAGTGAGTTCATGTTCATGAGCTGCCTTGTTTTGGCCGCTGGAGCTGTTAGAAGCAACACGAGAGAACGTGATGTCTTACGCATGCTCGCTAGAGGTCCAGGAGTGTCACTGAGCTCACGAAAGAGGGGCAAAAGCCATTCTCATAAATGGAAACAAATCCACTTCGCACAGGAGTCGGCAACTCTGTGCTACTCTGCATAGCTTGAAATACCTGAATTCCACAAACTCTGCCAGAGGAACGGAGTTCTACACCCAGGCCTTGTCTTTTCTTAAATTGCCCAGGTGACCAGTTTCTTTCTTTTTTAACATTTCTTTATCCAGATTTTCTGGGTTCCACAGGCTTCACCTGGCAGTATTCTATATCACATACATACACTAGAGAGAGTACCACAGAAATAATTGGGAAAAGCAGTAGTACAAACTGATGCAATACTAAACCAAATACATGAAAACAAGAACATATACAGCATTAAAACAAACAAATCAGGTGCCTCATTAAGCAGCATGCCCACCGCAGTCATGCTAAGGAGTACTGCCAACAGATCAACATCTTCCTGCCCACCTGCCACCACAGCAATATGGAGCCCGGGATCAACCATGCTCCCACATATCATGACACCAACACTGATTGGATGCAACCTATAGCACCGGCAGGCAGATCCAGCCTCAGGAGTGCCCGACAATAGAACCAATGCAGCTTTCCATTGCAGACAGTCCACATGTGTACCCCCTTAGATTAAAAGGCTTGTGGGTCAGAGTCCAGGGTGAACAGATGGGATGAGTACACCCCAGTAGCACAAATATTAGAGTCCTGCCAGGTGTAAGAAGCGATCCCACACCTCCTGAAATACACATGGGGGATTCCTGAAGTTTAGAGTATCATTGCTCATACATGGCAAACCGTTATAGCTCCGTGAACTATTTCTAGGGAGTGGGCTTCTGGGAGAATCCAATGGCAGGGGATACAAATTGTGGCCACCAGGAAGGTTGCCAGTGGTAGGATGCATCCTCCTCAACCATAAAATTGGGTAACAGAGCCACTTTGGCAGAGTCCCAAAAGGGAATGTAGCTAGTGGACTGAAGGGTCTGCCACACAGAGCGCTAATAGTGTACCAGATCAGAACAGGGCCATGAGAAATTAAAGAACTCACATGCCACATAACAGCAGTTCCAACAGGCATCTGTCAGTAGTAACTGGGCTCTGCACATTTTACATAGCATCCAGTGCCAGTTATGGGACCATGAAATAGGAATATCTCAGACACACCTCCCTGAGGGAACGGACATAGTGGTCCTCAACCTCTCACGGGTCCTCGTCTGAATTTTCGATGTCCAGAGATTCCTGGTGGTAAACCCTAATTGCGGTGTGCATGTCCTGGGACTAAACATTGTCAGTGAAGATTTGATACAGATTTTAGAAGTGCCACTATTAACTCCCCACAGACTGAGATGCAATATCAGGGAGATGGGGAGAAGGATAAGGTCCTGCCCCAAAAGTCCCTTAAAACAGTACTTCAATTTCCAGTAATGGCATAGCTGCAATTCAAGTAGAAAGAACATTGATTTAAGTGTCTCAAGCAAACTAAAGAAGTTGCCCTCCAAAAGGTACCTAACAATCCTAAGGCTGGCAGGAAGTAGTTAAGCTGTCATTGGAACACAATGGCACCCCCTTTTGGAACGCGTGATGGACTCTCAGAACTCGATGGGCCTCCTTTCACATCTCCCATGAAGCCCTTAAAGTAGGGGGCCAGTGGAGGGCACACAAAAGCTTGCTCATTGTACAGGACATTTGGATGTCTCACAACGTATCTCTTGGGTCACTTGGCACATGCCAAGTATGAGTTGAATGCCCACTTTACCTCCCATGTCGAATATACCCTACTTCACCTGAAGTGGGAACACTATGAATAGGGGAATAGGTGGTAAGGCTTCTGGCCATGCAGCTGCATCTCCCAGAGGTTAGCAGCACCCTTCTGGCTATCCTTGGGGAGAAAGGGGACCTACTAACACACCCAGTGGAGATCACAGTAGTGTTTGCCCATTTCCTCAGTTCTCTTTATCGCTCAAAAGCTCAGGATTAGTGCGCCATAAAACAGGACTTTTTCAGGACCGTCCTTTTGTCTACCTTTTCAGAAGCTGGTTGTCAGCTCCTTGAGGGAGAGATTGCCTGCTCTTCTCACAGGCTAGCATTAGAGATTCCCTTGTATACATGTATGCAGTAATTTCTGATCTGGGAGGATTAGACTTGTCATGTTTGGTATGGTTGGAATGGTAGTGAGAAAACCTACTTACTGGTGAAGTTAGATTCTACATTACTATAACAGAAATGACACTTTTAGAATGTAGGTATTTGTCTGCACCCTCTGCCACCTGTGTCTTACAGCCTGTCTCCAATCCACATCTGGTCTCTGTTGGTTAACAGCTCCCCTTGGGCATCCCACACAGACAAGCATAAACACAGGACACTCAGCAGCATCTGCATTCATCTGCATACAGATGCATCTCCTTGGGCAGGAAGGGTGGAGGGGCTCTCTCTTACACTTCAAATGCCAGTGGCCTGCCCTCATATGAAGGACTGATAACCCCCCACAGGGCGCCTGGCAAACATGTCTGTCTTGAAAGGGGAACCTGTGCACTTCGAAACCACTCTTTGAAGTTTCCTCCACTTCAAAAGCACTTCTGGGTGTATTTAAACTGGGTCTGCGACCCCACCAAATCAGACACTTCTGGATCTACAACTGGACTCTGTCAGAGGAACTACCTGGCTGCACGAAGGACTCATCTGGACTGCTTTATGGAAGAACTGCTGGGCTGCTTGTTGCCCTGCTTACTGCTGACTCCTGAATCTGCTGAAAAGACTGTGCCTTCCTCCTCAAGTGCTCTCCAAGGGCTTGGATTTAGCTTGTCTCCTTTTCTGAGGTCTCAGGGCTTTCAAAAGACTTTACAAAGGAGAAGAAAACCCCAGCACATTAGAGAAAATCGACTCACCACCTGCAAAATTAGACACAATGCCTGCCGGATTGACGCAGCGCCTGCTCAGCAGCTGAAAAATCACTGCATAGCCTTCCGGATCGATGCAGCGTCTGATGCCTCTACTCAACGTGTTTTGGGTTTTCTATGCATCATCCCTGGGTGTCAGAATATCCCTGCATCACAGTGAGGAACCAAAACTGCGCTCCTGGAAACCAATGCATCACCTTGCAGCATGGAAAGAAGCAATGTATCACCTTTGCTGTGCCTGAAAAATCGATGCCTCACTCTGCTTTTCGACGTATCTTCTTCTCATTATGTTTGATGTATTCTAGGTATGTGTGTTAAAAAGATACAACCACTGATTCTTAAGGATTGGGACTCATTTAAACCTTTTAAAGGTGATATTTTGAATACTGCATATTGGATGTTTGTCATTTTGGTCTTTTTTAGTCAGATAAATATCCCTAAACTGGTGTAGAGACTTTTTGTGGTGTTTTCACTGTGTTAATGTATGAGTTTTTGCACAAATACTTTACACATTGCCTTCTACGTTAAGCATGCCTGCTCTGAGTCAAGCTACCCGAGGGTGAGCACAGGATAATTTAGACTGTGTTGTGACTTACCCTGACTAGGATTGTGGTCCCTACTTGGACAGGGTGCATACCTCTGCTGACTACAGACCCAACTGCTAACAGAACTGTAATCCAATGCTTTCAAGTCTGTTAACCATGCATTACTCAAAACAGTATTATCCTGATGAATATTTGCTCTGTATTATTTTTAGCAATCGGAAGTAAAACATTCTAATGAGTTCTTATCCTCATGTATAAACTTTAGACAATTATACCTATTCTTTTTTAATGTTTTTCATTTTCCAATTGAGGTTTACCATAAAATATCTTATTTTACTATTCTATCACCTAAGAGAAAGGTTAATAATATGCTGATGTTGGTACGAGTCACTTTGTTATGCAGAAATGTGCTGGAAAATGTAATACTATGCATGCCTATTTTTTGAGTTCGGAAAGAAATATACATTAATTTTTAAAAAAAGACATATGCTGAAATTACTTCTATTGCTTCAAGAATTTTTGATTGAGAGCCTTTGCCCATTGCTCAAAAAATAGTCACATAGCTGTTATATCATTTATTATTTTGGCACAGCACAAATTCCTCATAACCAAAAGCACACCTACAGTGTGGTGTGTGCAAATAATTTGCTTGCAAATATAGCCCTTCTAATTAGCCCCAGAAATAATCCTCAAGCATTGCCATATTTTATTTTACCCTGTTCACAAACTTCTTTAATTTTGTTTAAAACGGTGCTATAATATATTGTTTTAATCTGTAATCCACTTTTTATAGCATGTATAAACCCTTCTTCCACAACGACATTCTCAAACTTCGTAGAGATCCTTTCAAGGATGTGTCAGGAATTGGCACCCCATCATCTTTCATTTATAGAGTTCATAACCCATGATACCGATATTTGTGGCAATATTATCTAAAGCTTATTTCAGTGGTTCATTGCTGTCAACATTTAAGATGCTGATATCAACATTCTATCTTGTATTCCAAATATTACTCCTTCTGGACCTTCCCAAGCAGCATAACCTGACCAGCCCAATTTATGCAGGTTGGTGATGATGAGCTTACCGGTGCCCCATTTGCTTTTTTGACCCCGGTAAGTGAGCCTTGCTTACCTTATTGGCCCTGCTGCGCTTTTAATATGGTGTCTCTATCCTGAATGTAGCAGTGTTGATTACCTTTTCATGAAAATGTTAACACATCTTGTGCTGGTCTGCATGAATTTGGCTCTTCTTTTAAGTTATTTGACAGCTAACCATTGGAATACTGTATCGATACATTGTCACCTCATCTTTAGTTGCTGTATGTTTCACCTATTTAACATTCTCGAAAGAAAGATCACCAGAAGTGTTGAAAAACACCTAGCTCAATTTACGTTATTCTGTCTTGGAAATCCAAGATGTTGCAATGGTTAATTGCATATTCTATTATTGCCATGCCATGTGTCCTGGATTTCCTGGCTGCCAAATGTATTTACGTATATATTTATCTATCTATAGTTGTATTATGGACAGGGTTCAATGTTTAAGTTAAATCGACTAAGAAAGGTAGATTATGTGATAATTTCTCAGTTGACAACAGGTAAAAAAAAAAAGGACGCCCATACATGTAGTTTATCTGTTCACTATGTAGTCACCCTTCAGCATCTTAATATGTCTGCATGTCACCCATGTTATCATGATGGGCAATGCAGTTTATTTTGATGTTGTAATTCCACTAGCGCATCTATTGCAGGTAGTTTGAGTTGGCTGACGGTTCAGTCTGTCTGCTGTTCATTCCATTTTATGGCAAGCGTAAGAAAAGGGGGCATGTTTGTTTCTCAACAGTGTCTGATTTCATGTGAAGTGTTGGCCTGTATGGAAAAATGTCAGGAGGTAGCCTGTTGTGTTGTGTCCCACAGGACATTAAGACATGGGTAAAAAGATTTCTCTAAGAGTACCTTAGTACCAAGTTGTTATCTAGGCCTGAGTGAAAAGGCCCTCGACAAAGAAAATGCCCATGTGTGAGGCATAATACCACGACTAAACATATTAATACAGATAAAAACAACCTTGGGCAACTTTAGAAGTCGACAGCACTTACGACCTTTCCTATTTACAGAACATAGTGTCAGGTTTACAAGGCCCTTGTGCCCCTTAGCGTCACATTTGTGGCAACATTTTCGGCACGAATGTGACGCTAACAGGCCACTACCATAGCACCATATTTACAAGGTAGCGCAAACTTGGTTTGTGCCACCTTGTAAACCCTTTGCGCCACATCATGCATAATATATGCATGATGTATGCAAAAGGGGCGTTCCCTCATTAGAGGTTCGCTAAACATGGCACAATGGAATCTTGTAGGTTCCATTGTGCCATTTCTAGCGTCATTTATAACGCCTGCTTAAAGCAGTTGTTAAAATGAGGCTCCCATTGATTTTAATGTGCCTCTTAATACTTAACTGGATTAGCGTAATTTTTTTAATGCTAATCCAGTATAGCGTTACAAAAGCATCAGAAAAATGACGTTATTGCCCCTAACATGCGCCATGGTGAGCCGTAAATATGGCGCTACCATGGTGGCGTTAGGGGACACAAGGGGGCCGCAAGAAAAATGGCACATCACTAGTGATGCACCACTTTCTAGTAAATATGGCCATTAGTGTGATCTCATCACTGCCCACCTTTATTAAACTCCTTTATTCCACTCACTGGCAGACAGCCCACAGTAATGAGAGCCTCACAGTTTTAGAGATATCGCCAAGGACCCAGATGATATCAGGAAATCTGTAAGTGATAGAGCAGTGAGTATAGGAGAGCATGCCTACCTGCCCATAATACCTGAAGTACGGCCCACCTCTGGATTCGGTCTATTTTTAATGGCAATAAACATTTCACCTTGAAGGGTGAGGGTGGTACAGTCATTGGGGTACATACATAAACTTTATTCCAAACATGTATTTTTTTTTTTCATCATTATCTTTCACTTACATTTATTCAGTGCATATTCACAAAACGCGAAAGATATTCCTTTACATCCTGATATTTCACAGAACAGGGCCACCATCTTATGTATATTTCTTAAATGATCTACATATAAGCTTTACATAGAGACTTTCACCATGGCCAAAACAAACTGAAAAAAGAAAAAAATGAATGCGATTCTGGTCTTTCATCTGACAGTAATTGTCTATACATACAAGAACCTCCAGCGACAAAGGCTGGTCAAATATTTGCAGAAAGTTGGAATTGTATATTAAGGTGCTAGTCAAACAACACCTGGCGCAACGAACATTTAATTTAGGGCTCTAATAAAATTTGGGGGCGGGCAGACATCTGGTTGGTAATTAGAAGAGCTTTGTTAGTGGTCTAATTTATTTTTGTGTCCACCTACGATCACTTTAATTGTTTCTGGGTTAGATTTTTAACACTTTTCGATTGTCTAAGAAAAGTGAATTATAGTTTAAATAGGTACCCTAAGGACCTCTAGAAATCCATTAGCAAAATATATCATACAATGTACTCAAGGGTGAAAGAGCGAATGGAAAAACAAGCAACACCTGCATACGTACACCTCGTGATTGTTTGCAAATTGGATGTTAAATAGACAATGCAATTGTAAATCTTCAGTGTGCCAGTTTTAAACAACTTGGTACATATATTTAATTTGAATATAGTTCCATGTAAGTGAGTTCCTGTTTCGTAGTATTTCTCTTGTATATTCAATTCAACTCAATTCAGTGTAACTTTATTCAGTCATGTTAGAATAGACCACAAAAATACAATACAATCGTAGATAACAAAGCACAATAAAACAGCACAAATTCATCTAAAATCCTTAAGCACAAAAGTAAACATAATTAAACAATCTGGATAGGTATAAAACATAATCCCAAAATATAGTCCATGAGATATTCTCAGCTGGGGAGCCTGCCTGCGGACGTCTTCAGCAGTAACTGGCAGATAAAGGGGCCACATGAAAGTGATCATGAACTTGTTACAACTTGAGGTGTAATTTTTTTATGAGGCAAATGACATATTCCTTCTTTGTTTTAGGTTTACTATTAATACAGTACATCCCAACATTATCATGTTATCTAAAAGTCAGAAATGACATATTCTTAAATACATTTAAAACCAAAACACCCAGTAGGGACACGACTACATGGAGCACTACCCAATCAATTTCCTTGCCTTTAACACCAGCTTCAAAGAGGTGAATATGGGAATGTATGTCGGAACGAAGCCTGCCGGAACAACAAATGCCGGAACAACGAGGTCGGAACAACGACCTCGTAGTTACCACTAATGCCTTTGCCACGAATGCCTTAACAACAATTTTTCGTTGTAAAGACATTCCTGTTAAAGGCATTAGTGATAGGCATGCATTGTTCCTGCATGCGTCCCCCCTGGCCCCTCACCCCCACCCCTAAAAACTACTGCGACCCCTCCGTCCCCCTAAAACCACACCAACTCTCCACCCTTGCCCCTAAAACTACCCCAACCCCCCACCTCCTCCCTAAAATTACTGCGACCCCCACCCTACTCCCAAAACCTAAAAGAACCCCAACCCCCACCACATCCCTGAAACCTAAAGTACCCCAACCCCACCCCTAAAACAACTCCGAGCCCCCCACCCTGTCCCTAAACCTAAACCCCCCCAACCTCCCCACCCCTAAAATGACCTAACCAACCCCTAAAATCACCCCAACCCCACCCCTAAAACAACCCCAACCCCCACCCCATCCCTAAAACCTAAACTACCCCAACCCCCACCCGCCCCTAAAACTAAAACCCCAACCCCCCACCCCGCCCCTAAAACTGAAAATACCCTGATCCCCACCCGACCCTAAAACTAAAACCCCGACCCCCCACCCCCGCCCGTGCCCCTAAAATTGAAAATACCCTGACCCCCCCACCCCTGACCCTAAAACTAAAACACCCAACCCCCCACCCCACCCCCAAAACTGAAAATACCCTGACCCCCCACCCCGCCCCTAAAACTAGAACCCCAACGCTCCCCACCCCGCCCCAAAACTGAAAATACCCCAACCCCCAACCCCGGCCCCTAAAACTAAAACCCCAACCCCCCACCTCCGCCCGCCCCTAAAACTGAAAATACCCGACCCCCACCCCAAAAACTAAAACCCGACCCTCCAACTCCACCCCGCCCCTAAAACTGAAGGCACTTGTTCGTGCCTTAACCACGCATGTGCATTGTTTAGCACATGCATGGTTAAGGCACAAAACAACAAAGTCGTGGTTAAGGAAAGTGTAGTTCCGCTTTCGTTGCCCACGACTTCGTTGTTCCGGAGTTGGGCTTCAGGGCGTTTCCCGAATATGGTAATCGCCATCTCCTCTGAACCAACAGTTTATAAAAAGTGCAATGCTTCCTTTGCAATGACACAAAGAGTTCTTAGTAAATAGAGACTTTAAAACAGAGGCCCTAAAGTGAGAATAAAAAGTTTAAAAAAAAGGTTACATATAAAGTGCTCTGTGCTGATTTCTGTTCGCCTGGGCACGGTGACAAGTCTTGTGACCAATCAGTATACTGGGTAAAGGTGAGTAATCTATGAAACAGTGAAACAGACTTAGAGCCTCATTTAGATCTAGGCGGACGGGAATACCCTGTCACAAACATGACGCATATCCCTTACTCAATATTACGATCCCATTATACTCTAAGGGGATCATAATAAGGCAGACTGGATATCAGTCATGTTTGTGCAGAGTTTTCCACTCCGCCTAGCTCTAAATCAGGCTGTTTGTCAGAACCTGAGAATTATAAAGTGCTAGTACTGGGGTGTGTCATGCAACAAAAATGGCTGGATGTTCCTAGATGGTTTAAGTTGCATATATGAAGCCACAGTAGGAAATTATGTTACCCTTGCCCATCTCTGTTCCTCCCAGTGGGTGTAGCACATGTTTCTGAGTTTTTTTAGGTTAACATCGGCAGAGACCGTAAAGGGTCTTCCGACAAGTCCTGCCTAACCAAAGCCATGGCCATGTCTTTAATTCCCCTAATCCAGGAGATCTCTAGAACTCGGAACAGGGTCAAGCAATCCTCATTATCATTCTATTAAAAAGGTGGTGGTCTCATTGATCCAAACTCTTTGCCATGGCATCGTTGGTCAGGGACATCCTCAATATGCTAAAGCCCTAATTCCCAGTGAGTGATTAAAGAGGCAGTGGACAGTGGAAGTGCCAGTAGATGGTGTGTGAATTTGTTTTCCGTGACCTGTACGGGGGATGCCACCTGTATACCCCAGACCCCTGCCCCATAAGTTGCTGTTCCAACAGATTTTGCATGATAAATGGCCAGCATATGAGCAAGCGATCGTTCGCCTAATTTGGTAGTGAAGGAGAAAACAGCATTAACATGCCTGACTAGCTGATTGTTCCTGATTTCTAGCATATGTATTCAACTTCCTATTGCCAGAGGTGTGTGTTGAACAGGGGCTCTTATAGGCACAAATTTCAGGGCACTAAAAGGTCAAGCAATGGAGGCAGGGCTCTGACTTAAAAAAATGGGATGGAGTTATCCTTAGAACCAGCACAAAAAACTAGAGCAGTAAATTGTACATTATTGTGAGAGAACAGGGCTGATTGCAGAGGCCCCCTAACGTTTTGTCCCCATTTTCCACTTTTTGTTGGTGTTTTCTTGACTCTGATGGTGCCCTGGGTACTGCTAACCAGTCCCAGTGGCCTGTGCTCTGTGTAAAATCAGTATGCAAATTAGGCTAATTATAATTGGCTAAGTCAACCTACCCATAAGTCCCTAGTATATGGTAGGGCATGTAGGTTTAGGGACCCCAGCATAGGTAGTGCACCCATTGCTGCCCAATGTAATTTCAAAGTCAGGCCTGCCTTGCTGGCTGCTTTTAAATTAAAGTTATATGCAAATTTGACTTTGGAATTAAAAGTAGTTCCAAAGTCTTAAACTACCTTATTTTTACATATAAGTCACCCCTAAGGTGTGCCCTATGTGCCCCTAGGGCTGGGTGCCATGTAACTAGAAGCAGGGACCTTATAAAATAGTTTTATAAGCCCTGGTGAGGTAAAAACAGCCAAATTCGTTTTTCCCTCATTGCAGTGAATGGCCTTCATAGGCTAGAATGGGGAGACTTTATTTTAATTTTAAAAGTCCCCTTAAGTGGCAGATACAATAGTTTGGTATCAAATTAATTGTTATAATTAATCCCACAACTTCCAGTTGTTGGATTTAATATAACTTGTTCAGGTAAAGAATGTTAAACTTTACCTGAAGATTTGCCAACTTGAGCCCTGCATTTATTTTGCTGCTGTGCTCTGATTGGCCAGCCTCTGGCAGCCTGGCCAGGCTGCCTTGATGAGGTGTGTGAAGTGGCCTGGCTTCACACACAGAGATGTGCCTGTGGGAGGAGATCTCACCTCAGCAGATGGTGAGGCAGGAAGGGGGAAGGCTGCCAAACTGGTCTTCAAAGGCAGAGAAGGACACTTGGAGCAACACCCCCACATCCTGCAACCCCAGACAACTAGGTGCCCCCTTGATTAGATTAGGAGAGGGCAAGAGAGGGGTGTGTTTATGATTTTTAGCCACACCAGTGGGTGGGCTCATCCAGATATAACCTCCAAAAATCATTTTCAGCCATGATGGATTTTTGAGGAATGTTGCCTCCTGGGACTGATTTTTGCCACACTTCCCAGGAAGTGGTCACCAGAGGGAGAAGGACCCTGCACCTGATTGGAGAACCAGGACCCCCCTGTTTTTCACCCAGGAGCAAGGATAAAACTGGCAGACCTGCACCCAAACCTCAGATCCCTATCAGATTCCAACAAGGAAGAACTACAGGAAAAGAAGGACTGCCCTGCTGGACCCCTGACCTGCCCCTGGACACTGCACTCTTGAGGACTGCACCAGCTGAACACTTGGGCTTCACCACTAAAAGGACTTTACCTGTCTTCTACTGCTTCAAGAAGGTACTCCCTGTTTGCTACAGGTACAAAGGAGTTGCCTAGAGTCCCCTGCATCAAGTCCTGGAAGCAGAGCCCAGCTGACCAGCATCCAGTGGCCATTTGAGGATTATGACCAGGTGCATTCTGGGAATTGTAGTCCCAACTCCCATGGAGCAACTCAGAGCTTCTGGAACCTTGGATCAAGTGTGGACACTTCAAGGACACAAAAAGGACCTCTGGAAGAAGATACAGAAGTTTGGAGACGTTTGGAGCAACTCCATAAGTTGAAGAGGTGCATTGTGGGAGTTGTAGTCCCAGACCCCAAGAGGCACACCAGAGCCTCTGAACCCTTGGCGGGTGCTGTATACCACTTTCCTGAATTAAACACTTCTGAAAGTAAGTGTGACAGTATTACCTTGTGGGTGGCCTGAACTCTGGACTTTGTTCCTTTCCAGTGTGACCTTGTTTAACGCTTTGAGTGCTAATTGCTTCTTTGTGCTAGAAAGCATTAATTCTTTAAAAATTAATATCTCCGGTTCCCCTTATCAGATTTTATTCGTTTTGGTGTCATTTTAAAGATAAAAATATAATCTATTTTCATAAATAGATTTTGGACTTTTAAACAGTTTCGTGTTTTATTTAATTACTGTTTTGTGATATTTGAATGCTTTACGCTTTGTCTCCTAAGTTAAGCCTTGTCGCTCGTTGCCAAGCTACCAAGTGTTGAGCTAGGTTTAATTTACTGAGACCTAACCGGACCTCAGTGGAGGTTAGTGGCCTATTGCTAAGTGTAGGTACTTACCTGCCCTTACCAATAACCCATTTTCCAACAATTATGAACATAGAGGACAAGCCCGATACGATTACAACAAAGATGATTTAGTGGATTTGAGAATGTTTTTAGACTACTGACAGAGATCGCTACAAATGTATTCAAACACCACAAACTATTTGTCAGTTCTCTGAAAGTTCTCTTTATGAAATAACAATGAGATCATGAAATATTTTTAATTCTATTCTCAGAAAGATGCCCTGGTCTAACCATTGACCAAAGGTACATTTGAGTCTGCTCATAAGGACTTCGCAGCAAGTGCTTGTTCGAGGCTGCACACATGATCAGGTTTCCAAATATTGAGCTGAGTCGGTTACAACACCTAATTTCAGGGTGTGTGACTGGCAAATCTCAAATTAAATTCTAGTGCATCTTCTAATTCTCCTGCGATTAAATAGGAAAGTGTTAATCATTTGCCAATATTACTGACTATTAATTACACTGCCAGGAATCCACATTATGTTAATTAAAAAAAAGTTGTTGCTAGCACGCCGTATTGATCAGTTCTCCTATGAGATGAGCCATATCCACTCGGGAAGCCAAAGTGATATATGTACCTTGAAATAACTTTGCAACAAGTGGCATTCATAGATTGTGTGGCTGAAGAGAAATGTCCTATAAAGAAGTCACTCTTACAGAAACACAAATAATGCTTCTCGATAGCATATGTTTTAATAACATAATAACAAGAAATTCCATTCTCAAGCTCCTAGCATCTGTTGTGTGAAATCCTCTAAAATATCAGTGGTGTTGTTAAGTTTGCAGGGGCAATGTGAATCATAAACTGCAATATTTACTATGAATTGCACCAAAATGTATTTGAGAAGATTTACCATATTATCTATAATAGCTGTTACTTAGGGCCTGATTTAAAGTTTGGCAGAGGGGGTTACTCCATCACAAACAAGACAGATATCCTGTCTGCCATATTACGATCCCATGATAGCCTATGTAGATCGTAATATGGCGGACGGGATATCTGTCATGTTTGTGAGGGAGTAACTCGTCCGCAAAACTCTAAATCAGGCCCTAAATGGCTGTACTAAATATAGAAAGTTGCCTGGCCTTGGTAGAGAAAGGGACAACCTTGAATAGGGCACAAGAAAGATACCAGATAAACAACATGATTGAGAGGTTGTCATAGTAACACTAAAACAAGTAGCACAAAGTGTTTTCATTGTTCAGTGCTTTTGCATTGGTAACCTATTGGTAACCTATTACACACAATATTGGAGCTATTCTGCTTTTGATAGGCCATGCTTAGTTTGGCAGTAGAATACGTTTTCACAAACATTTTGCTGCCAAACTAGACTAGTTTGAAGAGGCAGGACACAGTAATGCAGTACTTACATAAAGGGAGTGTGAATGTATTGCCTTTGTATTGACACTATCCTAGAGAAAGCTCATACAAGACACACATTTTTAATTTTTTTACAATGCACTCTGACAGATTGATCATAGATGTGTTTGCTATAGGTGCAGTCGTATGCAGCAGGTTAGACATAACTTATATGTTCAGTCTTCACATAGCTAAGCTAATTCTCAGTCTACTGATAGGCCAGACCTCAGACACCTGAGCTATCCCTTGGGTGACAATGCTTTCTCACTAAAGAACAAGAGCTGCAGCTTATCATTTCTGCTCAATTTCTCCTTCAGTTGCCACAAGACCTGTATTTAGTGCCTGAGGGCATCCACTAAATACACTGGAAACCAATACATTCAGGTTATGGGTTGATGAGTTGTAACTTACAAAGTGCAAAAAACACTCTTAAGCATCTCAATGCTGAATTGCATAACAACATTGAAATAGTAAGGAAATGGTTTTTAACAGCCTTCCAAAACATTGCAGCTTATCCAAATGTTGCATTTTGTAACAAAAAGCTGGGCAATACAAACATGCACAGTCTTGATCTTCTCTTGGAAAATGAAGTCAAATAATCACAAACAACTCGGGAGAGGTAGCAGTCATTTGACACAGAGTAGACTGGTACACTCAGTGGCTACCTGGCAAAGAGCCTGTGAGGAGTTGGATGCCTGACAATTAGTATCTGAAATCAAAGAATTCTAAGTATGTAGCATGCTTCCATGCTTGTTATAGTCCAATGAATATGAGGAAGAACTGTTACAGGAAGTGGGTGTGCTTTATGGTTGCTTTGGGAAGTATGTAATAAATCCTTTTGATGTCAGCAAGGCGTATGAGTCATTAATTTGAAGAAAAGATCTGCAACATAATAGCAGTAAGAGACAATTTGTAAATGCGTGAATGGTTGAATTTATATGGTGCTTCAAAGTCTGAAATGTATTTTGCCAAATGCAACAATGTACATATTCTACATGCAAAGGTGGAGAGGTTGTAGCCCTATTTTATTTCCCTAAATCCGAAACAGAGCTGCCTAAGCTAATCTGTTCTACTTTCTAAAAGAGTGATGTTTTGCTGTTTTACAGATCATTTTGATGTTAATAGAAGGACTGCGAGCAGCATGCTGGCAGCATCATGGAAGCAGGAGCAAAAATACGTAATGAAACTAAGAGCCTCACGTGTGGTTTGGAGGAGCTGGAACACCACAATAACTCTATGGTGCTTTCTCCGCTCCAATCTCATCGGTCCTTCACTCTGTTTAGAACTGGAGAAAGGGCAATGTTTAAACAGTGGAGCCCTCTTGGCTTTGTTGGTGGAAATCTGTCGCCTAGTAGCCCATCTGCCAGGTGTCCTCAAAGTCACAATGATGATTGTCCAAATTTCTTGAGGAAACGCTACTATCACTTTGTTTCTCTGCTCTTCAAGACTTTATTGTTCCAATACAAAAAGTTTGCCAAATGGGTGCTTTAAAATGGTGCCCACTCAGCAAGCAAACATGCAGTGCTCTAAAGAGGGTACCACAGCTTCAGCTGCCATAACAGCACAGAAATCCTAGCAAATGGGGTGGGTATTTATAAATAGGATGGAAAGTTCTGCCAAAGCTGCAGAGACCAGGTGAATATCCCTCTGGCAAAATCGCTGGCTTTCTATGAGGTTCTAAATAATAGACGGGGGATTTGACACATCAGGTGAGTCCGATGGTCTTTGTGTATCATTAATATCTATACATGATCTTGATTGTCTATTTAGCTATCCCCTCTGATACTGTAGTCAGAGAGCAAAGACAGGGTAGGTGTCTGCACACACCTACGTTTCTGTTTGTAATATGTAATTGTATTACCAGGGCAAAGACTGGGGTGGAGATGTATTAGAGGCTATAAAGTTACAGTAGGTAAAAAATGGGCAATCTTGGGGATGCCATTAGGTAATAGCAGGTAACAAATGGGCAATCTACGTGGTCTGGGTGACCTCCAAACTGAGACTAATATATTCTAAGCTATGTGACTGTATGGATATCATCACGATAGAGGCAGAAAGACAGATTTGGGGAGTAGGCCATGGTTCCAAGTTCTGTAAAATTTGGGGGATAATCACTTCACATGAAAATTAAGAGTATCCTTGCGTGGGTGTTGAACATGAGGCACAATTCATTTCTCCTATGTTCCCCAACTCACAATGAAGGCTAAAATGTGGAATCTTTGTTTACTGCACCGATTATAAGATGTTCTGCATTTATGTCTGAGTAAATTATTTTGATATATTTTCTCTGGCTTTTTCCAATTAAATCTGTCAGACGAAAAACTGCAAAAAAATGGCAATTGATGCACAATTCAAAATTTAAATCTATGTGCAAACATCCATTTGTTCACAGATTGGAATTTAAACGTCAACTTAGAATAAGGGTCTAGGTAAAGTCTGTATGTTTATCCAGTGGCAGGGACAGGCTATTTCCAACGAAAATTGCCAAGCTCTGTATTGCCATTGATGACCTCACAGTGATGTAGGGTGCGTGCCTGTTGCATTGTACTTTGGTTGTATTTATGCAGATTCTAGCAAAGCACCAAAGCACACTTGTAGAGGGGGGTGCACACTGCTCAGTGGAGTGTCATAGATGGGAGAGTGCATGTCTGTTAAGCAGCCTATATAAGAACTGTTTTGATGTCATGTATCAGGACCAGGATTATGCTATTAAAAACAATTGTGGCTATGCCTCAGCATGAATTTGAAGAGAATATGAGTTGCTTAAGCATGCAGTTCTAATAGATGGACAGAACTGAGGACTGAGGTCTGGCCTATCTTTGAAGTGTTTTGGTGTGTGTAATTGGCCGCACCTGCAACAACTGTGTCATAAACAAGTATGTAGCTGTGCTTATGAATGGCTATAGGAGAAAATAAATTACCTGCCATCTATGCAGCATCATAGCTTTGGGGGGGGGGGGGTTTTACACCCCCCTAACAATGTATTTGCTAGTAAGTGGTTTGGTGCAGGTGCTCTCAGTCGGGTACAGAGAGATTTGTGTCTGATTAATAGGGGATTTTTATATGCACACAAACAATCTCTCTCTATCTCTCTCTCTCTGTATATATATATATATATATATATATATATATATATATTTTTTTTTTTCTATCCCTATGTATTCTCCGGTAGCAGAGAAAACACCTCAGTCACATGATGTCACCTTTCAAGTTAGTTTATTACAGCAAAATCAGCAATCGCCCGACGCGTTTCGGGAGTCTAAGCTCCCTTGTTCACGAGCAGCATTAGTTCATATTTCCATTTCTATATATTACCCTACACCATTTCAACAACATCAATGATGGTCAAAAGCCTTCCCCTTAATACAGCGCCCATCTTTGAACATGTTTTTCTTACAGTTGAACAATCATTTCACAATATTTCTGTACAGAATCATAGAATCTACACTTAGTTCATATAATCTGCATTTTTTTTATCTCAAACAATTACATTCATTTTATATTTGTGTTTGTTGTCAATTATTTTCAATATTACATCAGATAGATTCCTAATATTTACAAATATTTCAAATGTTACATGTATTTCAAACGGTCTGCTTTTACATTTCAAATTCCATTATATTTACCATCATGCTATCTATTTAGCATAATTTTCAAACTATTTCACGAAATTTCTATCCATATAACATAATCCATTTATTTTTACCGATCTATTTTACAAATTATCTTAACCCAAGTGGGCAAATTCACATTCTTACATTCCAGAAACATATCTCTTTCTTCTAATTTAGGAAACCCATCCTGTATTTTTATCTTGTTGTACATATAGAACATATACTCAAACTAAATAAAATAGTATTTATGCAGAAGAGAACAAAGTTCACTATCCAACCTTTTCACCTTCAAATGGCCTTTATATGATATAGTAACTTTTTGCATTTTAACAACTGTCATATTTTTTTCTCCTATAAACCCCCCCAAAAAACCAACATATATTAAAATCACACATTGAAATAACACTCCTTAAAAATCCATCAAAATATCTAATATGGACATTATTCCAATTATAATTCTACATTATGCATTATCTTTGAGTAGCTTTAATTTCACTCATATTCAAATAGTATCATTTAGTACATCAGATGTACAGCCAATTCTTCGTCCTTATTTAATCTTTCAGGTTCCATGGTATTACAGTCAATAATTAGACGGGATTCTAATTTTCTTAATTCAATGTTCTATTTTCTCCTCTTATATTCAACATAACCCTATCCACTACCATGAATTGTAGTTTGTATACATTGTTATCAAAATGGTCTTCAACCCCTTTGATGCAGGCGTCAGCAACTGGCCGACGCCTGCACTACCTCCCTGGTGCAGGTCACGACCAGTGGCCGACACCAGGGAGGGGGTTAGAAAATCCTCGGCTGCGTCGCACCCAAGGATTTTTTTTTTTTTTTTAAACTCCCCGGGAAACACAGAAGCTTTTCTGTGTCTCACCCCACCCGCCCCTTTGAGACGCGCTGACATGACATTGTTGTTTTCCCCATTGGAGCAGGAGGTGGCCGTAAGAAGGCCACTTCCTGCTCTGATGGGGAAAATGGCCCCAAACGGCCTTCCCCACATTTGGGAAGGCCTTGAATGAAAGGGGAGACTCTCCCCTTTCATCCGAGGCACCAGACAACAGGGATTTCACTTGGGAGGGTTGGCCCCCTTGGAAAACGGGACGCCCCCCCCCCGGGGGGGCATATCCTTTTTATATTGAGGTAATTGTCCCCTGGGGGGAGTGATCGCGCTCAAAGAAAGAATTTGACAGGGGGACGTCCGTGGGCAGGGCCCCATTATGGCCCCCAAGGAAACCATACAAATCCTAAAAAAAAATATACACATGCATTGACAAAAGTGATCTATATATATATATATATATAGATATATATATATATATATATGTATATATATATATATATCTATATATATATATCTATATATAGATCTATCTAGATATATCTATCTATGTAGATAGATATGTCTATCTACATGGATATATCTATAGATATATATATATATATATATATATATATATATATATATATATATATATAGATCTATATATATATATATATATATATCTATAGATATATCCATGTAGATAGACATATCCTACTCCCTTTCTGCTGTCTAGCCTTGACCCCCAATAAATGTGATCCTAGAATAAATGTATTTCAGTACCAGCACTGGGTCTTCAAGAATGCTGGTTATACTTTGTTTTTAACAAAGGATGGTATTTTCTCCTACTGGTATCCCTAACAATCCACACTTCCTTCTTTTTTCAATGATACCTAAACCGTCCTCATTCCCTACTTGCCCTATAATGTATTTTAACAAGATATGCCTGCATGATTGTTTGAATATTTCAAGCTCGTCTCTCTCACATTCTTACTGACCAATATACCTCCCTGCTTCTGTGGAGAGGTCAGTGTACAGTTTGAACCACACTGACTGCAAAGCCAAGAAATTGCATGATGAAGGTAAGAGGGGTGTTGGCAGTGGTCCAGGAGAGCAATGGCAGTCTCAAATAAATATAATCTTTAGGGAAACCTAAAATTGAAAAAAGTTTAATTAAATGAAAAACTGATGACAGACATGTGGCCATCATCCCTGTGATGTAAAAAGAACAAGTGATGGACGGAATGCTGAACAATGTCAAACATTCATCCCCAGTACAGAGATCTGTGCCTAAATCCATCGGTTTTTTGCTGCCCATGCCATTCCAGTTTGGACCCAGCCATATGCAAATCAGTCTTGACCCTGTTCCCCATGGGAACAGTCCAGCCCGAACTGCCAGGCCAGGTCTTTCCTGGAATAGAAGCAAGCATCCTGGGACCGGTTTCAGGGTTTCACCCCTCATCAGCCTGGCTAGTTTGAATCCAGTAGCATGGGAAGCACGGGACTCACGTCTGGGCATACCCTTCCCACTTAGGGCGACAAATGCAAAATTAACAAGTGACGGACGGAATGCTGAACAATGTCAAACATTCACCCCCAGTACAGAGATCTGGGCCTAAATCCATTGTTTTTTTGCTGCCCATGCCATTCCAGTTTGGACCCAGCCCTATGCAAATCAGTCTTGACCCTGTTCCCCTTGGGAACAGTCCAGCCCGAACTGCCAGGCCAGGTCTTCCCTGGACTGGAAACAAGCATCCTGGGACTAGTTTCAGGGTTTCACCCCTCATCAGCCAGGCTAGCTTGAATCCAGTGGCATGGGAAGCAGGAGACCCACGTCTGGGCATACCCTTCCCACTTAGGGCGACAAATACAAAAAGAACAAGTGATGGACGGAATGCTGAACAATGTCAAACATTCACCCCAGTACAGAGATCTGGGCCTAAATCCATCATTTTTTTGCTGCCCATGCCATTCCAGTTTGGACCCAGCCATATGCAAATCAGTCTTGACCCTGTTCCCCATGGGAACAATCCAGCCTGAACTGCCAGGCCAGGACTTCCCTGGACTGGAAACAAGCATCCTGGGACCAGTTTCGGGCTTTCACCCCTCATCAGCCAGGCTAGCTTGAATCCAGTGGCTTGGGAAGCACGGGACCCACATCTGGGCATACCCTTCCCACTTAGGGCAACAAATGCAGAAAGAAAAAGTGATGGACCGCATGCTGAACAATGTCAATCATTCCCCCCAGTACAGAGATCTGAGCATAAATCCATCATTTGTTTGCTGCCCATTCCATTCCAGTTTGGACCCAGCCAAATGGAAATCAGTCTTGACCCTGTTCCCCATGGGAACAGCCCAGCCCGAACTGCCAGGCCAAGTCGTCCCATTAATCATAGTGATTCGCAATATGCAACCTACCTCATGAATATTGATGAGGTAGGTTGGACTGCCACCCAATAATTTTCTGAATTTTGTTACCTGGCCCATTTCGTACATATGTCAGTTTACCAAATTCTTTCTATTTGCAAAAAGTCATTGTGCAATTTGCGACAACTTTTTGCAATGGAAATTTGTACATCAGTCCCCTAAATCTCTTTGCACATTTTACACAAGACTATCTTATACTGTGCATATCACAATGTTAAAATACTGTTTCTATAGTCACAGGGTGGGAACTCGTAGCACTATAACTACATTACTATTGCACCATGCACCAACCAGGATTGCCTTCTGTGACTGTCTGGTTGCCCACACAAACATATGTAGTGATAGCATTAACCATCTAAGTGTAAAATAAAAGAATGCATTTCCCACAATTAATTCTCTGCATTCTTTTTGTTCATTTAAGGAGTGTGCTAAATGTATTTACCTAAAACATGAAGGCCAACAAAAAAATTGCAGAATATTTCACTCATTTTAGCCTCTTTTTCAGCCATGTCTCTGTCCTTGCCACATTGCACGAGGATCAAAGTTTCTATAATTATTTTTATGCTTTTTAACTTCTGGATGTCTTGCAAAATAACAAGGCTTTCTTTGAGGCCCCATCTCCAGCACACCTCAGCACACTTCAATTAAAAAATTATTTGTAACTATAAAGCTGAAGCAGCCTAGTTAAGACACATGATGGGCCCTGGGTACAGGAGTAGGGGGAGAGGGCTTGGGGACAGAAGCCTTTTAGCCAAAAGGGAATTGAGCACCTGGCACACCTCATAATGTTGAGCTATATAAGCATTTAATATTTGAATGTTCCTTGTACACCCCGTTAGATTGAATTGTCTTGTACCTGAATTTCTGTAAGGGCTTATAAACTCCTTGTAAGGCACTAAAGTGCGTTGTTAACGAAAAGGTGCATGAAAGCATGGAGCATAACAAAGAAGAATGTGAGATAATGGTACAAGATTTCATGCTTTCATGTTCCAGGCAATGGCCAGGGTTAAGATCCTAGGGAAAACCTCAGCAACGCATACAGCACACATTGTGGAATCTTGCTGACAGCAGAGGACTCTCTCTCAAAAATTAGCTGCTGCACTTTGTTATTGTTTGAGGAGAATGGTGCAGAATGCAGGAAGAGGAGCCTCTGAGTTGAAAGTCTTTGATTGGCCTAACTGAACTATAACAATCCAGGAGACTAAGGAGCTTGAACAATCCAGTACCTATGTTTACAAGAGGCCTGTGCCATTGGAGCATAATTTGTTTTTGGTGAGGGACTCTCAGTAATATCTAAGAGGTGATGCAAAGACACCCTGCGTGGCTTTGCATGGCCTCATAGAAATGGAGTGAGGCAAGGCAGAGCAAAGTGCTGCGTTGCTTTACTCTTTGTCAAGGAGGTGTTCCATGGGCATTGCGGTGAGTTTTCCCACGCAATATGCATGGGTTTGGCACATTCCCAGATTTACAAGTAAATGTGTCAAAACTGTGCGCCTCCCCAGGGGAGGCAGGACAAGAAAAAATACCTTCATTTCTCCTGTTTTTTTTCCTCTATGTGAACTGCTTTCTGCAGCACACACAGAGAGAGGACATTACTCCATTGATTGTGTTTATGCAGGAAGGTGACCCTTCCCGCACAAAAACAATCGTGCCAACAACACTGACATCCTTGCATCAAGGTGCAAAGGTGCCTGCGTTGATGCTCAGCCGGAACTTCTGCACCGGTACTGGCTGAAAGGACAGGTATGCAGTGTATCTCATAAATTTGGTGCATTCCTTCCCTTTGGGTTTGGTGTAGGGTAGCACAGCTGAAAGGCTAGCCGCACTGTCCTACGTCAAATTTTAGTGAATGAGGCCTCCAGGGTTTTACTTTTTTCCTACATAATATGCTTTGCAATCTATAAAGCTCAACCCTGCTGAAAGTCAGTGGGATATTCCTCAAAAGTCCCCTCATGTGCTGAGTGAGTGTAGCTCCTTGCAGTGAAAAGTGCAAGAGGGAGGAGTCCTGAGGTTGGAAATATGAGCTAGACATGATTGAACTAAAATAGCTCCGGAGATGCAGAACAGCGCTACTGTTATTCAAGCAATTTGCATAAAAAGTGCAAAGTACAATGATGTCATGTCATCTGACCAGAAGATATGGGGCCATTCTCTCACTTGCATGATGGTTTTGTTCATATTTTCATAGGTAGAGGAATAGAGAACTTTAAATATAAGCATATGCTAAATGGACAAGGTCAGGTAGGCACATTTTTAAAGATGAAAAATTAGTAGCTTCACTAGTGAAAAAACAAGCCTGGATAACAGTCAAAGTCTTCTTTTCTCTGAACAAAATGGAGGCATCTAAAAATAGTGCACATCCAGTGGTTGAAGTGGGAGGTATTGGAGGTGGGCGATGTGCCCCTACTTTTCTGATTTATGAGAAACTGTTCCCCTACTTTTTGTAAAACGACAACCGTCTTGGGATGGTTAATTCCGATATATTTTAAATGCTTCAGCTAAAATGTTATTCAGTGAGTCGCCTGTGCTATGAAACTGAAGCTGGGCAGACACCTGAATAAGCCTTTCTGCCAAGGTGCCCACTTCAATACAAACGTGCGCAACAAGTTAATGTGCAAATGTACAGAGTAATCTGCAAATGTAAAGAACGCTTGGGAACCAGTACTGGCTTTAATTACTTGAATTACTGATAGCTATATGAGTGGTAGTGCAAAGAGTTGACAAATGAGCTGTGACATCTGTGCTTTTAATTTAAACTGTATTTATAAAAGGCTTACTACCCTGGAAGAGGTGTTGAAGGGACAGTTATGTAAAAAAAATGCATAACATACGGTCTGGGTATTACCAAAATCTATATTTTGGAAGCACTGTTTTATCTTAACCCTTTTTGTGAATTTTGTAGCAGTCTACATTATATAGTGTGTAAAGCAAGTTTAAAATATTGACTTACATATTCATACAGGCTCTGACCTCATAGCACTAAAATACAAGTCATTGATCTCCACTGCACCAACCAAGATTTAAATATATGGCTCTCTGGTTACACACAATCCTCTGCAGTGCAATACTTAATAGAGGTTTCATAATGACCTATGGTCCATTTCCTACTAACAATTTTTAAAAATGTATTTTTCATTTAAGCTGGGTGTTATTTGATATGTAGCTACCTGACGGTGAAAGTCCAAAACAATTTACAGAATATTGTGTTTGTTTAGCCACACCTTTGACTCCGCCCCATGCTCACTGACCCCACCCCCTGGGAAAAAGCATCGCAGTTCCCATACTTTTTTAGCGCACTTCGACCACTATGCATTTCAAATAAATATTGTTTCTCCATTTGTAAAGTCTCCCCCAAAGTTGCCCGTCTAAAAACCATTGATCAAATTCTTACTAAAAGCAAGGGTATCTCTGTAAAGGTACCTTTACAGAGATACCCTTGCCATGACTTTCTACCCATACCTTTCACGACTCATTCCAAATAAAGCAAGCAAACATATTTGAAAATTCTGTAGGATAGATTTGAATGATTCAGTTGTACAGCTCCTGGACAAATGAGAGAATGACAATTTAATTGAAATATGCTCTCAAACATCATAACACTCTGGGCCAAACTATCAATCATGGCAAAAATCACTTTTTCCAATTTGACCAAATCTTCAGTTGTGGCTGCAATAAACTTGCAATTACATTTGTTAGAGGTAATTCCGAACACTTTTACGAATTCTCTCCAAGACAAACAGCAAGGTAAATATATAACAAATCAACTGGAAAGAGTTCTTTCTTCAGATGATAAGATTTCACATTGCCAGTGCAGGTGTTTTAATGAACATTATTAATGGGTCTATGTATTCTGAGTACTTGATTTGTGTAGAAAATATAATAACATAGAAAATTAATTCACTCTTCTGAAAATGTGATCACGATGAGTGGCCGTCAATGTTCACGAAGTGTACTTATTAATAGTCTAATGCTATGAAATATTGTGCATATGCTTGATTAATGTAGTAATATGTCATATTAAAGGTTATGAATTATGTATTAGCTTTATTAATTCCAGGCCTTAACTTAGCAAAGGTCTTGGCCTAGTTGCCAGGCCTCATATTAAGCTGTATTTCTTAATGTTTAATAAATGTCTGTCGTAGAGAGTTAAACTGTGGTTTTCCATTGTATTGTGTAAATGTGCTTGCAGTTGAGAAAGTTTTCTCATGAGAACAGACTGCTAGAAGATGCTGTTCTTGCTAAATGTTACATTATGTGTGTAATGTGTGTCAGACTGACTTTCTGAGGAGGAGACAATGGAGACACTGACTGGAGTAGAAGCTGCAACAATACTGTTACCTGACAAGCCAGATGATGAGAACATTGAAGGAAAAAACAATCAGCGACATGTGAACAGAGTAGTGGCAGAATTAATAGATTTTGAGTTTTAGTTTTATTGGACGAAGTGTGAACATGCGATCCCTTGACCAATGGGGATTTGGGAAGTAGTTTTAGGGAATGTAACTTAACAAGACTGCACCGAGAGGGGAGAGCCCATTCTTGCCCATTTTCTGTCTTGACAAGAGATGTGCTTAATTTTATTACTTAAAGACTTTGCGTTTTCTGAACCTTGATGCTAAATCTTGATGCCTTGCTGACGTCCTGATGATGAAGACTATTTTAGCTCGCCGATCCACTTGAGATGAGGTATTATTGTACCAATTTATGATATGCATATTTGCTTTTTCTTTCTAGGGACCAACCACACTGTTTTAAGTGAGCCATAGTTAGATGTTTTTCCAAATTCGTGTTACTAAATTGTTTTGCATGAAGCCCAACATGCTGATGCTAATCTGATGTTAGATAAGGATTCTCACTAACAAAAATATGCTAATAAGGAATGATGCTTGATAAATTTCTTTGCTGAATCTACGTTTATGTGATCCTGTTTGTTCTTGTTATGAATTTGCACTGTAACCTTAGAATGTGTAACAGTTCAAGCTTTGATTAGATTACGTTTCTTCCATTGCTTTGGACAGCCAGTGTTGTTTCTGTATGCATATCATTGGATTTTTAGATTAATTTATGTGACGTTAGCATATTCTAACTTTTACTAAAAGGTGTGGTTATTTATGACTGAAAGGTCATGGTGCGTGACAATTACTGACTCTATTGATTATAAATGTAATTGATTATTGTTGATTATTGATAGTGTTTATTGGTTATTGATTATTGATCTGCATGTTCTGGAATTATGGTGGGGTCATTTTAATTGCGAGTCCAAAGGTTCATCGACCTATTCGCATCACCTTGTAAGTTTACTTATTGAGGGCAGATGTGCTAAGATTCTCCAAAAGTGGTTACATTTATTTGTACAACAGGTAATTATCATATAATTCATTGTTAAGATCCAAAAGCAATTAACTTTTCTTTATGCCTGAGTATGTCTTCATATGACAGCATGACATATTGAAGCATTGAATTGTCTTGACCTTTATACAAAACATTACAAAATCTTCTATTTAAGAGCTTCAGTACAGGAGAAGATAAATACTGATTTACAAAAAGATCTTATAATAGGGA
Organism: Pleurodeles waltl; assembly: GCF_031143425.1. Classification (NCBI taxonomy): domain Eukaryota; kingdom Metazoa; phylum Chordata; class Amphibia; order Caudata; family Salamandridae; genus Pleurodeles; species Pleurodeles waltl. Next base: position 934,819,703 of record NC_090449.1, read on the forward strand.
AAGTCAGTGCTTTATTTGCCCATATAAATGGGCATGCATAAGCTAAGTAATGGGGTGGGAGGTAAAGACCTTAATTCAAAACTGTGAATTTGTTCCTATTATCTTACCAAACCGAAATTATCTTTCGTGGATGAACCAGTTAATATCTTTCCATGGTCTATAATTTAATGAAATCTGAGATTAGAACATAAATACAACTTTATCACTTCCTAAATTTCCTGGTAAAGCATACTTTTTGACTGCAAGAAACGTGGCTCTTTCCAATATCTATGGGCCTATGTAGCTTTCCAAATTGTAAACCAGAGATGTGAAATGTGCCACCGGTTTGCAATTGGAACTGCAATCTGCAATTAGACCTGTGCACTAATAAGTCACATTTTAAATAGTCTGTTCCCAAGAGGGTCACAAAACAACCTGCCTAATACATATTAATTAGGCATGCCAAAAGTTCATACCTTCTGTAACTGGCTGTCAATACAGGGGTGGAATCCTTCTAGGGGTAACATCTGCTGTACAAACGGAAAACTTTAAGAAACCTGTGTCCACTAAAGTCACGCATGCTTAAAAAGAAAACGTTCCATTTGGGAATGCCTTGGGGAAGCAGGCAGTGGTCCTCTGGAGGCTGACCCCCAAGGCCACTTAAATGATTCGCTAAGGGGAGAGCATCCCAAGGGAACACCTTTCCATTTGTGAATCAGCTTACACATCATTGTGTTTAGACTGCAGTTACTGTCGCAAAGCATCAATACGTTCATTTCCAAATCGCAAATATAAGGAGAATGACACTTTACACCCCCTCCTATTTCTGAATCAGAAAGGATCACAAAATCCCTATTACTAGTCAAAAATAACCTTCTGACTCGCACATGCTTTTCTTGTAGATTAGGACAAACCCTTTTTGTGGTGCAAACTCTGATTTTGCGAATCGCATGATTTGTGACCACGAAGGGTTGTGTACATGGAGCCCTTCACCCACTGCAGGATTCCAGAAATTCCATGCATCTTCCAAGAAAAAGTAAACATTGGGTAGCCAGCTGGGGACATTTGGGCCCATATTTATACTTTTTGACGCAAAACTGCGCTAACGCAGTTTTGCGTCAAAAAAATTAGCGCCGGCTAACGCCATTCTGAAGCGCCATGCGGGCGCCGTATTTATTGAATGACGTTAGCCGGCGTTAGCCTGGTGTGCATTAAAAAAAAACGACGTACACCAGGCAGTGCCGGCGTAGGGGAATATGGGGCTTGGGCGTCAAGAAAAGGGGCAAGTCAGGTTGAGGCAATTTTTTCGCCTCAACCCGATTTGCGCCATTTATTTTCACTCCCAACCCCCATAGAAATGACTCCTGTCTTAGCAAAGACAGGAGTCATGCCCCCTTGCCCAATGGCCATGCCCAGGGGACATCTGTCCCCTGGGCATGGTCATTGGGCATAGTGGCATGTAGGGGGGCACAAGTCAGGCCCCCCTATGCCACAATTTTTTTTTTTTTTTAAACTTACCTGAACTTACCTTAATGTCCCTGGGATGGGTCCCTCCAGCCTTGGGTGTCCTCCTGGGGTGGGCAAGGGTGACAGGGGGTGTCTCTGGGGGCATGGGAGGGCACCTCTGGGCTCCTTCAGAGCCCACAGGTCCCTTAACGCCTGTCTTTTGCAGGTGCTAAAAAACGGCGCAAAAGCGGCCGTACGTCATTTTTTTGGACCCACCCACTCCCGGGCGTGAATTTTGCCCGGGAGTATAAATCCGACGCACATGCCTCGGAGTCGATTTTTTAGACGGGAACGCCTACCTTGCATATAATTAACGCAAAGTAGGTGTCCACGCTAAAAAATGACGCTAACTCCATGGACTTTGGCGCTAGACGCGTCTAACACCAAAGTATAAATATGGAGTTAGTTTTGCGTCAAAATTGCGTCAAAAAAAAACGACGCAATTCCGGCGCAAACGGAGTATAAATATGCCCCTTTATTTACATATCTAAAGAACTAAAATTAAGGTACACAGGTCTCTTAATGAATTTCACATTTGCAAAGTTTATTGATTACTGAGTGGCTTTGTAGTGCAGGAGGCTCCACCATTTCATTAATAAGTGTTTTTTCTAAACAATTATGATGGCCCCAGGAATGTTGTACTGGAATTCTTCCCAACAGTTTTAGAAAATATTCCGGACAGTGGCAAGGGATTATTGATGGTGACATTAATCTAAATTTGTCGTATGACTAAAACTATAGTAATCATATACAGTGAAAACATTTACTTTAGGCATGAAAGACACGAGTAAACACCCTTTAGAGGCGTGCACGTTTAATATTTGAGAGCAATCAATTAACATATGAAAATCCAAACACTCCTTTTTTAAAGGCGAAAATAGCAGTGCTCGACTTTACTAATGTTTATGGTTTAAATACTGTACAGATTTAGAAGTTATGACCAGGTTTGAAAGTGACCACCTACCTTTGATTGCTTACAGTGCCTGCTGGCTTCATGAAGTCTGGGACAGTTGCAGAGAAGTTGCAACAGAATGCACACACCATTCAGATAGTCACCTCAAGTGGTTGAATATTTTGAGAAATGGCACCTGTCTTGTAAATTGCAGATGCAAGTTTTTTTCTGTCACTTACACTATTTCTATCACAATTGGGAACATGAAATTGATTCTGGCAAGTGTAGGTGCACCGCAAGAGGGTATTTCCACTCAGTTCCACACTGAAGGAGAGCAACTGGAGAAAGGCATAAAGTGTACACTTGGATAAACTGGTGCCACATACAGATTAACATTGGGAATCAGCCCAAACAAATGGTAATACATTCTATTTTTTTGTGTACACTCACTGTAATTTTAACTTACCCATATTAGTTATTTTTACATAAAAACCTATTTCTTTTCTGTGTTGCAGCTCTCGAATAGCGCTGAAAGGGCATTTGGTTTGTAGCATGTTATTTAATTGTGTCATATTTTAATTGTCATATTTCATGAGTCTCCATTTTCATCGATTTTTTGAGGTCTTATTTGATTTCCCTCATTACCGTGAGAAGTGTGGTATTTGAAAAACCTGTTTTTCCAATTGATCTGCTTTAGTAATTGAGGTACAGGGACATTAGAGATAAAAGACACAGGCCTCTAAAGACTATGAGCCGGATTTATCAAGGGCTTGCATTGCCCTTGCATCATGCAAGGTGGCTAAAGGTGGTACAAGGGTGGCCCAAGCCCTTAAGAGAGATGTATTTTCCCATGCAGAACTAAGTTGCTGCTTTGTGTTACTCTGCCGCTGGAAGGCGTTCCATGGGTGGGACATGGGTGTTCTCACATGTTGTGGATATACTATTTTTTTGGTGCATTCCCAGATGTACTTATTCATAGTAAAGTTAGGAATGTGTCAAAATAGTACGCCTTCCCTGGATGGGTGTTCCTTCCTGCACAAAAACAATCCTGGCTGTAGCACGGGCACCCTTGTATTATGTTGCAAACTTGCCTACTTTGGTGCTTGGCAATGGATAGTGCACCAGTGCAGCGGGATAGCATGATTGTGATATATCTTAGTAGCTATGGCACATTTCTGCCCATTGCATTCAGATCATCACAGCACATATTCTTGCTGCATGGTGCCAAATATTAGGAAATCTGCTTCAGTATTTGAATGATGAGAGTGATGTTTTTTCCTAGGTCCTTAGGAAGTCAGGTTCAATGTGCTCACTGTGGGCACTGCTCTGAATCGTGTGGCCCCTTCAGATATTAACGCTCATTTGGGCAAGTGAGGACAATTTTAGATCATCGCCTAATAATCTCGTATGCAGGTGTGACCTCTGCAATATGAGCACGCCTTTTTTCTGTACAATTGCTCAGCTCCTACTCTGGCTGTTTGCCCCCAAGCAGTGGCTGACTATCCTCGGAACTATTTCACTCCCTAGAGTTCGAGGGTAGTTCAGAGGCAAGGGATAAAGAAACAGATTGTCAATGTTGAAAAAGGGCTCTCATCAAAATATAACATGGAAAGATCAGGAGATGTGGGGTCCTCGAGGTGGGAAACCTAAAGAATCAAAAGCAGTAGACTGTATCCAAGTAAGTATCATGATTGACAAAAAGGTTATTTACTATCATCTCCATCAGTGTCTGTAAATATCACTTAATGGGTAGCATGTTGTAAATCTCCAATGTGACATCTGCGGTGTTTGGACCTTGGTATCTTTGTTTATTCTGTTTTTTTTATTTTTTATTATATGAAATACATCGACAGTAAACGGAACCTATGTACGCAAGAACCTTTGTGAATAAGGCGCATTGTTTTTCCACTACTTTTTTGTTTTGTTTTACATAAGAAAATTCTTAAAATCACATTTTCCATTATTTGCCTAAAGCAATATCAGAATGAGAGGATTATCAAGAGTGACTGGGAAAATGGTGCTGTGTGAATGTTACTGCGACTAAGCAACGACCACTTGTTAGCAAACTCATTCTTAAATGTATCTCAGTAAAAGAGAAAAAATATGCAATGAAAGTTAAGTAATATTGACCGCCAAAACAAAGACAGCTTGACAGCAGGGTTTCGGGTGGTGCAGTGATCCCTCTGAGCTGTCACATAATGCAGCTGCCCTCTGTCTCTGCGCTTCTATTTACTTAATTTAGAAGTGTTCATGAATATATTACTTTTGTGTTTCATTGACTTGATGAACCCTCTCCACCTCTCCTGGCTCCTGATGACAGCAGGAGGGGGAGCTGAGGGGGCTGAGACGCGTTCTATCTTCAGACTGCTGTTCGAAACACAGCTGGATTCTGGGATACACGTCTAAGTGGTGTAATTCAACTATGGTCCTCTTCACACACAACCCATTTCATTCAGCAGAGATACTGGGTATGCCTCAGGAAGCACAGTATGTTTGCTAAAATGGGCTACACATCAGTTTATTCCTGTGCCCCACAGGGAGTCCAGAAAGAGCAGCAGAGGTGGGATCTCAAGCCCTGTCCCAGTGCAAGGCCCAGTAGAAATTGGCAGAGGGCTTGAGGTGGGTCTTCCCCCCGTTATAAATGGCACAACTGCTCTTCCTTGATCCTTTCTTTTATCACAGGAATTGTGTCTTGCTGGCTCTAATACCCAGTGCTAGATTCCTGTCCTGTTGTTGCTATTTATTCAATAAATGGGGCATCCATGGCACAAAGCAAGCCCTGGCATACTGGAGGCAATTCTTGGAACATGTGCCATCTATGACACAATGTAGATGCTGGCTCAAAGATGGCACCCATGTCATATTGAGGGAAGGGGGCAAAACATGAAAAAATGCTGGCCTTGAAATATGGGGTATAAGTTCTGACATATGGTCACCCTTGTGTGGGGATGTCCAAAACGATGGCACTGGCATATTGTGCATAATTCTTGGAATAAAAGGGGACACTTATAGCATGTTTATTGAATCCATGACAAAATTCTGGAAAGAGACTCAAAGTAATACTTAACACATAGGTTACTAGGACTGATGGCAAATTAAAAAAATTAGGTCATCATGTGGTAAGCATTGCATTACATTGGCACTTCATGAGCGTACTGCAGTGATTCCTAAGCGTCCTCTGTGTTTCAGAAAATATATCTTGAACTTGGGATTTAAAATGCACAATTGACCCATTTTTCACAATGTTTTTTCCAGTGTAAAAATGTTCCTGTCTCTATGAAGAGGTTGTGCTCACTATGCTTGTAGACTGGAATTGGGGGCAAGTATTACGATCTACTACTTTAAAAGATCACCAGCCACCAGTTCCACACCAGCTGGCAATCGAAGTTCTCACGCATTCAAACAACCAGGAAATGGTAACAGCTGTTGCCCACATTTAAGTTACCCTACAAGTCACAAATCACTATTGAAAATCCAGCAGAAACTGTGACCTCTATGTTCAGCTGCTTTTTACAAACAAAACACACAAAATAATGCTTTACACCTGAATGAAATGGCATTGAGAATGCACAAATGTGCTTGGAAAGTCAGGAATCACTCACTTACAGGTAGGTTGTCATTCCAATTATAATTTTGCCTAATTTGCATCAGAGCATAGGCCCTGGGCCTAGTTAATAGAGCTCAGGGCACCCTCAGAGTGAGAAAACCAGCAGCTAGTGATCAAAAATGGGGGCAGAATGTTGAGGATACTGCAAAATATCATGGTTTCTCACACAACCCCACCACCAGCCAACAGCCCAAGAGACTCAGCCGAAGCCTGGAAGAGTTTCCTTGGTCTGTCAGGTGAGGAACACAGTGAAGAAACCAGGCTGTGCAATTGCAGGACCTACTTTGCCTTACATCCTCCTGCTAAGGTCACTTCTTCCTGGAAGCTAACCCAGCTCCACAGTAACAGAACCCCCTTAAACTGAAATATCATCCCAGCTGATTTATTTTCTTCCTCCTGTTTCAGTTTGAGTAGTAAGGTGTCCATCTCTTCTATACCTAACTTTGCTAGGTCAACACCAAGCTTATCTACAGAGGTTACCCAACGCTTGAGCAACCCCACCATGACCAACATGGTCAGGGGGTCTAACTTACTTTTGGGTCTGCCTCCCATGCCAAGTTCAATGCTGACATGAAGGCCAGCACCCAGCAGAGGCTAGTGACAGCTGTCAGAATCTAGAATCACACCCTAAGCTCTCCCGTGACATGTGGGTGAGCTCCTATATGGGTAACTGTGGGTTTAGGTAACCTCTCTTGTTGTTACCACATCCTGTGTCAGACACCCTTCCTCCACTCCCCCTTCTGTCAGCACAGGGACAAAATCCTGCTGCTGAACAGCTGCCTGACTGCTCAGGACTTCTTTGTGGGTAGGTAAAGCCTTACCAGTGCCAACTTTGGGTTTCTCCCTTACTGGGATGGAATACCTGTGTCTCACTGGACCTTTCTTTCAGAGGGCTTCACTTTCCTTTTTGTTTCCCATTCTTTTTGGGATCCCAGTCTCCAAACTGTAGGGACAGGGTACCCAGGATCTTTGGGAAGGAGGCCCCCTGGGTGATAGATCCAACTGGGATCAGACCCACCTGTGGGAGGTCATTGCCCAGGATGCAATCTAAGGGGAGATTTGAAAAAAATATCTCCTTATATCAAAGGAGGACTAAGGCAACAGGTTTGGTTGTGACCTCACCTGTGGATACCCTGACTCTTTTTTTCTCACCTAGCACATAAAATCTGGGGACACCAACCTGTCACTCACTAGGATGACTGACACAAGTGCCTTTCAGGTCAATGGCAGGGATCCCATTCACCTGATTGGAGTGGAAGTGCCTACTCCCACCCTCAGTGATCACTAGCTTACCATCTGCACCTCTCACTCAGCACAGTGCTATGAGGACCCCTTAATCTGAGGAGTCCTCCTCTATGGCTAAACTGGTCATCCCAGTGTTAACTGCGGTCTTGGAACAGGTGTGGTCACCCCTGAAGTGACCTGGCTGCTCTGTTATCCAAGATCATTTTTAACCCTGGGTCTCCCTGCTTATGCTTATCAGACTTGGGGTAGGATCTACTCTCTTCTTTTTTAGGGTTCTGGGGTACTGAGGGAGTCTCTGTAGTGGGCTTACCATTTCACTTCTTTGGCTTTTGTGGGCCTAAACCCCCCAGTGCTGATTAGAAACCTGGGTTTTCTCCCACTCATCAGCTGTCTCACCCAGTTTCCTGGGACCAGAGAACTTTGAGTCCACTAGATAATGGGGAAACTTTGCTTGTACATGAGTCAGGATGTACTCTTTAAGAATTAGGTTATACAGCCCTTCATAAGTACTCATCTGCTTACCTTTAATTCAGCCCTCTAGTGCCTTCACTGAGATATCTACAATGTCCACCCAGGACTGTGTGTTCAGCTTCTGGGTGTCCCTGAACTTCATCCTGTACTGCTCTTCGGTGAGAACACATTTTCTGACTAAGCATTTCCTCAAGTGAGGGTAGGATTCTGCCTCATCCTAAGGGCCCTTTCTAATGCAGTCAGCCAATTGTCAATGTCACTCCCATCTACATACATGGAAACGACTTCCTTGGAAAGCCTGGGAACAAACCTACTACCCATGGATATCTCAGCATCTTCTTCATTGTCGCTGCCACCATTTCTTCTCTCTTCCTTCCTTTTTCCCTACTTCTTCATGACTAATTCTAGGTTTTCCCCCTCTATAGCTAGGGCTGCTAACTGAACTTGAAGCTGTCTCTCCTCGAGGTACAGTTCTGGTTCATCTTTGGGGGAGGGCTCACATCCATTCCCCAACTTGTAAGTATGACCTGGTATTAGAAGTAATGGACATTATGTCATCTTCTTCCTGCTGGAGATTTTTGTAGGGGCCATTCTCCCACTCCCCTTCACTCTCTGGAGCTGTCTGCACCCAGGCCTTAAAGGACCTAATCAATTCTGTCTTCCTAATTCTATCAGCAGCAGGTAGTCTCTTGGGTTTACACTATACCCTAAGCTCAGCTTCTGTGTGTTTGGACAGTTTAGCTGGATCAAGGCTCCCTGGTATCCCTAGTTTTTGGTCACCGTAAAAATATTGGCACCAATTGAACACAAGAACAATTTAAAAAAAATAAAAAATGAAGTACTTAAAACAAATTAGGCCAAATTAAAAAAAAAAAAAAAATGTCTCTAGGTCATTTTAGAGGATTCTTAAAGATCTTCACTTTAATACATATATGGCGTGGTTAAATACAAGAACCATCCAAACCGCTGAACAATAAATATTGGAAGGTAGCTTTTTAGTAGGTGTGGGTAGGTCACCACCACTAGTAATAAGGATACAATCACAATATAAAGTCCAGTCAAGGTCTCATTAAATGATTCCCTTGCTCAACCCTTGGTAGCTGGCATTGAGCAGGCAGGCTTAACTTAGGAGATATGTATGAAACATAATTTCAAAACACGTATACATTAAATAAGTAAGACAAAACACACAATAAAAATCCAAAACCACTTTATAAGGATAGCACATATTTTTGTGATTACAATGACACCAAAATGACAAAAATCCAATATAGGCAATTAGCAATGTGAATTTAAAAAAAATAAAAGTAAAACTAGCGCTTAGGAGCTAATAGCTAACAGAGGGTTAAAAAGGTCAGACTGGACCTGGACAAAGTCAAGATTTCTGGCTGCTCGCGATGTAACACTTTTGCATGTACTTCCAGGAGTGTTTCTCGATGCATGAAAGTGGTCCACAACACCAATCCAAGGTTCCAGAATCTCTGAGTTGCCCCTTGTGTAACAACAGACTTGCTGATTTCTGTTGTCAACACTTACTTTAATGAATGCTTAAACATGAGATTTTAATCATTTTCTATTTTAAATCAATTGCAATATTGCTTGTGGATTTCTGTATTCTGGCAGAATAGAGGCATTCTATAATTAGTGAGAGGAAGTAACCTTCCTCTTTCATGCATTATAATATTTTAAATTTTAGAGGAACCTCTAGATGTCAGAACATTCTAGCTTGTAATAATTTATTAGTACAGCACTTGTAATGTATCACATGAGCATGGTGTGATGTTCTAAAATGCCCCCCCAGCTTCTCCTTTCACCCATGGTGGGGGGGGGGGAAGAGTCCATCCAAGGAGGTAAGCAGCATGTAGAAAAAGAGAACATGCATTGTGGCACAATAACTACTGATCAAAAGAGGATGCACATAGATGCCAAACAAGCTATGATAAAAGAGTGGTCATGCATGGTTTCATTGCAGTCTTTGGAATCAGAAAACTCACAAACAGGAGTCCAGCAGGCTCTAATGAATGAGGGTAACACACTGTGGCCTAGATGACTTCTGCATGCCAGCTCCAACACAAGTAAGCCACTAAATATGAGACATTGTACCTCTCAAGTAGGCATGTTTTTATGCAATAAATACCCTCTTCCATACATTATAAGCCTATTGCAAATATTCAAGGAGTTACATGACCCTATGAAGGCACAATACCAAAGGCCAAGTTAATTTACGAGGTCTTGGAATGGCAAAGTGAATTGCAATATCCTTTTAATGTATGGCAGAGAGTATTTTATGCCTTACAAAACATGGTAACACCATCACTCTTCTGGCAAACCACCTAATTCCTTGGTGTCTTGCTCTTTCATCTTAATTGCAGACATCAAGAATAAAAGTAGAATGGTATGTGAAACTGGACACACCAAAGTGTTTAGCAATATTTGTAAAATTATATTGGAATAAGTTTAGTGAGCAAGATTAAAAAATATTGTGGCTCAGATTGTGTAGAAGCATGCAGAGATTCTATCTTTCTGGTAATAACCTATAGTATGGGAAAAATACATATTTTGTTATAAATATTTTATTTCTGCTGATTGTAGAAAATGATATCAGAAGTGCTACATTTGTTTTCATTACTGTCAACATTTGGAAGATGCAGATGTGGCCCATTGGTATCTTGCAAATTAATTGCGTTAAGTAAGGAAATTAAATTCTGGACGTATTCAATTGTTCATAGATGTGGTCAGATTAAAAGTAGTGCTAAGTAACCTATATAAATTCTTGCAATAAACTGGAACAGAAGCTGTGCAGCTGGCGCTCTCAGGGTCTATTGCAGTGAATTTACGATTACGCCTACACTGACACTATGGTCCTCATTATGAGTTTGACGGACATGAAAGCCTTTCCGGCAAACTTCCAACAGGGTGGCTGCCGCCACGGTGGCAACCACCCCAATGGACCTATTAGGTGTTTCCCGCAAGGCCGGAGGGCGGAAATCTCGTTTTCCGCCCGCCGACCTAGCTGGAAACAGCCTACAGCATTGTCTCTGGCTTGTAATCGAGATGGCACCAATGCTGTAGCCCCCAGGGTGCATCAGCACCCTCACAATGTTCACTGTTTCCACAGCAGACAGTGAACATTGTGAGGGTGCACATCAGATAGTTAACTTTGTGACAGGGCTGGGCAGGGGGACCCTTGCAGTGCCCATGGCAAGTGCATGGGTAGTGCAAGGGCCCCACTGTGGCCCTCTGCACCTGTTCTCTACCAGCCACTGCCATGATAAGGCTGGCAGAGAACGAGGTTGTAATCCGCAGGGCAGTGCTGCATGCAGCGCTGCCCTGGCGGATTACGATCTCCGCCACCGCCACGCCGTCAGGATCACTGATCCCAGCCATGCTGGCAGAACCCTAGCGGTCTTAATGTGGCGGTCGGACCTCCTCAACAGCAGTGGTCCTGACTACCACCACAGGGCTGTCAGTCTGAAGACCACCAGCTTTGTGATAAGGCCGTACGCTGTGCATGCATTTTACTAGCATCAGTACATACGTGTTGATGTACTTGCGCTGTTTAGCAGTCAGTACTCATTACAAGAGTACGTGTGAGACAGAAATATTTTTTCTTTGACAGCCTTCCACATTTTTCCATTTTAGTCTTCTGGGCTATGAGTAGTTGGCTTGCAATTGATACAGGCCAAACTATTCCAATTTCTAATAATCAAATGTTATATTCGGGTCACAATATAAACCCTCCTTTGTACGTATCATGTATGCTGTGTGAATGATAGAACTTCTTCTGACAATGAGTTTGAATTTGGTCAAATTTTAAATGCAACTGTTTGTAACTTAGAATGAATTAAATACAAAAACTGAAATACATTTTCAATTAAACCAGTTACTCCAAAAATGTTGCTCCGCAGCTGTTAGAAATTGGGTTATTGGTTGACTGGAGTGTGAGCCCTGGTCAAGGAGCAGCACAATCCTAGTCAGGGTAAGGCACAAGCAAACCCCAAATTAACCTGTGCTCAACCCCTCTGTAGATGACCACAGAGTAGTCAGGTGTAACTTAGAAGCAATGTGTTCAGTATTTGTGCAACACTTTAAGCAGTAAAGCAGTGAAAATGCCACACAAAAGATCCCACTATAAGTTAGAAAAATAGGGTGAAATTTAAGAAATAAAACAAGATCTAAATGACAAACAACCTATCAGTAAAACTGAAATTATGAGTGCTTAAACAATAAACTGCAAAATAGCTCCAAAAAGCACAAAGCACCAACTGCAGAAATCTGATTGTGCTGGACCGGGTCAAAATCAAATGTGCAAGCCGACCACAATGGAGAGTAGATTGCATGCAGTCCCAGATTAGTCCTGCTGAAGTTTTACCTTCTTAGATTTTGTGCCAGAGTCCCGTTCGTTGGTAAGAAAGTCACTGGGAGCAAGGTGAGTATCACTGGGTGTCTCAGGTGGGGGGCTCGAGCCTTGTGTTGGCGATCCACGTGGGTGATAGGTGCTTGCTATGCGAAGAGATGGACTTGCGACGGCTCATGCTGATTTTCCATGCAAGAGGCACGATTTTTGTATGAAAAGGCCCATTCACAGTTGCGAAGAGCCCAAAAGCTTGTACTTAAGAGCTTGAGAGCCATACTAAGGGCCCAGGATGTGAGAGGAGAATCTTGGGGTTCAAAAACTCATTGAAGATGGGTGTAGGAGCTGTGGGGAGCCTGTTATGTCCCTGAGGCTCAGATCAGGAGGTCAGCAGACTTGTCCTTTGAGTCACTCTGGGATCCTAGATTCCTGATGAAGTTGGAGGCCCCTTTTTTCTTCCCCAGGCAAGAGGGCAGCAGGCATCAGGTCAGTACAGCAAGGCAGCAGCTACGTCAGAGTAGCTGTCCAGCAGAGTTGCAGTCCTTTCAGCAGCACTGCAATCATTCTTCCTGGCAGAGTATCCACAGGTCCAGAAGTGTAATGAAGTGGTGGTGTCTGAGGTACAGTATTTATATCCAGTGGTGCCTTTAAAATGGGGGAGACTTCTAAACAGTGCCTTTGAAGTCCATGACATTCCTTGACCCACCTGCCCTGGCTCAAAGCTGGCTGGGGTGACAAAACAGGGTTGTTAGGCCCTTTATGTGTCGGCAGAACCAAGACTAGTCAAGTGAAAGTGAGTCTGTATCCAGCTACTCCCTCCCATCCTGCCCAGAATGACTCATCAAGTCACACCTATGTTCTCATTGTGTGTGAATGTCTAGGAGGAATACACACAGCCCAACTGCCAATTACACCCAGTCATGTGACTAGAGACAGGCCGCAGGTACCAAATGGTTAAGGCAAGAAAATGACAACTTTCTAAAAGTGGTATTTTCAGAATTGTAATTTAAAATATCACTTCACCATAAGTCATCATTTTAAATTGTGGTTTCAGAGATACCAACCATGAAGGAGTTATCTCTTTCAACCTGGATATTATACTTATAAAAAATAATATGGCAACTCAAATGTTATTCTGTGGAAGAGAAAGGCCTTGCAGTCATGAAAAATGAATTTAAGAGTTTTTCATTACCAGAACATGTAAAACCGAAATGGACATGTCCTACTTTTTAAATACATTGCACCCTGCCCTTTGGGATGTTGAGGGCATAGCCTATGAGTGACTTATATGTATTAAAAAGAAAGGTTTGGACCTGACAAAATGTCTATTTTGTCAGGTCAAAATAGCAGTTAAATTGCACACACAGGCTCTGCTATAGCAGGTCTGAGACATGTTTAAAGGGATACATAAGTGGATAGCACAATCAGTGCTATGCGCCCATTAGTGGCATTTAATAGACAGGCCCTGGGCTGATGTAGTGCACTTTACTAGGGCCTTATAAGTTAACTAAATATTCCTTTTAAGGATAAGCCAAGGAAAGAGCACACGCATTACAGCACTGGTTAGCAGTGGGAATGTGCTAAAGTCATTAAAATGAGGTCAGAAACATTGAAGGAGAAAGGCAAAAAAGTAGGATGCAAAACCAGCCAAGGCTGTGAGGCCTAACACCTATTATATGTATGATAAGGATTCATGGCAATGGAACTATCTAGCCTCATTTATAATTGTATCAAGGTGATAATTTTGTCTTTTTTGAATTACTGTGCCTTTATCAAATCATCATATTTACTATTCTCTTTTATACCCAACATGCCTGCCCTGACCAGATTTGATGCCCATTAAGGAATTCTCACCTTTCAATGACCAAAGGATTTTATTTAGATATGTTGTTGCTTCCAACTGTGTGGTGCAGTACATAGTCACACAGCTGTATTTGAAAACGACATGCTTCTATCTCCTATCCTATCCAACTTCAAAACATTTCAGGAGATTGCAATAAACAAAAGGAGAGATCAAGAAGAGAAAATATAAATGTATATGTGTATATAAATCCAGATTGTCAGGAATAAGGCTGTGCGCGGTCCAGGTCCTGCCCGAAACTCCGCTGTGCGTATTTGCGGCACTTAGTGCGCACCACTTGTCATCCCTTCCTGTTCTAAAAGTGGTCATCAGCATTGCCTGCCCTGTGGTAAAGTTCATGTAGCTGCAGGGTCAGGACATTGGTGGACAAGATGCACTTATCAGTGCTATTCTATGAAGGGACTACAATTCCCAGGTTTTTAGAGGCAGCGGCCATCTTGGGGTATGGCAGGCCTATAAAGCCCAACCACACCCAAACACCTTGCTCACTATTTTGAAGACTTCAATGCAGTCAGACCTCGTGGGGGTTCCTCTGAAGAAAAGCAGATTTCCTGCATGGCAGATTGACAGTAAATCGGAGTATCCTTGTTTCCATGATGAATTCAGATACAAGTAGGTCGTACTCGCAGCGGTAAGGTCTTGATGAGCCCAATCTTGAAGGGGGTTGTTACTTCCAAAAGTAAAGCGCCCCTTAGCACAACTCACAAAGCGTTTTCAGTTCAAAGAGTAAAGCGGCCTTGGCGCGACCATTAAAGTGCTTCGGATCACATGAGTAAATCCCCCCTTAGCACAACGAGCAAAGCGCTTCAGGCCACACTTGTAAAGCGCCCTGGGCGAGGCAATCAAAGCGCTTCAGTTCACATGAGTAAAGCGACCTTGGCACTGCAATCAAAGCGCTTCAGCACACATGAGTAAAGCACTCTTGGCACGGCAATCAAAGCGATTCAGTCCACATGAGTAACGCGCTCTTGGCACGGCAATCAAAGCGCTTCAGTCCCATGATTAAAGCGCCCTTGGCACGGCAATCAAAGCGCTTCAGTCCACATGAGTAAAGCGCTCTTGGCATGGCAATCAAAGCGCTTCAGTCCCCATGAGTAAAGAGCCCTTCGCACGGCAATCAAAGCGCTTCAGTCCACATGAGTAAAGTGCCCTTGGCACAGCAATCAAAGCGGTTCAGACCACATGAGTAGAGCGCCCTTGGCACGGCAATCAAAGCTCTTCAGGCCACATGAATAAAGCGCCCCTTAGCATAACGAGCGTAGCACTTCAGACAAAGCAAGTAAAAGTGCTCTCTGGCATATTGAACAAAGCGCTTCATGTATAAGAAGCCAGGCGCTTCGACCCAACGAACAAAGCGCTTCAAGTTCAACGAGTACAACTTTCAGGCTTAGATAGTCAATGTGAAAATGTTTCAGAGATAAGCAAATTATAGTTTCAATGTTTTTTGGGAAGCATAATATGTGAGGTACATATTAAAGTCTTTGAGAATATGTGAGATACATATTTAAGTTTTTTGAGAATATGTGAGATACATATTTAAGTCTTTTCTAGGCTGAGATCAAATGTTTCTGTTCATGAATGTATAGTGGTTACATGATTGATATTCAGAGTATGTCCATAGTCCAAGGCTCTTGCCATCTCTAGGTTCAGAGGTTGCAGTTTGTTCTTGTTCCATGATTCAAAGAAGGAGCTACGCCCAATTCACAAAGGGTTCACAAAGGGTCTCAATATGATATCACTGTGATGCCTTTATTCAAGAGTCTATTGGTGAGTTATAGTGTTATGAATGAGTATATGCATATTTGTTCTAACCTTTTCTTTTCAGATCTCTCTCCCTGCAGTTCCCTACCCTAATTCCCTTCACCACACCTGGCTTCATCATAACTCTGTGCTATAATAGCTTTCTGAGTTGGTGACGCCGGCAGGTGGGCCTTTTGTTCAGCAGCATGCAGATCCCGAGGAAAGGGAACTGTGACACAGATCACTTCACATCTTTTACAAACAATCAAGTGCATCATCATAAAAGAAGGGTAACAAGGCATTTTCTTCAATGTAAGCAATGCGTTGTTACCCTTCTTTTATATCATGGTGTGTTGTGAAGGCCCTGCCTTTGCTCTTTCTTGTCTGTGTCCTGCCCCTACCTATCCCTTCTGGCCTCCATGGTCCTTTGTGCATGTTGATTTGTTCCGCATTCCATCCATCATCTGTTCTTTTTGCTTTTGTCTCCCTAAATGGGAAGGGTATGCCCAGATGTGGGTCCCCTGCTCACTGCACCACTGGATTCAAGCAAGCCTGACTGATGAGGGATGATACCTTGAAACCAGTCCCAGGATGCTTGTTTCTGGTCCAGGGAGGACCTGGCCTGGCAGTTCAGTTTGGACTGTTCCCATGTGGAGCACGGTCAAGACTGATTAAAAAATGGCTGGGTTCAAACTGGGGTAGCGTGGTGAGCAAAATAAACTGATGGATTAAACCCAAATCTGTGACTAGGGGTGAATGTTTGATTTGTTCCGCATTCCGTCCATCATCTGTTGCTTTTGATCCTGTGATTGTGGGCAAATCACTTAATCTTCCCATACCTAAAGCCCAAAATGGATGTTTCCTTGTGTACTGTAACTGATGTTCATGTAAAGCACTCCAGGAGCTGCAGAAAAAAGTCTGTACTATATAAAACTGCAAAACAAACAAAAGAAATAAGTGTTTGCACAATTCTTCCATTAGGCCAAACTAGGACTACATTTGGGTGATGTTTGGGCTACATTTGGGTTCTTTTTTCTATGGTGGCCATCTTGGGAGACTTATGTGCTATAAAGCTCCCTAATCTCCTAATTTACTACAGTATCCTCTGTAAAAAAATATGTTCAGTTTTCCACTTTGATTCCGCAAAGATGGCTTTCAGATGTACCACACCTTTGGCATACATTCAGAATGTACTATAGTTTCTTATTAGAATACTGTAGTAATCTGATGATCATCAGGGAGTGCACTATCAGTCTGCTGCTGGTGTTGAAAGTGCATGTTTCAGTCTACATGTCAAAATGTTTTAATGAAATAGAAAAGGGAGATATTAGAGAACTCACTTAAAACATGTCCTAATTTTTCTTTCTTCAGCACTAACAATAATATCTATGAAAAAATGAAACCCCTCATTTTGCTCCTTTCTAAATTATAAAATATGATCTATGAGTTAGATTGAATCAAGATGGCTGTAGCACACTTTTTTTTATCATAAGTAAGCCTGTTACTGCTCCATTTGTTCCTTGGAGGCTGCAGTAGAACACAAGGTGATCAACTGACAGGCTGCTCCTGTTGGAAGTATAACAAGAAGATATTTTAGAACTCACTTAAAACAGGTCCTAATTTTTCTATTTACAGCACTAACCATAATATATATGACAAAATAAACCCCCTCATGTTGTTCCTTTCTAAATTAAATTATTTAAGTTTTAAGTTTTAACAGTTTGATTTAATCAAGAAGGCTCCAAGTGTGCAACACTTTTTCATACCTAAGACTGTTAGGGGCATATTTATACCTGTATTGCCCTCGAATTTGCATAATTTTTCTGACGCAAATTCGGAACAATATTTATATTTGGCACTTTGGTATACTTTGGCACTAGACTCGTCTAGCACCAAAGTTAAAGTCATTTTTTGGACGTGGAAACCTACCTTGTGTCAATGAGATGCAAGGTAGGCGTTCCTGTGCAAAAAAGTACTCTATGGCCTTAACACCATATTTGTCCCTGTGCTAAAATCACGCATGGGAGAAAAAGGGTCAAATAATGGTGCAAAGCTTGCTGTTGAGAAACATTGTGACATTTCTGCTGCCAAGCCCACTGTCACTTGGAAAGAACCAGTTGCCAGGAAATGGAGCACTGATAGAACCTGCACAGAAGTGGGGATCCCAGTGGGATGACGGATAGCTGATAGCTGACGGAGAGCTGATATCAGGTCAGGCTCCAATTGGGCACACAGCTCTGTGATTGTGGCCCTGTTCAATCAGGGTCATCCCCAATCTTTTTGCCTCCTGCCTCCTATTTTGTCTGACCTGTTGCTGTTGGCTTTTGAACTATGAGCACTTTACCACTGCTAACCAGTGCTAAAGTGCATATGCTCTCTGTGTAAATTGTATGGTTGATTGTTTTATCCATGATTGGCATATTTGATTTACTAGTAAGTCCCTAGTAAGGTGCCATAGAGGTGCCAGGGCCTGTAAATCAAATGCTACTAGTGGGCCTGCAGCACTGGTTGTGCAACCCACGTAAGTAGCTCTGTAATCATGTCTCAGACCTGCCATTGCAGTGTCTGTGTGTGCAGTTTTAACTGTAAATTCGACTTGGCAAGTGTACCCACTTGCCAGGCCAAAACCTTCCATTTTCTTACATGTAAGGCACCCCTAAGGTAGGCCCTAGGTAGCCCCAAGGGCAGTGTGCAGTGTTTGGTTAAGGTAGGTCTTATTGTAATGTGTTTATATGTCCTGACAGTGAAATATTGCTAAATTCGTTTTTCACTGTTGCAAGGCGTGTCCCTCTCATAGGTTAACATGGGGGCTACCTTTAAATTTGATTAAAGTGTAGATTCCCTTTGGGAGAGGATGGACATGTGGAGTTTGGGGTCTCTGAGCTCAAAATTTAAAAATACATCTTTTAGTAAAGTTGATTTTAAGATTGTGTGTTTGAAAATGCCACTTTTAGAAAGTGGGCATTTTCTTGCTTATACCATTTCTGTGACTCTGCCTGTTTGTGGATTCCCTGTCTGGGTCAGTTTGACAGTTGGGCTGGTTGCACCTCACCCTAAACAGTGACACAAAGGGAGCTGGGGTGTGTAGCCTGCATATCCTGATGAGCCATCTGTGCTAGAAGGGAGGGGAGGAGTGGTCACTCACACCTGAAAGGGCTGTGTCTGCCCTCACACAATGGAGTCTCCACCCCCCTGGTTAGTGTCTGGGGCCTGGCCTGAGTAAGGCAGGATTTCACATTCCAGAGAGACTTTACTTTGAAGTAGGACTACTTCAAAGGGGAAATTGGGTATAAGAAGGGCACCCAAAACCACAGACTTTAGAACACTTGTGGAACCAAGAGGAACCTCTGCCTGGAGAAGAGCTGAATAGCTGATGAAGAAGAGCTGTCCTGCCAGTGACTGTGCTTTGTAGAGCTATCCTGCAGTTGCTGCTTTTGCCAGAGTAAGAGGGCAAAGACTGGACTTTGTGTGCCTTCCATTGTGAGAAGAAATCTCCAAGGGCTTAATCTAGAGCATACCTCCTGTTGTTTGAAGTCTCAGGGACAGCAAAGACTTATCTCTGCCAGCACCTGGAGTCTTTGGAGAGACTCCTACTCTGCCCTGTGGTGCCCATCCAGTTCCTGGGACCCTGAAAGGAGAAGAAGGCAGTCTAAAGACAAGAAAAGCCAAGCACAGAGCGCCGTGCGGGGAAAAGATTGCTGCCAATCTGATCTGCGGCTTAAAAAACAACACGCCGCTGGCTCCGCAGCTGAAAAACGATGCTCGCAGGAAACGCTACCGAAGAATCGATGCACGGAGCAGGAGAAACGACGCCCAGCATCACTGCCGGAGGCTGGGAGATCACAACCTGCGCTGCTGGATTTTCGGATCATCGTGCGGCTGGATTTTCTACTCACGTACCACCGTGCAGAGTTATTTTTGACGCACACCCGCCTGTGCGGGGTTATTTTTGACGCGCACCAGGTACATTTTCACTCTAGCAACGCTAGTGTGTGTTTGAAACTACTTAAAGACTCTTTTTGCATTTTTATTGATAACTTGACTTGTGTGTGGTGGATTTTTGTCGTTTTGGTCTTGTTTTGTTTAGATAAATATTTCTTATTTTTCTAAACTGGTGTTGTGTCATTTTGTAGTGTTTTCATTAAGTTACTGTGTGTGTTGGTACAAATACTTTACACCTAACACTCTGAAGTTAAGCCTACTGCTCTGCCAAGCTACCAAGGGGGTAAGCAGGGGTTAGCTGAGGGTGATTTTCTTTTACCCTGACTAGAGTGAGGGTCCTTGCTTGAACATGGGGTAACCTGACTGTCAATCAAAGACCCCATTTCTAACACACAGGGATCCACCTGTCAGATGGAGGCACCTGAACATGGCCTTCAGGAGGCTGAAGGTCCTCTCGATTATTATTCTAATTCGTCCATATGCCTCATTATAACAGTTCTCAAGCCCTGTCCTAGCATTCCTCACAGGAGTCAGCAGCCACGATAGATTTGGGTATCCAGAGTCACATGCAAATATTGAGGGACAAAATTTAGCCTGACACAATGCTACATGGATAACACCTGAAGGCATACACTGACATACAGTGGGTGGGGACTCTGACTCACCTATTACCCACACCCTGTGCCTCTGTAGTTGGGCCATCACATTTGGGATGTTGTTATTCCTCAGAACAAAGGCGTTATGTACCTTCCCAGGATACTTGGTAGTGACGTGGGAGATGTACTGGTCCCCCAGGCACACCATTTGCACATTCATTGAGAAGAAACTCTTCTGATTCCTGAACACCTGTTCATTCTGGTGGGGGGAGGCAAACGCAATATGTGTACAGTCATTCGCCCCAATAAAGTTGGGGATATGCATCATTGCATAGAATCCTGCCTTCACAGTGCCCAAATCTTGCACCTGGGGGAAAACATTGTAGCTGCACATGTGTTTCACCAAGGCAGACAATACCCTTGCTAGCACGATTGAGAAACATTGTCTGTGACATTTCTGCTGCCAAGCCCACTGTCACTTGGAAAGAACCAGTTGCCAGGAAATGGAGCACTGATAGAACCTGCACAAGAGGGGGGATCCCAGTGGGATGACGGATAGCTGATAGCTGACGGATAGCTGATAGCTGACGGATAGCTGATATCAGGTCAGGCTCCAATTGGGCACGCAGATCTGTGATTGTGGCCCTGTTTATCTATAGGTGAGTTTAATGTGCCTGTCCTCCAATGTAGCCAAGTCCACAAGGGTCTGTACATGGGGGGTTGTCTCCTCCTCCTATTCATCCACAGTGGTAGGTATCTAAGGGACACAAGAGTGAGTAGGCTGTCACAATTTGAACAATGGAACCACCACCTCAGTGGACATACAGCATAAATGTGATGGAACTGTGGAAATGGCAATGTATGTGCAATTCTAGGCAATGATGCAGTTATGGATAATCTGATCAGTGTCCACCACCATGTATCTTGGGACAGGTGGGAGTGAGGTAACTCCACTGACAGTGGGCGTCATAGCAGAAGGTGGTCTTGCACCGCTGTGCAATTCCTCATTGGCTAATATGGGGCTCCATGGAGTACAGTGGCCAATTGAGATCAGCACCAGCGGTAGCGGTGTACACTGCCGCGGACATGACCGCCATTTTCTATCTAAATCCTCACTTGTTTCCTGACTTTCCAGAGGACAACACCTACACTGCATGTGCTGCTGTGACCTGTGTCTAGAACCTACCATGGCCCGTGTGACCGGGGAAAGGGCCCCTGCCTTCACTTCGGAGGAGTTGGAGCGACTGGTGGATGGGGTCCTACCCCAGTATGGACTGCTTTATGGGCCTCCAGACCAACAGGTGAGTAGACCGTGGGCACAATGCATGTGGGAAGGATGCATTGAGATGTGTATGCAAGCATTGTGTCATGGGGGGAATGTCTGGTGGAAGTGTACATTGTGGGTGCCGGGGGATGTGTGTGCCAATGGAGATGGAAATGGGATTGGTGGGCCATATGTGTAACAGGCTGCATTGTATGTGTAATGGTGTCCTCCCATATGTATCGCCTCTGCAGGTCAGCGCCCATCAAAAGAAGGGATTGTGGTGCTCCATTGACAAGGACATGAAGACCCTGGGGGTCTACAGCAGGCGGAGCACCCACTGTTGGAAAAGGTGGGAGGACCTGAGACAATGGGCACGGAAGACCGCAGAGGCCCAGCTGGGGATGGCCTCCCAACGAGGAAGGGGTGCCCATCAGAACCTGACCCCCCCGATGACCCACATACTAGCAGTGGCCTAACCAGAACTGGATGGGTGCTTGAGGGCATCACAGCAGCCACAAGGGGATGAGTACAGTGGGTGTTACAAAAATAATTGGTAGGTGGCATGGGATCCGGGTGGTGGGTGTAAGTTAGTGGGTTCCCCTTAATGGCAGGTCAGACATTGCAGCGTGATCCAGCTCAAGGGTAATGGGTGTATAGGAAATCCAGGTCACCTAACTAGGTTGCATTCCATGTCAGACAGGGCTTAGTGGGTCCCAGGAGGGGTAAAGTTAGCGGTGTTTGGGCCTAATCTTGCTGTGGCATCTAGCCAATTGAATGCAAGTGCAATGCATAGTGCTCAATCCTGATCCTTGTGTGTGACGGTACTGTATGCCAACTGTGGTGTTGGTGCTTTAATTGACACAGTGCTCCCTTTCTCTCCCCCCCTTCTCCTTCTATCATCCTATTCATGTGTGAATTAGCATCAGCTGGCAAAGGGACAGGGACACCAGCGACAGAGGCAGCTGCATCCAACAGGACCCAGGAGGCAGAGTCCACCGATGCCGAGGGAACCAGTGGGACAGAGGGCGAGGGGAGCACCATGGCAAAGGCAGGAGGTGACAACACTGACTCAGATACCTCCTCCAATGGAAGCTCACTGGTGGTGGTGGACACCTCTGTGACCACAGCAGCTGCAGGTACAGCCGCCAACCCCATACCAGCACCGCCCTCCCAGTAGCCCTTTTGCAAGTTGCCCATGCCCGCTCACCCAGGAGGGTGGGCATCTCCTTCGCCCCAGGCACCTCAGGCCCTCCCCCAGTGAGCCTTGCTGCCCTGAGAAAGGAGGCAATTGACATCCTGAGATCCATCTCTGTAGGGCAGTCAACCATTGTGAATGCCATCCAAGGGCTGGCATCCCAGATGCAGCAATGCAATGCATTCCTGGAGGGTATCCATGGTGGATTGATGGCCCAACAGAGATCGATTCAGGCTCTGGCCTCCTCTCTGATGACAGCCATTGTCCCTGCTCCTATCGTCCCCCCTCCAACTACCATTTCCCAGTCCCAGTCTCCTCAACCCTAACCCATCCCATGCACACATACAAACGAGCATGCACACAGGGCATCACACAAGAGTGGCACAGTCAGACACAGGCACCACACTTCAGTCCACATGCACTCACGCAAACACCAGACAGTTGCACACACAACCACATCCACTGCCTCCACTGTCTCCACCTCCTCCTCCACCGCCTCCCTCACAGTCATGTCCACACTCACACCTGCATGCACTGCTTCAACATCAACCACCAGCATCACCACACCAAGAAGTACACACACCACACTTGCAGACATCTCCACAAGATCCATCCATGCATCGCCTGTTTTCTCTCCCTCCCTGTCTGTCCCCCCTCCTAAAGGACACGAACGCAGGCACTCAGACACCCAACAGCCATACACCTCAATTCAGCACAATGTCCATGCACCTGCACCCAATTCCAGAAGATGTACTCCTCCAATAACCACTCCCTCAACCTCCACTCCCATCCCTCCTCCCCATCCCAACCCACCATCCCAAAGAAGCTTTTCCTTTCCCAACTTGACCTCTTTCCTCCCTTTCCCTCCCCTTATCCTGCCCTTAGGAACAGGGTCCCAATGACGCAGCCCAGCACCTCAGCCAACCAGTCCATGGGGACACTGGAGGCACCTCCTAGGCGTGGAGGTAAGACAGTGAAGGATCCCACTCCACCAGCCAGGAAGGGGAAGGATCCTACTCCACCAGCCAGGAAGGGGAAGAAGCATTTGCCTCCTGGCATGAAAGGGAAGAAGCCCTCACCTCCTGCCATGAAAGGGAACAAGCCCTCACCTCCTGCCATGAAAGTAAAGAAGCCCTCACCTCCAGTTGAGGCACAGCAGCCCTCGCCTCCAACAGAGGCTGCCCAGGAGGCCCCTTCCCCTGCTGAGACACAGCAGCCTTCACCTCCTGCAGAGGCTGGCACGGTACCAACACCACCACCACCACCAGTGGGCACAGGGTCCTCGTCCCCTGCTGGGACACAGCAGCCCTCGCCTCAAGCAGAGGCTGCCCAGGAGGCTCCTTCCCCAGCTGAGACACAGCAGCCCTCACCTCCTGCAGAGGCTGCCCAGGAGGCACCTTCCCCAGCTGAGAAACTGCAGCCCTCACCTCCAGCATAGGCTGGCAGGGTACCAACACCATCACCAGTGGTCACGGAGCCCTCACGTCCAGCTGAGACAATGCAGCCCTCATCTCCAGCAGAAGGCATGTAGGCCACCCTCCAGGGACTGCTGTACAAGGAGCCCCCTCTAGAACCAGTTGGCAAGCACCCCACCTGAGAGACTGTGATCTTGCACTCCCCAGCAAAGGATAATGGGCATGTAGCCCCCTCCAGAACCAGTGGGCAAGTACTCCACCTGAGAGACTATGACCTTGCACTCCCCAGCAAAGGATAATGGGCATGGAGCCCCCACCAGAACCAGTGGGCAAGTACCCCACCTGAGAGACTGTGACCTTGCACTCCCCAACATTGGGAAATGGGCATGGAGCCCCCTCCAGAACCAGTGTGCAAGCACCCCAACTGAGAGACTGTGACCTTGCACTCCCCAGCAAAGGATAATGTGCATGGAGGCCCCTCCACAACCAGTGGGCCAGTACCCCACCTGAGAGACTGTGACATTGCACTCCCCAGCATTGTGAAATGGGCACAGAGCCCCCTCCAGAACCAGTGGGCAAGTACCCCACCTGAGAGACTGTGACCTTGCACTCCCCAGCAAAGGCTAATGGGCATGGAGCCCCCTCCAGAACCAGTGGGCAAGTACCCCCCTGAGAGACTGTGACCTTGAACTGCCCAGCATCGGGAAATGGCCTTGGAGCCCCCTCCAGGAGCAGTGTGCAAGTTCCCAACTTCAGCTGAGGTACCCCCATTCCCCCTTCCTCCTGAGGTGCATGCCCACTTCCAAAATGATACCCCTGCACAGTTCTGTCAGGATGTTGTCAGGAAACAAGTTGGGCCTTGGACTGTGCCCTGTGGCCATGTGGACCCTTTGTACTTTATACTATACATATCTCTTTGTTATCCAATCGGTTCATTTGGTGGCTGTTCCCATTCAATACATTATCAGTACTGCCTTACTGTTGTCCTTGCATTATTATGACGTGTGTCGTGTGCCATTGTTTTTCCTCTGCAACTAGTTGTGTGTATGGTGTGTGCGTGTCTGGTGTGTGTTGTGAGTGTATGCACTCTCCTTCTCCTCCCTCCCTCCCTCCCTTGTTTGCTAAGCGGCTGTACTCACCGTCGTTGTGTTTGCTGGCGTTGGTGTATCAGGTGAAGCATGGCGTAGAAGAGCATCGGGAAGACTTGCAGTTCCGGTTCCATGGCAGCATTGTTCTTCTCTGTCTCTCTCTGATGGTGAGTCTTTTGTATTCTGTGGAGTGTTTCTGCCAGGCTTTTGATGACGTTGGTGCCGCCACGGAAATCATGGCGGATTACAGTGTCATGATGTAGTGGGCAGTACCTTGCCTTCCGCCTGTTTGTTGGTGGCGACCGCGGTGGTGCGTGGTGTTAACGCCCTGGTGGTTGATGTGGTACATTGGCTGTCCATTGAAGCTATCACCGCCATGGTCTTAATTTGGCAGTAATTACCGCCAGCCTTTTGGCGGTATTACTGCCACTTTAACAGTCACTGCCATTGTCATAATGACCACCAAAGTGTGTAAAGCATTCAAGTTTCACAAAAAGTAATTAAATACAATACAGGAAACAGTTTAAAATCCAAAACCAATTTATAAAAATGGGAAATATTTGTATCCTTAATTTGACACCAAAATAAATAAAGATCGGATAAGGGAAACCGGAGATATGAATTTTTTAAGAATTTCAGTTTTTTAGCACATAGAAACGAATAGAGCCAATCTGGTCATCTGGTTGCACCTTGACCGGGGTAAAGTCAAAGTTTAAGGCTGACCGCGATGGAGCCCTGCTCAGCTACAGCAAGCGGGAGGCTTCGGTCAAAAGTTTACCTTTGGACTTAGTTGTTTTCTTGAGGATTTTCTTAAGCAGGACGAAGTCACCAGACCGATCCGACCTCCCTGGAGCACTTCCTCGGATATGCGTTGCAGGAGACCAGGGTGAAGAATTCTACATTCGGACTTAAATGATTTTTCGAGGTGAAAATCCTTTGACCGGGCCAAATCTGAATCTTGATCTGACATCCATGGGGCCCTTTTCGATACACTGCACAGGAGGTCCCGGTCAACTTTCTACGTTCTGACTTAGTCACTTTTTGAGAGATTTTCTTCAGCGGGACGAACCTGAAAGTCAGGCTGGGTCACGGTTGAGGCAAGCCGGCTAGACTCACTGCGGTGGGTCAGTCCCTCTATAGAGCTTTTTCCAAGAAGTTCACCAATCTTCACCAAACTTATGGATCTTCTACCAGAAGGTCTTTCAGAAGTCCACAGCTCACCCCAAGATTCCAGAAGCTCTGAGTTGCTCCTTTAGGGTGCAGACTCCAACTCTCAGAATGCACCTGGCTCAGATTCCAAAATGGCCACTGGGCAGTGGTCAGCTGGTCAGTTTCTTCAGGTTTTGATGCAGCGGACTCTGGTTAGCTATTTTTCACCTGTAGCAAACAGGGAGTCTGTTGCAGTCCAAAGAGAGGAAACACCTGTGCGCTTGCGTTCAATAAACTGGTACTTTATTTTGTCAAGTAAAGACAGGGAAACCACCGCCAGCACCTCCGTCCGACCTCCTTTGAATGCTCGGACCGGGTGACAGTGACGGAAACCACAAGCAAACATTCCACCACATATAAAATAAGACCATAACATATTATCTCAATTTTTTTATATATATATATATATATATATATATATATATATATATATATATATATATATAAATAACACTAGGCACCTCAGCAGTGCACATATGGGTGCACTACCTATGCTGTTGTATTGTATTGTATTGTATTGTAATAGTATTTATATAGCACTTACTACCCCTGACGAGGCGTTGAAGCGCTTTTCGGTGAGTAGCACGCTACGCTGGAACCCAACAAGAGTTAGTGATGGATTAGGATCGGGAAATAATGAGTACAGTTTTAGTATTATTATGAGTTAATTTGAGCCGCGGATATGAGAGTTTGTTAGTTAGATTGACTGGAGTAATGGAAGGGTGGAGGAGGAAAGAAATCCAGAAGTGTTAATTGGGAGTATATCCTTCATTTACTCAACCCAAAGTCTTGGGATGAGTAAAGGGGGATTGAGGAGGGAAGAGTCTGTGGAAGGGTTAGGGAGAGCATAGTAGCAGGGTGAGATAAATGAGGGAGAATTTAGTAGGGTTGTGTGGGAGATCATGGAAGTGGATTGAGGTTTAGTGAGTTAGATGTGGAAGCGGAGGGAAGAGCTTAGGCAGAGATAT
Source organism: Pleurodeles waltl (assembly GCF_031143425.1). Taxonomy (NCBI): domain Eukaryota; kingdom Metazoa; phylum Chordata; class Amphibia; order Caudata; family Salamandridae; genus Pleurodeles; species Pleurodeles waltl. The sequence goes on from NC_090449.1 coordinate 934,847,035, forward strand.
TTAGGAGATGAAAGTAGTAGAAAGGATTTGGGATGAGTCAGAGTGAGAATGGAGGACAGTTTAATAGAGACATGACATATGATGATGGGTAGATAAGTGTGATAAGATGAGAGCAGGAATTCATAGATATCTGGTATAACAACCCACCCAGGAGCCATGCAATGACCCACGAACATGCCAAGCACAGAAATAACATATACACATGCATATATATATATATATATATATATATATATATATATTTATATATATATATATACATACACACATACACACACACATACAAACACACATGAATACACACACATATGCACATACAATACATAATTAGAACCATGGGTAAATATACTTAGTCAAACAGGTTTAACGAGTGTGTGTGTATTTTATTGTTGTGACATAGTAGCGACACATATTTTATAAAGAACTATACATAACTAAAAATATACACATAATCAGAAAAAAATATTTCTCAACATAGGCAAATGCAGTCCATAGTTGTTTGAATATGGTGGTTATGAAGGAAAGAGCCAACTCTTGAGTAGTTTTCTGAAGACAAGAAAGTTATCTGTGGCTCTTATAGTTGGGGATAATGCATTCCATAGATTGGCTGCTTGAACGGAGAAGGATATACCATCTATAGTCTTTTTCTTGTATGGTGGTGTTCTAAGGCGGGGTGCCAATCTTGAGCGGAGGTTTCTTTGTTGGATGTATTTGGTTATTTTGTTTCTGATAAAAAGCGGTCCTGTTCCATGTATAGCTTTGTGGGTGATACAAAGCAGCTTGAAAGTGCATCTTCTGGCAACGGGTAACCAGTATAGTGCTCTCAAGGCAGCGGAGATGTGGGCTTGCGGCTTTATATGTAATAGTGGCCTGGCTGCGGAATTCTGGATACGTTGTAGTTTTTTCATAATCGATAGAGATGATCCATGGTAGAGGCCATTGACATAATCCAGTTTGGATAGTACAAACAAGATAGTAGCTTGTACCTTGTGTGGAAATCCAAGGTGGGGGAAGATGCGTAGTAAAGTCTTCAAGGTTATGAAGCTTGTTCGTGCTAATTTGTTCACTTGGACAGTCATAGTTAACTTGGAATCCATGGTAATTCCTAGGTTTTTAACTTCCTTGGATAATTGAGGAGGTGGTCCGAGATCGTCAGGCTGACGCACAGAGGGTCATAATTTTTCCAGTCACCACATATGAGTATTTCTGTTATGGAGGTATTTAGTTTGAGATGGCTCCAGGTCATCCACTGATCAACGGCTCTGAGGCAACTGAAGATTTCTGAGTTTTCAATGTTTTTGGGGCATTCTAATTTAAGTAGTATTTGTGTGTCATCTGCATAGTTGTAGCATGTGAGATGGAAATCATTGATCAGTTCTGGTAAAGATATCACGTAGATGCTGAAAAGCAAAGGTGAGATGATTGATCCTTGGGGGACCCCTGCGTTTGTGAGGTAGGGTTCGGCCGAGAAGTGGGGTGAGTGGATGATATTAGATCTTTTTTGAAGATAGGACGTAATCCAGTCGAGAGCAATCCCTTGTATGCCGGCTTCATGGAGTCTTTGAATTAAGGTGTCATGGTCAACCGTATCAAAGGCAGCAGAGAGGTCCAAGAGAAGTAGTGCAGCAACTCCATTGCGGTCGACTGTGTTTTTAAGATCATTCCAGATTGCTATGAGTGCCGATTCAGTGCTTCTTCCTGGGCGGAATCCAGTTTGGAAGTCTGAAAGTATAGAATTGTCTTCAATGAATTGCGACATCTGGGCGAATGCTGCTCTTTATATCAATTTGCCCAGGAAAGGTCCATTTGTGATTGGTCTGTAGTTGTTGGGGTCTTGCGGGTCTAGGTTTGTTTTCTTTAATAACGGTCGTATGTATGCCTTTTTCAGGTCTACAGGAAAAGTTCCTGAAGTTAAAGAGTTGTTGATGATTCTTCTTACAGGTGTGGCAGCAGAAGTAGATAGAAGAATGTTCTTGAAGATTTGTGGTGGGCAAGAGTCAGAAGGGCAACCGGAAGGTCTGCATGCTTTGACCAAATCCATAAATTCACCTGCTGTTGTCCCTAAACCTACATGCCCTACCATACTAGGGACTTATAGATAGGTTGATACTGCCAGTTTTAATTAACCCAATGTGCATATCCACAGCCAAGAGTCAATAACCACTGGTATCTGTCCAAAACGTTTGGGGATGACTAGGGCAAAAAGGAGGACTTTCCTACAGTGAGCCTCCAAACCTGCCATTAAGTGCAATGCATTTCAATGGGGTGCATACACATGTATATTGGTCACAAGGTGGCTGCCAGCACTTTCTAGTTGAAGTGCTGACAGCCAATCAGATCTAACCATGAGATTTGTGCCTAGTCACAGCCCATGTACATTTGGTGTAATTCTGTCGAGCAGTCTGGGCTGCAGATGTGTCTAAAAGCTTTATGAAAATTAACATGGGAAATATTTACACTTTGCGGACCCCATTTTTTGTCAGATCCCGCTTGACAGATCACCACCAAAGTATCCAAGCACAACAAGATCCTAGAGGACACTTTTTTAGAAAATGTGATTAAGATTCGTCAAATGGCGTCAAACATATAGCCAAGTCAAAAACACTCTGCCTATGGAAAGTAGGTCCTAACTATAACTACCTACTGGTGAATGATAGTAGGGTATATATATATATGAATATATATAGCTTGAATACAAAAGGATGGAAGAGAGAGAGATTGTTATTGCAGTGGTCTCTCCATTCAGTGACTTCAAAGACTCAGACTATTAAAGTCTTTGGTAACAATGTTCTACTTAAATTTGGATGCAGAACATAGCAGGGTCACTTCTGGCCTAAAGACCAAGGTCTTGTGCTGTGCCACTCAGTAGGCTGAAGGTTCATATTCTAGTATCGCTTGGCAGTGTGTTTGTTTATTTCCTAGTATTTTCACTCTTAAACATTCCTAGTGATGGAACATGGGTTGAATGTCATAGCTAAGTATGGGGACTGCATCTAAGGAGTCACCTCTGGCCCAGTGGTTAAGGTCTCAGACATGGAGGCCAAAGGTTCTAGCTTAGGTGAGTCTGTGGTCATTTCCTGCTTTAGTTTCTTTTTAATTATATTTATGTTAGATATTGAAAGGTGATGTCACCCTTTTTAATTGACAAAAACATTTTTCTTTTTAATTTGCCCAAAAATATCTAATTCTAAGTTTATCATTCATCAAAACCTAAATCTCTCTCTCTCTCTCAGTTTCTCACTGTCTCTCTCCCCCTTCCAGGGTTGGGTGGTTAAGGGCGTTGGTCGCAGGGAATGGCCACAGGACATTTAGTAAGTGGACATTTTTAATTAGTGAGAGACTTTTGAAACTTGTTGTCAGTCTGTCAGAGTTCTTCTTGGGTATGTGTTCATGCTGTTCCCTTTTGTCCCTCTTCAAGTCTGCTACCATATTTGGGGCCTCATTACGAGTAGGCAGTCTCACGACCATCATGTTGGTGGTGGTAGTCGTACCAACAGACCACCAAATTATGACCATGGCGGTATTCCCAACAGAATTCAGCCAAAGCATACCCTGTTTCTGCCAGACAGATTACGCCACCAAGGTTTCCACCGCGGTCACACCACCATGGAAACCGAGGCAGAAACGAACTGCATAAAAGGAGACACTCACCTTCAGGAAGCCATACTTGTCAGGAGCCGCCATGGAACCAGAACTAGACATCATTCCGCTGCTCCTGCTCGCTCAAAGACTACGGACCCTTTGCCGCCGCGAATGACACCAACCATAAGTATACACACTTACCTGTAACTATTGAATATTGTCAATGTTTGTACATGCCACAAAATACCATCAGGAAGGGTATGCGAGGGAGACAACAACACTCTTCTACACACTGATACGCACACTCACATTCAGCCACACAAACGACCACATCGACACAGTACATACACTGCATCAAACACACACATGTCAAAAACACACACTTACGCACAGAAACACAGCACAGGCCCAGTCATACACAATAAAACATAACACCACAACACGTCACAACAACTCCACAACCACACCATTGTCAGTACATTGGCAAACACTCACAATAGATACTATCCAGGGAGACAGCACACATACAACACAACCTACAACAGGCAATAAACACACACATCACACAACCATACAACTTACCAGTCAACATACACACCCCACAGAGCACATTGTACCTATCATACCATGCACTAAACACGCATACGCACACAGTCAAAACTCACTAATCCACACAACACAGGAAGAAACATGTCAACCCAAACACCACTCAATAGCATGACAACAAAATGTTTCAAACATACACATACCCAACACACACCCTATCATTGTGAGACAAAAGCATTGCACACAACCTCACATACTGCCCAAACAATACAGATAGCACAGGTAGGGGGAAACTCAAAGACAATAGGCCAGACCTGATCCAAATGTCTGTGTGTACATAGTGCACATATGTGTGCACCGAATATGACTCCTGAATGTCATGTAACCTCCACAGCTAGGGGCATCAAGGGGACAGGCAGACAGCTCAGGGATCAGGGGAAGTGCCAGAGGGGGTGGTTGGGCTTAGGTTCGAGGGGCCTTTGGAATGTGGCTTGGAAGGGAGGGTTTAGGTTTAGGCCTAGGGGAGAGTTGGCTTTTTTTGGAAGTGGTGGACTTCTTTGCAGGGGGAGGGGTACTTTCAGAGTGGGCAGGGGAAGCCTTGGAGGTGGAAGGAAAGGACTTGGGGAGGGAAACAGAATGTTTAGGGGTCTCACAGGGGGAGATAAGTAGAGAAAAGGACAAACTCCGAAAGGAAGGTTTTCTTTGGCACACAGGGATGGTCTTAGCAAAAGGGTTTGTGTGTGAAGGGAGAAGGAGTGGTTGTAAAAGGTGTTGGTGTGGATGTCTTGGGTGTATGTTTGTGCAAGGTATGCTTGTGGGTGCTGGGTCTGTTGGGTGGGTGAGTGAGGATGTTTATGTATCTTGGGATTAGGTGGGTGGAGGTGCTGTGGGATGCTGTGGTGTCTGTGCATGTGCTGCATGTAGGAGTGTCAGGGGTTGTGGTGTCTGTGGGTGTGATGACTGCGGTGGTAACCTGACTTGCCAACATGAGTCTGAGACCCTATCCACAGCAACATAGTCAACCAACAACCAAACATTGGGAAAAGTGGTAACATTCATTTCAACATATCACCTACACAGAATCTACACATACCTACAATATTAGCTGTTTTAATGTACCAGGAAAAGAACCTTATCATATGCCAAACACAAGACAGCTTGCTGCGTACAAGCCAAAACCATTTCATGTCACTGAGTCCACAACCTTCTCAATTGAAATTTGCAACAACTATACATGCCTTTACATGAATTGGAGTATGTTATCTACACATGTCCCAATAGTCATGTAGGAAAGAATGTTGCATACTTTGTGGAGCTACTCATCTTAGTCATTTTCCACCTGTAAACAAAGTCATGTACACTTATAGGGGCCAACTTTGTCCACAGGATTCAACCACAGACAATCCCAGGTACCATACCAACACCTTAAATACAATGTGCACCTGTCATGTGCATGAAGGCCACATACAGTACAATTAATCATGATGAGTGGCAACATCAATAGTCCATCATACAAGTGGCAACATCACAATCCATACTCCAAAGATGTGCAGTCCTATATCTGTAAATGAACATTACAATGCCACAACACATTTCTGAGCTTAACATGATACAGACATACATCTTGAGGCAAGCCAAAAGACTGACTACACATACCATTTCAACATGTGAAGGTGAACTACCAAACCTGAAACACAATTAAGTCAGTACAAACAATAGGATTCCATACAAAAAGCCTTCAAAACATATCCAAAATAGCAAAAGTAAGTATGTTTAATTTGCACCACAATATTGATATCTGTCTGAACCTAATTATGTACACATTATATTGGCAAAAACTAGTGTTGATGGTACCTCTTACAAAGATGTTGTGTCCTACTTAGCATACCCACAACACACTGGAATAGGAAATTTCTGTGTAGCCACTTACTATCCAAAGAACATGTACATGGTACTAACATTCTGAGCGCTTATATCAATGATTTGGTTGCACCAGGAGTTTAGTTATACTACAATCAGTTAGTACATGAAGGTATGTCCATTCTGATGAAACATCACAAGTGCCATTGTTTAGACCTCACTTACCAATGGGGTCTGAGTAAGTTTAGCAAGTGTGGCATGTTAAATGTCAGATTGAGATCACAGCCTCACAAACATTTGACACTCATTAAACACCTCAGGAATAGTAGGCATGTTCTCAACTTGTCAGACTCTATGTTGCACATAGAGATGGAACAAGGGGCACTTGAATGGACAGAATGCAAAGACCAGGACAACTTACAATTAGGATATTGGGAGTATGTCTCTGTAAGTCTGTAAGTGCAAGAAACAACCAGCAGGTTATTAAGAGTAGCATAGTGGTACACATATGACACGGTCACATGTGCACCATCATATGCGACTGTACAGAAGGGATGACATAGCTGAGTAATATGTCCCTAACACAATACTATGTGCACACCTATGTACCTATATTGAGGACTCTACATCTAGGTGTTCTAGGAGACATTTAACCTTTTCCATACCACATTGTCACAGCTTTCACATCAGACACTGACCTTGCAGAGGAATGTAAATGAGTGTAGTCAGTATTCACCCCCTTGTGGCTGCTGTCCTGCCCTCAAATGCCCATCCGACTCAAGGTAGGCCACCGCCAATATGTGGGCCATTGGGGGGGTCAATATTTGATGGACACCCCTTCCTACTTGGGAGGAAATCCCCAGCTGGGCCTCAGGGGTCTTACGGGCCCAGCGTCTCAGGTCCTCCTACCGAATTCTACAGTTGGTGCTCCCCCGGCTGGGGAACCCAAGGTCTGCACTTTCTAAGTGATGGCATGTCAGATTCCCTTTTTCTGATGGGCGTTGACCTGCATGGATGACACAGACAAGATCAGAAAGTCATGTACACATGCTCTATCCCAAAACAAGTAAGGTGAAAATTCAAGTCATTGCAAATAGCCAAACATACCCTTCCTCACACTTCAAACTCTTTTTCAAGTCAACCTTTGCAGTCAGACCATGTGTGAAATGGAGTCAGGCATAGCCAGTACCAGGCTTTGGCTAGAAACTTATGACCAGACCACAAGTATGTCCTTAAAATAGTACATCTCAACAACTATTTGTCACACCAACATTGATGTTGATGCTCTAATGCACATCTGTGGCTCAGGGTACATATATCACACAGTACCTACTATGTTTCAGGGGTAACAGACTTCCTATGCACAGGTGCACATGTCCATCTACCCACACATGCTAGCTCAGTCCTTCATTCATGCACATTTCATCTACCTCATCATACGCTCTACCTTTCACCCATTGAGATTGCTTTGGACTCACCTGCTCCTCTGGTGCACCATGTAGCTGGTCATGCATGGGTAGGACATCCTCAACAAGCTTGTCCAGCTCTTCTGGAGAGAAGGCAGGGAACCTATCACCTGCAGGACGTGACATGATTGCTCGCAGAGGCAGTGCACAGCAGCTTAGGTCACGGAGGTCTTGTTGGCAGCAGTGTCAGGAGTCAAGTGAGGGATTGTGCAGAAGATGGCAGTCACGTACACAACATACAGGACCATCACCGTTGGTGGATGTCACCATTGGCCCAAGTACGCCAAAGGCAGCAATGTGTTCCAATGGCAATTTGCACTGCGGTTCTAACTGCCTACTGCCATGATGACATCTGCCGGCAGAATCAGGTCACATCCTGCCATACTGCCTAGGTCAGGCAGCTGCCATTTTCGGGCTCAAATATGTATGATGAAGTTATAAAAGTTGCGTAATTTACCACAAATGTATATCTATGACAATGTGTGAGTTGCTGGCTTACTGTTTACAAGTATCATTGTGCATGTCATTAGTAGAGGAAGTGAAATGAGGTATTTTGGGTTATGTACATGAACCAGTGTTGCCTCCATACAAATGACAATCTTAAGATGGTATAGGTTCAGCAAATATGTGTAACATGTCAACTAGTTAGATGTAACTTTCACTGTCAGTGATATGTATCTACATTTAGAGAACATGCAAGGGTTTAGGGGATTTGAATCCGGTACACTTTCATATTTTGCCTCGCTATGTGCTGAATATTACACATTTACTGTTTCATGTGACATGATTTAGATATATGTGTGATGTTGTTGTAATCATACTTATGATGTATAGATTGAGTCATTCACATACATTATGGTGTTGTCCCACATAGTTACTCTGGCCTGAGGAGATCAATACAAACTCAACTGTACCGTTCACTAGCAGACCTGCAGACCATGGAGGAGCGACATGTAATCCAAATACATCACCTGGAGGGGCATACAATTATTAATCTATGTCGTCAGTTGGAGCCAGATCTGATGCCTGCCATTCGCAGCCCCAATAGCATACCTCTCATTTTCATGTCATGTCAGTGCTGCACTTCCTGGCCAATGGATTCTTTCAGAATACAGTGGCTCTAACTGCAGGGATCTCTCAGCCCATGTTCAGTCTAGTTTTGAAGGTTGTACTGTTGCATTGTTGAAACACCTGGACAGCTACTTCAGATTTCCCCAGTGTGAGGATTTGGCCCATGTGAAGGCAGATTTCTATGCTTTGGGACACATCCCACATGTGGTTGGAGCCATAGATGGCACCCATGTAGCCTTGGTTCCCCCAAGTGCTAATGAACAGGTATATAGGAACAGGAAAAACGTCTACTCTATAAACATCCAAGTGGTCTGTTTGGCTGACCTATACATTTCACACGTTTGTGCAAGGTATCCAGGATCAGTCCATGATTCCTTCATCGTGCGGAACAGCAATATCTCACTGCTGATGACACGACTATACACAGAGAGGGCCTTACTAGATAGTAAGTCATATATGTCATGGGTGTCTTTTTTCCAGCTACCATATATGTGGATGTCTAAGATTAAAGTTTGGATTGGTGTAACTATAACTTACAGAGGACTCTGGCTACCCAAATCATCCTTGGTTATTGACACCAGTGTGGTACCCAACCACGCCAGGGGAAGTCTGCTTCAATGAGGCCCACGGAAGGACAAGGCCTGTCGTTGAGCAGGCTTTTGGTCTCCTGAAGGCAAGATTTCACAGCATAGACAAATCTGAAGGAGCCCTCCTCTACTCACCCTATACGATATGTCAAATAATTGTTACCTGCTGCATGTTCCACAGCATTGCCCTGAGACGTCAAATACCATTCATACCAGATTAGAGGGAAGCCAGCATATCCTGTGGGTGAAAATGCAGATTTGCCAAGTGAGGGTGATCATGATGAGGATGAAGCTGGAGACATCAGAGCAGATGTCATCAATCAGTACTTCAACTGACTCAAGGTACATGATGGTACAATAGAGATTCCATGGGGTATTGTTGAGGTTATGCATGCCATGTAATGTTATTTTTTAGCACCATCATTGTGGTCCTCAGTGGCTCCAAAACCCATGAATCAGATATGCATGCCGATTGATACTTGGAGTTCTGTACAGATCTGTTATAAATATATTCTATTGTTTAGAAAATGTACAATCAAAGTCACATTTGTAGTTATGAATAGATAATGTGATGTATGTGTTCCACTCTGGCCTATACCTTATATTTGTCAATCTCAGATTTGCTGATTGCATTGTTCATTCTCATTTGGCAATCTCAGACAGTGTCACAGGCAGATAGGATTTGCAGACTGACATGAGAGGTAGACATGGATTAAACCAGGTATTGTTTAGCATGGTATTTGTGCCTCAGACTACCAGGACAGTGGTTTGGGAGTGTCCTTTTCCACAAAAAATGCCTGTTTGGAATTGGAGGTGGCTTAAATGGTGACATGTGTATGTCCATTTGTGTTGTGACCAGCCACTCAGCTGAAAAAGGCTGTCTGTAGGGGCAATGACTGTTCTCCTGACTTCCTGAGGCACCTCTTGGGCTGCTGATTGTATCAGGAGCTCCAGCAGGTGCCCCAAAAGGGAAGGGGATTTAGAAAAAGAGAGAAAGAAACACTGCACTCTGTTTCACCAGGTCCAGCCGGGAGCGGTTCTTCGGGTTATGGAGGACTGTCAGTGGAGCCCCTGGAAGTTGCCTTTCTGGGATGAATTATGGTATTGGTGAAGCTATGTGCTATTAAGAGACTGTTTCACAACATTCAAAAAAGCATGCACTGATCTCATTAAATGCGTCTAATTTGGTTATCACAGCACTTTCACCTGGTAATATCAGCAACTTGGCCCTTTCTTCTCACAGATTAATATATACAAAAGGTGACGAAATTTGAATTCTTTAAACAAATTAGGAAGTTCCTCAAGTCTCTTTCATGGATCTGCACTTTCACATTAGGGTTCCTATGGTAAAACTACAACATAAAATGAGTTGCAATACCTAAAGCTCACATATAGAGTATTCCCAGCACTGAATTGCAATATCAAAAGCAAGTAAACTCACACAAAAAGTAATCCTAGCACTGAATTGAGTAATCACTATTAGTACAAAAAATAAACAAGTTGAAGATAGTGAAGTTCTGTCACAGTTCTCAGTTACAAAACAAAGGTTGTCAAGCCCCAGTGCTAAATCTGTTATTCAACCCTCATCAAGACCCAAGCCAAGCAGAATCAGGTGCGCAGCAAGATAATTTACAGCCAGCATGTCTCATGGAGACCTTGGGGGCGTGGAGGTTGCCTGGCAACCAATAAATGAGTGAACCTGACACACTTACAAGCAGGAGGACTTGTCACAGTCACATGTGTTCAACAAGCATCGGTGAAAACAAATATATATAGTGCAACAAACATTGGTAAAAACAACTATATAGTGCAACAAGCATTGGTAATATCTATCCTGAAATGCAGACAGTACAATGATGTTACAGGCAACCCAGTGGTGCTACACCCATATAATTAAAACAACACCCCTGAGGATGTTGACAACTTAGGCAGAGTTGTTGGGTCCTGACAATTTGTGTCTAACACATGTTATAATGTGGTATCTAGACATTCTGCCATCATTATGGTTTGTGTTGCATGTGACCTGACATAGCTGTCAGTGTGTTTCCTCTTTGCAGACCAATGTGCATATGTCTGAAGACTGACAGAGATGAGTGGCAAGCCTACAGATACCTGACCATGGTAAGTTGAAGGTTCCTTGACTGGGGAGATTAGTACTGACCTCTGTCTGTTTCATGGGGTATGGTCATTTGGAAGGATAAGGTAAGCTTTAGCTGCTGATACATGGAACCAATCTGTATGCGTCCTAGGATTGTGATAGACTGACATGTCCCTAACTTCTTTGTTCTGTGGGTTGAAATGGAATGAAACCTGAAGCTCAAACAATGAAGTCCACAGCACGACTTCACAATGTGCTGATTGCCATTCTCCAAATAAATATGTGGAGATGTACAACACAGGTGATTTGTGTCATGTCTATGTTACAATCCCAATGCAATGTTTCTTGGTTGGCCAGTACATTTGTGATAATCGTAACAAAGTCATAAAATAGGAGAGGAACATTTTGGAACAATAGTTGCCATACATGACAGTTATATATGGTTGATATCACACTTACACAGGATCTGTGGCTAAGTGGTATTTATTGGGGAGTGCACAACAAAATGAGTGGAATTCCCAGTGTCATTGCACCATGGGAAAATGGAGTTAGGTATCAGAACAGTCAACAGGGCGTGTCACTGGCACACAACGGGAACCAATCCGGAGAAGTTCACAGTGTTAGTCTTGACATCTGCTGCTCTTGGATGTCGGGTGGACGTCAAACCTTGCGGGGGGACTTCTTCTGCAACAGAGGGTGGGGCATCTGAGGTATTTCTTTCCCCTGGTAGAGCCTCAATTCCAATAGCAGCCACAGATGTTGAGGTGCCTGATGTCTCATTGCTAGTGGAAGAGGCCTGATGTTAGGTGCCAAACCTACTCAGGGTAGTGTTTATGTCCCTCAGTACCCCAGCAATGGAAGCCAGGATGGCATTTTGGGCCTGCCACTGCTGCATGGCTTCCTGGTGGTTGTCCCTCTGCAGCTGTTGGATCTCCCCCATCAGGGTCAGTACCTGGTTCATCATGCCTTGGGAAGTTTGGTAGGCTCCCAAGACTTCGGAGGTGGACTCCTGGTCAGTTGTGTCTCTTGGAGCCCCATCTTCCCATGCATCCTACCCCCACATACATGTGCCCTGGCACTGTGTGCCCACTCACACTGGTGGCAGGGCCATCATCGTCATGAGTGACATTAGGAGACCCAAGTACCTATACTGAGGGGCACACAATGGAGGAGACTGTCCTTGGGACACAGGTTTGGGGCAAATGGTTGCCAGTGATGTAGTTGCAACAGGGCTTGGGAGGAGTCGTTGTGGGTAGGGTGAGGCTGACAGTTGTTGACCAAGCCAGGTGTCCTTGATGGATCAGCTTTGTCCTCAGTGTCCAGACATCCAGGAGTGTTTTCCCCACTGGGGGCCTTCATCCAGAGGTGTAGTGTCAATCTCTGGTGTACTCTCCATGTTGGGGCAAGGTTACCTGGAGAAGAAGTGGAACACACAGTTGCTGTAAGTGATGCAACAAGTGATGTATAAATTAGACAACTAAACATGGTATGTAAGATTCACACTGCCTTTACATGATCCCCAGAAGTAACAATGGCAACTTCTACTTAATCTGGGTTAGTGCAATGTGGGACACAGAGATTTGTAATTGCACACAGCATGCTCCAAGCTCTTGGAGTATGTTGTAGGGGTGTGCATTGAACTTCAATCCACTCCCGGAGTTTGCAGTTTTTCCCACTTCGGGCTCCACTTAGAGCATGGAGTTCCGAAAAACTCCACATAGTGGAACAGAGTGGAGTTTTTTCCTCGCTCACACTCATCAATGGTGAGTTGGTGAATGCGAGCAAAGAAACTCTTAGTCAAGACCACCTCCCGGTGAGATTTCTCAACGCAAGCTGTCGCAGATGGTTGCAACCGCTCCCACTGAGAAATCTTCCGTTTGCGTTGAGGTAGCTGCCGCTCGAATACAAAATCAACTAAAGCGGCATATAAGAAGCAGCACCATCTTGCATTACGCAGGGAGCCATTCACACTGATTTTTCAGTGCAGGACAAACACCTGGTGCTGAAAATCAGTGCAAACGGCACAATCTAATGCACTGTGTTGCTTGCAGAGCTCTGAATAGCGTGGTGAAGTTTTGTGGGCACTTCGCAGAGCTCTGTGTAGGGCAACTCCATGAACTCCGCCCAGGCCTAGTATGTTGGTGTTTAGATGGTTGCTAATACCTCATATCTTGTTTGGGTAAAGACATGACAATGTACATTTCTCTCCTAGTAAGGTGTATGGCATCATTGAGTTAACTAGAAGCTGAACATTGCACATTGATTTCAGAGCTGGTACACAATATAGGAGTTACTATTTGAACTGGGCCTCTGTCTGGATGTACTGCAAATGGATCCAGTTTGCCATGTAATTGCCACCCCCAGTTGAGTACATGACATTATTAGGGAGGTTTCTCAGAGGCCAGTTTGGTATGGGACACAGCTGTAGCTATGATTTGCTTGTAATGGTAGTGGGCCACTACATAGCTGTCATTACCATGAACTGTTAAATGGCGGACTATTCAGGATGGATTAGTTGGACTGTTAGTTTCACATGCAAGACATTTCACATTTAGTGCACTGTTCTGGTTTTGTTAATGGTGGAACAGTGCCTTCTGGGAGTTGTAGTGCTGTCAGTTCCCAGGACTTTGCATGCCCTTCCCGAACATTGTGGCCCAAGTTGAGTTTAATTGACATGTGGCATGGCAGAGAGGAGTTAATGAAGATTTCGACAGAGGGGTGGTGGGTGGTTTGATCACTGGAGTAGGGAAAAGTGATTAGTGAACATGCAAGACAAAACTGTTTGGTGACATGAATGTTGTTGTTACTTACCTGGCTCCACTCCCCCAGGTATTCCTGTCAGGCCCTCAGGATGCAGAATGTTCAAGACCTTCTCCTCCCATGATGTTAGTCTTGAGGACCGGTATCTGGTGCCTCGATGCTATGGAACATACCTTCACACTGAGGTCGTTCCACCCCTTCCTGATGTCCTCACTTGTGCATTCACCCTGTCGACTATCCTTTGCCACAGCTCCACTTTCCTGGCTATTGATGTTTACTGAAACTGTGATTCAAATAGCTATGGCTCTACCCTGACAATTTCATCCACTATGACCTCAACTCATCAGCAGTGGTGGTAAAGATGGTGAGGTAGGGAAAAAAGGATGAAAAATGTTATTGATGAGGTGTGCGTACTGTGATGTGATTGGGTGACCGTTGTTGTGCATTGTGTGGGTTGAAAAATTGTGTGTTGTGTATGTTGTGCAATGGTGGGATGAGTGGTGAGTGAAATGTGTAGGGGTGCTTATTGTTTGTTTAGCTAGTTATAATTTTTTGGACCACTCTCTGGCTGTGAGTGGTGTTCTGGTTGCAAAGGGTTGAGGGTTGTGTAGGGGTGTATTTTATAGTGCAGTGTGTAGGTGTGTTGAGTGTGTGAATGTGTGTCACGTGTGGGGTATTCAAACTATCCAATGTGGTGTAATATTCTGACTAATGTGAGTTCAGACTGCTGCAGTTTGCACCACCAATGTTTTTCCGCCATGGAAGAACTGCTCTCATGCTTTGTGGATCGCAATTAGATCAGTTGATTTTTGTCAGGCTGGTGGTGCTGGTGATCAAACCACCTTTTTTCCATCTGCCAGTGTCCTGGCGGTTTTGTGAATTTGGTGAAGTGCTGCAAGCAGTGCTACCCTCCGGATCTCACCTGCGTTTCCGCTAGCCTTTGCATGGCAGTCCCACTGCCATGCAAAGATTGACGGAAATGGGGTGCTGGGGGCCCCAAGAGGGCCCCTGCCCTGCCCACACACTTGGCATGGGCAGTGCAGGGGCCCCCATGGACAGCTCTGTTGCACTTTTCACTGCCCGAATTACAGGCAGAGAAAAAAGCGACAGGTGCTGCTGCTGATTGCGAGCCGGCATCACTGTTGTGGTGAATATTCCACTGGGCCAGCGGGCGCAAATGCTATTTCTGCCCGCTGGCCCAGCAGAAAACTCATAATTGGGCCGGTGGATGGAAAACCGGTGTGGCAGTTTTCCATCCAAAAGAGTTTGATGGACGGCATTTGCCGCCTGCCAAACTCAAAATGAGGCCCTCAGTGTCTCACTTCTCCAATGACGGGGAGTTCCAATAGCAGAATTTCTTCGATGCCATGCAAAGATTGATGGAAATGTGGTGCCTGGGGCCCCAAGAGGGCCCCTGCACTGCCCACACACTTGGCATGGGCAGTGCAGGGGCCCCCATGGACAGCTCTGTTGCACTTTTCACTGCCTGCATTACAGGCAGAGAAAAAAGCGACAGGTGCTGCTGCTGATTGCGAGCCGGCATCACTGTTGTGGTGAATATTCCACTGGGCCACCGGGCGCAAATGCTATTTCTGCCTGCTGGCCCAGCAGAAAACTCAGAATTGGGCCGGTGGATGGAAAACCGGAGTGGCAGTTTTCCATCCAAAAGAGTTTGGTGGACGGCATTTGCCGCCTGCCAGACTCAAAATGAGGTCCTCGGTGTCTGACTTCTCCAATGGCGGTGAGTTCCGATAGCAGAATTTCTTCGACGGCGGCATCCTCTCGTGTTAGTGGAAATTGACAAAGGTAGTTTGGAGTTTCATTGCAGTGCATATTCTAAATTCTATGCTGATTTCAAAGTAATTCTAGATGAAACCTTAAAAGACATACAGTATAAAAGAAGTTGACCTGATGATGCCCTTATTGTAGGTTTGAATTGGTCGCAATGACAGCCTACATAGACCCCAGCATCTCAATTCAACAACACAATGGCGGAGTTCATATGAGAGTGGATGGAAAGCCCAAACACAGGCCTTTATATATATATATATCAATTTATTTTGCAGGGAAATCAAAGACAGCTTGCAGTTTGGCAATATGAAGCCTAAAAAACATGTGAGGTACCTTGGCTTCAAATTGGGCCGTGAATACTGTATGTACATCGTATGTCATCTCCTCAAATAAAGACAATTATTTACTCTTCCAGTAGAAAGGCCCTCAATCCCCTAGTGAAATATCACCATATGCTAGAGACCCTTGGCTACCATTAGTATAGCCATTTCCAGTTGTCTTGTAAAGATGTGTGTGCACTATCCCACTCCTTAGGCTAAGGCTCTTAGCCTATCAGTATCCCTGTATTTGTGTGGCTGCTTGTGAACAAGTATGATTGATGCTCAAACAGTACTCTCCTCATGTGCCTTATTGACACTTGGTGACACTATAAAATTATTCAATAAATTATGCTAGTTACTTTTCAAATGATTGTGTTGGAAGGAGGTTTGCGGTATAAAGATAATTCTGAGGTATAAAAGTCAAGTTTTGTTAAAGGTAAAAAACAAACTATTGCTGTAGTTGGCCATTGAGCAGTGTAATTAGTATATTCTGAATTCTTTTAGACCATATAACCTTACCATGGGCACCTGAGATAGACATATATATTGAACATCTAGATAGTACTACTGAATACTGACAGCAAAAATATCAACCTACAATAATATTGATGTCAAAATATAGACAACCATAATATCAACAATCCTCTTCTTATAATTAAAACAACCAAAAATGAGCCCAGAATTTTATCTAACAAATATATTTAAAGGTAAACAATATTTAAACAAAAATATTTTACAATTATATTGACTCTTTAAATAAACATTAAAATTAACAAAATAACACAAACAAAATTACAGTGTAAAAATATAGAATATACATTTCTAAATTTTAACTGCATTTAATTGACATTAATTTCAAATAGTAAAAAGTTGCAAAATTATTTTAAAATATTCATATAATTATAAATAATTGTACTGTGTAATTAACCTTAG
Organism: Pleurodeles waltl; assembly: GCF_031143425.1. Classification (NCBI taxonomy): domain Eukaryota; kingdom Metazoa; phylum Chordata; class Amphibia; order Caudata; family Salamandridae; genus Pleurodeles; species Pleurodeles waltl. Next base: position 934,864,049 of record NC_090449.1, read on the forward strand.
CAAAATATGCACTTTAAATCACAATTACTGAGAAAAGAGCATAACTACCGAATTAAAAATATATAATTTACAAAATATAAATAAAAAAAAATCAACATAATTGCTACAGACATCAATATACCTGTAATCAAAAATTGAATAAGAATAGAAAAACTTCAAAATGAATGTTTTTCGATGTTAAAATATAAAATCTTTACATATAAATAGACAAACATATGAAACAACTTTATTACATTTAAATTTTAAAAAGGTTGTATATTTGTGGGGTGTGTTTAGATTTATTATTACCACTCCAAACTAATCAGCATTGGGGGAACTTGTGTTCAAGGTGAAAGATGGTCAGCTTTACTGTTCCCACTCCCCAAAAAAAAATATACAAAAAAAAAAAAATTAGGGTAACTATTGGACTCTATATGGGTCATATTTACTGTTCCTGCTCAATGCAAGAAACAATGGAAAGAACTGAACTTTAGAGGGGTCAAATTTACTATTCCCATTATAAACTAAACAAGGTTGAGAAAAGTGTTGGATGGTGGGAGGGTCGGTTTATTATGCCTACTCCTAACAGAACAGAATTGGGGAAAATGGATTCTGGTGGGGTCAGATTTACGATTCTCATTCCAAACTAAGCAATATTGTGCAAAGCATTGCAGGCGAAATAGATTTATTATTCCCAATCCCAACCAAGCAACATTTAGGGAAAACTTTGTAATCTGGGAGGGTAGATTTACAATTCCTATTCCAAATTTATCATGGTTCAAGGATAAAAGGAAATAATATACAAACATAAATATAACCTAAACATATTAGAAATGTGTTATGCTTTAAAGTTAAGCAAATAAACCAAGCAAATAAAAGAATTCTAAATATAACAAATGTAATAATATGAGATAGATGTATTTATATCAGCACAATCATTTATTCAACAATATTGTTTTTATTTTGAAACATTGAACTAATTTATTCCTTGATTTTCTTTACTAAAAATTAAATAACTATTCAAAGGAAACTAAATTAAAAGCTATAAACTTAAAACACAGAACCATGTTAACAAACCATGTTAAAAATCATGGTAACAAAACCAATACATAAATTATATTAAACTTAAAAATTGAATATTTTTAGAAATGTAATTGAAAAAATACATTTTAACAAACAAATAAAGGAGGAAACAATTAATTGTAAACATTAGCCATTCACACCCCTGTAAAAATTAACAACCCCAAAAATTACAATTACAAATAAATTACAATTTAAAATGCATTAAACTAAAAAACAAAAAAGGAAACACTCCAATAACATACACAATTGTTAAATGATTAAAACAAATATTCTTACCAAAATATTAAAACATATTATTTTATAATCCCCACATTATTTTTTTGAATTGTTTTAGTTAATTTCCTTTATAACATTGCGCACATATTGATTAATACACATGCAGTTAACACTCAAGATACCATTCATTTCAACCTGGGATGTCTCCACCCTCCTCAACCTCCACCCGAAAGTCAAAACAGTGGCTGCAATCACTTGTAATGCCATTTCTCAGACCGTACATTTTGGCATCCCTTTCTGGTGGTGGGCGAGACACTGCAAAGTCCCACCTGCCAGGGCATTGCCTGTCTCCCCCAGAAGTCCATGATAAGTTCTCCATTGTCCACAACATTTGTCAAACTGTTTTTGGGAAGCCGCCGCCCTGATACACCACTCTCTCTGCATCCATGCATGTGTTCATTTCCAACCGCCATGTGTCTCCTGTCAGTACTTGTGTTTGTCTCCACTCTATGGCCAGAATTATTTTTGCCACATCAAAGCCCAGTGAACAAAACAGTAATTTCTTACAGGAGTTGTTGATAGCTTTAAGTACTCCATGTATGATAATTTGGCGTGTACTGGGGAGGTACATACTTATCATCACCTCTAATTCTATGACAATATCCCCCAGTATGCTCTCACCTTCTGGCAGTTTCAAATTATTGTCAGGGACGTGCCATCTTCTATTCAGCACTAAGACAAGTTGGGCTGTCTGTCCTCCCCATTGTGTACAGTCAGGACCTGTTATAAGAGGACCTCTGAAGTATGTTGAACTGGATCAACTGCAGTCCAGCTGAAATGGCAACTTCCCTGGGGTGCCTTAAGGCTACTTCCTACTTTATAGCTGCCTCCCATTTTTCCTGGAGTTTAAACATGTTGTCTAGAGTGTGGTTAAGTAATATGTGGTACAATTGGGATATTGCTTTGTGGGGTAGTGAGCTCCGAATGACCTAGGTCTCCAGAGGGATGTGCCCTAGGAAGTCCATCCCCAAGGTCCCCTCTGCTCTCAAAATTATGTGCTAATTGCATGCATTTGAACTTCTGGGTGTTCATCAGGGTGTATTCCAGTTGTAATGTCTTGCACAACATACAGCTTTTTTATCCCAATCTGTTCCCAGCCACAAAAGCATGCGAGATTGTGCATTTTGGTCAGCTGTGTTCCCCTTCATGGGGAGTTGCTGGAGTGAGTATCCCTTTCCACTCCATTGGCCTGGTGGCATCATCCCAGGACCTTAGCCAGACCAGATTCAGTTTGGGCAAGCGCCTCCTCTCCAGTCACACATAGGCATAGTAGAGAAATGTTTGTTGCTACCTTGCCACTTTCTCTAGCCTATAGGCTAGGTTGTTTTGTGGGATTGTCACTCTCTTAATCCTATAGGCCAACTTGTTGTGTGTACTATGGGGGTCATTCTTACTTTGGCGGGCGGCGGAGGCCGCCCGCCAAAGTAACCCCGTCAGAACACCGCACCGCGGTCGAAAGACCGCTGCGGTGATTCTGAGATTTGCCCTGGGCTGGCGGGCGGCCGCCAAAAGGCCGCCCGCCAGCCCAGGGCAAATCAACCTTCCCACGAGGACGCCGGCTCAGAATTGAGCCGGCGTAGTGGGAAGGTGCGACGGGTGCAGTGGCACCCGTCGCTTATTTCAGTGTCTGCATAGCAGACACTGAAATACTTTGCGGGGCCCTCTTACGGGGGCCCCTGCAGTGCCCATGCCATTGGCATGGGCACTGCAGGGGCCCCCAGGGGCCCCGCGGCACTCCCTACCGCCATCCTGTTCATGGCGGGTTTCCCGCCATGAACAGGATGGCGGTAGGGGGTGTCTGAATCCCCATGGCGGCGGAGCGTGCTCCGCCGCCATGGAGGATTCAGAAGGGCAGCGGTAAACCGGCGGGTGACTGCCGGTTTACCCTTTCTGACCGCGGCTGAACCGCCGCGGTCAGAATGCCCTTCGGAGCACCGCCGGTCTGTCGGCGGTGCTCCCGTGGCCGGTGACCCTGGCGGTCACCGGCCGCCAGGGTCAGAATCAGGCCCTATGTCTCTACATGTAGGTGTGCTGCTCAAGGTATGCACACATGTCAGTCAACACCTACCCGCATTGAAGATTGGCCTATATAATGTTTTAGGCCTACCCTAGGGGTACACCCAACCCAGAACAATGTGCAAAGCATTTTGGTTAGATTATTAAAGTATTTGTCAGGTACACGGAATGGGATGTTCTGTAGCATGTAGATCAGTCTGGGCAAGATAGTCATTTTGTGGAGGGTGGCATTGCCCATTATCGTTAAGGGGAGTTAGTGCTAACGGTCCACATTTTCATGGTAGTACCATAGAACTCGGTCCAAGTTGAGTTCCAGGAATCATTCTTTGATCAGTATGACTACTATGCTTACGTATTTGAAGCCTGAAGTTGTCCATTGGCAAGTACCCATCATCACGTCCAAGCCCTCCAGATCCCCAAGTTGGTAAATTAGTAATTTCTCCCAATTTATGTGATACCCTGAATATGTCTCAAACTGATGGAACAAATATGGGCTGCTGGTATAAATAACATTGGGTCCTCTATATACACAAGAGCATTGTGTGCGTATATCTTTTACAGAGGCGTATGTTACCTGGGGCAAATCCACTATGTCTGCCCTGCATGTAGCATGCCAGTGGATCCAGACACTGTGCAAACAAGAGGGGTGACAGTGAACAATCCTGTCTCGTACCTTGCCCTAGGGCAAAGGTTTCCAAGACCACTGCATTTACCCTCACCACCACTGTAGGTGCCCTATAAAGAAGAGCCACCAACTGACAGACCGTCTGCAGCAGACACTGAAAAGCCATATATTCAAACGCCTTTTCAGCGTCCAAGGACGTTATCACTCTGGGATCTCTAATGGCCCTAATCCTGTTCACCCACAGGGGTAGCTGTCTCAGTTTCAAGCATGTTGCCCTTCTAGACATAAAGTCTATCTGATGGGCTGGACCAAGTCCAAGTCCAAGATTCCCCTCGCCAGGTGTGTCACCAGAACCTTAGCTAAGATCTTGCTCTTCGTGTTTAGCAGTGAGATGGGTCTGTACAAGAAACATAGATTAGGTTTTTAGGATGCCTAGAATGAGCACCTGATTGAGGTCTTGTGGCAGATTTCCATCATCTCTTACTGCGGTTAACAAATCGAGCAAGGGGGTGGAGGAGAGAGGCCATTCACAAAAAAAGTTTCACTGGATGGCCATTGCCCCCTCCATTTTCCCAGATTGCATAGCCTGCACAGATACTCCCAGCTCTTCTGTTGTCGACTCCATGTCTAGCTCTTCTCTGGCAGATATGTTTACAACCTGGACTGGCACTTCACCCAGGAAGACCTCAATATCCTCCCCTGGGTGGTCCGATCAGTCTGCAGTGAGCGTTGGATAATACTATGCAAATGTTCGGGCTATCTCATTGTCTGTGCAGGGGCGACTCCCCCCATATCAGTCTACACTTACCACCTACCTTGCCTCATTTTCTCTTTTCCCCAACTGTGCGAGGAGGTTCTCAGTCATTTCCCTCATGTCGTACCGTCTCTGCTGTTGCTCTATATAGTGTTGTCAAGCTGCCTGTGTCACTAGATTAAGGTACTGTTCCCTCCTTGTCCTAGGAGTAGATAGGTTGGCTGCACCCAAGTCTGCTCCAAATAAAGGAGACAGTGACCTCATTGTCAAGTCCTTTCCACCATGTGTTTCTTTTTTAAGGCAATTATATTATTTTGTTCTTGATCACTGTTTTATATGCCTCCCACCGTATAACCGGTGATGTCACAGAGGCCTTGTTCTCCTCAAAGTATATTTGTGTATCCACTCATAGCATTTCTGCTATGTACAAATCTACCAGGGCCCAAGTATCAAGACTCCAGGTTTGGAATCCGTCACCCTGTCAGGGACCAAATGGACCAGTAATGGTGAGTGGTCTGATTCTCCGCTAACATGTAGTCCAGTCTCGTCAAGGTCCTGTGTGCCCCAGAGGAAAATGAGTTTTGTCTATCTCCTGGGCGGAGGTGTCTCCAGATATCCCCCAGAACCAGCACAGAGGTGTATTGTGTCAGCTCTGTAAGTGCTCTGGCATGATTTGGCAAGTTTGAATGCTGACCCAAGTCCTAGTACATGACTCACTGATGTCCTTGCCTACAACGTGGAGGTCATTAGGTGCATCTGAGAGGATGTGACCCAGAGCGTCCATGATAGAAATTGGGTCTCTAGTTGGCAGAGGTATACACCCTTGTCCAGGTAGGAACCACAATCCCAGTCAAGGTAAGTCACTACACAACCTAAGTTATCCTGTCCTCACCTTCTGGTAGCTTGACACAGAGCAGGAAGGCTTAACTGAGAAGGCAATGTGTAAAGTATTTGTGCAGTAACTCATGCAGTAGCACAGTGAAAACACCACAAAAAGTACTCCACACCAGTTTAGTAAAATAGCTAATATTTATCTGAATAAAATAAGACCAAAGTGTCACTAATCCAATGTACACAAGTAAAGATAGTAATTTTGTGAAATTAACTCATAGTATAGCGCTTAGAAACACAACAGCTCCAACTGGGACCGTTACAATGTCTTGATGGAGTTATTCCCAACAGCCCAACGTCACTTGCGAGGGAGTGCGGCCCAGTCATGAAGTCGCATGGTCTCAGGCACAGTACCTTTGGTAAATGAGGAAACAAAGATGTAGCATGGATTCGGGGAGGTAAGGCATTGCTGGGGCTGGTGGGCATCAGTTCCTGGTGCTACGCAGGGGAGGTGAGGCATCAGTTTTTTCCAGTTGCAGGGCAGGTAAGGAGGCGTCGGTGGTGAGGCATCGGTTCTTTGTGGCCTGCCCGGGTCGATGAGTCCAGCAGGTCAAGATACGATGTGTTGACTTCGCAGTGTCACAATCACACTGTGGAACTTCAGCAGCTCCGTGGTAACATCAGGCTTATGTTGCAGGTCCCAATTGGTGTGTTCTGCGAAGATCAAGGAGGAGCCAGATCTGAAGACGCTGAAGTTGATGGACTAGCTAGTAACTAGTAGATGAAGTCTTTGTTGGCCCTGAGACTTCAGAAGAGGAGGCAAGCTCACTCCATGTCTTTGGAGAGCACTTTTGGAGGAAGGCAGAGTTCTTCCAGCAGAGTCAGGGAGCAGCAGGCAGCAGGACAACAAGCACGATAGCAGTCCTTCTAGAAAAGCAGTCCAAATGAGTCCTTTGGAAGCTCAGCAGTCCTCTTGACAGAGTCCAGTTGTAGATCCAGAAGTGTCTGATTTGGTGGGGTCACAGACCCTGTTTATATATCCAAAAGTCCCCTTGAAGTGAAGGAAACTTCAGAGTGGTTTTGAAGTGCACAAGTTCCCCTTTAAACCCAAACCTGTCTGCCAGGAGCCCTGCGGGGGCTTATCGCACTAGTCAAGATGTCACTTTTTAAAGGTTTAAATGAGTCTCAATCTTTAAGAATCAGTGGTTGTATCCTTTTAACACACAGTACCTGGGATGCATCGAAAATAATGATGCAGTGGGGTCGCAGAGGAGGAGATGCGTTGAAAAGTAAAGTGATGCATTGATTTTTCCTGCATAGCAAAGGTGACACGTTGCTTCTTTTTACGCTGCAAGGCGATGCATTGGTTTCCAGGAGTGCACCCTTGGTTCCTCACTGAAATGCAGGGATATTCTGATACCCAGGGACAATGCATGGAAAACACAGACTGTGTTGAGCAGAGGCAACAGGTGCTGCATTGATCTGGCAGACTATGCAGTGATTTTTCAGCTGTGGAGCAGGTGCTGCGATAATCTGGCTGGTGTATTGTCAAATTTTGCAGGAGTTGGGTCAATTCTTTGATGCGCTAGGTTTTCTTCTCTTTGGTGATGTCTTTGCTAGCCCTGAGACCTCAGAACAGAAGGCAAGCTCAATCCAAACCCTTGTAGAGCACTTGAGGAGGAAGGCAGAGTTCTTCCAGCAGATTCAGGAGTCAGCAGACAGCTGGGCAACAAGCAGGCCACCAGTTCTTCCAGCAAAGCAGTCCAGATGAGTTCTTTGGGTAGCCAGACAGTCCTTCTGACAGAGTCCAGTTGTAGGTCCAGAAGTGTCTAATTTGGTGGGGTCGCAGACCAAGTATATATACCTAAAAGTGCCTTTGAAGTGGAGGAAACTTCAGAGTGGTTGTGAAGTGCACAGGTTCCCCTTTCAAGACAAAGATGCCTGCCAGGAGCCCTGTGGGGGGTCATCAGTCCTTTGTGTGTGGGCAGGCCACTGGCCTTTGAAGTGTAAGAGAGAGCCCCTCCATCCTTCCTGCCCAGGGAGACCCATCTGCATGCAGATGAATGCAGATGCAGCTGAGGAGTGCCCTGTGCTTATGGCTGTCTGGGTGGAATGCACAAGGGGAGCTGTCATCCAACACAGACCAGACATGGATTGGAGACAGGCTCAAAGGCACAGATGGCAGTAAGTGCAGACAAATGCCTACTTTTTAAAGTGTGGCATTGCTGAAATAGTAATGTAAACTCCAACTTCACCAGTAAGTAGGATTTCTTACTATCATTCCAACCATGCCAAATATGACAAGTCTATTCCTCTCAGATTAGAAACTAAATTACAATTTAAAAGCATTTATGGGAATCTGTAATGCTGGCTTATGAGAGAAGCAGGCTTCACAGTAGTGAAAAACAACTTTGGGAGTTTTTCACTGCCAGGACATGTAAAACTCATAAGTACGTGTCCTGCTTTTTACTTACATAGTATACTGCCCATTGGGTTACCTATGGCCTACCTTAGGGTTGGCTTTTATGGAATAAATGGGGAATTTAAGGCTTGGCAAGTAGTTTTAAATGCCAAGCCGAAGTGGCAGTGAAACTGCATGCACAGGCCTAGCAATGGCAGAACTGAGACATGGCTAACGGGCTAATTATGTGGTGGCACAATCTGTCTGCAGACCCGCTGCTAGCATTTAATTTCCGGGCCCTGAGCACATCTAGTGCACTTTACTAGGAGCTTACAGGTAAATGAAATATGCCAATTGGGCATAAGCCAATGTTACCATGTTTAGGGCAGAGAGCACAAGCACTTTAGCACTGGTCAGAAGTGGTAAAGTGCGCAGAGTCCTAATACCAGCAAAAAGGAGGTCAGAAAAATGGAAGGAGGCAGGCAAAAAGGTGGGGGAAGACCACCCTAAGGCTAACAGTCCAGTACTCTGGAGTCTTCTGGAGTCTTGTGGGGCATACACATTAATAATAAAGATGGTTCTGCAGGTTCACTGTCCCCTCACGGCCGTGTCTCAACCCTTCTGGCCCACCCATTGTTTTTTCATATGAAAGGAGGGCCTTCTTGGCAAGGTTTGCTACCCCACAGGACCCATTTAAGTACCTTGTGTGAGGTAATAGAGTATATTTACCCCATTTCAGGCAGCGGCATGTACCAGATCTCTGTCTCTGCAGTTCAAGAAGTGGGTGATCATCGGTCTCAAGGTCTCCTCTTAGTGGGGGTTTCCCTGCCAGGACATGGTGCACCCGCTCTATCAGAAAGCACAATAAAATTTGATCTGGGGGAAGGAAGGAGCTTAGCCAGGAACTGTTCTGCGTGGGAGCCATCCACACCCTCCGAGAAGCCCGGGAACAGAAGAGTGTTTCGCCTGAAGTGCCTCGACATGCACCGCTAGTTCCCCAGATAAGCACCTCTGTTTCTGCACTGTCTGTGTTAAATACCTCACCAAGCCCTCTAGCGTAGTTAGTCGGGTTTGGCCTCTATGATGCAGCCCATAGTTTTTTTTCCTGGTCCTAATAGAATAGGGCCATATCCACTCCAAACTCGCCAGTTGTGTTCTCCATGGCAGGCGGGGGGATTCAATGTCTCATAGGATGGCCTCAGTGCCAAAGTTTGCATCTCCTCCAGCGCCTCTCGTGCATACCCTCTCAAGTCCACAGGACTCTTCTCAATGCACCAGCTACCCCATAGGTTTGTTAAATGTGTCCCTTTTTCCCTGTTTGGTTGAGGTTTTGTATCTGGCAATTGCTGCTACCTTGTTGGAACTCTTGCCATGTGTAGGGCATCATGAGGGTTAGCCAGTCCCCGGTCCCCACTCCATGGGTAGGAGGCACAAGCAGCTTTTGCATAACTGGTTTCCAGAGGCAGGAAGGGGTCAGCTCCATCACCACCTATGGTCCCCATGGCCACCGTGGCTGAGTGTGCTTCTGGCCTCTCTGTCTCTGTCTCAGCCCGGCCCACCACCTCCCTCCCAGGGTGTCCGATGGTCACTTCTTTGGGGACGGGAGATCATGATTGCCAGCAACTAGGGTTTTCACAGGCTGGCTGGCCTGCATGTCCCTAGTCCCTAACCCCCGTGGTGGGTGGCACGAGCAGCCTGCACTTCACTGGTTCCGGGGGGGGGAGAGCCTGAACCTGTCCCCTCAATAGTGCTTCAATTGGGGGCTCCCTCTTATGCTCCCCTTGCTCTCTCAGTGACTCTTTTCCTCCTCTGAAGAGGCAGAAAAGATCAGCCCCAACAACTGTGATCCCCGCTCTACCACTGTTGCCAAGTGAGGTTTTAGCCTCTGTCTCCTCTGGGCTGTCTGCCCCTCAATGGGACCACACACCTGTGTCCATATGAACAATGGAGATATGAGCCTGTGGCTCGGGCCTATAACTCAGGTTCTTTGACAACCAGTGTAGCCCTCAGCAGTGGGCTATGAGGCTAAAATGCAGGCTGCCAATCCGAAGATCTAGCTTGCTCTTAATAGAGATCACTTTTTTGCTTCAGAATCATGGCAGGTGAGACCACGCACTCACATGTAGGAAAAAAAACATGCACAAGAAACATTCATGCTGGGAGGTGACTATGAAGGAGCGTGCTCAGCATGGCAGTTTCTCTATTACTATTAGATTGGGAAACAGTAGCACCTGGTTTGTATACATGGTCATTAGAAATAACAGAAGTAGATTGTGAATTACTGTGCGGCAACATATTAGAATTAAAGGAAGATATTACATCCAACACCTATAGATTATTTTTGACAGGGTCAAAATCATATGTGCTTATGAAAGATCACAATTCTGACTTAATTAGCCTAATGAACTAAATAACACAAGAAGGAAAGAGCGCTTCGGAATTTGATGGAGAAACAGTCCTTGTTCCAGATGGCAGTTACTGCTTAGTTTTATTGAACATGTGACAGTATGACATCGGGTTAAATGTCTGCATTGAGCTGTATCAGATAACAGATGGTATCTGTGATGGTATTTATGAAGAATCTAATTAATAACTGGATGCTGTCATAGTAAGCTCAAAAATCGAAAGCCCTGCATCTTTTGGATCAAAATCTTAGGCAACTCCTTGTCGGATGCTTAATTTAAAAATAAAAATTCAGTTCAAATAACCGTTAATACAAAATATCACCTAATAAATAAAAGTTTGTATCTGCTTTCTTTTATTAAACCAAATTTATAATAAGTTTATTTTAGAGATAAAATGACAGTTAAGCAGGCTGTGTCCTAAAATAGCCTTTGAGCAGGGACATAGTTTACGAGCGTGGGAATAATGTACTGCTGAGATGCAGGGAGCTTCAAACCAATACATGTGTGAACCCAGTTGCTTTATAAAATGCAAAGCATTACTTTGGCTTGACTGTACAACCTTAACTCCTGTGAGAGGTCTGTGGCAGAGAAATATTCATGCATTGTTTGAATGATAATAATGCACTAATTAGGACTTAGAAACTTAAACGTTTGATGTTTTTTATTTTTGTTTACCTCATTCACTTCACAAATTGACGTCTCATTAGTTTTGCGTGCTGAGATTGAAGGTCTTTGAGTAAGATAGAAATCTCAGTTTTAGGACTCAATCATTTTTACCTTGAGAAATTTCCGAGTTACTCATCTAACATATACAACACGTGTGAGGTATTGGAACCCGTCTATGGACCTAATCACAAGTTTTCTTGTATGGGTGTGGGGAGACAGAAGCCCTATTATCTCCAATTCTGGCCAGCATCCTCACACCAAATTCCTTCGGATTCGGAAATTCCTTCGGATTATGAATGATTTCCCCTGGAAAGGGGGATACTATGCAAATCCAAATCCATTTGTGTTTCCAATTTCAGATTCACAGAAATCAATTTGTACCACTTGCTCAGAGCAGGGTGCAGATATAGTTAGAGCAGATTTCTGGGGCTGGGCATTAATGCTGTGGGGCTGGGAGAGATTACAGCAGGTGAGGGGAAGGCCTTTACCCAGCAAATGAGAGATATAACCGCCGCCTTCAAAACCTTGCAGCCTCACTTGCAATTCCAGGCCCGTTACGTTCAAACTCAAAATTATGGGGTCTAGAGTTTGCTGACTCCATAATTACAATACCGGAAGCACTGGAAGAACCTTCTTAGTTTTATATGAAATAAATCTCTTTTGTTGAGTTTACCTTATAAAGTGCTTCATAAAGTCCAGCAGTTTGTGTGAATCTAAACATGTTTAAATCCTAATTATGTGTCTATACTTAGCCATATCTTTCTTTAAAATAACAGCTCATCTTTTAGTACGGTATGCTGTAAATACCAAAATAGCTTTCGGGGAGACCTATAGACAAAATCTTTTTCTTGTTCGTCTTAATCTGCATATGACTATTCATAAGGTGCCGAGATAGGATGTCATAATTTATATATTGCATTAAGATAATCATGCTTACAGAAGCATGTGAAATGCACCGTATAGGGCCACATCAAAGTAGAGAGCATTACTCCTAGCCCTTGCTTCTGTTTTCTCTGGAGTAATCATATATTCTGTTTTTCTTGAAATGTGGATCATTTCTTTAATCAGTCATACAGCCCACGTTCTATATTTTATATGGCTTTCCTGGATTTCTTTATTAATCTTACAGAAGGTAAAGGAGGCAAGAGTCCTGTCGAGTGATCAGGGTTATGATCTTTGGAGGCTTTTGAAAATAAAGTGTTTGATCAATCATTCTATTTTAACACACTGATGTAATTTACACTTAATCTACTTTATTTAGGAATTCAGGATTCGGCCTTTGCAAAGTAACAGTGTCTCAATTATTGAGTGTGAACTTTGTCATTTTTATGAAAAATGTCCCTACGTAGGGTTTATCATTCCATAATAACTGCAAAATTTCTTGAGTCTGTTTGATCAATTGTGGGTTTGCTTTAGGATGATAATACCTGGTAGCACCTATTATTTACAGTGCCTCGAAATGGCAAAACTGTATTTTAAGCACTATTTATGCTACGTATTTATGAGCACTAAGTAAGGCACTACATGTGTTTTTATGGCACTATAAACCTTCTTCTGAAGTGTTTATGAATTTCCTTCCTTTGAACATTACCTGTTCCTGGAAGTTGCGTCACAATATCTCTACTGAATTGTCTGTTTAAATTCCTTATCTTGCACCTTTACTGCTCTTTGATGCTACATCAGAGACCCTCAATTGGTGTTTCTGAGAATTTCCATTGCATACTCAGCTCAACATGCGGATTTACCCTCCATACTCATTAATGAGTTTGTGTTTCCACTGGTTCTGAATGGTGCATCATAAGCATTGTGGTGTCCATGGTAATCCTTCACCGAATCTGGGTGGGAATCATAAACTCCTTTCTTCATAAGGTAATTATGCTAAGCATACGTGATAGCGAGCCTAGCACAACTATCCCACAGAAATATTTTTGCTACACGCCATGCGTAAGTGCAGCTAAACGTTCACAGTAAAATGATTAAACCACTATGTGCAAACCTCATGCTAGCCAGCAAAATCTCTTTCTGCATATACAAGCAAAAGTACACACTACCAACCATGTGCACTTGCTTTGCAGTCCCAATGTGCTTTGGGCCTCACCGTAGGTAGAACAGTGCTAAATAAAAGCGAATACAATGCAGTAGTAAAGCTTTATTATTACATAGATAGTAATTAATAACTAATGCTAATTAAAACTTACTATTAAGGCCAAATTAAAAGTTCGTGATATTCTTATTAGTAGCAATAGTAGTAGTAATAGTCTAGTAGCCATAGCAGTAATAATATTAATAACATTATGAACGCGGGTGGTACTCTTTGAACATTTAAAATGATGAAGAATGACCTAATTGAAGTGAAAAGCACATCATGTAAAAAGTAAGTCATCTCTATATTACATGCTTTCACACTTAATCTCAGTAGTACCTATAAGAGTCTATGAACAGGCACACACACTAGTTTAAACTGAATATGAGATAGTTGTGTTGGGTCTTTGTACTTGTGGGTGTATGACCAAGTACTGAGTGAGATTGGAATGTGGGTATTGGAATGTGGGCAGTTGAAGAGGGACGGTCGGAAGAGGGAGGAAGTAAAAGTCCGGTGATGAAAGGCGGTTCTTAATGTGAATTACCATCCTGCCTATTTGAGTAAATTTTACTTTAAAGATACACAGAGTCTTTGTATGTAGTCACAGAGCCTGATGGTTGGTGGACAGGTTATTCCATCCTCATTGAGGTATGGAATGACATTAGGTTGTCTATCAAAGGAGCCCCACTTGCCTCTGTCAATGAAAAGCTGCCTTCAAAGCCTGACCGAGAAGGGTCTGACAGAGAAAAAACATTAATTTCCTATTTAGGGTTGGCAGTGTAATTTCTTTTCGTGAGTGCCAGGAAAACATGTCAGTGAGGGACAGCAAAATATAATAATCACATACACACTGGAAGAAAACTCCCAGGGTGTGGAGTTTTTATTTTTCAAAAACAAACTTCTGCATTTGGAGGTTTTTCTGAAAAACTAAATCTTGGTAAAAATGTGGTGAACATCTATCAGAAATGACTGCGGCGATCTAACAAACATGCCATCTGTTCCTTTCAATGTACAGTGATGACTACTGGGGCCGCAGTCATCTCTAAATCTGCTGAATGTTTGTACATCAGGGTGATGAAGGTGATGTCCTCCACCACCCTAATGGATGGAGTGTGGTCTGTCAAAGTATAAATCAGGCCCATAGTTGCAATGCAATACTGTTTCAGTACAGTTCAATGTTGACATGCTGTAACAGATTAGGTAAATATTGCTTTTTGTGCTGTAAAGCCCTTAATCTTATCTTTATTGATTCACTGAGCATCCTCAGTACACTAATTCAGAGTTGTGAGTTTGACAGCTTTTGTTTTTTCCTTTTAGCATCGAGGCCTGTGGGTATCAACAGCACTGAATAATCTCTGATAATATGGGTGACGCTTGGCTCAACTGAACTATTTCACACATTTCGGTAATTACAGAAAGGTTGGTGTTAGTTATGCTTAACAGATACTGCTTCTAGGCAAATGTGTTGAATTTCATCATTTAAGCTGGCCAGGCATGACAATCTTTTGCACTGCTTGTTATGCAAAAATACATGTTCAGATACTTTTATGGTTGATTATCAGCTGTAAGAGAATCCTTTAAAGTTGCTTTTTTATTAGGATATCGAATGAATATGTTTAGAATATTTAGAAAATATTACCTAGCAGGTGTTATACGTTTCTGTGTGTTACCTCACCTAATCCAGTGACTTCTGCTAGTAGAGTTCATTTATGTAACTATTTGCCATTTTGTTGTAGCGAAGACCAAATCTGATGTGTAACAGAACGCTCAATAAAAAACACAATTCCATGATCTCAAAAAGATGCCAAGAACACTGGTGAATATATAATGAATTTACCTGGTCAAAAGGCGGAGAGTCGAGTTACTTGATAAACTAAAATAAACATAGTATACAGCAAATATATAAGACAATGGCACATGATTTTAAGTGTGCACTTGGAAGTCACTAATGGAAACAGATTCATAGAATACTAACAAATAAATTCATAGCATTCATAGCATGCGAATACATTAAAAACGTCTTTTCAGGAAAAACTGTGATTATATTTTGCCACTTTATTTTCATTGTCATGTAAGATATTTGAAAACCTACAAAAAAAGTGTCCTGAGTTTAGATTTCTAGAGCACTAACCATAATTTCTAAGACAAAAACAACCCCCTCTAAAGGAAGTGCTTTAGTATTTAAAGCTTTTATTCCATCTAAATGTCTTCAGGTTTGCCTCAGTTTTGTCATGAATACATAATGTTAGTGCTCTAATTGTTCATTAGAGCACTGTGGTAAGCTGCAATAAAACACATGGGAATCAACTAACAGGCTGCTCCTGTTTTAGGAAGTACATGTTTTTCTCAGAAAATCATATGTTGTTCGCGCATGGCTGAGGAGGCTAGGGTGAAGTCATAGAAATTGTGCTCTCATTTTAGCTTCTGTATCACCTTCCATAACCTCTGTGAAAATTCACCTATTAGTGTAAAAAGTTCAAGGTATGCCAACTATATGTGCTCATGAGGGTGCATGCACATGTATAAGCACTTTTCTTTTAAAGGCTTTTTTAATCATTTACAATGGTTGCCCGTATATGTACGTGAGTGTGCATGCACTGGCTAACAACTGGCTAAATACAAATTTACAAAAAACACTTCAAAACAAACATTAGCATAGTCAAATAGCCGAGGATCAACACCAGCCATATCAGATTTGCCAATGCTTATTTTAAACGGTCGTTATGTCAATTGTTCAGTATTACTGGAGACAGCCATAATTCAGTTCTTAAGAAGTAGTCAGAAGAAGAAATGTGTTGGAGTAACTAACGTTTTAGTTCACTTTCTGTAGGATGCCTGATATCAAGAGGAACAGAGTTACAAATCTTTGAAACGCTCCATAAGAAATATTGTTTAACATTCTTTTTTTCTCAACAATGGAATTTTGAAGAGAACGGTGTTAGATATCCAACATTTGAGCTCGCTGTCTCATATACTTTTTATATAGATCTGTATTACATAATTGAGATTGTATGTACAATAGTGGCCAGTCTGATCATGCTCTTCAACTCACTAGACAGATATTTAATTGTAATCGAGGCTGGAGAGATGCAATTGTTATTTTGCTGCCAATAACTAATTTCACTTCTGTATGAAGAACTGCCTTGAGGGGAGCCGGGTACATCCTGGAACACTTATCAGTATGAGGGTGCTGAAAACTAAGCTCCTGTGAATTGTACCATTTGGAAATCACCCACAGGAATTGATTTTTTTTGCAGCAGAAGTCGAAGCTGAACTGCACACTTTTTGCTAAGGAATTTGTGTGTCTTATAGGTTTACATCTTTGTCCCACAAAACAAAACTCGAGATCTGGAACATTCAGTATGAGAAGGGATACTGTTCGACACATTAAAGGCTAAGGGTCTGATTTAGAGGTCGGTAGAGGGAATACTCCGTCACAAATGCGACAGATATCCTGTCCACCGTATTACAAGAGTATTCCCCTCCTCCAACTTCTAAAGGAGGCCCTAAATGTACTAACACTGATTCGAAAAAATAGGTAGCAAAATGTGCAGCTATTTTTATGTAAATGGATTCAGATTTTGCAAAGTAACCTTGTACTAATACTTCATTTCACAAAGTAAGGCATCCTAGTGCGTCACAGACCCACCAGCCTAATGAAGGTTCATTGGACAGGTCTCAGATTGTGACTCACTAAGGTTGGTCACAGTCTCAAGAAAAGTTTTTTTTTAAAGGAGCCTGGTTTATTTAACAGAAACAGGCGTGCTTTTTTTCAAGTTTCTTTATGTAGGAGTTTCAGTGAGAAATTACAGTGGTCCGCTGGGCAAGTACATTCTCTCCCTGTAAGTTTTGCACAAATACAAAAAGGGAAAGGGGTCCAAAATGGACACTTTCCCTTTTGTGACTAGATTGCAAACCCAACTTAGGAGTGGGTAACTTTTCAATGGTTTGCCACCAGAATTTTTATTGCAAATTATTGATTTATACGTTACCAAACCACAATTCGAAAGAGACAGCCACAACACGTCCCTTCCAGTGTGTAATTGTATAAGCATTCAAAATCTGTTTTTAAGAGAAAGTCAAAGTTTACTGACTCTTACAATGGGATTCATAATAAGAAATAAACTATTTTCAAGTCATAAACACTCTGATGATTTAATTTCGGGTGTTTGTGATAACAAAATAGGTTAGTACATCTGGGGCCAGATGTAGCAAACGATTGCGACTCGCAAACGGGCCGAATCGCAATTTGCGACAGTGCAAAATCGGAAATGGGATGCAAAAAGCCCATTTCCGACTCGCAAAAAGCGATGGGACCCGTTTGCGAGTCGCATCCGGTGCGACCCCATTTTGCGACCCGCAAATTGCAAGTCGCAATTTGCGAGTCGCAAACCTTATGCAATTGCAACTCGCAAATTGCGACTAGTTGCAAAAAGCCCAGTTTGCATGTCCCATTTACCACTAACTCAGAGCAGGTGGTAACCATTACCAAAGTATAAAAGGGGACCCAGAAGGCATCTGGGTTACTCAAGATGGCGGAGATATACCTGATAGCAGTGAGGAGGAGAGTCTACGCAGCCCAGCAGAGGAGGAGGAGGGGCCACAGACAGGAGAAGATATATAGAACCAGGCAGACTCTTTTTCAGCAAACTGAAGAGGAGATCTATGACAAATACCGCCTTAGCAGCGCAGCCATTCTAGAATTAATAGATTTACTGAAACCACAGCTAGAACACAAGACTCTGCGTGGCTGCGCCATCCCTACGCATGTGCAAGTACTATGCGCACTGCACCTCTTGGCCTCAGGGAGCTATCAGGGGGTCATTGCCGTGGCAGGTGGGGTATCCCAAAGTGCAGTGTCAAGGTTCCTCAGGGCATTCCTAGATGCCTTAGTCACGCACATGTCTCACTTCATATACTTACCAAGGAATGAGGCAGAAATTAACAGCACCAAGCTGGACTTTTACCGCATTGCCCACTTTCCTCATGTCATAGGGTGTGTAGATGGGACACACATTCAAATATGCCCCCCTGCTAATCTGGAACACATTTTCCGCAACAGGAAGTGTACCCACTCACTCAACATACAGGTTGTTTGTGATGCCCATTATGTCATCACGGACATCGTAGCTAAGTTTCCTGGCAGTACCCATGACTCATACATTTTTAGGCATAGTGGGATACAACAACGCCTGGAACGTGGGGAATTTGGAGACGGTTACCTCCTAGGTAGAGCCACAGACACTTTCAGACATACACACAGGTCACTGTGCACGACAATCTGGACTTCCTAACCGTGTACTTTTGTGCCCAACAGGTGACAGTGCATATGCTCTCAGGCCTTGGATCATGACTCCGTTTTTAACACCCAGAACTGAATCAGAGAGGCAATACAACAGTGCGCATAAGAGGACCAGGAACCTGATCTAGCGCACCTTCGGACTGCTGAAGGCAAGATTCAGATGCCTCCACCGCAGTGGAGGCGCCCTCCAATACACCCCCATTACCGCTTTCAAAATTGTGGTCGCATGCGCCATCCTCCACAACATAGCCACCCGATGTGGGCTACCTCTCACCCCTGCAGACCCAGATCCTGATGATGAAGAGCAAGAACAACCACATCGCCATCATGGGGATAGGAGTCTAGCTAATCAAGGCAGACTGAGATGGGACCACATTGCAACGCAATATTTTGGACGGTACGTGTCAACTCCCACCATACTCACCTATTAACCATTTGTTAAGTGGAACAAAAATAACTGTTTTATTAATGTCATGAAGAAACTATATACAAGTTGAAATTGTCCATGGGCAGGAAAATGCCAACCAGTCATGTGGCACATTAACGCCATGTGCCACATTAATCTGTCCTGGCTGTTATCTATGATCTCCTGCCCCTCCTGCCAGCCTGGCTGGTCCCTGCTGCGTCCATGGTGCTGTGCCTACCACTCCTCAGCACCCTACTGTGAGTGGCAGAGACACTGCTCACTGTTGAGCCCTCCTCCCAGGTGTATTTGTTAACTTCCTGGCTGTGATGTCATCATCATGTGCCATGAAGTGTTTCCAGAGTGTTCTGATATGCTTTCTGGAGTTTTCTGCTGCATCTGCAAGCAATTTTGAAGGTAATCGCAATTTGCGACACCCACTCGCTAATTGCGAGTTCGTTTTTTGCACACTCGCAAACAGCGACCTCGCAAACAGCGACCTCGCAAACTGCGGACTCGCACACAGCGTTGCGAGTCCGGCTGCGAGTCGCAAAATCGGATCGCTTTTTTTTCTGGCATTCCAATTTGCGACTCGCATTTTGCGAGTCGCATCAACTCGCAAAATGCGAGTCGCAATTTTTATTTTTGCTACATCTGGCCCTTAGCCCCATATGCTTTTTGCTATGATTACAAAAGTTGGAGCAGAATGGAGCAGAAATCTGTATGAAGTATGTTGCAATCCTGCTTAGCCTCTGATGACAATGACTCCTCCAAGGACCGTATTGTACTCTTTGCAGGAGGTGAGAGTGACAGCATTTAATACTTTGACATCTATCTTTTCGTATATTTTCTATGTAATTGCTAAGATAAGGGTCACCATGGTCTATGGACGGTATTAATTCCAAAATTCCATCACTAGCTGTTTAATGTCATTGTTAATATAAGGGGGCGAGCATGGTCTATGGGGCACTCATGATGAAGCAATGGGCTTGGCACAATGGAGGTACTTTTTGACATATTGAGGCACACATAGCACATTTTGAAAAAAAAATGGTTAACTCCTTGGGAACAACAGGTTTCATTGGCTTGGCCCAAAAGGAAAGGATTTGAACATTTAATCAGTGCCCTTTCAGCACTTATGGAATTTTAGCAAATATATGTGAAAATGGTGCTTTAACATGCACAATTTTATGCCATTCTTATAATTTTTTTCTCTGGGGACTCACTCACTTTACTCACTCACTACTTTACAGCAAGTATTATGCCCTAAAGCATTCAAAGATAAAGTCAGCACCATAGAATAGGTGGTATCTAAACTAAACTAAACATATGTTTATGTTATGCTGTTATACTAACCATGCAGTTATTATAGAACTTTAGCAATGTTAATTTTGTTATAATGTGAGAATCATGTGACATGCCTTCATTTAAAAAAGCAGGGTCAAGTCTCACATGATGTCACTATCCATGATGTCATTAAGATGAAGGAATACGTGACATCACTTTCGCTACTCTGGATATTTTGGTGAATTGACGCCCACGGCTGAGCTAGTCAGCTCCAACATCCATTAATGACCCCGAATTCACACAACCATGATCCAGGTTGTCTCATTACAGTCAATTTGGGCCTCGGACATAGCATCCCAAGTTTCACAATTGTGACCTCCTATAGGTAGCACCATGGTCCAGTGATTCTCAGCAGTTGCGTTACATCCTGGCCCAAGCAATCAATAGCACGTTATCATAATCTCTGTGGCATCCATAAGTGACTGAGAATGGGTTGTAGCACTGGGTCACATCACAGGAATACTAGACATAAGAGAGTGCAGTTTAAAAGAGGCAACAACCAAACAGAGCCACAGCATGTAGATTGAGAAGAACAGGTGGATGATTATAGCAGAGATAGAATATAAAAAAATCTTTGATGGATGACACTAAGAGTTCACCATCAAGCACCCATCTTCTGTGCCCTCTTATAGTTTCTTTCCATCCATTAAAAAAAATCTGGGATATTAATGGCAAAATGCTTTGGAGCCATTGCCCAAAACATATAGCAACCTAAAATCAACTCAAGGGGCAAAGTTTCCATCTCTGGGCTCAATTTGCAATTATTGGACATGTACACCTTACTGATTACATATTGAACTCCATATTGAGAAAAAGATCTCTATGTATGGTGTTGAGTCTTGCATGTTGTAGGACCGAACCTTTCTGGCTCCTAGCAGACTACGTATCCGTGTAACATAATTGCTAGAATAGAATGTAAGGAAAGCTTAGTTTAGAATGCTGCAGTTCACAGGTACACACAGAGTAATAAAGATGTGTGATTTACAGCTCTGTGAGTTGTGTAGTCATTAGTTGGTACCCCGTCTGGGGAGGATGCTACAACTGGGTACATGGCAGGGGATAAGAAACCTGAAGAAGAAAAGACACTCCTGGAGAGTTTGCCATAATCCAATCAAAATGCTCGTGCCGCCTTTGCCCCCCCTCTGTAAGACCCCAGTAAAGGGAGCCCCTGGTACCTTAGGCATGGGCACCAAAGAGGGTCGCCAAGGGCTGCAGCATGTATTGTGCCACCCTTAGGGACCCCTCCCCTAGCACATGCAGACTGCGTGTCTTGGTGCAGCTAAAAGTGAAAATGCAACATGGTACACAGCCTGTGTGCCATGTCCCCTAACACTGCATGAAATATATGTAAGTCACCCCTATAGCAGGCCTTACAGCCCTATGGTAGGGTGCATTATATTGCATTTGAGGATATATCAAGAATATACCCCTTTTATGTCTTTGTCAATTCTTAGACATAGTGAGTAAACAGGGAAGCCATATTAAATACATGTGCTGGACTCAGGTCACTATGAGTTTCCCGGCTACATGACGGCTTCACTGAAAATAGAGATGTTTGGTATCAAACATTTAGCATTAATAAACCCTCACTGATGCCAGAGATGGATTTAATAATACATGCACCCAGAGGGCACCTCAGAGGTGCCCCCTGAAAACCTACCAACTAACAGTGTGTGGACTGTCTAGTTTTTAGCCATCCAGCCACCACCTGACATGAATCTGTCTCCCAAGGGTGAGAGCCTTTGCTCTCGGGCGGTCAAAGACAAAGCCTGCTCTGGGAGACATGCTTGTACAACCCGCCCAACAGGATGACCTCTGAGTCTGCATTCCAAGGAAGGGGGCACGCCCTTGGTATGCAGATCTGGCTTCAGTCAAAGGAGAGTTGCTGACCCTCATACCCCAGTGCCCATTTAGCACCTGGATATGTAGTAAAATTAGAATTCAGGAAGGTGTGTCTACCCTCAAGTCAGTCCCACCTGTAAGGTGCACTGCCTGATGTGGATACAACTTTCAGAAATCTGCCATCTTGGTGTTGGCAGATTCAGGGCACTGGAACAAGGTTATGCCCACTTCCACAGGGAGTGCTCACATAGGGGGTGTAGTGAACCTAGAGGTAAATAGCCCATTGGCCACTACCCTACACTCCCCAAAACACCCCTAAATACAATATATAGGGGATCCTCTGGCACCAGGAAAGCAGAGTTCAGCTGGTTTAAGAAGAAGGACATTGAAGAGCTGTGATAGCAAAGGAAGAAGCACCTGACCTGGGCCCAGCCTTTCAGCCCTGTCTTTTTCTACAGCATCATTGCACCAAAGTTGTCTTGTCCTGCAGCTGTTGTGCCTCCAAAGTCTTATAGGACTGCCTGCCTTCAACAAAGTACCCCCTTGGAGCAGTAGAGCTGCTTCCCTGCATCTTGAGGTACCCCAAGACAAACTGCAAGGACTCCGGACTGCCTAAAATCTGACACCTGAAAGCACTGCTAAACTTGTGCAGCACAGCCCGAGTTGAAGTGGACCAAGGGTGCCAGAGAGGTTCCCCAGCCCCCCAGAAATGAAGCCCACCTTGGACTTGCACACTCTGGACCCTCCAACATCACCTGCAGCCTCTGCATGCAGGTCCACTCAACCACAAGTGCTCTGGTGAAAAAAACGGACACCTCATGACACCTCTGCCCCCGTAGCCCCTGGCCCATAGAGAAGAGGACTCGAGGTGCCCCCACGTGCCCTGACATCCCTAGATTGGAACCCACTTGTTGGTTCTCCCTGACTGGATACCCAGTCCTCACCTGCAGCATCTTTTTGACCGGACCTATCCCCATTGACTAACATTGGGCACTCAACGCCGCACTACATCTCTGTACCCAGCCGCCCCCAGTGCCACCCAGTGTGTTCTGTTGGTGTGATCCAGACCCTTGCCCAATACTCACCTTAAGTTGCTGTACTATACCTCCATTGCTGTTTTTATTTTTTCCTCTATAGGATAACATTGCAGCTTCCAGAAATTGCACTGTGTCAACTTTTCAAAGCTGTAAAGATTTTTCCTGCAAAACGTACCTACATGATAGAACTGATTCTAGTGCCATTGTATATATAAATATACTTGCAATTTTAGAAAATTGTTCTGGATCCCCTTGTTGAGTTGTGTATCTCATTTATTGACTGTGTGTGTATTTGTAGATGTCCAACATGCCTCGAAACTGCCACCTTTCCAGAGAGTTGGAAACACGCTGTGTTCAAACCTCTACTGAAGAAACACACCCCGACCCGAAAGACCTAAAAAACTACCGGCCCATCTCCTTGCTCCCCTTTCCAGCCAAAGTAATTGAGATAGAAGTCAACAAACAATTCACTTCCTTCCTGGAAGCCAACAACGTCCTGGACCCCTCTCAGTCAGGATTCAGAAGCAACCATAGCACTAAGACCGCCCTCCTTGCTGCCACAGATGGCATCTGCACCCTCCTCGATTGAGGTGAGACCGTCGCCCTCATCCTCCTGGACCTTTCTGCCACCTTCGACACAGTTTCACACGACACACTACGCACCCGCCTCCACGACGCCAGAATTCGAGACTCAGCTCTGCAATGGTTCTCCTCGATCCTCACTGGCAGAAGACAGAAGGTCTGACTCCCCCCCCCCCTTTCTCTCGAAAGCCACCAAGATCAGCTGCGGCATCCCCCAAGGATCCTCGCTGAGTCCCACCCTCTTCAACCTCTACATGACCCTACTAGCCGGCATTATCAGAAGCCATGCACTCAACATCATCTCCTACGCCAACGACACCCAACTGATAGTCTCCCTCACCAACAACCCGACCTCTGCCAAAAACAATTTCCATGAAGGAATGAAAGCAGAACTTGGACTAAACAGAAGTCCTCATCCTCAGCTCCACTCCCTCCACTTGGAACAAGTCCTAGTGGCCCACCACCCTCAGAAGCGCCCCCACCCCCATCCCCACTGACCACACCCGCAACCTAAGCGTCATCTTAGACTCATTGCTCTCAATGGACCAACAGGTGAGCACAGTCTCATCGGGTTGCTTCCACGCCCTGTGCATGCTTAGAAAAACCTATAAGTGGATCCCCCACCGAAGCCAAAAGGACAGTCACACAGGCCCTTGTCAGCACCCGCCTCGACTACGGCAATGCACTGTACGCCGGAACCACCGCCAAGACCCGGAAAAGACTATAACTAATCCAGAACTCCTCTGCCCATCTCATCAAGAATGCCCAACGACACAGCCACACCTCCACCCTTCTAAAAGATCTACACTGGCTGCCTATCAACAAGAGAATCACATTCAAGCTCCTGACCCACGCCTACAAGGCCCTACACGACGCCGGACCAGCCTACCTCAACCACAGACTCTCCTTCTACACTCCCGCCACACAACTCCACTCCGCCCACCAGGCCCTTACCAACGTCCCCCACATCCGGAAAACCACAGCAGTAGGAAGATCCTTCTCCCACATCGCTGCCAAGACCTGGAACACCCTCCGGATCCACCTCAGGCAATCTCCCGCCCTGTCTCAGTTCAGGAAGGACCTCAAGACCTGGCTCTTCGACTGATCCTCAGCACTCCCCTCACATCCCCCAGCACCTTGGGACCCTCACGGGTGATTAGCCGAGCTTTACAAATCCCTGCTTGATGGATTGATTGATTAGCCTAAGGCTGCTCGACCACACTAACCCCTAAAAAGAGCAGATTAACATTGCTACAGAAAGCCCTTCTCCACTAGTAAGGAAAGTCCTGGACTTTCGCACAATATATCTCCTTTTGATATATCACATAAAGAGCCACCTTCCTACAAGTTATGAATGTGAAAAGTAATCTGAAGCAAAAGACTGAAGGAAACAAAGTGATGTCTACACGTAAAAAGACCTGTTTTAGATGCAGATTTTCATTTCCACATTGAAGGCAAGTGTCCCGCAATTGGGCAGACATGTAAAGACTGTGGGAAAGAGGACCATTTTGTGATAGTATGTAAAGTGATGGAAAAAGAAAGTGCATTATGGCACAAAGACAAAATGGCTGCCAAAACATTCCAGAAGCAACATTTGAAGCGAGCCCACAAGGCCAAGTGACAACATCAGTTGAGGCAAGTAGATACTAAGTAAAGTTGATTGCCTTCTAAATTATCATCAAACAGTTTTTCTGCCTCAATAAAAAGGGAAAGTGATGAAAGTGATTGTGCCATGTCGACGTTTACCTCAGGAAGACATGCGTATGTCAGACTAGTTGCATGTGAAGAAAAATGTCAGTCAAAGAAAAGTTAATATGCCAAAGCAAAAAAATCATACAAACAATGTCCATAGATTACATTGAAAATATATGGTTGTTTGATATATTTCCTTAACAACAGTGGTGCATCGATAAATATAATGCCTGAAGAGAATGCAATATATTATCTCCATTACCATGGCTGCATTGACACCCATAAAGAATCAAGGTTAATGTGTAGCAACAGCAAAACATAAGAAAATAGAGGTACAAGCACCAATCCACATGCTTCAAAGTACAGTGTCAAATGCCTGCTTGCTTACTTTTAACACAGCAGCTGATATGGGATTGATTTCTGTGAATTACAACATGAAAGCTCATCAGGAAATAGTAAGTCAATTCCCTTTGTTGTTTATGGTCTAGGAAAGCAAAAGACTATGACAGTGAAACTGCACATTAATGAGGATATCCGTCCTGTTGCTCAGAGATATAGACCAATAGCTTTTCAGTTACAAGAAGCTGCTGAAAAATAATCTTAATCTTTACTTAACCATGACATTATTGAGCGTTCCACTTGTCCAACACCATGGGTTTCTCCCATTGTAGTAGTCCCTATGATGCTGTTCCTTTCCAAATGGTGTCTACCAAGAGACACATTGTAACTGCCCAGCAACCTGAGAAGTCTGTTACCAGAGACCCTTCTCACTTTAGGAGGTGTGTTTCATTATTCTTCAACTTGAAAAGGTGAAAGAAAGAATGACTTTGAAATCTCAGTGACTGCTGCTGACTCTTACCAACTGTAGCAATCTCTAGCACTGAAGATGACATCTTACAGTTTCCAGTAACCAGATCGGGCTGTATGATCAAAGCATCATGAAGATTGATAGAAGAGATATAGTTGTGCATATATATGGCGGTCGCCAGTTGGTACTTATAGTTAAGACCATAGGTAGTTATAGTTAAGACCATGTTTCCATAGGAAATGCATCTATTGACTTGCCTATATCTCTGGCACCCTTTGACGAATCTTCATGAACATTTCCAGGAAACGTCTGCTGATGACTCTTGTTATGCATGCAAAGTTTCTGGCTGATCCATCAAGCAGGGACGAGGAGAAGTGTGGGTCTAAAAACATGTGGTTCCCATGTTAATCCCATAGGAGTTTTGAACACGACTACAGCCCGAACCACTAGACAGAATTATACCAAAAGTGGCAGAAAGGTAGCTTTTCGTACACAGATCACACTTTTTGTTATTGGCATAAATCAATCAATCAATCAATCAGGGATTTGTAAAGCACACTACTCACCTGTGAGGGTCTCAAGGTGCTGAGGAGGGGAGGGTGCTGCTACTACTCGAACAGCCAGATCTTGAGAAGTTTCCTGAAGGTAAGGACGTCTTTGGTCTGGCGCAGGTAGGTGGGAAGAGTGTTTCACGTTTTGGCGGCGAGGTGTGAAAATGATCTACTGCCAGTTGTAGTTCTGCGTACGGTTGCGAGGACGAGGTCGGCAGAGCGGAGATGCCGGGTCGGGGTGTAGAAGGAGAGTCGTTTGTTGAGGTATTCTGGTCCGGTGTTGTGTAGTGCTTTGTGAGTGTGGGTGAGGAGGCTCCATTCCGAAGTTTAAGAAAAATTAAAGGAAATCCAAATTTGTATCTCTAGGGCTGCGGATCCTCCCCAATGACTTTGTGAATAATAAGAGCTCTTGCAGAGATCTACAGAGCTTCAACCAGGAAGTGTTAGCAGCCATCTTGAAAGTCCCTAAAAAAAAGTGAAAAAAAAGAAAAGGGGCCAGGGTAAGGACACCATGACCTCTTAGCGCTGGTGCAGGGCAAATAAGCACTTTTAAAAAAACTGAATGCTGTAAATTCTTGATGATACAAATTCACGCCAAAATTAAAAAGAAAAAAAAACAAGCATGTTCTCCTCTGCTTGTTTTAATAAAGTCCCTGGGTGGGCAGGTCCCGGAGGCATGCAAAAAATAAAGGTGGGGGTGCATGGGGCCACCTTTCTGGGCTTATTTGCTGCCTCAGGGACCACCACCTTCCCAAGGCTAACATTAAATTAATGAGGGGGGCTCTGTGGTTCCCCTGCACCCTAGGAACACAAGCTCCCTGGTGCAGTTTATTGAAAGTAAGGGGGGCCACACAGCAAGGGGGACCACCACCTCACTGGGGCTAACATTTAAATAATGTGGGAGCTGCATGCCCCCCGCAGCTCTGGGGACTGCCACCTCCCCAGGGCTAAACAATCAATGGGGGGCCACCCAGCCCCCCACAGCCAAGGGACGCCACATCCCTGGGGCTATTAATTCAAATTAAGATGTAGTCATGCAGGCCCCCCTGCAGCCCCGGGGACAGCCACCTCCCCGGGGCTGTTTACAAACATTGGAGGGGTGCAGTGACCATTGCATTTTGAATCTCTCTCTCTCTGTCTTCCAGAATGGGATGGAAGACACAGAGAGAAAGAGAGAGGATGACAGGGGGAGATAGATTAAAAGACGACTAAAGAGATGGAGGGAAAAAGAGAGACAGGAAGAGACAGAAAGAGAGCGAGAAAGAACAAACGTTTTGTTAACCTTTGGTGAATGATATGCTTAAACTGAGTTATTTTTGGACACAGTGAAAAGAAAAATGTATTTGTCAATCACCTTACCATTACTTAAAATGTTTTCTTTTCGTAGCTGTCCATAATTTGAAAATGCACTGGGAGAACCCAAGATTGAAACCATGGCCCTTGAGTGGGGAAGGTAACACCTCCACCACTACACCACATGCCACTCTTTGCTATGATCTACAAAACATATATATGACATTTGTACCAAACATGTGGAAGTGGGGACATTTGAAATCCTGAAATGGAGAAGCAATTGCTTTCTGAATCTAGACTGAAAGACAGGTATAGAGAAAGAGAGAGGCAGGGCGACACATAGAGAGAACAAAAGTTTTGTTAGGCTTTACTGGTTGATCTACTGAAACTGAGATACTTGTGGACCCAGTAAAGAGAGAAATATATTTGCCAATCAAGAAGAAGGAAATCATTATACCCATTACTTACAATGTTTACTTTTTGCTTCTGTCCATAATTGAAAGAATACATGATAATTAAGATCCCATAACTTGAGCTCCTAAAGCTTCCAAGTGAGCAGCTGGAACCTTAACCACTAGGCCACAAATGACTCATGGTGGTGGTGCCAAGTCATACAGATAACAGTCGCGCCAACCATGTGGATATGCTGACAGTATAAATACTTGATTTGAGCAACCATTCCATTGAAAAACAGATAGTGAGAGAAAAAGAAAGACAGGAAGAGAAAGATTGAAAGAATGATAAAGAGATAGAGGGAAAGAGAGGGAGAGAGAGAGAAAGAATGAACAAAAGTTTTTTTAGCCATTGGTGAATGATATACTTAAACTGAGTTGCTCTTGGACACACTAAAAAGAAAAACATATTTGCCAATTAAGTGGACAGAATTCTCAATAGAGTTACATAAAGTGTTTTTTTTTTATATAGTTCTCCATAATTTGAAATGCATATAGAGATCACAAGGCTTGAACCCTTAGTCTTTTCAGAGGTTAGGACCATAAGCACTGAATACATACCACTCTGTACTGGAGAGTGCAAAACAATTACATGACATTCATGTCACCCATGTGTAAGTGGTGACTGTTTGAAATCCTTCATTTGAGAAAACATTCCTTTTTGCATTTCTTTCTCTCTGTCTTCCATCCCAGAATGGGATGGGGGAACATAAAGAGAGAGACAGGAAGAGAGAGATTGAAAGAGAAATATAGAGAAAGGGAGACAGGGTGACAGACAGAGAGAACTAAATTTTGTTTAAGCTTACTGAATGATATGTGCCAATCAAGAAGAAGGAGCTCACCATCCATTACTTCAAATTATCACTTTTTGTTACTGTCCAAAATGTGAACATACACATGATGATTAATTTCTAAAGACCATAACCCTTAAACTTTCTGAGTGAAGGTGTGGAACCTTAACTTCTAGGCCATAAATGACTCTTGCTATCACCTTCAAGTCAGACAGATAACAGTCATACCAAACAGATGTATGTGCAGACAGTATAAATTCTTGATTTGAGTAATCATTACTTTTTTAATCTCTCTATCTGTCTTCCATCCCAGAATGAGAGGGAGAGAGACAAAGAGACATAGAGAGAGAGAAAAAAAGGAACAACATTTGTTTTATCCTTTGGTGAATGATATACTTCAGCTGAGTTATTTTTGGATACAGTGAAAAGAAAAAGGTATTTGCCAAAAAAGAACAATGAGATCACCATAGCAATACTTTACATTTTTACTTTTTGTAGCTTCCTATAATTTGAAATCACACTGGGTGACCCTAAGGTTTAAACTCTTCACCCACACATGGCAGAGGCTATAACCTAAACCACTTGACCCCATGTCACTTCTCTCCATGGACTACAAAACATATACACAATATTTGTACCAAACATGTGGAAGTGGAGACAATTGAGAAACCATTGCTTTTTGCATCTCTTTGTCTTCCATCCCAGAATGGGATGGAAAACAGAGAAGGTGAGACAGGAACAGAGAGGTTAAAAGACAAATATAGAAAAAGCTATAGGCAGGAGGACCTATAGAGCTAGCAAACCTTTTTAGGCTCTCCTGAATGATATACTTATACTGAGATATTTGGGGACCCAGTGGAGAGATCAATGTAGTTGCTAATCAAGAAGGAGATCACCAAACCAACTTTTTGTTGCCGTCCATAATTTGAAATTATAATTGATGATTGCGATTTTAAAATATGAACCCTTAAAGCATTTAAGTGAAACACTTGAACCCTAACCACCAGACCACAAATGACTCATGATGGTTGCTTCATGTCCTACAGATAAGAGTTGCACCAAACATGTGGGTGAGCTGCCAGTATAAATCATTGAGTTGAGTAAACATTGAATGTTTAATCTCTCTCTCTCTCTCTCTCTCTCTCTCTCTCTCTCTCTCTCTCTCTCTCACTCTGTCTCCCTGTTTTCCAACCCAGATTAGGATGGGAGACAGAAAGAGGAAGAAATGAAGAAAAAGATTGAAGATAGATTAAGAGATAGAGGGATAGAGAGACAGGGAGAGAGAGCGACAGAAGGAGAGAGAAAATAAAAAACAAACTTTTGTCACCTTTGGTGAATGATATACTTAATCAGAGTTATTTTTGGACACAGTGAAAAAAATGGATTTGCCATACAAGAAGTACATGATCACCATACCAGTACTTATTTTTTTTTACATTTGTAGCTGTCCATATTTTGAAAATGCAGTAGAAGATCTTGAGACTTGTACTCTTGACCCTTTCCAGGTGAGCAACTAGGACCTTAACCACCAGGCTACATGCCACTTTTATATATACTCAGCAAAACATATATATGGTATTCGTTGTAAAAATGTGAAAGTGGAGACAGTTTGACATCCTTCAATTGAGAAATCATTGCCTTTTGCTTCTCTTTCTCTCTGTCTTCCATCCCAGAATGGAATGAAAGACAGAGAGATAGTAAAAGAGAGATTACAAGACAGCTGTAGAGAAAGAGAGCTACAGGGAGAAAGTTTGAGAGAACAAAAGCTTTTTTTAGGATTTTCTGTATGATATACTTAAACTGAGATATTTCTCGACACAGTGAAAAGAGAAACGTATTTGGCAATCAAGAAGAAGGAGATCACTTTACCATTACTTAAAATGCTTACTTTTTGTTGCTGTCAATAATTTGAAAATGAACACCATACTTAAGATATCAAGACTAGAAAGCAGTAACCTCCAAAGTGGGAGACAAGAAGATAAGCCACTAGGCCACCAATATCTCAAAGTTTTTTTTCAAATCTTATACAAAACAGTTGTACCAAACATGTGGATATGCTGACAGTATAAATCCATGATCTGTGTAACCAATGCATTTTGAATCTCTCTCTCTCTCTCTCTCTCTTTCTTCCCTCACAGAATGTTTTGGAAGACAGAGAAAGCGAAAGGAAGGGAGAAATTGAAAGAAAGCTAAAGAGATAGAGGGAATGATTAAGACAGAGATAGAGAGAGAGAGAGACAGACATAGAGAGAGAGAGAGAAATAAAGAAAGAAAGAACAAAAGTTTCTTAACTTTTGCTGAATGATATATTCATACTAAGTTATTTTTGGACACAGTGAAAAGAAAATTTGTATTTGCCAAACAAGAAGAATGTCATCACCATACCCTTACTTAACATCTTTACATAATTTGAAAATGCAGTGGGAGATCCCAATACTTGAGTCCTTGGCCCTCAAGATTGAAAAAGTAGGCCCTTAACCATTAGGCTGCATGCCACCCTCCCCTGATACTCACAGTACATATATATGGCATTCATAATAAACATGTGGAAGTGCAGCAATTTGAAATCCTTCAATTCAGAAATCATTGTATTTTGCTTCTCTTTCTCTTTGTCTTCCATCCTACATTGGGTTGGAAGACAGAGAGAGAGAGAGAGATAGGAAGAGAGAGATTGAAAGATAGATATAGAGAAAGCGTGAGACAGGGAGAACGATAGAGTGAACAAAAGTTCCTTTTGGATTTTCTGTATGGTATAGTTAAACTGAAACATTTCTGGCACAGCGGAAATAAAAATGTATTTGCTAATCAAGAAGAAGGAGATCACCATACTATTTCTTAAAATGTATACTTTCTTTTGCTGTCCATATTTTGAAAATATACATGATGATTAAAATCCCAAGACTTGAGCACTTTAGCCTTCAGAGTGAAATATAAAAACCATAACCACTAGCCCACCAATTACTCTAGTTGGGGGGTCTTCAAATCTTATATATAATAGTTGTAACAAACATTTGGATGTTCTGGCAGTATAAATCATTGATTTGAGTAACCAATGCATTTTGAATCTCTCCTTCTCTGTCTTCCACCCCAGAATGGGATG
This sequence comes from Pleurodeles waltl, assembly GCF_031143425.1. NCBI lineage: Eukaryota > Metazoa > Chordata > Amphibia > Caudata > Salamandridae > Pleurodeles > Pleurodeles waltl. Next base: position 934,896,368 of record NC_090449.1, read on the forward strand.
AAAAACAAAGAGAAGAAGACAGGAACAGAGGGGCTGAAAGACAACTAAAGAGACAGAAGGAAAGAGAGATAGGGAGAAAGAGAGACAGAGAGACATAGAGAGAGAGAGAGAGAGAGAGAGAGAGAGAGAGAGAGAGAGATAGACAGAGAGAAAATGATAAAATGTTGTTTTGAACTTTTGGTGAATGATATACTTAAACTGAATTATTTTTGGACACAGTGAAATACAAAAATATATTTGCCAAACAAGAAGAACATGATAACCATACCATTGTTTAAAATTTGTACATTTTGCAGAAGTCCATAACTTCAATATGCACTGGTAGACCCCAAGACTTGAACCCTTGATTCTCCAAAGTGAAAGACTGAGCCCTGAACCACTAAGTTATATACCGATATTTTCTGGTGACATCCTTCAACTGAGAAACCATTGTTTTCTGCATCTCTCTCTCTCTCTGTCTTCCATCCTAAATTGGGATGGAAGACAGAGAGAAAGAGAGAGACAGGAAAAGAGCTATTGAAAGACAGATATAGAGGAAGAGAGTGACAGGGAGTAAGATACAGAGAACAACTTTTTTTAAAGGATTTTACTTATGATATACATGAATTGAGATATTTCTTGATACAGTGAAAAGAAAAATGTATTTACCAATCAAGTAGAGGAACCTTACCATACCATTACTTAAAAATTGTACATGTTGTTGTTAACAATTTGAAAGTATACATGGAGAGTGTGACAACAAGACTTGAAACCTTAAACCTTAAGTATAACAGACTTGAACCTTAACCGCTGGGCTGAAAGGACTCCAGCTGGGGTCTAAGAAAGAAAGAAAGAAAGAAAAACTTTTTTTAAAAATTGGTGAATGCTATAGTTATTTTTGGACACAGTGAAAGTAAAAATGTATTTGCCAAATAAAAAGAACATGACCGTAGCATTATTTAAAGGCCTTACCTTTTGTTGCTGTTTATAATTCAAAGATGCACTGGGAGATACCAAAGCGTGGACCCCTGATGTTTCAAAGTGAGCACTTGGGCCCTTAACCACTAGGCTACATGCCACTCCACTATAAGCCAGCAAAACATATTTATGATATTTGTTTGGAACATGTGAATGTGGGGGCAGTTTAACATCCTTCAATTGAGAAAACATTTCTTTTTGCATCTCTTTCTCTCTGTCTTTGTCTTCCATCACAGAATGGGATAGAGACAAGAAGAGAGAGGTTGAAAGTCAGATATAGAGAATGAGAGAGAGAGAGACAGGGAGAAAGGTAGAAGAGAGCGAAAGGTTTTTAGGATTTTCTGTATGATATATTTAACCTAAGATATTTCTGGAGACAGCGAAAAAAATCTATTTGCCAATCAAGAAGAAGGAGATCACCATGCCATTGCTTAAAATGTTTACTTTTTGTTGCTGTTCATATGATATACATAAAATGAGATATTTCTGGACACAGTGAAAAGAAACATGTGGTTGCCAACCAAGAAGGAGATCACTATACCATTACTTAAGAATTTGACATTTTGTTGCCGTCAATAATTTGAAAGTATATATGGAGCTTAAGACCCGAAGATTTGAACCTTCAAACCTCCATAGTGAGAGGGTTGAACGTTAGCCACTAGGCAACCAATATGAGCTGTGCTGACATTATAATTCCTTGACTTGAGTAAACATTGCATTTTGAATCTCTCCTTCTCTGTTCTCCATCCCATTCTTGGATGGAAGACACAGAAAGAGAGAGAGAGAGAGATAGAGACAGAAAGAGAAAGACTGAAAAACAGATAAAGAAATAGAGGGAAAGAGAGAGAGAGAGCGAGTGCAGCAAGGTGAATGTATTTTATGCTGTGACTAAAGAGTCTCACCATGGAATACCAACACAACACCCAGTAGTGGACCTCAGATTCACTCACAGTAAACCCTAGCTCATTCCTAGTAGTGTGTTAAAGAGCAGTCAAGCTACTTAGAGGAAAATGTGTAAGCATTTCACAATATTAACAAGGACGATAAGTAAATGACACAGCGTTATAGAAATCCGACACCAAGTTAGAAAAATATATTTTATTTTAATCTTAGTTTAGACACCAAAACAAACTTTGTAGCTTTTGTACAACCGAAAATGTGAACTTTAAAGTCCTTAGAAAATACAGTACTTTGTAGGTTTAAAGGGCTTACATTGAAGTCAGAGGGGAAGATAGTAGTGTGCACTCGGGCACTTAGAGGGTGAGTTCCGACGAACCCACTGGAACTTAATGTTCTGTTGGGACCTAGACCAAGATTAGACAGTCAAACTTTGGTTACCTTGTCCAGGGAGTCCTGTTGCAGAGGTGAGTTGGCTGTCCTTGATGCTGAATGATCTTCAGTGGCTGGTGCCTTTTGCACTCCGTTGCAAAACTAGACTCGGGGGTGGACACACACTAGAGTCTTCGGATGAAAAGGTTTTGGGGGCCTGAACCAAGAATCTACAGTTGGATCTTCACCACCTTGTCCAGTGGCTCCGGATATAGTGGTGGCTTCTAGCTGTCAATCATAGAACTGGTTGTACCAAAGATACTTTGCTGCTCCAGCTGAGGTCACATCCTTCAAGCTGCAAACCTACATGAGAGGGGTCGCAGCGATGTCAGTTTCTATGCTAAGGGGTGCTCTAGAGTTAGTGAATGTCGTGTGCCCATCGGTTTCTGGGCTGGCAACAGACAAGCCTTGGTAGCTACAAAGGTGGTCCATGGGTTTTCTGGTGGCTGGAGATCGTTTAGTTGGGAGTAGAGGCTTAAATCTTGGCAGGGCCTTACTCGGACTCTTTAAATGATGGACACAGGTTTCTTTAGGCTCAGACATGCAGAGCCTGTTGGGTTGCAGTTCTTCAATCTCACATCACCCTTACTCCTGCAATTTACAGGGGACTGTTACCACCAATCAGCATAGTTTTCCTTGGATTCTCGGTGTCCACTGGGGTCCCTCTTGGTGAGACCAACAAGTCTTCATCTCGGTCCCTCCCTCAGCTGTGCAGACCTCCTAGCCCACCTTATAGGTGTGGCTAGACGTTTGGAGATGCACACTGTAGGAAAGTACCATCTTACCTGGCATGTTACCCCCATATTTCACTGTATATATGTTGTTTTAGTTGTATGTGTCACTGGGACCCTGCCAGCCAGGGCCCCAGTGCTCATAAGTGTGCCCTGTATGTGTTACCTGTGTTATGACTAACTGTCTCACTGAGGCTCTGCTAATCAGAACCTCAGTGGTTATGCTCTCTCACTTCTTTCTAAATTGTCACTAACAGGCTAGTGACCAATTTTACCAATTCACATTGGCATACTGGAACACCTGTATAATTCTCTAGTATATGTTACTAAGGTACCCAGGGTATTGGGGTTCCAGGAGATCCCTATGGGCTGCAGCATTTCTTTTGCCACCCATAGGGAGCTCTGACAATTCTTACACAGGCCTGCCACTGCAGCCTGAGTGAAATAACGTCCACGTTATTTCACAGCCATTTACCACTTCACTTAAGTAACTTATAAGTCACCTATATGTCTAACCTTTACCTGGTAAAGGTTAGGTGCAAAGTTACTTAGTGTGTGGGCACCCTGGCACTAGCCAAGGTGCCCCCACATTGTTCAGGGCAAATTCCCCGGACTTTGTGAGTGCGGGGACACCATTACATGCGTGCACTACACATAGGTCACTACCTATGTGTAGCTTCACAATGGTAACTCCGAATATGGCCATGTAACATGTCTATGATGATGGAATTGCCCCCTCTATGCCATCCTGGCATTGTTGGCACAATCCCATGATCCCACGAGTATCTAGCACAGACCCGGCTACTGCCAAACTGCCTTTTCAGGGGTTTCACTGCAGCTGCTGCTGCTGCCAAACCCTCAGACAGGTTTCTGCCCTCCTGGGGTCCAGCCAGGCTTGGCCCAGGATGGCAGAACAAAGGACTTCCTCAGAGAGAGGGTGTTACACCCTCTCCCTTTGGAAAAAGGTGTTAAGGCAGGGGAGGAGTAGCCTCCCCCAGACTCTTGAAATGCTTTTATGGGCACAGATGGTGCCCATTTCTGCATAAGCCAGTCTACACCAGTTCAGGGACCCCTCAGCCCTGCTCTGGCATGAAACTGGACAAAGGAAAAGGGAGTGACCACTCCCCTGACCTGCACCTCCCCTGGGAGGTGCCCAGAGCTCCTCCAGTGTGCTCCAGACCTCTGCCATCTTGGAAACAGAGGTGCTGCTGGCACACTGGACTGCTCTGAGTGGCCAGGGCCAGCAGGTGACGTCAGGGACTCCTTCTGATAGGCTCCATCAGGTGTTGCTAGCCTATCCTCTCTCCTAAGTAGCCAAACCCTCTTTTCTGGCTAGTAAGAGTCTCTGCTTTGGGGATTTCTTTAGATAACGAATGCAAGAGCTCATCCGAGTTCCTCTGCATCTCTCTCTTCACCTTCTGCCAAGGAATCGACTGCTGACCGCGCTGGAAGCCTGCAAAACTGCAACAAAGAAGCAACGACGACTACTGCGACACTGTAACGCTGATCCAGCCGCCTTCTCAACTGTTTTCCTGGTGGTGCATGCTGTGGGGGTAGTCTGCCTCCTCTCTGCACTAGAAGCTCCGAAGAAATCTCCCGTGGGTCGACGGAATCGTCCCCCTGCAACCGCAGGCACCAAAGAACTGCATCACCGGTCCTCTGGGTCTCCTCTCAGCACAACGAGCGAGGTCCCTTGAACTCAGCAACTCTGTCCAAGTGACTCCCACAGTCCAGTGACTCTTCAGTCCAAGTTTGGTGGAGGTAAGTCCTTGCCTCCCCACGCCAGACTGCATTGCTGGGAACCGCATGTTTTGCAGCTACTCCGGCTCCTGTGCACTTCACGAAGATTTCCTTTGTGCACAGCCAAGCCTGGATCCACGGCACTCTAACCTGCATTGCACGACCTCCTGAGTTATCTTCCGGCGGCGTGGGACTCTCTTGTGCAACTTCGGGTGAGCCCCATTTCACTCCACTTTGTAGTGCCTGTTCCGGCACTTCTGTGGGTGCTGCCTGCTTCTGAGAGGACTCCTTGTCTTTCTGGGCGCTCCCTCTGTCCCTTGACACAATTGGCAACATCTTGGTCCCTCCTGGGCCACAGCAGCACCCAAAAACCCTAACTGCAAGCTTTGCAGCTAGCAAGGCTTGTTTGCGGTTTTTCTGCAGGAAAATACTTCTGCACAACTTTTCACGACGTGGGACATCTATCCTCCAAAGGGGAAGTTTCTAGCCCTTGTCGTTCTTGCAGAATCTTCAGCTTCTACTGTCCAGTAGCAGCTTCTTTGCACCTGCAGCTGGCATTTCCTGAGCATCTGCCCACTCTCGACTTGATCGTGACTTTTGGACTTGGTCCCCTTGTTCCACAGGCACCCTCGTCTGGAAATCCATAGTTGTTGCATTGCTGGTTTTGGTCTTTCCTGCAGAATTCCCCTATCACGACTTCTGTGCTCTTTGGGGAACTTTAGTGCACTTTGCACTCACTTTTCAGGGTCTTGGGATGGGCTATTTTTCTAACCCTCACTGTTTTCTTACAGTCCCAGCAACCCTCTACAAGGTCACGTAGGTTTGGGGTCCATTCGTGGTTCGCATTCCACTTTTGGAGTATATGGTTTGTGTTGCCCCTATCCCTATGTGTCCCCATTGCATCCTATTGTAACTATACATTGTTTGCACTGTTTTCTAATACTATGCTGCATATTTTTGGTATTGTGTACATATATCTTGTGTATATTTGCTATCCTCATACTGAGGGTACTCACTGAGATACTTTGGCATATTGTCATAAAAATAAAGTACCTTTATTTTTAGTATATCTGTGTATTGTGTTTTCTTATGATATTGTGCATATGACACTAGTGGTACTGTAGGAGCTTCACTCGTCTCCTAGTTCAGCCTAAGCTGCTCTGCTAAGCTACCATTTTCTATCAGCCTAAGCTGCTAGACACCCCTATACACTAATAAGGGATACCTGGGACTGGTGCAAGGTGTAAGTACCCCTTGGTACTCACTACAAGCCAGTCCAGCTTCCTACATTGGTTGTGCAGCGGTGGGATAAGTACTTTGCAACTACTTACTACTTTTGTTCATTGTACTTTTCATAAGAGAAAAATATACAAAACAAGTTCAGTGTATGTACACCTAACCAAAACGTTTTGCTTTTCTCCTTTCACTTCTTTGCTAAAGTGCTGAAAAGTACCTCTAAACTTTCTAAAAAGTTCTTAAAAAGTTTTAAAAGTTTTTTTTCTGTCTTTCAAAAAGTTCTGAAAAACTTTTTCTCACTTTTTCTATCCCTTAAACACTTTCTAAAATGTCTGGCACAGGCCAAACTGTTGATCTGTCCAAACTTGCTTATGATCACCTTAGCTGGAAAGGAGCAAGGAGTCTCTGCATAGAAAGAGGTTTAAGTGTAAGGAAGAATCCCTCTAGAGATCTGTTGGTTAATATGGTTGTTGAACAGGATAAAGCCAGAGGTGGCACTTCTGTTGAGAAATTAGCTGATGGTTCCCAATCTGACCCTGGGGCTAAAGATTTAGAAAGGAAACTTCCTAGCCTGCCCATTAGCAGACCACCTAGCATAGCTGGTACTGATGTAGAGTCACATCACAGTAATAGTGTTGCCTCACATCACAGTAAGAGTATTCCTTCTCATCATAGTAGAAGTGCTGTTTCTGTTAGCCAGGCTGTTAGAGTGCCATCTGTTAGGGACAGGTCTCCTTCTGTTCATTCTCACCATACTTCTGTTTCAAAGCATGCCCCACCCACCCACCCTGATGACAGAGTGTTAGAAAGGGAGCTCAATAGATTGAGAGTGGAACAATCCAGGCTGAAGCTCAAGAAGCAACAGCTGGATTTAGATAGGCAGTCTTTGGAAATAGAAAAAGAAAGACAGAAAATTGGGTTGGAAACCCATGGTGGCAGCAGCAGTATTCCCAATAGTCATCCTGCAAGAGAGCATGATTCTAGGAATCTGCATAAGATAGTTCCCCCTTATAAGGAGGGGGATGACATTAACAAGTGGTTTGCTGCACTTGAGAGGGCCTGTGTTGTACAGGATGTCCCTCAAAGGCAGTGGGCCGCTATCCTATGGCTATCATTTAGTGGAAAGGGTAGGGATAGGCTCCTTACTGTAAAAGAAAGTGATGCCAATGATTTCAAAGTTCTTAAGAATGCACTCCTAGATGGTTATGGCTTAACCACTGAACAGTACAGGATGAAGTTCAGAGAAACCAAAAAGGAGTCTTCACAAGACTGGGTAGACTTTGTTGACCATTCAGTGAAGGCCTTGGAGGGGTGGTTACATGGCAGTAAAGTTACTGATTATGAAAGCCTGTATAACTTAATCCTGAGAGAGCATATTCTTAATAATTGTGTGTCTGATTTGTTGCACCAGTACCTGGTGGACTCTGATCTGACCTCTCCCCAAGAATTGGGAAAGAAGGCAGACAAATGGGTCAGAACAAGGGTGAACAGAAAAGTTCATACAGGGGGTGACAAAGATGGCAAGAAGAAGGATGGTAAGTCTTCTGACAAGGGTGGGGACAAATCTAAAAATGAGTCTTCATCAGGCCCACAAAAACACTCTAGTGGGGGTGGTGGGCCCAAATCCTCTTCAAATCAAAACAAAGAAAAGAAACCAAGGTGCTATTTCTGTAAAATAAAAGGCCATTGGACAACAGATCCCAGTTGTCCAAAGAAAAGCACCAAGCCTCCTACCACTACAACCCCTGCTGCTACACCTAGTGCCCATAGTAATAGCAGTGGTGGTGGGAGCAAACCTACTAATAGCCAATCCAAGGGAGTAGCTGGGCTCACTTTTGGTAACTTAGTTGGGGTTGGTCTTGTTAGGGAGACCACAGAGGATGTGTTAGTCTCTGAGGAGGCTATTGATTTAGCCACCTTAGTTGCTTGTCCCCTTAACATGGATAAGTACAAGCAACTACCCCTAATAAATGGTTTTGAGGTTCAGGCCTACAGGGACACAGGTGCCAGTGTTACAATGGTAATAGAGAAACTGGTCCACCCTGAACAACACCTACTTGGTCACCAGTACCAAGTAACCGATGCTCATAACAAAACACTTAGCCACCCAATGGCTGTTGTAAATCTCAACTGGGGGGGGGGGTTACTGGTCCAAAGAAAGTTGTGGTTGCCTCAGATTTACCTGTAGACTGTCTACTAGGGAATGATTTAGAGACATCAGCTTGTTCAGATGTGGAGTTGGAGGCCCATGCAGCAATGCTGGGCATTCCAGGGCATATTTTTGCTTTAACCAGGGCTCAGGCCAAAAAGCAAAAAGGACAGGGTGACTTGGATCCTGGAAGAATGGACCAAGTGCTCCCTAAAGCTAGGGCTAGTATAAGTAAATCACTACCTACTATCCCTCCCTCTACAGTGGATTCTACTTCTGAGGAAGAAGAATTTCCACCCTGTGCAGAACCTACACCAGAGGAGCTGGAAGCAGACACTGCTGAGCTTTTGGGTGAAGGGGGCCTGCCAGGGAGGAGCTGAGTGTGGCACAGCATACCTGTCCCACACTAGAGGGTCTAAGGCAGCAAGCTGTCAAACAAGCAAATGGGGATGTCAGTGACTCTCACAGAGTTTACTGGGAGGACAACCTCTTGTACACTGAAGCAAGGGATCCAAAACCTGGAACTGCCAGGAGATTGGTGATTCCTCAGGAGTACAGAAAGTTCCTCCTAACTCTAGCCCACGACATTCCCCTAGCTGGACATTTGGTGCAAATGAAAACTTGTGACAGGCTTGTCCCCTTGTTTCATTGGCCTAGAATGTCAGAGGACACAAAGGAATTTTGTAAGTCCTGTGAAACCTGTCAAGCCAGTGGCAAGACAGGTGGCACTCCAAAGGCACCCCTTATCCCACTGCCTGTGGTTGGGGTTCCCTTTGAAAGGGTAGGGGTTGACATAGTTGGCCCCCTTGACCCTTCTACTGCTTCAGGCAATAGGTTTATCTTGGTGGTAGTGGACCATGCCACCAGATATCCTAAAGCAATTCCTCTAAGGACCACTACAGCTCCTGCAGTGGCAAAGGCCCTCCTGGGAATATTTTCCAGGGTGGGCTTCCCAAAAGAGGTGGTATCAGACAGGGGAAGCAATTTCATGTCTGCTTACTTAAAGGCCATGTGGAAGGAGTGTGGTGTTACATACAAGTTCACTACACCCTATCATCCACAAACAAATGGACTGGTGGAGAGATTTAACAAAACTCTCAAAGGCATGATTATGGGACTCCCTGAAAAACTCCGCAGGAGATGGGATATCCTGTTACCTTGCCTCCTTTTTGCTTACAGGGAGGTACCCCAAAAAGGAGTGGGCTTCAGCCCCTTTGAACTCCTATTTGGACACCCTGTGAGAGGTCCTCTAACACTTGTTAAGGAGGGTTGGGAACAACCTTTAAAAGCTCCAAAGCAAGACATAGTGGACTATGTACTTGGCCTCAGATCTAGGATGGCTGAGTACATGAAAAAGGCCAGTAAAAACCTTCAGGCCAGCCAAGAGCTCCAAAAGCAATGTCATGACCAGAAGGCTGTTTTGGTTCAGTACCAACCAGGGCAGAAAGTGTGGGTCTTGGAGCCTGTGGCCCCAAGAGCACTCCAAGACAAATGGAGTGGACCCCACATAATTGTTGAAAAGAAGGGTGAAGTCACCTACTTAGTTGACTTAGGCACTGCCAGGAGTCCCCTTAGGGTGATCCATGTCAATCGCCTGAAACCCTACTATGACAGGGCTGATCTTACCCTGCTCATGGCAACAGATGAGGGACAGGAAGAAGAGAGTGACCCTCTCCCTGATCTCTTCTCTTCCACAGAACAAGATGCTCTAGTGGAAGGTGTAGTTTTGGCAGATTGTCTTACTGCTGAGCAGAAAGACCACTGCATAAATCTCCTAGGTCCGTTTTCTGAACTCTTCTCTACTGTGCCAGGTACCACTTCTTGGTGTGAGCACACTATAGATACTGGAGACAGCTTGCCTGTCAAAAGTAAGATCTATAGGCAGCCTGACCATGTCAGAGACTGCATAAAGCAAGAAGTGCAGAAAATGCTTGAACTAGGAGTGGTTGAGCACTCTGAAAGTCCATGGGCTTCTCCTGTGGTACTTGTACCAAAACCTCATTCCAAGGATGGAAAGAAGGAAATGCGGTTTTGTGTCGACTACAGAGGTCTCAACCAGGTAACCAAAACTGATGCTCACCCTATACCCAGGGCAGATGAGCTAATAGATACACTGGCATCTGCCAAGTATCTAAGCACTTTTGATTTGACAGCAGGGTATTGGCAGATCAAATTATCAGAAGATGCAAAAGCAAAAACTGCATTTTCAACCATTGGAGGCCATTACCAATTCACAGTAATGCCTTTTGGATTGAAAAATGCACCTGACACTTTTCAGAGGTTGGTGAATACAGTCCTGCAAGGGCTGGAAGCTTTTAGTGCAGCATATCTAGATGATATAGCTGTCTTTAGGTCCAGCTGGGATGATCACCTGGTCCACCTATGGAAAGTTTTGGAGGCCCTGCAAAAGGCAGGCCTCACTATCAAGGCTTCAAAGTGCCAGATAGGGCAGGGGAAAGTGGTTTATCTGGGACACCTGGTAGGTGGAGAACAGATTGCACCACTTCAGGGGAAAATCCAAACTATTATAGATTGGGTTCCCCCTACAACTCAGACCCAGGTGAGAGCCTTCTTAGGCCTCACTGGGTACTATAGGAGGTTCATAAAGAACTATGGCTCCATTGCAGCCCCTCTTAATGACCTCACATCGAAGAAAATGCCTAAAAAGGTATTGTGGATAGCTAGCTGTCAGAAAGCTTTTGAGGAGCTAAAGCAGTCCATGTGCTCTGCACCTGTCCTGAAAAGCCCCTGTTACTCCAAAAAATTCATTGTCCAAACTGATGCATCTGAATTAGGGGTAGGGGCAGTCTTATCACAACTTAATTCTGAGGGCCAGGATCAACCTGTTGCTTTTATCAGCAGGAGGTTGACCCCTAGAGAAAAGTGTTGGTCTGCCATAGAGAGGGAGGCCTTTGCTGTGGTCTGGGCACTGAAGAAGTTGAGGCCATACCTGTTTGGCACTCACTTCATTGTTCAGACAGACCACAAACCTCTACTTTGGCTAAAACAAATGAAAGGTGAAAACCCTAAATTATTGAGGTGGTCCATATCCCTACAGGGAATGGATTATACAGTGGAACATAGACCTGGAAGTACCCACTCCAATGCAGATGGACTCTCCAGATATTTCCACTTAGACAATGAAGACTCATCAGGTCATGGCTAGTCTTATTGTCCTTCGTTTGGGGGGGGGGGTTGTGTAGGAAAGTACCATCTTGCCTGGCATGTTACCCCCATATTTCACTGTATATATGTTGTTTTAGTTGTATGTGTCACTGGGACCCTGCCAGCCAGGGCCCCAGTGCTTATAAGTGTGCCCTGTATGTGTTACCTGTGTTATGACTAACTGTCTCACTGAGGCTCTGCTAATCAGAACCTCAGTGGTTATGCTCTCTCACTTCTTTCTAAATTGTCACTAACAGGCTAGTGACCAATTTTACCAATTCACATTGGCATACTGGAACACCTGTATAATTCCCTAGTATATGGTACTAAGGTACCCAGGGTATTGGGGTTCCAGGAGATCCCTATGGGCTGCAGCATTTCTTTTGCAACCCATAGGGAGCTCTGACAATTCCTACACAGGCCTGCCACTGCAGCCTGAGTGAAATAACGTCCACGTTATTTCACAGCCATTTACCACTGCACTTAAGTAACTTATAAGTCACCTATATGTCTAACCTTTACCTGGTAAAGGTTAGGTGCAAAGTTACTTAGTGTGTGGGCACCCTGGCACTAGCCAAGGTGCCCCCACATTGTTCAGGGCAAATTCCCCAGACTTTGTGAGTGCGGGGACACCATTACCCGCGTGCACTACACATATGTCACGACATATGTGTAGCTTCACAATGGTAACTCCGAATATGGCCATGTAACATGTCTATGATCATGGAATTGCCCCCTCTATGCCATCCTGGCATTGTTGGCACAATCCCATGATCCCACGAGTTTCTAGCACAGACCCGGGTACTGCCAAACTGCCTTTTCAGGGGTTTCACTGCAGCTGCTGCTGCTGCCAACCCCTCAGACAGGTTTCTGCCCTCCTGGGGTCCAGCCAGGCTTGGCCCAGGATGGCAGATCAAAGGACTTCCTCAGAGAGAGGGTGTTACACCCTCTCCCTTTGGAAAAAGGTGTTAAGGCAGGGGAGGAGTAGCCTCCCCCAGCCCCTGGAAATGGTTTCATGGGCACAGATGGTGCCCATTTCTGCATAAGCCAGTCTACACCGGTTCAGGGACCCCTCAGCCCTGCTCTGGTGCGAAACTGGACAAAGGAAAGGGGAGTGACCACTCCCCTGACCTGCACCTCCCCTGGGAGGTGCCCAGAGCTCCTCTAGTGTGCTCCAGACCTCTGCCATCTTGGAAACAGAGGTGCTGCTGGCACACTGGACTGCTCTGAGTGGCCAGGGCCAGCAGGTGACGTCAGAGACTCTTTTTCTTTAGTTTACTTTATTCGGTGCAAAAAGACCATAAAAGACATAAAATAAATAAATAACATACAGAATTTCACAGTCATAAAAATTTCTAAAAGCATTGTTAATACATTTTCCGAACACCAAAAGCAGCATGTATGAAATTTAGCACAGCCTGGATTATGTCCATATTTCCCAAATCATGTAAGTGGGAATAAGCAAGTTGGCTAGTTCTAATAATAATAGACTGGAATAGCAGACGTAAAAACCTTTTTCTTGGAACAGTATATAAAGTGCAGAAAAGCATAAAATGTAATGTACTTTAAGATGTCTTTCCATCGCAGCAACAGGGAGGGAGGATCTTAAACCAGGTTCCAGCAACTGGGAATGCTACTAGATAATGTAAGGTGTTTAGACGCAGTCTTGTGAGTAAAAACCTTTGTCGCTCATGATTAATGATGGTCAAGTACAACTTTGGTTGAGGTTGTTGTGTCTCATAGCTTGTCCGTTGACTCATTAAGCTAGAGGCTGGGTCCATATCCTGATTTTTCTGCCAGAATATGTCTTTAACCTTCTTAATGTCCTGTCTTGTTAAAGTATCTTGTTTAAGGAAAGAATCTCCTAATCCTAATGATAGGAGAGAAAGATAAACATATCTAAGCCAGGGTATATCTAGAAATCGTGACAGAAGGAGACAGTCCTGTATCACCTTTCTACATAGAAGCGTTTCAGGCTTAGTCCAGATTTTTATCCACAGTATAAGAGGTTGAAGTTTTATATAGCTAGATATGTATCTTAAACCTACTTCTTTGTGACAGAACTTTATTGGTGTAGATTGGGGGACTGATAGTAGCCTTCTTAGAAATTTATTTTCTATAATCTGGAGCCCTGTACATTCTGCAAGCCCCCAGACCCCAGCTCCAAATGTCGCGACGGAAAGGCATTTAGAAGTGAAGACAGTCATCATTTCCTTAACAGGTTTATGTCGAAGTCTTTTTGAAAACCTAAAAACAGCTTCAATGGTATTTTGGAATTGTATTGAGCGTTTATTAACTAAAAACTTCCAATTAAAATCTACATCAATAGGGACCCCCAGATACGTAAAATGTGGGACCTTAAGTATCTCATGCCCATTTAAAGTAAATCTTTTCGTTTTTGCTAATTTATGACCACACTTCATAACAAATGACTTGGTTCTGTTAATTTTAAGACCAAGATTCCTCATAAAGGTATTAAAAGCATTCAATAAAATCTGGAGGCCGTTCGCTGTCCTTGAAATTAGTACTGCATCATCTGCATATAAAAGTACAGGGATTGGAGTGTTAATAATAACTGCGGAGTCTTTCCCTAAATTGCAAAGAAATTTCTCCAACCCATTTATATATAAGAGAAAGAGGAAAGGGGCAAGAACACAACCCTGTCTGACCCCTTTTTGTGAGGGGAATTTCTCTATCAGGCCTCCCTCCCGAGAGTAACGGACCCGAGCCTCTGTGCAGGCATGAAGTTTACTGAGTAATATAACTATGTGTTTATCCACGCCCATACCCAGCATTACCTTCCACAGTTTCTCCCTGCTGACTGTATCGAAGGCTCAGGAGAGATCCATAAATGCTAAGTGTATACAGCCCCTTTTGGCTTTAGTGTATTTCTGGACTATAAGTGTCAAATTAAGAGTTTGTTCGACTGTGCCCACCCCTGGGCGAAAGCCAAATTGTACCTCTGAGAGGGAGTGAGTATTGGTCGCCCATTCTTCTAGCTTATTTAAGATTACTCGGCCCAAAATTTTGACTGAACTGTCCAGCAAAGAGATTGGGCGGTAGCACAGAGGGTCTGCCCTATCTCCCTTCTTGAAAATCGGGACGATGATCGCTTCTTTCCAAGAATCTACTAAAGGGCCTACCACAGCCGATCTCATGACATTGGTTAACAGTGGGCCCCAGAAGTCTGGAAGTGCTTTATATAAGTCAGCAGGAATTCTGTCTGGACCCGGGGCTTTCTCAGATGGACTATCTTGGATTGCCTGTTTAACATCATCCACACTTATAATGTTACTAAAAGCCAAGCTTAGCTGATCATTTCCTGGAGGTTTTAGATAATTTAGCATTTCTGATTGGGTATTTGTCTCTATGGCGAAAGTTTTTTTAAAATAGTCCACCCAGGTCTTGGCTGGAATGACAGTGTCCATGGGCGTCTCAAAGTTATCGCTCAATAGTGAAGAGTTAACCACACGCCAGAATGCAGTTGTATCTTTGAGTTTGCTTGCAGCCATCAGTTCCTCCCACGCAGATTCACTTAGATCAACTTTCCTTTTGGCAAGAACTTCTTTATAGTTTTTCCTGGCAATCTTAATTGCTTGTAGATCTTTGGGAGATGCATTGATTGTTTTTTTTAGCTTGGTTAAAGATGAGGTACATGCGTGGTTAAACCATCTTGGGCCATGGACTTTATTAGCTCGTTGAGGCTGTAGTTTCTCCGCCATATAATTTGTCAGAGAGGAGAATGCACAAATAATTTCATGTGGGGCCTTATTTTCATCCAGGGATGTCATAACGTCTGGCCATTTATTCAAAAAAACATCTCTAAAAGTTGTTTTATTGTTTATCTTCCCCCATTTGATTGTAAGCCCTTTTTGGGATGAGTGCTTCATGGCAGGGTGTTGCTTCCCTCTTCTTGAATCATTTATCAGATCTAAATTAATCATAATGGATAAGGGATTATCATCACTAAAACAGGTCGGGGTAACCCTGAATTGACCTGTAATAGGGGACAATTCTCTAGAATAAATAATATAATCAATAGTGGTGTGGGTGTCCCCCCTTACAAATGTTGGTATCCCTCTGGTAGCGGGTGTTGGAAAGAAAAGGGAGTTTACTGTTATCAAAGAATTAAGGGCGTTCCATACGGGGAATGTTTGAAGTGTTGAATGGGAATGTTATTCTCATCCAGGAGTCCACAACAGTCAAGGAGTTCTGGCTCGCAGAGATGGGCATTAAAATCACCAACCCAGACTATTCTTGTGTCCTTTTTACTGGATGCTGTTACCTTATGTATTAGGGTCTCCAAACTACTGACCACGCTAGTGTCTGAGTTATCAAAGGTGTTGTTATAATAGTTGATCAGTAGTATATCGAATGGTTCTTCTAGTTTCAGAGATAGGGCCAGAAAAAAGGCGATATACCTACAACACGTGCTTCCATCCCTCCAGCCTCCACAGATAAAAAGATGGCCAGACCGCCCTTAGCTCGACCTGCATGGGCCTTAGTTGCAGGGACATAATATGTGGTATAACCATTAATATGTGGTGATTCTGTCAGCCAGGTCTCCTGACAACAAATAATAAAATTTCCCATCACTAAATCTATCCAATCGGGGTTTCCAATTTTTGATTTTAGACCTGCAACGTTCCATGAAATGATCCCTAGGGGTGTCATACCCTGTATATCACGTATATTAGGGACTCCTTTAGATTCTAAGGGGGACTGTGAGAGTACATTTGTCTCCAGAGGATCTTGCGAGGATGGCTCAATTAGTGATTGTCAATCTAACTGCTTTAGTGAGGTCAGGGTCTCATACCTATTAGATAATGTCAAAGCAGTGTCAGAGGGGTTAGAGAGACCAAGGGTATTGGGATTCTGAATCCCAGAGTAGGTTGAATCAGGATGGCATGGGTTTGATAACGGATGGATAAACTTAGTCAAACGTTGGACTCTTATAGGCCCTACAGATGATCTCATAGGTGAGAGATGGTGAAACAGAGCATTAACGGTCCGGGGGGTACTAAAATTGATTATAATACAATCCCCAGGTGATGTTTTAGGGGATGAGCCAACCCAAGGTACCCTTCTTACAGTTAAGATGTCCCTATGGAAGTCAACCCGCCCTCCCGTGTGTTTTCCTACCCAATGAGTCACTTTATTCAGTAGAGACATATGGGATTCGGGGTGGGTGCTTTCCAATATAGGGGCATTTTCCAAGATTAAAACATAGGGGTTACATGCCAAAGGCATCCTTGGGCAGGCTACCTGAGTACTTATAGTTTCCTGGCTCCGGCGGCCTTCCCGTTTATTTGTGCCCCACTGATATTGTGGGTTTGTAGAATGTTGTGAGGCCTCTACATTCAGGGTTGTTTGGATTGGGTTCTGGGCAGGAGATATTCTAAACTTCTGAGGCTGATGAGTAGATGGAGCTGGTAAATATTCAAGAATGGAATGAATGTTCTGAGATTCTACCTTCGGTGGTTCGGGTTTTATATTCGTTATAGATTCAACCTTGTGTTCAAGAACGGCCACTTTCTCCAGAACTGACGAGCATAGCTTTTTAATGTCTCTAAGTTGGTCTTCAATTTGCAAAAAACAGGTTTTAATTAAATCCAGATTTTTTCTGTCTTTTGGTTGTTTCCCTATAGTTTGTTTTATTTTTTGGGTTTTAGAAGGACATTTGCTCTTGGTCTTCTTAGTTCCTGATGAGGACTCTCCAATGCCTTCCCTATCTACAGGAAGTCCGACTTGGTGTATGGGGGTTAATGCCGTTTGGGAGGGGATTATTTGCCTGCTTTTTTTTTAGGGTGGACTCTCTGGAGTTGTAGGAGTAATTAAATCGATTATATCAATTTCTGTTATTAAACAAGGTTTTTTTTTCTGGGTATTACTCGGCAGCAGTGTTGCCGACGGGTTCCGTCCCCCCTCCCCAACCTTTCCTGCTTTCTCAAGAGACGACTCCAGGGAAGCTTCCACCCTCCCTATCTCTGTCTAAATGGCACCCATTACAGACGTTAGGGCCCGTATTTATACTTTTTGACGCTAAACTGCGCTAACGCAGTTTAGCGTCAAAAAGTTTTGCGCCGGCTAACGCCATTCTGAAGCGCCATTTATTGAATGGCGTTAGCCGGCGCTAACAGACCGGCGCTGCCTGGTGTGCGTGGAAAAAAACCACGTACACCAGGCAGCGCCGGCGTTGGGGAAAATGGCGTTAGGGCGTCTTAAAATGGTGCAAGTCAGGTTGACGCCAAAAAATCGCCTCCACCCGATTTGCGCCATTTTTAACGACGCCCAGACGCCATTTACATGACTCCTGTCTTAGTAAAGACAGGAGTCATGCCCCCTTGCCCAATGGCCATGCCCAGGGGACTTATGTCCCCTGGGCATGGTCATTGGGCATTGAGGCATGTAGGGGGGCACAAATCAGGCCCCCCTATGCCAAAAAAAAATATTAAACAAATAAAAAATTATACTTACCTGAACTTACCTGAATGTCCCTGGGATGGGTCCCTCCATCCTTGGGTGTCCTCCTGGGGTGGGCAAGGGTGGCAGGGGGGGTCCCTGGGGCATGGGAGGGCAGCTGTGGGCACAGGTCCCTTAACGCCTGCCCTGACCCAGGCGCTAAAATCCGGCGCAAATGCGGGTTTTTTTGCCCCGCCCACTCCCGGGCGTGATTTTTGCCCGGGAGTATAAATACGACGCATTTGCGTCGCAGTCATTTTTTTAGACGGGAACGCCTACCTTGCATCTCATTAACGCAAGGAAGGCGTTCACGCAAAAAAATGACGCTCTTTCCTCATACTTTGGCGCTAGACGCGTCTAACGCCAAAGTATAAATATGGCGTTAGTTTTGCGCCGAATTTGCGTCGAAAAAAACGACGCAAATTCGGCGCAAACGGAGTATAAATATGCCCCTAGGTAGCTTGTTATTAGCCTAGGTGGGGGGGCCTCCTGGGTGGATTCCCTTCCCCCATTAGCTCCCTTACGTTTTCCCATTTTGACAGGCTAGTCCCTTTGTCCAAGATAGGGCACTGTAAATTACTTTAACGGATATATCAAACTCAGATCCCCTGACGGGAAGATTATAGTCAGACCCTAGTTGGTTCAGATGTCCAGTCACGGCCTTTAACCACACCAAGTCCCCTGCAGTTATGGGGTTATAGGCCTGACTTACGCCTTACGCGTAAACCGCCTTTGTCAGTCCTTGCGTGAGAGGGGGCGCGTCCTTCAAACTAGAAATCAGTGCTCCTTCACAGCAGCACCAAAAGCGCGCTTCCTGAAGACCCTCTTTTATTTTAAGGAATAATCACCGACACAGTACCTTTAGGTAGCCCTGTCCACTGGGCTAACTGATCCAGACTTCTTTTGGGTGGATATCAGGGGGGTGGCAATGACGGGCAAGGACGGCCCGCCCTTGGCCCGGGCTTTGCCTGGGCGCCGCCCGCGCGCGTCCCGCGACGGTGGGAGCACGACCAGTTTTAAAAGGGCTCCTGCCCCTCCTCTCCGCAACAAACGCGCTTCACACGACGGCGGGAGCGCGACCAGTTTTAAAAGGGCTCCTGCCCCTCCTCTCCGCAACAAACGCGCTTCCCGCGATGGCGGGAGCGCGACCAGTTTTTAAAGGGCTCCTGCCCCTCCTTTCCACAACAAACGCGCTTCCCGCGACGGCGGGAGCGCGACCAGTTTTAAAAGGGCTCCTGCCCCTCCTCTCCGCAACAAACGCGCTTCCCCAGTCAGAGACTCCTTCTGATAGGCTCCTTCAGGTGTTGCTAGCCTATCCTCTCTCCTAAGTAGCCAAACCCTATTTTCTGGCTATTTAGGGTCTCTGCTTTGGGGATTTCTTTAGATAACGAATGCAAGAGCTCATCCGAGTTCCTCTGCATCTCTCTCTTCACCTTCTGCCAAGGAATCGACTGCTGACCGCGCTGGAAGCCTGCAAAACTGCAACAAAGTAGCAACAACGACTACTGCAACACTGTAACGCTGATCCAGCCGCCTTCTCAACTGTTTTCCTGGTGGTGCATGCTGTGGGGGTAGTCTGCCTCCTCTCTGCACTAGAAGCTCCGAAGAAATCTCCCGTGGGTCGACGGAATCGTCCCCCTGCAACCGCAGGCACCAAAGAACTGCATCACCGGTCCTCTGGGTCTCCTCTCAGCACGACGAGCGAGGTCCCTTGAACTCAGCAACTCTGTCCAAGTGACTCCCACAGTCCAGTGACTCTTCAGTCCAAGTTTGGTGGAGGTAAATCCTTGCCTCCCCATGCCAGACTGCATTGCTGGGAACCACATGTTTTGCAGCTACTCCGGCTCCTGTGCACCTCACGAAGATTTCCTTTGTGCACAGCCAAGCCTGGGTCCACGGCACTCTAACCTGAATTGCACGACCTCCTGAGTTGTCCTCTGGCGGCGTGGGACTCTCTTGTGCAACTTCAGGTGAGCACCGTTTCACTCCACTTTGTAGTGCCTGTTCTGGCACTTCTGCGGGTGCTGCCTGCTTCTGAGAGGGTTTCTTGTCTTGCTGGACACCCCCTCTGTCTCCTGACGCAATTGGCGACATCTTGGTCCCTCCTGGGCCACAGCAGCACCCAAATACCCTAACCGTGAGCTTTGCAGCTAGCAAGGCTTGTTTGCAGTCTTTCTGCAGGAAAACACTTCTGAACGACTCTTCACGATGTGCAACATCTATCCTCTAAAGGGGAAGTTTCTAGCCCTTGTCGTTCTTGCAGAATCCTCAGCTTCTACTGTCCAGTAGCAGCTTCTTTGCACCCACAGCTGGCATTTCCTGGGCATCTGCCCACTCTCGACTTGATCGTGACTTTTGGACTTGGTCCCCTTGTTCCACAGGTACCCTCGTCTGGAAATCCATTGTTGTTGCATTGCTGGTTTTGGTCTTTCCTGCAGAATTCCCCTATCACGACTTCTGTGCTCTTTGGGGAACTTTAGTGCACTTTGCACTCACTTTTCAGGGTCTTGGGGTGGGCTATTTTTCTAACCCTCACAGTTTTCTTACAGTCCCAGCGACCCTCTACATGGTCACATAAGTTTGGGGTCCATTCGTGGTTCGCATTCCACTTTTGGAGTATATGGTTTGTGTTGCCCCTATCCCTATGTGTCCCCATTGCATCCTATTGTAACTATACATTGTTTGCACTGTTTTCTAATACTACTGTATACTGCATATTTTTGGTATTGTGTACATATATCTTGTGTATATTTGCTATCCTCATACTGAGGGTACTCACTGAGATACTTTGGCATATTGTTATAAAAATAAAGTACCTTTATTTTTAGTATATCTGTGTATTGTGTTTTCTTATGATATTGTGCATATGACACTAGTGGTACTGTAGGAGCTTCACTCGTCTCCTAGTTCAGCCTAAGCTGCTCTGCTAAGCTACCATTTTCTATCAGCCTAAGCTGCTAGACACCCCTATACACTAATAAGGGATACCTGGGCCTGGTGCAAGGTGTAAGTACCCATTGGTACTCACTACAAGCCAGCCCAGCCTCCTACACACACCTTCTGCATTGCTAATTTTCCACCTCCCTCAGAGGGCGGGGTGGAAAGAACTTTGTCCTCCACTGGGGGGCAACTAGTTACACATCAAAGGTGGCGGGAAGGTTTTGAGGCTTACTACTCTGATGATTCTCTCACTAGTCAGACTGGGAGAGAGGAGGTTTGACCTTCTTCCTGCTCAGGCATTTTGTCTTGCCTCCTGTCAAGCTGCTAACACCACCAGCAGGAGTTCATATTCTTGTCTGTGGTGCCAGAGGCTCTGGAGAGCCTGCCAAAACAGTACCTGGACACAATAACTTTGTGCACCCTCTAAAGGTGCCACCTTGGCATCTGCTTTTTGATCTTAAACATGGGCATCATGTTCAGGGTTAAAAAGCACATTGTTTGATGTCAAACACAATTGGATTCAGCACGGACATTGCAGAGCTGGACATCTAAGCAGTGGACAGGTGCCAGCCATTGCTATCCAATTGACCACCAGTTGCTCAGTCCACCATAGCATTTAAAATGCCAGCACAGGGACATATGTGCTCATGCACGTATGCCCTCACTCATGGGACCGTGCACCCTTGATCTTGGGCTAGAAGGGGGCTACCTTAATGGTGACTTTCCTGTCCATGGGCAGTAACAGGGATTCTGATGCACCTGGTGTAGTAAGAGTTTCACTCAAGCAGCAGGCTGCTCATACAGGCTGACAGGGCATCTCTGCAGTCTTTCTTTTACTCGGGTTACCAAGGCTGTCACATTCAGTGCTGCAGCCCTGGTGAACCCCTTTACCACCCTTGCCCTGGTTTATTTCTTGACACAGTGAACAGAAAAATGTATTTGCCAAACAAGATGAACTTGATCAATATTTAAAAGATTAACTTTTTGTTGCAGTCCATATTTTGAAAATGTACATGGTGGTTAAGATCTCAAGACTTGTACTGTGTAACCTTCAGAGCGGGAGTCAAGAACCTTAACCACTAGACAACCACAGACTCTCACTGATGTTTTCAAATCGTATGTATAACAGTCATACCCAACATTTGGTTGTGCTGGCAGAATAAATCCTTAATTTGAGTAACCATTGCATTTTGAGTTTCTTTCCATCTTACATCCCAGAATGTGTTACTGGACAGAGAGAGAGAGAAACAGGAAGAGAGAGATTGAAAGACAGCTAAAGAAACAGAGGGAAAGAGAGAGATAGGGAGAAAGAGTGAGACAGAGGGACATAGAGAGAGCGAAAGAAAGGAAGAATGGTGAATGATATACTTAAATATGATATACTTAAACTGAGTTATTTTTGGATACAGTGAATAGTAAAATGTATTTGCCAAACAAGAAGAATGTGATCACTGTACCATTATTTAAAATGTTTAATTTTCATAGAAAGTCCATACTTTGAAAATGCACGGGGAGATTCCAAGACTTGGGCCCTTTATTCTCCAATGTGAGAGACTGGGCGCTTAACCACTATTCTACATGCCACTCTTCTCTGATAAAAACTGAGCATATATTTGATATTACTACTGAATATGTGGAAGTCGGGGCAGTTTGATATCCTTCAGTAGAAAGCATTGTCGTTTTGCATCACTTCCTCTCTGCCTTCCATCCAAAAATGGGATGGACGACAGAGACAGGAAGAGAGAGATGAAAGACAGATATAGAGAAAGAGAGAGGCAGGGAGATTAAAAGATGTTTTAGGATTTTCATGTGATATACTTATACTGAGATATTTAATGCATTTGTTGCTGTCAATAATTTCAAAGCCCACATGTAGGTTAGGACCACTAGACTTGAACTTTTAAAGATGTTGAGTTAATATTTTGGAACCGTAACCACTAGGCCACAAATGACTCTCACCAGTGTCTTCAAATCATACAGACAGTAGTTGTACCAAATATGTGGATGTGTTGACAGTATAAATCCATGACTTGAGAAAAACATTGCATTTCAAATCTCTCTCTCTCTCTCTCTCATCCTGGGATGAAAGAGAGAGAGAGAGAGAAAGAGAAAGAGAGAGAGAGAGAGAAAGAGAGCGAGACAGAGAGAGAGAGA
This sequence comes from Pleurodeles waltl, assembly GCF_031143425.1. Taxonomy (NCBI): domain Eukaryota; kingdom Metazoa; phylum Chordata; class Amphibia; order Caudata; family Salamandridae; genus Pleurodeles; species Pleurodeles waltl. Next base: position 934,919,231 of record NC_090449.1, read on the forward strand.
CAGAGGGAAAGCAAGAAAGAACAAGAATTTTTTATCCTTTGGGGAATAATATACTTAAAGTGAGCTATTTGTAGACACATTGAAAACAAAAATGTATTTACCAATCTAGAAGATGGAGTTCACCATACCATTATCTAACATTTTAATTTTTTGCTGCGGTCCATAATCTTAAAATGTACATGAGGCTTAAAATCTCAAGACTCGGACCTTTAAACCTTCACAGTGAAAGGCTAAAACCTTAATTACTAGGCTAACAATGATTCACCAGAGTGTCTTCAAATCTTTTACATAACAGTCATACCAAACGTGGTTTGCTGACATTATAATTCCTTGATTGAGTAACCATTGCATTTTGACTCTCTCTCTCAGTCTTCCATCCCAGAATGGGATGGAAGACTGAGAGAGAGAGAGAGAGAGAGACAGGAAGAGAGAGATTGAAAGAGAGCTAAAGAGATAGATGGAAAGAGAGGGATAGGGAGTGAGAGAGACAGAGGGACAGAGAGAGAAAGAAAGAACACACATTTTTTTAACTTTTGATGAGTGATATACTTAAATTTGAGTTATTTTGGGAAACAGTAAAAAGAAAAATGTATTTGCCAAACAAGAAGAACGTGATGACTGTACTATTATTTAAACGCTTTAGTTTTAGGAGCATTCCATAATTTGAAAATGCATAGTGAGATAACAAGACCCAAACCCTTGAATCTCTAGAGTGGGAAGGTGGGCTGTTAACTACTAGGCCACATATCACTCTTCCCATGTGCTAGGAAAACATATACATGAAATTTGAACTAAACATGTGGAAGTGGAGACTATTGACATCCTTCCATCGAGAAACCATTGCTTTTTGCATCTCTTGCTCTCTGTCTTCCATCCCAGAATTGGATGGAAGAGAGAGCGAGAGAGAGACAGAAAAGGAGAGCTTGAAATACAGGTATAGAGAAAGAGAGAGACAGGGAGACAGAGAGAATACATGTTTTTCAGGATTTTCTGTATTATATACTTAAACTGGGATATTTCTGGAAACAGTAAAAACATATTTATTTGCCAATCATGAAGAAGAAGGTCACCATACCATTTCATAAAATTTTTATTTTTAGCTCTTGTCAATAATTTGAAAGTATACATGTCTATTAAGACCCCAAGACTTGAATCCTTAAACCTTTAGAGGGAGAGGCTAGAAGCTTAACCACTAGGCCACAAACGACTCTTGTGTGTACTGTCACTCATACAGATAACAGTTGTACCAAACCTGTGGATGTGCTGACAGTGAAAATTATTGATTTGACTAAACATTGCTTTTGGAATCTCTCTCTCTCCTTCTCTCTGAGTCTCTCTCCCATCCCAGAATGGGATGGAAGACAGAGAGAGAAGGAGACAGGAAGAAAAAGACTTAAAGACAGATCAAGAGATAGAGGGAAAGAAAGTGCCAGAGTTATTTTACACTTTGGTGTATGATATACATAAATTGAGATATGTGTGTACCCAGTGAAAAGAAAAATGTAATTGCCGAACAAGAAGAAGGAGATCACCATAACATTACTTTTTTTTTTTAACTTTTTGCTGCTGTCCAAAATTTGATAATGTACATGAGGGCTAAGATCTCAATACTTGAACCTTTAACCTTCAGAGTGAGAGACCAAAACATTAACCACTAGGTCACCAATGGCGCTTGGTGGGGTTTTCAACATGTGGATGTCTTGACAGCATAAATCCTTGATTTGAGTAATCATTGCATTTTGAATCTTTCTCTCTCCCTCTGCCTTCCATCCTAGAATGGGATGGAAGACAGAGAGAAAGAGACAGGACGAAAATGACAGAAAGATAAAGAGATAGCGGGAAAGAGAGACAGGGACAGAGAGAAAGAGAGAAAGAAAGATCAATAGTTTTTTTAACCTTTGATGATTGATATACTGAAAGTGAGACATTTGTGAACACAGTGACAAGAAAAATGTATTTATCATTCAAGTAGAAGATTTCCATATCCATTACTTACAAATTTTACTTTTTGTTGCTGTCCATAATTTGAAAATGTAAATGATGTGAGCGTGTTTTCTTCTCCAGGTCAGGTTTTGAAAACGTTTGCACCGGGGTCGATGGGATCGTTGACCCAGTGAAGAGTGTGGTAAAACCAAACACAATCAAATCTCAATAAATACAACATTCATTTAAACACCAGAACTGATGTGGCCTTAGAAATAAAACTCCAATCAATGAAAAGTTTCAAAGCTTTATTACAAACACAATGCCAAAGTCTTATAAATAGCATGTAAAATCAAGTTATGAAGAAATGAAAAACATAGGCTGACTAAATCTGCAAAACATATTTAATCTACTCAACATCAATACCATTAGACACTCCAAAAGAATTATGCAAACGAAGCAATGATATAATTTGTGCAACAGAAACAAATTTCAATTTGTTAAGTCATAACATCAGTCAATGCTCAAATTCAACAGGTGAATTTTTATGCGAATGGTTATTAAAACTCAGCATATCAGATTTCATGAGGATGGTTCTCAAAAATCAAAACATACTTTTTTAGGAGGAGGGTTTTCCGTATTGCTTTTACAAATGAGGACAAGCATGTGTGGGAATGAACTAACACATGCAGGCAAAAGAAAAGAAGACAAAAATAATCTCGAAAAATCATCTATCTTGGGTTAGATTAGACCAGCTAATACATATCAAAACGAACCAGGCGTCCGCATGCTAGAGTAAAAAACAAATAAGGCACGGGGAAAATTAACATTGCAATTTTATACCTCTATCAGAAACAGCTTTCAGGTTGAATTCGGCAGCCGAATAAATCAGATCCAGCAGAATGAATCGGGAACATAATCGGAAGAAATGCAGAACAAGAGCTGCATATCTAACACATGCATGGGACTAATTAACAATTAAATTCAAGTGGCAATTTAGCAATAAATGAAGGACTTAACAATAGAGGCATCAAGTGGGGACTTAACAGCAGAGGCATCAAGAGAAAGGGCGAACAAGGAAACTTGACAGCATAGGGACCAAATGGAGACTGACTAAAAGTTTCAAAAGTCTCTGCCTAAATAGAAATGTTCAATGCAATTTGATTGGTCCACTGTGTAGAACCATATGTCGTTCAATTACAAATGTCTAATGAAATTTAGAATGCCCATTAGGTTTGCAGCATCTCTAACTTTTCTCAGGATGGGTGCGAAGTCATCTCTCTTTCCGAATGACACCGGCAGTAACTAGTAACTCTTTACATTAGTTGATACATTCCAAAATCTTCCAATGGCTCACAACAGTTTTCTTCTTTCACATGAGAACAGATAATTAAACAGTAGGGTCTATCATAACGTCTAAATCTCCAGTGCTCTAGATGTACCAGTTCCAAGGTCAAAAGCTTAAACATAATACAATAGGACACTATAAAAGCATGTAAAAAAACCTAATGGAAAACTTCAGGTTAAAGGGAAAGAACTGATTCAGCTTTTTCACTACTGCAGCAAATATGAAACTTCATGCCTAGTTATGATGACACAAGAATTGCAGTGCATTAATATACACCTGAATAAAAGTTGCAAATTATAAAAACTCATGAATATATCTCCTTAATAATATATCATCAAATATGTGAAGCATTTCAATATTAATTGCAATCTTTGTTAACACTAATAACATGTAAATCAAAATAAAATATAATTATTTTCTAATCAATATAAATCATTCTAATGGTTCATTATTCTCAAAGATTATTAAAAATCAGGTTAGTATTTTAATAAACTCAGACGGCACAACATCCGCCATGTTAAATACGATACCCACCTATGGTAGGCACAATGTCCACCATCAGACAAAAAGTGTTCACTTTTAATTACAAATTAGTTCCTCTCAGTTAGGTTTTTAAATGTGAATATAGAGTCACCTAATGCTGACTTCTGTGCCACTAAAGCATTAAAAATATTTCCACTCTAAAGATCCGTCCTCAGACGATAATTTATGCTGTCACAAAAAGGACACTCTCATTTACAATTAGACATTTCAAAGCCTGGTTGTTTGATAATGTAATGGCCTTAGTCCACTGAAATTCTCAATTATCTTCAGGTTCTTATAGTAACTGCTCCTCATTTTCTCTATTTCAATTTCTTCCCTCCTTGGTTATTCTTAGCTCTCTGTGTCTCCTAAAAATGTTGTGCTTTCTAAAGTCTAAGTGCAACGTTAATGCACACAGTCTCAATCAACAAAGGTTTCAGGATCATTGCCACAAATCCCTTTCCTAGATCTCCAAACCATGTTCCAACATTGAAAAATCCTGTACCAATAGATTGCAAGACATTTGTATCTTTCAGATCTTTCAAGTCATGTTTTAAGTTTGTCATGTTCGATATGAATCTCCTTATCTCCTTACAGTTATCAGGTATGTAGGTACAACAATGTTGGGCCAGTAAAACTTTGCAAGTTCCACCTTCCATTTGCTAATAGAGTGTCTAACACAAGACGATTTTGCTAAATCATTAATGTTATAGCAACCATTTCCGTATCTACTGAAAGCATAGCACCTGCATAATCAGTTGACAACTTATTTCAATAGTTGACAGCTTTCTTATCTCGATGCCATTTAGAATCACACCAACAGATGGAATAACTGCTCCAAAAATATTACTTGTAATCTCTGATACATTCGCTCCTCTCATTGTCCTAGAATAACATTTCCCTTTCCAGACTGGATTGTCATATTTCTCCACATTGTAAATTTTTGAAACAAAACGAGCCCTAAATAGCATGTGCAATACCAGCTTTTCGGCAGTTTGTAATAGGCATTTCTTCACAAATGAAATAAACAGCTGGTCTGGCTAGATCTTGTCTTTTTAACATGAAAGTTCAAGTACTCTTAAACAAAAACATGTTTACATTCACTAGTCCCTACAAACTTATTATCAGTCTTTGACTGTGGCCTATATATACATGGCTTCCCCACATGTTGCCAATCTACAGCTAAGCGTCCTTGTGTATCACCACTTGAAAGATGTGTAGCATCTTTCTGCCAATACTGTAAAGCTATTCCCTTTTCTATTTTGGCTTTCAGTGCCTTTCTCATATCATCTACTTGATTCATGAAATTCTTCTCTACTTGAGTGAGAATGCATGTCAGGTTATTCTTATGAGTGTAAGCGCGCCAAAGGTTAATGTAGGTTCACAGAAAACTCCCACTATGTGGATTTTCTTTGCCTTAGCAATGTTACTCAAATGCTGATTAATAGGCACAAATGAAATTACAACATTGAAATTAGTATAAAAATACTGAATATACTCTTGATCATACAAACATGTTAATAACAAGCTACAGCTAATACCATACGTCAAAGGCAGACTATGTCATGTGTAGGAAAGTCCTCCTTTTTGCCCTGGTCACGCCCAAACTTTTTGACTGACACTGGTAGTTACTGACCGTGCCCTGGGTACTGCTAACCAGTCCCAGGGCCAGTGCTCTGTGTAAAAAGGATTATGCAAATAAGGCTAACTATAATTGGCTGTACTCAACCTACTTATAAGTCCCTAATATATGGTAGGGCATGTAGGCGTAGGGACCCCAGCATAGATAGTATACCCAAGGGTGTGCTGCTGTGTTGCCCAGCGTCATTTTAAAAGCAGGCGTGCCTTGCTGGCTCTTTTTAAGTTATAGTGAACCCCAAATTCATCTTTGGAATTAAAAGCACTTTCAAAATCCTAAGCTACCTCATTTTTACATGTAAGGCAACCCTAAGGGTTGGGTGCAAGGTAACTATAAACAGCGACCTTATAAAAGATGTTTTATAAGCCCTGGTGAAAAAAAAAAGCCAAATACATTTTTCCCATTGTAGTGAATGGTCTCTATAGGCTAACATGGAGAGACTTTATTTTAAAATAATAAAGTCTTATTTTCCATAAGAAGGAGCTAAATATAAAACATCTAGTATCAAATTAAATGGTATTATAAACCCAACAACTTGCCACTGTTGAATTCAATATAACTTGTACCTGGAAAGAGTTTTAGAACTCTTGCTAAAAGTTATGAACTTCAGCCCTGTAGTGCCATTCTCTGATTGGTCAGCCTCTGTCAGCCTGAGCCAGGCTGCTTGATGAGATGCGAAGTTGCCTGGGCTGAAACAAAGGAAGCATCTGGTGGGAGGAGATATGCCTCATCAGATAGTAGACCAGGATGGGGGGAGAGCAGCCAAACAGGTCTTAAAAGGAGGGAAGGACATTTGGGACATCAACTGTACCTCCCCCATTTCCTGCAGTCCCAGACTACCAGATGCCCCCTGATTAGATGAAGAGAGGGCTGGAAAGGCGTATGTTAAGGGAAACTTTGCCACACCAGTGGGTGTACTCAGCCAGATCTAAACTCTAAGATTGATTTTTTGCCATCCTGGATTTGGAGGAATGTTGCTCACTGGAATTCATTTTTGCCACACTTCCCTGGAAGTGGTATCTCAAGGGGTTGGTGGCCTGCATGTGATTAGACAGGAGCACCCCCTGCTTACCACCCCAGGAGAAGGGAAAAAAATGGCAGAGCAGCCTCACATTTCAGATCCCTACTAGAACAAGACAGGAAGAAGAAGGACTGTCCTGCTGGACCCCTAGCCTGCACCTGGACACTGCACTCAGAAGGACTCCAACAGCTTCACATTTTGGGGTTCAACAAGAAAATGCCTTTGCCTTTCTTCTGCAACCTCAAGAAGGGACTCACAGTGAGCTACAGGTAGAAAGGAGCTGATTAGAGTCTCCTGCAACAAGTCCTGCTAAAATAGCCATGCTGACCAGTGGCCAGTGGTCATTTTTGGATTTGAACAAGGGGCATTCTCGGAGTTACAGTCCTAATCCCCAAGAGCAACTCAGGGCTTCTGGAATCTTGGGTTGAGTTATGGACACCTAAAAGTCCTTAAAAGTACTTGTGGAAGAAGATCCAGAAGTTTGGAGGAGTTTGGAGCAATTTTGGAAAGAAGCTCCATAAGAGTACCGACCAGTGCTTGTGAGTAAAGCCAGCCAATGTCGACTGCGACCTGGCGGGACTTGCAGGTTCATCCCGCCGAAAAGCGCTGGAGCCCTAGACTTATAGAATTTCACCAGGGTCTGATGGAAAGACAATCTGATGACATTGCATCAAAATCGGCTTTCAGTGGAGGGTCATCAGACATCGGGGAAGAAAAGCTCCAGAAAATCTTCTAAGCCTGAAGGTAAATGTTTGACTGAGATTACCCGCGCAGTGTATCAGAGGAGGGCTCCATCAGGGTCAGCTTCAACTTTCTACTTGGTCCCAGACAAAAATGTCTCCATACTGTCACTATGCACAATATATATAAATATTACCTAAGCTATGTTAGAGCACAGCAGGATAAGCCCTAATACGCTCTTCAGGATCCCCCTCAGGAAAGCATCATCCCCCATACCTGAGTATGACAGCAGTGAAGAAGTCTGTTATCTATGGCGACACCATCACAATGTGGGCCAGGGAACCTGTGGTCTCAGTGAGCAGCTGTAACAATGTCAGACAGCATGCAGTCATGGTCAACTGGCTAGAACCTCCTTCTAATGTGCATGGGACAGGGAAATGTTTTCTAAATAAAACAACTGATGTTCAGAGAAAGTGTCTCCACGTGTGTTTCTGTGAATGTTAGAGATGAAGTGTACCACTTGTGCCGACAACCCTATTTCGCTGCAGCCTTGAAGAAAGCACAGTGTGAAAGAATGCAGAGATAAGAAATGTAGGGCCAGATGTAGGTATGTTTCATTTTGCGAGTTGCAAATTGCGAGTCCCAGCGACTCGCAATTTGCAACTCGCAAAATGAAATGTAGAAAGGTGTCTCAGACACCTTCTGCGACTCGCTATGGGGTCGCAAAGACCCACCTCATGAATATTAATGAGGCGGGTGGCACTTTGCGACCCCATAGCGAGTCTAGGCACTCACAGGGATGGCGGCCTGCTGGAGACAGCAGACCACCATGTCTGTAACTGCTTTTAAATAAAGCAGTGTTTTTTTTTCTTTTTGCAGCTCGTTTTCCTTTAAGGAATTTTTTTTTTTTTGCATTCACAAAGGGGAAGGGGTCCCATGGGGACCCCTTCCCCTTTGTGAATGAGTTACCATCCACTTCAAGTGGATGGTAACTGCGAGTTGATTTGCGACCGCATTCGTGGTCACAAATCAACTCTACATCGCGATGCGGTCGCAAATAGGTAGGGAACACCCCTTCCTATTTGCGAGTCGGAATGACATTATGCGAGTCGGTACCGACTCGCAAAATGTGACTCTGCATCGCGGAAGGCCTTTTGCACCTCGCAAACCGCATATTTCGCCATTTGCGAGGCGCAAAAGGCTGCCTACATCTGGCCCGTAATCCTTTCCTAGGCGAAAGGACAACAGGATAAAGCAAACAAAACACCACCACAAATGTGGCCAATTCTAAAAAGAATAAAATGAAATAACATAAAACATTACAAGGCCTAAGGACCCAAGTAGCAGGCCTGATTGCTAAAATAATGTGCACAGAGACATCACTAAAATGGCTCTACAACAGGATTAATTTATTGAGACCTTGACTAGATCTAATGGTGGTTTGTGGCCAATTGCTCAGTTCTAGGTACTTACCTGCCCTTATCAATAAACCACTTTCCAACAGCATGTAATTCCTTACTGTATAGATGAAGCAATCTGTGCACACGCATAGCAATCACGCACATCCATGGTTCCAATATATTCATACAGTAATTTGTAGTATACACTAGAAGACAAGTCTCCCTTTGAGTTGTCAAGAGAAAGCAATCTTTCATCCTCATTCAATTGATCTTGCTGTGTATGTGTAACACCAGACACTGGTGTAAGTGTGCTCTCGGAAATTGTCTTTCACTGAGACACTCACTCTAGCAATAACTGAAATACTCACAATCACACACACTATTGCTAAGTCAATGCATACATATTTACATGTACTCCGTTTACCTTAAACTAGATTCATAGCTTATCCAAAATCAGACTAGAAATACCAAATTCAAAAATCAAAACAAAATTAAAAATCAAAATCAACAATTAAAAATGTAAAGCAGCTTTTAAAATGCTTTTTTTTCTTAATGTGAGAAAAGTAAATCAAAAATACTCCAAAGTCTTTTTGAAAGTTCATCAGGTTTTCGCTAACAAGAGTTCTGATAGAATTCAAAAGGAATGTCTTTAATAAATTAATGTTTGGTAATCACTGATTAGCACTTCCAGCACAAAAAGAGTCAGTTCATTAACTGGCAAAGTTATTTCAAAATTCAGCTCCCATGCAATTTCAAGTTCCAGAGTGTTCAGCTGAATATGCACGGTCAAAACAAAAGGCAATAAACTCATTCTCAGCAAAGTGAGTCCTTTTGAGTGCAGAGTATCTGCAGCTTGGCACCCTCTTCCTCTTTGATCTGCTTGTTGTACTATTTCTTCAGACTCTTCAGTTCAGCCACTTCAGCTACTCCAGCTATTATTGGAAGCACATATTCAACTGGTTCTGGACATTTTGAGGGGCACTGGTCTCCTATTACAATTTGCACTACTGGTACTGCAACATTTGCTGAGCTAACAGGAGCCAACTGACTTTGATCTGGCTCACCTGCACCTCCAACAGTCATTAATGCGCTCAGACTATCACCATTTTGTGCAGGTTCTGCAGCAGCCACTTGTCCTGACCTCACAGTTAGGCTAACCTGGACCCCTTCATTCACTAATTCCAACCCTAGAGGAACGAGCACTGCATCTTCAAGAGTACATGGAACTTTGTGTACATGGCTCGCATGAACCCAGTTCGGAAGACCAGTACAACTTACAGCTGTCGTGGTTACTAAAATAACCAAGTGAGGCCCTTTCCAACATGGCTCTAAGCATGACTTTTTCACATGCTTTTTGACAAGCACAAAGTCACCAGACTTCATATCGTGACACTGCTCCTGTGGCAGATGAACTGTTGCTTCCTGGACCTGATGAAACAAAGAGCGTACTGCAGCCAGTTCACCACCTGTACCGCCAGGCGTGTGGGACCACCTGGCCGAAGGTTGACCACCTTCGATGCGGCAGTCCGCAGTATTTTAAGTATCCTTACCACCAGGGATTCAGTGGCGGCAGCCCCGCCACAAAATCCCTGGTGGTAAGGATACTGGCGACAGAAATACTCATTCGTGTTGCCACAACAGGACTCCCCAACACCCCCTTCATGTAGGAGCTCCTCCCCCTTCCACCCCTGATCCCATCAGAAGCCCCCCACCCTCCCAAGCAGTGATACCCCCCTCCTCCCTGGTCCCGGTTTTGACACCACCACGCCCAGATCCCTGTTCTAACCCCCCCACCCCTGATACCCATACTGACCCCCATCCACACATGCACACATCACACTTACATACATACACACACACATCCACACTCACTCATTCACACACACATGCACACACAGCCACGACCCCCTCTCACCCCCTCACATACAGGCATTCTCACAAGCACACAGACACTTGCACACACGCACACAAACACACAGGACACCCCACCCCCTCCATTTACACACACCCATTCACGCACAGAACACTAAACACCTCCCTCCCCTGTCAGACGATCACCTTACCTGGTGGTCATGATGGTCGTCCGGGAGGGAATAGGGTCCATGGAGCTTGCTCCGCCACCAGCGCCCCGCCAACACAAAACCGCCACACCATTTACAATGTTGTAATACGGCGGGCAATGTCGTGGTGACATGGCGGTGGCGACGGACCAAGCTCCACTACACCACTGACCCACAGTATGGCTACTGGAGGCTTCCCTACCAAATAGTGGTGGTCTTATGGCGGGCATGACTTGGGCGGTCTATGAAATAGACCGCCCAAGTCATGAGGGCCTAAGTCATCTGTAATGTTCACAAGCGCATTTGCAGGCACAGCTGGCAGTCTCATTGCACATCCCATGAGAATCTCATGTTTTGACAATCCTGTCTTCCTGTCAGGAGTGCTATGCATACTCATCAGAACAAGTGGCAGTGCATAAGGCCATTTCAATGTCATAGAAGCACACACCTTTGTCAATCAGGACTTTTAAGTTCCATTCATCTGCTCAACCAATCCAGATGCCTCTGGTCTGAAACTGCAGTGCAATCTTTGCTCAATTGGTAATGCCGCACACAACATTTTTATACCCTTATCATTAAAATGAGATCCTCGGTCTGATTCCAAAAAAGTCCTGAATCCGAATCTTAGGATCAAATCTCAACAACAGTTTTGCAACAGTGAGGCTATCATTTCAGCATGTTGAATAAGCTTCTATCCAATGTGAGAAGAAACACACAATCACCAACACATACTTCAGTCCTTTGCATGCCGGTATCTTAATGAAATCTAGCTGCATTCTGTTGAAAGCTCCACCTGATCTACCTATCTGACTCAAATTTATCACAGTGCCTTTCCCTACATTCCTCTGCTGAGATGTAACACATCTGTGACGCACTGCTTCTGCGAGTAATCTAAATCTGGGGTTGTACCATGTCTGTTTAAATGTCCTGTTCATTGCATCCCTGCCAAGTAGTACCTTTCCATGGTAAAATCACACCACTGAAGGCAGCAAACTATTTGGTAACACTGTTTTCTCTCATTTGAAACCCAAACATCATCTTTATCTCTCTGAAAACAACCGGCTCTACTCAAACCTCTGTGTTTCTCTTCGGAAATGCCCTCCTGCAGTCTCTTGACCTCTTCCCAGGTATCAATTTCTGTCATCAGAAAACTTTGGTTTGTCTTATTGGTGTTGCTTCCATCACTCCACTCCTCATTAAAGGATGTGCAATGTAGTTCACAGTATCTGGCTACTTTATCAGCATAGGCATTGCCCAGTGAGATATAATCACTTGACTTTTGATGTGCTGCACATTTCACAACTGCAATCTTTACTGGTAACTTTAATGTTTTCAACAATTGACACATTCTTTCATCATTTCAGATTGGTGATCCTGAAGAGGTCGTAAAACCTCTCTGGGACCACAACTGTATGAAGTCATGAACCACAACAAACCCGTATTGACCATCAGTAAAAATTGTCACTTTGAGCTGGTCAGAGGCACAGCATGATCTAATAAGAGCCACCGCTTTGGCTACTCTTTGAAATGACTCATTGAAGCCATGAAGCTTCTATCACTCCTGAGACTGTGCAAACTGCATAGGCAGCTCTCAGAGTTCCTTCATTATTTCTCGAACGGGAGCCATCAATAAACATGACATTGTTATTTTCATCTAATAGGTTATCTTGAATGTCAAGTCTTGGTTTGCTGCATAGGTCAGTCACATCGAGACAGTCATGATCCACTTCATTTTCATCATTAGCAATATCACTGACCACTGATAAAAGTGTTGCTGGGTTCAAAGACGCACACATTTTAATGTTCACATTGGGAGATCCTGAAATCATGGACTCATAATGGGTTAAATGTTATTGGTCAAATACTGGGGTTTAGTTCTGGTGTAAAGAACCTCTACAGAGTGGGGAACAAAAACGGTCAAAGGATCAACCTTTGCACTGTTCAAGGCTGACACCAGTCACCAAAATGGTTTTCAAGCAGCTGTGTAAAGCAGCAGCTACGGGATCAAGTGTAGCAGAAAAATAAGTCACAGGTCGGTTGACCCCTCCATGTAACTTAGTCAAAACAGAAACTCCACAACTGTCACATTCATTACAAAACAATGAAAAACATTTATTGTAATCTGGCGTTCCCAGAGCTGGGGCTCAGCACAGTCTTTCTCTCAGCTCAGTAAAGGCTTTCAAACAAGGGCTATCAAATGGCACTGGATCAGTGATTTCTTTGCGTGTCAAGTTTTGCAAGACATTATTGAAAAATTCATAGGCCCGTATTTATACTTTTTTTAGCGCTGCATTTGCGCCGCTTTTTGACGCAAAACGGTGCAAACCTACAAAATACAATGGTATTTTGCAAGTTTGCGCTGTTTTTGCGTCAAAAAACGACGCAAATGCGGCGCAAAAAAAGTATAAATACGGGCCATAGTCTATTGCCGGCAGTAGCCAACCATTCCCAGAAACATTCTAATACCTCTCTGAGTTACTGGTGAATGCATTTGCATGATTACTGCAACTCTCTCGTGGGACACCTTCCTTGCTCCTTTCTGTATGTAATGACCCAAATATGTCACTTCTTTCTGGCAATACTGTAATTTTGCGGTGGAAACTTTATGTGCATTTTCACCCAAAAGGTTCAATCAGGCAATAGCATCTCTGTCTGCCTTCACATGTGTTTGATACGACCATCAAATCATCAGTGTACTAAATTAAAACTGAATGCATTGGCAGGTTCAGGGACTCCAAGTTCCTTTTAAATATCTGATTGAAAATGGATGGGGACTCAATATAGCCCCGAGTGCGACACTAGGAATATCCTTGTGAAGTGGAACAGAAAATAATGCCTGACACAGGCACAGCTTTACAAGGGATCTGAAAAAAAATTACAGCAGGATTCAGTACCACAGAACAAAATGGAACAACAATCTCAAATCTTGGACTATACTGTATTTTCCATTGGGCTCCTGCAGTCCCATAATATGAGAATTACACCGACTTCCTATGAGTTCCATCAAAACTCCATGCTCAACAAACAGCTGTACTTTCTACAGTTGCTTCTGGGGCCATATTAAACTGGGGGATGTTGGGAAACACTGCATCTGGCTTCACTGTTATTTTAACTGGCTCAACTCCTCTGATTAATCCACTATCATTTCCTGAAAAATACTAAACTTTTACCATCACTGTTTCCTGCAATACCTTAGGCAAATCATTAACTGTCATCATTGGGCATAATGAAATAAGAGGATACATCTCATCAATTTTGCTGGGCATCTCATCATCACTATTCGTCTGGATTGCTATTCCAATGTGACTGCGAGTGATGGAACAGTTTCATTTACATAATTGGTCACATCCTAACAGACTCACAGGACTTTAATCAAAAAACAAAAATTGATTCAAATCTTCAAAGGATCCTATTTTAATTAGAATGTGTTCTGTAACTGGGTCTGTCAAATTCTGACTTGCTACTCCTACCACTTGTACTTTTCTCTCTGATAAAGGCGCGTCTGGAACTTCTGCCATTCTGACTGTGGAACGTGTTGCTCCATTGGCAACCAGGAATGAAACATGTCCGATCACATTGGCTTTTACATTGGGACCACACTAATCCACCTCTGAGGATGCAGTCAGTAAAAATTTTTCCTCATCTCAGCTGTCACTGTGCTATGTTTCAGAAACTTCATCATCACTGAAATCAATCAATGGGTATTGTGTGATCGACTGATTCACATTTGCATTTGTCTTCTGAATCATATTCTGTTGAGGAACTATCACCTGTTGCTGTTACATAGGGCTTGTGGAAAATGCATTTGCTGAAGGAATTACATTTGTTGGGGGATCTGCATCTGTTGCAATTCAGCAGGAACAGCCACATTGTGAATTCGGGGTCTTTGAACTCTAAATTTGAACTTGACCACTGTCCACTGTCTGCAACACAACCATTCAGCACCAAAGTATTCACATTGCTGTATGGACACTCCTGAGATTTCCACAGGCATGATATGGAAGCATCTTCGGCTGCATGTCAACTACATTATCACTCTGATCTGTTTAGATACCACGTTCTCTACCTCTGAATTGAGAAGCCTTGTTACCCTGCTGTTGCATGCCATGTTTCCCACTAGCATTCACCATTCCTTGCAAACTCTGTATTCCTGCTGCTTGGGCAGATTTAATTTGCATCACCATCGCTTTCTCCCTTTACTTTTTCTGCTTCAGTTCAATTTCATCACCACCGTACATAGCATACTGCAGCACTTTATCAATCGGTTTATTCTGTCAATAAATCAAATGTCTCAGTATCATATTGCCAATTTCAGGTTTTAATCCCTTCACAAATCTGAACACAAAATGACTTGTCTTTCGGTGCAATAACTTCTGAACTACTGTGCTTAAATGCTTGCAATAATCTCTCATAGTGAGCATGAATCAGCTCCTTTGTTTCCTGTGCTGTCCTGTCAATCCTTTGCCAATCAACATCTTTATGGGAAACCCTAGTCTTCAGGAATTCAATCGCTTTGTAATGCCCTTTGATCACCTCTTCAGGTGGTGTACCTGTTACTGGATCTATTGGAGGTTCATAAATTGGCCAATCAACACTCCACTTGCACTTAACCCACATATCACCCGGAACCACAATGTCAAACAAGGTGTTCAAATCTTCACACAGGCATTTTGAAAGCTTCACAAACCTCTCTGTCTGCTTGCAACATTCTACAGGCTTCTCCCTCAATCTCGGGTAATCATTTGTGAATTATATTATGTCACTCCTGCTCCAAGGTACATGCACATAAGCTCCACTTGGTAGCTCCCTCATTGGTAGCATCTTTACACTCTCCTCAGCTTGGTTTGCTCCAACTGGAGGCAATTTCTGCTTTGTCTTCTTCTGCTCTATTTTCTTTTCCCATCTACCTTCCCATTTATCTAATGCTTCCCATTATTGAATACTCGTGATTAATTCTTTAATCTGCATTCTCATGCTGAATGACCCGATGTTTGTGCTGTCCTTTGAACTGAATTCTAATCTGTAACTCCTATTTAAAGGTCTTGACCTATCCAATTCAATCCTATATTTCTCTGCTAACGACTAATTTCTCATAAGTCAGCCTTGCTCTGTGTGTAATATCCTTGCACATGATATGCAACTCATCTTCATTGTAAGTGTCCAATATTTGCAATTCAAGTGTTCCTTCAATTAATATATTTATTTATAATGTTAATCTGGGCACATGCACTGTTCTGTCTCTCTGTGGGGTCTCTTCTGCCCTATTACTATTGAACTATTGTTCATTACCCTTGTTGCTCCACTCAGACTATCCAACCATTCAGTCAATTACTCTGCTGAAAATCCCTTCAAACTAATATTATTTCTTTGCATCAGGTTGTGTGGGGTATTACATGGTACTCTCATAACCTGTTCTGATGATGGCATGTGTGAAACATCTCACAGCTGTTATTGGACCTGTTTACTCTAAGACCTGGTGTGACCTCTAATTTCCATGGGTGACATAGCCGGAACAGATGTCGCTAACCTTTCCATTTCTGATCTAGTTTAAAATAGTGAAACTACTGCAAACACAGGATTTGGGGTACTATTCCCAGTATTTCCTGAAGCATACGGTGGGACAACTGAACGTATTGTTACAGAAACTATCAATGCTTCTGGTCCTGAACAATTCATCTGACTTTACGAAGTCATGATCCCTGCACTCTGTCCTGTCAATACTGTACCAAAAGTCTGTCCTGATTGATTCAGAGCCATATTTGGGGTTGTCAAAAATGGAGAATACATGGCCATGGACTACCTCTGGTTAAGATTCTGTGTAGGCATTACTGCATTAGGTGTCAATTCCATTTGAATCATCCCTGCATTTGGTACTATATGGCTCACAACTGGGACTGTAATATGCTGTGCTGTATTAACAACTGCAACTGCTGGATAAATTGCAAGCACTTGTGTCAATGAGCCAGCAGGTAAACTTGGAACTACCTGAACTGGACTCTGTGAAACTGGAGCTGTAAGCACACTCAAGAGTACATTTTGTGCTGTCCTTTAAACCACATGATAGAAGGACGATTCATCAAAAGCTGATTCATAAACTCATCTTCTGAGTCACTCTCTTCTGTATCTGTCTTTCTGCTCTGTTTTAGCTGTCTGCTTCTTTTTAATTTTAGTTTTTATGCTCCCATCATCTTTTTCTGTTATAGCTGGAAACAGTTTTACACTGTCTAGCAAGTCTGATCTCCAAATTTTCTGTTCATCATCCCATCTAGCTCCTGCCAATGTATTTTTTTTGCGCTCCTCATTTTACTCTAACATTTCTGTATTTCCCTTTGTCACCACTAGTTCCCAAATAGCAAGAGCCTCAAATTGTGTGGGTCTCGGAGGAGGCTTTCATTCGGGCAATATTCTCCTCACATTTTCTAGAATCCTCAAGCAAAGGTTCTATAACATGGAAAATCCAATTAACCTTCTTTCTCTGTAATTTTACCCAATTGCTTGATCCAAATACATGCCAAAGCTCCTTTCCCTTCTGTCACCTTATATGCTGGTGTTACCTCCGCATTGTTGGCTCACTCTTTTTTAACAAGAATGAACACATTTCCTCTCAGCATGCTTTTTAAAGCTTTGAAAAATGTCATTTTTGCACTAATTTCAATTCACAAATATGAATTCGCAGAAACCATTAAGTAATTTCAATCCTACAATCCTTTCCGCAAGCTGTCCTCAAGCAATAACAATGCAGAGATAGAGCGAGAGAGGGAGAGAGAGAGCGAGAAAGAGAGAGAAAAAGAAAGAAAGAACAAATGTTTTGTTTTTACTTTTAATGAATGATATACTGAAACTGAACTTTTTCCGGACACAGTGAAAAGAAAAGTACATTTGCCAAACAAGAAGAAATATATAATCATAGCAATACTTAAGATTTTACTTTTTATAGCTGTCTATAATTTGAAAATGCACTGGGTTACCCCAAGATTTGAGCCCTTGATCCTCCAGAGTGTGATACTAAGGCCCTCATTACAAACCTGGCGGTCAGTGATAAAGCAGCATTAATACCGCCAACAGACTGGCAGTAAAAAAAATTGAATTATGACCACGGCAGAAACTGCCCACACAAACAGCCACTTTAACACACCAACTGCCATGGCGGTAGCAACAAGCACCACGTCGGTAACCACCAACAGCCAGGCAGAAGACAATGTACCTACCACACTATTACAACAGGCCTATCCGCCACCTTTTCCAGGGTGGTACCAATGACATCAAAAGCACAACGGAAACAGTACACAGAAGGCAAAGCACTCACCCCTGGAGACACAAGGATGAACCACAATGCCATGGAGCCCGAGTTGCAGGTGTTCCCCATGCTCGTCTATCTCCTTCTTCACTATGAACACCAACGTCGGGGAAGATGACCACAGTGAGTACTGCCACCTAGCACACAAGGAAGGGGGAAGGAAAAAGAGAGTGACACACACATGCAACACACACCCCCAACCCCATACACACAAGCAGATACAGTAACAGTACCTACTCGCCCCATACCCCTCAGGAATAGTGCAAGGACGAAAGGAATTGATTAAAGTGAGTGTAATAAGATAAAAATGTAGAAAATCGTGTTTCAAAACAAAACATCTACAAATGAAGGGACACAGCCCAGTCCACAATGTCTGTGGGCCACAGGGCCACAACACATAGCCCAAGGCCCCACTTGACTCCTGCAACAACATGGAGAGAACACCGCAGGGCAAAAATACACAGGCAACTCAGGGGGACGAGGAAGGGGGGGACACCTCAGCTGGAAGATGGTACAACACCACTGGTCCTGGAGGGGGCAACATGCCCATCACTCTGTCCTGGGGAGTGCAAAACAACAGTCTCTTTAGTGGGTGGTCTGCCCACTGCTTGGCCCTGGGGAGTGCAAAGCCACAGTCTCTCAAGTGGGTGGTCTGCCACTGCTTGGTCCTAGGGAGTGCAAAGCCACAGTCTCTCAAGTGGGTGGTCTGCCCACTGCTTTGTCCTGGGCAGTGCAAACCCACAGTCTTTCAAGTGCATGGTCTGCCCACTGCTTGGTCTTGGGGAGTGCAAAGCCACAGTCTCTCAAGTGAGTGGTCTGCCCACTGCTTGGTCCTTGGGAGTGCTAAGCCGCAGTCTCTCTTGTGGGTGGTCTGCCCACTGCTTGGTCCTGGGGAGTGCAAAGCTGCAGTCTCTCAAGTGGGTGGTCTGCCCCCTGCTTGATCCTGGGCAGTGGAACGCCACAGTCTCTCTCGTGGGTGGTCTGCCCACTGCTTGGTCCTGGGGAGTGCAAAGCCACAGTCTCTCAAGTGGGTGGTCGGCCCACTGGTTCTGGAGGGGGCCTTGTGCCCAGTGTGCTACATCCTGGCAAGGATGCAGTGAGTGGATGGCTTCTTCCACTGGTTCTGGAGGGGGCCTAGTGCCCAGTGTGCAACATCCTGGCAAGGATGCGGTGGGTGGATGGCTTCTTCCACTGGTTCTGGAGGGGACCTTGTGCCCAGTGTGCTTCATCCTGGCAAGGATGCAGTGAGTGGATGGCTTCTTCCACTGTTTCTGGGAGGGCCTTGTGCCCAGTGTGCTTCATCCTGGCAGGGATGCGGTGAGTGGATGGCTTCTTCCACTGGTTCTGGAGGGGGCCTTGTGCCCTGTGATGCAGCACTTGGGGAGTGCAAGGTCACATTCTATCACCTGGGTGTCAGACCCACAGGATTTGCAGGGGCCAGATCACACTACAGTCCATGGAGGCTAGACTACACACTTCCAGCTGGCGGTGACAGCTGCTCAGTGATGGCAGTGGTGAGGCTAGTGTTGGGGCTGGCAGTGAAGGGGGGAGGCTCCAGCCCATCCCCTGCAGCCTTAGATGGCTGCCCACAAGGGCTGATGTTGGTGCTGCCAGTTGTGGGGGGAGGCTCCAGCCCATCCCCTGCAGCCTTCGACGGCTGCCCACTGGGGCTGGTGGTGGTGCTGCTAGTGGTGTGGGGAGGCTCCAGCCCATCCCCCGCAGCCTTGTACGGCTGCCCACTGGGGCTGCTGGCAGTGCTGCAGGCAGTGGTGCTGGTGGGGGTGCTGGTGACTGTGCTGTTATCGGGAATGCCAGTGGTGGGGAGAGGCTCCAGCCCTTCCCCTGCAGCCTCAGACTGCTGAATGCCATGGTTAGTGTTGGGGGCTCAGATTCTGTCCCAGCACCAGTCCTCCTGTCCTTCCTGGCACCTTGTCCTTGCCCTGCCCAGCTGGTGGTGCCTCCTTGCCCTTCCCCTTGGCATCTGGTGGTGCCTCCTTGCCTTTCCCCTTGGCAGCTGGTGGTACCTCCGTGCCTTTCCCTTAGAAGCTGGTGCAGGGACACTGTTAGTGCTGATGGCTGGTTCCCTGGAGCCTTTCCCACCTGCATTAGCTGCCAACACTACTGTGGCCGTGGACTGGGTGGCTGAGGTGCTCGCCTGGGTTCTGCCCAGCCTGGCTCTACGTTAAGGACGGGGGGAGGGGTAGGGAAAAGGTCAACGGCGGAGAAGAAAAGCTTCCTAGGGACACTGGGGCAGGAAGAAGATAAAGGTTTGGGAGTGGAGGAAGAGGGAGTGGTTGTAGGAGGTGTCAGTCTGCTTTGTTTGGGTGCAGGTGCATGGGCGGGATGCTGTTGTGAGGTGGAAGGCTGTTGGGTATCAGAGTGCTTGAGTATGGGAGGAGGGGGCACAGACACAGTAGGAGAGCACACAGGGGACGTGTGCATGGGTGTGGGGGTGGTGACTGCCAGTGAGGGGTGTGTAATGATAGGCGTGATGGCAGTAGTGGATGAGGATGTAGTGCTTGCAGGTGTGAGTGGAGACGCTACTGGGAGGGTGGTGGACGAGGAGGAGGAGGGGGGCACAGTGGAGGCAGTGGATGTTGGTGTGTCTGCATCTGGATGGTGTTTATGTGAGTGCCTGTGGGATGATGTGTGGGGTGCTTGTGTTTGCCTGAGCCACTCCTGTGTGTTGTCTTTAGTGAATGCTGGTCTACCTGTGTGCTTGGGATAGGTTGGGGTTGAGGGGAATGGGACTGGGTAGAGGAAGTTGGAGAGGGAGGCTAGAGGCAGGGACAATGGCTGCCAGCAGGGAGGAGGTCAGAGCCTGGATTAATCTCCATTGGGCCGCCGTGCCGGAGTGAATGCCCTCCAGGAATGCGTTTGTTTGTTGCATATGGGTTGTCAGCCCCTGGATGGCATTCACAATGGTTGACTGCCAAACAGAGATGGATCACAGGAGGTCAAAAGCCTCCTCACTCAGGGCAGCAGGGCTCACTGGGGCAGGGCCTGAGGTGCCTGGGGAGAAGGAGATGCCCACCCTCCTGGGTGAGCAGGCACAGGAAACACGCTGAGGGGCTGCTGGGAGGGCGGTGCTGGTAGAGGGCGTGGTGGCTCTACCTGTATTTGAGGTGGGCACAGAGGTGTCCGCCACTACCAGGGAGCTTCAATCAGAGGAGGTATCACTGTCAGAACTGTCCCCTCCTGTCTCTGCCGTGGTGCTCCGTCACCCTTCGTCCCACTGGTACCCTCTCCGTCTGTGGATTCGGCCTCATGGGCAATGTGGGATGCAGCTCCCTCCATCGCTGGTGCCTCTGCTCCTCCGCCAAATGATGCTAATGCACAGAAGGACAGGGTGACAAAACAAAAAAGGAGGGAGAGACAAAGGATACAATGGCTGCACCAACACATCCGTTGGCGTACACAGCACCCTCACGCAGGGGACAGGCCTATGCACTATGCAATGCACTACCAGTCACAATACTAGTCACCAGCATAAGGACAGGAATACCTAACGTCAATAGGAGCCTACCTGCACCAATAGACCCCTGCCCAGTAGTGGATGCCTACTAGCTTCGTAGGAAGTGGTGTTCATCAGCCCCTTCCCAACATGGGACCTACCCTGCAATGTCTGGCCTGGCCTACAGGCACCCACAGGCCCATATCCCCCAGCCGGAGACCACACCACCACGCACAAGTAGTGTATTTGGAAACTGTACTCACCCCATTGTGGCTGCTGTGATGCCCTCAAGCGTCCATCCAGCTCCGAATAGGCCACCGCCAGTATGAGGAACATCAGGGGGTTCAGGGTTCGACGGGCACCCCTTCCTTGTTGGGAGGACATCCCCAGCTGGGCCTCTGCTGTCTTCTGTGCCCAGCGTCTCAGGTCTTCCCACTGTTTGCGACAGTGGGTGCTCTGTCTGCCATAGACCCCCAGGGTCCACACGTCCTTGGTGATGGCACGCCATATACCCTTTTTCTGATGGGCGCTGACCTGCAGGGAACTAAACATAGAAAAATGTATCAGCCATACTGTCTGGCCTCTTACACTCATGGCCCACCATAGCCCTCACATCTCCTGACGCACAAACATTTCCCACCATACTTGCAGCACGCTGCCCAGGACCCTTCCACCAACCCCCCTTACACGAGGCCCTCACACACAGCACTCCATTCATTCATGCCCCATGCATCGTGCTCACAGTGTACTCACCTGTTGGTCTGGAGGCCCGTACAGCATTCGGTACTGGGGTAGGACCCCATCTACAAGTCTCTCCAACTCCGCAGTGGTGAAGGCAGGGGCCCTTTCCCCAGTGACGTGAGCCATTGTCGGTTCCAGACACAGGTCACAGCAGCGCTTGCAGTGTAGGTCCTCTCCTGTTGAAGGTCAGGTAGCAAATGAGTGAACAGATAGAAAATGGTGGTCACGTCTGAGGTGGTGCGTACCATCACTGCCGGCATACATCACCATTGGCCACTGTAACCCATAGGGTCCAATAACAATCAATGAGAAGTTGCACGGCGGTACTCGACCGCCTCCCACAACGACAAAAAACGTTAGCGGCATTACCTCATTTCCACATGTCCATCCACACAGGACAGGCGGCGTCATTTTAGGGAGGGCAGGCCATGGCACCTAACTGCATCCCAGTACACATAAGCACCATTTGGGCCTATCCTACAACATACTGGTTCAGTAACAACATGCAATGCAGTGTACTGTTTGGAAATGTGGACTACTGACCAGCTGCTCCCCTTTTTGCCCTCTAGATTACAACCGCTGCAGATGAATAGGAGATGGAGACATCCCCCCATGTTCAGACCCCTGGTGACTTGGCAACAATGGAAGACAGGCACATTATCCTCACCTACAGACTTGACAGGGCCACAGTCCAAGAGCTGTGTGCCAAATTAGAGCCAGACCTGATATCTGCCATCCGTCACCCCACTGGGACCCCCCCCCTTGTGCAAGTCCTATCTGTGCTCTATTTCTTGGCAACTCCTTTCCAAGTGACAGTGGGCTTGGCAGCAGGAATGTCACAGCCAATGTTCTCAATAGTGCTGACCAGAGTGTTGTGTGCCCTGATTAAACACATGCGCAGCTACATTGTTTTCCCCCAGGTTGAAGATTTGGCCATGGTGAAAGCTGACTTCTATGGAATGGGACATATCCCCAACATTATTGATGGTACACAAATTGCATTTGTCCCCCCCCCCCCGGAGAAATGAACAGGTGTTCAGAAATCAAAAGAGCTTTCACTTGATGAATGTGCAGATAGTGTGTCTGGCGGACCAGTACATCTTGCATGTCAATGCAAAGTATTCTGAGTCTCTGCATGATGCCTTTATCCTGAGGAATAGCAGCATCCCATATGTGATGGCTCAACTCCAGAGGCACTGGGTGTGGCTAATAGGTGAGCCCATGGTTCCCACCCAGTATATGTTGGTGTATGTGTATGGTGTTGGCCCTAAGTGTTAGTGTTTGGCTAACAGATATCCCTCGATATTTGCAGGTGACTCTGGTTAACCCAACCTTTCATAGCTACTGACCCCTGTGAGGAATCACAGGACAAGGGCAGAGGAATGTAACAATGAGGCACATGGGCGAACAAGAAGAATAATCGAGAGGACATTCAGCCTCCTGAAGACCAGGTTTCGGTGCCTCCATCCAACAGGTGGTTCCCTGTGCTGCTCACCCAAGAAGGTCTGCCAGATCATCGTGGCATGCTGTATGTTGCATAACCTTGCCTTGAGACACCAGGTGCCTTTTCTGCAGGAGGATGAGGCTGGAGATGGGCACGTGGCAGCAGTATACCCTGTGGACAGTGACGAAGAGGAGGCAGAGGATGAAGATGAGGACAACAGAACAGCAATAATACAACAGTATTCCAGTGACACACAGGTAAGACACTGTAACTTCACCATCTATTGACAGTTTTGTGTTGGACATTGTACATGGCAGACTGATTTTCCCACTACTATGGCCTCTTACTGTACCAATTGGTATCTCTATATTCAGAGATCTTTGCCCCACTCTGGCTCCTGGTGTGTTGACTGCAGCCAGCCACAGGTCATACCCATGTATAAGTTACTGTACAGTTTAATTGCAATGTTTCAAGCTTGTTAAACATATACATAGTTCAATCAATTGACAGACTCTATACTTGTATTTTTTCCAAGGGTGTTTATTTAGGTGCTCATACGTGAAGGGAGGGGGTAGTGCAATGGGCTCAGTTGCTGATCGAGGAAAGTCCAGGTTAGAATCCAGTCTATTTTTATCACAGGTGCATTGTCCAAGGGGGCATAGGAAGAGGAGCAGTAGCAGTTCAAGGTGGACAGGATGACAGAGTGGGACACAAGGGTAACATTCAGGAGGGTCTTATTTCCTGGCGGGGGTCTTGGCAATGTTCTCTGGCTTCTGCCTAGATCTCAGAGACTGTTTGCAGGGTGGTTCTCCTTCTGCGGAGGGATGGGTGCTGGTGCCCTGTTGTTCCAGTGGCGGTGCTTCCTGTCCTCTAACGGCAGCGGAGGTGGAAGGCTGTTCATCGGTGTGTCTAGTGTCAGGAGCCCGTTGGTGTGCCACTGCCTCCCACATGGTGTTGGCCATGTCTGTCAGCACCCCTGCAATGGTGACCAGGGTGGTGTGGATGTCCCTCAGGTCCTCCCTGATCCCCAGGTACTGTCCTTCCAGCAGCCGCTGGGTCTCCTGAAACTTGTCCAGTATCTGGCCCATTGTCTCCTGGGAATGGTGTTATGCTCCCAGGATCTTGGTGAGTACCTCGTGGAGAGTCGGTTTCCTGGGCCTGTCCTCCCCCTGTCACACAGCAGTCCTCCCAGCTTCTCTGTTGTCCTGTGCCTTTGTTCCCTGAACCGTGTGCCAACTGCCACTGACCCCAGGCCCCTGATCATCCTGTGTTTGTGGGGTGTCCTGGGGTCCCTGTAGTGGTGGACACACTGCTGATTGATGTGTCCTGGGGACAGAGGTATGGGCCCGCTGGGTGGGTACTGTGCTGGTGTTTCCTGAGGGGGGAGGCTCTTTAGTGGTGTGGGACTGTGCCTGGGTAACCAACTGTCTGGAGGTCCCTGATGGGCCAGGTTGATCATCCAGGCGTACCGAGCTGCTGTCATCAATGTGGGCCTCTTCTGTGGAGGGACTGGATGTTGCTGGCACCTCCTCTCCGGTGACGTTGGGTGGGGGACCTGTGGGGATGTAAATGCAGTGTTATTGTTCCTGTGTGTGCCATCTTGTGCATGGGTGTATTGCCCTAGCAGCTTGGCCTTGTGTGAGTAGCGATTTGGTGGGCTAGGCGATTGTCTCAAGTGTGCATGCTTTAGTGACGGGTGTCATGCAGGTCTGTGATGGGGGTCAGTGCATTGGTGTTACATGCAGGCCTTGGTTTTGGGAGGGGTGGGTTGTGATGGTGGGTTGTGTGGGAGGTGGTGGGGTTATGGGAGTGAAGGTGGGGGTATGTGATGGCATGCAGGTAGGGGGGGTGATAGTAATAGAGATTTGACTTACCAGAGTCCAGTCCTCCTGCTACTCCTGCCAGGCCCTCAGGATGCAGTGTTGCCAAGACTTGCTCCTCCCATGTTGTTAGTTGTGGGGAGGAGGTGGGGTCCACCGCCAGTCCTCTGTACTGCTATATGATGTCTTGCTACCACGGAACGCCCTTCCTCCGTAGGTCGTTCCACCTCTTTCTGATGTCATCCCTTGTTCTTGGGTGCTGTCCCACGGCATTGACCCTGTCCACGATCCTCCGCCTTAGCTCCATCTACCCAGCAATGAACGTCTGCTGCTCCTGTGCTCCAAATAGCTGTGGCTCTACCCGGATGATTTCCTCCACCATTACCCTTAGCTCCTCCTCTAAGAACCTGGGGTGTCTTTGTGGTGCCATGGGTGTAGTGTGAGTGGTGTGTGTGAGGGTGTGTGGGGTGATGTGCTGGGTGTGTGTGCTGTAAGGTATGTGGATGGTGTATGGGTGATGGTGTTTTATGGCTCTGGTTCTGTGGGTGCTCTTGGTCTGTCTCTCTCAGTTGGCAATATTTTTTGTCGTAATGGGTTGTGGGTAATTGTGTGTGTTTTATAGTGGTGTGGGTTTGTGGGTGTGGTGTGTGTATGGGTGTCAGGTGTGTGTAGTTTGAATTGTCCAATGTGGTGTTGTTTTGTTTGAGTGTGTGTATTTTGAGCGTGGCGGTATGTATCACCATTGGTTTACCATGGTTGAATATCTGCCGCAGTGATTCGTGGGTCATAGTGCTGTGGGTGTAGTTCTTTGGCGTAACGGTGTGGGTTTTGGTACAGCCAGTTTATCACTGACCTTTGAGCTGGCGGACTTGTGTGTGTGTCTGTATAGTGATGGATTGCTCTGTGTGTGTCATGATATGGGTAGCGGTAATCCGCCAAAGCGGCGGGATGTTGGCGGCAGTCGGCATGGCGGTATGCGGGACTTACCGCCAATGTCATAATGAGGGCCTAAGACCATAAACCCTAGCCCACATGTCACTTTTCTGGGCTGTAAGCAAAACATTTATAGGATATTTGTACCACATATGTGGAAGAGGAGAGAGCTAGATATCCTTCAATTGAGAAACCATTGCTCTTTGCATCTCTTTCTCTCTGTTTTCCATCCCTGAAGATGGAAGAGAGAAAGACAAGAAGAGAGAGACTGAAAGACAGATACAAAGAGAGAGGGAGACAAGGCAACAGATAGAGAGAACAAAAGGTTTTTAGGCTTTACTGAATGATAAACTTAAACTGAGATATTTGTGGACCTAATGACAATAAAAATGTATTTGCCAATCAAGAAGAAGGAGATAACCATACAATTACTTTAAATGTTTACTTTTTTTGGTGTCCATATTTGAAAGTATATCAGAAGAACATGATAACCATATCATTACTCAAAATGTTTATATTTGTAGCTGTTCCTAATTTGAAAATACATTACAAGATCCCAAGACTTGAACTCTTGATCTTCCAGAGTGAGGAAGATAGAACCTTAATCACTAGATTACATGTCACTTCTTGCTGCGTTTAGCAAAATATATATAAGTCATTCATACTAAACGTGGAAGTAGAGCCATTTGACATCCTTCTTTCTCCTTGTCTTCCATCCCAGAATGGCATGGAAGACAGAGAGAGAGAGAGATTTAAAGACAGAGAAAGAGAAGAGAGAGACATGAAGACAGATACAGAGAACAAAAGGTTTTTAGGTTTTTCTGAATTATATACTTAAACTGAGATATTTCTGAACCCAGTGGAAAAAAATGTATTTGTCAATCAAGAAGAAGGATATCACATTGCGGTGCCAGCGGGTGACGTGACTCATGGGCCCATCGGAGCAAGACTTGCAAGAGGCCGGCGACCGGAGTGTTGCCATTATTTATCCCACACTGCTGCCATTGCAGACTGTCTGCCTGCGGCCTGTCTCGCAGACTGTCTGGTTCTGCGTGCTGAGTGGGGGTGTGGTGCTGAGGAGTACTGCCCAGGGTGTCAGCGGGCCACTGTAACACTTAATGTGTGAGCTGTCGGCAGCTTGTGGGCTGCCCTGTGAGGAGCGGGTGTGTCCTGAGGAGACTTGCCAGGGGGGGCTGTGCACATCTGTGGCTGCGGGCCCACGTACTTTGGGTTTTCCCCTCCAGCAGGCAGCTGCTATACTGCACTTCATAAAGTCATTGCCTACCCTATGCCATCATAAATGCTTATTCACTTAAGCAAATTGAACTTGACATTTCTGGTTCGGCAACCCTACCACCTTGGCTGGGTCATTATCCGGTGTCGCCCGGCCCTCGGGGTTGTTTCCCAGTGTTGTTTTCCCTTTATCGGTTTTGGGATGTTAAGGTGGGGACTAGAGATACATTTCTCAACCATGTTCGGGGGTTGGAGTGGGTGAGGGGAGGTATGGGTATAGGCTGCTGTTTCTTCATCTGTATTCGCTTGCTTTGCTTGCTTTACCTTCCGTCCCACACATCACGGCACTCAACCATTATTGCCCATATGAGCGTATGGTTATCAAGTGGACGTGAGCTCCTACCATATATTGCTCCACACTCACTAACCCTCTGAACGTCCGCTAACTCAACCACAATAGAAAGACACACCTAGTTCACTCCTACCTACAGGTACAAAACATCGACATATGTTTTCTACAAGAAACTCACATGTCAGTCCTGGGTCCCCAAGATTACACGCTCATAGATGGGACACACCATATTCATCTAATTATCCAACTATACCAGTGGCGTATCAATATTTTTGCGCTGGGGCTTCCATGGCAGACATCTCACACCATCAGTGACCCAGAAGACAGATTTGTAATCCTTGCGGGCTCTCTATATAAGCTACCATAACACTGGCCATTGTTTACAGCCCAAATGTGGACATCCCTGATTTTTTTCTCTGAGCTATGAAGCAAAATACTAAGCCTTGGCCCATGAGCACTTATTTGGGGTGGGGACTTTAATGTAGTCTTAGATGACCAACTGGATAGATGCAGCCTCTCTAAATGTTTATACCCACAAACCTCAACCATGCTCAATACAATCTCACATGATAATAATTTACAAGATGTCTGGAAACTAACACATTCCCATACCATGCAAAGGCACCAGCCTTTCAGCATTTCACTGCACCTGGTCATGGATAAATTTCAGACCGGTATCCCTTGAAGTTAGCACATGGTCGCTCAGAGTTACTCATCTTTCACGTCTTATTGGACCAAGATGTGGTCCTATTGGAGCTTCAGGTTCCCATATCCACCCCTCACACTTTCACATGGTGACTGCCCCCAAAACGCACTGTGGGACGGGACATTCCAAGTGGAAATATGCAAGGAAATTGTTCACTTTTTTGCCCTCAATGTGGGTTCAGTAATATCACCTTCAACACTTTGGGAGGCATTGAAGGTCGTAATACCTGGCACCTGCATTGCTAAACAGGCAGGGGTCGTGAAGGCCTTCCAGCAGACATTGGCCAAACTTTAACAAAATATTTGGTCTTTGGAAACTCAATACTTTCAGTCCAAGGATGCAGACCTCCTGCCCACTATCCACTCTAAACTAAGTGACTTTCAGGAGGAAGCCCTTCGGGAAACCTGATGCCTCCATCAGGATGCCCAGGCCCGTCGATAGGGAAAAGGTGAACGTCCGGGAAAAATATTTGCAGGATTGCTCCGTCATCCATGCGTGTTGTGGGTAAACTAGTACATACAAGAGCTCGATTACAGTAAGATGCTATTGCTTGCAACATTCAGACTTATTTGGGTATATCCATTACATCCTTGAATATCAAGTTTGCAAAAACCAATGCATGTTAAATGTCTCATTTAATTTAACCAATACTTGTTGATTATGCACATTGTATTCAACCTGCTCCAACTGTAACTGCCAAAACATGTACTCTTCACAATGTGATCTGCATTGAACATGTACCACAATCAGGAGGATAATTGCTAATTTCCTTAACAAGCAATCAACTGCCTTTCCACCTGCCGTAACTGTAACTGCCAAAAAATATGCTCTTCATAATGTGATCTGTATTGAACATGTACCACAATCAGGAGGATAATTGTTCATTTCTTTAAAAAGCAATCAACTGCCAAATGGCACATGTGCACATTTGATTATTTAAGGATGCTTGTGAGTCTGAGGCCTAGATTGGCTCGGTATCTATTGATCTACTCACCTGTTTCCAGTCAAGGCAAGCTCTGTGTTGTCCAGCCTCCCTCCAGTCAAGTTCCAGTGCAAGTCAAGTCCCTTGTTCGCTAGCCTGCCTCTAGAGAAGTTCCAGTGTTCCTCTTGCTCTCCAGTCGAGTTCTGGTGATCCTCGCCCTTGTGTCGGCTTCCTGCAAAGTCCTGGCTCTCCTCTTCTGTTTTATGCCAATGATCCAATATTTCCTGTAAAAGAGAGAAAATAAGAAAGGTGAAAAAAACCAATTCGGGTTCTTCTGAAATTTTCAAGCAAGTATCTTCATTTCAAGGTAAGAAAAGCTTAATTGTTTAAATTAAACAAAACAGAGCTCAGTCTTTTAAATGATTTATGACAATAAGAACTAGTGTGATTTATCATTTGTGTGGAAATCCAAGATACCGCTAAACAGACATTACGGAAATACATATTTCCTTTAACAAGCTCTCCTCTGAGAATTAGTGGATTGGAAATAAAGCAGGTTTATCAAAAGTATTACCGGCAAGAGATTACATCGGAACACAAAGAAGCACTTTAGTCAAGTTGATTGTTTTGGAGTTTGGACATTGCTTCAGAGACTCTGAACGTATTGTAAAAAGAAGAAGAGACCTGTTCAGCCTTTTAAAAACGTGGCTCAACAATAACTCACATTATGCAATATATAATTTTGCAGTAGTTTATAGAAGATTAATGTGCTAATGAACTAATTCTTTTGCAGCCCAGAATACTAAAAAACAAGAACCGAGTATTTTGAGAAATCAGAAGTTCTGACACCAACACGCAGTCAAGCAGTCCGATTCTACAGTCCACGAAGCAGAAGCTGGTATTTTCTCTTTTTCTCTTCCCAAAACCCCCTTCCCCTTGAGGACTTGCGAGAAGGCAATGTACTCTTCTTTGCGGTCACATTAGTCCTCACCGGGATTGGGGAATTGTCATCGCCCCATTGGAATGCCTGGAATTCAGGTGAGTGGCTCCACAGAACAACGTGCCACCAATTATGTACCCTAACTCCTTGACTCTAAATGAAATCTTGTCTCCACCACACCAGAACTACTGCATGTGACATCCTCATTTTACCCCCAGGTGTATAGCATGACCCCCTACCCAGGTTGGGCCTGAATTATCTGCCTATTCTGCCACTAAACAACTGGTATGCTGGATGTGCATATCATGCTTACCTAGATTCCCCCATCACCACTGGAGAGCTCATCCAGGTCATTGCAGGTCTTCTGGAGGATAAGGTGCCGGGAAGTGACAGACTCACCACTGGCTTTTCTAAAGAGTATTCTACTATACTAGCTCCACATCTCTTAGCTATGTTTCAGGGCTCCCTGAACATGGGATCTCTGCCCCCCTCACTGCAGGAGGAAATCATTGTAAGTCTCATTAAACCAGGCAAACCTGAAAAGCAACTCTTACAGGTCACTCGCCCTCATAAATGTAGACAACAAAATCTATGTGAAGGTGCTGGACAATCGCTTGCTACTTCTACTCCCTGTGATTCTATGCCCCGACCAGGCGGGTTTTATCCCAGAGCGCTCTACCTCACATAATATCTGCACCATTTTTGTGATCATGCATCATCTAAATTCTCAGAGCTTAGCTATTGCTGCCCTATTAGGCGAACTGAAGCATTTGACTCTCTGGAATGGGCATACCTCTTTCCTCTACTTGCTCGAATAAGCCTTACCCCACAATTCATCAAACACATTTGGCTCTTATATACACTACTTATATACACTTCCCTTAGCGAGGGTGCATATTAACAGACTCATATCTGACCCTTCCCAATTACTCAAGGCATGAGACAGGAGTGCCCATTGTCACCTTTATTATTTGCTGTTGCAATGGAACCCCTGGTGGCACGCCTTCGTCAACAACACATGAACAGGGGCACAGGTCTCACTTCTAGTGGGCTGGTGGTTTCAGCGGACACAGATGGCATCACTTTATACACCTGCCGCCCATTTGAGAACCTATCCCCATTGATAACTGAGATGATGCGATTTGGAGACCACTCTGGCATACAGGCGAACTGGGCCAAATCTATTATATTTCCTCTTACTGATCATACCCTAACATTCCCTACGCAGTTTCCTCTTTAGTGGGCTGAGGAACCAGTAAGATACCATGGCATCTGGCTCAGCCGATCCAATGCGGAACTTTTTCAAGCAAACTATGGTAGGGCAATGTCATGGTTAAAAGATAGTATACCATTGTTGTGCAGATTGGCCCTATCTCTTGCTCGCCGAATTGCGGTAGCGAAGATGGTGGTCATCCTCAAATTAATTTCCATTTTTCTTAACATCTCCTCCCACTAACCACCCAATTTTTCATGTGTCTGCAATCCCACCTAATCACCCTGGTATGGGTGGGTAAACAGCTGTACGTTTCTTGGGAACTCCTCACATTACCACTGAAACAGGGTGGCATGTACGCATTTTGCCCTCAAGGCCAGTATCTATACTTCTGGTTGTACCCCACACTGTTTCAACCTTACAGAGCCATAGAGGCCATTCAGACCACACCATGCCCCCTGTCAGTAGCTTTGTATTAACCCTATAGGGACCCCATAATGGACATCAACATAGACAATTTTAGCTTCTCTCACCCAATTATAGGTTTTGCTTTATCCTTTTTAAATTTCTCCACTGCTTCTACCGACACCTCCAACAGTTGTTTGAAATTGGACTGACCCCAGACACACATTGTGTGTGCTGCAATCACGCGCAGGCTTACTTTATCCATCTTACATGGTACTGCCCGCGGATCATGTCCTTTTGTGTAGACGTCTATGAAACTATTCATGCTATTACCGGTCACTGTCCCCCTTAACTCCACTGGTGGGCCTCTTGGGTTATGTGAAGGAGGGGCCTTAGGACAGCCCATGCCTCACCACCATGTTACTTTTATTAGCTAAACGAAGGGTGGCAATAAACTGAGGTAGGAAACCTATCCCTTCAACTGAGGCATGGCTGCATGATGTAGTGTACTACCAGAAAAAACTCTCCGCTTTTTGGGAACTAATGCCTCCAAGATCCCATTCAAGAAACATGGATTTGCCTAATGCCAGCAGCATAGCTGATGCCGATCACTAAACCCAAGGGGTGGGGGCTGCTGTTCCACAGAGGCTCATTGAAACTAAACTGTCTTGTCTGCTCTTGTGATCCCCCCTGTGCTTCCCTCATACCTACTTCCCCTTAGCCTAAATTGTACATGGCTCACTTCAGGACTCATTGTAAATGTATACGTTGCATTGATTCACATTGTCTAATATTCAGAATATGGCATATTTCTTGCTGGTACCATATGTACATTTGCTGCTAGGTGTAGCCCCTCTTTTTCATGTGTTTTTTTTTTGTGTCCTTCTCTCCTTATTTCAATGTACCTGTTGTATTCATGAATGCTAATAAATAAAAATTTTAAAAAACCTTCAGTGGGAAAGAATATAACCTTATCCACTAGGCCACCAATGACTCTGTGGTGTCTTCATATGTTATACATAACAGTAGTACCAAACATGTGGATGTGATGACAGTATAAATCCTTGATTTTAGTAACTATTGCATTTTGAATCTCTCTCTCTCTCTTTCTCTTTCTCTGTCTTCCATCCCAGAATGGGATGGAAGACAGAGAGAGAGAGAAAGGAAAGAGAGAGATTGAAAGACAGATAAAAAGATCGAGGGAAAGAGAGAGCCTGGGAGAGAGAGAGAGACATAGAGAGAAAAACAACTAATGTTTTTTAGCCTTTGATGAATAATATATTTAAACTGAGTTACTTTTGGACACAGTGAAAAGAAAAAGTTATTTGCCAAACAAAAAGAACATACACACAATACAATTACTTAAAATGTTTATTTTTTGTATCTGTCCATAATTTAAACATGTACTGGGAGATCACACAACTTGAACCCTTGATTTTCCAAAGTGCAAAACTAGGGCCATAACCACTAGGTTACATGCTTGTCTTTCTTGTCTTCACCAAGAAATAATTATGACATTCATACTAAACATGTGGAAGTGGAGACATTTGGTATCCTTCAATTGAGAAACCATTGCTTTTTGTATCTCTTTCTCTTTGTCTTCCATCCAAGAGTGTAATGGAAGACAGAGAGAGAGAGAGAGAGAGAGACAGGAGGAGGGATTAAAATACAGATATAGAGAAAGAGAGAGACAGGTTGACAGAGAGAACAAAATATTTTTTAGGCTTTACTGAATGATATACTTAAACTGAGATATTTGTGGAAACAGTTACTCACTTTCTTCCTATTTGAACAAAAAGGCTTCTCAATCTGACAAACAAATTGCAGGGTCCATTGTAGAACAAACTCTTGTCAAACTTCTCTTTTTGACCAGATTTAGTGGCATCCGGAGTAGAAAATCTATTCCAGAAATGAGTTTGTGCTCGCGAGCAGCACTGTTGTCGCTGCCGGCGAGCATCAAGTCTTGAGTGTGCTCGCTAGCAGCCCAGATGTATTGTGGCACTCACAAGAGAGCACCATAACCCAATCTTGCGAGTGCAAACACACCCTGCTCCGTGCTGGAGTGCAGAATTCGTGAATTCTACGCTACTCATGCAGAAAAAGATTAATGTGCGGTTAGGCTCAGTCTCTCAGTGGAGTACATGCACTCATGGCCTGGCCCCTCCATTCTCCAAGTTCTTATTCTGAAGAGGGGCGTGGAAACTCTGAAATCACAGTCTGCAATGACGTTTATTTCACTCTCCACAACAGGGGAGTCATTTCCACGGTCTCTGTTTCTGATCCAAATTGGTAAATTGAGAAACTGTAACCCCATTTTGAACAATGCTTACAAACAAAATAGGAGTGGCATGAGGCACTACATAAAAAGGTTTTGGTTGTTTTTACTGTGGACACACCTAGGGCAAGCCTCCAAAATCTGTTGCGTAAAGTTGAATTCAGTGCATTTAAATTGAAAGATTCATATAAGTGAATGCTTACATTAGGAGTGGTATTTTCAACTCATTTGCCTCTTTTAGATGAGAGTGATAACAAGGCACAACCACAAAAAACCACATGTGCCGCGATCCTTCCTCTGCATTTTGACAACTTGCTTGG